>NC_045632.1:46112088-47362088 GCF_009829155.1 Mustela erminea | reverse complement strand
CCACCCAGTCCTTTGACTCTCAACATCCTAGTTTTTTATGTTAAGCATTACTTGAACTGGATTCTTTTTCTTTAACTACTTTCCCTGACGAAGCCCACATCAACCTGGACCAATGGGATTCTTACTGAAGTGGTCAGCTTCTTTTCAAATCACCCCTAAAAATTATTCCCTACAAAGCCATCGCAACTCTGACCGTGTTAACTTCACGGGTCGCACACGTATCATAAGGACGAGCAGTGAAGAATCAAACCCGGGGGAGGGGAGTGCGCGCCTGGTAGCTCAGTTGGTTAAGCAACTGCCTTCGGCTCAGGTCATGATCCTGGAGTCCCGGGATCAAGTCCCGCATTGGGCTCCCTGCTCTGTGGGGAGTCTGCTTCTCTGTCTGGCCCTCCCCTTCTCGTGCTCTCTCTCTCTCCCATTCTCTCTCAAATAAATACATAAAGATCTTAAAAACAAAAAAAAATCAAACATTGGCTGTATGACCTTGGGCGAGGCACTCTACTCCCCACTGCCCTCGTGTCTTCTGTGGCAGAAAGAGCACGACCCAGCCCCTAGTGCAGGGGGCGGGTGTCAGGACTAAGCGATCCACCCGAGCGCTGAGTGTGGTGCCCGCAGGAGAGCAGGCCTCAAACAAGGTTACTGGAGTTCCTGAGACTACCGTTATTGGCAACCTGTAGTCCATGGACGCCCATGGATGCGCTTCAGGGCGTCCATGAAGTCCCTGAAACTGTATGGACAATGTGGTTTGCATTTCTCTGAGCCGGGGGAGGGTCCAGAGCTCTCATCAGAGACCTAAGCTGGAGCTCCTGCCCCCAAGCCCTGAAGGCCTCTCCGGGACACAGTGAGACATCGTGTCCCACAGGACTTTCTTTCCCGCTCTTTGGACCCCACTCTTCTGTCTCCCTGCCCCCACCAAGCCCGCCTTCATGATGACCCAGCCCCACCACTCCTCTTCGCCTACGGCCCGGCCCTGGGCAGCCTCATCCTCTGCTACCCCCTCCACGCACACCCACGAATGGAGCACCCTCCGCAGGCGGCTCCCATGCTTCCTTGTCACCGGAGGAGCAAAGCACCTCGGTGTGCAGAGCACGTCACTCCTGCCTTCGGGGCTGCTCTCCCGCTGCTTCCGTCCCTTCGCATCTCCGCTCTTCTCACAAGGGCCAGGCGGAAGCGAGGACGGCCCCTCCAGCCTCCACCACAAAGCTCACCAGCTTCCCTTCCCGGTTTTCTTCAGTTTGAAACTGTTCGGAGGAAGAGCTGAAGGAGCCACAGCTCACCTGGGGCCGGGCGGTCAAGGGCATGGCTGCCATCACGTGCTTTCCTTCTCAGAGCAGGGCTGGAGCTGAGGAAAGACAGAGAGAAGTGTGAGGTGAACCCCGTCCCAGAAGGAACCACACAGCCCCTCACAGGGGCTGCCCTGGACAGGCAGCCACTGTCCAGACAGGAGTGCAGCAGGCGCTGCCACATGAAGGAGGGGGTGATCTGTTCACTGGCTCAGTGCCCAGCGCCCCCCCACCCAGCCATGATACTGATGCTGTCAGGAACCCCAGGATTTCACAATTCTGACACATATCACACACACCAGGGCAGACACAAAGTGTATTCAGAGCCTAAAGGATAATAAAACAAAGACCCACATAGCAACAATTCAGCTTAACAGAACATTACCAAGATCTTGGACTTACTTGCTTCCCTCTAAACAAGCAACACCCTCGATTACGCTGCAAGAAAAGCCACGAGGGCAGGGCTGCAGCCCCCGCACAGAGACCTGAGCCAGGCCCCTGGGAGCTGAAGGAGACAGCTGCCCACTCCCCCCACCCCCCAAAATCCGGCTGCTCCCTCACACAGCTGAGTGTCCTCAAGAGCCCCACTACCTCTGTAGAGACCTTGGGAAGCCAGCCTCCCGCATGGCCCAGGCTTACCTTTGAGGTCCCAGGCCGCCTCCTCATGTTCTCCAGCCTCTGATAGTGAAGCAGCCAGAGCCTCAGCTCCCTGTGAGAGGGGGTCACTGTATCATCTAGGGTCCCAGGACCCAGCACCCCTTGTTCACTGTATTCAAAACATATGGACTGCTTATTTTCGGGTTTTTACTGCTGCCAAAGTTAGTCTTGAAAATACGTGTTTTCCTAAAATATCATTCATGTCTTCCAGGATTTCAACTTCAGTGCAGAGTTGTGAAAACCATTGGTTCATGATTCTTTCCATTTCTTCCATATCTGGAGCTACTTTGCTTTTCCCACTTTTGAATACATGGATACATGTGTTCTCTAGACCCCTTCCCCATTGTTAATGTTACGGATGAAAGGTGTCCCCTCCACGAGTCATACGTTGAAGTCCTATCCCCCAATGTGACTATATTTGGATATAGAACCTGTAAGGAGGTAATAAGGTTAACCAAAGCCATAAGTCTGAGCCCTACTCTGATAGGGCTGGTGTCCTTATAAAAAGGAGGAAGAACACCAGCGATCTCTTTCTACACGTGCAGACCCAGTGAGAAGACAGCCACCTGCAACCCAAGGAGAGTCCTCACCAAGAGCCAAATTGTCTGGCACCTTTAACTTGGGCTTTCAGCCTCTAGAACTGTGAAAAATAAATTTCTGTTGTTTGAACCATGCAGTCTATGGTATTCTGTATGGTGGCCTGAGCAAACGAATAAAGTTAACTTGAACAATGGTTGGTGTACCTGAATGCTGTTTTATTTTTAAAGAACAATTTTTTCTATTTCTTTAGAACACCGCTCATTTCTATTTCCTTTTAGCTCATTAAGTTCTGCTTTCTTTGTTTCCTTGGCTCTGTAAGAGATACACCTTCTGTTCCCCTCTAAATCGTCTCGCCTCAGTCCAGTGCCAGAGACTTTGACCAGCTCTGTGCGGGTATAACCCACCAATGCATCCTCAAGGATCTATACCACATATGGCTGATTCCTGCCTGGGGCTTCTCTGGTGTCCTGTGGGGGGCATCTGCAGATACCCGCGGACACCTGCTAGGTCCTGAAAGGCAGAAGTTAATGCCTATGAGAATACCCATGACCACCAGGGGACAGAAGTCAGTGGATAAATACTTTCCCCTTCAGTCTCCTACGTGAGATTCCAAGGCTCCTCACTGATCCTACAAAACCGAGCACCAGTAGCCTGTGGACAGGCCAGCCTGACGTGCCCTTGTACTGGCTCTCCCTCTTGTTTCGCTCCCCTTGTCTTCCACTCTGCCCTTGGGAAAATGTTCCCGAGTAAACTGCCTGCGCACAAGTTTCTAACCTGTGTTCTGCTTTTGGGGGAAGCTGGACTACAGGCTTTTTTTTTACCTTTTTTTTTTTTTTTAAAGATTTTATTTATTTGAGATAGAGCGAGAGTGAGAAAGAGAAAGAGCACAAACAGGGAGAGCAGCAGCCAGAGGGAGAAGTAGGCTCTCCACTCAGCAGGGATCCTGAGGCGGGGGCTCAATCTCGGGATTCCAGGACCATGACCCAAGCTGAAGGCAGACACTGAATCCACTGAGTCACCCAGGCATCCTTTTTTCTACCTTCTTGAAGTTGCATGATTTATTCATTTACTTTCATTCTTTCCTACTTAGCAATTAAAATCTGTAAACACATAAATTTTCCTTTGAATACACTATTGGCCACATGCCAGAGGTTTTTAAAAAATATTTCATGTTTTAATTATGTTAATTACATTTTATAGCCTGTCAGCAACTGTGTTTTGTCTCCGACCACAGACTGTTAGGATAGTTTGTTGCTAATTTCTTCTCTGTTCATAATTTCTGGCTTTACTGCACAGTGTTTAAATAACCTGATCTATTTACTTCTGCTTTACAGATTTTGAGGTCTTTTTCTGTTGGCTGAAGTGTAAGTACTTACAAAGAAAACTTATTCTATGATAGAAGAACATGTAATTCTATTTGGATCTAATAAATCAACTCTACTAGTTTTATTATGTAGACATTTCTCTGGAATCCATGATTACTTCTACCTAATTAAACTGAGACAGCCAGTAAACAGCAAACTCTCACAAAACACTGAGCCTGTATGTATCATGGACAAATCTTTTCAAGTCTTTAAGAAATGAGTAATTCTGAGTTCGATCGGTAGCGGGAGCGGAGAGCGGACCCCAGAGAGCCCTGAGCAGCCCCACCGCCGCCGCCGGCCTAGTTACCATCACACCCCGGGAGGAGCCGTAGCTGCCGCAGCCGGCCCCAGTCACCATCACCGCAACCATGAGCCGCGAGGCCGAGACCCAGCAGCCGCCCGCCGCCACCCCCCCCCGCCCCCGCCCTCAGTGCTGCCGACACCAAGCCCGGCACCCGCGCAGGGAGCGGCGGCCCGGGCGGCCTCACATCGGCGGCGCCGGCCGGCGGGGACAAGAAGGTCAACGCAACGAAGGTTTTGGGAACAGTAAAATGGTTCAATGTAAGAAACGGATATGGTTTCATCAACAGGAACGACACCAAGGAAGATGTATTTGTACACCAGACTGCCATAAAGAAGAATAACCCCAGGAAGTACCTTCGCAGTGTAGGAGATGGAGAGACTGTGGAGTTTGATGTTGTTGAAGGAGAAAAGGGTGCGGAGGCAGCAAATGTGACAGGCCCTGGTGGAGTTCCAGTGCAAGGCAGTAAATATGCAGCAGACTGTAACCATTATAGACGCTATCCACGTCGCAGGGGTCCTCCACGCAATCACCAGAATAGTGAGAGTGGGGAAAAGAACGAGGGATCGGAAAGTGCTCCCGAAGGCCAGGCCCAACAGCGCCGGCCCTACCGCAGGCGACGGTTCCCACCTTACTACATGAGGAGACCCTATGGGCGTCGACCACAGTATTCCAACCCTCCTGTGCAGGGAGAAGTGACGGAAGGGCTGACAACCAGGGTGCAGGAGAACAAGGTAGACCAGTGAGACAGAATATGTATCGGGGTTATAGACCATGATTCCACAGGAGTCCTCCTCGCCAAAAACAACCTAGAGAAGATGGCAACAAGGAAGATAAGGAAAATCAAGGAGATGAGACCCAGGGTCAGCAGCCACCTCAACGTCGGTACCGCCGCAACTTCAATTACCGACGCAGACGCCCAGAAAACCCTAAACCACAAGATGGCAAAGAGACAAAAGCAGCCGATCCACCAGCTGAGAATTCGTCCGCTCCCGAGGCTGAGCAGGGCGGGGCTGAGTAAATGCCGGCTTACCATCTCTACCATCATCCGGTTTAGTCATCCAACACGAAGAAATGAAGATGAAATTCCAGCAATAAGAAATGAACAAAAGATTGGAGCTGAAGACCTTAAGTGCTTGCTTTTTGCCCATTGACCAGATAAATAGAACTATCTGCATCATCTATGCAGCATGGGGTTTTTATTATTTTTACCTAAAGACGTCTCTTTTTGGTAATGACAAACGTGTTTTTTAAGAAAAAAAAAAAGCCTGGTTTTTCTCAATACACCTTTAAAGGTTTTTAAATTGTTTCATATCTGGTCAAGTTGAGATTTTTAAGAACCTCATTTTTAATTTGTAATAAAAGTTTACAACTTGATTTTTTCAAAAAAGTCAACAAACGGCAAGCACCCATTAATAAAGGTCTTAAATAATAATAAGAAAAAAAAAAAAAGAAATGAGTAATTCTAACACTACTGAAACTGTAGGAGAGAACAGCAAAATAAGTTTCCTGGTCCTTTTTATGATGCCAGCACAACACTGATACAAAAACCACAAATCAGTCTCATTTATGAATACTTACAGAAAAATCCCCAATATAAAGGATTACACTCCAGTATTTCATTACAGTGACGTACCATGACTAAAAGGGACCATCCCACAAATGCGAGTAAAGCCTAATATTACAGATTAGTATACTTCTCCACATGAATAAATCAAAGAAAGATAAAAACACTCCATCCCAACAGATGCCAAAGGCATTTGATAAAATTCAATACTCGTGCTTACATTTTAAAATTTATGCCTTAGTGGGACGCCTGGGTGGCTCAGTTGGTTAGGCAGCTGCCTTCGGCTCGGGTCATGATCCCGGCGTCCTGGGATCGAGTCCCACATCGGGCTCCTTGCTCTGCGGGGAGCCTGCTTCTCCCTCTGCCTCTGCCTTCCACTCTGTCTGCCTGTGCTCGCTCTCACTCTCTCTCTGACAAATAAATAAATAAAATCTTTAAAAAAAAAAAAAATTTATGCCTTAGAGAAACCCTCATTATGTAGAAAACATGTACAAAATTATTCATTGTGAGTATCTGAATACCAAACACTGTAAATAACCCACATATCCATTTAGAATACATAAATAAACTGTCCTCATCTATAAAAAGGCGTATTATCCAGCAGCAAAGATGAATGGCTCACATTATACGCCACAACAGAGATGATTTCAGGAACATAATATTGAGTCATACAAGTCCCAGATGACTATATACACTACAAGGCCATTTGCATAAAGCTCAAAAATTAAACATATTGTTTACAGACATATTTTATGAGATAAAATTATTTTTATAAATAGGTAAGACTATGACTAACACAAAATTCAAGACAGTTGTTACCTCTAGAGGGTTGGGAAGCTGGGAGCTGTGCTGAGAAGCAGTACTGGAAATGTTCTCCTTAGCAGGGCAGTGTGTTCATGGGTACACATTTTACTACTATGCTTCCTCTTTTTTCTTTTTTTAAAAAGATTTTATTTACTTATTTGACAGAGAGAGATACAGCAAGAAAGGGAACACAGGCAGGGGGAGTGGGAGAGGAAGAAGCAGGCTTCCCTCCGAGCAGGAAGCCCAATGAGGGGCTCAATCCCAGGATCCTGGGATCATGACCTGAGCTAAAGGCAGATGCTTAATAACTGAGCCACTCAGGCGCCCTGCTACTACTATGCTTCTTAAACGTCATGCTAGATGAAGTGTTCAGTATGCATGAGTAACATTTAAAAAAACATACTTAGCTCTATAATAAGGAGTGATTTCCAGAATATATTGTTAAATGAAACAAGCAAAGTGCAAAAGGCAGTGTGCTACCTCTTGTGTACAAAAAACAGGAGTATAAAAAAAAATGTGTGTATCTGGTCACCTGTACAAAAAAGAAATAGAAGGATAAATAAGAAACTAAGGAGAATCATTGCTTCAGATATGGACAGGAAATGAAAGGAGCCTGGGATGGAAAAGAGGATGAAAGGAAATCGGGTAGAAGAGATGAGAGGGAGAGTGATGCTTCTGAGTTTGCCTTTCTCTTCTGACTTTCTTTTCTTTTTTTTTTTTTTTAAAGATTTTATTTATTTATTTGACAGACAGAGATCACAAGTAGGCAGAGAGGCAGGCAGAGAGAGAAGGGGAAGCAGGCTCCTCTCTCTCCTCTCTCGAGCAGAGAGCCCGACCCGGGACTCCATCCCAGCACCCTGGGATCACGACCTGAGCCGAAGGCAGAGGCTTAACCCACTGAGCCACCCAGGTGCCCCTTCTTCTGACTTTCATAACCATAGTAACGTTTCACATATCCAAATAAATAAATAAATATACATATATTAAATAAACCAACCAGGATGGGATGGGGTGACAAATCAAAAAGGAATACAAACATCAAATGAGTCTAATTATACTACAACTGAATTACATAACCACACTGAAGTGGTGGGAAAGAAAAGAACTAAATAACTTCAGAAAGCAGTGCTTTATTTTTTTAAATTATTTATTTATTTATTTTTTATTTATTTGACAGAGAGAGATCACAAGTAGGCAGAGAGGCAGGCAGAGAGTGAGAGAGGGAAGCAGGCTCCCCGCTGAGCAGAGAGCCCAATTCGGGACTCGATCCCAGGACCCCGAGATCATGACCTGAGCCAAAGGCAGCGGCTCAACCCACTGAGCCACCCAGGTGCCCCCAGAAAGCAGTGTTTTAAGTAGGAACTAGGTATTATAAGGTTAAAAAACCTCTGCCCAAATGCTTCTTGAGAATGCACGATTATTTCATTCTTTCCTATTTGGCAATGAAAACCTATAAGAACGTAAATTTTCCTCTGAATATAAGACTAGGCACATTACAGAGGTTTTCTTTTCTGTATTTCATGTTTTAATTACTATTTCATAATTTTAGCGTAGTATAATTTTCGTATAACTTTCATTACGGTATGAATGAGTCACTCTGGAGCTATCTTATGATGTGTATTTCATATGTATTCTACAACTGAGCAAATAAGTGATTACAACGTAGAAATCATGCCCAAGTCATTGTCATCCCAACAGCCCGAGACAAGGCCAAATTACCTTTTGGAACTTCCAGCTCCAGAAAACGATGCTCTCGAAAAGCCGGACTGCTTCTACTCCCCGATGACCCGGAGGGGCTCTGCTTTTTCTGTGCTCACGGAACCCTGATTCACGACCCAATGTTAGGAGTCAGGGGGCATACAGTCCATACTTGAAACGCATATAGGTAACAGCCCCTGTACGACTTCAACATGTCAAGACTCGCGATATCATAACCTGCTTCACCCCTGCAAATATTCCACCCCGGGGCTGCTCCGACACATCTTCCCGAAAGGTCAGTGGCATCTTCCCGGAACAGAGTGCTGTGGCAGTAATCCACGCCGCGCCTTCCAATTCGGTCACCAAGTCCAAAGCGGGAATCTAGGACGGACGCAGGAGGACCGCGGACCATCGCCCTACCCACTCCTCCAAGAGCCGGAGGGGCATCCCTACCCAACCCACAGCTACCGGCCAGGGTACCGCCCCCCGCCGACCGCAGCCCGACACTCACCTCTGCCGCGGAAGTTACCACGGCGCAGTCGGAAGTGCGTCACCACGCCGCGGTCGAGCCTCTCTAGGAGCAGCGTTGCTCCCTCTTGGTGGTGCTCTGGCCCCGCCCCCGCAACTGAGTCTCAGTAACAGGAGCTGCTGGGCCCCGCGCCCCTCTCTTGCCGAAGGGCCATTATTTCTTGAGGTGGGCTGGGGAGAGGGGAGAGCTGGAATCACCCCTGGAGGTGGCGCCAGGTATCTGTATTTTAGTAAAGCTGCAGGTGCAACCGGATTGGGGAGTTCTGGGCTGGGCCTGTGCATCTATCACAGGCTGTCACACCTAAGGCTGCCTTTTTGTAACAGCTGTTTTCTAGTGACCGCTTTAGTCTCCTGTCATGAAGCTCACAGATCACGACGTAGAAGATCATTGGTAATATAAACAACCCACGTTTTAAAAACTGATGAATGTTTAAAGAAGTTGTGAGATAGGTAGATAGATGAATGGAACATTACTCAACCATGAAAACTGAAACCTTGGCCGTTTGAAACAATGTGGTTGGAGCTAGAGAGTATTATGCTACGTGAAATAAGTCGGTCAGAGAAAGACAAATACCATATGTCTCATATGTGGGATTTAAGAAACAGATGAACATTGGGGATAAAACAGCAAACCATAAAGCATATTCTTTTTTTTTTTTAAGATTTTATTTATGTTATTTGACAGAAAGCGAGATCACAACTAGGCAGAGAGGCAGGCAGGGACAGAGGGGGAAGTAGGCTCCCCGCTGAGCAGAGAGCCCGATGCGGGGCTCCATCCCAGGACCCCGAGATCATGACCCGAGCTAAAGGCAGCGGCTTAATCCACTGAGCCACCCAGGCGCCCCCATAAAGCATATTCTTAAGAATAGAAAATAGGTTGAAGGTTCCTGAAGGGAGGTGGGTGGGGGATGGGCTGGATGGATGATGGGTATTAAGGGGGGCACTTGTGATGAGCACTGGGTGTTGTATATAAGTGATGAATCACTAAATTCTACTCCTGAAACTAGTACTACATAATACACTAACTAGAATTTAAATAAATACTTGAAACTACAAAAAAAAACTCATAATACTATGCTTTCATAGAGGAGATATAAAAGGAAAATGATTTGTAAAAATACACATTTCAATATGTAAACGTCTGGTCATGACTGCTATAGACCTAAAGGTCAGATACTTGCATTTTCATGTTGAATGTGCCTGAACGCCAAAGCCACAGTGCTGTCTTTTACTGATGTTTCAAAAAATCGCAAACCGTGATCCAAAATGGTGAATGCTTCTTGGTAAGGTTTAAGTGAAACAGTATAATCTTCTTTTGATTATACAGTAGTTATATTCCTGGAAAATCAACGTATGTTAAAACTGTGTAAAAATTCATTTAGCTGAAAAACAGGTTCCAGATTCTGGTCATTTACAAACAGTTTTTCCCTACATGAACATCCACAAAGACCAAAACGTCTGTGAAAACTTTTCCAAGTAGGTGGAACCCTTCTTTGCCTTTCAGGATTCATGGCACTCCTGGTTCCCATCTAACACCACCAAACATTGATACAAAAATACTCCCATAAAATTTCAAAGTGAGCCAAGGGGGAAGGGGAATGGCACTAAAAGCCACTGGATTAGAGCATCCTTAAGTTCCCTCCCAACCTTGATAGTGCGGGCCTTTCTTCTAGCTCTGATCCCTGAGATGCTACAGCACTGGAATGTGGTTGGCAGTCAGTCCGACTTCACTCTCCAGCCTCCTAGCTCTCCCATTCCTCCTCCTCTCTCAACTTGTCCCACTTCCTGAATACTGTTCTCTAAACCTAGAATGCCCTTCCCATTCCCACCCTCCACCTTGATTGTTACTTGAAATCTAGGCTCAAATCCCATTTCCCTTGGAAAGTGAGTTTTTTCTGACCATCCAGAATAAGGCAGGCCCCAAGTTACATGCCATCATAGCACTCTGTATTTCTCAGTTTAACTGTCTTTGCTCACTCCAGGAAGCAGGGACTGTATCCATCTTGTTTAGCATCATTATGTTCAGGCCTGGCACAAAGGAGGCATGTAACAAATACCTCCTGTTGACATTATCCAAAGGCTCCAACCCCAACTCCAGAGTAGGACCCTTCTTTATTTCTGGGCCCCTGGAGGTAGGATGTATCTTGTGCCTAGAATCATGACACTGAACAGTCAGGAACCCTTCTCTGTTTTGCCTTGTCCCTGATCATTGCTATTTCCTAAAATGAGCATTTTACACAGCTTCTCTTGTTCAGATAGGAAAACGGTCCCAAGATTTGGCAGAGTGATAACTGGGGATTATACTGCTCTTGGAAATAAGGGTGGGTTTGGTTTTTTTTTTTTTTTTCATTTAGCAGAACTTTACTAGGACTGAGAGCTTGTCTAAAGAAGTAGAAAGAAATTAGGAGATCACAGTGTCATAGAAATGCTGGGCCCAAATGCTGGATCATAAACCAGCCACTAAATTTATAGATAAGAAGGCCTCCTAAAGAACCTGAAGCTCCTGCTCTTCAGAGTACTAGCACAGGCACATGCCAAGTTACAAAAGGCCTGCAGAAGCAGAGACCACTTGTCTGTTAATCTCTGTTCTTCCTTTATATATTAACAGAATCTCTAGCAAGCCAAAGACAGTCCAGAAAAATAACATGTTCTGGCCCTCTTTAAATTTTCTTTTTAAGATTTTATTTATTTGAGAGAGAGAGCAGGAGAGGGAGAAGCAGGCTCCCACTGAGCAAGGAGCCCGACTCAGGGCTCAATCCCAGGACCCTGGGACCATTATCTGAGCCAAAGGCAGACACTTAATCAACTGAACCATGGAGGCACCCCTACTGTTGTTTTCATGTCTGCTGACACATATGACCCTCTTTAAATTCAAGTGTGACTGGGTGACCAACTTCTGGCAAATAGGCTATAAAAAAAGGTGATGCTATGCCCTTAAAGAAAAGGAACGTGCCATTCCTGGCCCAATATCCCTTTCAGTTAGATGGAATGCTGACAAGGGGGTAAGCATCTGACAAGGGTGCAAACCATATGAATGAGGATGTTGTCCCTGGGGATGGCAGAGCTGCTAGGAGCTACCACAGGGCTGCTGTACCTGTACTTACCTTCAGATGATGTATGAGTGAGAAATAAGCTTTCTTTCATCATGCTTAATTAACCACACGGATTTGGGTTCTTCAAATCAGTACCCAGCACCATAGCCTTATAGAATACCTCTAGGAATGAGGAATGATGGAAACATGATATGCACATACTTAAAATCAAAACACACTTAAAAATTTAGGCTGATTCTCATATTTTACTTCTGTAAATCCATCTCTATGCTGGGCCTGCAGCCAAGAGTCCTCCTGCTCAGCTCTAAGTACCCTCTGTCCTTACAATCCCAGAGCTTCCCCAAAACCCTTCCTCCCTGCCCACCAGGAGAAAATGACAGATCTTCCCCCAGTTAAAGTATCTGTTTCTGGTGTTTCCAGTTTTAAGCTAACATAGTGAAGGATGTTCTGCCTACTTATTTTGAAAATTATGGGAAAACAACAAAAGTCTGTTTGGGGTTCATTCCAAGAATTCAAGAATGTCTTAATATTATTAAAATTTCCTTTACTTATTGATATTGTGAATTAAATTAACAAATCACTCAATCTATTATGTAGAGAAATAGGGTAGGGAGAGATCATATTCACAAAAGCACCAAAGCAAATAAAAAATTAAGAATAAATTTAATAATAAATGTTTAAGACATAGATGAAGAAAAACGTAAATATTCAAGAGCTAAACCATAACCACCACCACCACCACCAATAAAAACTTGTATATGGAGGGACACCTGGATGGCTCAGTTGATTAAGTGGCTGCCTTCGGCTCAGGTCATGATCCCAGAGTCCTGGGATTGAGTCCCACATCGGGCTCCTTGCTCGGCAGGGAGCCTGCTTCTCCCTCTGCCTCTGCCTGCCATTCTGTCTGCCTATGCTCGCTCTCTCTCCCTCTCTCTCTGACAAATAAATAAATAAAATCTTTTTTTAAAAAACACTTGTATATGGAAAGGTGCAGGTAATTTTTCAAAGAAATGGCATTCATCTTGATTTAATCTATGAGTCCAATTTCAAATAATTTTGGGGGAAAAAAAGAATAAAGTGGGAGAAATTGCCCTACCCAAATAAAACCACAACAGGATTTGTTTTGGAACTCGTGAAATGATTCTAAGGTTCGCCTAGGGAAAAAATGTTATATATTTATAAGGTATTACTAAAACATAAAAACGCAAAAGGATTGAATATTAAAGAGTGGATATACTAGACAAGTGTTAAGCTAAAGGAATAACGGCATTAACTATATTAATATAGCAATGATTTTGAGACAAAAAATATCACTAGGTAGGATTCCATTTAAGGCAATATAATGAATGATATAAACTAGTATTTAGAAACTTAGAATAAGATATCACTTATAACATCATTTTTATACTTAGCTCACAGGAAAATATACCCAGGTACCAAAACTGAACAGGAAACTAACCATAGGTTAGCTGCCCTGGCTGATTTGGCTGACATGACTGGTAATAGTGGAGATTTAAAGATCTTGATATCTGCAGAGGCTGAATTATAATATTCAGGAGGCCACATGAAACAAGGAGTAGGAACTGGGGCTTCTCACACACCTACATCTACCCAAATGTCTGGACCCACGCAAGGATAACTAGGAAAAAAGTAAAAACTTCCCACTAACAAAAAGAGATAACAAAAGAGGTTATAGTCCTTGTCTCAGTTTTGGAGTGATAGTGGGGATGTCACCTAAGAAATTATAATCACAGCCTGTATTACTGAGATCATAGTTTAAAATTAATACTAACTACTTGAACTAGGAACTCATAACCTAAGAAATTAAGTTAAACATGAATCCTAGCAAACTAATGAAATAGTCACTACAGAATTTGGAGACAATGGCATTTAAAAGTTATTATAACTGCATTCCACAGAATCAAAAATTAAGTAGAGACATGGAAAATATAGAAATGACCTAAATCAAACTTCCAGAGATGAAAACTGTAATGTACAATAAAAAATACACTGGACATGGGCGCCTGGGTGGCTCAGTGGGTTAAGCCGCTGCCTTCGGCTCGGGTCATGATCTCAGGGTCCTGGGATCGAGTCCCGCATCGGGTTCTCTGCTCCGCCGGGAGCCTGCTTCCTCCTCTCTCTCTCTCTGCCTGCCTCTCTGCCTACTTGTGATCTCTCTGTGTCAAATGAATAAATAAAATCTTTAAAAAAAATACACTGGACAGAATTAAGAGTAGATGTTGGGAAAAAAAAAAGTAGATGTTGAAAAAAAAACTTTAAAACATGTAGTGAACTTGAAGTCACAGCACTAAAAACTATCCAGAAAGAAACACACAGAGAAAATAAAATTAAAAATAAATGAACACTAACAAAACATGTAAAGGATGTGCATGGTGAAAGCCACAAAGTGCTGATGAAAGAAATCAAATCAGATCTAAACTATTGGGAATAAATACCAGGTTCATGGATTGGAAGATTCAGCATAAGAAAGATGTCATGTGTTCCCCACATTGATATACAGGTTTAATGCAGTTCATAGTAAAATTCCAGCAGATTTTTTGAAGATATAGATAAGACTGATTTAAAATTTATATGAAAAGGCAAAGAATCTAGAGTAAGTAAACCAGTTTGAAAACTGGTTTGAGAATAACAGGTTGAGAATAACATGAAAGTAATAGGTCTACCCAATTTCAAGTCTTATTATGTAGTTAAAACAATCAAGACTGTGTATTATTGGCAGAGGAATATATACACAGATCAATGGAACAGAATGAAGAACCTAGAAATAGACCCATATAAATATGTCTATTTCTTTTACAAAAGTACGCAAGCAATCCATGGCTCTTTCAAAAAATGCTGGTGGAGCAACTGGACATTCATAGGGAAAAATATGAATCTCAACCTTGGTATCACAACTTATAAACCCAAAATGATCACGGCCATAAATGTAAAATGAAATTAAGTAAACTATAAATATGTAAATGTAAAATGTTTAGAAACAAATGAAAGAGAAAATCCTTAGGACTTAGGGCTAGGCAAACAGTTCTTAGACCTAAAACAAGATGCATTAGTCATAAGAGGAAAAATGGATATATTAGACTTCATCAAAATTTAAAAAATATTCTCTACAAAAGATCCTGTTAAAAGGATGGAAAGACTAGCTACGGAATAGGAGAAAATATGTGCAAGCCACATATCCAACAAGTGCTAGCCCATACTTCTTGCTGTACTTCTGGAATATATAAAGAATTCTCAAAACTCAACAGCAGGGGCGCCTGGATAGCTCAGTGGGTTAAGCCTCTGCCTTTGGCTCAGGTCATGATCTCAGGGTCCTGGAATCGAGCCCCGCATGGGGCTCTCTGCTCAGCAGGGCGCTTGCTTCCCTTCTCTCTCTCTGCCTGCTTGTGATCTCTGGCAAGTAAATAAATAAAATCTTTAAAAAAAAAAAACACAACTCAACAGCAAAAGAACCACTCATCAGAAAATGGGCAAAATATGTGAAGAAACACTTCAACTGAAGAAGATAAACGGATAACGAAAGATGTTCAACATCATTAGCCATTAGGGAAATGCAATTAAACCACAATATCATTAACATAAATACCTATCAGAATGACTGAAACAGGGGCGCCTGGGTGGCTCAGTGGGTTAAGCCGCTGCCTTTGGCTCAGGTCATGATCTCAGAGTCCTGGGATCGAGTCCCGCATTGGGCTCTCTGCTCAGCAGAGAGCCTGCTTCCCTCTCTCTCTCTCTGCCTGCCTCTCCATCTACTTGTGATTTCTCTCTGTCAAATAAATACATAAAATCTTAAAAAAAAAAAAAAAAGAATGACTGAAACAAAACAATAGCGACAACACCAAATGCTGGCGAGGATGGAGAGCAATTGGATCACTCATATGTTACTGGTGGAAATGTAAAACAAAATGGTGCGGTCCCACTGGAAAACAGTTTCTTCATATACCAAACATGCAATTATCACATGACCCAGCACTTCTGGACATTTATTCAGGACAAACGAAAACTTTCATACAAAAATCTGTACACAAATGTCTACAGCAGCTCCATTCATAACAGCCAAAAACTAGAAATGACTCAGATGCCCTTCAATAGGTGAGCAAACTGCGGGTTATCTATACTATGGAATATACTCAGCAATCAAAAGGAAGATTATGGATGCAATCTCACTCACTCTCCAGAGAGTTACAATGAAAAAAAAGGCCAATCCCAAAATGTTATATATACTGTCTGGTACCATTTACATACCATTCTTAAAATGATCTTTTAAAAGGAAATAGAGAACAGGTTGGTGGCTCCCAGGAGTGAAGGAGAAGATTGTGTGTGGCTCTAGAAGAGCAACATGAGGGACCCCTGTGATTACGGAAGGGTGCAGTATACTGACTATACCTGTGTCAGTATCCTGACTGTTGCACTTTAGTTCGCAAGATGTTACCTCTGGAGGAAACTTAGTAAAAGATACCTGGAACCTCTCCATATTATTTCTTACAGCTGCATGTCAATCTACAATCATCTCAAAATTAAAAGTCTAATTAAATAATAAATGAATAGATCATTCATGAGCTGTGGAACAACTTCTAGCAGCCTTAAAAGGTTCTGAGAGGAGAAATGGAAATACATTTTTATAAGGTTTTTATGATTTACATGAAGTCGTATAATGTTACTTAAAGGTAGAGTGTGCTAAGTTTAAGATACATAGTCTAAATCCTAAAGAAACACTAAAACAAAAACTGTTATAGCTCAATAGCCATAAAAGGAGATAAAATTAAATCACAAAAATTTAATTGATTCAAAAAAGGGAAAGGAATAGGATTGGGGAAGAACTATGGGACAAACAGAAAACAAAGAGCAAGATGATAGATTTAAACCTAGCAAGTATATCAAATACAAGTGATTAAATATTCCAATTAAAAATGAAAAGATCAGGGCGCCTGGGTGGCTCAGTGGGTTAAGCCGCTGCCTTCGGCTCAGGTCATGATCTCAGGGTCCTGGGATCGAGTCCCGCATCGGGCTCTCTGCTCAGCAGGGAGCCTGCTTCCCTCTCTCTCTGCCTGCCTCTCCATCTACTTGTGATTTCTCTCTGTCAAATAAATAAAATCTTTAAAAAAAAAATGAAAAGATCACATTGATGATAATAAAAAAAAAGCAGGGACTAAATCAATAGCCAAACCAAGTACTTCTGGTTCCTGAAGGTAGTTTTCCTTGAATTCCCTCATTTGACCTCATTACAAACCACATTAGATAACAGCAAGCTGCTAACACCCCAGTGTTCTTTGTATCTTCAGGTCATGCAAAAATGCAGTATAAATGGTAGGCAGAAAATGAAAAAGAAACAAACAGGTAAGTTCGTTATGTTATCGAGTACACTAACTTCACACTGTCTGTTCATAACGTGCAAAACACTTAGGGGCCAGCTTTTGAGGCCATATGACCTAGCAGGGATCATACTGAGGAGACCTGGCTCCTTCACTAACTAACTAGCTATGACACACTGGCAACCTCTTCATTTTTCTGGAACTCCACTCATTGATCTGAAAAAGGGGTAAGAGCACACAGTTGCTGTACATACTATATGCTGCTTCACTTAAGGCGCACGGTATGGCCTGGGATTCAGGCATTGCTCAATTGTTAACTTCTTTCCTCTTCCACCTGACTTGTGCGTCTGAGTAACAGCCAACCAGATACCAGGTCCTGACTTCTAGAACCTGGTAAATATTGCTGTAAATGGCAGTTTTTGCTGTTGTAACATGGATCGCCTGGGTGGGTCCAAATGCATGTTTCCTTATGAGAGAAGCAAAGAGAGCTCAGACATGGGGGGGTGATTGTCGAGGGCCATAATAGAAAAGTGCTGAGCCAAGCTATAACAAGCAATTGAGGAACGGAGTGTGATTGGTCAGAGGCTTGAGTGAGAGATGCATGATCACTGCATGGGAGCAATGTGACCATATATAGTTAGATAGGCGCTCACAAGGAAGCTGCATGCACAGTGCGGTGATTGGCTAGGCGGGCTAAGCTGCCGGTATATATATGCTTGAATGTACTTGTAGAAGAGGAAGAAGATAAAAAGAAGCCATTAAAGAAGCTTGCCTCCACGCGTGTCTCCGTGTCGTTCTTGCTGGCAAGAGCGACAATTGGTGCCGAAACCCGGGAACTCGTGCAGAAGAGGCACGCGGAGTCAGGCAACGATCAGGTAAAGAGTGCACCTATTTCTGTCTAGTGACAGGGAAAGTTCCTCAAGTCGAGGACGAGCGTAGAAAGCTTTCTGGGATGGGAAACGAGATGGCTACATATAAAATGTTGGGGCCGCTAACTGACATTCTTAAAGCAAATGGGACCCCTTTGAAAAATAAGAAGGCTCGCTTATTTCTAAAAGAAGTGGGTCAAACCACTCCGTGGTTCTTAGAGGAGGGATTGCTTAATATTCCCCAATGGGAATATCTAGGGGAGGACCTCAGGCGCGACCCGCGCACTACGCCGGGAACTCTCGCTGTTTGGTCCTTAGTGAAGGTCTGCTTACAATCGTCCCGCGAACCCATATGCAAGGCGGTTCTACAGGGAGGAGAGATCTTAGAACAGGTAAAAGAGGAGTCTTGCAAAGGATCCTCGAGAGATTCCAGTTCTGAAAGTGAAAGCTTAGAAGAAATCTCGGACGAGGAAAACGCCCGTCCGGGTGATAAGAGAAAAGTGACGGGAGGGGGTCCCTCCGATGATCAGAGAGTGGAAGAAATGAAAAGAGAGCTTGCAAAAAAGGAGGAGGAACTAAAAAAGGCCATGGCGCAGCTAAAAGTGAATGAGGAAGTTATGGCGCAGTTAAAATCAAAAGCGGAAGAAGAAGCTATGGTGCACTTGAAATTAAATGCGGAAGTAGCCATGGGGAATATGCGCCCAGCGCCAACTGCGCCACCTTATGAAGGGCCTCCTCCTTATAAGTCATGCTGCTCAAAAACCTGTTATTGTATGACATGTACCGCACAAAATTAAAGAAAAAAAAAAGATTTTCATTTAGTCCAAAACTTGCAACCTTTTCTAATTCTACCTTTCCCGGTTTAAATTATACATACCAAAACCCTGCCCAAGGAGCTTCTGCCCACCTCTTAGGTAAGTGGCTACTCTGTAGCACTGCACAAGCATGTACCGGTCTGGAAAGCCTGCACTTCCTTAATGGGTCTATATGGCACAACTGTACATACAAGGCACACCCTAGCGCCACGTTTGAGACGAACGTTACCTGCAACTGCACCACAGCCAAAACAATATCCTATCCACCCACACCTGTCTGCCTCAAGCCCCCTTTTTTCTTTATAGTATTCAATGCCTCCGCCACTAACTATGCTTTTAGTCTTTCTTGTGAGTCACAGAAATGTCTACTTTCTGAATGCTGGAACACCACAGTTGGAGATTCTGCAATTATCACCAAGATCCCGACGTATATCCCGATGCCAGTACAGGTGAACCCCGACAACCTGCCGGTGCTGCTACGACATAAACGAGACTTTGGAATAACAGCAGCCATTATTGCAGCTATCGCAGCATCCGCCGCCGCTGCTACTGCTGCCGCGGTAGTGTTGACAACCTCGGTACAGACAGCCGCCACACTCAATAACGTCACAGGAATGGTGGCTGAGGCTTTGGCCACGCAAGAACAAATCAATGGACATCTACACGCGGGAATCTTGATTGTAAACCAAAGGGTTGATCTTGTACAGGAACAACCTGATATCCTAGAGTCAATTGTGTCGATAGGATGCATACATAATATGGCCGGACTTTGTATCACCCCGATAGCTCATAACAACTTATCCTTAAGCAGCTAACCTCTCTAGACAGTTAGGAAATATGCTTAATGGCACCTGGACCCGTCAGTTCCAAAACCTGACCAGACAATTACGAGCACAAATCATATCTATTAATGCCACAAAAGTGCCTATCGCATCGGTTAGTGAATGGCTAAAAATGGTACAACAGTCAGTCTCCTTCCTCAAACAGTGGGCTGGCCTTGGCTCTTTGGCCATCCTTCTGGTGCTGGCTAATGTGCTTATGGTACGCTGGATATGTAGCCTCGGCCGTCGCCAACGGCGACAACAGCAGCTCATGGCGCAAGCCATGATGGCCCTCGAGGCTGGTACCTCCCCCCAAATATGGCTAAGCATGCTAGATCGGTAGTCAAAGACGGGTAAGACTGATCCCGCACCTTAGCAACCTAAGACAGGGGCTCCTCGACCAGGGGGAGTACCCCATGACGGGTAAGCATGTGTGTCGAGGATTGGCAACCTAAGACAGGCACGATCTCAGCCATCATGTATAATAAAATAAAAAAGGGGGAGCTGTCGAGGGCCATAATAGAAAAGTGCTGAGCCAGGCTATAACAAGCAATTGAGGAACGGAGTGTGATTGGTCAGAGGCTTGAGTGAGAGATGCGTGATCACTGCATGGGAGCAATGTGACCATATATAGTTAGATAGGCGCTCACGAGGAAGCTGCATGCACAGTGCGGTGATTGGCTAGGCGGGCTAAGCTGCCGGTATATATATGCTTGAATGTACTTGTAGAAGAGGAAGAAGATAAAAAGAAGCCATTAAAGAAGCTTGCCTCCACGCGTGTCTCCGTGTTGTTCTTGCTGGCAAGAGCGACAGGTGATGTGAAAACAAATAGCACAGACTGAGGACCGATGTGGCCACAAGCTAAGGAATGCTGGCAGCCACCAAATGCTGCAAGAGGAAGGGCATGGATTCTGGCCTAGAGCTGCCCCAGGGAGTGCAGCCTTCCCAACATCATGACTTCAGCCCAAGAAAATGGATTTCAGACTTCTGGCCTCCAGAACTGAGAAAATAAATTTGTTTTGTTTTGTTCTGCTTAATTTGTGGTAATTTGTCACGGAGCCACAGGAAACTAATACATTAACCATGACTAATTCAAAGACAGTTGCTAAGTTGGAGGGGGCTTCCTGATAGTGGCAATGGGGTCCGGGACCATGGATGCTAATTACTCAATAAAGAAATCCACAAAGATGAAAACGGCTAAACATCTCTCAGGCTGTCACCAGATCTCGAAGCTGAAACACCTCAGAGGACCCAGCTCTCTGGTATGGGTACATGATAGAAAATACCCAGTTTCAAATGGTGTTTCTGAGGGAGAAGGGACCTAAAAGTCAGGTCCTTAATATGTGCCATATTAAGATACTGTCTGTAGTAGACATGTCTTAGTGTAATCTATGCTTTCCCTCGCTGTTGCCTATATCCCATCTACCCCTCGGGTACAGCCTCATCTTGACTTGTTCTTTTTTTTTTTTTTTCTAATTTTTTTTTATTAACATATAATGTATTATTAGCCCAGGGGTACAGGTCTGTGAATCGCCAGGTTTACACACTTCACAGCACTCCTTGATTTGTTCTTGATGTTCTCCTCCACCTCTAAGGAAATTAACAGTCTCCTCCAACAACCCCTCTACTATTACTGACCTTCCCTCTGATCTCAACAAGGCAATACTGGGATGGCCAGGACACTGGTGGGCTCTGAATCCTGGCTGCCTGTGTTTGATCCCCTGCTCTGCTACTTGTGTCCTTGGGTAGCCAAATTAATCTTTGCCTCAACTCTAACATGAAGCTAATGACAACTACTTCATACAATTGTTTAAGTATGTGCAGTGATTAGGAAAGTGCCTGGCATAGAATGTGTCAGAAGCAGATCACTGCTGTGACATCATTTATTGAAGGGTAGCTATGGCTAACGTGGCAATATGTGAAACTAAGTCCCAGAGCCTGTTACTCTCACCAGTTTTATTCTGAGTGACTTTTACATGACCTGCCCTCAAAATAATCCCCCCGGGGCACCTGGGTGGCTCAGTCAGTTGAGCATCTGCCTTCGGTTCAGGTCATGATCTCCGGGTCCTCAGCAGTCCACAGGGACTGCTGGAAATACAGCTAAAGACTTTCCCACACATTATACACATAAAAACATTTCTCAGGTTTATTATTCCTGAAGATTTTTGTTACAGTGGCTCTTTTGCAAGGGAAGAAAACCTACCCTAACCTTGCTTGAACAAAAAGACAACAAAACAAAAACAGAGTTAAACTGTACTGGTTACTGGAACTCAAAAGCCAAGCTGTATTTCTGGCTTCAGATATAGTTTAATGTAGTTGTTCAACCAGAAGCTTCGAGAGTGACTGCTCTTCAACTCTGATTTCTCTTTTGCTGCGTTGACGTTCTCCTCAGCCTCCACTAGAATCTAAGAGCTCCTCTCAGCTTTAAGACTAAGGGGGTAAAAGAAGAGTATTTCTTCCTAGTAACTCCTGCCAAGTCCTGCAACTGTGACTGGACCACGCTGGGTAAACTACTGACATCTGAACCACCAGCCACAGCCGAGGGGAAGGAACGTGCAGCTGGGCCGGGCCTGTGTCACACATCCTACTCTTGAGTGGAAGACAAAAAAGCCAAAGGCAAATTCAGTAATCTACTACCAGTAAAACGGAGTGAAAAACTCTGGGAGGCCAAAATGACAAATGTCCAGGACAGGTTTGTCTCCAGGGTGGACACGCTCATGATGACCTAGCTTGGAAGAAGTCCTAAAGGTTTTTCTGTACTTGACACACTCATAGGTTTTCTCTGCAGTATGGCTTCTTTGATGCTGAAGAAGATTTCTTTTGCCAGTGAAGACTTTTCCACACGCGTCACACAAATAGGAGGCCTGCTGAATATGGATCCTCAGATGCCTTTTTAATTGTTCCTGAGCACTAAAGGCTTTTCCACAATCTACACAGTCAAAGGGTTTCTCTTCACTGTGGACTCTCTGGTGCCGAGTTAATTTTGTATGAAAACTGAAGGCCTGCCCACAAATTTTACAAGAATAAGGCTTTTCTCCCGTGTGAATACGCTGATGTTGGCTAAGATGGGACGTCCTTCCAAAGCTCTTGCCGCACTCATTACATTCATAGGGTTTTTCTCCGGTGTGGATTTTCTGATGTCGAAGTAGTGGTGAATTACCAACAAAAGCTTTTCCACACTCATTACACTCATAAGGTCTCTCCCCAGTGTGGATTCTTTGATGTATAACAAACTCGGAACTGCTGGTAAAACTGTTTCCACACTCTCCACAGAGATAGGGCCGGTCCCCACTGTGGATTCTCTGATGCCTGATCAGATTGGCGTTATCATTAAAGGCTCGCCCACACTCTTCACATTGATAGGGTTTCTCTCCAGTGTGGATTCTCTGGTGCCGAATTAATGAAGAATTGCCATTAAAGGCTTTTCCACACTCATTACACTCAAAGGGTTTCTCCCCAGTGTGGATTCTCTGGTGTCGCACATAATACGAAAAATAACTGAAGCATTTCCCACACTCCTCACAGCTGAAGGGTTTCCTTGCACAGTGCATTCTTGGAACCTTTCCTTTAATATTTTTCACTGTGGGGATTTCCTGGTGCTTTTCCAGTTCACAGGCTTCTAGAAAGTTGGCTCCCTGAACAGCACTCTTCTGCAACCCATGTGACAATATCATATCTCTTTCTTCAGAAATTCCCTGTGTTGATGTGGACTCATTGCCAACGCTGGTCTCAGTATCTAATATAACATAAAACACAAATGCCACCTGAGAATTATGCTAGAAACAAAACAGTATTGCAAATTATAAAGCCTTTAGAAATTATTATTCCAACCCCCACACTGGACTGCTAGCAAGACCAGGCTACTAAAATCAAAGTGCCAAATATCACAGAGAGAACAGTCGAGGAGACATAGGGTATTGGTATACACAGCACACACCAGGTTGCTTCCTAAAGTTTTCCAGACTCCAGACTTTTTGAATAACTTCTCTCTGGTACATTCTATTATCTTCCCACCTTACCATATTCATAGACCTACAAAATAGCAAAAGCACAGGCCCTAAGAGCAAGTGGTGACACTGGGGCTGGCGAGACTCAGAGTCAGAATGTACAAAAGAACAGAGTCAGAATACAAAGGTGATGAAGGAAAAAGGTTCTTTTAAAAAATTCATACACTCAAATGGTCCCAAAGCCTGGAGACACTAAGCATTAAAGGCACTAGGCTGTGACAAGGCAGAGAGAGAAGAAAATCCCATTCAGAGGTTCTCAGCTGCAGGACATCCCCCCAAAGTTGTTCACTGCAGGTTCATAGAGGACAACGAACTCCCTAAAATTGCTGGAAATTCCTGTCTTGTTATCAGACTCTCACAAAAGTCTGAATCTCAAACATGCAGAAACTTTATTTGGAAAGGAAGAATACAGCAAGATACAGCAAGACTGCAGAGCAGTTCTTCTCATTTTAGAAAAAGAAGACAGCCACCTGTAAAATGGCATTCGTATTCCAAGACTGGATGCCATTTTACCTCAGTTAAAGTCAATCTAATTTTTTTTTTTTTAAGATTAGTTATTTGTCAGAGATCGAACGAGAGTGCACAAGCAGGGAGAACAGCAGGCAGGGGGAGAAGCAGGCTCCCTGCTGAGCAACTAGCCCAATGCCAGGGTCAGTCTCAGGACCCTGGGATCATGACCCAAGCCAAAGGCAGATGCTCAACCAACCGAGCCTCCCAGGTGTCCCCAAGTCAATCTGTTTTATATAAAATGCTGGACTAATTTTGTTTTAACATTAATTTGGGTTACCTGGGACTCTTCTGCTCATTAATCAAGTTCATCCTTCAAGTGTGAGTTAAACTAGTAAGAGCCCTTGGAGACAGGCAGTGGGAGAGGAGACATTGGAGACTGAAGTGAACAGGGCAATGAGCAGTATGGAAGAGAGTGATCACAACTGAGACCTGGCGGTCTGCTCTTTACACCCTGCCTCATTCTTGCTACTAGGATACTCACTTTTAAAACCAGGACTTGGGCAATCAATGACCAAAATACTGTTTCTTTTCCTGCTGCCCCATAATCTGCCATCATCTAGATCAGGATCCCCACAGCAGTTCTTCCAAGCCACCACCTTCCTAGCCATTACCACCACCTTCCTGCTGAAAGAACAAAGCTGCCCAGATGCAGTGCCCTCAAGGTCTTTCCCTTCCATTTCTACCCCACTCATTCCAAGCCATCTGCTGCCCTCTTACCTCTCATGCTTCCCAATCGCCTCCTGCCATCTCCTCCCTTCCCCAGCTTCACTGTGCTACCGGCTCTCTCATCCCTCCTCTTCATTACCAACCGTTTCCTTCTGCAGACCCTCAAATCCACTTGGGCTTAATGATCACCCCTTCACAGCCAACCTTTTCTTACAGCAGTGTTTTTCAAACTGCCTTCAGATCAGGTCATGATCTCAGGATCCGGATCGAGCCACACATCGGGTTCTCTGCTCAGTGGGAAGCCTGCTTCCACCTCTCTCTCTGCCGCCTCTCTGCCTACTTGTGATCTGTCTGTCAAATAAATAAATAAAATAAAATAAAGGATAAAGCCCTCAGATCCACCACACACCCTGCATTCTAGATTTTTAATACAAGGCTGAGTGGCTAAGACACAGCAACTACCTTCATCCACACCACTGGCTGAGTAAAGGGGGTCAGGGTATACTGTAGACTAGGCCAACCTCAGATTCTAGAAAGCTTACTTGGGCTTTTGAGTCCTAAGCTTCATGCTCTTCTACTGCTTACTAGAAAAGACAAATACTTATAAGTGCTCCAGAAATACCCATTTTAAAATATGCTCTCCAGGTGACTGTCCCTGAACATTAAACTGCAAAATTCTTCCGAACAATCTACTGGATCCTCTACTCCTTTTCTTAGGCCACTCCTTTTTTCCACATGGGATCCATTGTTGTAAGTCAAATTTGGAACATAAAACCTGCCACTGAAGCAGCTTACTTGAGCTGGTAACTTCTCAACTTCTCCTTCTGCTGTGCTCCCACAGCCCACTACCTATATACAAACAACAGCTTTTAACACACTTTTTTAAAAGTTCTTTACATCTATCCCCATAGCATGTATCCTCCAGAGCTTTTTAAACAAAGCTTGGCACATGGTAAGTACTGGAAACCACCTGTGAACAAATCCATCTTGTCCAAAGAAGGGGGAACCACTTAGATAGGAAAAGCTGAAACTCAGAAAGGAGTAATGGATTCAAAAACTACATGAATCCTAAGGGGAACCTGTTATCTTGTTAAGAGTTAAAATTAATGGGAAAAGTTTCGTATTTTACTTATAAGAGAAATCGACCATTTATTTAAATTCTACCCAGCATGGTTTGTTTGAAAATACAGTGCTCTATAAAGTTCCATAGTTGCCAGTTCTAAACCTTCCTCCTTACCTTTACAGATGTCTTTGGTCCCCTCTGCAGATGGGTTCTCCTGTGCCTCCAAGCCCCAAGGCAAATTCTCTCCCTCCAGAAGTGAGATCAGGGCAGGTTTGGGCACTGGGTATCCTGAAAAGGGGGAGAAAACGGCACCTTTCAGCTTCGTGTCCAATGCGTCAAAAGAAGGAAAACCCCAAGGGCCTCGGTAAGATAAGATCCACAGAACAAGGCTCAGGACTGGAGAAAGCCAAGATTTGATCAAGAAACCAAGCACGTGTGATCCTTTCCTACTTCAAGAATAGATAAGTCAGTGAGATCCTACACACACAGGGAGGGGGTCACACCCTTCCCTAGACAAGCTAAGAAATTAGCTCTGGCTATGAAAACTATGTCCTCCTTACTGTGCAGAGCCCCTTAGAAGATGGGATGTACTCTTACCAAGGGACAACAATTCCATAAATTGCGACCAAACTGACCCAAGATCTCTCCCTACCCAGCAACCTTTGAAGTGGGTCATTTGGTTTCAGCCCTGGAGCCAGAGTGGAGGATACCAGAGACAACCACTCCCTCTCCACAACGCACACCCAGCCTATTAGGAGAGAACAAGGAAGGAAACAGGAAGGGACAGCTCTGAGTTCCAGAAGAAAAGCAGGCTTACCCAGGGATGTCAAGTTCCCATAATTCTCCAGCATCACGCTTCTGTATAGGGCCTTCTGTGTGGGAGAAAGACCAGCCCATTCTGTCCGGGTGAAGTATACAGCCACATCCTTAAAGGTCACCAACTCCTAAAACAAGAAGTTCCTGCTGCCCCAGAGCCAATTTTCTGACTCAGGGACAAGAGTACAGGGCATAGGCGACACTATGAATGAGGGGTCCTAATAGGGACAGCTAATGAGAAAAAGGGAAGAAACTGGATGTTGGACCATTAAATCACTATTTCTACAACCCAAAATCCAAAACTTCTTTCATTAACAGAAGGGCTTCCATTAGGACATGAAATATAATATTTCATAACATGATAACATTCAAAAACCTTGGATAATCTCCCATTAATTAAACTTTCCAAAGCAAATTCTTTGATTTTATAAATACTTCTAATGTTTTGTTGTTACACCTATGAATGGCCATTAGCTTCAATCGATCTAGACTCCCACTCACAGGTAGCATGTCAGGACCTACCTGTTCCCCCTTCATTGCCTCAGTGCCCAGGTAATCAATCCATCTGTACCCGACAAATGTTCATTCTTTTTTTTAATTTTTTTTTTTTAAGATTTTATTTATTTATTTGAGAGAGAGACAGTGAGAGAGAGCACGAGAGGGGAGAAGCTCAGAGGGAGAAGCACGCTCCCATGGAGCTGGAAGCCCAATGCGGGACTCAATCCTGGGACTCTGGGATCATGACCTGACACAAAGGCAGTTGCTTAACCAACTGAGTCACCTAGGCGCCCACAAGTGCTCATTCTGCCCCAGATCTCAAGTCCACCTTAACAAGAAGAGCATCATGGTCTGCTCTGATGAGCCTGTCTCATCCAATCCCGATCTGTGTTTGAAGAGCTACACTGCCTGTACTCAAGAACATCTAGCAGAGATCTTAGTGCCGCCTGGAGCAGTCTATTCTGATGGACTTCCTGATGGGTCTTCCTGGGAGAATCTGCTTTTGGAATCAAATTGCTGCTGGACAGCACTTTTAGCTGCTTTTCTTTATACCTCCAAGACAATCTACAGTTGCTTCTACCAACCAAGTCTCAAGATTTTCCAACAGCCCCTCCTTTCCCTTCTCTGATGGCCCCAGCTCTACCTCCCCAGAAAGTGCCAGCATCTGGTTTAGACCCTCTACCTATTCCTTAGACTTTACTATCAACCTGGTTACCTGAACATGCAATGAATATCCTCCAACTTCCTAATGCCTCAACTGATTCTGCAGATCCCCTTCTTCTACTAGTTCCTGCACTCCCTGGTGACCTAATATGCCTGACCCATCAACTACACCAAATTTATCTTCCAACCAAAACTGGCTTTTCTAACTCATATAAACTAATCGGCACAAAGAGCGACAATATTGTTTCCCTCAGTTAACAGTACCAATTTCGGCCTGGACACCTACACTACAACCTGAAATTTACCCGAGACTAACTCACTCCAGTCACTCCCCATTTCTCATATGCAGCAGGTAATCAGATCCTGCCAGTTTCATTGCCCAAATATTTCCAGAATCTGACTCTTCTTCACCATCATACAATCAGTACCCTAGCTCAACAGCTGGGGACACTTAAACAGCTCCAATTCCAGGCTGTCCTGCATTGAATCCATCCTCAGCCAGCATATACAATGATCTATTTTAAAAATGACAACATGACCCACTAAACTCAATGACTTAATGAGTCAGCACTAACTACAACAGTGGTTCTTAAAGTGTGGTTCCCCAGAGCATAAGCAGCAGCAGGAGGAAGACCAGGAGAAGGAAGAGGACTGGGGAGGTGGGGGAGAGAAGGAGGGGAAAGAAGGGGAAAGGAGGAGGAGGAGGAGCAGGAGCAGAATCTGAAAACCTTTTGGAAAGCAAACTGGTAGGTCCCACCTGAAAGCAATTTCTGCTTTAAGGAGTCCTCCAGATGATTCTGGAGCACATTAAAGTTTGAGAACCCTGGACTAGAGGAAAAAACCAAAGCTCAGGACACTGAGCTTCATCAGGTGATAAGTAGTGAGAGGAAGGCATGAGACTGTACACAGAGCAACTAGCTGGAATGATCTGCCAACAAAAATCCCAGAAAAGGAATGATAAACCATGAATGATGGCAATATAAAATATGGGACAAGTGAAAGAGATAGCAGGCAGAAGGAGTTGGGACTTGGTGCCTCTCTAGAAGTGGTATCAAAGGAGAATGAGTCAACTATCGCTTAACAATCGGGAAACTGAGTGGTCAGGACTGTGTGATATGGTGGTACCAGTGACTCACTAGCACTTACAGAAGATCAGAAGAGGGTGGAAGCTATCGGGAAGATACTGCATCGATTAAAGTGAGGGAGAGGGACCTACAAGATGTCAGAAATCCAGGATTGGGACTTGGGATATGACTCATGGATGTTAAGTTACTGGATAAGTAAGTCCCAAGAAGAGGAAATGATAATCAACACCTAGCAACCCTCCAGTTAAAAAGTGAACTACAACTCAAGAAATCAATTTCCCAGTTCCACAAATGTAAAGTACTTAATGCTCACTTTACAAATGAAAGTCCATCAGAATACAGAGTTCAACCATTTGGCTCAAGACACAGAGTCCTGATGGGTGTCCCATCCTAGCGCAGAAGATTTCCCCCATCACAGCCTGCTGGTGCCTCACCTTAGCCAGCAATATTGACATTAAGGATGATATATTTTCCCTGGTTATGAAGCCAAACTTCTTTAAGAGGACAAAGGCTAGGAGCCCCTTTTTCTTGTCTTCTTCCTGCTTGCCCTCTGCCCCCACCTCCCAAGAACTTTGAAACTTCACTGATCTCAATCACTTCCACCAAACACTGGATACTTATACGACCAACCTGAGTCCCTCATTCTCAGAGATCTCTCCATGGGGGTCCCTACTGAACCTGGGCGCTCTCCAGTTCAGCAGAGAGCTAGAGAACAGGAGACCACTGATTCCCCGGACACTTCCTCAGCCAGTGTTTGCCGAGCTTCTGGCTGCTTAGCCCCTCACCATCAACATCCAGTCCTACAGGAGAGAAAGAAAAGATGCCTTCTTGCTGCTTTGGTTCTAAGAGTCTTGCCAGAATTATCCCTCTCTTGACCCATTTCTTTCAGATTAGATCTCTGAAGGCTAACTTGAAGGAGTCACAGCTCACCTGGTGCCAGGCATTCAGGGGCATGGCTGCCATCACCTTGGCTCCCTCTCGGTGAAGGGCAGGGGCTGTGCGGAAGAAGCAAAGAGAACCATGAGTGAGCTTGGCCCAGTCAAAGGCTCTCCTTTAAACCAACAAACCTGGGGCCAATAACAACAGCAGCCATCATTTATCCAATGCCCATTGGAGAAGTGGCATGTATTTCTTCCTTCACCCCACTCCATAAAATGAAGTGTGACTTCGGAAGAAACAGATTCTGAAAGGGTAAGTAACTCGCCCTCAGGCACCGGAGCTGGTACCACCATCGAGCCATTCTGCCTGTCCTGGGTAAGATGTAAGCACAGGGGAACAGGAGTACACAACGAGCAAAACAAGCAAAGACCAAAGAGCAAAACCTAAGAAGAGGAAACCCAGGCTTTTATTTAAAAAAAAAAAAAAAAAAACTGATCCTGGGTGGCTCAGTCTGTTAAGCATCCAACTCTTGATTTCAGCTCAGGTCAGGATCTAGGGATCATGGATCTACTCCCATGTTGAGTACCCCCCGACGCCTCCGCACAGAGTCTGCTTGTCCCTCTCCCTCTGATCCTTCCCCCTGGTCGCACTCTTGTGCTCTGTCAAACAAGTAAATAAATAAAAATTTTTAAAAACTCAAAACTTTGACAGAGAAACCTAAAAAGGAAAAAAATGTTATTGGATGTAAAATTCATTCAGTCTCCCCTTTAATGCTCTGAATTTTCTTTTTCCCAAATGAGAAAACAAGGCTATGAGAATATTTCTTTACCAAGGTCACAAGGTGGTAGATGAACCTGGATTCCAACCAGATGTGCCATATTCCAAAGGTCATGTTTTCAGTTAACTACACTAGATCACTTCCAGTAATAATCCCAAAAGGATCCTTTAGAGCCTGATACAGTGATTCTGAGGTTAATATGGAATAGTCACCAAGAAAATCGAGAGAAAAGAATCGCAGAGTAAGTCTTTCTTTTTGTTCACCACTCCATTCTAGGACCCAGTGGTGACTGATTAGCAAAGGACCGTGAAAGGCCACCTCACCAAGCCAAAATGCTAGGTTATTACTTTAACCATATCATCCCCTACAGACACTTTGTATTTTTTTTTTTTAAGATTTTACTTATTCATTTGACAGAGAGAGACACTGCAGAACCACCAGCAGGGGGAGTGGGAGAGTGAGAAGTAGGCTTCCTGCTGAGCAAGGAGCCTGATGCAGGGCTAGTTCCCAGGGTCCTGGGATCAGGACCTGAGCCAAAAAAGGCAGATGCTTAACAACTGAGCTACCCAAGTGCCCCGACACTTCGTATTCTTACTAAGCAGTCATACTGTGCTCCAACGCCACCATCTTCCCTAACCTCACTGCGTGCTGTCATTTCTGCTGGCCTCATCTTGTGCCACCCCCTCCTTTGTTCAGCCACTCTGGCCTTCCTTCAGTTCCCTCTACTGGGCTAATTCGGGGCCTTTGTACCCGCTATTGCCTCTGTATGAACTACTCTTATCCAACCTTAGGAACTTTGTAACTGATAGGGTCCGCCTACAATACTCTCCAGCAGCCTGACCCTAGCTCACCTAGATAATACTAGATCATCCTTCAGCTTGTCCTCTACAAACCAGGTTAGCTTCCCATGTTAGAATCTCCGCTCATAGCGTGTTCCCTTTACTGTATACCACCTCTCCCAGTTTGAGATTATACATCTGCATTAATTTGTGCTTTATTCACTCAACAAACATTTATCGTATACTTCATTCACTCCAGGCCAAGTGTGAGATACAGTAGAGAGAGGAAAAATGGGTGTGACCTTCTGTCATGGAGCTTTGTCCAGACTAAAGGAAGAACACATACAAATCAAAGATTCTCATAAATAACAAAGATCGCAACTGTGATTAGTGCCAGGGAAACCTATCCTAGATGGGAAGACTTAGGGATAGGAATTAACTAAGTTAAAAACGCATGTTCTGGGAGCACATGGGTGGCTCAGTGGGTTAAAGCCTCTGCCTTCAGCTCAGGCCATGATCCCAAAGTCCTGGGATGGAGTCCCGCATCAGGCTCTCTGCTCAGCGGGGAGCCTGCTTCCTCCTCTTTCTCTCTCTCTCTCTCTACTTGTTATCTCTGTCAAATAAATAAAATCTAAAAAAAACAAAAACAAACAAACAAAAAAAACGCATGTTCTGGTGGTGAAAAGCCAAGAAGGCTGTAGCATGGCCAAAGAAGAGTGTGCTGCCAAACGAGGGTGTACCGTTGTAGAAGATGGGAGCCATGCAGGGACCTGTGCACACGTTAAGGAGTTGGTCTTGAGCCGGAAAGCAACAGGCCACAGCTACTGGGCTGCAAGCAGGTGGCGTCAATCGATCACGTTTGATGACTATGTGACTTTCCCACTAAACTGAAAGCTCCCGGAGGGTGGGGCCCACGCTTGGCTCCTTTCCAGCCGCATCCCCGGAACTTGGAGCCGCAGCTGTTCGGTAGGTCGTGGTGGAGCCAAAGGGCAGGGCTCCGCAGCCGTGACGCGCACACAGAGCGCCTACTTTCCGTCCACCGCTCCTCGTCCCAAAGCGGCAGCTGTGGGCTGGGGCGAGCGAAGCCACCCACGGGAAGGCAGCACTGGCCGGCAGGCAGCCAGCCTCCGCCTCCCTCCACCACGGTTTCCGGGACGCTGCAGGCAGCCTCCTCCAAGGGCGAAGGGTGTGCCCCTAGCAGAGACGCCCGGCGACGAAGCCCACCACTCACCTCAGAAAAGGCGCAGTGTGCAGCGTGACCGGAAGCGCGTCACCGCCGGGCCCTGTCGCTGAGACTCACGAGCTCCTCTCTAGGACGCCGGAGCGCGCCGCTCGGTTGTCCCCAGGCTTCGGGCCCCGGGGGGGCGGGGGCTTCTTAACCAGCGGTCCTCGGAGACCTTGAATGGCAGAGAAAGTTGACTATTGTTTTCGCTGATCTCTAACTGAAATTTAGCATTTCCTTCAATTATGTATTGGCAACAAACCTCATTACTATCAGCAGTAAACTGTGACTTTGCCACCAATAGAAATCACGGATATTTTCATATCATACCACAGTTAATGCAGGTATCTCAAAATATAAGCTATTCTCATCCCTAATTTGAAATTGTCATCGTTGTTATTAGGGCTCACCTTTAGATTTTGACATTTCTTTTCACCACAGTGGTAAAGGCACACATATACTAATGTATCCCAGATTTTAATTTTAATTTTAATTTTTTTAAAGATTATTTATTTATTTATTTGACAGACAGAGATCACAAGTAGGCAGAGAAGCAGGCAGAGAGAGAGGAGGAAGTAGGCTCCCTGCTCAGGGATGAGGGGCTCGATCCCAGGACCCTGAGATTATGACCTGAGCTGAAGGCAGAGGCTTTAACCCACTGAGCCACCCAGGCACTCCCAGATTTTTTTTTTAAACCATTTAACTATTTTTTAAAGTTTCTTTTTATTTTATTTTATTTTTTTTAAGATTTTATTTATTTATTTGACAGTAGATGGAGAGGCAGGCAGAGAGAGAGAGAGAGGGAAGCAGGCTCCTTGCTGAGCAGAGAGCCCGATGCGGGACTCGATCCCAGGACCCTGAGATCATGACCTGAGCCGAAGGCAGCGGCTTAAACCACTGAGCCTCCCAGGCGCCCTAAAGTTTCTTTTTAAAGGATTTTATTTACTTATTTGACAGAGAGAGATCACAAGTAGGCAAAGAGGCAGGCAGAGAGAGGAAGGAAGCAGGCTCCCTGCTGAGCAGAGAGCCCTATGTGGGGCTCGATCCCAGGACCCTGGGATCATGACCTGAGCGGAAGGCAGAGGCTTTAACTCACTGAGCCATATTTTAATATAACTAGTTTTAGAGTGGTCCACAGATGTCATCACAACGCCAAAGAGATAGTTAGGCAAAACAAAACAAAACAAACAAACAAAAAACCCTGTCCTCAGGGGTAAAGATCCAGTCACATTAAGAAAGACCAGGATTGAGAAGGGATACTATTTTAGAACTATTTAGGAAGTGAAAACAGTGGAGATTTTTTTTTAAAAAAAAGATCAAATAACAGATATGAGGAAAGGGAGCAATCTATTCTAGCCACAAAGTTTGGGTAACGTGGTAGATGAAGGTGTCATTAACTAAGACTCAGTTAATTCAGGAATTCAGGAAGAGGAGCTGGACTCAGGCAGGAAGATTACAGAAATTGGTTCTAGAAATACTGAATACACACACACACACACACACACACACACACACACACACTTTATTAAAATGTAATTCATATCCCACACTAATGTATACAACTTAGTAGTTTTAGGTATATTAAAATAATTGCACAACCATCACCACAATCAGTTTTAGAACAGTTTCATCATTCCCAAAAAGAAACCCTGTAACCATCAGCACTAGCATTCACTTTCCATCTTCCCTGTGATAGGCAGAGTAATGGTCCCCTCAAACATGTCTGGAACTTGTATGTTAGGTTACGTAACAAAGAAACAGTAAGGTTGCAGAGGGAATTAAATTGCTTATCAGCTGATTTGAAAATAAGATTATCCTGGATTATCTAGATGGGCCCAGTATACTCATAAGAGTCCTTAAAAGTGGAGAGATCACTGGAAGAGGTCACTGGAACCACAGAGGTGACAGATTGAGAGAAACCTGTCCCAACATTGCTGGCTTTGAAGCTAGAGGAAAAGAGCCACAAACCAAGAAAAGTGGCCTCTAGAAACTAGAAAAGGCAAGAAAATAGTCCTTCCTTAGCCAACACTTCCTTAGCCAAACACATTTTGGACTTCTGACTTCTAGAACTATAAGATAAATTAATAAACACATAGAGTAAGTGTGTGTTAAGTCACTGTTCATGGTAATTTGTTACAGCAGCAAACAGAAAATTAATACAACCCCCATGTGAAGATTTCCTCCATTCCCAAACAACTACTGATCTACTTTCAGATCTACAGACTTGCCTATTCTGGGCATTTACTCATATAATGTCCATTAAATCTGGACATGAAACAAAGTTTTTATCGTTGGTAATTTTATTAGTCTTTAGAATAATGGAAACCTATGTGTTTACTGAGTGGCAAGACTTGGGAAGAGCTTGATTAATTTGCTTGGGGAAGAAGGTTGCTATACTTTTAATCTGCACAAACTCAACAACAACAACAACAAAAGACTACCCCAATGAGGAGAAATGTCTCAATTATCTCTGGTCAATGACTACTCCAAGCAGAGAGATGGTGTGATTTGAGTTGTACTCTGAAGTGCTTTGGACAAACTACATATTGTGTCATCTTTCAACCCTGGCTGTGAGCATTAGCAGATTTGTCCTACCAAGACTTGAACTTAGGTGCCCTATTTCTCCATGACATTGTATTGATTTTTATGCAAGTCTTTTTTTTTCCTTCAAACTATTTAGTAAATATAGCAAGATTATTGTCACAGGTGAATGGCAGGTGAACAATTACTGTCACAGGTGACTTATGGGGGAGAATTAGAACTTAAGCAGTGTTACTTATTTCCTGCATAGTCACATTTCATGAATCAGAGTGCATACTATTCTTGATATTTAGAGAGAAATTCAGCAGGATTTTGCAATCTGGGTTTCCCTGTCCAAGACTCTAATCCAATGTCCTTAGGATCATTAGAATGGGGAAAAGCTAGCCACCTGAAATTCTTTTTGCTTAAATGATGAGTAATTTCCACTCCCAGCTGCCCACATGGTATTCCAATTGAGTCTTCAGGGTTAATAAATAGCTAACTGGTACTGTTCTATTGTACCACTTACAAGAAAATGTATACTCATACCCAGGTCTATTGTGGTATCTACCATCAAACATAATTATCTTAAAGCCTTGGCCACTCCCCAGATTCCAATAGAGGCCACTTCCTGTCCTGGTCACTTCATGGCCTCAATAACCGGCTCTCCCTCTAACTCCTATGTTATCTAACTTAAATTTAGACTAAGAGCACTGTAAGTCGGGGGACCCAGAATATAGCACAACATCACGACACATTTGCTGTTATTCCTGACTTTAAAGTGGTGGGGGAAATATCAACTTCTCTCCCAGCTCTATGAAAAGCCTGGCCACAAAAGGATTGAAGTTATAGTGGAACTTAAGTTTCACACACAAAACTTGGCTGCCCCAAAAGGCACTGTTAAAACTCAATGTTTTGTTGCAGTGGCTACAAAGACATAGGATTTGGTATGGATTGTTTCCTTGCAGCTGAAAATATACCGAATGGTGACAGAAAGAATGCCTTCCTTCCAAGATTGGGTACAAGGCAGGTATGTCTGCTCTTACCACTACTATTCAACACTGTACTGGGAGCCCTAACAAGTACAAGGCAGGCCAGAAAAGAAAGGGCATACATATTGGAAAGGAAGAAATAAAACTGTTACTATTTGCAAGAGGACATAACTGTCTACCCAGAAAATCCCAGGGCACCAGGGTGGCTCAGTTGGTTAAGAGTCTGCCTTCAGGGGTTTTAGAGGGGAAGGGGGTGGGGGGATGGGTGAGACTCGTGGTGGGTATTGAGGGCACCTACTGCATGGAGTCCTGGGTGTGGTACATAAACAATGAATCTTGGAACACTGAAAAAATAAAAATAAAAATAAACTTAAAAAAGAGTCTGCCTTCGGCTTAGGTCATGATCCCAGGGTCCTGGGGTCGAGTCCCATGTCGGGATCACTGCCAGTGTGGAGTCTGTTTCTCCCTCTCCCTCCACCTGCAGCTCCCCCTGCTTGTGTTCTCTCTCTCTCTCTGTCAAAGAAAAGAAAAGAAAAGAAAAGAAAAGAAAAGAAAGAAAAGGAAATCCCAAAGAATCTACAAAATTTCCTAGAGCTAACAAGTGAGTTTAGCAAGGTCACAGAATTAAAGTCAAGGTACAAAAAAGAAAAAAAATTAATTGCTGGAAACTGAAATTTCTAATAGTAATCTTTTCTATGATACAAATACAATTTTAATAAATTTTCAAAAACAGTACCATTTACAATAGCACAAAATAATCACAAAATATTTAGGTATAAATCTAAAAATATACCCAAGATATGCATGCTGAAAACTACAAAATGATGACAAATGAAAGAATACCTAATACACAGAGAGATGTAGTATTCATTGACTGAAAAATATTGTTAAGATGTCAATTCTCCCCAATTCATCTATACATTAAAAGCAATCCTATCAAAATCCCAGCAAAACCTTTTGCAGAAGTGAATAAAATGACTCAATTATATGTCAATCATACAATAAAGCTAACAACAACAACAACAACAACAAGCAGTGGAAACAGGAGGGCAATACTGGGTAATAGTGCAAGGGCTCTTAAGTCAAGTCGACTGCCTGGGTTTGAGTCTCTGCTCTTACACTTATTTGCTGTATCTCTGGGCAACCTACTTAACCTCTTTGTTCTTCAATTTCCTAACTGAAACAAGGTAACAGTATCTACTTCAAAGGATGCTGGGAGGATCCTAGTTAATGGGAATTACCTAGCATAGGAAAGCACACACAATGTACTGGTTATTAGTGTTTATTAAAGAACAGCTATAACAATAAAAGACTAATATTCTGTTGGGGAGGCAACAATTGAAATAAACTTTAACTCAAGTGACTTCAACCATTTCCTTGCTTGAATCACTTTGGAAATCTCCGCACAATTTTAAGTTCATTACTAAAAGATGACCTCCCAATGTCCTCCCCACTGGGTAAATTGCTGTCAAATAAGGAGTTGATAAAGTTGCATTCTCAAGTCAAGACTGCAGACAGCAAGGTAATATGGAATTGAGAACTGTCCTGACAAGCAGGCAATAGTACAGGGAGGCACGGGACAAAACAAGGTACAGACTGACATGCATGCAAAGAAGAGGATTTGTTCCTAATTTTACAAAAATATACCTTTATGATCTCTCTAGATTAGGGGACAAAAATTCGATTTTCATGACTGGAGTCAGGCAGAGTGTTACAAATAGTATCCAGTGGGGAGAGATCAGTGGGTAAGTTAAACATCCTGCAATGTACAGGATAGCATCAACAAAAAATCATCAGGTCCCAAATGCTGACAGTATCAAGTTTGAGGAATCCTGCTGTAGACGGATAACCAAGACCATTTCCTTGGTTATTAGAGTCCCCTAACCAAATCAAAGGTCAGGGTAGCCATGTTATTCCAGGTATTACAAGGATGAATGTCAAGATTTTGCATGCAAATGTGTAAGTAATAAAAACTCTTCATACAGATTTTGCTAACCAACAGATTTAGGAATGCTAAGAAACATATATTGAAAATATTTTAAAAAATAGGATAGTCTGGGTAAAAGGCAGGGCTAATGATTTGAAATGTCAGTAAGAAATTATAAATGACCAACATTGGTTCAAGAAGAAAAAGTGAAATGGGATCAATGCCATAGAAGGAACTGATAAAGTAATCAAAGATCTCTTGTCCTCTATGCTACCCCCAACTAAAGCGACTGGCCCAGCCCCATTATTAGGTGGACTTTTCTCCAAATTTCCAGGGAACAGATAATTGCTAGGCTTTTGAAACTGTTCTAATGTACAGAAAAAGAAGAGCCTCCTAGCTACTTCTAGCAATCTCATATAAGTCAGTTCCCAATCTTGACAAAGATGGAAAAAAATTACAGGGCACTCATACATATGAATATAGATGACAAGATCCTAAATATACTAACAAATACTATCCAGCAAGATATAAAGAAATGTGTACTACCATAGCCAACTAGGATTATGAGAATATAAATATGACTAAATATTAGGAAAACACTAGTATAATTAACTATAGATAGGTCAAAAAGGAAACATCTGGTAAGATCTAAAATAAGATTAAAAATTCAGCATCCACTTCTGTCAGAAACTGAGTAGGAAGTAAACAAGTCTTTCCATTTAATACATACATCTTCCCTACAGAATATTCATTGATAGAATTTAGTTTTTTGTTTGTTTTGTTTTGTTTTTTAAAGATTTTATTTTATCATTCCCACTGAGCAGGGAGCCTGATGTGGGGCTCGATCCGAGGACCCTGAGATCATGAGCCAAAGGCAGATGCTTAACAGATTGAGCCAGCTAGGTGCCCCAAGATTTAGTTTTTGAGTAACTTGAAGGAACACCTGGCCGGCTTATTCAGTAGAACATATGACTTCTTAGCTCATGAGTTCGAGTCCTATGTTGGGCAGGGATCCTACTTAAAACAAAGAAAAGCACTTATAGTAACTTGAAATTTTCATTTCAGTGCTTAAATTGCTGTAACTTCCATTCATTTGGGATACCTGAATGTTAACATGCCTTAACTGAGAGTTAATGGCTTTCCCACATTCATACTAGAGTGCCTCTGCACAAACCATCAAAATCACAGCTACAGTGTTGCCAACATACCATATGTATGAAAGGTTTCTGCATACCATGGACTTAGTGACACCAAATTAAGTTTATGTTAACTCTGAAGGCTTTGAAACATGTGACACATTGAAATGGATCAGTATCACCAAGGAAAGAAAACCCAACTCAAAATTACCTAAGCAAAAACCTGAAATTTGTTGATTCATGTCACTGAAACACCCAGAGGTAGATCTGGTTCTCTGCATTTCTCTCTTATATGCAGGGCTAGCCTCTTCTCACCCTTCATGATGGATCAAGGCTAACACTTGAGTCCAGTAGAATGAAATGTTGCTTCCTGGTAGGTTCAGCACCTGATTAGATGGGCCTCATCACCTGAACCCAACACTGTGGCAGGAGAAGGAACAGTAGAGATGGGTTAGACTAGGCCACACGTTGAGCCCCTGCAGTGGGGTAGCAAGCCCCACCTACATACCACATCAACTGCTGAGTGAGAGCTGAGTGGCTTTCCAAAAAAAAAGCAGAAGGGTAATTACCATGAAAAGGGGGTAAAAAATGCTGGGAGACCAAAGGAACCAAGGTCAGGACAGGTCTCTCTCTAGGGTGAGCATACATGATGATGTAGCAGAGGAAGTTCCAACGGTTTTCCCACATTTGAGACACTCATATGGTTTCTCTCCACTGTGGATCCTCTGATGCCTACTTAGTGTTGACTTAACAGTGAAAGCTTTTCCATACTCATTAATTCATAAAGTTTCTCCCCAGTGTGGATACTCTAGTGTAAAACCAACTCAGAACTACTGAGGAAGCCATTTCCACACCCCTGGCAGACACTGGGCCTGTCTCCGCTGTGGATTCTCTGAGGCCTGATCAGATCTGTACTATTATTAAAGGCTCGCCCACATTCCTCACACTGATAGGGTTTTTCTCCAATATGGATTCTCTGGTTCCGAATTAATGAAGAATTGCCATTAAAGGATTTCCCACCCTCATTACACTCAAAGGGTTTCTTCCCAGTGTGGATTCTCTGGTGTCTAACGTAGTAAGAAAAAAAGGTGAAGCATCTCCCACACTCCTCACATATGAAGTGTTTTCTTGAAGAGACGATACTCTCATCCTTTCTTCTAGTATGTTTCACCGTGGGGATTTCCTGGTATTTCTCTGGTTAACATGTCTCTGGAAAGTCACTTTCTAGAGAAACACTCTGTGGCAGCCCATGTGATATCATCACACCTCTTTCTTCAGAAATTCCCTGAACTGATGTGGACTCACTGTCAATGTTGGTCTTGGCAACATTCCAGACATGAGAAATGGAAGACATATGCCACCTGAGAATTATTCTGGAAACAACAGAGCACTAAAATTATAGAGCCTTTGGAGATTATTATCCCAACCTCCATGTAGCCTGCCAGAAATAGAAACCTATTAAACTGAAAGAGCCAAATATCACAGAGGCAGAAAATAGTAGCTGTGGAAGAGGAGATGAGATTTTGAGTTTGTCCCTGTATGTCCCCAATAACTTGTGACTTCATAGTAAGTAAATGCTTGAAAATGCTCACAGAGGAAGAAACACAGAATCTAAGAGCAAGAAGCAACACCTGGTGAGCTACAAGGGTTGAGCATATGCCATCTAACTGTTAGAAATGGCTGAGTATATGCTGTTGTGGGACTTGTGGGACCGCTCAACCACTTAGAAAGGGGAGAACACGGTTTGCTTTAAGGCCCAGGAGACCGCACAGTGCCCTCCTTTGTATACTGAACAAAAATGTCCCCAGCATTACCAAATGTCCCCTGGGGGAACAAAAGTGGCTGGCCCTAGTGAGAACCACGGATCTGGAGGACTCTCACATATACAGGGTGATCACAAAGTCTGGAAGCAGATGTATTTTTTAATAGATTAAAATGTCTTTGACACCATTATGTATGCCTGCCTAGCTTTCCAGACTTTGACACCCTGTATAATCCCAGCCTTGACCTTGTCCCAACATCACAGTTGCATTCTCAAGAGCCTGCTATACCCAGGGAGCTGTATGTTCCAGAGAAACTCACATTTCATGGCATAATTCTACTGTGCTTGTCACCATAACAAGACTCATTTATGTTTACTGGTAAGCTTTACCAGTGCTACCCTGACACCTCTACAATCCTTTCTATCCCTGCATCACCCTGTCCCTACCCTTATGCAGGCCTCTGAAGTTACTAACTGCAATACAGTAACAATGTAACAGGATTTTATACCTTAATTTCCCCCACAGTCCAATCAAACTATATATGATGTCCAGCTAATATTTTTAAAACATAGCAATCATGGGCTTATGTCATATGCTGCTAGTGGCAAGGTCACTGAGGCAGGGGTCCCTATTCCTGCTCCATGTTGTTTTGCCAGCTCTCTCATTTCCTATTTCCATGTAATAAGTTCCCTAGGACAGAAGTCTTCAGAAGTCTATGGTTATCTTCCATAACCTCTATGTTCTAGGCTTTTCTAGACACACCTACAATATTTATGCATGGTTGGCTAAATAAGAGGGTTTAAGGATATGCTCTGTAGTAGAGCAGGGCTGTTTAAAAGAAATATAATGTGAGCCATAAACAAAAGCTACATATGTAATTTTGTTTTTATGGGAGCCACATTAAAAAAGTAAAAAGAAAATGGTAAAACTAATTTTAATAATGTATTTTATTTAACCCAATAAATCTAAAACATTATTTCAACATGAAGTCAACATAAAAATTATCAATGAGATCATTTACACTTTTTTTTTTTACTAAGTCTTCAAAATCTGGTATTTTATACTTAAAGGACATTTCAATTTGAATTAGCCCCCCCTTCAAGTGCTTAAGAGTTTAGTAAGCACACAGGACCAGTGGCCACCATGTCAACTGCACAGAAGTAGACAAAAGGAAGTCCTGCTTAGGCTTTCTCCTAAGCCTATGTTCCTGAACACTTACTTAAAAAGACAGAACAATGAATGCTCACAGGTTGGCCCCAGAAATGTCCATTTTAAACAGATTTTTATTTATTTATTTGACAGAGAGATCACAGGTAGGCAGAGAGGCAGGCAGAGAGAGAGAGACAGAGAGAGAGGAGGAAGCAGGCTCCCAGCGGAGCAGAGAGCCCGATGCGGGACTCGATCCCAGGACCCGGAGATCATGACCCGAGCCGAAGGCAGAGGCTTAACCCACTGAGCCACCCAGGCACCCAAAATGTCCATTTTAAAATACACTCCCCAGGTAATTCTCCTGCACATCAAATTATGAAGCTCTTCACAATTATATGGTGACATACGTGATCAAAGTGTAGTGATATCTCACTGTGGTTTTAAACGGCATTTCCCTGATGGCTAATGATGTCAAGCATGCTTTCATTTGTGTTCCCTTTGGTGAAATGTCTGTTCATACCTTTCGCACATTTCCTAACTGGGTTGTTTATTTGTTTTTGTTGCTGAGATTTCAGAGTTGTTTATATATTCCAGACACTAATCCTTTTCCAGATATTATATTATGCCAGGAATTATACTGGATCTTATATTCCTTTCCTCCAGCCAGATTATCTTCCCCCACCCCATCTGCAATGTGTTCTTATCTGCTGCATGCAAATCATGTGGCCTGCCATTGAAGAAGTGTCACCTGATACTCGAGGTGGGAATTCATCTAACCCTTCCTGCCTGTCCCATAGCCTGCTGCGTATATACCAACAATATACCAACAGTACTTAAAAGTACTTAATTCTTTTTTAGCTTTCTAACTCTGTCTCCGTAACTGGTATCCTCCAGAGCTTCTCAAACAAGGAAGTGCTATTTTAGCACACAGCAAGTGCTCAAAAACTGGCAAAACACGCATCTAACAAAGGACTATGGTTGATGTTCTAAACCTGCCTCACCTACCTTTAGAGACATCACTGGTACCCTCTGCAGGGGGATCGTCCTGTGGCTCCAGACCCCAAGGAAATCCCCTCCTTCCAGAAGTGAGATCAGGGCAAGTCTGCAAACTGGGTATCCTGAAAAGGAAGCAGAAAATGGCACTGGAAAAGAGTCTCATGTTAGTGTTCTTGAGATACCACATAAAGCTGTGTATGCAGTCAGAGGAGGAAACCCCAAAGCAGCTCAGTAAGGATAAGGCCCACAGAAGTGGGCTGGAAAATGGGGAACCCAAGATTTTTGATCAAAAGGAAACTGAGTATTTGTGACCTCTTTATGAAAGATCACTTAAAGTTTGTCAGTGAAATCCTGTGAGACACATGCAAGCAAAGAAAAGCAATGAGGGAAGTCTTCTTTAGACCACTGGGAGAGTTGAAGGCACTACCTTCAACAGAAGATACTTCTTTCCCCTGGTGCCCTGCACAGAACTCCTATGGTGGGAAGTGTTCTCACCAGAGAATGGCCAATCCACATTAGACCCAAACTAACCTCAGACTTCTCCCTCTATCCCTGCCTGACATCTTCTGAGGCTGAGGGTGTAGCAGTTTTTGCCCCTGTAAATATGTAAAAGGTTATGAGATTCACACCACAATCCACCCTACCCTCATCCTAGGCATCTGAGTCCCAAAGGCGAAGTAGCCTTACCCAGGAAAGTCAAGTTCCCATAATTTGTCAGCATCACCTCCCTGTACAGGTCTCTCTGTGCAGGAGAAAGGCCAGCCCATTCTGTCTGGGTGAAGTAGACAGCCGCATCCTTGAAACTCACCGCCTCCTAAAACAAGAGGTTCCTACTGCCCCAGAGCCAATCATCTGGCTCAGAGCCAGAGTGTGGAGCACAGGGGACATTGTGAGGTTCTGAGGGACAGTCCCATGATGGATAGAAAATGAAAAGTAAAAGGACATGGCGCTGAGTGCTAACGAATGACCACAATTACAATTAGCAACTCTGAGACTCCCTTCACTGTCAGAGAAGCTTCTATTACGCATGAGACTTACTATTATAAGAGGCAATGTCACAATATAGAAAACTGGAAGCGAGAAAATCTTTCCCAAATTCACCTCCCTGAAGTAAACCCTCTTCATTTTTGCACATGCCCTTCTGATCTTTCAGACACTCTATGAACAGATGATTGGCCTCCAACTATACTTCTCATGGGTGACATCCCAGGGATGTCTCTGCTGCCGTCCCCACTTTCCTGATCAGAGTCCAGCCTACCCAACCTGCTCCCTGCACTTACACTGAGCCCTGCTATATGTCCACATCTACCTGCCTACCCCAATCCCTACAGCCACCTACTGAGAATAGTCATGGTTTGTCCAAAGGGGCCCCACCCTCTGAAGCCCTCACCTGATACAGAACCCTGTTGTGCCATCTACCCTTCCACCCTCACAAAAGGGGGCTATGCTGCCTCTGCCTGAGCCCCTCCCTCAGAAAAAAACTCTGGTATTGGGAGAGCCTCTTTAACTCTAGGCAGTCCTCCTAGGACAAAATGCTTCCTGATTCTAACTGCTGCTGGGTGGCTCCTTGGCTGTTTCTACACCTCTCGGATAAGCTGTTCTCTGCCAATCAAACAGCCTGCCAGCCCAAACTCTTCTTTCCCAGACAGCACAATGATGTGGTCCTTCTTGTCTCCTTGGTGCCTTCCCCATGTGAACATGATCCTCACTCCAAGGTCTCATGTGGTCCTGGCATCAGTCACATGCCTGCCTCAGATGTCAATGACCCACCCATGCCAGTTATAATTCTCACATGTCCAATTCTGAACCCTCACTCTCCCTTAAAGTGCTTCTAATCCTGCTCAGTACAAGGAGAAACAAATGGTAAGTGCTCAGTCTGATGCTGGTCATTATTTTGGTTCCCAGTCTCAGCCAGTAGCAACACTTTCAACCTGGTTCCCCTGGATGGGAACCTGAGAATCATTCTCAACTATCTCCCTAGTCACTGCGTAGTTCTGGCAAGCAATCAGTAATCAAATCCTGCCAATTCTCTCTCATAAATATTTCTTGAATCTGACTCCTATGCAACATCATGAGTCACCACATAACTCAACTGTCCTTTGGACCATGGCGACTTGCGATCCCTGACTCCAGGCTTATCCTCCAAGTCTACCTTTGTCCAGCACATAGAAAGAGCTTTATAAAATGCGAATCTGACCTCAACTCTGTGAGCTAATGCACTTAGATGGATCACCATACAGCAACAAACTCAAATTCAAGAACCTGAGCCTGAGTTTTAAAGGCAATAAATGTTAGAGGACAGGATGGCCCAAGATTGAAGACAAATGAAATTACTGAGAGGCTCTGCTGACAATATCCAGGAAAGGGATGATAAAATTAGGAAAGCCAGGGGCTCCTGGGTGGCTCAGTCAGTTAAATGTCAGACTTCAGCTCAGGTCATGATCAGGGTCCTGGGACTGAGCCCTGTGTCAGGTTCCTCCCTCAGCAGGCAATCTATTTGTCCCTCTCCCTCTCTTTCTGCCCCTCCCCCCACTCATGCTTTCTCTACCTCTCTAAAAAATAAATAAATAAAATCTTCAAAAAAAATCAGGAAAGCCAAAGAAGGGACAAATGGGTGCTGAGATAGGAACAAAAGAACCTGGATTGAATGAATAAGGTGACAAAGGAGAGTGAAGAGTCAATGATAAAAATCTGAAAACAGTGACCACGGATAGTGGCATGGGGAAACTAGCAATTATCAGGAAGTGCAGGAGAAGTGGGAGGTACAATGGGTACAATAAACCGATGCATTGAGATCAGGCTTCCAGGCAAAGCCATACTAATGGAAAGGAACCCAGATAATGGATGATCTGGGAATGGTACTAGGGATAGGATCATGGATGACGAGATGCGACATGAAGAAGCCTGAAGAAGACTGAGCCCATCAAGCAGCACTCAACAACCCAGCAAACTGCAGAGCTGAAAGGAACCTGGCAGAATCTTTCTCCTAACCCGGAACGAGCAGCACTGTTGCCATCTGACAGATGAGGTCAGCGGAGGCACAAAGAGGTTAGGTGACTAGCTCAAAGTCACAGTGCCCCTGAGGACTGATGGGGATCTCCTCTGAAATTAAATTTCCTGTCACCTAGTACCACATTTCATATTGCAGCATGCTGCTGGCCTCAACCAGAAGTACTGACTCTCAAGACAGACATTCATGTGCCCTTCCTGGAACCAATTCTTTCCTCACTGATCCCAAGCCTCTAACTTTGCTCTCTTTTTGGAGGACAAATGCTATAGGCTCCCTTTTTCTTTTGTTTCTCCTACCATCCCTCTGATCCCACCTCCCAAGAATCCTGCCACCTTGTTGATCTTGAATACTCCTACTGAACACTGGATACCTCCACCACCAGTCTAAGTCTCTTATCCCATGGAGCCCTGTGTCAGGGCTGAACGTGGGAGCTCTCCAGCTCAGTAGGGATCCTCAAAGGCTGTACTTCTGATTCCTCACTCTCTCTAGCCGTCTCCAGCCACTGTTTCCTGGACGCTGGGGTCTCTGGCTGCTCAATCTGTCACTGTCCAGTCACGCTGTGGGGATGAAGCGGGGTCTTCCTGCTGCTTTGGCTCTAACTCTTTTGCCCACATCATTCCTCTTATTTCCCATTTCCTCAAATAAGATTTCTTGATGGATCTGAGGGAGTCACAGCTCAGCTGGTGCCAGGCATTCAGGGGCATGGCTGCCATCACCTTGGCTCCCTCTCAATGAAGGGCAGGGGCTGAGGGAAGAAGCAAAGAGAACCAAGAGTGAGCCTGGCTCAGTCAGTGACCTTCCTTTAAATGTGCAAACCTGCACTAGCTGCTAATAACAACTGACATTCTCTCTAGGCCTGCAGTGTGCCAGTTTCAGAACTCAATACTTTATATTCATTATAATACTAGTGGATATGTAAAACCATTGTTTTCATTTTACCAAAACAAGGAAAGGAGACTTAGAAAGTTTAAGTAATTATTTTAGGCCACAAGAGCTGTATTCATAACCACTATGTAGTGCTATCTCTCCTCGCTAAAAACAATACAGCAGGGCAAAAATATAAATAAACAAAAGCAAAACAAAGCAAACATTTAAAAAAAGAACCCAGGGAATCCATGTGAGAAACTGGCAACAGAAGTTGCTTCTGGTGCAGGAAGACTGGGAAATTGGAATCCAGGACAGAAAACAGACTTTCTTTTCACTCCATACCTTGTGAACTGTTCAAATTTTTAGCATGTACCTTAACACATTTTTAAATATAACGGCTTGTTTAAAAATCTTAAAAAAAAAAAAAAAAGAACCCAGGAGTAAACTTAGTAGGAAATGTAACAAATTTATGTAAAGAAAATTACATAAAATATTATTGACAAACATAAATGAAAAGGTAAAACATGTTCCTGGATTGAAACAACCAATGTTAAACTTCTTGTAAATGCTGACTTTCCTTCAAATTAATCTACATATTTAGTAATAACTTCCTTTTGCAAAGAGCTTGTGCATGCTCAGCACCACACTACAATGCTTTATACCCATCTTCTCATCTACTTCTCACAACATTCCTTTAAAAGAGATTTAGGGTGGTGTCTGGGTGGCTTAGTTGTTAAGAGTCTGCCTTCAGCTCAGGTCATGATCCCTGGGTTCTGGGATCAAGCCGGGCATCAGGCTCCCTGCTTGGCGGGAAGCCTGCTTCTCCCTCTCCCACTCCCCCTGCTTGTGCTTCCTCTCTCACTGTCTCTCTCTTTCTGTCAAATAAATAAAACCTTCAAAAAATAAATAAAAATAAAAGAGATTTAGGGGCCTAGAGAGATTTGGGTTCCCACCCCCCTCCAAACAGATGGATTAACAAAAGCTACGAGATTAACTTCACCATGTTCACACAAAGAACAGAGAATCAAAACCTGGATTTTAGGCCAAACTTGGATTTCAAGTTTGTCAGATTCCAAGAGCCATACTTGTAAGCAGCTAACCAATATTACTTTCAAGCAAATTATGAACAGAATTTATTTAGAAATCTGATAAAGTGATTCCAAAGTTGATAGAGAACAGTCAAAGTAGTCACTAAAATATAAATAAAAACGAAAAATAGGAAAGAAAAAACTTGCAATACCAGATGCGAAATGTATAACGAAAAAGGTACACTTGTACAAGAACAAACTGCTAGAACAATAAAACAGAATCTAAGATCCAGGAAACACTAAAGCATAAAAGCAAATCAGAAAGATGGCATTACAAATCAGTGGGGAAAAGGGACAGATTATTCAATGAACAACATTGGAAAAACTGGTTAACTACTGAAGAAAAAATGTGTAATTAAATTACCTCCTATCATACACTGAAATAAATTACATATGCACTAAAATTCTGAGTGTGAAAAACAAAATCAAAGAAACACTGAAAGAAAATAAAGGTAAGTCTATATCCCTGGGTGCAGAGACATCTAGCACAAGCAGTTCCAGCACAGTGGTAGGATCACAGGCCAAATGACAAAGAAACAAAAAGAAAACTCTTAAAATGACAAATTAAATTACTTTAAAACTTCTGGTTTAAATGACTAAGGAAAACTCAAAAGCAAACTAGGAACTACTTCTACAAAATATGTAAAAAATATAAACAGCCCAGATCCTTACAAAACCAGTAAGAAAATGTCAAACATCCTAAAAAATATTGATAGGCAATTCACCTATATGTGGCCAGCAAACGTGCCAAAAGCTGTTTACCGTTTACTGTATAAAGATGGCAAATTAAAACAATAAAATGTAATTTTCTATCTATCCAATTGGGAACTTTAAAAAAAAAAGGATAATGCTTTATACTGAAGAAAATACAGAAAAGCAGTATCTGCTGGTAGGAATGTAAATTGTTCCATTTTTTCCTCAAAACAAATAGCTACTTAAAAATATTCCTATCTATACTAGTAAGTATAAAATGCCAATTCAGTTGTGTGTGATTTGCTCAAATTTAGAAAATTGTTAGTAGTGGTTACCTCCAGAGAATGGACCTGTGGGTCCAAATAGAGAGGGAGATTTCTTTTTTACTATAAAATCTTAAGTAATCCTTTTTCTTTACCACACACATGTAGTACTGTTTAAATTTGCTTAGGTAGTTAATTTTTTAAAATTCCAACTTGAGGAACTTTTCTGAGATGTGTTCAAAGACATTGTCTACTCATAAGCATTCATCACAGTTACTTCTAATATGAAAAAGATGCAAACTTAAATATCCAAATATCTGCTACAAATCAGAAAAAGAGTAGCCATTAAAAACCATGCTGTAGGATATTTCACAACATAGGAAAATATTCAAATGCTGTGAGAAAATTTCATTACTTCGACCTTGAATTGCATAAAAATCATGTGTGTGCTTACAAATATCCACAAAACCACTCGATGGATATAAATTTGAAAACAGTATCTCTGAATGGTAGTCTTACTGATGATTTTTTTCCTTCATGCCACTTTATTTCCCCAGTCTGCTTACTAGAAATACACTACTTTTCAAATAAAAAGAAATGTCATAGTGCAACTATTAAATGGCTTATTGGGTCCCAAATCCGTCCTAGCACCTATTTCCTCCTGCCTCAAACAGCCTTTCCCAACTTGCCCACCTTTTTAAACCTGTTAATCCTCTTCAGAGCTTCAGAACTCATTCTGAAAGTCCTATCCTGGAAGATCCAAATTAAGTGAGATCTGGTGAGCACATATCCTTTTCTTATATCAAGTATCTACCTATCTATTTAGATATATATAACCTTACGCTGCAATTACAAATACATCGGCCCTTTCAGTCAGTATTTATCGAGGTATACTGTGTGCACGGCAATGTGGTTGCCACTAGGGATTCAAACAACTTCTTCTCGTGTAACTTACACTAAAACTTAAGTATGAGGTTACATTTGTTATGTGCTAGGTATAGGGCGGTTTGAAAACCCATGATGAGGTCAACAGTGCCAGTGCAAGCAGGGGATTGCTCCAGTCGAGGGAAGACTTGAGAAGTGGAATTAACTAGGCCCAAAGGTGCATGTTTTACAAGTACCAGGCCAAGAAGCCTGTAGCTGGGGCCGAGGGAGTGTGGGGCAAGACCGAGGAGAAAGAAGCTGCGAGACACCAGGCGAAGCGGGGCCCGTGAACACTCAGCGCGTTTTTGTCCAAAGTCAATGGGGATATTACGAGCAGGGGCAGAGGCATGATCAGAATTAGTAGCCACTTCCCCGTTAGCCTCAAAGTCCCCGCGGCTGTCTTCCTTAGTGCCGCATCCCCGGAACCGGAACGACACTGCACTTAACATGCGCTCAGTCGGGGGAGCGGCCTAAACTGCGGCACGTCGGTCACCCACGGGGGCCACACCTTCCACCGGCGGCCCACAGCCTCGGCCCCCATTTCCTGAAGTGGCCGCCCCGGCGAGTCAAGGAGCGCGGGGGGAAGGGGCGGACAGCCCGCAAACCGCCCCGCTCTTCTCCATAGCGAAGCCGTCGCCGGACTCCCTCCTGGGTCAGCCTCCCGGGGACGACCTCCCAGAGGCCTCGGGAATCACGGAACTGCCAGCCTCAGGCTCCACAAGGAAGCCTCTCATTCCGCACTCACCTCAGGAGGTGAATGGCTGCCGGCGACTGCGGGTGGACGCAGGAGGCGCGCCGGAAGTGCGTCACCGCGGGCTCCTCTCCCGGACTCGCCCTTCCTCGACTTTGGGACGCTGGAGCTTCTTGGGATTCCTCCGGGGACACCTACCCAGGCCTACTCCAGCGAGGAGGAGGCGACCTGCTCTTTGAAGGGCTTGCGGTGGCACAGACTTTAAACCTTCGCAAGAGATGGAGGAAGCCAAAGGCCATCCTGGATGAGCGCTAGTGATGAGGGACGGGAGGCTGGCTGAGGACAAAGCAAAAGCTGGCACCTTGCACCCCCTTTTCCACCCACTCCCCTTGCTAAGGTGTGTGACATTCCTCAGGCACCTCTGGCAGCCCTAAAAGAAAAACAAATAGTTAACTTGGCAGAGTTCACAGTCCTGCAAGACAGGAGTCTCCCTTGGTTTACCAATGTCCTAGAGATTTAAAACAAAGAAGCTCTCTAATAATAGCACAATTTCCAGAGGCAAATAACTCAGTTCCTCAAGCCCTAAATAAAGTTAAATTTCTTCTAAACCCAAATCTCACTAACAAGGACACTTGATTGGAGAAATGTGAAACTTTATCTCTAGATCTCCAAGATAGTGTTGAGAATCATTCCCAAGCATATGGCCCACTGATAGACATCTAAAGGGTCTCACAAGAAGATTTTTATGACTAGTAATGAGTAACCTTTCTCCCAACAATAGCTAGCCCCTCGAGGTCCTGGAGACCTTGCTTTCAAAATTCCTTAGAGACTAACATCACCCTCTTTGTCCTCACCTACCCAACTCCTGTGTATATAACCAGCCACTCCTCACATGCCCCGTGCAGCATCTCCGTCTGCCCACGGGTCCTGTCCCCGTGCTCTAATAAACCACCTTTTTGCACCAAAGACGTCTTAAGAATTCTTTCTTAGCCGTCGGCTCCAAACCTCACCCCTCCGAACCTCACCTAGGTTCAAGAACTTCATCACTAGTATTGGGGGATTCTCTTATTTGCTGTACTCGAGCTGGTTCTGCTCTTTGGACCAGGTCTGATTTCGTCGTAGATCTATGAGTTGTAATTGCAGCATGAAAAATGCATTTAAGATAGGCAAGAGAGCAGTCAGAAGGCTAATAAAACGTCCCTATCAGCAACGATGAAGAGCTGGATGGTCGCAGTACTATTTAGAACTCTACTATTAGCATCTCTCACAGGCTGTTCTATAACGGGAAGCAGCTGTAACTGTAGATACACACAAGCATATTTATCTGTACACATTTATTCAGTCTTCTGGATGGTACCTCTCTAGAAATTAATCTTTAAGTGTTCTTACTTTCCCTTTACACGTGATCAGCACCCAAACTGCTCCAAAATCGCCAATGTTTATTCTGTCTCAATGCCCTTGGCTTGACAAAAAAATGAAATGTTGGACATGTGCCTTCTTCACCTCAAGATCTATTATTCCACTGAGGGAACTGATCCTAGAAAAATAAGACATCAGAGATCTCACGGGGATGTAGGAAGCTTCTTGGCCATTTTAGCATTATGACCCTGGCTTTTATCTCTTCTCATTTCCTCAGCTCAGTCACTGAGGGCCTCAACCTCACTTGGGAATCTGCAAACGCTTCCAGTCCCGTATTTCCATACATTTCCTTATCATAAAATCGAAAAACTGTAGGCACCATGGCCCTGTTCCTATAACCTAAAAAAACTCTTGCACACATGCACAGGGAGTTATTCTGCATAAATAAAAAATTATAAGCCCCCAAAGTTTGATTCAGTCATGGTTAAAACTTTGTTGATACTGCAAGTAACAGGTAACAATGGTATTTAATGAGAAACCTTTAAAGGGATGAATATTCTTATACATGCTTTTGAGAAATCAATGCCTACATTTCTTTAAAGAAGTATTTTAAAACATTACATACCAGTTACCTAAAAGCATTAAAAAGAGGAGCCTAAGCCAAATGGGACACCAGTGTAGTATGAGTCCAATCAGTGCACACTCTATGTGGTAGTTACCATGGAGTGTTTCATTCAGCATCTTTACCAGCCTTCTTCTGGGGTGCCTTTCTGTACTGCAAGATGGAAAGCTAAATACCAAATGTCCCATATCTGGGCTTCTGAATGGGCTCCACTGGTAGATGTATTCATGCAAAACTAACGTAGAATTTGAGTCTCTGTCTAAGGCCTCCATTAATAAAGAGAAAGCATTATCACCGAGTACCACAGTTTTATATTTGCCTCCTAGGTAACTTACTCTAAACAGAAAGATTATGATTACTGCAAACTTTTTTATATTTTTTGTGGGAAATTGCTCTTGCGTGCTCTACTTGCTATAAAAAAGCCCACACTTGTTAGTATATGTTTGTTGTACGAAATTGAGGTTATTCACTTAATATGTAATGAGCATATTACCTCTACTGATTTCTTACTATTTGTGAGTTATTCCCTTCATTCTGTAACCCCTATTATATAAGTAGTATGTACTTACCAACTATTAAACATGAAGAACACCTTTCCTTTTGCTTTCTTCTTACAGACCTCTTTGAGTTTGCTTCTTTTTTTAAATAAAGATTTTATTTATTTATTTATTTATTTATTTATTTATTTGACAGATCACAAGTAGGCAGAGAGGCAGGCAGAGAGGGCGTTGGGGAAGCAGGCTCCCTGCTGAGCAGAGAGCCCAATGCGGGGCTCAATCGCAGGACTCTGGGATCATGACCTGATGAAGGCGAAGGCTTAACCCACTGAGCCACCCAGGTGCCCCGAGTTTGTTTCTTTAACACATTTGAGGATATTCACTATGGCACTCCTTGAAATAGTAAAAGTAGGTAAGTAGGCTGTAGAAAATTCTATTCATTAGTTAAAACGAACTAGAGCTACAAGCTTCAACATGTAAATCTCATAATAATAATGCTTAGTTTTAAAACTCAGGGTTTCTTCACAGTGCAGCTTAATGCCAAGTTAGCTGTGTACTCCTATTGAAGGTTTTCCCAGATTCCTTACATTGAGATAGCTTCAAAACTCTTCTGTGGACTTCTCTAGTGTTAAGTTGGGAGTTACACCCAAAGGTTTTCTTACACACTATATATTTGAAGAGTATCACCCCCATGCCCATTCTTCAGTGCTGAATCAGTTTTGAATTAAAGCTGATACCTTTCCCACATATCCTACATTCATAGGACTTCTCCCTAGTGAAAATGGTTTGAAACTGATAAAATGTCTACACATTGACTAAAATAACCTCTCCAGTGGAGATTCTAATCCTGTCCATTCCTGCTGCAAAACAATTTTTATTCCCCTTCCCTTTCCCCACCGTGGATATTTCCTATTGCCTCTTCAGTTCGTAATCTTCTAGAAACATAGTTCCTTGGGGGGTGCCTGGGTGGCTCAGTTGTTAAGCATCTGCCTTCAGCTCTGGTCATGATCCCAGGGTCCTGTGATCGAGCCCTGCACTGGGCTCCCCACCCAGTAGGAAGCCTCCTTCTCCCTCTCTCACTCCCCTTGCTTGTGCTCCCTTGCTTGCTGTGTCTCTCTCTGTCAAATAAATAAAATCTTTTTTTAAAAAAGAAAGGTAGTTCCTTGGAAAATGTTTCTTTGGAGTTTACTAGAGAGCATAATCTCTTCCTTTGCTGTATCATTTGTTGTTATGAATTTATTTGCGGTCTTGGTTACATCATCTGTACTTAGAAGTGGAAAACAATATTACACTTAAGAATTGCTCCTGAGGGGCACCTGAGTGGCTCAGTTGTATGAGCGTATGACTCTTGATTTTGGTTCAGGTCATGATCTCAGGGTTGTAGGACCAGCCCTGTGTCAGGCCTCTTGTCAAGCTCTGCACTGGGCATGGGTCCTGCTTGAAATTCTCTCTCTTCCTCTCCATCTGCCTCTTCCCACTCTAAAAAAAATTAAAATAGAAAAAGAAATTTTAATTGCTCCTGAAAAAGAAACAGGATCACAAAATTATAGAACTATTGGATATCATTGTTCAATCACCTCAACTAACCAATGACAAGCTGAGGCTATTATAAAGGAAATATGCAGTATCTCAAAAAAGGGAAATGGTCAAGGTAGAAAAATAAACCAGGCCTTGTTGCCAGTTACATGTTCTTCCCATCACCAGCATTACACTTTCCCTCACCCTACATTTGGACCCAGCAATTATGTCAGAGAAAAATTATTTCACATGTAGGCAATGAAATATGTCCAACGATGTTCACTGCATCAGTTTTTCAAAAGAAAAAACTCCAAACAACCTTAGTGTCCATTATTAAGGCAATGGCTAAATCAACTGAACTTTAGCTCACAAAATGAAACACTATACTAAACATAAGTAGAAATGAATGAACTTGAACTATGTGTTTAAATCTAAATTACAAGGGTGCCTGGGTAGCTCAGTCAGTTAAGTGGCTGCCTTTGTCTTAGGTTATGATCTCAGGATCCTGGCATCGGGCCCCAAGTTGGGCTCCCTGTGCTGCACTGGGCATGGAGCCTGCTTCAGATTCTCTCTCTCCCTCTGCTCCTCCTCCCCCTGACCATGCTCTCTCTCTCAAATAAATAAATGAAATCTTTTCAAAAAAATCTCAATCACATCATGTTGAATTTAAAAAATAAGCTGCAAAAAGATATACCATTTATGTAATTCAAAATGTGCAAAGTAATATGATGATGTTTATGGAAATAACCATATATAACAAGTTTAAAAACATCTATGGGTGCAATTAACACCATATCCAGATGGTAAACTGCCTCTGGAGCCACAGAGAGGGAAATGCAGTTTAATATAGAGGACTTCAATTATATCTGTACTGCCTTAGTTCTTAGAAACATCTGAAACAGCCATCACAAAACGTTAACATATGATAAAGCCAAGAAGAGGTACATAGAGGTTTATTATATGCTATTTTTCTACACCTAAAATATTTCTAAGAATATTTTAAAATCTCAATGGTACCACTAGTAGAATAAAAACAGAAGAAATCTTCCAAAATACCTAAGGATGATAAGAGTAAAGAAAGCCAAGTCTACATAGCAAAAGGGACTAAATAGGACAGCAATAATCATCAAAAATTAAAAGCATTTAAGATGACAGATGTCAGACCAAATTTTATCACATTAAATGTAAACAGGTTAAAATATCCCTAAAAGCATCAATACGCCAAATGGATGAGACATACTCTACCTACATCTAGATTGTAGTAACTGTACTGCTACTGTAGAAAGTAACTGGGTTATTTTCCATAAGTACAAGGGTAAGTAAGCCTGTGAATAGGGTTATTGCCTTTACCTAGATAGCCTTGCAAATGGAAAAATCTTATATTTCTAATATGTGGAGCGCCCTTCCTCTTTTCACTCAGGACAAACCCCAGGTATCCATGAAGTACACTATCCTAAACAGAAATTCCTAAATTACTAACTAACTACTCATGCAACAAATTAAATGTAAGTGAGCTCTCTTATCCCTTATTACTCTCTTATAGTTCATGTACAATATATTCTTTCTTCATATTTCTTGCCAAAGTCCAGGAATCATTAAAAACTGGGAACAATAACTTCTGTATATTACATGTGATTTCTTGTACCTAACTGGTAGTTTTGGATGGCCCCAAAAGAGCCTTGGTTAAAGCTTCAGCTTTTGGTGACGGAACCCAGGAGGCTGTTCAGTTTCCCAGGACCAAGAAGTCTCCCCATTTTAAATGTGTGTCTAGCCCCTTAGGAGGTGGGCTCCTTGTCTCTCCCTTTCTCCCACCTGGGCAGTGCCACCTGCACACACTTCCCTCATGCTCCCCATCCCTGGATCGCTCTCTTTCCAGCTCTAGCAGTGGAGCTTGCACCTGTCAGACCTCCAAGGAGATGGAAGCACCGGTCCAAGGCAGAGATAACACAGGAACCCTGTATGTTGCCATCCTTCACAGGAAGCACTGAGGCTGGCACACACACACACACACACCCGTTCCTCCCGCCCCTGCCCCGCTTCGGTGTGTCCCTTAGAGCTTGGCTCAAAGCAGTACCAAGCACGAGAGATGTAGAATGAATCATAAACAAGAGAAGATCAAGGTTCAGGGAGTTTTGGTAAAGCCACAGCAATCATATTCCAGCATCAAACGGGGGTGAAAAAATGAGCAATCTTGAAACGCTGGAAAAGCCTGACCCGTCCTAAATATTAAATAGCATGCCAGACCTCCATTTGCACAGCACAATGGTGACATCTAGTGTTGGCTGTTTACATATCAGCTAGCTCGGCAATTTACTTGAAATTTCGAGAAATAGGTTTCTTGGTGCCTCCCTTTCTCTCAGGATTCTTGCAGGGCTAAGAAATTTGTTATTATTATTATTTTTTTTTAGTTTGTAACTTGCCTTTTAATTTGTTTAACAATTGCTCTTATTTTTCACATTATTGAAATAAAATAACAAACTGGATGGTGGTTTTTTGTTTTTTGTTTTTTGTTTTTGAGAGAAAGAGCACATGGGAGCAGAGAAGGGGCTCATAGATAGAGATAGAGAGAGAATATTAAGCAGGTTCCACAATGGAGCCTGACGTGATCTCACAACCCTGAGATCATGACCTGAGCTGAAATCAAGAGTCAGATTCTTAACTGAATGAGCCACCCAGGTGCCCCTGGATGTTTTTTAAACTGAAATATATTTAACATATAACATCGTGTAAATTTAAGGTGTACAACGTGTTAATTTTGTACAATTTACATATAGTAATATGTTTGCCATTATAGCAACAACCACCACCTCTATCGTGTTACATAATTATAATTTATTTTTAGTGGCTGGAATAATTAAGTTCTAGTCCTTGGAAATTTGATGACTATAATACAATATTGTTGTTTATATTCACTATATTGTGCATTAGATCTCTAGGACTTATTTACTACTGGTTGCAAGTTTGTACCCCTGAACAATATCTTAGCTTATCCTCTTTAAAGAATTTCTTTAGATGTCTTGTCTTGTTTTGAAGTCTGACCTCTTCAAGGACAAGGACTGGTCATTACTCACCCTTGAGTCCCAGCACATTGTGACTCATGGTAGTTCAGTGTCCATGGAATGCATGAATGACCCATTTCGGTGGCCATGAGTTCCAGTAAGTCATGTCCTCCCACTCCCACAATGTTCCTAATCCCCACGCAAACTGGATATTTTTAGAGTGTACGATTTGGTGAGTTTTGACCAGTAGAGAACAAAATAGACAAAAATCCCTGTTCTCATAGAGCTTACATTCTTAGTGGCCAAAATTATATCACATAGCTACTCCCAACAGCAGAGAATCTAGAAGGTAATTTTTCCCCCCTTCTGGCTTCCATGGCAGAAAGAGGATGGAAAGAGTGTTGTGTGAGCCAATCTACACTTCCTGCCACATGGGGCTGAACAGCATACTCACAATGTGTAAATATTATGTACATCACTTAGGTTTAAAACATATTTCAAAAGCTTTTGACATGCCTATTCCTTAAGCCAGCCCTATTTATTAGTAGTACTGTTATTAAATTAGATGTCTTTTTATTTGTTGACATGTAAATAGATCCCCTAGCACAAGACCATGGCCCACATAGGACCTTCAATCAATGGTAGATATTATCTTGGCACTAGTAAGTATACCCTGTGGGTCCTTGAGTGTTGCTTAAACCTTTCATTAGTTCAGTCTCTCTTTTTTTTTTAAATGTCTTCAAAACATAGGAGGGCTCATTTAGCAGGGAGCAGAGAAAGAAGATTTGGTACTATAAATTGTAGTTTCAGTCGGCACAGATCCGCCAGCCACCCCACTGAGAAGGAAAGTATTTTTTTATTTTTAGTTCTGCACCTCTAGATGGGAGGAGGGTCACTCAGACAAACTCGCAAAGCCTTGAGGTGAGAGCACGATGCTGCTGGAAAACAGAGTACTAGACAAGGCCTTCAGAAACACAACAGCTTATGTCTACAGCCGTGGACCATAACACTTTTGCTTGCACACCCCTGAAAATAATTCTGTAAAAACTAGGTAGTCATGGCCAACAAGCACATGAATAGATATTCAGCATCATTAGGGAAATGCAAATCAAAAACCACAGTGAGATACCACTCTATACCTACCAGGCGAGTCACAATTTTTTTTAATGAAAATAACAAGAGTTCTCAAAGAGGCAGAGAAATTGGAACCCATGGTTGCTGGAAATGTAGGTACAGTGGTTGTGGAAAAGTCTGGCAGTTCCTCAAAAAGTGAAACAGAATTTTCAATAATTTTGTTCCTAAGTAGAGACCCAAAAGAGTTGGAAATAAATATTCAAACAAATACTGGTACATGCATGTTCATAGCAACACGATCCTATTAGCGAAAAGGTGGAAACAAGACAAATGTTTATCATCTGATGAATGAATAATCACAATGGGGTATATACAGACAATGAAATATTTTTCAACCATAAAAGGGAAGGAAGTGCTGGTACATGCTACCACTTGGATACACCTCAAAAACATTATGCTAAGTAAAAGGAACCAGACACAGAAAGTCCAATATCGCATGATTCCATTTATAGGAAACATCAGAATAGGTAAATCCATAGAGACAGAAAACAGATTAGAGGTTGCCAGGAAATAGGCGGGGAGAGATGGAAGTTATTGCCTAAGGAGTGCAGGGTTTCCTTTTGAGATGATGCAAATGTCTCGAAATAGAGGGGGTGGTTGCACAATATTATAAACATAGTAAATGCCACGAATTGTAGGCTTTAATGTGGTTAATGGTTAATTTTATGTTATGTGAACTTAACTCAATAAAAAATTCCCAAACAAAAGTCTCCCTACATATTTTTGGTTAATATTTAACATTTTTGAACAGAAGTATAAAGAATTGCAAAGGATGTAACTTCTGGTAGATCATATGATACTGATGCCCTGCTGGGGGTGTAGAGGGCAGCTCTACAGTATCTCATAAATAACACTTCAAAATAAAACGGTTACGTCATTCTTCTAAATACATCCATATGATCTTAATGCTCTAATTTGATACCCCATCGCCTATTTTTTTAAGTTAATTTTTACCCCCAACATGGGCCTCAAACTCACGACCTGAGATCAGGGGTCGCGGGCTCTACTGACGGAGTCAGCCAGGCACCCCAAACCCATCACCTATTTTTAAAAGCATATGCACAACCTCTTGTGTAACTCTAAGTTATATCACTCCTTTTTCTTCTTAAAATTATATTTACATTGCATTTCCCCTTAGATTTTTATCTTAATAATGTAATTTTTGGTTTTTTTCTAATTTTATTTATTTATTGATTTATTGATTGATTTGGAGAAGAGAGTGGGGGAGGAGCAGAGGGAGAAGGAGCGAGAGAATCCCAAGAAGGCTCCCCACAGAGTGTGGAATCCCACAAGGGGCTCGATCTCATGACCCAGAGATCATGACCTGAGCTGAGAGCAAGTTTTGGAAGCTTAACTGACTGCACGACGCAGGTACCCCTTTTGGTATAATTTTTGAAGTTTTTTTTCCTGATCCCAAAGTCTCCAAATATTAAAAACTTCTTCTGGATTGGGTTGTTATAGTTGGTATTAGTATATAATTGATCAAAACAACATAAATATTACTCTGATAAATAATATAAATAATTGGGGCACCTGGGTGGCTCAACTGGTTAAGCATCCAACTCTTGATTTAGGCTCAGATCATGATCTCAGGGTTGTGAGATCAAGCCCCAGGTCAGACTCTGCACTGGGCATGAAGCTTGCTTGGGATTCTCTCTCTCCCTCTCCCTCCCCACTCTCTAAAAAGATATAACAATATAAGCAACTATTAAACATAAAAAGAAAAAAATTCTTGAAAATACAGGTCTCTTAAAAGTCTGGATGGGGCTCTTCTTTTTTTCCTGTTTGCTCATGAATTCATGGATAAATATCACCTCTTGCTAAAACAAAAGAGTTCAGGGTGCCTGGGTGGCTCAGTCATTAAGCATCTGCCTTTGGCTCAGGTCATGATCCAAGGTCCTGGGATAGAGCCCCAGATCGGTCTCCCTGCTCAGTAGGGAGCCTGCTTCTCCCTCTCCCACTCCCCCTGCTTGTGTTCCCTCTCTCTCTGTGTCTCTGTCAAATAACTATATAAAATCTTTAAAAAAGTGAAATGAAATGAAAGAGTTCTGAATAAACAATCATTGCTTGTTTTTGTCTCTCCACATTTAAGCACTGTCCATATAAACAGGCATACAGGAATGGAGAGTTTTGTTATACCAACATCAGTCACTCAGTCCTTTCAAGGTATATGCCAAAAATCACACAGTGATATATCATCAAAAAATTAGTTTTACTGATCTATTAGCTGAGAGCTAGAGTAGGTACTCCTTCAATGAGTTTTTTTTTAGATTTGTTTTTATCTTTTAATTTTAATTATTAAAAAGTTCAAGTCTGTACAAATGTAGAAAAATAATAAAATTAATCTCCACATGACTCCCATCCAGCTTTGACAATTTCACCAACCCACAGCCAACCTTTTTCATTTCAGTCCTTTCCTGCTATCTGTCCTCCACTCCCACTCCTTCACCACCGTTGGATCATTTTGAAGCAAATCCCAAGAATCATCTTGGGATGAGAATAGAAAGAATACCTCTATAAATATCTCTTAAAAATAAAGACACTGTTGAAACAAAGCAGTATACCTAAGAAATGTAAATCATCCAATATCCAGCCATTGTCTATATGTCCCTAGGTTATATCATACATGCTTTTGTTTTGATTTGGTTTGGATTTTAGAGTTGGTTTTTCAACTCAAGAGTCTAACAATGCCCACAAATTACATCTGGCTCTATTCATATTTCTCTTGGTTTGGTTTTGTTTTAAGTAGGCTCCACACCTAGCATGGAACCTAACATGGGGCTTAAACTCACAACCATGATATCAAGCCCTGAGCTGAGATCAAGAGTCAAGGGTCAGATGCTTAGCTGACTGAGCCACCCAGATGCTCCTCTGAAGTCTTTTTTTTTTTTCCAATCTTAATTTTTTAAAAATATTTCATTTATTTATTTATTTATTTATTTGAAGAGAGAGAGAGAGTGCGCACGAGCACAAGCAGGGGGAGGGGGAGAAGCAGACTTCGCCAAGCCCCTACACGGGGCATCATCCCAGGACCCTGAGACCATGGCCTGAGCCGAAGGCAGAGGCTTAACCCACTGAGCCACCCAGGTGTCCTAAGTCTTTTTTTTTTTTTTTTTTTTTCAAACCAATAGATTCTTTCTCCTTGTTTTTCTTTCCCCTTGCAATTGATTTGTTGAAGAACTGGGTCATTTGTCCTGTGGATATGTTTTCCATGTTCTGGATTTTGTTGATTACATCTCTTTGGTCTCTGTATTTCCTGAAAATTGGTATTTAGATCTTGAGCCTTGATTAGATACAGATTTGATACTTTGGCAAGAGTTCTTCATAGCTGGTGTGTTTGTACTTTTTATTTCATTGGAGGTACCTAAAGTCTGGGTTTCTTTTGTGTGTGTGTGTGTGTGTGTGTGTGTGTGTGTGTGTGTGTGTGTGAGATAGGCTGTATCAGTGGGTTCAGTGTTATTAGCTGTATCCACCCATTACCAAGGTCTCCATCATTTTTTCACCTGATGGTTTAGCAGCCATTAATGATCACTGCCTAGATCCAGCATTTCATTACGTGTTCTTCCTTCAGTTTTTTAAAAAAGATTTTATTTATTTATTTGATGCAGAGAGAGAGACACACAGCAACAGAAGGAATAGAAGCAGGGGGTGTGGGAGAGGGAGAAGCAGGCTTCCCTCTGACAAGCGAGTCTGATGCAGGACTCCATCCCAGAATCCTGGGATCATGATCTGAGCTGAAGGCAGTTGCTTAACAACTGAGCCACCCAGGCACCCCTCTTCCTTCAGTTTTGATGAAAATAAATAATTGGGAAACAGAAAATAATTTGTTTCCTAATTAGAGTCATTCACTTTCTTAATTTCTGGGAAGTAGTATACTCAAATAGCTTTGAGAATTATTAACTATCAGGGGCGCCTGGGTGGCTCAGTGGGTTAAACCTCGGCTTCAGCTTGGGTCATGATCTCAGGGTTCTGGGATCGAGCCCCACATCAGGCTCCCTGAGCAGGGAGCCTGCTTCCCCCCATCTCTGCCTGCCTCTCTGCCTGCTTGTGATCTTTCTCTCTCTGTCAAACAAATAAATAAAATCTTTAAAAAAAATTATCATCAGATTATATAATTGTTAATATTAAGAATTATACAGTTATGCCTGTTACTCCTTTTTTTTTAAGATTTACTTATTTCTTAGAGAGAGAGTGCATGTGGGGGATAGGGGAGAGGTAGAGGGAGAGAATCTTCAAGCAGACTCCCCCATGATCACAGAAACTGAGGTAAGCTCCATCCCATGACCCATGAGATCACGACAAGAGTCAGACACTCAAAAAAAAAAAAAAAAGAGTCAGACACTCAACCAACTAAGCCACCCAGGTGTCCCTGCCTGTTACTCTTTCATGTAAGAGACATCTTGTTTAATCTGGTATGTTCAGAAAATGTTGGGAAAAAACCAAAATATTAATTCTAATGCACATAGCCAATTCAATATTTTTTCTTTTTAAAAAATATTTTATTTATTTATTTGACAGAGATCACAAGTAGGCAGAGAGGCAGGCAGAGAGAGAGAGGGAAACAGGCTCCCTGCCAAGCAGAGAGCCCCACGCGGGGCTCGATCCCAGGACCCTGAGATCATGACCTGAGCCGAAGGCAGAGGCTTAACCCACTGAGCCACCCAGGTACCCCTCAATATTTTTTCAATAAAAGTAGTTTCCTCATCCCACATTTTAAATATATATTTTTTAAAAGTCTTAGAGATAAGTCTCATTCCATTTATGAAAAACATGCATCATACTACCTAATTGTCAACTCTGATCCTCATTTTCAAACCAATAAACTACATCAGAGTTAATTTCTGCCTAACTTTTAAAAGTCAAGTAAATGTGTTAATAGGCATTTTTGAGGAATATTATAACAACTACTGAGAAATAAGTTATGGAACACATCTGGTACAACACATTACTAAAAGCAGGTAAGATTCAAATAATGCAGCTGTTATATAATTAATTTATTCACATTTAGAATAATTTATAAAAACAAGGTAATTATGCTATATGTTTCAATATAAATTCAACTAGCACTGTAAGTCATTTACAAAGCAAGAAATACAGGAAGATATAATATTTCTTTGATGTGTGCATGTGCATATATAAATACCAGGTGTTCAGTTTTTGAAAATAAAACAATGTACAAAAATCAGAATTTAACTTTACTACTTTTGCTTGACATCATGATTGAACTTTCCAATGTAAGAGAAAGGCATATTGCGCTAATTAGCCCAACACTGCATCATTAAACATTTTATAAGTGAAATAAGATGAGGATTGACTGCAATTGGAATAAATATTTCAGGATATGCTTTGATAAAAGTACCTTATTAAATACTGTATCAATTAATGCACAGAAAATCTGAAAGAAATCACATGGAACTTTTGCTGGCAAATTGATGCAGTGTATCTTGAATAATATGATAGTCCCAGATGAAGTTTCCTTGAAGGGAATCAGCATTATTAACTTGTACCCATTTAGAGGTAACTTTTCTTTCCACAAAAGATGTCCTGGGGTGAGTACTGAAAGAAACATACTGAATGGAACAGCTTATCTTAAATATGGAGGGGTGGGTAGGCATTCTGATGATTGGATGTTTCCTTTGATTTTGTGGGGTTGTTGCTAGGAGCAAAGGTTTTTCAACAATGAACTAGAGATGGAAGAAGTGAAGTCAGCTGCACCCCGCGGCATCGGTACACAGTATCTGAATTCAGACTATCATAACACAGGCCGATTCCTCCCAATAAAAAAATGTACAAGACAATGGAAGACAAAAGGGAGTCAGGACTTTTTCCCCTTTGATTAATTATTAAAGGATCCTTTTCAGAAACCTATATTTCAAAGTGTCTCTTTGTTTGGTGCCCCAGAGGTTTTGACTCCCCCAGGGCAGTTCAGGGCAGGTCAGGAGCACACATTCTTTTTATCAAGCAAAAGGGCATATTGTGAAATTGGTTTTGGAAAGGAGAACCCGAGGGTGGGGTTTTGCAAAGGAGAACCAGAGCGAGCAAGCAGCCCTGCTCCCACACAAAGCTGAGGATCTGGAAATAGATGATGCTATTCCCACTTTGAAGACCACTGACCCAGACTGACCTCCAGCTTCAAGGATATTTCTTTGGGCTGGAGAAAGGCAGATAGAGCAGGCTCCAACACTGACTTGCTTTGGAATTTAGCCATCTTGTTCTAATCCGGCAAACTGAGCCAATGTCTAGTTTTTGGTTTCCTTCCATAGTGTTCTGAGAATTAAGTATGAGAAATAGTTACTACTACTACTTAGGTTTCGAATAGTACTTCTAAATTTCCAAAAGGCTTTGAGGTCTGGACCTTATGTTTTCCTTACAACTGTCCCTCAAAGGCAAGTCTTCCTTCTGTGGGACAGACGTGGGTCATGGAGATCCGGGGCAAGACTTGGCCAAAGATCTCACAGCAGATAGATATCTTGGTTGGGAATAGCACCTTCTTTCTCCACATGGATCCACAGAGCATGAAGAAATCACCAATTACATCAAATACCAGCAATTACCATCAAATACCAAATGAATTAACCACTAATTACATCAAATACTTTAACAGAAAGTATAAAGTATATCCAGTATGTATACTATATATACAATATATACTCTATCTAAGTTTATGGATTTTTATAAAATATCATTTTCATGAAATAACAGAGGCCCATGAATATTCTCAGTCTGTTCCATCAAACTGTGACTCGGTTGACTGAAAAGCAGAAAAACAAAACAAAACAAAACAAAACACCATAAAGCTCCCCAAAGCAGTTTCCATCCCAAAAGGCACATTCATTTTTCACTGTCCAGTGATCTGTGATCCACTTTGTACTTCTGTAAGCACCCTGCAAGATGAGCATTCCCAGGGTAGAATGATAACTTAATGGTAATTTAACAAGGAAGTTATTTCAGGATAAATTATTAATTTTTTGCTTCATTTGAAACAAAGTTTTAGTTTATTTTTTGGCTAGTAATTCAAAAGGTATTACAAAAGAATGAGTTTCCCTTCCACCTCTTTACCTTCCCAGACATAATCAATGAGAAAGAATTTAAATCGTGAAATCTGTTGTAACCCCGTATATCCCTCGGGCAACATGAAATAAGATATTTGGGGCTAATCTGTTGTTCAGGAAGTGTTTGGATATTTTAAGACCTTCATTTATGGAAGACTAAGTGTAGAAAGTTGGCAGCAGGGCAGGGCTGGATGGATAGTAGGCGGGATGAAGACGACCTTGGAGCAGCACTTGGAGGACACAACGAAGAATCGAGCCATTGTTGGAGTCCTGGGCACAGGTGTGCAAGGACTTAATCTGGGCTGCTGTGGGATGCCATCAGATGAGCATGCTGGGGTGATATCTGTTCTAGTCCAGCAAGCAGCTAAGCTAACCTCAGATTTCACCAATATTCCTGTGGTGTGTCTGGAATCCGATAATGGGAACACGGTTCCCCTCTCTTCCTCGGCTCTGCCTGCACAGGTGGCAGCCATCTATTACTGGGCAGCATGGCTGCCCTCAGACCTCTGGTGAAGCCCAAGATCATTAAAAAGAGGACCAATAAGCCCATCTGGCACCAGTCAGACCAATAGGTCAAAATTAAGCGCAACAGGCGGAAGCCCAGAGGCATTGACAACAGGGTGCACTGAAGATTCAAGGGCCAGATCTTGATGCCCAACATTAGTTACCGGAGAAACAAACAAACAAACAAACAAACAAAAAACGTTAACTGCATTAACTACACTCTGCAAGGAAATCCCTTGCGGAGTTCCTAGTCCACAATGTCAAGGAGCTCCTGACGGGCAACAAATCTTATTGTGTAGCAACTGCTCACAATGTCTCCTCCAAGAACCACAAAGCCATTGTGGAAAGAGCAGCCCAGCCAGCAGTCAGAGTTACCAATCCCAATGCCAGGCTGTGCCGCGAAGAAAATGAATAGTCAGCTTGTGTACACGTCATATTTGCATTAATAAAACCATAAAACTACAAAAAAAAAAAAAGATAATGAAGGGGCGCCTGGGTTGCGCAGTGGATTAAGCCTCTGCCTTTGGCTCAGGTCATGATCTCAGGTCTTGGGATGGAGCCATGTGTTGGGCTCTCTGCTCGGCAGGGAGCCTGCTTCCTCCTCTCTCTCTGCCTGCCTCTCTGCCTACTTGTGACCTCTGTCAAATAAATAAATAAAAATTAAAGAAAAAAGATAATGGAACATGATGATCCAGAAATATGATGGCATCATAGTGGCATTGCACAAAATGACCCCCTTGATAAGTTCACCCACAGCCTGTCATGGGGGCTCAATGTTAATTACCTTGTAGAACTATTAAAGTTCCAGTAGTGAGGCCATTTCTTTAGTGTGTATTGGGCACTTTCCTATTAATTTCAGAGTAAGTTGCCTTTGGACACTCAATGGACTGACTTATCAAAATATTAGTAAGAAAGGATCATGTTTTGAAGCAGCAGTTCCATGTCACTTTGTAACAGAATTTTTATATGTTCAATAAACCTGGTTGGAAGATAAAATAAAAGTTGGCAGCAGGGTCTAGTCAAGGGTCAAGGAAAACAGTGACACACATCATATAAGCATAAAAGAGGATGAGGGACAAAGATTAAAATAATGAGTCTTGGAGAACTGAATCATAACTGGGAGTTATGGGTGAGTCCAAAAGAGGAACAGGAGTTTCCAGAAGTCCACAGAGCAACTAAGAGCAGAATAAATCCAGGTGCCCAAGACCAGTGAAACAAAGTGGAACCTAGACACAGACAGAATTCAACCCCAAGATGGCCCCTCTTCCCTGAGCTGCCCCAGAGACTGCCTCGTGACCTGGAGCCCCTGCCCCTGCCTTCCAAAAGTTATGTATGACCTAAACTGCTTCATGAGTAGAGAATCCTGAAATTTTAGAGCTGCTAAGAAACTTAAATATTACCTAGTACATCTAATACTCAAGCAAGTTGATCCCTGGGCCCCATAATACTCTTAAAGATGTTGAGGACCCCAAAGAGTTTTTGTTTAAATGTGGGCCACATCTACTGATATTGACCATCTTAGAAATTAACACCAATAAAATTTTTAAGTATTTGTTAATTTATTTTAAAATAACAATAGTAATCACATTACATGCTAACATAAACAATATGTTTTATGAAAAACAACCATATTTTACAAAACATTAAAAAATGAAGTGAAAACATTGGCATTCTTTTACATTTTTGGAAATCTCTTTAGTGTCTGGCTTAACAGATGACAGCAGGATTCTTATCCCTACTTTTGCATTTTTGGTGTTTGATAGCACATGGCATATAGACTTGAGAAAATCACTGTAGGCACACAAGAGTGGTTTTCTTTTTTTTTTTTTTTTTTTTTAAAGATTTTATTTATTTATTTGACAGAGAGAAATCACAAGTAGATGGAGAGGCAGGCAGAGAGAGAGAGAGAGGGAACAGGCTCCCTGCTGAGCAGAGCGCCCAATGCGGGACTCGATCCCAAGACCATGAGATCATGACCTGAGCCAAAGGCAGCGGCTTAACCCACTGAGCCACCCAGGCGCCCCACAAGAGTGGTTTTCAACGTACAGACCCCTTGACGGGCTTTGGGAACCCCAGTGGCTCCTAGACTATGCTCTGAGAACTACTGATCTGGTATAATTTGGGACCACAGTTTCCTGTCATGCCATTTATTAGCAATGTGATCTCTGCCCTGTGACTTAATCTCTTCATGCCTCGCCTTCCTTAACTGTAAAGTGCAACTAAAAACAAGAGTTCTCTTTTATGACTACTTGCACTCCTATGGATGTTGCAGCCTCACAGTCATTTAGGTAAATAAATGAGGTGATGGATACCTGTAAATGTATAACACAAGGCTTGGCTCAAAAAAAATTACTCTCCCTACTCTCATTGTTAGTGGTTGTCATTAACTACATTCCAAGCAATGTGCCAGGCACCAATGGTCACATCAAAGTGAGTAGGAAGACGGCCTGAGTTGCTTAAGAAGAGGGGAGGTAAGATAAATACACATCTATATAGAACAAAACAGATTATGTCAGGAATGATACAAAAAAAGGGAGAGGCCACATTCACTCATTCATTCATTCACCAAATATTAATCAATTGCTCCCCACACGCCGGAAGCGATAGCCAGGAGGGGGCTAATGTAAAGGAACCAAGTGAGGGAGAGGGCAGGTGGCAGAGGCCATGAAGAGACAGGGGTGCCCCATGTACACATTGTGTGGGCCTTCACAGGCCAATGTGTTTGGGGATATAAGGAAATATTTCATGAGAAAGTGGCATTTGAGTTAGAACTTGGGAAGAGGTGGGATTTGGAAATAGAGTTGATACACATTTCTTAATTCACTCGTTCAACAAACATTTGATTTTGTTGCTGAGTCTGCTCCATGTTACATGAATAAGAGTCCCTACTTTTGTTTTTAAGTTCTTTTTTTAAAGATTTTATTTTTTTATTTGAGAGACAGAGAGATCATGAGCTGGGGAAGAAGGGCAGAGAGAGAGAGGGAAGCAGATTCCCTGCTTAGCAGGGAGCCCAGCACGGGGCTCAATCCCAGGACCCCAGGAACAGGACCTGAGCTGAAAGCAGATGTTTAACTGCTTAACTGACTGAGCCACTCAGGTGCCTCAGGATCCCTACTTTCAAAGAGGAAAATTTTGCATTTGTTTTTATTATACAAGGAACACACGTTCACTTGAAAAATCAGAACATACAGGTCAGCAAAAATGAGAAAATAAAAACCACCCACAATACCTTTATCCAGAGAGAATCCCTCTAGAGCCAGGATGAGAGTGTGGCCAATGGCACAAAATTTAAAGGGGGCGGGAAATGCTAAACAATTCAGTCATCAAGATAAATAATATTTTATTTATTTTATTTTTTAAAGATTTTATTTATTTATTTGACACAAAGAGATCACAAGTAGGCAGAGAGGCAGGCAGAGAGAGAGAAGCAGAGCCACGGCAGAGGAAGCAGAGAGCCGGATGTGGGGCTCGATCTCAAGGCCCCAGATCATAACCTGAGCGGGAGGCAGAGGCTCAACCCACTGAGCCACCCAAATAATATTTTATTTCATTAGCCAGACAAATAATATTTTAATGTAATAGCTTTTAAAAAACAAAATTAGGGCAAAACACCCAGGATGGCACAATGCCTAAATTTTAATACAGGCAGGATCCCACCCTGCATTTGCCTTCCTCAGTCTCCTCTCCCCACCCTCATTCTGGTGCTGGCTGGGCTCGGTCATTCCCTGCATGTCCCGCGTCCCCCATATCCATTCTCCGCCCTCCTCTGCCCTCCTTGGGGCCCTGGGCAGCTGATCCCTGAGGGTGGCATCAATGGGCTTCTTCGCCTTCTGGCTTCCAGCTGGCTTCAGACAATGGGAAGCACCGGAGGCAGCCAGTGTTTCCTTCCCACCCCCTTCCTTCTCATCACAGAGGTTCAGGCAGTGGCTGCTTCTGCCGCTGAAACAGCTCCGTCCAGAGGCCCCTTTCACAGAGCTCCCTTTCCTCCTTCAGGCCTGTAGGTGCTAAGGGCTTCCTGCTTTCGTCAGACTCACGTTCTCTTGATTCCCTTAATGCTGCTTATATTTCTTTCTTTTTTAAAAAAATTATTTTATTTATTTATTTGACAGAGAGATCACAAGTAGGCAGAGAGAGGGGGAAAGCAGGCTCCCCGCTGAGCAGGGAGCCCGATGCGGGGCTTGATCCCAGGACCCTGAGACCATGACCTGAGCTGAAGGCAGAGGCTTAACCCACTGAGCCACCCATGTGCCCACTGCTTACATTTCTGTAAGCTGAAATTCCCTACTAAATTGCAACTTTGTGTACCTTCTACTTCTTATGGGAAACTTGGCTGTTAACAACGCTGTTAACATTTCAGGTCTCAGATGTTTGCATTTTTTAAAAAAAGAAATGTTTGTTAATTTCAAGACTCCAGAAAGATTATAATTGCTTTATGTAATTATATTATGTGTTTAGGAAAACTGTTGCTATAGAAGCTTGAAACATCCTTCTTGTGGAGACTTGCTAGAGAAAAATACAAGGAAAAATCACCATTCGTGTTTTCTCTCTCTTTTCTACTTCCTCTCCACAGGGGACTGGTCAACCCTGCTTCCTACTCTTCTCCTAGGCCAAACTCTCCATCTCCAACAATTTATAGTCTGGGGCCTGGGGTGACTCTCATATAAATTGTTCCCTCAATGAAATGCAGGGATTGGGGTGCGGGGGCATGGTTGAACAATGACCTGACTGTGCCACTAGGGAAAGTACTTGGAAAAAGACATTAAAGGTAAGAGCAGTGGGGTCACCTGGGCTGTGCTTTGTTACACATTTGAGGAGTTCAAAGGGGTTATCAGCACACTTTTGCCCCGCTGTCCACCCTCAGCCTCTCCTAACTGGTCCCCCACCCAGCCCTTGAAACTTGCCTGCTCCTTCCCTGGTTCTTTTGGCACCTTGAGAACCGAGCTATGTGTGAAGCTTTGTGCCTTGGCTTCCCTAAGACCCACGTGCCAGATTCAGCCCTAAGCCAGTGGTACCAGAGGCTGTAACTGTAGGAAGCTGGAAGGAGCTGGAAGAGCCGGCCTGCCAATATAGACTTCTTTCTCGCCCCCTAAATAAACCATGCTCATTTTCATTCAGTCCTCACTGTCTACTGACTACACTTCATGCCTATATGATTTCAGATTTGAAAAACTGGAGGGAAGGTACATCAAGTAAAAGAAAACACACAAGAGGGCCCAGACAATGCCTCCTCTTGCCTGCTCTCCTGGGAAGCAGTGGGTGGAGGAGGATGTGGTGGGGAAGACGGATCTCCTCCAGAGGAAGAAAACAAAGTTCTTGGATGGAGAAAATGTGAGAAAACCAGGACAAAGCAAGTAGAGTAAGCATCCACACAGAAGACTCAGTGAGCCGGAAAAAGGAACCACACCTGGCGGGGCCCCTGGGAGGGGTCAAGATGTCGTGGGAAGAGCTCAGCACACAACTTTGGGAGTCCATGGGGGAACCCCTGAGGGGCAGCACTGACATCTCCTTGATGGCTGTAGGAAGGCTGGGAAACTTCCACTCCCAAACATTCTAAAGACGAAAAACATGAATCTAGGTGGAGATGGTTTGGGGTGTTGCCCCTTAATCTTCTGCTTAGATTGTTAGGAGAGTTTAGAATTTTCCTTTTTGATTCTCTCCCTTTGGATTTGCAACATTGACAGAGTTCCTACTGTGATTCCCAGCCTGGTGGTGGGGACACAAAAGGGAGGAACACCAAGGCTCCTATAGTCCAACAGGAGAGTCAGACATGTAAAGGAATATGCGTAATTACAGAAGTTCGTACAACCCAGAGAATGATCATTTCTATCAGGGAGGTGGGGGGGTGAGAGGAGACAGAATTGGGCATGGGGATAAGGAATGGCTGCACAGAAAAGGCATCTCTGAACAGGGTTTAAAAAGCTGAATGGGAGTTTTTAAGGTGAAATTGGGAGTGAGGTGGAGAAGAGAACATTCTTTAAAAAAAAAAAATGTATAAAGGAATGGAGTATGAAAAGACATGCTTCTATCACTAACATGACAGAAGATTTGGGTAAGATATGTACCTTCCTGACTCTAAGTTCCACTTGAATAAAAAGAAATAGTGACACCCACGTAGCAAATATAATTGGTAGATTAAGAAAGATTTTCAAGAACACAATGACACCCTCACACCCAAAAGGTAAATACCACCAAAACTCAAGTGAGATGTGTCTTTGGAAAAGGTGCCTAGAAAGTTTTATCCCGATATTGATTCTGGTTTTGGCTACATGGAGTCCCATTTGATCGTACTTCTGACTTCTACCCCTGGCTGTAACAGTTTTTTATAGAGCTGGACAAGCATAGACAGGGGAGTATATTAAAATCAGAATAGAAGAAAATGAGACAGCCCAAGAGCCAGAGGGGGAAAGACAGTAGCTCAAGGACTCCTAACGCACAACAAGCTAAATGACTCTCAGGAAGAGAATAGCATATCTTATGATTTCAAAATAATTCCTTGGTCATTTACATCCAGCATAAATCATAAATTTAATATGACTATTAAATATGTTCCTGTGAAAACCATCACACACAATACTGCTAGAATCTAGCAGTTAAGATTCACCCAATCTTTTATTATGTCACTCCTTTGCTCCAGAGCTGTTGAAGGAGCTCTCTTGAGTAAAAGATAATGTCAAAATGTCCCTAACCTTTTATTCAAGGACTTCCACTACTGGAATCCATTCTACCCTGCCACTTCCAACCTTTTATTTAAAAATGTACATGTTTAAAGCCCCTGCCTTCGGCTCAGGTCGAGATCTCGGGGTCCTGGGATCGAGCCCCGTATCGGGCTCTCTGCTCAGCGGGGAGCCTGCTTCCTCCCTTATCTCTCTCTGCCTGCCTCTCTGCCTACTTGTGATCTGTCGAATAAATAAATAAAATCTTTTTAAAAAAATGTACATGTGGGGCGCCTGGGTGGCTCAGTGGGTTAAAGCCTCTGCCTTTGGCTCAGGTCATGATCTCGGGGGCCTGGGATCAAGCCCCGCGTCGGGCTCTCTGCTTAGTGGGGAGCCTGCTTCCTCCTCTCTCTCTGCCTGCCTCTCTGTCTACTTGTGATCTGTCAAATAAATAAATAAAATCTCTTAAAAAAAATGTACATGTAACTGACATCTAACATTATATTTGTTACTCCCGGTCTTGTTTACTAGTTCTCTACAGAATCTTTCTTCTTTGGTAAAATTACTCTCTAAGTTCCCAAAACATGCCATACCAGGTGATTGCTGACCTTTCACAAATATGATCTTTGGCTTCAATAAAAAATACAAGAAACAAGCGTTGGTGAGGAAGCGAAGGAAAAGAAACCCTCAAGGACTGTTGGTGGAAATTCAAACTGGCACAGCCACTGTGGAAAAGAGTACGGAGGTTCCTAAAAAAATTAAAACAGGGGCACCTGGTGGCTCAGTCAGTTAAGCATCTGCCTTCAGCTCAGGTCATGATCTCAGGGTCCAGAGATCAAGCCTTCATCAGGGTCCCTGCTCAGTGGGAGCCTGCTTCTCCCTCTCCCTCTGCTGTTAGCCCTGCTTGTGCTCTCTCACACTTTCTCTCTGTCAAATAAATAAATAAATATTTTGTAAAAATAAAGTATATTCATGGGATTTAGATTATCTCTAAACTTCCTACACAATATAATAAACTATGAAACTGAGTTCCCGGTGTTTAACCGGGACCATCTGTGGTAGAAAAGCACTTTAATCTGGGATGAGAACTTATTTTTTATTGTAGTTTCACATACCTTGTTGAGTCGGGTTTTCTGTGGGTGAGTTCATTCGATCACACTGTTTAGTTATGGGGAATTTGGCACCTGTGTGCAGCAAGTTCCTTTTTAAAGCTTAAACAAAGGTTCATTCATTCATTCCTTTCACAAGGTTCACTGAGCACTTTCTATGTGCCAGACACTATGCTAAGTGCTAGTTATACACCAATAAAATGTGACCCATCCTAAAGGAGTTCCCCAACATTGGTTGGGGAAACAGGGCTAACTAAGGCTTGGGGCAGAGCTATGCTCAAGGGATTCCGCAGCGATGATCCAATGCCACCGTCATGCTGAGTGACAACCAACCACACAATTTCGGTGATATAACCAATGGTGGGGAACTCCTTTAGAAGGGGTCACATTTTATTGGTGTATAACTAACACCTAGCACAGTGCCTGGCACATAGAAAGTGCTCAGTGAACCTGTAAAAGGAATGACCTCAACATCGTCAGTGCCAAGCATCAACAAGTGGCCCCTGGACTACCAAGAGTATTCAGTTTGGCCACTTTGAGACCATAGACCAAGTCAATAACCCAATGATGGTCCTCCTGGAAACCATCATGTTACCATGATTCCCTTTATCCAGCTTCATGCCAGTCACACAAGGAGCCCAGGATCCTAGGTTCCTTATCTCTCACATTTCATCCCAAATGGCCCTGTATATCTCGTTCTCTGACCCGCATTTCCCAGCTCCCCCACATCCTGAAACCCTTAGCAATTCATTGTCAGAATCAGCAAACCCCCTGTTTTTTTCAAAGTCTTTGAATTTTTTCTTTACCTTTTTGCTCTGGAAACTGGGGTCTCCTCTGAGGACACTGCTTCCTCTGCAGCCCTCTCAAGTGGTGGCTGTTTGTCTCCCATATCCTACGGTGGAATAATCACTGTCCTCTGTTATCGCTAATATTCCCCACTGCTGCTTCCAGAACATTCTACTTCCCTCCTTCTTAATCCTGCCCATTTTTGACTCTGAGGTTAACCAGACTATGTTATTCTTACTGCAGCCATGTGGCCGCTCTTCCTTTGTAACCCACCTCTGACACAATCTCAACATCCTTACAGATGACCCTTCCAAAATGCTTATTTCTAAAATCCTTGACCTCCTCCCCTTGAAAAGCCTGTCTTCCTCCTTAGCTCGGTTATTCCCTTCATGTTCTTGTTTCGCCTCTCATCCCACTTAGATTCTGTGACTCTTTATCATAATCACTCTTTTGAATACGCCCTTGGCTCCCTTTCTCCTCTCTCATTTCATTACACTCTGACGGAACATAAGCCTTAATTAAATCTAACTCTCCATCTATGTCTACACAAGTGCAACAGCTGACCATAGCTTGAAAATTCACACACGTATGCCAACTGCTCTCACTTTAAGTTTATGACCATGTACCTGAAGAGGCCTTCAATGTCACTCATCAATCTTACTTACATTACCCTAGTGTAATTACTAACACTGTAGTTACTAACCCTTCCTCATTAATGGCCATTCCATACCTTCTTCTCTCTCTCCAAACTTCCTACAACTTCTCTCCTATCCTCAGACTCAGATGACAACCCTGTCAACTAGTTCACCAAGAAAATAAAAAGAGTAAGAAGAGAATCTTCACAAATTCCAGAACATCATCTCCCCACCTACCTGCCTCTGGGCTCATTCAGTCAACCTTCCATCCTATTAATAAGGATGACCCATATGTGCTCCTAACTTGGGCCAACTCTCTACTCGTGTACACCTTATTCCATCACTCTAACCACTCTCCTCTCTGTCCAGGACCATTTCCACCAATTAGTAAACAAGGTGTTATTCCTCCCATCTTAAAACAAAACAAAATAAAAAACTATCTCTTGACCTCACTTCCTTCTACTATCCCATTTCTCATCCCCTTTAGACACTGACAGTTGGCTATCTTCCCTACCTCCAATTTCTTTCCTTCCCACAGATTTTCATGCATATGATTCCTTGAATGTCTTCTAGTCAAGGTCATTAATAACATCGATCTTGCTACATCCAATGGTCAATATCCAGTCTCTAACTTGTTTAATATTTCTGAAGTTTTAACATAACTAATTACTCCTTTCTCCTTGATACACCTTTTTCTCTTGGCTTCCAGGATCCTACACCCCCTTGTTTTCCTCTTAACTTGCTAGTGATTCCTTCTTCTGGTTTCCTTTGTCTTCCTTCCATCTTCTCAATCTTTCACAGTGTTCTCAACCAGCCTCATGGTTCTACGTACTATTTCTATCTTGATGATTTGCAAATGTGTGTCTCAGGCTGGACCTCTCCTTTGAACTCCAGACTGTGTATTTACCTGCCTACGTGTATTTACCTGCCTACTCCAACATTCCTACTGGGATGTACAACAGGCATTGAAATTAACATATCTCAAATCTAACACCTGATTTCCACCCCAAACCTAATTCTTCCCATTTTTGAAAAATGGCAACTATATCCTTGGGTCAGCCCTGACTCATCTTACTCTTATCCCTACATCTGATCCATCAGTGAATTATTTGAGTCTCTCTTTAAAAAATGTTTTAATAGATATTGTAGAATTTACTACTTTCACTGCTACTACCCTGATCCAAGCCATTAGTCTCTTGCCTAGCCCCCTCGCTGATCTCCTAGCTTCTGTCCTTAACTCTATTATGGTTTATTCCCCTCACTGTATCCCAAATGATCCTTTTAGAATATGTCATTCCAAATTCATACCCTCCAGTAGCTTCCCATTTCACCCAAAGTAGGAGTCAAACTCCCACTAATAAAAGACAAACACTCAACTTCCTTGTTTACTCCCCTATTACTCCTTCTGACTAGTCACACCACTTTCCTTGAGATTCCTAGCTTAGTACCTCTGCACTTACATGTTCCCTTTGCTTGGGATGGACCTTCCTCAAATATTCTCTTGTTTTTTCCCCCACATCCTTTTCAAGTCCTTGGCAAAATGTACTTCCCCTGACCCCTCAGTTTAAAATTGGAACAACCCCCACCCAGATCACAATCTCTATCTTGGCTTTCCTTATTTTTCTTCATAGCACCTACACAATCTGATATACCACACATTTTATTTATCTATTTGTCCCCCATCCAGCAAGCTCCACAAAAGCAGGGAATTTTTTCTTTCATTCACTGCAGTTTTCAGGGCCTTGAAGCAAAGCCTGGTATGTGATAGGCAACCAATAAATACTTCTGGAATTTACTGCATGAAGAAGATTATAATGGAGGGTAGAGAGACACCTGCTTTTAAAAGTGCTTAGTGGCAAGCCAAAAAAAAAATTTTTTTTCACCTTGTCTATAATGAGCTCCACTGCAGCATTTCATCAGAAAAGTGACTGGGATTGGATCTATACAATGAAAGATCACTCTAGCTGTCGGGTGAAGCAAAGACTTGAGGGGGTAGGATTGGAGGTTGAGGGAAGAGTTGAGGGGTTGTTGGCAGAAATTCAAGCAGGAAAAATTAAGAGCCTGAGAAAGACAGTGTCTGTGAACAAAAAGAAAAGGAAGCAAATTTGGGTTCTATAGGGGTGACCAACGTGATACATGGGGTTGGAGCCCATCAGAAGACACCTCTCTGCTCTCCTCGGATTTCATCCCCCAGGACTCCTTGACTAGGCCATCATGGATCATCTCTATCAATCTCTGGCTATCTTTTGAAAGCCTGGAGATAGAATTCTCATCTCAGATCATATCTTGATCTAATCCCTGGTAAGGTCTCTCTTGTCCAATAATGTCCAGCTCCTGAACCACCAAAAACATACTGACTGAGCTTTAGGAGGGACTCCTGACTCTTTATTCGCCATTTTCACACCCTCTTTGTCCTATTAAGAGGCCTCAAGAAAGTAAGAACAAACAAGAAACTTAATACCATGTTTACCTTTTCCTTCATCCTGACCTGCCCTAATCCAACTTGTTCTCCCACTATTGAAACAAATACTTTTAACACAGAGATAAGGGCCAGGGGATCCCCAGTCAGGTGTCTGCCCCCAAGGCCCAGCTCAGGGAAGCAGATTCTACAGCAGGCAATTGTCCATTTGATAATAGGATTTATAGCAACCAAAATTCCCTTCCTGGCACACTTCAGGTGCTGACTCTCTAGGATGTCCAGGTCCAACCTTTGCAGCCTGCAGATGTTTAACCAAAGTAGAAAGCTGTAGTCCTCTAGAATCCATTCTCCAAACCCAGCCTGTACCCTTGTCAAGCCTGACGCCAGGCTTTGGTAAGTTACACAGGGCTGGTGACCAATGTAGAGAGGGTAATGTCACTCAGGTTTCAAGTCTTGACATTCACACTGCAAGCTGTTTCATATTGACTAAAGATAATTCTGGAGCCCCCATGTGAAAAGGATCCCAAGGAAAGCCTGACTATTCTTCTTCTTTTTTTTTTTTTAAGAGGGTGGGGAGGGGGAGAGGGAGAAAGAGAATCTTTTTTTTTTTTTTTAAGATTTTATTTATTTATTTGACAGAGACAGAGATAGCCAGAGAGGCCACACAAGCAAGGGAAGTGTGAAAGGGAGAAGCAGGCTTCCCGCCAAGCAGGGAGCCCAATGCAGAGCTGCATCAGGACCCTGGGAGCATGACCTGAATCGAAGGCAGACATTTAATGGCAGAGCCACCCAGGCGCCCCAAGAAAGAGAATCTTAAGCAGATCCCATGCCCAGCACAGAGCCTGACACGGAGCTCAATGTCACAACCCTGAGATCATGACCTGAGCCAAAATCAAGAGTGGGACATTTAACCAACTGAGTCACCCAGGTACTCCTAACTGTTCTTTTAATGTCAGTGAACAGGAAAGACATGTAGCCAAGTGTAGCAGTGAAGAAACTCCAATCCTTGTACACAGGAAGCAATGGTTTCAGTAAAGGTAGGCGTGGGTATATAACCAGCAGAAAGATTCTTTTTGACCCCTGAAAAAATCAGACTCTGGGGCACCTGGGTGGCTCAGAGGGTTAAGCCTCTGCCTTCGGCTCAGGTCATGATCTCAGGGTCCTGGGATTGAGTCCCACGTCGGGCTCTCTGCTCAGCAGGGAGCCTGCTTCCTCCTCTCTCTATCTGCCTGCCTCTCTACCTACTTGTGATCTCTCTCTGTCAAATAAATAAATAAAATCTTAAAAAAAAAAATCAGACTCTGGCCCAGTGGCTGACTCCTTACCATGAGGGATGGTCTCCAGACTCTAAAGATGGCAAAAGTCCAAGGGGGAGGGATGGAGCACAAAGCTCTGCTGTACAGTGGTCCCTGAGAGTCAACCCTCTTGAAATCATGCTTTGAGAAGCACTTAAAGTACATACAGCCCTTTGTCAGGATTCTTCAGTAGAGACCCCTTGCAACTGGATATGATTTTGCGTTTGTATGATGGTCAAGTGTACATTTTCATAGAGAGATGGTCTTTATCTTTCATCAAATTTTCTGAGACTCAAAAAGAGACTGGATCTACACAACCTTAACCCAGCTCTCTAGTCTGATACATTAGCCACATTTCAAGTGTCCAATAGCTTCATGTCTTAGTGGCTGTTGTATTAGACAATGCAGATGTGTAATAGTTTTTCATCACAGAAAAGTGCTGTGGATGGTGCGGACTTAAAGGAATGGTGTTTTCCCTGTGACTGTTCCACAAGAAGGCCTGGATGTCAAACACTGGCGTTCAAATTTCTTCCTGGTGCTGTGGAATACTAGGGAGTCTTAGAAGCCGCATATCTGAATGTGCCGACTGCCAACCAGAGGCTAGTGACCAAAGGAGGCTTTTCTTTAGCTGCTAGGCACTCTACCAGCACAAATTCCTCTCAAAGAAAAGACAGTAGGTGACATGAATGATTTAGGGATTTTGGTATATCTGAGTGATCACTATATTTGGGAAGGCTTCAGAAAAGCATGGAAAGAAAGTAGAAAGGGCTGGGTTAAATTACTGGTGTTCATCAATGACTGACAAAGACCCAGTTTCTCTCTTTTTTCTTTTTATACGAAGCTAGTAGAATCCCCCATAAGGTCTGCAAGGCCCAAGGATTCCATGGTGATACACGGAACTGGATGAGTTCTTTCTTCTTTATGAATGTTAAATTTCTATTCCTATAACTGTAGGAAGAGTTCTCCCTGAATGAACCATCAACTACTCTTAGGAGGACAGCAAAAGGGACTAGACTCACTAGTCCTGTCCATGATCACAAAGAGAGGCAGCACTGCCGATGAGTGGAGGTTGGGTCCGTACTTTTCCACTATAAGCCATATAATTGTGAATATACTGTGTAGCTTCTACACGCCTCTATTCTGTCATCTGGAAAATACGGAAATTACCTCTTAAGGCAACAGCAAAGAGGACAATGCAATGACCCCACTAAGCACACAGTACAGTGCTTGGCTTGTCCCCAGCTCCGAACAAGCAGGAGCTATCCTATCGTTTTCTTCTTTTATAGTCTTTGTGCCTCCTAATTCCTTCCTGGGAATGCCCTCTGTTTGGGATACCCTAGGTTTTTTATTACTGTGAATACCTATTTCCTTATGACTGTTTTCAGCCCAAACTTCTGAAAGTTCTTCTGAACTAATCTATGAGTCACAAAATAAAGAGGCTAAGATCTGTGGTATTACCTGTAAGGAAAGAGGCGGGGCAGCTACTCGTACTGAGAATTATGCTAAGTGTTTCATTAATCATTAAGGTCGCATATTTACCACAGTGTTCTATGTCACAGGGAAACTGGGAACAATCTCGGTGTCTGACGAGCAAGCACTAGAATGTTGGCATACCACAAATCCTTTCAAAGTAATGTTTTCCATAAATATTTATTAACATGGGTAAATGTTTATTACATAGTATGAGGTGAAAAAAATCAAAGCCAAACACCCCCCATGTCTTAGCATCCCCTAGAGACACTTGAATAAATGTGTGCCCAGAGATAGGTCAAGAATATTCAACCACAGCTCCAAACTACAAACACTTCAGTTGTCAGTTAATAAGATTGTGGACAAATTGTGGTATATTCATGATATGTTTCAAGGATAACCAGAACAAATTAAAAAGCCTCTATAACTATATGTAGCATCATGATGAGTTTTACAAGGATAATATGAAACCAAAAAAAGCAAAAATCAAAAAAGCACATATGCTATGATTCTACTTACATAAAGCTCAAATTGGGGAAATTTTTTTTTAATTTTTTATTTTTTATAAACATATATTTTTATCCCCAGGGGTACAGGTCTGTGAATCACCAGGTTTACACACTTCACAGCACTCACCAAAGCACACACCCTCCCCAATGTCCATAATCCCACCCCCTTCTCCCAACCCCCCTCCCCCCCAGCAACCCTCAGTTTGTTTTGTGAGATTGAGAGTCACTTATGGTTTGTCTCCCTCCCAATTCCATCTTGTTTCATTGATTCTTCTTCTACCCACTTAAGCCCCCATGTTGCATCACCACTTCCTCATATCAGGGAGATCATATGATAGTTGTCTTTCTCTGCTTGACTTATTTCGCTAAGCATGATACGCTCTAGTTCCATCCATGTTGTCGCAAATGGCAAGATTTCATTTCTTTTGATGGCTGCACAGTATTCCATTGTGTATATATACCACATCTTCTTGATCCATTCATCTGCTGGGTTCTTTCCATAGTTTGGCTATTGTGGACATTGCTGCTATAAACATTCAGGTGCACGTGCCCCTTTGGATCACTACCTTTGTATCTTTAGGGTAAATACCCAGTAGTGCAATTGCTGGGTCATAGGGCAGTTCTATTTTCAACATTTTGAGGAACCTCCAGGCTGTTTTCCAGAGTGGCTGCACCGGCTTGCATTCCCACCAACAGTGTAGGAGGGTTCCCCTTTCTCCGCATCCTCGCCAGCATCTGTCATTTCCTGACTTGTTGATTTTAGCCATTCTGACTGGTGTGAGGTGATATCTTATTGTGGTTTTGATTTGTATTTCCCTGATGCCGAGTGATATGGAGCACTTTTTCATGTGTCTGTTGGCCATCTGGATGTCTTCTTTGCAGAAATGTCTGTTCATGTCCTCTGCCCATTTCTTGATTGGATTATTTGTTCTTTGGGTGTTGAGTTTGCTAAGTTCTTTATAGATTTTGGACACTAGTCCTTTATCTGATATGTCGTTTGCAAATATTTTCTCCCATTCTGTCAGTTGTCTTTTGATTTTGTTAACTGTTTCCTTTGCTGTGCAAAAGCTTTTGATCTTGATGAAATCCCAATAGTTCATTTTTGCCGTTGCTTCCCTTGCCTTTGGCGATGTTCCTAGGAAGATGTTGCTGCGGCTGAGGTCGAAGAGGTTGCTGCCTGTGTTCTCCTCAAGGATTTTGATGGATTCCTTTCGCACATTGAGGTCCTTTATCCATTTTGAGTCTATTTTCGTGTGTGGTGTAAGGAAATGGTCCAATTTCATTTTTCTGCATGTGGCTGTCCAATTTTCCCAGCACCATTTATTGAAGAGGCTGTCTTTTTTCCATTGGACATTCTTTCCTGCTTTGTCGAAGATTAGTTGACCATAGAGTTGAGGGTCTATTTCTGGGCTCTCTATTCTGTTCCATTGATCTATGTGTCTGTTTTTGTGCCAGTACCATGCTGTCTTGATGATGACAGCTTTGTAATAGAGCTTGAAGTCCGGAATTGTGATGCCACCAACTTTGGCTTTCTTTTTCGATATCCCTTTGGCTATTCGAGGTCTTTTCTGGTTCCATATAAATTTTAGAATTATTTGTTCCATTTCTTTGAAAAAGATGGATGGTACTTTGATAGGACTTGCATTAAATGTGTAGATTGCTTTAGGTAGCATAGACATTTTCACAATATTTATTCTTCCAATCCAGGAGCATGGAATATTTTTCCATTTCTTTGTGTCTTCCTCAATTTCTTTCATGAGTACTTTATAGTTTTCTGAGTATAGATTCTGTGCCTCTTTGGTTAGGTTTATTCCTAGGTATCTTATGGTTTTGGGTGCAACTGTAAATGGGATTGACTCCTTAATTTCTCTTTCTTCTGTCTTGTTGTTGGTGTAGAGAAATGCAACTGATTTCTGTGCATTGATTTTATATCCTGACACTTTACTGAATTCCTGTACAAGTCCTAGCAGTTTTGGAGTGGAGTCTTTTGGGTTTTCCACATATAGTATCATATCATCTGCGAAGAGTGATAATTTGACTTCTTCTTTGCCGATTTGGATGCCTTTAATTTCCTTTTGTTGTCTGATTGCTGAGGCTAGGACCTCTAGTACTATGTTGAATAGCAGTGGTGATAATGGACATCCCTGCCGTGTTCCTGACCTTAATGGAAAAGCTCTCAGTTTTTCTCCATTGAGAATGATATTTGCGGTGGGTTTTTCATAGATGGCTTTGATGATATTGAGGTATGTGCCCTCTATCCCTACACTTTGAAGAGTTTTGATCAGGAAGGGATGCTGTACTTTGTCAAATGCTTTTTCAGCATCTATTGGGGGTATCATATGGTTCTTGTTCTTTCTTTTATTGATGTGTTGTATCACATTGACTGATTTGCGGATGTTGAACCAACCTTGCAGCCCTGGAGTAAATCCCACTTGGTCGCGGTGAATAATCCTTTTAATGTACTGTTGAATCCTATTAGCTAGTATTTTGGTGAGAATTTTCGCATCTGTGTTCATCAAGGATATTGGTCTATAGCTCTCTTTTTTGATGGGATCCTTGTCTGGTTTTGGGATCAAGGTGATGCTGGCCTCATAAAATGAGTTTGGAAGTTTTCCTTCCATTTCTATTTTTTGGAACAGTTTCAGGAGAATAGGAATTAGTTCTTCTTTAAATGTTTGGTAGAATTCCCCCGGGAAGCCGTCTGGCCCTGGGGTTTTGTTTGTTTGGAGATTTTTAATGACTGTTTCAATCTCCTTACTGGTTATGGGTCTGTTCAGGCTCTCTATTTCTTCCTGGTTCAGTTGTGGTAGTTTATATGTTTCTAGGAATGCATCCATTTCTTCCAGATTGTCAAATTTGTTGGCGTAGAGTTGCTCATAGTTTGTATTTCTTTGGTGTTAGTTGTGATCTCTCCTCTTTCATTCATGATTTTATTTATTTAAATTGGGGAAATTTTAATTGTCTTGATTAAGATGACAGACTGCAGAGGGCTCCTGGCTGGCTCAGTTGGTAGAGTGTGCAACTCTTGATCTAGGGGTTGTAAGTTTGAGCCCCACGGTAGATGCACAGATTACTTAAAAATAAAAAAACAAAAAAAAATTTTTTTTAAGATTTTATTTATTTATTTGACATTTAGAGATCACAAGTAGGCAGAGAGGCAGGCAGAGAGAGAGGGGGGAAAGCAGGCTCCCTGCCAAGCAGAGAGCCTGATGCGGGGCTTGATCCCAGGACCCTGAGATCATGACCTGAGCTGAAGGCAGAGGTTTAACACACTGAGCCACCCAGGCACGCCCCAAAATAAAAAAATAATAAAAAAAAAAGATGACAAAGCATAAGAAAAAGCAATGAACCACTTACCATGACAGCGATCAGTGATCTCTGAGTAACAAGGGCAGGAGGAGGTTGTGGGAGGGGAGGGATACGGTGAAACAGCTCTGATAATGAATGTCCTGGTTTCTTTTTTTAAGAGGCAGTTCCTTTATGTTACTTGTTACATTGTACCTTCCTGCCCTTATTCTAATTTTGTAATTCTAGATGTTTTAAAATAAAGACAAAGGGAAAACAAGTATAAATCTTTATTTTCCAGGGTGTTCTCAATAATATAGATTTCTGCATGTCTGGGGAAAAAAGATCAAGAGTGATTTTCTCTGGGCAGCAAAATCTAAAGGGATTTATATTGTCTTCCTAACACATTTTGTAGTTTCCAAATTTTTAAATAACAAACAAGTATTCACTTTTATAAAAAGAATAAAAGCAGAACCACCAACTGCTGGAGTCAGTTTGAGGAAATCTGTCTCTTCTTCCTGCTGGGGAGTGATTGGGAGAGTGGGAGGGCCACACAGTTGAAATCCCACCACTATAGGTCTGGTCATTTGTGCCAGTGTTGAAGCCTGGGGAGGCTCAGCTGAGGGAAACCAGGAAAGATGCTTTCTATATTATCCTAGAACTCCTACAACTCTGCCTGCTCTCTCTTTCAAACCTAGAAAGTGGGCCAGCGAGTGAACAAGAAGAAAGAGGTACTATGATTAACCATCACTTTTTCTCAACATTTATTTCTTTATGTCAGTGATAGCGCAGCGGGCAGGAGCAGAGGAAGAGGGTAAGAGAAACCGGAGCAGATTTTCTGCTGAGCAGGGAGCTGGACCTGGGACGCATCTGACCCTGAGGTCAGACCTGAGCTGAAACCAAAAGCTGAAATGTCTAATCGACTGCGCCTCCCAGGCGTCCCTTAACTACCACTTTTTAATTCATTATTGTCATAATATTGTATTAGGGGTATGACATGCATTAATCCTGCCCTAACATCCACAAGAATTTTATAAAGTAGGTATATATTTTACAGTGATAGTCCGGGGCTCGGAGAGGTAGGAAGGACTTGCTTGCCCAGATGTCTGAATGCAAAGTCAGTGGCTTTTACACTTGGCTGCAATTTACATTTACTTGAGGATTGTCCTCTGTTGTTTACACTCACAAGGATCATGTGAAGTAGCTCAGAATAGTTGTGTGATATGCCAAAGGCCACCCAGCTAGTAAGAAGCTACAAGTTTTAATAACTTGTTTCTTTTATTCTTGTGGAGGTAATTATGTTTCTTGCACTAAATGCCAATAGATTTTTGCCCTCCCATACATTTAGTTATTTCATGTAGCTAATTATCTAGTTAAAATCTCCTGTAAGAAGGGTCGAAGATTTTGAACGTGACACAGAGGCCAAAAAAAAAAAAAAAAAAAAAAAATTTATAACCCTAAATCCAGTGGCTTGAGCAGGCAGGTACAATCCAGAAATAGCATTCAGCTTTTCTCCTCTTTTTTGCAACAGAGATAAGATTAAGGGAAGAACAAGGCTTAATATCTTGTGGGTATTTGGTTTGTAATTGTCTCTGATTTCCCTATCGACCTCATCTCCCAGGTCTCCTTTTTCTTTTACTACCCTGTCCTAAGGGAGTTAACCTTCTCAGCTGCCTTCCAGGAGCCTGCCTTCCAGCATCAGCTCCCGTCGTAGGAGAGGACGCTTCCTCCTTTGCTTCTCCCGGTCTACCGGGAACAGACTCTCCCAGCGCCTGAGTCTCTCCGTATTGAAGCTGCTAATACCAAGGCTACTCGGGAGTGAGCGCTTTCTCAACACCGTCTTGGAAGGTGGGTCACTCTGGCAGAAGGGAGAGGGCAGTGGAATTTGTTCTGAGTAAGGATGGTTATGCAAAATGCAAGGAGGAAGAGGAAGCCGATAGGGGAGTTGGTGAGTCAGAGGAGAAAAGCACAACTTGGCTAGCCGTGAGCCTCTCTCAAGGAGTGGAGAAGCCTAAGCTATTATCAAGGTAAGAAGAGAGTTTTCTCTATACCCCACTCCGCAGCGGGGCCATTGTCCCAGGGCATCGGATGGAGTATCAGAAAACCTCCCCCAGCTGAGCTAAGGATTTTAAAGGCAGTGGAGGCTAAATCAGAGTCACCTGGAGAATCTTCCTGAAAAAGCACAAGCTGCTTGCCAGTAGCTTCCTGGAGCTTCTCTGCTCGGGTGCTAGAGAATGGCAGACGGGAGGTGGAGGGAGCTGTAGGTTTTCTCTAGCTCAGGCAGGGTGTGATGTGATCATTCAATGCTCTCATCCCTGACACTCAACGGACCTGGGGTCTGACTCAGGTAGGGCTGTTGCCACCACTGAGTCCATCACTTAGGGTTCAGTTTACTCTGAAAAATGAGTGTGTGGATTATCCGTGTCCTGATCAGCTGTCGTGGTTGTGGCTGAACGGGCTTTCAAAGTTGCGGAGCGCTACTCGGATGTGAAAGATTAAGTTATGAGGCAGGCACATCAGCCGAAGCAGAAGAGACTTTTGTCCCGTCGGGCCTCAGACCAGTCTAGGGCTTCTAATTGGAAGTGAAATACATTTATATGCGCAAAATAAAACGATCTTGCCTACCTTCCTTACCCACATCACACTCAAGCACTAAAAACTGCTCTACAGATGATGTTACGTGGTCATCATTCAGTAAATGCTGCAGGCGCTGTTTCTGGCACACTGGAGACAGTGGTGACTGGAGACGGAGCAGTGGTGGCGGCCCGGGTCCAACCCTCCTGGCGCTTTTGGTCTGGTCAGCGTTTGTTACCACAGGGTCACCTTTACCCAGGTGCTTATACCTGTGGTTTTTCTGGGTCTGTAGGTGTACGTCTGGATTTCGGTTTCTCCAGTTCAACTCTGAATTCTCGGTTTGTGAAAATATCTTCTGCCACCTGTAATTTGGGGTTATGGGAGCATAATCTCCCTGGGGGATCTAAGTTAGGAATGTGCCAGGGGCTGGAATCCAGGGCTCTTTAAATTGCTGCCTGTTATTTTTCCCCTCAGAATTCCTCATTTTCTTTCTTTCTTTTCTCTGTCGCAGGGAGAATGGCAGGCAGGGGGAGAGGGAGAAGAAGGCTCCCCGCTGAGCAGGGAGCCCAATGTGGGACTCGATCCCAGGACCCTGAGATCATGACCTGAGCTGAAGGCAGAGGCTCAAACGACTGAGTCACCCAGGCGCACCCCCTCGCCCCCGCTCATTTTGTTTCTAAAAGAACTACACAGTACCCATTTGGGGGTCATCCAGGCTCCCAGGTGAGGTCATGTTGATGATAGTGTTTTTTAAGAATATACCACTCACCCCTCATTGGCACAACCTGTTTTTAAAGTATTGGCCTGGGGGGCGGGCGATGATGACAGGATGTGGTGAGGTTTTTCTCTTTTTTTTTTTTTTTTCTTTTCCTAACTTAGCTAGTTAGACAACAGAAGTAGTCTGTCTGAGTGGTCTTGTGCCTTGCAGTATGCTTTTATTTCTTTTCTTTTTTGTTTTTTAAGATTTAGTTCTTTTTTAAGATTAATTAATTATTTAGGAAGAGGGTGAGAGAGGGAGAGAAGCAGACTCCCCGCTGAGCAGGGCTGATCTCACAACCCTGTGATCACAACCTGAGCCGAAATCAAGGGTCAGATGCTCAACTGACTGAGCACCCAGATGGCCTCCTTCTGTTTCTTATTAATTATTTAAAAAAAATAGTGTTCATGGCTTTTTATTTGTAGCTTTCCTTAATACATACTCACTGTAGAACGCCCCCCCCCCCTTTTTTTGGAGTAAGGTTAGCTGTGCCATACCATCAAATCTCTGCCTTTAACTTTAATATTTCACTCCATACACTTGAGATAGTTTTGGTCAATATTCAACAGAATCACCTAAATTTTAGTAACTGATACTACAGAGACACACATGTGCATTTTAAAAAGTTTCCGTTTCTCAAAGGATCTCATTCAGTTATCTGCTTTCCAGCCATTATTCCTCTTCCCCCTGTTCAACTGCTGGTTTAGTCAACAAGTATTTAAAGAGCCTTAATCACTTACAAGATAAGACATAGTATTTACCTTTAAGTTACAGCAGCCCAGAGGTAGAAATAAATTCTTCTATGGCTGTTTACTATAGAATGAGAGATGGGTGCTACTCGAAAGTTTAGAGAACTCCATCTTGGGAGGAAGGGCTTCTAAACAACAGGAAAGAACTGAAAGTCAAGTCTGGCACCTAAAGTGCTGAAAAGCAGGGTACTGACAGGGGATCAAAGACCAGACCATGAAGGGCCCAGGCTACAAGTTTTGGGGATTTTGACTTAATCCTGTGTGTGCTGGAAAGTTACGGAAGGATGTCAAGGAGGGGACTGACAGACTTGTGCTTTAGAAAAGACAGACTTTTATGAGGAAGTGGTGATGCAACATGGGGGCTTAAGTGGGTAGAAGAAAAATCAATGAGACAAGATGGGATTGGGAGGGAGACAAACCATAAGTGACTCTTAATCTCACAAAACAAACTGAGGGTTGCTGGGGGGAGGGGGATTGGGAGAGGGGGGTGGGGTTATGGACTTTGGGGAGGGTATGTGCTTTGGTGAGTGCTGTGAAGTGTGTAAACCTAGCGATTCACAGACCTGTACCCCTGGGGATAAAAATATATGTTTATAAAAAATAAAAAATTAAAAAAAAAAAAAGAAAAGAAAAGACAGACATTGGCAGCAGTGGTTGATGGGGAATTTGAGAGATAGAAGAAAAACGCTACTTACTTACTGTCAAAGGCCAGGCCAGAGATGAGCACAGTGGGGATTCTGACAGCAGGGAGGGAGGGGTTCAAGCTTGCAACACAACATCCAGGAAAGAACACTTGGGAAGGTGGACCAGGGACTCAGAAATGGAGTAGTGACACACACTTCTCACAAACGCTTACCAACTCCAAGGATTACAGAGGAGGTTAGTGCAGGACAAGCGGAGAGGTGGAAGTTAGATTAGAGGAGACTGCCATAAAAAACCCAATTTGCCCTTTCTTCATGGAGCCACATTTGCTCGCTTCTCCCAGGCCCTCAAGAATATCCATCTCTGGGCGCCTGGGTGGCTCAGTGGGTTAAGCCGCTGCCTTCAGCTCAGGTCATGATCTCAGGGTCCTGGAATCGAGTCCCGCATCGGGCTGTCTGCTCGGCGGAGAGCCTGCTTCCCTTCCCCTCTCTCTGCCTGCCTCTCTGCCTACTTGTGATCTCTCTCTGTCAAATAAATAAAATCTTAAAAAAAAAAAAAGAATATTCATCTCTACCGCTGATTACAATCTCTGCAGACATGAGCTTTGTCTGTGGTATTTCTTGGCTGTCCTGGCTAGCCCCATCATGGGTTGCCTAGATCCAGGAAGTACCTAGATCCCAGTGACAAGAGATGGGACTCACTTTTCAAAAGCATATTTTCTTCCTGGCCAGGGTGAATGCTCATGGTAAGAAAAAGCAGAGAAAGAAATCAGAGGGTTTCCATGGGAATTCCTGAGAACTGTGAACAACTAAAGCCTGAGGATAACTGGGGACAGGGTCAGGAGGCGTGGCTCCAGCTCTGGGAGGGAACAGGCATGAAGCCAGGAGCTACTTGTAGGCAGGGAGGACTTACAGCCATTAATCCTGCTCAGGACACTGAGTTGGTCCAAAGCCAGGATTAGGGAGAGAGTATAATTCTGAAAGATCTATATTCCTAATCCTTAAGAAATGTTAGTTTCTTTGTGAGTTGATTACAGGCCCTGCATATAAAATTCTACCATGTTTTCCTTATAACTGTGCAAAGGTCAAGTCCTTCTCTTCTTTACTTTTCTCTCTCTCTTGCTCTGTTGTTTCCTATCTTTGTTCCAAAATTTTCCAGATGATCACAGTACCTTTGGGAGAGGATCTCTTGCTAAAGTCATTTCCTAAGTCTTTGGGAGGTAGGGGTAGAGGAGGCCAATCTTGGGCTGTTATTAATAATGTCCTAGTTTCTAATCATTTCCTCTTGGCCTTGAGTCTGAAAGACCTAAGAGCATATCTTAGCTTCTCCTGTTCTAACCTTCAGGGCAAAGGAAGGAATTACCACTCATTGACATTTCCCTGGCATATAGCAAAGTAATCTTGGCCATGAAGGAGAGATGACCCTCACTGGATCCTTTTGGCAATAAGGAGGAAATACATTGTTGTAATGAATGCAAGAGAAGAGTTTCTATGGCACAAGGTTTGGCTTGGGTCAGTACATACTTCCCAGAAGGTTCAGGGGACTTCCAAGGGAAGCATGTTGCATCTCTTCAGGAAGCAACCTATAAACTTGCTTTTATATTTATATATTCCTCCTTGAAAATCTACACCCTAGAATTTCTGCAGCTCTGGATATAATGAATGGTTTGTGGCAAGTATGAAGACCATCTGGGTGACAGATAGCAAAGCTACACGCACATGTATTTTTTGACTCCGCAGTTCCCCTTCTGGGGATTTAGTTTACATAAATGTGTAATGATGTATAAACATCAGGTCATTACCGACGTTTCTGAATGGCAAAAGAGCTGGAAATAAGCTGGGAGCCAAGCAATGAGGCAACTAAATAAATTGTGGTGTATCTGCATGATCGAACTCCATGTGGTGGTAAAATGGAGTGAGGAAGTGCTTTATGTGCTAGCATGGAAAGCTCGCCAAGACACACTATAAAGTTAAAAAAAAAAAGCAAAGTGTGTATAGCTTGCTACGTTTTCTGTTATAAAGAGGGGAAAATTAAGACGACACGTACATTTGAATTTTCTTGGGTGTGTAAAAAGCAAATGAAAAGACACATAAAAAATAAACCCAGTTGCTACCTGGGGGCAAGGTGGGAAACGGGCAGATGGGGGACATGGACTAGAGCAGACTTTCTCTGTACAGTAACGACCAAACACCAGCGAGCAGATTCATCCTAGCTGTGAGTACAGTGGAGGTTATGGATTCAACGGCTGGTAAAATTCTTAGGTGTTCTTTCCCCCAGAAAAAGACTGTGACCCGTCATTAAGGTATATCATTAACCCGGTTTACAAACAGCTCTAGAAGTTTTCTAATTTACAGCTATAATCTTCATCCACAGATGTAACTGCTTGTCATAGTACTCCACCCCCCGCACCCCGCCGACACCTGTTAGACTTGCAGCGTGACAGGCTAGAGACTCCGGCTGGTACGTGCTCCCATTAGGTTGGTCCTGCATGCATGCAGGATTGTAGGAAGCCTTATTTTATTTATTTTTTTTAAAGATTTTATTTATTCGACACAGAGAGAGAACACAAGCATGGGGAGTGGCAGGCAGAGGGAGAGGGAGAAGTAGGATTACTAAACCCAAGGCAGATGCTTAACTGACTGACCTGCCCAGGCACCCCTAATGTATTTTGTTTTTTAAAGCTGGAAGGAAGAATATCTTGGGTGTATAATAATTAGCACCCTGTGGGTGCCTGGCTGGCTCAGTCATGGACGTCGGAGTACGGGACTTTTGATTGCAGGATTGTGAGTTTGAGCCCCATATTCGGTATGCAGATTACGTAAAAATAAGATTTAAAAAAAAAAAAAAAACTAGCACCTTGCTACTATTAATAGTTTACACTGTTTGAAAAAGCTATTCTATTCTATCTCTCAGTAGTTGTTTGTGCTACAAAGTCATCCAAAATGATCCAGATTCATCTTAACCCTTAAAGAACCCTTAACCTTAAACCATTAAAAAAACCCCTCAGAATAACATTCTAGCATGGCACTGGGAACCATGGTCTTTTCAGCCTTGATTATAAAGGGAGTAAGTTGAGGGCTGCCACCAGTCTGCATGAGTCTTGGTGTGAATTATTAGGTAGAATTCATTTCTCTAGATTTTTTTTTTAAGATTTTATATTTATATATTTATTTATTTAATTGATTTATTTTGAGGGAATGCACAAGCAGCGGGGAGAGGGAGAGAGAGAATCCCAAGCAGACTCCCTACTGAGCATGGAACCCAACATGGGGCTCAATGAAGAGTTGACCGCTTAACTGACTAAGCACTGAGGCACCTGCCTCTAGATGTTTAACATCTAACAACTGGAAAATCATCCTAATGTTCTTATTCTGTTGGACCAAAATACTTTACTGTACCCTATGAAAACATTTTTTAATAAGAAATATCTTAAAATTTTGAGGAGATGGCATTCTCTAGGGTTGTGCAGTACATAACCTGGCCATCTGTACTGAGATGCCCTGATTGGATTGCGGCAAGCAGTTAAGCATTCCCCCAAGCAGCAGCAGAGTGGCTAACAGGTCGCAGGTAACTGAAGCTCTTAGCTTGGCTTGCCACACTGCCACCGAGTCAGCTATTAAGGAGACAACAATTCAAGCTAAATAGATTCAGACAGTTTCCAAGCTATGCAGATGTCAGCACTGGGCCGGTTCCTCCTGTCCCTAAACCCACAGGATGACGCCAAACTAGAGGGGACCAGAGGACAGGTGCCATGGGCAATTGGCTCTGTCACTGAGGAGACAGCTCCAAACTCGAGCCAAACAGTTTTACAGCCTGCAACCATATCCTTCAGGGGACTGAAGCCTGTGCTTGGTTGAGATGAAGGAAGGTAATGAGAAATGGCCTACGGCAATCTCCCTCAAGACAGGAGAGGTAGGTGAACGGTGGCCGTGAGGTCATTCCTCCCAAGTCAGCTTATCTCCCTTCGTTTCAGAAGGAATCACAGAGCATTCAGCCAAAATTTGGTCAGACTGTGGTTAAGCTTTGACCAAGCTGTCAGAATGGAGCTATTCCTCTAGGTCGATGAAATATGGCTACGTTCAGGCACTTTTGGTAGCTCACTGGACAAGAAAGACCAGGAGAAAGGGAGTAAAGAGCCTAAAATGAATAGAACTTATTGACACACTAACTGCAAGGGATGGGAATTGATTCAAAGGATTTGCATAGTTGGCTGCCAGAAGTTTCCAGCGCTCTAGGTTGCTCCTTGCTGGGGGCCGGGGGGGGGACAAAATGGCTTTGTCATTTGAAAGGGACATGGAAGGGAATGGAAGAAAGGGAATGGAAGGCAGACACCAAAATGGAAGCCTAACACAGCCCTTCTGCTTGTTTCTTAAAGCTCTTCCACTTCGCCATGATGATACCGCCCAAAAAAATGAGGCCACTGCTGTTTCTGATTTCCCAGATGGCCATCTGTGCCCTGTTGTTCCATCTGTATGGCCACAACTTCAACTCCCTGTCCACGAAGGAGGAGCCCAAGCCCATGCACGTGCTGGTCCTGTCTTCCTGGCGCTCTGGCTCTTCTTTTGTGGGACAGCTTTTTGCACAGCACCCGGACGTCTTCTACCTGATGGAGCCCGCCTGGCACATCTGGATGACCTTCACACACAGCACCGCCTGGAGGCTGCAGATGGCAGTGAGGGACCTGATCCGTGCTGTGTTTCTGTGTGACATGAGTGTCTTTGATGCCTACATGAAACCCGGTCCTCGAAGACAGTCCAGCCTCTTCCAGTGGGAGAACAGCAGGGCCCTGTGCTCCCCGCCCGCCTGCAACGTCTTCTCCCGGGATATGATCATCCCCCAGGCTCACTGCAAGCTTCTGTGCAGTCAGCAGCCTTTCGAGGTGGTAGAGAAGGCCTGTCGCTCCTACAGTCATGTGGTGCTCAAGGAGGTACGCTTCTTCAACCTGAAGGTGCTCTACCCACTGCTGAGAGACCCCTCCCTCAATCTGCACATTGTGCACCTGGTACGGGACCCCCGGGCGGTGTTCCGTTCTCGAGAACGCACCACTGGGGAACTCAGGCTTGACAGCCACATTGTGTTGGGGGAGCATTGGGAGAAACTCAAGGAGGAGGATCAGCCTTACTCTGTGATGCAGGTCATCTGCCAAAGCCAGCTGGAGATCTATAAGGCTGTGCAGTCCTTGCCCAAAGCCCTGAGGCAACGCTACATGCTCATACGCTATGAGGACCTGGTCCGGGACCCCACTGGCCAGACTGCCCAAATGTATAAATATGTGGGACTGAAATTCTTGCCTCACCTCCAGACCTGGGTGTACAACATCACTAGAGGCAAGGGCATGGGTAGTCACGCCTTCCACACTAATGCCAGGAATGCCCTCAATGTCTCCCAGGCCTGGCGCTGGACGCTGCCTTACAAGAAGGTTTCTCGACTTCAGAAAGTCTGCAATGATACCATGACTTTGCTGGGCTACCACCTTGTCAGATCGGAGCAAGAGCAGAAAAACCTCTCCCTGGACCTTCTGTCTGCATGGACTCCCTCCAAGTAAGTCCACCAAGAGGGCGGAAGAGGCTCTGTTCCCAGCGGGCACCAGCCTCAGGCGAGTTAACTGAAGGTTTCTGAGCCTTAATGACATCTCTGCCGGTGTACGTGGAAGCTTGAGTCGGTGTACGTGGAAGCTTGAGTCGCACCCACAAGCTTGAGTCACACCCACAAGCTGCTCAGGCTGAGAAATGTTCGTGTCTCTACTCAGGCCTAGAAGAGATTCGGCAGCATATTCCGCCCCTGACAAAGGAGTATCGCCTTTTTTCTCTTTTTGGCCTTCCTCTCCATGGATACCTCAAAGACCTGGTGGCTTGGAGTCCTATTCGGCATCACACAGATCAGTGGAGTAGATCCATAAACTTTTCTGTCCCCATCTCACCCAGTGGGAAAGGGAAGAGGCAGGAAAACCAGGGAAATGGGTCTCCTGCCGAAAAGCCCACCAGCACATTCCACAGGGATGAGAACTCTGAGCCCACGGAACTCCTGGTGGATTCAAAAAGGGGACAGAGAACAGTATTGGCAGCTTACGACGAGCCAGGCCGTCACAGCTACCCGTTATTGCAAATACAAAATCAGATCCCTGCACAACAGAGCGAGCTCTTAAATTCACGGGGGTGGCTGTCCCTGATGTAGACGTCATTTCCCCTCAGGGTTTGCCTAACCCGTGGAAGAGTTTGACTTGTGAAGCTGCCATCCGTTCACGCTAAAATTCCAAACAGGATTCTGTTAGGAGTTCCCCTGGTTATGCTTTCTAATTACTTAGAGTAGTAAATGCTAACTAATTCTTATAGGATCCTAACCTGATAGCATAAGCATCTTTACAGATTTTTTACACTTTTGCTATTAGATATTACCTACACATAAAAAAATTGCTAAGACAATATTTGGTGTTAGCTGTTAGACTGATCGATAACTGACTATCACACTGTGCTTTTAAGAATCTGTAGAAATTAGGCAACTAGCAACTAAGCCCTTTCTTGTGTGAAGTGTGAGTTGTGATAATAACTGTATGTATCACCCTAGAGTCTGGGCAAAGGGTTCTTTTTTTTTTTTTTTTTTAATTATTTATTTATTTATTTGACAGACTGAGATGACAAGTAGGCAGAGAGGCAGCAGAGAGAGAGAGAGGAAAGCAGGCTCCCTGCCGAGCAGAGAGCCCAATGCGGGGTTCGATCCCAGGACCCTGGGACCATGACCTGAGCCGAAGGCAGAGGCTTTAACACACTGAGCTACCCAGCCGCCCCGCAAAGGGTTCTTTTAATGTGCTCCTCAGCCAGAGATCTTCGGTCTAGTGGCGGCTGGCACTGTGCAGCCCTGCCGGGTCACCTCTCCAAATGTCTTTGCAGCATAGGAAGTCTTTGCAGCACTCTAGGTCTAGTGATGCATCTGAATCTACAGTTAGAAATTCATTTTGCCATGCCCCACCTCAAGTCAGCTGGAGTTGGAGTCCGCCAGGGTGGGAGCTGGGCTTCTTTGTATTGATCAAGCGACCCTGGTGATCCTTTCATGGCCAGCCCGGCAAGACCACACCCTCCACCGGGAAGCAGCACTGTCTGCCTTGCTTCTCCGAGACAGGATGCCCTTTTCGGGACATGCCAAGTACCCACGCGGCTGACCCCTGACACTAGCGCGGTCCTCAGGGTAGAAGGAATAGGAAGACAGTCCTATATTGTCTGGAACTCCAGGGACCTTTGAATCCAGGCTTGCTTAATATTTCACTTTGTTCCAGACCTGAAGGATACTACCCCTTCCTCTTCCCTTTTGTGCCTACTCCCACTTTGGACGTGGTCCTCAACCTCATTAAAGTGGCCCTCGGTGGCAGAGGGAATGCTCACGCTTGATTCTGCAGAGGAGCTCCTGGGCTCTGGCGCTACCTGAGATGCGTGGGTAGCTACCTTGCCAGCTGGATCTAGCAAAGTTCATGTATATGTGGCTCTAAAGGAGTGAATTTATTCTAACATATAAACCTAAGCCACTCTAGATACACCTCAAGAGCCTAGCTGGGATCTCCCAAACAAATGCTTGCTTTTTGCCTCTATGAACCTTCCAAAACCAAGAAAAGTTTCCCCAACATTGAAAATAAGGCCAGGGCAGTAGGTGATGGTGCAAAAAGAGTGAAGAAGTCCAGTGAGGGGGACAGACAGTGACAGACTCAACTTCTTCCGATTTTCCCTCTGAAATTCCGCCTCCACCTGAATTGTCTTAATGTTAGCAAACTTCCTTAGGAAGCATCTCTACAGGATGCTGGAGTGCAGAGCTGCTTGCTTCTCCTTCTCCAAAGGAGTCATTACATGCTCAGAGCCCATGGGCTCTGGAGCCACAGCCACCTGGGTGACACTGCTATTACCAGCTGGGTGACCTCCAGCAAGTCCCCTAACATTTCCATGTCTCAGTTCCCTCAACTGTAGGGTGGGCAGAATAATGGCGGCCCTGACTTCCTGGAGTTACTGGGAGGGCTGATGAGTTAATAAATGGAACACGTGTAGCAAGCATTTGGCACACGAGCTAGCACTAAGTGGTAGCTGTGACCATCTTGGTAACAAGGATGGTTTTAGCGCTCCCGGGAACATCTTCCATCATTGCTGTAACATCTTCATCAAGGCGATGTCCAACAGGATCACAAGCCCTTTGTGGCGTTTCTGATCACATTGATAGGATCAGAATTATAGCTTTCTGATAGTCTGTATTATCTATATCAATTGTTCTCAACCCAAAGTGATTTTGTTCCCCAGAAGACATTGGTCAATGGCTAGAGACATTTTTGGTTGTCCCAACCGGTGTAGTGCATATTCCTGGCGTGTAGCAGGGAGTGGCCTGGGATGCTGCTAACCCTTCTGCTATGTACAGGAAAGCCCCCACCCCCCCCCCAGCCAAAATTCTCTGGTCCAAAATGTCACTAGCACAGCTGTTAAGCAACCCTACTCTGCACTTGTCAGATGCTGAATACATGCAAGATGAAGAGCCCGTGATTCAAACGGATTTCTCTTCTCTCCTCATTCAGTCACATCCAGTCTTATTCAAATAGTACTCCCCCAGGCCAAGCGTCCTGACTGGGGAGATATCGCAACCCCCAGGGCTCAGGCACTCGCTCAAGTCATCTCAAAGGGAGTAAGTAGTGCTGTGGGTGTTTTAAAAACAGAGCAGCATCACAAGGGTCTGATGAGAGGGAAGTGAGCAAAGCCAGGCTTCCTGGGATTAGTTATGCACTGGCCATAACTGGTCTTGGCTTATATCCACCCTAATTCCATCAGCTGTGGCCAGAAGACAAGAGCTTAATGGGGGCAAAACAGGGTCATTTAGGGTCTGGGGGAAGATGGGCAAGACAACTGAAGCCAGAAGCAGACACTGTGCTAGACAAATGAGCTGTCTGACATGTCTGGGAACAGAAGAATCATTCATAAATGTCAAAAATTCCACAGGCACTACAGGACTTAAACCATGGCTCCCCAATCTTTTTTCCATTATCACCCCCGCCAGCAAGCCTACTGTAGACATTTTTGTTCTGATCGTCCTCTACCATGAAATGTTAGTACCACAAATATATTGCATATTTTATACAGTTTTTGTGGCCATCTAAAAGGCCACAAATCATTGTAATACCTACATTTGTTGTCCCCCACAAACCACTTTTACCCCATCGGTGGCAACAGCAGCTCCACTGACAATGCACGACCCAGACCACTGTCCCTGACACTTCGCTCCCTCCCCAGCTCCTCTCCATTTTCCTCAACATGTCTTTTGTCACCCCCCTAAACTATGTTCCCTGCTCTCACCAATAAGATTTGTACCTTGCTCAACTGTAATTAAATGTGATTATGCAAAGTAACACACATGAGAGCAACTTGTAAGGACCTATGAAAATGTTTCTCCTTCTTATTAGAATAATGATAATTAAACAGGTAACTCGCACTGCCACCCTCCCTGCCAGCACTAATCTTAACTATTTGGGATGGCTGCTGACCCTGTTTGCCTTGCCACGTTTCAAGATGGCTTCTTATGGTCCTGGAAGAACATACTGTTTGTTTTTAAGTTTATGACAAGAATGGAGAACAAGTGCAACAGGTACATAGCCCTGCTGTTCATGAAGAATGAGGTGTGTTTCAGGAAAAGTAAGCTATTGTTCCACCCTAAATCAATATGGATTTAAATGGCTAATGACAGATAATGTAAACATGTTGGACGAATGGGATAAAGGCCCCCCCCCTGTAGGGGTGAGGTGAACTCCTGATTAGCTGATGAAATGATGAGATAAACCAAACAGGAGATTTTAACAAATGCCGTACATGAGCCCAGGTGAGTGCACACGCGCGCACACACACAGCATTCCGAGAGCAAATAAGCTTGAAAAAGTTGACAAAACTAAATTTAACCAGGTTTTCAAATGCAAGGCCCTCAGAACTTCAAATATGTCCATGTGCATATTAAAAAGGAAAAGAGCATTTAGTGGTTCTCCCAAACTTCTTTGACCAAGGAAGCTTCTTTCCCCCTCAGTATACCTAGTAACACCTGTCACGGGAATGTTTCGAGAAAGGCCAGTCTGAGAAATGCTGAGCTGTCTTCAGCAATCCTAACCCTGGCTGACCCCCAACACTCTGGCTTCTTTTTGCTGCCTCCCGAGCCCAGGCCGGCAAATGCTGAACAGAGGAGATCACACGGGGTTAATTCACGGGGGCTTTATGATCACCCACATCAGTGTACGATTAACCTCAACACTCACAACTCTTTCCCCTTCAACGTAAGAACTTTCCCTAGTCCTATCCTGGCTGCATACCTCCCCCTCCTCCCAGAGAAAAGAAAAGCCATCTGATACCCGACTTCTTCCACTCCTCACTGTGAATGTCTGAAGCTCCCTAGCATTCTGTCTCGCTCCTGATACTGTTACAAGATAGAGACTGTTCTGTCTCCTGTGGAAGGCTTAGCCTCCCCACTACCAGAGCTTTGGATTCTATCTCCTCACCTTTTCAAGCAACTGTGTATTTTCAGTATTCACTCCCTCGTCGACTCAACTTCTCAACTGAATCCTCCTCTTTTTAACCTCTGTACATACTCACATCTTGAAAAAAATTTTCTGTCCTTCCCATATCCTTACCCACCTACAGATCTTCAATTTACACTGGGGTTAAACCCATCCTAGATCAAAACTATCCCAAGTCAAAAATGCAAGTAATACCCTTAACTGAGTATCACAGCTTAGCCTGGCCTACCTTAAACATTCTCAGAACATGTACATTAGCCTACAGTTGGGCAAATCATCTCCCAGAAAACCCATTTTATAATAAAGAATTGAGTATCTCCTGCAATTCATTGAACACTGTATTAGAGTGAAAACTGGGACAGTTGTATGGGTACAGAATGGCTGGCTGTGTATTAGCTCTTAATGCCCGTGACGGTGTGGCTGACTAGGAGCCACAGCTTGCCCCCCATCCAAGCTCACGACAGAACTGAACCACTTATCCCCAGCTTGGGAAATGGTAAGAATTCAAACTCTGATGTACGGTTTCTATTGTATGCATATTGTTTTCACACCATGATAAAGTCATAAAGTCATTAGCCTGAGCCATCAGAAGTCGGTGAGTCACCAGTGATACTAGCCTCTCCTCACCTCACAGCCAGACTGCTTTGACTAGTTGTCTATAATCAGTGGCTTTTTATTTTCTCACCTTTTACTTCCTCCTCTACCCACTTCAGTCTGGATTTTTCCCCCTTCTCTAAACTGCTCTAGATAGTAAAATTCCATATTATTCATTCACACAATGGACATTTTCCAATTCTCATTTCACCTGAACTCTCAGCAACAAACTTGATCAAGAACTTCCTCCTTCTTGAGACACTGTATCCTAGTTTTCCTCCTATTTCTCTAGCCACTTCTTAATTTTTTATAGAATTATTCTCTTCTACCCTGCTATTAAATGTTGGCATTACTTAAGGCACAACATAGAACCTCTTCTTTTCCCACTCTATGCTTTCTCTCTAGACTATCTCATTTATGCCCACAAACGTTTTCAAAATCACCTACATGTAGATGATCCACAAATCTGTATCTTTTTTTTTAAGATTTTATTTATTTATTTGACAGAGACACAGCAAGAGAGGGAACACAAGCAGGGGGAGTGGGAGAGAGAAAAGCAGGCTTCCCGCTAAGCAGGAACCCAGGTGCGGGGCTCAATCCCAGGACCCTGGGGATCATGACTTGAGCCAAAGGCAGACGCTTAATGACTAAGCCACCCCAAGACCCCCCAAAATCTGTATCTTTGATGTATATCTTCTCTGAGCTCCAGATCTATAAATCCAATCACTGACTGACATCCCTTGAACAACTCAAAAGATGTATCAGACTCAATTATGTCCCAACAGCACATCATGATCTTCCCCTCCTTCCCCCTAGACCACGCCAAACATCTTCATCCCTTCTGGGTCTCTTCCCCACTTTTTCAACCTGTTGCCAAATCAAAACACTGGACTTTGCCCTTGACTTTTCCACGGATCAATCATCAACAACTGTCGATTCTATCCCATCAACATTTAAGTACATGTTTTCCCTTTTCCATGTCCCTCCAAATCTTCACCCTGTTTTGTTCATGCCATCACCTTCTCCTGAAGCATTGACCGGTCTTCCTGCCTCCAAGCTTCCCACTTCAGTACAATCTACACTGTACTGAAAATTCAGAAAGTCCAAATTTCTTAATATAGTTTAAAAGATTTTTATTCATTTATTTGACAGACAGATCACAAGTAGTCTGAGAGGCAGGCAGAGAGAGAGCGGAGGAAGCAGGCTCCCCACTGAGCAGAGAGCCTAAGACCCAGGACCCTGAGACCATGACCCGAGCCGAAGGCAGAGGCTTTAACCCACTGAGCCACCCAGGCGCGCCCCCCCCCCCAAATTTCTTAATACAGTTTAGATAGCCTTTCATGCTCGGGCTCTCGCATCCTTCCCTTGTCACTCCCTCTTAGACTGTACCTTCCTACCATCTCAAATTTGTAGTTCTGCCAGTGTGCCACATACATGTCTGCATCTTAGATCATCCTATTTCTCTCACCGAGAATATGCTATTCTGTCCCATCCCCAACTTCTCTGATCATTTTTTTTAATTCCTTCTCAACTAAAACATCTCCTCTGGGAGTTTTTCCCAGCTTGACCCTTAGGTCTCTGTTCAGTGTCCCTGTACTGGCTTTCTACTATCACAGCACTTAATACCATATAATAAAACCATCCAATGTTTGCATCTTTGAGCTCTTTGAAGGCGGAAACTATCTTGTTCACGTGTCATAACTGATGTCTGACACAGTTCCCTGCCTCAGTTCCTGACACTCATTAAATGTTTAACAAATGAAATCTTGACCTTATTTGTATTATAGGTAAAGAGCTCAGTCTTTATGTAATACTTAAAAAAAAAAAAAAGGCTAATCACAGAACCGTCTACTATGAGAAAAACAGTGACATGTTTAAAGATTCATATAAGGGGCACCTGGGTGGCTCAGTCAGTTAAATGTCTGCATTCAGCTCAGGTCGTGATCCCAGGGTCCTGGGATTAAGCCCTGCACTGGGTTCTCTGCCTATGGAGAGCCTGCTTCTCCTCCTCCTTCTGCCCACCACTCTGCCTACTTGTGCTCTCCCTATTTATGCAGATAAAAAAGAATCAACATTTAAAAGTTTCCTGTTTGAGAGAAATAAGGGAAGTTGAATCTCAAAGCCAGTAGCTCAGAAGTGCTGGGTCAAGTGGGGTGGCAGATGGGAGGTAGGGGCTAAAGCAGAGATTCATAAATTAAGGTGACATATATTTCTAATAGTGATATCACTGTGGCAAGAGGAACTACAAATTATGCTGGTTTCTGAAGAGTTGCATGTGTTCACAGGGTATAGCATAAGAACAAATCAGGTGCCACCTGGAAGCATATGGCAAATACTTGCTTAGTGATTGCCTTCCAACTGGCTTTTAGCCAAATCTCCAAGCAGAAATTATAAAAAATTATATAAAAAAGGAATTATTTAAAAAGAAGCTAAAATTACTAAAATCGAATAAACTATGACAGAATTTTTAAAAAGGAGGGATATAATTACAGAAAATCAAGAGACTTGAAAAATAGGAACCTATCTTGAACAAATATATGATACTTGAAAATTTAGAGAAAATGGGCTTTTCAGTTTATTTAAGTGGGAAGGGGCACAAGGAAAAGGAGAGAGAGAATCTTAATCAGGCTCCACACCCAGCACAGAGCCCCACAGAGGCTCTCAACCCTGGCATCATGACCTGAGCCAAAAGCAAGAGTTGGACACTTAACCTTCTGAGCCACACAGGTGCCTGAGAAAATGGATATTTTAAAGAAAGATGTAATTTATTAAATTGACTATGGAAGAAACAGAAAATATAAGTAGGCTTGTAACTTACAACCATGAAAGAAATTGAATCAGTGTCTTAACATCTACCACCCACTGTGGTCTGATTTCTCATGCAGCTTGACTTCTGAAAAAGAATAAATGCTGATTACACTTGCATTACCATTTCCAATCAGTGAGCTATTCAGTTTTTCATCAGAAATGAATAAAATGACATTCTGATATCTAAACTGAATAAGAAGCAAAAAATCCTGACTCATGGGAGTTGAATCCCTACTGAGTCCTACAGGTGGTCATGGTTCTCTTTGTGTTTAAGCCTTACATCCTTTATTAAGGGAATTTCCTTAGAAAAAGAAAAAAAAAGTTCTTTCAAAAATTTTCCTGAAAGGATGTGCAAAAAAAAAAAAATTAAAATAAGCTGAACAGATATCTAAGGGAAATGGAAATGAGTAAGAAAATATCAAGGCTTAAACCTTATTAAATGTGCTTCTTAAGAAAACCCAGAAATTTGTGAATTTTCAAAAAAATGATGCATAGAAGGAAACACCTTGAAACTTTTAAACCTAAGTTCTCATGAAGCTTATTTATCAAAATCTCAATTATAACTGAAGAGTCAAATTAATACATAAAAGAGTGATTCTTAAACCTAACTAGATGGTTCACTTTAATTCCATATATGAATTAGAAATAACTGGAAAATTTATTAATAATTTTACTGTGTATTAAATTGAACCATATAAAATTGTATGGAAACTGATATTTTACCATTTGAAGATTTAAAAAAATGGCAATTCTATATGACCCAATGTGTTTATTAAAGGAGGGGAAAAAAAGGTGTCCAGACCATGCTGAACTATTTTTAGTTGTTTGGTTAAAATTCATTTGTTACTAATTATTATTTTTATTCTGTTTTAATACTCCCTGCAAATAATCAAGAATTGGTGGAAATGGTTTATGAGAACATTGCAGGAGACATTTAAAGTGGACAGAATTCTATTTACTGGAATTTGGTTTATTTAAAATTGAGACAAAGATCACCATTACTCAAATCTTGCATTATTCAAACATTATTCAAGACTGCAGTTGCAGAACACTGTACTGGGCAGGAATGTAGTTTGGTGCCCAAAATTAAAGAACATATAGTCAAGTAATATGAACTTCTACGAATGTATTAATTGGAAATCAAGGAAATGTCAATAATTAGAACTGGTTTTATGGAAGTAGATGAATTGACATTGGTATTGAAGGTCATCTGAGCTTTGGCAGATAGGTGAAAGCCATTAGCAAACATAAACACAGGTGAATAAATATGGCCAGTTTGAGATCAAAGAGCATCTATCTAAGACAAGTTGCTGGAGAGTATTGATAGAAAAGAGTGACCATGAAAGGAGGGGCCAGGTGGTTTTTTTCCAGTGCCTGACTGTCTAAAGATCTCTAGGAAGGTAATTATACCAAGAAAGTAATGTTTTAGGGAGACTACTCTGGTAATGGCAAGCAGGATAGCTTTCAACAGAAGAAGAGAGGAGCCGGTGAGTTCAGTTAGGACAGTCCTGCCATGATCTGCATAAGAAGATAAAAAATTGGGGTGCCTTGGTGGCTCAGTGGGTTAAAGCCTCTGCTTTTGGCTCAGGTCATGATCCCAGGGTCCTGGGATCGAGCCCCACATCGGGCTCTCTGCTCAGCAGGGAGCCTGCTTTCCTTTCTGTCTCTCTGCCTGCCTCTCTGACTACTTGTGATCTCTGTCAAATAAATTAAAAAAAAAAAAAAAGAAGAAGAAGATAAAAAGTCCAGGACTAGGGTGATAGATGGTAGTGTAAATAAAGGGGAAAAATGAAGCCAATAGACATTTTGGAAAGAAACCTGGCAGTGTTGGTGGCATAAGGGGTACAAATCAACATTGCAGGCTTCTGCCTTAGCGGATACCTTCACTAAGAAGTGATATCTAATGTAAACATTTTTTGTTTTTATTCAGCGCTATATGTATATTTGGTCCTCAGTACATAAATAAGTTCTCATCTTTATATCAGAGGCCAATCATTTGTGTTTTCAAGGCTTCAATACTTTCAGTACGTTCTATTAATGTCTGTTTTGGAATAAAACCCAAACTAGTCTTTTAAAAACATTAGTAAATAAAATAAAATAAATAACTAAAATCGAGAATGAAAGCAGGGATATTACTACTGACTTCACAAAAATAAAAAAGATGATAAAGGAGTGCTACGAACAACTACATGCTAACAAATTAGATAACAGACAAAATGAACAAAATCCTAGAAAGACACAAACTACCAAAAACAACTCAAAAAGAAATAAAGTCTAGAAAGACCGATAACAAGTAAAGAGATTGAATTAGGGGTGCCTGGGTGGCTCAGTGGGTTAAGCCTCTGCCTTCGGCTCAGGTCATGATCTCAGGGTCCTGGGATCAAACCCCGTATCAGGCTCTCTGCTCAGCAGGGAGCCTGCTTCACCCTCTCTCTCTGCCTGCCTCTCTGCCAACTTGTAATCTCTGTCTGTCAAATAAATAAATAAAATCTTTTAAAAAAAGAGAGATTGAATTAATAATTTTAAACTTTCCATAAAGAAAACCCCAAGCCCAAATAGCTTTACTGATAGATTCCACCAAAAATTTAAAGAATTAATATGAATCCTCTTGAACTCTTCCAAAATAAAGAGGAGGAGGAAATACCTCTCAACTTGTTATACAAGGCCAGTGTTACTCTGAGACAAAAACCAAAAAACATGTTACAAGAACCCCTACTTAACAATATCTCTTATAAATATAGGTGCAAAAGCCTCAACAAATACTAGTCAACTCAATCCAGCAACATGGTACACCAGAGTAAGTAGGAATTATCCCAGGAATATGAGGTTGACTTTACATCAAAAAATCAAATAATGCAATATATCATACTAATAGAATATAAAAACAAAAACCAGGGCATCTAGGTGGCTCGGCTGGTTAAGCATTTGACTCTTGATTGTGGTTCAGGCCACGATCTCAGGGTTGTAAGACTAAGTCCCAAGTTGGGCTCCATGCTGAGCATGGAACCTGCTTAAGATTTTCTCTCTCCCTTTCCCTCTGCCCTTTCCTGCCAGCTTGTGTGCACACGGGTACACGCTCTCTCTCTAAAAAACCAAAAACACCCACAAAAAACAAAACCCTTTTGATAATCTCAATAGATGTAAAAAAAAAAAAAGTACTTGATAAAATCCAAAAACCTTTCATAATTAAAATACTCAATAAACTAAAAATAGTAGGGAACTCCTCAAACTGCAAAAAGGGCATCTGTTAAAAACCCACAGATAACAACATACTTAATGGTAAAAGAATGAATGCTCCCTCCACCCCCAAGATCAAGAACAAGATAAGAAAATTCATTTTCATCCTTTTATTTCGTAAGGTATTAGAGGTTCTATGAAGGTCAAGTGGGCAAGATATAAAAGGTATCCAGATTGGAAAGAAGACATAAAATGATATCTATTTTCAGACAACATGATCTTATATATAGAAATCCTAAGGAATCTACTAAAAAATAATAGAATAAAGGAGTTTAGCAAGGTGGCAGGATACAAGATCAATAAACAAATACCACTTCTATTTCTGTATACTAGCAAACAATCCAAAACATCATCTGGCTTCTTTGCAGAAATTGACAAGCTGATCCAAAAATACTGTGGGAAAGAAGTCCCAATTTCACAACTTATTACAAAGCTCCAGTAATTAAGACAATATGAATGGCTCAGTCAGTTGAGCATGCAACTCTTGATATCAGGGTTGTGGGTTTGAGCCCCATGTTGGATGTAGAGATTATTTAAAAATAAACTCTTAGAGGGGGCGCCTGGGTGGCTCAGTTGGTTAAGCCTCTGCTTTTGGCTCAGGTCGTGATCCCAGGATCCTGGGATCGGGCCCCGCATTGGGTCCCGCATAGGGCTCCCTGCTCCACAGAGGAGCCTGCTTTCCTTCCTCTCTCTCTGCCTGCCTCTCTGCCTACTTGTGATCTTTGTCTGTCAAATAAATTTTAAAAAAAAAATTAAAAAAAAAATAAATTCTTAGAGATGCCTTGGTGGCTCAGTTGGTTAAGCATCCAACTCTCAATTTTGGCTTAGATCATGGTCTCAGGGTCATGAGATTGAGCCCTGTGGAGGGCTTTGCACTGGGCATGGAGCCTGCTTAAGATTCTCTCCCTCTCTCCTTCTGCCCCCCCTCACCACTCCACTCACATGTGCACTCTCTCTAAAATAAATAAATAGATAGATAATAAAACCTTAAAAAATGACAATATAGTACTGGTGTAAAGATAAACAGATCAATGGAATAGAATAGAGAGTTCAAAAATGAACCTTTGCATATATTGTCAAGTAATCTTTGACAATACTTTGACAAGTAATCTTTGACAACCCAAGACCAATCAATAGGGAAAGAATAATCTTTTCAACAAATGGCACTGGGACAATTAGATCTCCATATGTACAAAAATGAAGTTAGACCCCCTACCTCACACCATATACAAAAATTAACTCAAATGAATCAGAGGCCCATATATAAGAGTTAAGACTAAGATGTGGTCCATATACACTGTGGAGTATTATGCCTCCATCAGAAAGGATGAATACCCAACTTTTGTAGCAACATGGACGGGACTGGCAGAGAGAGTCAATTATCATATGGTTTCACTTATTTATGGAGCATAACAAATAGCATGGAGGACAAGGGGAGTTAGAGAGGAGAAGGGAGTTGGGGGAAATCGGAAGGGGAGGTGAGCCATGAGAGACTATGGACTCTGAAAAACAACTGAGGGTTTTGAAGGGGCCGGGGGTGGGAGGTTGGAGGAGCCAGGTGGTGGGTATTAAGGAGGGCACGTATTGCATGGAGCTCTGGGTGTGGTGCAAAAACAATGAATACTGTTACTCTGAAAAGATATTTTTTTAAAAAAAGACTATATAGCCTTTAGAAGAAATCATAAATCTTCATGATCTTTGGTTAGGCAGTGGCTTCTTAGATATGACACCAAAAGCATAAGCAACTAAAGGAAAAAGAGATAAGTTGTACTTCATCAAAATGAAAAACTGTTTTGTTTCAAAGGACACCATCAAGAAAGTGAAAAGATAACCCACAGGATGGGAGAAAATATTTGCAAAGCATACATCTGATAAGGAACTTGTGTCTGGAATATACAAAGAACTGTTACAATTCAACAATAAAAAGAAAAATAATCCAATTTAAAAATGGGTAAAGGATGCAAACAGACATATCTCCAAAGAAAATATACAAATGGCCAATATATACATGAAAAGATATGCAAAATCATTAGTCATTAAGGAAACACAAATCAAAACCACAATTAAAGTGCTCGCTTTGGCAGCACATACACAAAACCACAATTACATGCCTACTATGATGGCCGACATAAAAAAGGCAAACAATGTTTTGCAGTTCCTCAAAAGGTTAAACATATGACCTAGCAATTCCACTTACAGTTATGTGCTCAAGAAAAGTGAAAACATATACCCACACAAAAATTTGTACCTGAATGTTTATAGCAACATTATATTTTAAAAGAGTTTCTTTATTTGTCAGAGAGAAAGAAAGAGAGCACAAACCAGGGGAGCAGCAGGCAGAGGGAGAGAGAGAAGCAGACCCCCTGCTGAGCAGGGAGCCTGATGCAGGACTTAATCCCAGAACCCTGGGATCATGACCTGAGTGGAAGGCAAATGCCGCACAGACTGAGCCACCCAAGCGTCCCTATAGCAACATTATTGATCATATCCAAAAAGGGGAAACAACCCAGATATTCATCAACCAATGAATGGATAGAGAAATTAGTATAATTTATATAGTGTAATATTCTGCCATAAAAAAGAATGAAGTACTGACATGTGCTACAACATGGATGAACCTTGAAAACACCATGCTATAGACATGAAAAAGACCACAAAAGACCATAAATTGTATGATTCTGTTTCCATGAAATGTCCAGAATAAAAAAATTCATACAGACAGAAAACAGATTAGTGGTTGCCTAAAACTGGGGGTGAGAATGGGATATAGAAGTAGAAAGTGAATTTTAATGGGTATAGGATTTCTTTCAGGGGTGATAAAAAGTGTTCTAAAATTGACAGTGGTAATGGCTGCATAATGTTTTGAACATACTAAAAACTACTAAATTGTATAATTTATCTTTTTAAAGATTATTTGAGAAATAGCGCTCACAGGAGTCGGGGGCAGAGGGAGTCAGGGAGAGGGAGACACATACTCCCTGCCTAGCAGGAAGCCCAACAAGGACAATAACACAAGCCGATCCCAGGATCCTGAGATCATGGTCTGAGCCAAGGCAGATGCTTAATGCTTAACGGACTGAGCCACACAGGCGCCTCTGAACTGTATACTTGAAATGCATGAAACGTTTAGGAATTACATCTCAATCAAGAAAGCCACTGAAACAAAGAGAAGAGAAACCTCCAGGGGTTTCCCAGACCACACAGTCCTTCCCTCTCCGTTCACTCACTCCTATTCATGTTCTCTTCTTTCTACCAATTTTCTGGCCTTTGCACCTGTGGTTTCTGTATCTCAAGCCCATCTCCTTCTCATTATTTAGTCTCAATTCAAATCCATCCTCCTCAGAGACAATTTCCCACAAGTCTCTCTCCCTTCAAATGATGTCTTCTTTATTTTGGCAAGGGAAAAAAATTAGTTGAAGTGACTCAGAGGTTAATGTGACTCGGGTACTTAGCTGATGTGTATCAGGCAATCCCTCAAAATGACAAAGCTCCCTGAGCTAAAGCAGGATGCGAGTTTTTATACATAGGGCACAGAAGAGAGTGGCCCATGGCTAGGATCTCATCCCAGCTGCAATTTTCTTTATCTGTAACTGCTGCAAAACTTTGCAGCTAGAATGGAAGGGTTATGTTGGGGTTTCCATGCCTCTTTCTCATGACTGTTGGTGCAGTCTTAACTTTGGTAGCTGTTGAAACAGTTCTTTTTTTTTTTTTTTTAAAGATTTTATTTATTTGACAGAGAGAGAGAGATCACAAGCAGGCAGAGAGGCAGGCAGAGAGAGAGGGGAATCAGGCTCCCCGCTGAGCAGAGCGCCCGATGTGGGGCTCGATCCCAGGACCCTGGGATCATGACCTGAGCCGAAGGCAGAGGCTTAACCCACTGAGCCACCCAGGTGCCCCAAAACAGTTCTTTTGAGAGCTATCTTTGTAAGCCCTGTGAGTCACGCTAGTTAAGGTCCAAGGGAAGGGGAGGTAGAAAGGGAAAATGGGGAAGGAGAGGAGAGAGAAAGAAAAAGGAAAGGAGGTAACGATCAAAACAAGGAAAACCAGGGTCTGTTTTAATTCTTTCATAATTTTTTATAATGCTTCTCAGTATGGTAATGGTGTCTTAGTTATTTGCATGTTTATCTTAGTTATTTGCATGTCCATCCTCTGACAGGATGTTTCCACCCCTTGTTTGTCCACATAGTAGATGCTCAATAAACGTCTGATGGCTGACTGGACAAATTCTACATCCAAATGGTAAAACCAGAATAAAAGCATGAGCAAACTCTTTGAGGCTTTCTAACCATGCATCTCGTTTCTCATGAACATAACTAATATCTAAGGCAGCTATGGGCTGAGCCTCCACTACCTGGGTGCTTATCAAAGTTAGGAATTCTTGGGCAGCACCCTCCACAGACTGGTTCATCTGTGCTTTTAACTGCACATCTGCTTTGCCTAGAGAAACAAATGTATATAACAATAGGTAAAAATCAAAGTCTGGTAACATTCTGTGTAGTGCTTCCACTTGGGGACCTCTGTGTTAAGAAAAAGAAGAGAGGCTCAAAAAATAAAACTCAAAAGTAATTCCAGAGCTCTGAATATGGTTTGTTTTTAGGTAACATTAAGGGATTATTTTTCATTTCGTTAGATGTTACAATGTTATCGTGGTTGTGTGGGATGTCTGTGTAAATCTATGTATGGGGGCACCTGGGTGGCTCAGTGGGTTACACCTCTGCCTTCAGCTCAGGTCATGATCCCAGGGTCCTGGGATCAAGCCCCACATAGGGCTCTCTGCTCAGCGGGGAGCCTGCTTCCACCACTCTCTCTCTCTCTGCCTGCCTCTCTGCCTGCTTGTGATCTCTGTCTGTCAAATAAATAAAATCTTAAAAAAAAATAAATCTATGTATGCATACATGTAAGTACGTGCATATATACATAGTCTCTGTTACTGATGTACCGTACTTCAGTACTTACGGATGAATTACGTATCTTGGGTTTGCTTTAAAATGTACCAGAAAAGAAAAGGAGGAAGCAAACTGGCAAAATGGTGATTATTTAGAGAACTGGATGGTGAATACACTGAGATTCATTATACTACCCTCCCCACTTCTCTGTATGTTTGGAAGTTTCATAATAAAATATTCTTTTAAAAATAGTCTCAACTTAGTGAAAGCTACAGTCCCCCCAAGAGCATTTGTGGTGGTGAAGTACAGTCAGAAATATGTATTTGCCCCAAAGTCATCCAAAGTTGAAGGGGAATGGGCAAGAGGTAAGGTTTATGGGCCAGACCTTTTGGGTACGTTTCTTCATATAATCCCCCCTTCCCCTGCCCCCAATTCTGTTAGGTTAATGCCACCTTATCAGTGTGACTGAATTTAGCATCCCTAATCATGAGACAAACTGGTATTGCATGCCTCCTGGTGGAGGCAATGGGACCTACAAATCATCTCTGAAGTGGTCCTCCTGCCCAAAACTGTTCAACCTGAATCTAATCACGAGGCAGCAGTTAAGTGCTGAACATGGATGTTCTACCAGACAATGGGCCCGGACACTTCAAAATTGCCAGTATCAAAAAAGAAACTTTTTTAAGGAAAAGTGTATTGAGGGCGCCTGGGTGGTTCAGTTGGTTAAGCAACTGCCTTCGGCACAGATCATGATCTTGGAGTCCCAGGAGGAGTATCGCATCGGGCTCCCTGCTGAGCAGGGCGGTCTGCTTCTCCCTCTGACTTTCCCCCTCTCAGGTTCTCTCTCTCTCACTCTCTCAAATAAATAAATAAATAAAATCTTAAAAAAAAAAAAAAAGACAAGTGTATTGCATTAAAGAAGACTAAAGAGATAGGACATCACAATGCAATGGCTGAACTTTGATTGGATCTTAGATTCAACAAAGGCAGGCTGAAAAAAGACACTATGGAAACAATCAAAAACTTTCAAAAGTGGACAGTGCGTTAGATAATATTTTTAGCTACTGTAAATAGTGCTGCCAAGAGTATTTATAAACAAAGTTTTATTTACATTCCTTTTTGCAATTATTTTGGATATATATAAATCTCGAAGTAGAATTGCTAGTAGTTGTATGTTTATCTTTTCAAGGAATTAACAAATGGTTTTCCACAGCAACCACACCATTTTATATTCCCACCACCAACATACAAGAGTGGCTATTTCTCCCCGGCCTTGCCAACACTTACTACTTTATTGTTTGTTTTTGTTAGGGTCATCTCAGTGGATGAGAAGTGATACTACACTGTGGTTTTAATTTGCATTTCCTTAATGACCAGTGATGATGTCGGACATCTTTTTATAAGCTTGCTGGCCCCTGCACGTTTTTTTCTGAGAAATGTCTCTTCAAGGGCATATGATTTTTTTTCAAGATTTTATTTTTAAGTAAACTATACCCAACGTGGGAACTCACAACTGTGAGATCAAGAGTCACATGCTCTACTGACTGAGCCAGCCATGCTCCAAGGGTGGATGATTTTTAACTGTATCTTTAATGATGCATTTTAAATTAAAATAAAGGGATTAAATTTTGTGTTTCTGTTTCTGAATAGAATTTTCTCTAATTACTGATGAAAATTAAAATATCAAAATGCGGGGGGCACCTGGATGGCTCAGTCAGTTAAGTGCTGGACTCTTGATTTCAGCTCAGGTCGAGATCTTGGGATCATGAGATCGAGCCCCATGTCAGTCTCCATGCTGAGCACAGATGGAACCTGCTTGAGATTCTCCCTTCCTCTGCCCCTCCCCCCATTCACGTGCTCACGCCCCCTCTCTCAAATAAATAAATAAAATCTCTAATAAAAAATTTCAAAATGCGATTTCATTGCATTGATTAAGCTAACTGTAGCTGCTTTAACAAATGAATCCCCAAATGTTTGATGACTCAGACACAAGTGAAGTTTCTTTCTTGTTCAAATAAAGCCCAACATGTTCAGTAAATGGCTTTCTCAAGCAGCAAGGCAGACACTCAAGCTCCTTTTGTATGTGCTCTGCCATCTTCAGCTCAAGGCTTCCAAGGAGTCATTGGTCCAGCATTTGTAAAAGGGTTGCTGACACGGGGCTGAGAGCCCAGTGAGGCTGGAGACCATGCACCAATGGCACCAATTTACCATATTTTTAAGTATAGAGATGGAGAGGGCTCACAGTTAGATTAATTCCAGGTAAAGACTTTGCGAGGTAAATGCTATAGAAAATTAGAAGGGGAGAGGCTGAACTGGCTGGCAAGAATGTGAGTATTGCACCGGGGGGTACACACATAAAGAAGCAGAAGAGTAACAGTGCGAGAGAGTGAATGGACCGAGGGGAAAGGTACAGAGAGATCAGAGGGCTGAACAAAGTCAAGGTGTAAAGTCATGAGCAAGTTGGAGGGCAAGCAGATTGAGAGGAGTATACGATGCATCAAGGTTTAAGATTCTTAAAACTGTCTACTTCAGGATGACAATGAAAAAACAAAGGCGTGGCTATGGGAGTGGGCGGCCAAAAGGGAGTAGGATTTATAGCGGCTCAAGTTTAAGACCAGCAGGAGGCCTTGAGGTTAGGGTGTTGGTTAGTCAGTCATCTTCAGAAATGTTGAAATGTCCCACAGGTCAAGGCCCTAAGTAAACAAAGGAGAGTGTATAATGTCAAGAAGAAAAGGTATAATGTAAAGAAGCCTCTATGTTAAAGAAATAGAGTTACCGCAGGACTCTCTCTGAGAAAGAGTTCGAACTGGCTCTAGGCAAGACAGTGTCTCTGGGGGAACAGCCAAGTTACAGTTAAGACAAAGAGGAAAGGAACTGTGGAGAGCCATGCAGCAGGAGCAAGGAGTCATGTACTAAGCAAGGCATGAGAGGCCAAGGCTGTAGATAGTTTGCCTAAGGAATGCGAGCAGATGCAGGGAGTCTCGTACTAAGCGAGGCCTGAAGAGTGGGAGGAGTGAGAGATTAACCCAAGGACTGTGAGTGCATTCGCGGGTGACGTTTGATAGATACCAGGAGTCAAGGGAAAGGCGCATGATCTGTAGAACAAAGAAAACCTATGGAGTCACATACGTGCTCACGAGCACGATGCGTGCACATAGATAGTCCTTCTGATTGGTAGTTTTGTTAGTCGTGGTATACTCTGATTGGATATAGTTCGCACTTGGTGGAGATATACTTGGGGGTCTTAGACTGGGGGGGGTCCCCGGCTGAAGATTGTGAATAAAGAAGTTTGCCACTCACCTCGCCTACGGGTCGTTCTTGCGGGTCGAGAGCGACAACTGGTGCCGAAAACCCGGGGACCGAGACGCCGGACGTGGAGCGAGGATTGGGGTAAGAGCAACGATAAGGAAAGTGTGCACCCATTTCTGTCTTTGGACAGGGAAGGTTCTCTGGGGACGATCATAGACAAAGCTATTTAGGCTCCTCAGGGACTATAGTAACAAAAGATTTCCGGAATGGGAAACGAACTTGCTAGATATAGGATAGAGGGCCCCTTAAGAGACATCCTTAAGGCAAACGGCACTCCTATGAAGTCAAAGACAGCTCGTGACTTCTTAAAAGAGGTAGGGGAGATTGCCCCCTGGTTTATAGAAGAAGGACTTTTGAATGTCCCTCAGTGGGAACACCTGGGCGAGGACTTAAAACTCTGCCCCTCTACATCCCCGGGGACTCTCGCCGTGTGGTCCCTGGTGAAAGTATGTTTGCATTCCCCCCGAGAGCCCCTGCAGCGAGTACTACAGGGAGGGGAAGTTTTTTTGCAAGTGAAAGAAGAATCCCGTAAGGGCTCCTCCCGAGACCCTGACTCCGAAAGCGAAAGCTCAGAAGGGATGTCAGAAAGCGAGTTGCAGGAGCTAGGAAAGATAGAGGCAAACAACAAGAAGGAGGAATCTCCCGGTCTCCAGACAGACTTGGAAGCCATGAGGCAACGATTTGAGGATAAAGAGGCGGAATTGCAAAAAGCATTAGGAGAGTTAAGAGTGCAGGGAGAAGTAATGGCGCAGCTGAGAGCAGGGGCGGAAGCCGCAGTTGTAGCGCAATCGAAATTAAAAACGAAAGTTACGCCGCTTCCACATTCTAGCTCCACGGCGCCACCCCATGAGTGGCCCCCGCCTTATAAGCCCAGCTGCACCAAGACGTGCTATTGTTCGGGCTGCGCCGCGGAGAATTGGAGAGAGGTCCTTGGCCCGGGAAAAGGTTTTTTTCCAGTGTTAGAAGATCAGAATCAGCAGAGGTACCACCAGCCACTGGATTTTAAGTTGGTAAAGCAGCTGAAGGAGGCAGTTACCGGCTATGGGCCCCAGGCAGCCTTTACGGTCTCCCTTGTGGAGTCGCTGGGAGCACTCTACCTCGCTCCCGAGGATTGGGCCAACTTGACCAGGGCGATATTAAGTGGAGGACAATATCTAGAATGGAAAATCCAAAATCAGGACAATTGTCTGGACACAGCACGGAGAAATGCAGCCGCGGGTAACCCGCAATGGAATTTGGAAATGCTGACAGGCACGGGGCCATATCTCGGGGCCCAAGTGCAGAGTACATACCCCCCTGCGGTGTATTAACAGATAGCCACGGCGGCCCTCAGGGCTTAAAAGACTCTGAGAGGGGCAGGAGACTTGCAAGGCCAATTATCCAAACCCAACCCGGTGCTTGGGTGGCACCGAGGTTCCCTTTGTGTTTTCCCACAGGATGTGCCTGCTCCACTCTGGGTGCCGGAACGCCTCACCAGGCTGGTGGCCGTGGAACCTGTGGAGGATGCTGCTAATGATGATGATAGCAACGACGACCGTCCTGCAACCTGTCCCCGTGAAGGCGGAGTCAATTCAACTGTGGCCGAGACAAGAGACTGCCCAGCTTCAAGCCCTTCTTCAGATGGCTCAGCATAGAGTGCAATCTTCTCACCCTAACTCATGTTTGTTACTGACGCTTATTTTAATGCAAGCTTGCTAATAGCTTTATGAGCCCTCTTCCTGTCTCATTTCCCCTCTCTGACACATGCATGGTATGTTATAGGATCTATTATAGGTGTGCTAGTAGTGGTTGTTATTTTTATGTGCCTTTTACCGTGTGCGGCTAAAATTATACTTGTAGAAGTTTACAAGTTGAGAGCCATCGTGCGTAAACAACAGCAGGTCCATCGTGGGAAGCTCAAAGAGCGACCTTAATCGCCACATAGGTGCCCTCTGACCCTGGTATTATAGAAAGTGTTTGACATTATTCCTCCTCAGGCTGGAAAAACAAACAAGCCTAATGAGAGTGACTCTGATGCTCTTAAAGCTGTTGCTGCTAAAACACATGGCAGACTTGGCCATGGTGGCTCCAGAGACTAGCCATTCCCCCTCAAAATTATAGCTGGCAATGCTGGGTCGGTAGCCAAAGACGGGTAAGACTGATCCCTCACCATAGCAACCTAAGACAGGGGCTCCTCGGCTAGGGGGAGTACCCGATGACGGGTAAGCATGTGTGCAGAGGATTGGCGACCTAAGACAGGCACGATCCCTGCCATATAAAAATACAAAAAGGGGGAGCTGTGGAGAGCCATGCAGCAGGAGCAAGGAGTCATGTACTAAGCAAGGCATGAGAGGCCAAGGCTGTAGATAGTTTGCCTAAGGAATGCGAGCAGATGCAGGGAGTCTCGTACTAAGCGAGGCCTGAAGAGTGGGAGGAGTGAGAGATTAACCCAAGGACTGTGAGTGCATTCGCGGGTGACGTTTGATAGATACCAGGAGTCAAGGGAAAGGCGCATGATCTGTAGAACAAAGAAAACCTATGGAGTCACATACGTGCTCACGAGCACGATGCGTGCACATAGATAGTCCTTCTGATTGGTAGTTTTGTTAGTCGTGGTATACTCTGATTGGATATAGTTCGCACTTGGTGGAGATATACTTGGGGGTCTTAGACTGGGGGGGGTCCCCGGCTGAAGATTGTGAATAAAGAAGTTTGCCACTCACCTCGCCTACGGGTCGTTCTTGCGGGTCGAGAGCGACAAGGAACATTCTAAAGAATTTGGGAATGACAGGGAATTTTATCTGCATTGGAACTCAGATTCCTGGGGGAAAGGATCAGATTGGAGGGAGCTAGAAGCACGGGAATTTCTATCACCATATCAGAAACTAGATAATGTGAAACTGTTCGGCCTTCAAAACACTGAGATATGCCAAGATATGCCGGATAAAATCTAACAAACATTCTCAGATTCAGAGCTAAACTTGCAAGACAATAAGGCAATCTCCCAAGAAACACAAGTAAAGAGGGACTGAAAACTAGGACAGTAATAGTACACTTAAGCTGGGCCTACCTCAGCAATCCAAGAGTTTGGATTTTAACACTAGGAGGGGAGCCCATAGGCCCATGTAAGGCAGGGAGTTAAAATTTAGACTCTGCATGAAGTCAGGGCCCTCCCAAATGTTAAGCTTGAATGAAAAGATGGATTTTTTAAAATCCTTCTTCGTCTGACTTCTAAAGAGAAACAACAACAACAACAACAACAACAACAACAACAAAAACAAACGACTCTCCCCCTGAGAATCTGTAACCATGGGCATTCCTTCACAGGGGTTTGGTGTTCAAATGTATTCCCGGACTATCTCAATAGTCTGGGACCTCAAGTGGAGAAATTACATGAAAAGGAGTTTCTGTCCAGGCATTCCAATACTGGAAAAGATGGTCCAATGGGTGTTAGAATACTTTGCAATCTGCCACTCCAGTCTATATTTTTGTTAAAGAGAAATATGATCAACACAACACTTTCAAGGATAATAAAGGATTACATTAACATAAAATTGGGGGGGAAACATGGACTTGAAATACAAGATCAAGAGAGAAAAGGAATAATGTAAAATTTCTAATACCATCCCTGTTGAAATGCACGTTCTACAGCTAAATTCCACTTAATGGACATTTGGGATTTAGAGGAACCAGTTAACTGAGACCACAAGGAAGCAAGCACATTTAGAGCGTGGGACAGTTCACAGGACAACAATTTCTGCAACACATCAGTGGCATGAAAAGATTAAGAGAGATTTAAGAGCCCTAAAACTAAAAGTAAGGCGCGCCTGGGTGGCTCAGCTGGTTAAAGGTCTGCCTTTGGCTCAGGTCGTGATCCTGGGGTCTTGGGACAGAGGCCCACATCAGGCTCCCTGCTCCGTGGGAAGCCTGCTTTTTCCTCTCCCTCTGCCCCTCCACAACTGCTCCTTCTCACACACACTCTCTCTCTCTCTCTCCCTCTCCTTTTCTCCCTCTCTCTCAAATAAATATTTTTTTAAAAAGTAGTATTTGAACCTTGTTTGGATCCTAATTTTGAATATAACTGAAGAAATCTGATTATTTGGTTCAATGTGGCACCATGATTAAGCAATCCGGTTTTTAGACATGTATACTGGGTATATAGGAAAAATGACACATGCCTAGGATTTACTTTATAATCCAAAAAGGAAACAAGCAGGAAAGAAAAAAATATAGCAAAGCCTTGATAATGAACGATGGGTATATGGGTGTTAATTGTACTCTTGTTTCTACTTTATGTATGTAAATTTCAAGGTCAAAATTCAAAATTATTTAGAGAACACATGCTTAAAGAGCACTAGTGTAGCATGTAAGTTACACTAGAAATTTCTTATTCTTCTCAATGTGGAAGCCCAACTGATGTTTTTCTGCTTCTATTATAAAATGCCAGAATGAACACAACCTAACTCTACACCTAAAGGAGCTGGAGAAAGAACAACAAATAAAGCCTAAACCCAGCAGGGAAGAGAAATAATAAAGAGCAGAAATCAATGAAATAGAAACCAAAAAACAGTAGAACAAATAAACGAAACTGGGAGTTGGTTCTTTGAAAGAATTAATAAGATTGATAAACCCCTGGCCAGACTTATCAAAAAGAAAAGAGAAAGGACCCAAGAAAATAAAATCATGAATGAAAGAGAAGAGATCACAACCAACACCAAAGAAATACAAACAATTATAAGAACATATTATGAGCAACTCTATCCCAGCAAATTTGACAATCTGGAAGAAATAGATGCATTTCTAGAGACATATAAACTACCACAACTGAACCAGGAAGAAATAGAAAACCTGAACAGACCCATAACCAGTAGGGGATTGAAACAGTCATCAAAAATCTCCAAACAAACAAGAGCCCAGGGCCAGAAAGCTTCCCAGGGGAATTCTACCAAACATTTAAAGAAGAATAAATTCCTATTCTCCTGAAACTGTTCCAAAAAATAGAAATGGAAGGAAAACTTCCAAACTCATTTTATGAGGCCAGCATCACCTTGATCCCAAAACCAGACAAGGATCCCATCAAAAAAAGAGAATTAAAGACCAATATCCTTGATGAACACAGATGTGAAAATTCTCACCAAAATACTAGCCAATAGGATCCAACAGTACATTAAAAGGATTATTCACCATGACCAAGTGGGATTTATTCCAGGGCTGCAAGGTTGGTTCAACATCCACAAATCAATCAATGTGATACAATACATTAATAAAAGAAAGAACAAGAACCATATGATATTCTCAATAGGTGCTGAAAAAGCACTCGACAAAGTATAGCATCCCTTCCTGATCAAAACTCTTCAAAGTATAGGGATAGAGGGCACATACCTCGATAACATCAAAGCCATCCATGAAAAACCCACAGCGAATATCATTCTCAATGGAGAAAAACTGAGAGCTTTTCCATTAAGGTCAGGAACATGGCAGGGATGTCCATTATCACCACTGCTATTCAACATAGTACTAGAAGTCCCAGCCTCAGCAATCAGACAACAAAAAGAAATCAAAGGCATCCAAACTGGCAAAGAAGAAGTCAAACTATCACTCTTTGCAGATGATATGGTCCACTTTATGTGGAAAACCCAAAAGACTCCACTCCAAATCTGCTAGGACTTGTACAGGAATTCAGTAAAGCGTCAGGATATAAAATCAATGCGCAGAAATCAGTTGCATTTCTAAGCACCAACAAGAAGACCGAAGAAAGAGAAATTAAGGATTCAATCCCATTTACAATTGCACTCAAAACCATAAGATACCTAGGAATAAACCTAACCAAAGAGGCAAAGAATCTACACTCAGAAACTATTATAAAGTACTTATGAAAGAAATTGAGGAAGACACAAAGAAATGGAAAAATATTCCATGCTCACGGATTGGAAGAACAAATATTGTGAAAATGCCTATGCTACCTAAAGCAATCTACACATTTAATGCAATCCCTATCAAAATCCCATCTTTTTTTTTTTTCAAAGAAATGGAACTTATAATCCTAAAATTTATATGGAACCAGAAAAGACCTCAAATAGCCAGAGGAATGTTGAAAAAGAAAGCCAAAGTTGGTGGCATCACAATTCCAGACTTCAAGCTTCTATTACAAAGCTGTCATCATCAAGACAGCATGGTACTGGCACAAAAACAGACACATAGATCAATGGAACAGAATAGAGAGCCCAGAAATAGACCCTCAACTCTATGGTCAACTAATCTTCGACAAAGCAGGAAAGAATGTCCAATGGAAAAAAGACAGCCTCTTCAACAAATGGTGTTGGGAATAATGGACAGCCACATGCAGAAAAATGAAACTGGACCATTGTCCTTACAAAACACACGAAAATAGACTCAAAATGGATGAAGGACCTCGATGTGAGAAAGGAATCCATCAAAATCCTGGAGGAGAATACATGCAGCAACTTCTTCCTAGGAACATCTCCAAAGGCAAGGGAAGCAAGGGCAAAATGAACTACTGGGATTTCATCAAGATCAAAAGCTTTTGTACAGCAAAGGAAACAATTAACAAAACCAAAAGACAACTGACAGAATGGGAGAAGATATTTGCAAACAACATTATCAGATAAAGGGCTAGTACCCAAGATCTATAAAGAGCTTAGTAAACTCAATACTCAAAGAACAAATAATCCAATCAAGAAATGGGCAGAGGACATGAACAGACTTTTCTGCAAAGAAGACATCCAGATGGCCAACAGACACATGAAAAAGTGCTCCACATCACTACGCATCAGGAAAATACAAATCAAAACCCCAATGAGATACCACCTCACACCAGTCAGAATGGCTAAAATTAACAAGTCAGGGAATGACAGATGCTGGCGAGGGTGCGGAGAAAGGGGAACCCTCCTACACTGTTGGTGGGAATGCAAGCCGGTGCAGCCACTCTGAAAAACAGCCTGGAGGTTCCTCAGAAAGTTGAAAATAGAGCTACCCTATGGCCCAGCATCCCACTACCAGGTATTTACCCTAGAGATACAAAGGTAGTGATCCAAAGGGGCATGTGCACCTGAATGTTTATAGCAGCAATGTCTACAATAGCCAAACTATGGAAAGAACCTAGATGTCCATCAACAGATAAGGATAAAGAAGATGCGGTATATAAATACAATGGAATACTATGCAGCCATCAAAAGAAATGAAATCATGCCATTTGCTACAACGTGGATGGAACTATAGGGTATTATGCCCAGTGAAATAAGTCAATCAGAGAAAAACACTTATATGATCTCCCTGATATGAGGAAGTTGAGAAGCAATGTGGGAGGTTTGGGGGGTAGGAAAGGAATAAATGAAACAAGATGGGATAAGTCATAAGAGACTCTTAGTCTCACAAAACAAACTGAGGGGGGCTAGGGGAGGGGGGTAGGGAGAGGGTGGTTGGATTATGGACATTGGGAAAGGTATGTGATATGGAGTGCTGTGTGGAGGCCAAGAAAATTAAGGCCATCCCACCTCAAGCTTAGCATTAGCACAAGTACAGTCATCTTAGCTTTGGTAGCCATCTCAGGCCCCTGTGACCAAGGGCTGAATTTTCCCCCACCCTGCTTTAGTTCCAGAGACCCCCCACCCTGTTTTAGTAACAGGAATACCTAACCCTGTGAACACTTCCAGGAAAAATCTCTACACCTAACCCTGTAAACACTTCAATAAAGTACCTAACCCTGTAAACAGCCCAGCAACAGCTAATCAGCCTAAGGCAGAAAAGTCTGAAACTTCTCCCCCCCCCACCCCCCCACCCCCGCCCCAAGCCTCTTGTAATGACCCATAAAAACCCCTGCCTTAACTAGCCTCGGGGTCCAAGTCCCTACTCCGCTGTGTTTTGTATACTTGGGCCCAAGTTTAAGCTTGTCGAATAAACCCTCGTGTGATTGCATCGGTGCTTGGCTCCTTGTTGGTCTCTTGGACATGAAAACTCAGGCACTACACTGTGAAGTGTAAACCTGATGATTCACAGATCTGTACCCCTGGGGCTAATAACATATTATATGTTAATTTAAAAATTTAAAAAACAAAATAAAATAAAATGCCAGAATGAGGAAAAACACTGTGTACCCTGAGATGAATCAGCAATGATGAAGTCACCTCACTAGTTTCAGTCCCCAAGAAAAATTATAAAACTAAGTAATATCTAGTGTGGATTCCCTAATAAAAAATGGTATCACCCCTTTTAGAATACTAATGTCTAAAAAAAATGTCACAATCTTTGTGGATATGGCTAGCATGAGAAAAAGTTACTATTTTCCACCATTAACAGATAAATGAAGCTGGTAATTTTATTCTTACCTTTCTTTCAAAAACCTGAGATTCCTTTAAATGCCAGACAAATACTCGATCTTCCTGAAATCTGACTCCCTTGCACCTTTAAAAAAGAAAAACAGCCTACTGAAATACAATTCATACTATAAAATTCACCCACCTAAGTGTAGAATTTAATGGTTTTTAGCATATTCAAATTTGTGCAACCATCAACACAATCAATTTGAGAACATTTTCATCACCTCTCCCCCCAAAATCCTGTACCTGTTAGCAGTCACTCTACACCTTCCACCCACCAAATATACCCTCACCCTCACCTCCAGGCAATCACTAATTTATTTTCTGTCTCTATCAACCTGGCTAATTTAGACATTTGACATATACAGAATCACACAAAATATAGAGGTTTTTTTTTTTTACTCAATTCTTTCACTTAGTACAGTATATTCAAAGCTCATTGTAGCATGCATCAGTACTACATTCCTTTTTTTACTGCCAAATAATAGTCCACGGTATGGCTATGTCACACTTTATTTTTTTAAAGGTTTTATTTATTTATCTGACAGGCAGAGATCACAAGTAGGCAGAGAGAGAGGGGGAAGCAGGCTCCACACCTAGGAGAGAGCCTAATGCGGGGCTCAATCCCAGGACCGTGGGATCATGACCTGAGCCGAAGGCAGAGGCTTTAACCCACTGAGCCACCCAGGTTCCCCTATGTCACACTTTATTCATCCATTCATCAGCTGATGGGTATTTGGTTTGTTGGCTATCTTTTAGCTATTAATGAATAATGCTGCTATGGACATTCTTATAAAAGTTATACGTGGACATAGTTTTCATTTCTCTTGTTATCTTTACTCTAGGAGCAGAAATGATGATCATATGGTAACTATATGTTTAACTTTTTGAGAAACTACCAAACTTCTTTCCAAAATGGCTGAACATTTTACATTCCTACCAGCAGTAGATAAACATTCCAATTTCTCCACATCCTTACCAACACTTGTCTGCTTTCTTAATTGTAGCCATCATCAAGGATGCCTGGCTGCCTCAGTTGGTAGAGCAAGCAACTTTTTTTTTTTTTTTTTAAGATTTTACTTATTTGATAGAGATCACAGGTAGTCTGAGAGGCAGGCAGAGAGAGAGAAGGGGAAACAGGCTCCCCACTGAGCAGAGAGCTCGATGCAGGACTCCATCCCAGGACCCTGAGATCATGACCTGAGCCAAAGATAGAGGCTTAACCCATTGGGCCTACCCATGTGCCCTGAGCAATCAGCTCTTAAGCTCATGGTCACGAGTTTGAGCCCCACCTCAGGCAGAGACATTACTTTAAAAGAAAAAAAAAAAAAGTTAAAAAAAAGTAAATAGCCATGATAGTAAGTGTGAAGTGATATCCTATTGTGATTTGGAATAGCATTTTCCTAAAGGCAAATTATGTTGAGCAACTGTTTGAGTGCTTATTGACCATTTCCTTGTTATCTCTTTGAAAGTAAACTTTCTAAATGTCTTTGTCTCTGGGTCTTCCTTCTGCCCTACTAATATTTTCAGTTAAGCTCAATAACTACTTGTAGTTCACATAACAAGAAGATTAAAAAGTAATGGCAATACGCTGGTCTTTGCATTTTCTCATTCACTCATTCATTTATCCATCCATTCATCCAATATCGATTGAGAACTGATTATGTAACAGAGGCTGTTCTGGGCACTGAGCATATACAAGAAAATAAAACAAAAAAGTCCTTGTCTTTGTGAAGCTTACATTTTTGTGTCTTTCTTTTTTTTTCAGCTTTATTGAGATATAATTGGCATACAGCACTATATAAAAGTTTAAGGAGTACATCGTAACAACTTGACTGACATATATTTTGAAATGATTTGTAAGGGGCATCTGGGTGGTTCAGTTGGTTAAGTGACTGCCTTTGGCTCAGGTCAGGATCCTGGGGTCCCAGGATCAAGTCCAACATCAGGATCCCTGCTCAGCGGGGAATCTGCTGCTCCCTCTGACCATAACCCCCATCCCCACCCATCCTGCTCTCTCTCTCATTCTCTTTCAAATAAATAAAAGCTTGGACACCTGGGTGGCTCAGTCAGTTAAGCCGCTGCTGCCTTCGGCTCAGGTCATAATCCCAGCGTCCTGGAATCGAGTCCCACATCCAGCTCCTTGCTCTACCTCTGCCTGAACTCTGCCTGCTTGTGCATACTCTCTCTCTCTGACAAATAAATGTATAAATAAAATCTTTTTTTTTAATGTAAAAAAAAAAAAGCTTTACAAAAAATGATTTGTGCAACAAAACATCCATCATCACATAGATACAACAAAAAAGAAAAAAATTGTTTTTTTTCCGTGATGAGAACTCTTTTTTTCTTTAAAGATTCTATGTATTTATTTGACAGAGAGAAATCACAAGTAGATGGAGAGGCAGGCAGAAAGAGAGAGGGAAGCAGGCTCCCTGCTGAGCAGAGAGCCCGATGCGGAACTCGATCCCAGGACCCTGAGATCATGACCTGAGCCTAAGGCAGCAGCTTAACCCACTCAGCCACCCAGGCGCCCCCGTGATGAGAACTCTTAGTGATGAAGGAGCACCGGGCTGGCTGAAGACAAAGCAAAAGCTGGCGCCTTGCACCCCCCTCTCCATCCGCTCCCCCTCTGTCATATGTGTAGCATCCCTCAGGCAGCCCTGACTACCATGAACAATAAGCAAATAGTTAACTTGCAAAGCTCACAATCCTGCTAGACAGGAGTCTCCAGTGGCTTACAAATGTCCTAAATCTCACTAACAAAGACGATTGATAGCAGGATTGTGACACCCCACCAAAAAGTCTCCCAACTATCTTAATGTTAATGGCTGGTCTAAAGACAACATTGATCCAGCCGCAAGGGCAAGGCCTCTGGTAGGCCTGGGACGTCCTGGCACCTTGTAGGCCCTCTTTAGCATATGAAAACTCCACTGAAACCTCCCTTCCCCTCACCTTCCCCCAACCGCAGGGTACATAACCTGCCATCCCTCACAACCCGGGGCAGCAGCTCTTCCTGCCCACGGGGCCTGTCCCCGTGCTTTAATAAACCACCATTTTGTACCAAAGATGTCTCAAGAATTCTTTCTTGGTCATCGGCTCCAGACCTCAGCCCACCGAACCTCACCTAGGTTCTAGAACTTCATCATTAGGATCTATTTTATTAGATACAAAGGAAACATGGCGTAAAATTTACCAGCTTAATGATTTCTAAGTGGAAGTGTACAGTTTAGTAACGTTCAGTATATTCACACTGTTGTAAAACAAATCTCCAGAACTTGGTTCATGTTTCAAATAGGAAACTCTATACCCACTAAACCAGAAATCTTTTTTCCCCTCCCCTCAATGCCTGGTAACCACCATTCTACTTTCTGTTTCAATGAAACTGACTACTTTAGATACCTGGTAGAAGTGGAATCATACATTATTTGTCATTTTGTGACTGGCTTATTTCATTTAATATAATATTCTCCAGGTTTAACCATGTTATAGCATTTCCTTCCTTTTTAAGCCTGAATAGTGTTCTGTTGTATGTATATACCACATTTTGTTTATCCATTCATCCATCAGCGAACATCTTTGGATTGCTTCCTGTGACTACTACTTCTATGAACACAGATTTACAATATCTCTTTGACACCCTGCTTTCAATTCTTTTGGATATATGCCTGCAAGTAGCGTTGCTAGATTATACGGTAGTTCAATTTTTAATTTTTTGAGGAACTGCAATGTTTTCCATTGTGGATACATCATTTGACATTCCCACCAAGAGTGAACAACAATTCCAATTTCTTCACATCCTTTCCAGCATTTTTTTTTTCTTTTCCTTTCTTTCTCCTTTCCATCCTCCCTGCCTTTCTTTTTTCTTTGTAATCATCCTAAAGGACATGGATATCTCATTGTAATTTTGTTTTGCCTTTCTCTGATGATTAGTGATGTTGAGCATCTTTTCACCTTTCGTTTCCTTGGTTAGGTTTATTCCCAAGTATTTTATTCTTTTTGATGCTATTGTAAGTGAAATTAGTTTCTTAATGTCCTTTTCAGATTGTTGATTGTGTATAGAAACACAACTGATTTTTGTGCATTGATTTTGTATCCTGCAACTTTGCTGAATTCAGTTGTTAGTTCAAGTAGGTTTTTTTCATTTTTGCTTTTTTTAATTTTAATTTTCAATTGAAGTATGGGTGATATGTTCTAACAGATTTTTTTTCTTCCTAGTAGTTTTCTTGGGGGAATATTTAGGGTTTTCTACCTATAAGATCATGTCATCTAATAATAGACATAATTTTACTGCTTCCTTTCTAATTTGGTTGCCTTTTTCTTTTCCTTGCATATTTGCTCTGGCTAGGACTTCCAACATAATGGTGAATAGAACTGTAGAACTTGCCAGAGTGGGAATCCTTGGAAGAGCTTTCAGACTTTCACTATTATGTTAGCTGCAGGATTTTCTAGAGTGGCCTTTATTATGTTGATGTCATTTCCTCCTATTTCTAGCTTGCGTGTTTTTATCATGAAAGAGTGTAGAATCTTGTCAAATGCTTTGTCTGCATCAACAGAGATGCTCGTGTTGTTTTCATATGTTGAACTATTCTTGGATTCCTGGAATAAAGCCCACTTGATCATGGTGTATAATCCTTTAAATGTGCTGTTCAGTTTGGACTGCTAGTACCACCTTCACCTTTTCTGTATTGTTCCAATTTTAGTATACATGCTGCCAGAGTAAGGACTTCTGTGGCTTTTTAAAATGTGGCATGATGTACTCTGAATTCCATAATGTACTTTATATTTCAGTGCAATTACTGAATTACTCGTTACCAAATGAGTAAACGCCTCAAAGAGCAAGAATTCTTTTCCATGCTTGAAACGCTGAGAGAAAATTCGGAGACGCTTACTAGTTCATCTCACTGCTTCCTTTGCAGAAATGGCATCACCTCCTACATAATCTACTTCAGCTGGAATGTCCGAAAGCGACTGCTTCTTTGGAAGGTGCGACCCACAGAAATCATCCCGATTTGCAGGTTCTAGGAAACCCCATGAAACTTGCTTACAAAAAATATACCCAAATGGTTTAAAATACTCAGACTATGAATAAGATGTACCGGGAATTCCGTTCTTCTCGAACTACGAAATCTGTAATTCAACCTTTAAGGTGCTTAAAACACAGCCCCTCCCGACGGTAATGTGCGGAGTGTGTGGAGCAGAGCGGTGGATTCATTTTTTTCTGCCTGAGTAGAGATCCGAACAGAAACGCCAGATACTTGGGACCATGAGGAACACAATTCTTTGGAGTAAAGTTTCAGGGACCACACAACTGTTGTCAGCTAACAACAGCTACGGGGAATTTCTGCTTCTGTATCACAACTCATCGGACTTGTTGGGATTGGCCCAGAGGGAGGAAAAGAAAAATGAACATTTCACTTATTTAACAGGTGTTTACAATACCTAGAGATGTGTCAACTTCCGGGACGTCTCCCGCCAAATGTGGCCCAGACAGGGGACAAACGAAGAAGAGAATCTCTCCACAGGGCGCGGGTCCCAGAGAGAAGCTGCAGGAGGAAACACCGAAGCCCCCAAACAAGAAAAAGCCAGCGCCAGCTAAAGTCCTCTCAGCGTCTACGCCTGCGCCCTGTGCGACGCTACGGAGCCCGCGATGGCGCATGCTCCCTGAGCTGCACGGCGCCCCGCACGTGCGTCGGCGCCTGCGCAGCGAGGGTTTCTCCGCACCCGACTCCACTCCTGCCGGGTTAGGGCGTTGTTGCTTTTTAGGGTGTGGGGTCTGGTGTGTTGTGGGACCAGCTGTGTGGTACTTGACAGTTACCCGATAGGCGGTGTTCTGGCCTAGCATGAAAGGTGAATTCACAGACTTTTTTAATGCAGTGTTTTTTGAGACGCTCCGACGCCTCCGTCTCTCCTGCGGCCCTCCGAGAGCGCACTGGAAAGCTGTTCCTGGGGGAATTTTAATCTTGTTTGGAAGCAGCCCCGCCCACGACTTCTTTTTATCTAAACATCCAGGAGGTGTCGGACACTTCAGAAATACCCCTTACTTGTCTTCCATAGGAAGCTGAATTACAAAGTTGGGTAATACTTTGAAGAAAGGAAAACTTAGCGCGCGCACGTGCACACACACACATATACACACATACGTTTACCTATACACAGAATAATCTCAAAGAATTGGCCAGCAACTGCTAACTGATTACCTCAGGGGACACGAGACTGGGTGGGTGAAGGACACGGGCAAGAGAAATGTTTTTGGCTTTTTGTTTGTTTGCATCCTCTGAAATTGCTCAGTGTGCATGTATTTTTTTTTTTTTAATGTTTTGAGTATTTCCTTGACTCCTCTATCAAAATGTAGACACTAAGTTGGAAGTTTAAGACGTCTGAGTAGAAATCAGTAAACTGGTTAGAATTATATGCACATGTTAAAATAAAACGTCTTGTGTAAACCACCAAGTCTTCCTGTATAGTTCTGGACAGAGATCTTTTGGGGGTTGGGGCCAGGGGGGTATAGAAAAAGAGGAACCGGCTACTTTAAGAAAATTATTGGCATTGGTGGCATACAGGAAACATATCTTTATCATCTCAATTGTTTTATGTTCCCTTTGGATTTGACAAATTTATAAGGTAAATTCTAGTGGGAACTCACTAAATATGGACTTTTGATGTTTTATTTTTGTAAAGGAAATTGAACGGGTGTGACTGGCAGGGTTGAGACCTGAAGTTCCTCTTCTAGATAAGGAAAATTTCTCTTAGTGAGTAATCTCCAGATTGATTATAGTATGCCCCTGCCCCCAACCTTGCAAGATAATTTCATGCTTTTTCCTTTAAGGGAGGTCATGAGGAAAAAAACTTGTCAATAGGGCATAAGAGGATTTGCAGGCAAGAGGTCCATAATGAAAGACATCTCATACCTCTCATTCCCTGGGTCAATAACCCCTTCAGTTTCATTCAACAGTGAGTGGTTAGTGGATCTAGAGTATAGGAATTCAGCACCAGAGATTGGGAGTCCAAAAAAGTAGGAAGTGGGAAGTCAAAGGTCAGAGGTTTATAATGTTGCTTCTTGGTTTGCCTTGTTTTTAAGTAGGAAGCCAAAAGTTGAACTCCCAAATAAGATGTTTCAGGAATAGTGTTTCTTAAGTAATTCCCAATGTCAGAACATGGACAAAGAAATAAATGAAGCCTAGAATGCACCAATCAGACTGAACAATGAACAAGCACCTGGAAATAGGAATTCCCCACAGAGGAGAATAACCACATCACAAAAGAGCATACTTAGTAAAATTTATTTTTTTAAAAAAAGAAAACAATAATTTATGCTCTTGACAAAATAAAGGATCTTGTCAATATAAATGTTTCTTAGAAAACATATGAAAAGATAATATAATATATATATCAATAAATCAATATTAACCTTACAGAAAAAGCAATGATTCCATAAAAATGATAAGTGAGGATCTTTCTGGCCCTTACACCACAGTATTTTGGGAAGGTCCTATGATTCCTCCTTTTTTTTTTTTTCCATATAGATGTGCCCTCATTTTAAGAAACCCTGATGTACACACATCTAAATTTAGAAAGTTCATTGATTACCTTTAAATCAATAATTCTACTTATTTACTTATGTATGTAATACACTCCAAGTGGGGCTGAAACTCATGATCCCAAGATCAGGAGTCACATGCTTTACCGACTGAGCCAGCCAGGTGCCCTGTACAATCAATAATTCTTTTAAAAAATCAACAAGAAAGTTTCTGTAAGGGATCCTTCAAATTAGAAAATTTTCCTACTGTGTTTAAAATGTAATTAATGAAATATATGTGTCCCCAACTTCTTTCGTTTATAGTTCTATTGCATAAAGCAAAGTATACCTGAAGTGAAGCAGTAACAGAGTTGGGCCTCAGACCTGACTGGAAAGAGTGTGCTCTTACTTATAGCATGAGGAGATGTTTGGGGGCACAAATTCTCTCAATCTTTTATTTCTCTCATCATGAGCATTTTTTACTTTTCTTGTCTCTACCAGTTTCTGGTAAATTTTGCTCACCTAGTACTCTCAGGGAAAAAGGAGGAAGTCATACAGGAGGGGGCAGATTCCTGAATTAGTGAGTCACTCCAGCAGAGCAAAGTGAGAGGAGATTCTGGGATTCGGTGTGTGTACATGGACATAGTTGGGGGGAAAGCAGGAGCAATTCTGAACCCTTGATCTGCTTTTGAGGCCCCTCTCCCAGTAGGGGCATCTGATTCCACTTTAGGAATAGCAACGCCCAGTCCAGCCCTCCCTGAATGGGACACATACTCAAGAGAATGAACTTGGGCCTATTTGTCACACTCCTCCTGGCTCCCTTCAGCACAATGGTAGTGCAGCTCACAAAACTCCTGGATCCGGCTACAGGCCTCCAGCATCATCACTTTGGGGATCGTGATTACCACTCGGAAGAAATTCGGGTACTCGAAGCACTGCAGAAATAAGAGCCTGTTATTTTTGTAGCAATTGAATCTGGTACTAAACCTCCCTAAAATGATCAGGGTCCTAATCAGCAGAAAGCAGTGACGTCATTGACTCAGAGCTGTCGGTTTGCTCAGTTCCACCATGGAAGGTGAAATGAAATGGGGTAACTTATGTCAGGGGGTTTTAAAATGGACCCAGGAGGTTATTAAGAAGATGGACTTTAGGCACCTCTTCACTGGTGAATCCATGAACTTTTGAACTGGGCCAAACCACCAATCTTACAAGCACTCAGCCAGAATTCTTATTTACTCCTTCCTGCAACTTGCTGTATAAGAGTCTTTGCTCAGTGATAGCCTTAGTAACAAATTATATTCAGCCAAGATTAGTTTTCTGCCACCAATCAAAATTCTATAAACAATAAATATAAGCATTTCCTTTTGTCTTTAAAAACCCTTGACTTTTGTTCCGGGGGGATGGGGAGGGTGGGGAGTGGAAGGACACTATTTGGATTGCTGTCTAAATCTGTGCTCCCCGAATTCCAATTCTGAGACACCAAATAAATGCTTTTGTTTTATTTTGGTTCTGCTTCTTTTCTCAGTTGACACCATCATTGAGGTGCTAAGTCTATAACAGTTAATTCGTCTTATAAAGGGACTTGTGGGACAGGCTTGTCTCCCCTCACCTAAAATGTTCCACCACAACTTTTCTCCCCAGTACAGATGGGATAATGATGGGGGAGAAACACATCTTAAAATCGAGGCCACGAGACACATCAGTTTAAATCTTATCAAATGAGAATACACTTTGTTGGGGGAGGGGGGGAAATCAGGTTAAAGACCAGCTCAGGGAGAGCTCCTGAGGCTCTAGAAACAGTTGAGAATGTCCTGAGGAGAGACACAAGCACTCACCGTTGCTGGGAGGCAGTGGACTGATTGCTCAGCAACTAACCGCTCCGTGAACTCCACATCATTCTCAAATTCTGGGAAATGTTCCATCTCAATTCCAACCTATACCAGTAACAGGGAGAAGCAAATTTATCAGAAGGAGGGAAAACAGACCAACTCCCTATGCTAGAAATTAAGGTAGGGACTGCTCTACAAAGTATCTTGGAACGCCACTACTGAAAACTAAGAGTTCTAACACTTATGAGGTCATGGAATTTTTCATAGGGAAGAGAGAATTATATTTATATTAATATTTAAGTTTTTTGAAGAGTTCCTTCCTGGATGATGATAAATGAGAGCTGCAAATAGAATGCCAGTATTTCTCTAAAAAGCATTACAGGCCAGGCAGTTCTTGATTGCATGGAACAATCCTACCTATTGCAAGATACAGTATCCCCAGTCCACAAAAATGCCAAGAGCATCTCCCCACAGCTGCCATAAGGCATTCTGCAAACAAACAAAACTCCCATATATTCCCACACACTCCTAGGGAACCAGTACCATTCCTAGTTGAAAAGTACAGTGGTGTGGAAAGCCTCTTATTTGTGTCTTTTCTTTTTCTTATTTCTATCTTCTGTCTTCCCTGTATCTACCCATAAAATGATTTTCTGAATCAAGGAATTAAGAAGTCATTTTATTTTTTTTTTAATATTTTATTTATTTATTTGACAGACAGAGATCACACGTAGGCAGAGAGGCAGGCAGAGAGGGAGAGGAGGAAGCAGGCTCCCCGCCAGGCAGAGAGCCCGATGTGGGGCTCGATCCCAGGACCCTGGGATCATGACCTGAGCCGAAGGCAGAGGCTTTAACCCACTGAGCCACCCAGGCGCCCCAAGAAGTCATTTTAAAGGGTGTTTTGTTGTTGTTGTTGTTGTTGTTGTTTAACACTGAGGTTAAATCATGTTAGTGGGCAATTCAGAATAAGGAATTCCTAAACTGCCTGGCCCGGAAGCTCAGTTGGTTATCTCTGTGAGTGCTGCAGACTGGCTTGTTTGCCCTATACCAACTACCCGCCACCCACATACTTACCATGAGGTACATGGCCCCGGAAGGGCGGACTGGCTGGAGTCCAGGGATGGCAGCCAATGCCCCATAGCAAAGATCAGCATTGGACTGTAACAGGAGGCAGGAAGATGTCAAGGGACAAAATTTAAGTGAAAGAAAACCAAGTCATTAAAAGTAGAACCCACACGGAAGGCAAGGAGCCTAAGTTTGCTCTCCTGGCATAAAGGGTCAACAAGAAAAAGTCTTATCCCCGGAAGCTTTCAACCAGGAGCTGAGTGAAGTACCAGAAATGAGAGAAATGTCAGGTGGCCGGTTACACTGATGCCATCTCCTGATTTGGAAGCCCCGTCATGGAACACTGCTCCAGAAATGAGGACCCATTATCCCTAATTCCTCTGGTGACTTTCCCTGCCTGTCAGAGTGGAAGGCCACAGGCTGCGCTTACCTTCAGGAGGCTCAGGGTGTTGTGGTAGAACTCCTGAGGGGTGCGATGCAGGATGCTTTTCAGAGCTCCCTGGACAATGGTGCAGGGTCCCAGGATCCGCTGACTCAGCTTCACCAGCCCATCTCGGATCTAAAGTGCCCCGGCAAACAGATTATTTAGCCTTCCTTAAGCATTCCAGCTTTGGGGATTCTTGTTCTGACCATTCTTTTTATCAGGCTTTACATCTCTGAAGAAGCAATGGTGCCTAGTGACATTCTTGGATTAGAACGCTTGGGTTTTAGCCCAGCTCTGTCACATACCTCCTGTATGACTCTGGGCAAATGATACAATGTCTTAGTGCCTCACTTTTCTCAGCCATAAAAGGTAGATGATACTAATCCTGACCTCATTGGGTTGCTGGGAGGATTAAATTAAATGATGTATTTTGAACACTGGCACATCGTAAGCCTGCAAATAACACCAGGGATCATTGCCGCTATTGTTTCCTTTTTTGCGGTCTGAAAACTAGAAGCGGATGGAACTTCTTCACAGAGCCAGGTACAGGAAAACTGAGTTTTGGAAAGGAATAACCAGTACTCTCTTTACCAGCATTTTTCCAGGCACTCAGAACTACAGGACCAAGGAGAAAGAAAAAAAAAAAACCCAAAACACTACAACAACAAAAAAAATCACCTCCCAACCACTATGCATGCAAAGTAAATATATACATATATACTAAATTAGAAGTACCATTTCACCAAATTGTTCTTACCTCGTTGCCAAAAATGTCTCTTCGGTCATGAATGAGGATCCAACCCAACCTCCAGCCAGGAACCAGCCAGCGCTTGGCCAGACCTCCACAGGACAGGATGGGCACGTTGCTGCTGAGGGTGGCCAGAGGCTCAAATGTGGAATCCGAAAACACCTGAGGAGAGTAGATGCTTTTTAGAGTTGTCTCCTGGCTTACTTTCCTCCAGATCCCATGCCTCCCACCCTTTACTTTGTATAATTAGGGACGGGGCCTTGGATTCCTGGGCTCATCCTACCCAAAGCATGAATGGGAGCCCAAGAGGCTTCAAAGGAGACTGTCCCAAGATATTTAACCTGGTGTCTGGTCTGGATTAAAGGAAGCCTACAGTGAGGACACTGACCCCGGCCCAGGAATATGTATATGTATAACTCAATGAAGCTTGCTCTAGGGAATGAATGCCTGTTGGAATTAGAAATCTAAAAGTAAAATTGGGGGGTGCCTGGGTGGCTCAGTGGGTTAAAGCCTCTGCCTTCAGCTCAGGTCATGATCCCAGGGTCCTGGGATCGAGCCCCACATGGGGCTCTCTGCTCAGCAGGGAGCCTACTTCTTCTTCTCTCTCTGCCTGCCTCTCTGCCTACCTATGATCTCTGTCTGTCAAATAAATAAATAAAATTTAAAAAATATATAAAAGTAAAATTGGGGCCCACAACTGTTTGTCTGAAATTCCTGGGCCCATATTTGTTGCAGAATGCAGAATTTTTTGGATTTTGGAGACGTTATGTAGCACATTTATCATATATTACGTTATGTAGCACATGTATCATATATTACGTAACACCCCAAAGGCAGTCGGGAACAGCACTCCTAATCAAGCAGATTAACATCTCTGTCCCTTTCCCTACATTTTTGACAAATATATAGATCTGTAAGTGAGATACATCAAAAATCTTCAAATATCTTTGTATCAGGTCAAGTCACGTTTTTCCACCAAATGAATTTCAAAAATCTTCAGATTTCCAGCTTTTTGGACTTTGGAAAATTGGCTAAGGTGTCGTAGATCTGTATGTATGCTTTTTTAAAGTGTGGGGGGGGGAGGAGTAGAGGGAGAGGGAAAGAGACACCCAATGTGGAGCCTGACAGAGGACTCCATCTCACAAAACTGAGATCACAACTTGAGCTAAAATCAAGAGTCAGATGCTTAACCGACGGAGCCACCCAGACACCCCAATCTATGTATATTTTTAAGAGTGCAGGGATACTGATTTGCTGTACTGAAATGATTAGCAATTATAGAATTACTTCTGGTTATTCTAGATGCTAAAGGTCCCATGAAATAATTTGGAATTGAGATTACTGTAGTGATATATCCTGCCCAAGACTTACCATGTCTCCATAGATCTCATCAGCTAAGATGGGTACACACTGCCTTGCAGCCACTGAAAAGAAGAGAAATGGGCTGAAATCATTTACTGTGAATTGCCTTAGCAATTAATATTCACCTGGACTTGTTTTATTTTGCATTCCATGTTTGTGTGTTTTGTTTTCCTCTTTAAGAACTATATACTCTTCTTATACTCTTCGAGGGTACAGAGCCTAAATTTTCCATTTAATCAACCGGATATTTCAAACCCTCTCTTCCGCAGAGGGGAATGGTGCAGGGGCAAGTGTTGCCTTCTTCCCCTTGTAGACAAGTCCTACCTTTCCAGTGGCATGTTATTCACTGGGAAACCCCGTGGAGCTCCCCCATTTCCATCCTCAGCTTAGAATGGACTCTTTTCTCATTCCAGGAAACAGTTAAAGGATTCTATTCCCATATCTGCTTCTGTCAAATGAAGTCTGATGGACTTACCAGCCAGAATTTTCTGGAGATGACTTCTACTGAACACTGACCCACAGGGGTTTGATGGGTTGTTAACGATGAGACAAGCTGTCTTTTCATCAATCAAAGATTCCAGTTGTTTCAAGTCGATTTCCCAAGACTTCTCTGGCTAGGGAGGAAGAAAGGGTGAGACCAAGATGATTCTGAAAAATTCAGGGGTAACATTCACCTAACACTGTCTTCTAAATAAAATGTGTTTGTGGCCTCCACCACCCACTTCCAGATCTTTCTGTGCTAAGATGATTGTCATATATTATTACGACATAATAATTGAGCACTTGGGTCTAAAATTAAAAAGTTGTTTACCAATAAATTGTAGAGTTTGACCTCAATTCCCATCGATTCAGCCAAAGTCCTGTAGAGAGAGAAACCAGGTCTCGGAACTAGGATGTTTTGTCCTGGGTTGGCCAACACAGCTAAACAAAGTTCAATAGCCTGACTGCAGCCACTAGTCAGAATGACATCCTGAAAAGAAATAAAAGGCTCACTTTGTTAGGAGTTCCAACAGCAATAGAAGAAAAGAGATTATCCAATGGGTGAGTGGCAAGCAAGAATAAACTGAATTTTACAAGTTCTAAGTGAAGTAGTAAAGGACTATACTAAGACAAAATTAAAAGAAATTAATGTTTATGTATATCTATATCTAAATGTTGAAAATGTTGACCACTTAAAAGACGTAATTTACGCCCAGGGGGCACCTGGGCGGCTCTGTTGTTTAAGCATCTGGCTCTTGATTTCAGCTCAGGTCATGATCTCAGGGTCATGGGATCCAGCCCCAAGTCAGGCTCCACACTCAGCAGAGAGTCTGCTTGAGATTATCTCTTTCCCTCTTCCTCTGCCCTTCCCTGCTCTTTCTCTCTCTCTCTCTCTCTCTCTAAACTAAATAAATAAATCTTAAAAAAAAAAAAAAAGGAAGTAAATGACTTTAAAATGGACATAGCAGCTGTGACTCAGAGATTTCCATGAGAGATCATTTTGACCTTGGACTTTTTCACTTGGCTAGTTATTTTGACCAAAAATTTAAAGCCTGACTCTTCTCTGAAATATAGACTGAGGGCACCTCTTATGTTAAGAAATATCAACCACACAGAATAGACAGTAGAGGGAGAGGGACATTTAAACTTGGCACAGCCATCAATTTGATATGCCATAGTACATTGATCTTCCCAAATGAGTGGACTTCAGGAGAAAGAGGAAAGTTACAAACTTAAGAAAAGATCCTATTGGTAAAAATTTTTTAAATGTTACTTATTTGGTGTTCATGAATTATTGTTTTTTAATGAACTTTTGTGAAGAATCAAATGTAGGGGGAACTCGGAGTCCTTTGAGGCTCCTTAAGACAGGAGACCACATAAGTTGTATGCAACATCATCATCATATTGTAATGACATTAAATATAATCATGGATTAGGGGATGCCTGGGTGGCACAACCAGTTAAGCATCTGCCTTTGGCTCAGGTCATGATCTCAGGGTCCTGGGATCAAGCCCTGCATCAGGCTCCCTGCTCAGCAAGAAGTCTGTTTCTCCCTCTCCCTCTGCCTGCCACTCCCCCTGTTTGTGCTTGCTTGCTCTCTCTCTCTCTCTCTCTCTCTCTCTCTGACAAATAAATAAAGAAAATATTTAAATATATATGTATATAACCATGGATTGGCAGCTTCACTATATGAGAAGTCCTCAAATTGCCAAAGGGAAATTCTCCACACCTTCCCCCCACCAAACCCTCATTCCTTGTGGGACAGAAACAAGGAAGAAGATACATATTGTCCAATACTGCAGTACTGCTTCAGAGCTGATGCATTGTCTAAGACTTACCTTAGCTTCCAGGGGTGCCTCTGGCCGGTGGTAGTAAGAAGCAATCTCCTCCCGACTGGATAAGTAGCCTGAAAGTGTAGATGGGAGAAGCTGACCACTACGCCTGAGAGCCAAGAGGGCTTCCTGCGACCTTCTGTTCCTGCTTAGAGTACGTGCTATTCAGGTTAGCTCTCAGCCACCACAGAGAAAGGAGATTGACTTTATGTTTTACATTTTTATAATAAGCTGAAATGTATGGGGGCTCCTGAGTGGCTCAGTCAGTTAAGCATCTGCCTTCATCTCAGGTCATGATCCCAAAGTGCTGGGACTGAGCACACATCAGGCTTCCTGCTCAGCAGGGAATCTGCTTCTCTCTCTCCCTCTGCCTGCTCCTGCTCTCTCTCTCTCTCTCTCTTTGTCTCAGTGTCTCTCTCTCTCTCTCTCAAATAAATAAATAAAATCTTAAGAAAAAAAAAAGCTCAAATATGTGATTAATAACAAGGAGAACTCTCCAAACCATAAAATACTCTGTACCATCTTGGTTACTGTGATTATGTTTTAAGCAGGATTCAGATTATTTCTATATCCCTTCCAGGCACTATATTTTTTGAAAAGTTACAATCGATGCATTCAATACACTGGGTCCCTTTTAAGTTTTTTAGATCATATGATATACCTATTTGTGGTTTTGCACAATATTTTTCTTTTACATTCTATTCTTGAACAATATTTCCAAATGTTGGCTTACAAACATGAAGTAGAGTTACCATGATATAAATTATCTTTTACAAAATTGCTTTCCATAAAGATTCCACCTCCACTCAGAAAGTCCAGATGCACTATTTCATAATGTTCCACTTAATAAAAATAAATGTTCTTTTTTTTTTTTTTTTTTAATAAAGATTATTTATTTATTTATTTATTTGACAGAGAGAGATCACAAGCAGGCAGAGAGGCAGGCAGAGAGAGAGGAGGAAGCAGGCTCCCTGCTGAGCAGAGAGCCCGATGCGGGCCTCGATCCCAGGACCCTGAGATCATGACCTGAGCTGAAGGCAGCGGCTTAACCCACTGAGCCACCCAGGCGCCCTAAAAATAAATGTTCTGAAGTTATACAAATCAGCACTTCCTTAAGTATTCATAAGGAAGAGCATTTTCTTATATATACATTATGATCTGTATTTCTTTTGGCATGAAATGTTCACATCCTTTGAATATCTGTCACATGGAGAATTGGTTCTGGTTTTTCAGGTTGAATCAGTTCCCTAATACTTTGGGTATAAAAGTTATAAACTTGTTTTATAATCACATTTTAGTCTTTTTTTTTTTTTTTTAGATTTTATTTTTTTATTTGACAGAGAGAGAGAGTGATCACAAGTAGGCAGAGAGGCAGGCAGAGAGAGGAGAAACAGGCTCCCTGCTGAGCAGAAAGCCCAACATAGGGCTCGAGTCAGGACCCTGAGATCATGACCTGAGCCAAAGGCAGGGGTTTAACTGACTGAGCCACCCAGGCTCCCCTTTTTTTAAATTTTTGTTGTATGAAACTTTAAAAAGCGTAAAAAACAAACCTAAAAGTTTTGTCCCTCAGACCTCTCTGAAGTATTTTTAAAATTCTATTTTAAGGGGCACCTGGGTGGCTCAGTGGCTTAAAGCCTCTGCCTTCAGCTCAGGTCATGGGATCAAGCCCTGCATTGGGCTCTCTGCTCCGCAAGGAGTCTGCTTCCCTCTCTCTCTGCCTGCCTCTCTGTCTACTTGTGATCTCTCTGTCAAATAAATAAATAAAATCTTTAAAAATAAATAAATAAAATAAAATAAAATAAAATTCTATTTTAGTGGGGCATGGGGTTGGCTCAGTCGGTTAAGCCTCTGCCTTTGGCTCAGGTCATGATCCCAGGGTCCTGGGATCGAGCCCCACATCAGGCTCTCTGCTCAGCAAGGAGCCTGCTTCTCTCTGTCCTTCTACCTGCTGCTCCCCTGCTTCTGCTCTCTTTCTGTCAAATTAATAAAAATAAAATCTTTTAAAAAATTCTATTTTAGCATGAAACTGGATTTGTATTCTGCATTAGAAATATGTAATTATGGCTTGGCTCTGTGACAACAAGGATGGACCCTAGAGGGTATTAGGTCAAGTGAAATAAGGCAGGCTGAGAAAGACAAATTCACTTACATGTCAAATCGAAAGAGCAAACAAATGAACGAACAAACAAACAAACAAAAAAGCTAAATCAGACCTATAAATACAGAGAACAAACTGATGGCTGCCAGAGGGAGATGGGCTGGAGGATGGGCCAAAATGGACAAGGGGATCGAGTTATGAAATGAGTAAGTTATGAGGATAAAAGGCACAGCACAGGGAATACAGTCAATGATAACTGTAATGCCGTATATGGAGACAGATGGTCGCTATGCTGTGGTGAGCACGGCATGACATACAGAGACGTTGAATCACTATGTTGAACACCTGAAGCTAAGGTAATATTGTATGTCAACTGTATTCAAACAAAAAATAAAAATAATTTTAGAAAAGAATATGTTGCTAGGTGCACATAATAGAGAGATGGGCAACACTGAAATAAGGCCAAAGGATCACGGATTTTATTACAATGCTTGATGTGGAAATGTTTAATAGATGGAGACAGTTAAACATAAATAAGAATAGGAATGGTTTAAATGGGTGAAGAGGTCAACTGTATGGTGACGGACAGTAACCAGACTTGTGGTGGTGATCACTTTGTAGTATATAAAGTTATTATATTATATAGCTGTACACCTGAAACTTATATTTTAAAACCACCTACATAGAAATATTCCATAGGAATATTTCTTTCTGTCAGAAAGAACCTTCTCATCTTCAGGAGGAAAACCCCTTCTTTATATTCTAGTTTGTTTTTATCTCTTTCACCCGAGACGATTAAAACAGCATTTGAATGTGGTTAGAACTCAAGTTAAAATAATCGTCATATGTATGGAGAAGGGGAAATAAAGCCAAGAAGCTATTTACATATGCATTAAGTAAATTAATTTAGGACCTGGAGGGTTCAGTAAGCAAGCAGCTGCAATGACACCCCAGGCCTTCCTATTAGAATTAGCAATGATAGGATGGGAGTGCTATCTGAGAAAGAAGGAAGCTTGGAGGAGGGCTCCGTGTGCCAGAGGAAGCGAGGAAAGAAGCTGGACTTTGCTGGCTGTGTTTTAGCATTCTGAGATCGCGTTCCCCAAATCCAAACGACCACTGCATTTTAGCCTTTCCTTGGGAACTGTGCATCAAGGAAGCAAGGAGAACCGCTAGAAATTTATTCCTCATAGAAGGGCACTAAAGATTTGGAAGCCACTGGTTAGAGTCTCAGGAGAAGCTTACCAATGGAGGGGGCATAGCCGTTATATTTCCCCGAGTCCAGGGCATCTTTCATGGCTTGGGTAACTTCAGGGTCTGTAGGCAGGTTTCCAAACACAGTAGGGTCACCTTTTCATGGGAGAAAAGAAAAAGCCCCCAAGATGTTACTTTTCCACGCCCAGTGCTCAGACTCCCCCTCTGCTCCCATGTTCTCCAACCAGCTGTAAGGACGGCGGTCAGAACAACAGCGATCGCCCCTCACCCAAGAGCCCCCAACTCACCAATCGACAGAGCAATCATGGTTTTGTCTGGATTTGGCTTCACCTTCATGCTGTCCACGATGGCCCGGATGGGATTGAAAGTTTTGTTGGACATGTCTGAAGGCTTCACAGACCATCTGGCCTTCCTGCCTTTCCTTTTTTCTGGTAAGGAGCTTCTCCCACCAATGTTGACATGCATATCCAGAACGGAGGGGAGGCTGCTGTTGCCGTTCATCTGAATCACATACGGGTCCATCACTCGTGGAGCCTATGGGAAAAAGGAGGTCCCTGTGACTCTAGCAACAGAGCACCATCCCGAGGGGCCATATTTGGACCTACAAATCAGAGTGCTTTCACTAAGCATCTCTTTTCAAACTGCCTTCTTTTGCCAAATTTCTCATGCTTTCTTGTGAATGAGGGGAATTTTAAGACCTGCTGAGATAGAAGACAAAGCAAGAACCCACTGTATAACATTAGCAAAGACCGTTCCATTGAATACTTATCTACTGTGAGATTTGCTGTGTGCAACCCTAATGCCTGTAAAATTTTAACAGCTCTCGGTGCAACTGAAAGGAAATGACATGAAAACTGTGAAACCGTCAAAGATTATGTGTTGCCTCCTTTCCAAGCAAAGCCTACCCAAGAATCTCCCTAATGCTTCAACAGACCATGTCTTGCCCTCTGCAGAGAAGAACCAGGAAAAACAATTCCACGTGGTTAGAAATTGAGCATTAATCTTGTCATCAGTAAAAATAAAGCCCTGTCCCATAAGCATCTTACTGCCCTGTGGAAAAAGAAGTCAATACACCATAGAGGGAAAAAAAGCTTACATCCCAATTACCACCCCCAGATTAGCTGAGGCTTGAGATTTTACCTTCCAGCTAAAGGAGAAACAGCCTCTAAGTAGAGAAACCTGGAAGCTCTCTTAGTGTCCTTTCACAGGTTACAGTGACAACGGCCTCAGGTGCAGTTCTTGACTCCTGAAATAGTCTGCACATATGGGCGTTGGGCCCAGAACTTTTGTGCTATTGGTTAGGGTGCGATGGAGGTGGCCAGCCCTGCCGCCACTCCCCTCCTCATTTCTGAGGCTTCTCACCTCGAACCCTTCCCCCACCCCACCAGCAAATCAGGAGTTTGTCCTCACTTCACACATCTGGAATTTTCTGTGTTAACTCTTTCTGGACACTTTGTGAGACTGTCAGAGGATCCGTGACGATTACAGTCGGCAATTTTTATTAAATCTCTTTTGATCCGAAACAACCCAGTAACAAGTTAACAGCACAGAAACGTGTAAGGTAAAAAGTGAGAGTCGTTCCTTGTACCCTGGTCTCTGTATGCTCTATTCTTTTTTTTTTTAAATATTTTATTTATTTATTTGAGAGAGAGACAGTGAGCGAGAACATGAGCGAGGAGAAAGTCAGAGGGAGAAGCAGACTCCCCATGGAGCTGGGAGCCTGATATGGGACTCGATCTTGGGACTCCAGGATCATGACCTGAGCCGAAGGCAGTCGTCCAACCAACTGAGCCACCCAGGTGCCCCTGTATGCTCTATTCTTGCTTCCAGGGGTCGGGAGTGGTCATGATTTGGCCATTTCTATCATTCACCAAGATGGATTCATAGGTAGGTATGCAGACGACAAAATACATAGATACAAGATAGATACACAGATACATAATTTCAGAGGTTTTCAAAACACTGAAGGGATCAGGTTTACAATTTGTTCTGCAACCTGTTTCTTTACTTCCTACATCTTGTCTTCCTTTCCTGGTCCAGGAGGTTCTACTTCAAGTCACAACAAACTGTGCAGTTGAAGCGAAATAAGTCCCACTCAACAAATAGCTTAAACGACAGAAGGGTTCAAGGCAATTAAAACCTGAGCAATGTCAACTTGTCCTCTGAATTCTCCCTCATGTACTGGTTAAGGAGTTACTGGAAGAAAAAGATGTCAGTTGAGGTCTAAACAAAACAACTTCCCTAAGCACACACAGCGGAAATCTCAGCATTCTGGCAAGCCTATGGAAAATACTGTCCATTCAAGGGTTAAGAGAAGCCTGGGGACTCCATGGCTCGGCTCCTATCTGTTTATTTATTGGAAGACAAAGAGTTGTTACATAAGTTCTTTCTTCTCCATTTACTTTTGGGTGATTCCAGTCTCCAGGGGAGTTGAATAACCTTTCTTCTCTTAGTGCTTTGAAGAACTTATCTAACACATTCCCTTCCCCAAACCAAAGAAGCAAGCATTCACTACCTCATCTTACCAGGGGAGCAGCAGAAGCATAAAGCAAGGACAGGAAGCCTGCCAGGTCAAAGAGAATTTTAGTTCTAAAACTGGAAGCCAGGCACCCTGAGCTAGAGACCTATTGCTGCTCTGTTTCAAAAATGCAAACACACAGCCTGTTCTTGCGACATCCAAAGACACAGGGAAGGAAAGACCTGTCAGTTCTGTTATTTGGCACCCTATAGCAAAAAGCAAAGCCTACTTTGTTTTACTAAATGGTGGTTAAATATGGCACAGATAGATGTATACTTCACAGGATGGACAAGGGTTCAAATTTGCATACTTGCCAACACAATGAGAATATAGCATTGTTCCCAAAGCACACAGATTTTGTCAAGGGAGAAGACCTTTCTCTCCTAAATGCTTTTATTCCTCAACCACCTCTATTTGAAATACATACATGAGGACCAGAGAACATAAGAAAAAATTAAAAGCATTTAAAATCCCATCACCAGTCCTAACACATTAGTCTTATTCCTCCCCCCCCAAAGTTGGGAATTGTGTTCTATACCTTTTTTTTTTTTTAAACTGAGATAAAATTTGGGTAACAAAACATTCACTGGTATCTTCATTTCAGAGTATAAGATTCAGTGATTTCTGGTACACATTGGACATCACCACCATCTAACTCCAAAACATTCTCTTTTACTCTTACTTTTTCAGTAGTTAAAACCCTCATATAGTAAATTCAAATAGAGATGTTTATAAACTAATCCCCGAACACCTTTCCCCACAACCCCACTCCATAAAGATGGCTGCTTTAGTCATTTCTTGCATATCTTTAGTGTTTTCTGTTTCTTTTCTTTTCTTTTCTTTTTATAATTGAGAAAGAGAGAGGGTGAGAGAGACAGTGAGCACAGCTGGGAGGAATGACAGAGGGAGAGGGAGAAGCAGGCTCCCTGCTGAGCAAGGAACACCACGTGGGGCTCGATCCTGGGACGCTGAGATCGTGACCTGAGCTAAAGGCAGATGCTTACCCCACTGAGCCATGAGCCACCCGTGTTTTTGGTTTCTATATAATATTTATGTAGCTGGTTTTAAAGTTGTTTGAAAATCTGTTCAAATCATATTTGTTCTGCAGTTGCTCTGTCCCTTATTGCAGCCACTAGTCAAAAGCAGCTACTGAGTACTTAAAAAGTGGTGTTGGTATAAAATACACATCAGGTTTTGAAGACTTATATAAAAGTAATGCAAAATAATTCATCAATAATTTTATATTGATTACATGCTTAAATATTTTGGATACATTGGGTCAAATAAAGTACACTATTAAAATTAATTTCGAGTCGCGCAGCGGAAGCGTGCTGGGCCCATAAAATGAATTTCACCTACTTCTTTTTACATTTTAAAGTACTTCTACTAGAAAATTTGAAATTACTATGTGATTTGCATTGTGTCTATTGAATAAGGCTGTTCTTTTTTTCATAAATCATTAAATTTTTTAAAGTTTTATTTATCTTTTAAAATTCAACTAGCCAAGGTACAGTACATATCATTAGTTTTTGATATAATGTTCAATGATTCATTAGTTGAATAATGCTGTTCTATCGCTTGCCTTTTAAAAAATCTTAACATGTTGTCTTGACATCCTTTCCATTTTCATACATGGAGATCAATTTCATTCCTTTTAATGGCCATATAGTATTCATTTAATCATTCTACTCTTGTTGACATGGGACAGATTCTCATTTTTTTCTCTTAAAATAAAGCATATTAAACACACTCATTAATAATGATTGAGAAGTTTTGTAAGTATCCTATAATGTGTGGGATAGTTTCCTAGAGGCAGAATCACATTTTGAATACTGATAGACCTGCCAAACTGATCAGCTGATAGGCTACAGAAAGAAGAGACTATATAGATATGTTATCTTGACAACCTGCCACTCAAGAATTAGACTCTCAATGATCTCAGCTACACATGAGACTCAGGTTCAACTCCCCCTCCCACACAACCACACAGTCTACGGGCTTGGTGTTCAGTCCTCACCAGGAAGTTAACACAGGAGCTCCAGATTACTCAGATAATCAATTCTGGGGTAACAGCAGTATCAACCCACCTATGTCTCTGGTGTTCCATTCCTTTTCATTGTTTGGCCTCTGGGGTATTCCCTTTTTGTATCTTTGGAGCTCAGTCAGACATTTTGTTATATATTTTTAAAAATATTTTATTTACGTATTTGAGAGAGAGACAGTGAGAAAGAGTGTGATCAAGGAGAAGGTGAGAGGGAGAAGCAGACTCCCCGTGGAGCTGGGAGCCCAGTGCAGAACTCGATCCCAGGACTCCAGGATCATGATCTGAGCTGAAGGCAGTTGCTTAACCAACTGATCCACCCAGGTGCTTTTTTGTTATATTTTATCCAACATTTCTAGATATATATATTTAGATTAAACTGTAGTTGATACATAATGTTACTTTAGTTTCAGTATACAGCATGGTGATAGGACAATTCTACATGTTATGTTGTGCCCATCACAAGTGTAGCTACCATCTGTCACCGTAGGACACTATTACAGTATCATTGATGGTATGTACCCTATGCTGTACCTTCATTCTCATGACCTACTCATTTTATAACTAGAAGTCTATACCTCCCACTCCCCTTCACTCATTCTGCCCATCTTCCAATTCTCTTCTCCTACTTCTTCAACCATCAGTTTGTTCTCTACTTATAGGGCTGATTCTGCTTTTTTTTTTTGTTTGTCCATTCATTTGGTTTTTAGATTCCACATTTAAGTGAAATCATTTGGCATTTTTCTTTCTCAAAGTGACTTGTTTCATAAACATAATACCCTCTAGGTCTACCGATGTTGTCCCAGATGTTAAGATCTCATTTTTTATGGCTAAGTAATATTCCATTGTGTATGTGTGTTGTATATGTGTATCAAACCTTCTTTAACAATTTATCTATCAATGGACTTGGGTGGCTACTATATCTTGGCTATTATAAATAATGATGTAATAAACATAGGGGTGCATATATTTTTTTGAATTAGTGTTTTGGTTTTCTTTGCATAAATACCCAGTAGTGGAATTACTGGATATTTCTATCTTCAATTTTTTGAGAAAATTCCATACTGTTTTCCACAGTGGCTGCCCCAATTTGCATTTCCACCAATAGTATATGAGGGCTCCTTTCTCTTTACATCCTCACCAACACTTGTAATTTCTTGCTTTTTTTTTATACTAGCCATTCCAGCAACTGTAAGGTAATATCTCAATGTAGTTCTTTGATTTGCATTTCCCTTATTAATGATGTTATGCATCTTTTCATGTGTCTGTTGGCCATCTGCAGGTCTCTTTGGGAAAATATCTATTCAGGTCATCTGCCCATTCTTTAATCAGATGATTTGAGAGTTCTTTTGGTATTGAGTTGTATAAGTTCTTTATATATTGTATATCAACCCCTTATCATATATATCATTTGAAAATATCTTCTCCCATTGAGTAGGTTGCCTTTTCATTTTGTGGATAGTTTCCATCACTGTGCACAAGCTTTTTATTTCAGTGTAGCCCCAATAGTTTATTTTTGCTTTTGTTTCCCTTGCCTGAGGAGACATGTCTAGAAAAATGTTTCTATTGCTGATGTTAAAGAGATTATTGCCTATGTTTTCTTCCAGGAGTTTTATGGCTTCAGGTGTCACATTTAGGTCTTTAATCCATTTTTAGTTATTTTTGTGTATGATGTACGAAGGTGGTCCAGTTTCATTCTTTTACATGTAGATGTCCAGTATTCTCAAAATGATTTATTAAAGAGGCTGTCTTACCCCATTGTATATTCTTGTCTCCTTTGTCATAGATTAACCATATAAATGTAGGTTATTTCTGGGCTCTCTACTCTGTTCTCCTGATCCATGTGTCTGTTTCTGTGCCAGTACCATACTGTTTTGATTATTATAGCTTTGTAGTATCTTGAAATCCAGGATAGTGACACTTCTGCTTTTGTTCTTCTTTCTCAAGATTGCTTTGGCTATTCGGGGTCTTCTGTGTTTCCATACAGGTTTTAGAATAATTTCCTCTAGTTCCATGAAAAATACAACTGATGTTTTCATAGGGATTGCAATGAATCTGTAGATTGCTTTGGGTAGTATGGATATTTTAACAATACGAATTCTTCTTATCCATGAGCATGGTATGTCTTTCTATTTGTTTGGATCATCTCAGTTTCTTTCAAAAATGTTTTGTAGTTTCCAGAGTACAGGTCTTTCATGTCCTTGGTTAAGTTTATCCTAAGTATTTTATTCTTTTGGTACAATTGTAAATGAAATTATTTTCTGAATTTCTCTTTCAGCTATTTCATTATTAGGGTATAGAAATGCAAAAGATAGCTGAATATTTTGCATCTTGCAACTTTACTCAGCTTATTACTTCTAATAGCTGTGTGTGTGTGTGTGTGTGTGTGTGTGTGTGTGAGAGAGAGAGAGAGAGAGAGATCTTAGAGTTTTCTATGTATAATATGTCGTCTGCAAATAAGGATGTTTTAACTTCTTCCTTACCCATTTGAATGCTTTTTATTTATTTTTCTTGTCTGATTGCTGTGGCTAGGACTTTCAGTAATAAGTTGAATTAAAGCAGTGAGAGTGGACATCCTTGTTTTGTTTCTGAGCTAAGAGCAAAATCTGTTTTCCACTTCTGAGTATATTAGCTGTGGGTTTGTCATATATTGCCTTTATTAAGTTGAGGTATGTTTCCTCTAAGCTCACTTTCATGGAAGTTTTAATCATGAATGAATGTTTAATTTTGTCAAATGCTTTTTCTGCATTTATTGAGATGACCATATAATTTTTATCCCTCATTTTGTTAATGTGGTGTATCACATTGTTTTCTGGATATTGAGCCCTCCTCTCATCTCCAGAATAAGTCATACTGAATGGTCCTTTTAATGTATTGTTGAATGTAATTTACCAGTATTTTGTTGAGGATTTTTGCATCTATGGTCATCAGGAATATTGTCTTACAATTTTTTTTTTTTTTTTTTTTTTTTTGGTTTGGGCTTTTTTTTCCCAGTGTCTTTGTCTGGTTTTGGTATCAGGGTAATGCTGGTCTAATAGAATATATTTGGAAGTTTTCCTTCCTATTTTTTTTTTTTTGAGTAGTTTGAGGAGAATAGGTATTAACTCTTCTTTAAGGTTTGGTAGAATTCAAATGTGAATCCATCTCGTCCAGGACTTTTGTTTGTTAGGAGTTTTCTGATCACCAATTCCATTTCATTATTAGTAACTGGTCTGTTTTTCTGATTCAGTTTTGGAAGGTTGTATACTTCTTGTTATTTTTTCATTCTTATAGGTAATTTATGATCCAATCTGTTGGCATATGGTTTTTCATAGTAGTCTCATATAATCCTTTGCATTTATGTGGTGTCAACTATTCTCCTCTTTCTTTTTTTTTAAATTTATTTTTATCTTTTTATTAACATATAATGTATTATTTGTTTCTGGGGTACAGGTCTGCAATTCATGAGTCTTACACAATTCACAGAAAAATATGGAACACTTCATGAATTTCAATGTCATCCTTGCACAGGGCCCATGCTAATCTCTGTATCATTCCAGTTTTAGTATAAGTGCTGCCAAAGAGAACACTATTCTCTTTCATCTATTATTTTATTTGAGTCCTCTTTCATTTTTCTTTGATGGGTCTGGCTAAAGGTTTATCAATTTTGTTTATCTTTTCAAAGAATCAGCTCTTGGTTTCATTCATCTTTTCTTTTCTTTTTTTTAATCTTTCTCCACTTTATTGTAATTTTAAAATTTCTTTTCAGCATAACAGTATTCATTGTTTTTGCACCACACCCAGTGCTCCATGCAATATGTGCCCTCCCTAATACCCACCACCTGGTTCCCCCAACCTCCCACCCCCCGCCCCTTCAAGACCCTCAGGTTGTTTTTCAGAGTCCATCGTCTCTCATGGTTCACCTCCCCTTCCAATTTCCCTCAACTCCCTTCTCCTCTCCATCTCCCCATGCCCTCTATGTTATTTGTTATGCTCCACAAATAAGTGAAACCATATGATAATTGACTCTCTCTGCTTCACTTATTTCACTCAGCATAATCTCTTCCAGTCCCGTCGGTGTTGCTACAAAAGTTGTGTATTCATCCTTTCTGATAGAGGCATAATACTCCATAGTGTATATGGACCACATCTTCCTTACCCATTTGTCTGTTGAAGGGCATCTTGAAAGGGAAATTCCACAGTTTGGTAACTGTGGCCATTGCTGCTGTAAACATTGGGGTACAGATGGCCCTTCTTTTCACTACATCTGTATCTTTGGGGTAAATACCCAGTAGAGCAGTTGCAGAGTTATAGGGAACCTCTATTTTTAATTTCTTGAGGAATCTCCACACTGTTCTCCAAAGTGGCTGCACCAACTTGCATTCCCACCAACAGTGTAAGAGGGTTCCCCTTTCTCCACATCCTCTGGAAACATGCTGTTTCCTGTCTTGCTAATTTTGGCCATTCTAACTGGTGTATGGTGGTATCTCAATGTGGTTTTTTTTTTTTTTTTTAAGATTTTATTTATTTATCAGAGAGAGAGCGGGGGAGAGAGCGAGCACAGGCAGAGAGAATGGCAGGCAGAGGCAGAGGGAGAAGCAGGCTCCCCGCTGAGCAAGGAGCCCGATGCGGGACTCAATCCCAGGACGCTGGGATCATGACCTGAGCCGAAGGCAGCTTCTCAACAACCGAGCCACCCAGGCGTCCCTCAATGTGGTTTTGATTTGAATCTCCCTGATGGCTAGTGATGATGAACATTTTTTCATGTGTCTGATAGCCATTTGTATGTCTTCATTGGATAAGTATCTGTTCATATCTTCTGCCCCTTTTTTGATATGATTATCTGTTTTGTGTGTGTTGAGTTTGAGGAGTTCTTTATAGATCCTGGATGTCAACCTTTTATCTGTACTGTCATTTGCAAAGTCGATGTACATTAATCAGTGGCTTTCTTATACACTAACAATGAAAATACAGAAAGGGAAATTAGAGAATTGATTCCATTTACTATAGCACCAAGAACCATAAGATACCTGGGAATAACCTAACCAAAGAGGTAAAGGATCGGTACTCAAGGAACTACAGAACACTCATGAAAGAAATTGAAGAAGACACAAAAAGATGGAAGACCATTCCATGCTCTTGGATCAGAAGAATAAACATTGTTTAAATGTCTATACTGCCTAGAGCAATCTATACTTTTAATGCCATTCCGAACAAAATTCCACCAGTATTTTTCAAAGAGCTAGAGCAAATAATCCTAAAATTTGTATGGAATCAGAAGAGACCCCGAATCGCTAAGGAAATGTTGAAAAACAAAAATAAAACTGGTGGCCTCACGTTACCTGATTTCAAGCTTTACTACAAAGCTGTGATCACCAAGACAGCATGGTACTGGCATAAAAACAGACACATAGACCAGTGGAACAGAGTAGAGAGCCCAGATATGGACCCTCAACTCTATGGTCAAATAATCTTCGACAAAACAGGAAAAAATATACAGTGGAAAAAAGACAGTCTCTTCAAGAAATGGTGCTGGGAAAACTGGACAGCTATATGTAGAAGAATGAAACTCGACCATTCTCTTACACCGTACACAAAGATAAACTCGAAATGGATAAAAGACCTCAATGTGAGACAGGAATCCATCAGAATCCTAGAGGAGAACATAGGCAGTAACCTCTTCGATATCAGCCACAGCAACTTCTTTCAAGATAGTCTCCAAAGGCAAAGGAAACAAAAGGGAAAATGAACTTTTGGGACTTCATCAAGATCAAAAGCTTCTGCACAGCAAAGGAAACAGTCAACAAAACAAAGAGGCAACCCATGGAATGGGAGAAGATATTTGCAAATGACAGTACAGACAAAAGGTTGATATCACTCATCTTTTCTATTTCTATTTCTCATTTAGTTCTACTCTGATCTTTATTATTTCCTTCCTTCTGTTAACCTTTTTCTTCTTTTTCTAGATTCTTTAAGTATAAGGTTAGATTATTTGAAATTTTTCTTGATTCTTGAGGTAGGCCTATATCACTATAAACTTCCCTCCTAGAACTGCTTTCACTGCATCCCAAAGATTTTGGACCACTGTGTTTTCAATTTCATTTGTCAACAAGTATTTCTTCTTTTCGTCTTTGATTTCTTTGTTGACACACTTGTTGTTTAGGACCATGTCATTTACCTTCCAAATATTTGTTTTTTCGAGTTTTATTATAGTAATTGATTTCTAGTGTTATACCATGAGAGCTGCTTGCTATGGTTTCAATCTCCTTAAATTTATTGAGACTCATTTTGTGGTCTGACATGTGATCTCTTCTGAAGAATGTTCCATGTCACTGAAAAAGAATGTATATTCTGTTGTTTAGAGGGGATGTTTTATATATGTATGTTCAGTCTATCTGGTCTAATGTGTCATTCAAAGACTTTTTTTTTTTTCAAAGACTTTAGTTGACAGACAGTGATCACAAGTAGGCAGAAAAGCAGGCAGAGAGAGAGGAGGAAGCAGGCTCCCTGCTGAGCAGAGAGTCTGATGCGGGGCTCAATCCCAGGACACTGGGATCATGACCTGAGCCAAAGGCAGAAGCTTTAACCCACTGAGCCACCCAGATACCCCTCAAGGACATTCTTGATTGATTTTCTTTTCTTTTTTTTTTTTTTAAAGATTTTATTTATTTATTTGACAGACAGAGATCAGAAGTAGGCAGAGAGAGAGAGGGGAGGAAGCAGGCTCTCCGCGGAGCGGACAGCCTGATGCGGGGCTCGATCCCAGGACCCTGGGATCATGACCTGAGCCGAAGGCAGAGGCTTTAACCCACTGAGCCACCCAGGCGCCCCTTGATTGATTTTCTGATGGGTGATGTAAATAGGGTTCTACATTTGTTTCTGTTTTAAGATTTATTTATTTAATTTAGAGAGAGGGGGAAGGGGTGGAGAGAGAGGGAGAGAGAAACCTAAGTTTCATGTGCTCATCATGGAACCTGACACAGGGCTTGATCCCACCACCCCAAGACCAGACCCAAGCCAAAACCAAGAGTCCCATGCTCAACCGACTGTGCCATCCAGGGGCCCCTAGATTTGTTTTTAAGTTCAAGTACAGTTGTCACACAAGGCTACATTAGTTTCAGGTGTACAACATAATGATTCCACAAGTCCTAGATATTTTTGTAACTGAAGATTCTCTAGGCCATTCTGACCTTAATATTGCCAAAAATGGAATTCTGTCTCCTAGTTATTTTGAAATTGTCACTTTCATTTTGTACCTAATTCCCGTACCTTTCTGAACCTTTGATGAAATGTTCTATTCTAGAACAAACATTTTTACAGTTCCTGATGTGCACTGCCAGCTTGCTTTCAGAAGGGCCAATTACCTCCCTACTGGTAATTGTTTGCAAATCCTGGGAGTTGTTTTCTAAAGAAATCTTTGCCAAATAGATTGCCAGGTGGATAACGAAAATGGCTTTAAGGTGTTGCTGTTATTTCTGTCCCTTTTTATTTTGATGAGGGTGGTCATTTTCATCTATTTCTTTAGTTCTTGGTGTTTTGTGAGTTACCTGCTCATGTCCACTATCTGACTTAGAGGGTGACTCGTTTTTTTCTTAGGTGAGAACCAGACCTAGGAAGTGACTGCAGGGGAACAGCACAGCTGCTCTGAGATCACCTGCCCGGCCTCCTCTGTCTCAACCCAGCTGGCTCAGATTCAGGTTTACAGATCAAAGAACAGCCAGCAGCACAGGATTTTGGTGGGTGGTCCTGCAAATAGTGCAGCTGACGCAGAATCTGCTGGGTTACGGGGGTGTGAAGGGGGCAAGGGCTGCTCTATCAGGTCATCCACATGGACACGCCCTCAGACTCAGTAGCTGACAACTGAACCTAGATCAGAAAGAAAAACAGCCAAAGCAAACAAGTTTTGGTAATTTCCCTCTTCTGTAGCTCATGTTTTCTCTCAGTAGAATCCTGAGGGTAAAAACAAATCAGAGGAACCATGTCTATTTAGGAAGCCTTACTATTCTGCTCCCGGGCAGACAGGTTCCAATTCACTGTAGACATACTCAGATCAGCCATAGTTATGACTTTCATTTAAAACCTAACAACTTGGGGTGCCTGGGTGGCTCAGTGGGTTAAAGCCTCTGCCTTTGGCTCAGATCATGATCCCAGGGTCCTGAGATCGAGCCCTGCATGGGGCTCTCTGCTCAGCAGGGAGCCTGTTTCCAGGATCCCATCCAGGAGCCCATGTTACATTTAGCAGTCATATCCCCTGAATCTAATCTGAGATAGCTTCTCAGACGTTCCTTATTTTTCATGACCTTGGTGTATAGAATATTCCTCAATTTGGGTCTGTCTGATGTTTTTTTTATGGTTAGAAGGGAAGATCAGTTGAACTATTGTTAATGTTAAGGGCTCTAAAAGTGAAAAAGAAAGTAAACTGACATCTATTTGCTGACCGAAATGCCTGCTGGCCATTCTATTTTGGCTTGTTCTCTGCATAACTATTAAACCATGCTCCACTAACTCAGTCATTTTTCTTTTATGAGAACTTGGGTTTTTTCATTTGTGGATGGCTAGAACCTCAATCCGACACCAATTATTAGCATTCTTAGGAAGAGTGTCATTTGTACTTACAGAGAAAGCCCCTAAATAAACAGGCCCAGATTCCTGGGAAATAATGTGTGTTCTTCACATTCTGATGTTCAGAATAATCCAGAATTTATTTTTTTAAAAAAGATTTTATTTATTTGACAGAGAGAGACACAGCAAGAGAAGGGAACACAAGCAGGGGGAGTGGGAGAGGGAGAAGCAGGCCTCCCACCAAGGAGGGAGCTCGATGCAGGGCCGATCCCAGCACCTGGGATCATGACCTGAGCCGAAGGCAGACGCCCAATGACTGAGCCATCCAGGCGCTCCTGGAATAATCCAGAGTTTAAACTATGCTCCAATTCCTCAGTCTTTCTCTAGATCACGATCACTAATTGGTTTGTAATAATACATTATTGTTTTCTAAAATTGAAACATAATTCATATACCACAAAAGTCAACCAAGTGTACAATTCACTGGTTTTTAGTAGATTCACAAGGTTTCACAATCATCACGACTATTTAATTCCAGAACATTGCCATCACTCCAAAAAGAAACCCCATACCTATTAGCAATCCCTGCCCACTTCTCACCGCTCCCCACCCCACCCCAGCTCCAGCTGCCCTTGCCCGGCAACCAGTAATCTACTTTTTATGCCTATTCTGGATATTTTCTATAAATGGAATCATATATATACAATGTGGTGTTCAAGAACCCTTTTTGGAAGTCAGAAGCTGAACCCAGGTACTTTCTCTGCCCTAATAGTGCTAGTCTCCCCTGTGAAATGGTGCCTCTGCTTGAATGGCAGAGAAAAGTCACAAATGAAGGAAAAGGAAAGCACTCTAATGCCCCTTCAAGATAATATTTAATGACTCATTACGCTAAATTTAATTACTTTTGTGATACTAGTTGCCACTTCTTGAGACAACCATAAAGATAACAACTTTGTCTGGTGTTCTCTTTCTAAATGAGTCCTCTGAGTTGGAAAGCGATTTTCTTAGAAAATTACACACATGCAGGGTGCCTGGGTGGCTCAGTGGGTTAAGCCTGTGCCTTTGGCTCCAATCATGATATCAGGGTCCTGGGATCGAGTCCCGCATCAGGCTCTCTGCTCAGCGGGGAGCCTGCTCCCCACCATCTGCCTGCCTCTCTGCCTGCTTGTGATCTCTGTCTGTCAAATAAATAAACAAATCTTAAAAAAAAAAAAAAGTTAGCTCCTCCAATTCTTTTTTTTTTTTTAAGATTTTTATTTATTTATTTGATAGACAGAGAGAGATCACAAGTAGGCAGAGAGGCAGGCAGAGAGAGAGGGGGAAGCAGGCTCCCCGCTGAGCAGAGAGCCCGACGTGGGGCTCGATCCCAGGACCCCGAGACCATGACCCGAGCTGAAGGCAGAGGCTTAAACCACTGAGCCACCCAGGCACCCCAGCTCCTCCAATTCTTACAACAGGAGACAGGTACTATTACACAGCATAGAACCCAGGCACAGAAAGGTTAAGGAACATGCCAAAGGTCACACAGGGACTGAACAGCAGAGTCAAAACTTAGGCCATGGTAGCATTCTTACCCACCAGGCTATACTGCCTCGTAGCCACTAAAACACCCCACCCTGTGTTCACGGTACTTAAGTGACAGTTAAAAAAAATCTATAAAGGCAATAAAAATCATTAACTTTTGTGACTAATTAACCCGAGCCCCTGGTTAATTAGGCCATTCGGTTTGCTGGCCAGTTATCAAATGACGAAAGGAAGGCAGAGCCAATCCTCTCTGGTTGGCTTTTGTTCTGTTAACATTTGCTGAGTGCCCTTGACGTGACAAGCACTGTGATGGGCACTGGGGATAGATAAATAAAGAGGCTCCTAGACAGATAATCACCGCCATGGAAGCCTACAGAAGATTCACAATGCACCCAGAGGAGCAGAGAAGGCTTTTTTGACCCTTGTGTTGCAACTTGAAGAAGGAGTCCATTTGCCAACCAGACAAGCAAAGGAAGTCTGGACTCACTGTCTGGCAAACCTCCTACCCTCCAGACCTGAGGCCAGGCAGATTCCTTCCCCTCTCTTTACAAACTGATTTCAGTCCCCTAGAACACAGGAGCAGCTCTGGCTCCCTACATCTGCCAGAGCAAATATTGAGAAATGTCCGGCTCCGTGACTTCAGTGTTGCACCTTATTGCGTGTGCCACAGGACGGATCCATTCCCCCACCCCTGGCCACCCGAAGGAGAATCATGTGGATTGAGAGGCAGAGGAAAGTCCCAGCAAATCCGGGAAAAACGAGAGGCTACTGAGGAACGCAGACGGTGAGAAAAGAACAGAAAGAGAATGACCAGAGATTGATCCTGCTAAGTTTCCTGCACACCGGGGCACGGGGAATGCAGAGATGGTGATGGAATATTGCCTGACTTCAGGACAACAATCCACAGCGACAAGGCATGTGAATGCCAACTCTCTCCCAGGAACCCTGTCTCCTTTCTTAAAAAATAAATAAACTAAGAGTTACAAACATACCCATGAACATACATCAGTATTTTCTCGAGAGATTTTATATATGACCAATCTATCAAAGTGACCGGTAAATTTGCTCACAAAAGTTATAGATTTTTACTTCTCTACTGATTTTTTTTAACTACCATTAAGTTCCCACTTAGGTGTCAGTGAGCCCTAAGATGAAAATTATTAACTGCAATGCTTATGTGTCTTGTGAATATTTGATCAATGTATTCTTGGCTTCTTGTGCTTGTGCCAAAGTGTAGACTCTGGGAAAGTGTATGTATCTCTAGTTCTTTCACATTTGTGCATTTCTGAGGGCAGGGGCCATATTTATTTAACTGGTTTTAAGATTTTCTTTTATTCTATTTGTTTGACGGAGAGGGAGAGATCACAAATAGGCAGAGAGGCAGGCAGAGAGAGAGGGGCAAGCAGGCTCTCCGCTGAGCAGAGAGCCCGAAGCAGCCCAACCCTCTGAGCCACCCAGATGCCCCTATTTAACTGGTTTTATACAGCACTAGTTTCACGCACAAGGGAACACTTAATTCAATTTAATCAAGAAGCGGATGCTTATTCCCAAGAAGGGGTTAAAGTAAGAGCACATTCACACGTCTCAATTTTTAAAAACTCATAAAACAAATGTAATTTACAAGTACCAATTTACAAGTACCAAATAAATGAGACCAAAATATGCATCCTAATTAATAAAAATGACTCAGTCATTTGGCTGAGTCAGTGGCTCAGTTGGCTAAGCGTCTGCCTTGGGCTCAAGTCATGATCTCGGGGTCCTAGGATGGAGCCACATAACCAGCTCCCTGCCGAGCAGGGATGATCTAGCCTCAGAAGCCACCCTTTGTCATTTCTATGGTATCCTACTGGATACATAAGATTAGCACTATTCAATAAGGAAGGACATTCAATCAGAGAAAGACAATTATCATATGATCTCCCTGATATGAGGAATTTGAGAGGCAGAGTGGGGGGTTTGAGGGGTAGGGAAGGAAAAAATGAAACAAGATGGGATCGGGAGGGAGCCAAACCATAAGAGACTTTTAATCTCACAAAACAAACAGGGTTGCAGGGGGTAGGTAGGGTGTGGAGAGGGTAGTTGGGTTATGGACATTGGAGAGGGTATGTGCTATGGTGAGTGCTGTGAAATGTGTAAGCCTGACGATTCACACAGACTTGTACCCCTGGGGCAAATAATATATTATATGTTAATAAAAATGTCTAAAAAAATAAGGAAGGACATTGAGGGGCACCTGGGTAGGTCAGTGGTTAAGCATCTGCTTTTGGCTCAGGTCACAATCCCAGGGTCATAGGATCGAGCCCCACATCAGGGTCCCTGCTCAGTGGGGAGCCTGCTTCTTCCTCTCCTACTCCTCTGCTTGTGTTCCCTCTCTCGCTGTCTCTCTGTCAAATAAATAAATAAAATTAAAAAAAAAAAAAAAAGAAAGGAAGGACATTGATGTCAGGAGGCAGAAGTCACTGTGGGCCATTTGGATTATGGCTACCCCATCATTCATCAAGTTATACAAACCAGATACCTAAGGTCATCTCTCCTCTCATCCTTATATCTACTACTGGTATCCCTTTCCTCTTTTTTTTTTTTTTTTTAAGATTTTACTTATTTATTTGACAGAGATCACAAGGAGGCAGAGAGGCAGGCAGAGAGAGGAGGAAGCAGGCTCCCTGCTGAGCAGAGAGCCGATGCAGAGCTGGATCCCAGGACCCTGAGATCATGACGGGAGCTGAAGGCAGAGGCCCAACCCACTGAGCCACCCAGGTGCCCCTCCCTTTCCTCTTTTGATTCTGTCAGTTCTGCTTCTTATATTGCAGGGTTCTGTTGGGTGAGTATGTACTTAGAAGTGTTATACCTACTATACCCTTTTATGATTATGAAATTTCCCTTTTTGTGTTTAATAATATTTTTGTCTTAAAATCTATTTTGTCTGATATTAGTATAGCCACTTTGGTTCATGTAAGGTTACTCTTTGCATGTGTATTTTTCTCCATCTTTTTACCATCAGCCCATTTGTGCTTTTGAATCTAAAGTATGTCTCTTGGGACACCTGGGTGACTCAGTTGGTTGGGCATCTGCCTTCAGTTCAGGTCATGATCCCAGGGTCTTGGGATCGAGTCCCACATCAGGCTCCTTGCTCAATGGGGAGCCTGCTTCTCCCTCTGCTTGCTGCTCCCCCTGTCTGTGCTTTCTCTCTCTCTCTCTCTGACAAATAAATAAAATCTTTTTTAAAAATTAAAGTATGTCCTTGTTGTTATCATATAATTAAATCTTTTTAAAAAATATTTATTTATTTGAGAAAGAGAGTGAGTGTGGGAGGTAGGGGCAGAGGGAGAGAGAGAATCTCAAGCAGACTCTGCACTGAGCATGGAGCTCAATGCAGGACTCTATCCCAGGACCCCGAGGTCACCACCTGAGATGAAACCAAGAGTCAGATGCTCAAGTGACTGTGCCCCTCAGTCACCCCAAACTGAATCTTAAAAAAAAAAAATTCAGGGTGCCTGGGTGACTTAGTTGGTTAAGCGGCTGCCTTCAGCTCAGGTCATGATCCCAGGATACTGGGATCAAGTCCCACATCGGGCTCCTTGTTCAGCAGGGAGTCTGCTTCTCCCTCTCCCTCTGCCTGTTGCTCTGCCTTCTTGTGCTCTCTATCTCTCTGTCAAATAAATAAATAAAATCTTTAAAAAAAAAAAATTCAGTCTGACAATCTCTGCCTTGAATTTGGGTAGTATCAATTCCTCTAACTTTGCCCTCTTCCAATATTGTGTTGGCTATTCTAGGTCATTTCCTTTCCAAATAAACTTTAGGATATGTTTGTCAATAGTCATAAAATAACTTACTGGGATTTTTGGGGGGTGGGTCATACTGACTCTATAGAAGAACTTGGGAAGAAATGACAATTTGACACTATTGGCTCTTCCTATCCAAGAACATGAAATATCTGTCCATTTATTTAGTTCTTTGATATTTTTAATCTGAATTTTATAGTTTTCTATATATATATCTACATATAGATAGATATAGATATAGATGTATATATACATATATATATATATCTTGTACCTACTTTGTTAGATTTGTGGCTGTTTCATTTTTTTCAGTACTAATGTAAATGGTATTATGTTTTTTAATTTCAAATGTCACTTGCTCATTGCTGGTATATATAGGAAAGTGGCTGATCACTATATCTTAACCTTGCATTCTGAAACCTTGCCATAATTGCTTATTTGTTCCAGGAGCTTTGGGGTTTTAAAAAATTTTCTATGTAAATGATCATGTCATCTGTTAACAAAGACAGTTTTCTTTCTTTCTTCCAAATCTGTATACATTTTATTTCCTTTCCTTGTCTTATTGCATTAGCTAGAATTCCAAGTATGATGTTAAAGAGCAGTGATGAGAAGGAACATCCTTGCCTTCTTCCTATTCTTGTGGGAAAGCTGAATTTATCACCATTAAGTATAATATGACCTATACGTTGTTTTACAGATACTCTTCATAAAGTTAAGAAAGCTCCCCCTTTATTCCATGTTTACCAAGAATTTTTATCATGAATGGCTGCTGGAGTTTATCAAATGGTTTTTCTGATTCTATGGATATGATCATGTGGCTTTTCTTCATTAATCTGTTGATGTGATAGATTACATTAATTAATTTTCAAATGTTGAAACAGCCTTGCATACCTGAGATAAATTTCATTGGGTCATGTTCTATAATTCTTTTTATACATTGTCAGATTTAATTTGTTAATATTCTGTTGAGAATTTTTACATCTTGGTCTGTAGTTTGTCAGGTTTTGGTATCAGGGTAATGCTAGACTCACAGAATGAGTTAGGAAGTATATTCTCTGGTTCTATCTTCTGAAAGAGATTGGAGAGAATGGATATGCTTTTCCTCCTTAAATATTTGGTAGAATTCACCAGTGAACTCATGTGCGCTTGGCACTTTCTGTTTTGGAAGGCTATATACTGTTGAGTCAGCTTCTTTAGCTGATATAGCAGATACAGGCCCATTCAGATCATCTATCTTGTACTGTGAGTCTTGGCAGATTGTGCCTTTCAAGGAATTGGTCCATTTCATGTAGGTTATCAAATTTGTGAACAGAGAGTTGCTCATAGTATTCCTTTACTATCTTTTTAATATCCATGGGATCTGCAATGATATCCCCTCTTTAATTCCTGGTATCAGTAATTTGTGTCACCACTCTTCTTTCTTAATTATCCTGGCTAGAGTTACAGCAATCTTTTCAAAGAACCAGCTTTCAGTTTTGTTGATTTTCCCTATGGATTTCCTGTTTTATATTTCATTGGTTTCTTTTTTAAAAAAGATTTTATTTAGTTATTTGAGAGAGAGTGAGAGAGAGCCCAAGTGCGGAGAGGGCCAGAGGGAGAGAGAGAACCTGACTCTGCTGAGCAGAGAGCGCGATGTGGGGCTCAATGCCGGGACTCTGGGACCATGACCTGAGCTGAAGGCAGATGCTTAATGGACTGAGATACTTGGGCACCCCTATTTCATTGAGTTCTGCTCAAATTTTTATTATTTCTTTTCTTCTACTTACTTCAGATTTGCTCTTCCATTTCTAGTTTTCTTTTTTTTAATTTTTAAAAGATTTTATTTATTGGACAGAGAAAGACAGCCAGAGAGGGAACATAAGCAGAGGGAGTGGGAGAGGGAGAAGCAGGATTCCTGCTGAACAGGGAGTCCAATGTGGGGCTCGATCCCAGGACCCTGGGATCATGACCTGAGCCGAAGGTAGACGCTTCACAGCTGAGCCACCCAGGTGCCCTCATTTCTAGTTTTCTGGAGTAGAAACTTAGATAATCGACTTAAAATCAACCTCTCCTTGTGAATGTTCCATGTGAGAATGAGAGGAATGTGCACTCTGAACATTGGTTGGATGAAGGGGTTTATCTATGTCTTTTATATTCCTAATCCTCTTCTTTGTACATAAGTATAAATACAGACAGTCTCTATGTGTATATATACATAGGCATTCAAATGATAAATACAGTTTGCATAAGGTCCCTTGAATATATAGGTATAATTTGCATGGATATAATCTGATGGTATACTTTAATAATCCAAACTATTGATATATGCTTGGAAAATTTTACCTCTGCCTTAGTACTACCAATCTCCAAAGAGAGGAAAAAGGAAGCCAGAATCACCAAAGAGACTCTAAGCCCCATGGAGAGCATTAATCTTCCCAGAGTCTATGACTTCTTGAGGGCCTACTAGGGGGAGTGTACTAGTTTACTAGGGCTGTGGTACAAAGTACCAAGAACTGGGTTGCTTAAATAACAGAATTGTAGTGTTCCAGAATTCCAGAGGCCAGAAGTCTGAAATCAATGTATCCACAGGGTTGATTCCCTCTCAGGGCTGGGAAGGAGAATCTGTTTCATGCCTCTCCCCAGCTCATAGTGGTTTACTGGCAATCTCAGGCATTCCTTGACTTATAGGTACATCCTCTTACTTTCTGCCTCATCTCCCTGTGCACTCTCTCTATGCACCTGTCTGTGTCTAAAATTCCCCTTTTAATAAGAATGTGAGTCATATTGGATTGGAGGCCCACTCTACTTCACAACTAATTACACCTGCAATAACCCTATTTCCAAATAAAGTCACATTCTGTGACTGGAGAGGGAACATAATTCAACCAAGAACAAGGAGCAACTAGGAGGGTTGGTGTGACAAAATGGAAATATATAACAGAATTTGAGCTCCAGTCTTAGGCTGTGAACACTCTGTTGTTGACCCTGAGCAAACTGGGCAAAGGGGGGTCCTATAGATGATACCAATGCTTATCTTCTGGTTCTGTTATTCTCAAAATAGCACAGAAGAAGAAGACTTAAACATAAAGTTTAAGGGAAGACTTAAAACATAAAGTTTTAAATTAGATGGATTTAAAACAAGCCATCAACGAGAGAGAGAGAGAGAGAGAGATCTTTTGAGAGGACTGTAGAATGAAGAGGCCCAGGACACAAGGGGCAGGGTCCCTGGGACTGGTTTGCAAGAAGAGCTGCCCTCACCCCACACGGTATCACAGGACCACTGCCTTCAGGCTGTGATCATTTCCAGCCTTTTCGGAGTTGCAACACCAAACACGTTACAGTTGTTTATTTGATTTTGTGACATTGCCCGTCACTCTCTACCTCCCTGCGGCTTCCCTCTCCCCCAAGCCCAGCCCAAAGGAACTGCCAAACATGGACTTACTTTTAAAAATCAACTAGGTTGGGCGCCTGGGTGGCTCAGTGGGTTAAGCCGCTGCTTTCAGCTCAGGTCATGATCTCAGGGTCCTGGGATCGAGCCCCACATCGGGCTCTCTGCTCAGCGGGGAGCCTGCTACCTCCTCTCTATCTCTGCCTGCCTCTCTGCCTACTTGTAATCTCTCTCTGTCAAATAAATAAATAAAATCTTTAAAAAAAAAAATCAATTAGGTCTTGCCAATTTTGTCATACCCTAAGATAATTCTATCCCCTTTGTCAAGGATATAAACAAGAGCAGATGGCCACTGGGCACAGAAATGGATGGAGGAGAGAACACTCTGGACTACCCAAAGGACCATATTTAGGAAATTATAAATTATTATTTTTTAATCACCTTACATTATTTTATTTTTTTAACAGATTTTATTTACTTATTTGACAGAAAGAGAGAGAGGCAGCAAGAGAGGGAATACAAGCAGGGGGAATGGGAGAAGGAGAAGCAGGTCTCCTGCCAAGCAAGGAGCCCGATGCAGGGCTCTATGCCAGGACCCTGGGATCATGACCTGAGCCGAAGGCAGACCCTTAATAACTGAGCCACCCAGGTGTCCCCACCTTACACTATTTTAAAGCACTTTCACTATAGCAAGTACATAAATTTGGATGTCCAAAGTTACTGGAAAAAAATATTAAACATTAACATTATTTGGAATAAGAGATTCTAGACTTATGGGTGACTTTTTTATGGGTGATTTTAAGTTCTTCTCTACATTTTTCTCCATTTCAAATATTTCTACTATAGTAAGTGCTTCTAATAATCCAAAATAATAATATTGACATTATTTATTTATAAAGCATTTTCATTTCTTTATTTGACAGAGAGAGAGAATGGAAAAGCAAGGGGAGCAGCAGAGGAGAGGGAGAAGCAGGCTCCCTCAGCAGGGAGTCTGATGCAGGGCTCAATCCCAGGACCCTAGGATCATGACCTGAGCTGAAGGCAGTCACTTAACCACTGAGCCACCCAGGCACTCCAATAGTATTGACTTTAAAAGATGAAGCTTATTCCTCTAGTTAGCAAATGTTTATTGAGCATTTACTACATGCCAGGTACTGTTACAGCAGTCAAAAAACAACAGCTCCGGTGGGGCTTCCATTTTGGCAGGTCAGGGGGTAAGAGATATTATTAGGCACAGATCACTTATTCCTCTGTGTAAAAGTTCACTCTGAGCATATTTTTTGGGGTAGCAGATATAGGGAATAGGGGATAACATGAGCCCCCTAAGAAGGACATGATGCAGAATGGAGAAGTCAGAAGGTGAGCAACACCCTTTGTCTGTGTCCAGATTTTACTGGAAACTAGCTCTTGAAGTCAGAGCTTCACCCTCCCCAGTCCCAGGCTGCTTCTTGTACTCAACTGCCTTCCCAGGGACATTGTGAAACCTGAGTTGGGAATCACCCACAGCTGGGTGCTACTGGTCAAGGTGGTGCTAAGAACAGGACAGGGCATTCTGCTGACGTCAGTGTGCAGAAAGCCAACAGGACCCACACTTATCAGCTGATGCAGGTGCTGTTCCTGGGCAGGCCAGTGGGTTCTCTCTGAGTCACCTTTGAAGGCAACATTCTGGACATTTAGTGAGATGAAAACATTGAAGGAAACTGTTTTTGTTATTACTGATGTCCTAAGATTCTGAGAACTGCTAGTGTTTGCTAGCACCTCGCAGACTTTTTCACTGAACACTATAATAGAAACGATGATACTCCTAGAGGGCAAAGGGCATTACCAAGTGCATGAAGTCCTAGAGAGACCAAGAACAGAGACAGGTAATTACCCAGGACTTTGATTTGCTAGGACCATGTTTCAGAATGGACCACCAGAGTGGCCCTTTAAGAAAATGAAGGCACATCAAGATATAAAAATATCCATATTCCCTGACCCCAGAAATCCCACTCCTAAGAATTTATCCTAAAAAGTAAATTATTTCCGCACTCACTATAATATTGTAACACTGAAAACATCCTAAGTGCCCCAAGTGGGGGAAAAGCTAAATAAATTGTGATAACATCACATGTTTAATGAATACACATTATAATTAGTATAATCACAATTGTAAAGGTATATATTCCATCACAGAAAAGTGTATTAGTTTTCAACTGCTGCTATAACAAAATGCCCCAAAGTGGGTGTTTTAAACAAGAGAAATTTATTGTCTCACATTTCTGGAAGCTAGATGTCCAAGACCAAGGGGTTCATAGGATCGGCTCCTTTTAAGGGTTGTGAGTAGAGTCTGCTCCAGGCCTCTCTCTCAGGCTTGCCAAGGGCTTTCCCCTCCCTATCTCTTCACATTGTCTCCCCTATTTGCATGTCTTGTCTGGCTTCAAATGTCTCCCCCTCTTTTTTTTTTTTTTAAGATTTTATTTATTTGACAGAGAGAGAGACACAGCGAGAGAGGGAACACAAGCAGGGAGAGAGCGATAGAGAGAAGCAGGCTCCCCACTGAGTAGAGACCAATGTAAGGCTTGAGCCTAGGACCCTGGGATCATGACCTGAGCTGAAGGCAGACGGCTAACGACTGAGCCACCCAGTTGCCCCAAATGTCCCCTTTTTTTAAAAAAAATTTAATTTTTTAATAAACATAATATATTATTAGCCCCAGGGGTACAGGTCTGTGAATCGCTAGGTTTACACACTTCACAGCACTCACCATAGCACATACCTTCCCCAATGTCCATAACCCAACCACCCTCTCCGTACCCCTCTCCCCCTGCCCCCCTCAGTCTGTTTTGTGACATTAAGAGTCTCTTATGGTTTGTCTCCCTCCTGATCCCATCTTGTTTCATTTATTCCTTTCCTACCCCCCAAGCCCCTCCCCATTGCATCTCCACTTCCTCATATCAGGGAGATCATATGATAGTTGTCTTTCTCTGATTGACTCATTTTGCTAAACATAATACCCTCTAATTTCATCCACGTTGTTGCAAATGGCAAGATCTCATTTCTTTTGATGGCTGCGTAGTATTCCATTGTGTATATATACCACATCTTCTTTATCCATTCATCTGTTGATGGACATCTAGTTTCTTTCCATAGTTTGGCTATGGTAGACCTTGCTGCTATAAACATTTGGGTGCATGTGCCCCTTCAGATCACTACGTTTGTATCTTTAGGGTAAATACCCAGTAATGTGATTGCTGGGTCATAAGGTAGCTCTATTTTCAACTTTTTGAGGAACCTCCATGTTGTTTTCCAGAGTGGTTGCACCAGCTTGCCTTCCCACCAACAGTGTAGGAGGGTTCTCCTTTCTACAGATCCTCGCCAGCATCTGTCATTCCCTGACTTGTTAATTTTAGCCATTCTGACTGGTGTGAAGTGGTATCCCATTGAGGTTGTTTTTTTTTTTTAAGATTTTATTTATTTATCGGGGGGGGGGAGAGAGCGAGCACAGGCAGACAGAATGGCAGGCAGAGGCAGAAGCAGGCTCCCTTCTGAGCAAGGACCCCGATGTGGGACTCGATCCCAGGACGCTGGGATCATGACCTGAGCCGAAGGCAGCTGCTTAACCAACTGAGCCACCCAGGCGTCCCTCCCATTGAGGTTTTGATTTGTATTTCCCTGATGCGTAGTGATGTAGAGCACTTTTTCATGTGTCTGTTGGCCATCTGGATGTCTTCTTTGCAGAAATGTCTGTTCATATCCTCTGCCCATTTCTTGATTGGATTATTTGTTCTTTGGGTGTTGAGTTTGCTAAGCTCTTTATCGATTTTGGATACTAGCCCTTTATCTGATAATGTTGTTTGCAAATATCTTCTCCCATTCTGTCAGTGGTATTTTGGTTTTATTAACTGTTTCCTTTGCTGTGCAAATGCTTTTGAACTTGATGAAGTCCCAATAGTTCATTTTTGCCCTTGTTTCCCTTGCCTTTGGCAATGTTCCTAGGAAGAAGTTGCTGCGGCTGAGGTCGAAGAGGTTGCTGCCCATGTTCTCCTCAAGGATTTTGATGGATTCCTTTCTCACATTGAGGTCTTTCATCCATTGAGTCTATTTTAATGTGTGGTATAAGGAAATGGTCCAATTTCATTTTTCTGCATGTGGCTGTCCAATTTTCCCAACACCATTTGTTGAAGAGACTCTCTTTTTCCCATTGAATGTCCCTTTTTTAAATAAGGACACAAGTCACATTAGATTAGGGGCCCACTGTAATGACATCATGTAACTTGATTACCTCTGTAAAGACTCCATCTCCAAATACGCTCACAGTCTGAAGTACCAGAGGTTAGGAATTCCACATATCTTTTTTTTTCCTCCCCAGAAAGTCATGACACTGGTTTTTTTTGTTTTTGTTTTTTTAAAGATTTTACTTACTTATTTGACAGAGAGAGAGATCACAAGTACACAGAGGCAGGCAGAGAGAGAGAGGGAAGCAGGCTCCCCGCTGAGCAGAGAGCCCAATATGGGGCTCGATCCCAGGACCCTGAGATCATGACCTGAGCCAAAGACAGAGGCTTTAACCACTGAGCCACCCAGGAGCCCCCATGATACTGTTTTACAACAAAACTGTGTTCTGTGACATAATGCTAAGAGAAACGTTAACAATGGCAAACTCTCACTTGGCATTTAAAGTGTTTATAACACTGCCTAAGACATAGAGTCTTAGGCAGTGTTATAAACACTTTAAATATGTTAACTCATTCAATCCTCACAGCTATGATGTATTAGTATCCTCATGTTGCCAATAAGAAAAATGAGGCATAGCAATGTTGTTATTTTCTCAAGGTCACATAGCTAGTAAGTCATGGAATCAGACTTTGAACCCAGGCAATTTGGCTCCACTGACCAAACACTCAACCTCCTCATCATATTGCAAAATGGTATGTGTTATATTTATAACAGTATTAAAATATATTTCACATATTTTATAAGTATACACATATATGTATATATTTCTGCAAAGTTTTAATAGACTGTGCAAAAAAGAAAGTTTATAATTATGAAGGGTTATTTTTTATGATATTGCATTACTTTTACAATTAATACATATACATGCATTTATAGACTTTTCCTAAAATCAAAGAATGCTTTGAAAATGCTTCCACAATCTGAGAAAATTCTTTTTTTTTTTAAATTTTTTTTTTAAGATTTTATTTATTTGACAGAGAGAGAGAGAAATCTCTGTCAAGTAGGCCGAGAGGCAGGCAGAGAGAGAGAGGGGAGGAAGCAGGCTCCCTGCGGAGCAGAGAGCCCAACGTGGGGCTCGATCCCAGGACCCTGGTATCATGACCTGAGCCGAAGGCAGAGGCTTTAACCCACTGAGCCACCCAGGCGCCCCTGAGAAAATTCTTAAGGATACCGTACATCAAAAGATTCGTGATGGGGCACCTGGATGGCTCCATCAATTGGGCATCTGCCTTCGGTTCGGGTCATGATACCAGGGTCCTGGGATCAAGGTCGGCAGGGAAAATGCTTTTTCCTCTGCCTACTGCTCCTCCTGCTTATGCTCCCCCCGCCTCTCTCTCTCAAATAAATAAATAAAATCTTTAAAAAAAAAAAAAAAAAACCAGAGATAACACCCATTAGGGATAGTCAGCCTCCACAACAGCCCAGTGATCCTTGCCTTCCAGTGGTCATGGCCTCACATGATCCTTCCACAGGCAATAAGTGCTGACCTGCGTAACCAATGATTCCACTGAAGTGGTGATAGCATGTGACTCCCAAGGCAAAGGTCAAAATAAAAAACACTGCAGCTTCCACTTTGGTCTCATGGATCTCTTGCTCTGGGGAAAGCCAGCTGCCATGTCTTGATACCCAAGCAGTCCTTTGGACAGCCCCAATGAAGAGGAACTGAGGCCCCCGCCCCCAACAGCAGCAGCGATAACTTGTCCACCACGTGAGTGGCTGACTTTTGGAGCAGATCCCCGAGCCCCATTAAAGCCTAGATAACTGCAGCCCAACCGAACTCTTGGCTGTAGCCTCACAGGAGGCTCATGAACCACCCAGCCAAAGGACTGCTGAATCTCTGTCCCATAACACGCCCCTCCAAGAAGTCCACGGCCTCCTCCCTGGCAACTGTGACTATGCTGCCTCATGTAGCAAAATCAACTTTGCAGATATGATTAAGAATCTTAAAATAGAGAAATTATCCTCGATTATCTGGGTGGGCCTAGTCCTGGAGCCTGAACTCTATCCTGCCTGGGTTCTAAAACTTATTTTTTGGGTAGGGGCTTGAGGGGTTGAGCGCTAAACCTTTTGCAGCCTTTTGAAATGGTGGCTACTGTAGGGGGATGATTCTTAATTATGCATGGGGACAGCTTACATGGAGGGAGGGGTATCCCTCAGGCTCTGATGACTCAACCTGCCCTTGATAATTTTCTTTCTTCTAGAGGAACCTTGGGGATAAGGTATAGAAACTACTTTTTGTTTTATTTTGTAGAGTATTAAGAAAAGTTATTCAACACATGGAAATGAGACAAGAGATAACTGCGTGTCTTCAATGTTCTAAGAAGCACTGGGAGACAGGCCCACACCGAAAGTACTGATTCTCTAGGAGTAGAGTCCTCTTGTTTGATTTATCACTGGCTCTTGATAGGGGCTCAGGTTCTACAAACTTCGATGCTCTTCTGGATTGGTCGACTGCAAATGCTTTTTGGAAACAAAAGATTAAAGGGATTTTTTGTCTAGTAGAAAGAATAACTTTAAAGTTTATAGCTTATGGTCCTGCAGCTTGGGTGACCAACTGTTCCCATTTGCCTGGGGATGGAGGGACTTCCCAGGACAAAGAACTTTCAGTACTAAAAGCAGGACTGTCCTGGGCAAACCGAGGCTATTCCTCACCTGCTACAAGACAGCAGCCAGTGTGGGAGCCCACTTGACCATCTTCTTTTGGTGTGTTGTCTTTCACTAGCTGGAAATACTTTGGTCTCTCCCATAGGCCTCTGGACCAGTTTTCTCATACTGCTTTTCTGTCATTAGTAATAAACAATCCAAATAAATAAATTAAGCTAAATAAATAAAAAGGGCTAAATAAAGCTTTGACACACACTTCACCATTTGCGTAAGAGTCATGCTTGTTTGGGGTGCCTACCTGGCTCTGTCAGTGGAGCCTAAGACTCCTGATCTCAGTTTTGTAGGCTCGAGCCCCAGCCTGGCTGTAGAGATTATTTAAAAATAAAACTTAAGGGGGCGCCTGGGTGGCTCAGTGGGTTAAGCCTCTGCCTTTGGCTCAGGTCATGGTCCCAGAGTGCTGGGATCGAGCCCCGCATCGGGCTCTCTGCTGAGCGGGGAGCCTGCTTCCCCCTCTCTCTCTGCCTGCCTCTCAGCCTACTTGTGATCTCTATCTGTTAAATAAATTAAAAAAAAAATTAAAAAATAAATAAATAAAACTTAAGGGATGCCTTGGGTGGCTCAGTCAGTTGAGCATCTGCCTTCGGCTCAGGTCATGATCTCAGGGTCCTGGGATAGAGCCCTGCATCAGGCTCCCTGCTCAACGGTGAGTCTGCTTCTCTCTCTTCCTCTCCCTCTGTGATTTCTCTTGTTCTCTCCCAAATAAATAAATAAATAAATCTTAAAAGGTAAAATAAAAATAAAACTTAAAAAAAAAAAAAAGATCATGGTTTTTAGCCATTTTAAATAAGCAGTACAACAAGAGAAGGGGTTTCTTTGGTGAGAAGAAGTGGAGTAATACTGCCAGGGGACCAGGCCCTGGGGAGGCTACTGGGGAAGCTGTTTCTTTCTTTCTTTCTTTTTTTTTTTAAGATTCTATTTACTTATTTGACAGAGATCACAAGTAGGCAGAAAGGCAGGCAGAGAGAGATAGGAAGAAGCAGGCTTCCCACTGAGCAGAGAACCCGATGCGGGGCTAGATCCCAGGACCCTGAGATCATGACCTGAGCAGAAAGCAGAGGCTTTAACCCACTGAGCCACCCACATGCCCCTGTTTCTATTTTTCGGTCCATTATTAATCCCCTCTTTCTTGAGCCTATAGATATGCTTAAGTCTCTTCCTTCTAGGAAAATTTTCTCCCCTTCCTCCCTCCAATGGTCCTGCCCCCTATCTTCTCACCCGAGTGCAGTCTGGCTCCTTCCTAGCAAGAAGGAATCATCCTCCTCCCAAGATCTAGTGAAGGTCACTTACAGTCCAGATACAACTGAAAAGTTTCTAATCTTGGATTTACTGAATTCTCTGTAATAAAAAAAGTAATAAAAAAATTTATTGCACCAATATCTGGTAGTCATTGGGTACCTGATGTTCTGTGAGTGTTTGTTTTTCATCGAGCATTTGACATTCTGTTCCCCAAGTTCTTGGCCACCTGGCCACTTACAGATCACCTGCTCCTCATTGGCTGATGGAACTAAACACCTCCTTCGTATCACTCAAGTCCACGCCTTGTCGTCTCCAGTGCCAAGGCCTCAGTGTGGGCTAGCTCGCCTTCTAGGACGTTCTGGAATATTATTACTATTGCTTCCATGATTAAAAGACATCTCTGGTGGCTCTGCAGGACCTGAAGTCATAAAGCTAGCATGTACCCCAATATACAAACACAGCTGACCCTTGAACATGGGTCTGACCTGTGCAGGTCCACTTACATGGGATGTTTTTCAATAAATATGGTACATCCCTGTAAATGTGTTTTCTCTTCCTTATGATTTTCTGAGTAATATTTTTTTAAAGATTTTATTTATTTATTTGACAGAGAGACACAGCGAGAGAAGGAACACAAGCAGGGAGAGTGGGAGAGGGAAAAGCAGGCTCCCCGCCAAGCAGATAGCCCAATGCAGGGCTCGATCCCAGGACCCCGGGATCATGACCTGAGCTGAAGGCAGACACTGAACGACTGTGCCACTCAGGCACCCCTTCATAACATTTTCTTTTCTCTCGTTTACTTTATTGTAAGAATACAGAATGTAATACGTATAACATACAAAACATTTGTTAATGCACTGTTACGTTACCATTAGGCTTCCAGTCAACAGTAAGCTGTTAGTAGTTAAGTGTTAGGGAAGTCTAAAGTTATACGTAGATTTCCAGTGGGGTAGGGGCTTGGTACTACACCCCCCCATGTCATTCAAGGGCCAAATATACTTATTTAAAATTATACCATTGTATTAACATGTTACTTAATATTATAAACCAGATACAGAGAAAAAAAATTCCCCAAAAGATAACATTCACACATTAAAGTGCTAATATGTCTTTCCTACCCCACAGTGGAGGTTGTACGCCCTTGCTTGGAGGCCCCAGACCCACAGCAGTAAGTGCAAGTCTATAAGGCTGATTTTCAAGACTGGTCACGATTTGGTCCCTGCCCCTATTTCCCCCTGACTTCCTCCCTTGTTCCTTGTGCTGGTCCAAGTGGAAGGAATGGAAGCTGAAGCTACCCAAACCTGCCTACTTTCTATTCACTGCCCCCCCACTTTGTTTGGAATGCTGCCCCCTGCCTTTGTTCCCCAAGCCCAAACCCTTTTGTCTTATTTATTCCTAAAAGCACTCCTTCTTCTGGCAAGCCATTTTTTGGTTGCTTCTGCCTCCCTCCATACTCGGTACACTCACGCACAGCTTTTCTTTTGCAATATCGTGTATTTCCCTCTCTGCCTTCTAGAGCTGTGAGCTTTCAAAGACAGTCCGGGCGGCACGGGGGTAGCTCAGTCAGTTAAGGGACCGACGCTTGATTTCAGCTCAGGTTATGATCTCAGGGTTGTGAGTTCAAGCCCTGTGCAGGGCTCCATGTTCAGTGGAGAGTCTGCTTGATACTCTTTTCCCTTTGCCCCTCTCCCTACTTGTGTGCATGTGTGCACACATACCCTCTCTCTCTGATATAAATAAATAAATCTTAAAAAAGAAAAAAAATCTCATTTACTTAGGAGTCCACAGTACCTGATAAACAGTAACAGCGACAGTAATGACAGCTAGTACTTTTGTAGTATTAAGTATGTCCAACCACTGCTTCAAGTGTTTTACCCATATTTACTTGATTTAAACATCAAACATCCCTATTCTGCCAACAAGGACACTTGGGCACAGAGACGTTGAGGGACTTCCTGAAGTCATTTACATAGTATGCAAAGTTCAAGGAATGCTGAACTAAACTGAACTGTGTGTTTTCTATCACACCTGTGATCGGAGAAACAGTCACCCACGCTCAGGTGAGCTGGGAAACGCTCAGGCTGAGAAAAAGGGAGATGGCGCAGACACCCCAGCCTGAGCCTGCGCTGCCCCCTGCTGGCCATCTCTGCCTTCGCGGCTGACTTCACTGTCTGCAAGTCCCTGTCACCTGAGTTTGAGCCTGGAGTCTGGCGCCCAGCACGGAATACTCTAAGAGGGAGAGGGGCCAGGAGAACGTCGTGAGAATATGCAGGGGTAACCCGTGGATTCACACACCTGAAGGGCTGTCTTCCTGATAGGGACGGCTGCATGAAACCACTCAGAATTAAGAACAGAATTGGGAAAATAAACCCTCTGCCCCCAAATGCCATAGAATGTACCCCAAACCAAGAGGAATGTTTATTATTTTAAAGAAAAAACTTAGGTGAGTGTCTGGATTCGTCTCACATTAGGTTCCTGTTCAGTTAGGATAGAAAACGAATTTACATGAATACATTAGTTCTCAAACGGGGTGCCTCAAAGAATTATTAAAAAATGCAGATGCACAGGCTTCACTGAGAGCCTGCTAAGTCAGAAGAGGCAGCGCATACTATTTCTCCTCAGGGAGAGCCCCTCACTACATTTCCCCAAACGCACAAATCTCTAAGACCGTTAAGCATGCAGCTTTCCCAGTTTAAATGACGGCAATGCCCTTCTGTTTGGGCCTCAGCAGAAAACTGTGTTATTTTTGCAACACCAAACTGTAGATGTTCGATCGCCATGAAAACAAAAAAAGTTCTGCCTATAGACATGCAAATTCTCTCCTGTCTGGTGACGGCTCAACTGATTGTCCTTTCCCTCATGACAAGCAATCACTTTTGCCTCCTTCACACACTCATTATTCCCGACCTATCCTGGGTGTGTTCTTCAGATTTTCTTTTGAAACTGTTGTAACAGCTGCCCGAGTCCCTCAGTGATGACTGAGTTAAATAAGATGTTTAGCATGTGTCCACTTTATACCTGAATGAGAGTTCTGATCTTACCTTTCAGGAAATTTCTCTTGAACACACCCCTTCCATTCTTTGGCCATCAGCTATTGGTGCTCTTTATTTTGGCTGAACATTCAGGGGTTTCATCAGAAAAGGGTTCCTGCCCTTGGAATCTTTCATCATATGCATAACGTCCGTCCGAGGGTTCCTGGAAGACAGTGGAATAACCAGAAGAATTTATACTTCCAACGAAGGCAAAGGAGAGGTCAGAGCATTGGTTCCTAATCTTTTCTATAAAAATGAAAAGAACATACATTAGACTAAAATTAAATAAGCCCATCAAATTTTCACTGGGCTCTAACTTAGCTACCTTACTGACTCCTTCCTTACTTGTGTAGTTCATTGATTGATCAGAAATTACACATAGTTGGAAACTTTTCTTTTGAATGCCCCTTATGCCGTCCTGTACCTTATGCAAGATATGGAAGATATAAGGTCCCTGTCATCTTTCTCAGAACACAGATTCACCAACAAGAACTAATGTAATTTATCCAACAATTAGTTATTGAGCACCTTTTAAATGCCAGGCCATTATATTGTCAAAAACATCATTCCAGGCAGTCGACAGCCTAGAGAGACACCGACAAATCAATACAAATAAATGTAAATTTTTCAAATATTGGGACCAATAGATAAACTGCATGTTTTGAACCAAAACTGCAATATATTTTGCAATTCAAAAAATTTCCCTACTCAGAAAAAGGAGAGGCCAAGGTGAGCTCGAGTCATGGAAGGTACTATCTTTTGCTGAGTAGCTAATCCAATCCCCTGCTCCCCGGCCAACTTAGAGGCATAAGAGAACCATTTACTATGCCCATGGATTCTGTGGGTCGGGAATTTGGAAAGGCCCAGTGGAGACGGTTTATCTCTCCTTTGTAAGAGTAAGAACTGAGCAGGAAGATCCAATGGCTGGAGGTGATTTGAAGGCTAGGGTTGGAATCATGAACTTGCATTCCCCAGCCTTTGGCAGGTGACATGGGCTCTCAGCTGAGACTGCAGATCACCCACACGTGGCTTTCTCATGTAGCCTGCTCACATTACTGTGACTGCAGTCCAAGAGAGCCAGGGGGAAGCTGCATGGCCTTTCATGACAGGCCCTAGAAGCCATTTTGTCCCTTTTGCCACATTCTGTTCAGGGCTAGCTTCAAAGGATGTGACCTGTGCAGTCACCCAGGACCCCTTGCTTAGAACATCCTATACTTGGTTTAATACTCTGCCGTCACCGTCTTGAAATTCCTAATAATATTTACACAAAGGGCCCCACATTTTTATTTTGCACTGGGCCCTACAAATTATGTAGCCAGCCCTGAATCTCTTCATCCAGACAATTGCAAAGGACTGCCCATGCTCCCAGTGTTGGGGATAAAGACTCTCCGTCTTAAAGGGGCAGTGGGAAGGTTCTGGAAGAGTATGTGGGACTGGAAATTTTATTGTGACCTGTTTTAGAAAAGGCAATCTGCCCTAGACAGTTTGTGGCAAAGTTAAGTCATCACTTGGACTTTGGAAAGACTTTCTTCCACAGCCTCCCACAAAAATATATCCAGATCCCCCTTGTTCCACAAGGCATCCCAAAGGGAGTAAAAAAGCAATATGTGGGGTGCCTGGGTGGCTCAGTGGGTTAAAACCTCTGCCTTTGGCTCAGGTCACGATCCCAGGGTCCTGGGATAGAGCCCTGCATCAGGCTCTCTGCTCAGCAGGAAGCCTGCTTCCTCCTCTCTCTCTGCCTGCCTCTCTGCCTACCCTTGATCTCTGTCTGTCAAATAAATAAATAAAATCTTAAAAAAAAAAAAAAGCAATATGTATCTGTCAATCCTTCCATTTAGCAAATCCTGACTAAGCACAGAATGGGGAAAATTTACAGATGACTCTCAGACACCCAGCCCGAGTGGACTTGGTGTTCAGAGTGATGGAGTCTGTGAAGGGAGAAGAGAAAGCAAAGGGCGAACTACTGTTAAAAAAAGAGAAAACACTGACCCTCAGCCCTGGGTCCAGGGTCAAACGTGCTTTTGACAGGAAGCTACACCCTGGGTGTCCCGCAGTGTTCTGCTCAGGGGGACAGCAGACTGGAAGACCACTGATCTGAGTCAGGGCAGGCCAGTGTCACATAAACAATGAATCTTGGAACACTGAAAAAATAAAATTAAATTAAAAAAGAGAAAACAATGTGGTGCCTTCGGGGCATCTGCCTTCAGCTCAGGTTATGATCCCAGAGTCCTGGAATCAAGCCTCATGTCTGTCTCCCTGGTCAGTGGGGAACCTGCTTCTCCCTCCCCCTCTGTGGCTCCCCCTGCTTGTGTGTGTTCTCAATCTCTCTCTGTCAAAAAAATAAATAAAATCCTTAAAAAAGAAAAGCCCCAAATGGAGTCATTTGTACCCTTTAACAGCAAACCAGTAAGTAGTGGATCGAGGTAAAGATGCCAAACAAAACAAAAACAAGGGAAATAAAAAGGTAAGATGGTAAGGGTGTTGGTTTATTCAAAAAAGGGGTTCCAGGAGCCCAGAGGGAAGGTCTGAGAGAAGCAGCGCTTTGCCATCTCACTAACCATACCGTGTCTGCCTGTTCACCATACTTCCTGGAAGGCCACAGCTGTCCCAGGCTCAGAACAGGGTGCTGCTCATGTAAATATCTGTGCAAGGCCCGAGGATTTGGCCCACGGTGTTTCTGCAGGATGATGTTTGGCAGGTAGGCCTGTTGACTTCACCCGGCAGCCCTTCCTCCTACCGCAGTCACCACTTCTTAATCCTTTTAGAGTTAGCTCTAAAGGTTAGATTTCCCTGGGGCTCAGCCCAAGGTCCTCCTGGCATTTAAACGTCTCCCTCTTTAGGTAACCGCCTTTATTCTCACAGAGTATCTCTGCCCCCTCTTCCTCCAGACTCATTCATCCGTCCCTTTGCAGCTGGACGTCTACAGTTGGATGAATCATGGCCACCTCAAACTGAGCATGTCTAAAATGGAACTCTCTACTTTGCCCCACACCCCGTTCCCTCCAGTCTTCCCATTTCAGTAAGCACTTGCCTCCACCACCCTCACCCCCCTACATCCAATCCATCCTTTAAGTTCTTCCTCCAAACCACAACCCGGATCCACCCACTTCTCACCAGCAACGGAGCCACTAGCTCCCCTGGCTCACGTTGCTTTGGCAACTTCTTAATTTATCTCTTGCATCTCCTCTTGGCTCCTTGTCCTCCACCCTCTACAAAAAAGCCACAGTGATCTTTTCAAACCATGTATCAAGGGTGCCTGGGCCACTCTGTGGTTAAGTGTCTGACTCTGATTTTGGCTCAGGTCGTGAGATCAAGCCCCTTCAGACTCTATGGTGGGTGTGGAGCCTGCTTAAGATTCTCTCTCACCCTCTGCCCCCTCCCCTTGCCGCTTTCTCTCTCTCTTAAAAAAAAAAAGAAAGAAAGAAAAAAAAGAATAGTAACAATAATAAAAACCTAAATCAGAGCAAGCCACTTTCTTGCTCAAACTGTTCAATGTTTTCCCATTACTTTCAGAATGAAAACAACCCCTCACTGTGGAGACCCTACAACACCGGGCTGCTCTGCCCCTCAGCCTCATCCCACATCCCCACTCTGTATTACCTAGCTTCTCTTTCTGGCACATTCTTTCAGCTATCCCCAAAGCTGCATTCCGGGACTCAACTCAAAGGTCCCTTCTGAGGTCTAAGGAAAGAAACCTGCCTTCCTCATTAAATTTTAGACATGGTCTCTTTCTTCGTTTAGTGCCCTTTCTCTCTTTTCCCACACGTGCTAGAAGGGAAGCGCCACACAATGGGAGTTCGCCACTGTCTCCACGGCCTGCCAGGGTAGCTGCTCACGTGTATTTCTCTAATGATGGCAGTTTTTATGTTTTTGCTTTTTAAGATTTTATTTATTTATTTGACAGACAGAGATCACAAGTAGGCAGAGAGGCAGGCAGAGAGAGAGGAGGAAGCAGGCTCCCTGCTGAGCAGAGAGCCGGATTTGGGGCTCAATCCCAGGACCCCGGGATCATGACCTGAGCCGAGGGCAGAGGCTTTAGCCCGCTGAGCCACCCAGGCGCCCCCGTTTTTATGTTTTTTTTTTTTTTAATATTTTATTTATTTATTTGAGAGAGAGACAGTGAGAGAGAGCATGAGCGAGGAGAAGGTCAGAGGGAGAAGCAGACTCCCCATGGAGCTGGGAGCCCGATGCGGGACTCGATCCCGGGAATCCAGGATCATGACCTGAGCCGAAGGCAGTCGCTTAACCAACTGAGCCACCCAAGTGTCCCCGTTTTTATGTTTTTAAACATCTGTACTTGGCAAAGGAAAAGCTGACTATTCTGTGCGGTTACTTTAAAAAACGTTTATAAATCCGAAACTGTTGGCAGTAGATGAACTGGCCTCAAGCCCCCTGAACAACGCCGTTTTAAGGAGAGCGGGAGACGGAGGAAGCGAGAGAGGGCAAGTGCAGGGGGGCACGGCTGGGTGGCTGGAGGGGCAGGAAACATGGGCGAGTGACTAGATAGGCACGCGACGGGAATGCGCACCCAAGGGGCTGAGGAAGTCCAGAGCTCGCTTCCCTATGCCACCCACCTTCCGGGGTCACGGAAAGGACGCGTCCGGCAAGACTAGGCGCGGCGGGCGCAGGGGTATCCGCTGAGCGGGGCGCAGAGCAGCGAGTCACCCCCTTCCCGGGCCCTCAGCCCCGCACACGCTCCCCGCGCGCCTGCACGCCCGCCACGCACAGCCGCGCCCCCTACCGGCGCGCGCGCTCAGGTGAGCGCCCTCCGAGCCCGCCGCGCGTGCGTGCAGGTGAGCGTCCCGCCCCGCTCCCGCTCCCTTTCCCGCCTCCGCCTCCGCCCCCGCCCCGGTGCTTGGCCACCTGCCCGCGAAACTGGTGGTAGATTGTTGCCCTCGGGTCGCTCCGGGGCGGGGACACGGAAACTGGCCATGGAAGGTACGTCGGGGGCTCGGGAGCCCCGGGCCCGGCCGAGAGAGCGGGACCCAGACCGGCACCCCCGCCCGGACCGAGACCGCCACCCCGAGCGACACCGGGACCGATCCGGGGACCGGCGGAGGGAGAGAAACGGGGGCGAGCGGAGGGACGGGGACCGGGACAGGGGAAGGCACCGAGACCCTCGCCAGGACAGACACCGGGTCGGGGACCTTCGCGCCGGTGAACAGAGAGTCTGGGAAAAGTCCCATCAAAGTCGGACGCGGGACAGACCCCGGAGGCCGACCTGGGACGCAGCCCCGCCCCCCTGGCCCGCACCTTGGGAAACCCCGGAGCTACCGCCCCACAGGAAGGAGCGCTTCGGAGCCAGTGGCCCGGCAAGGTGAGGTGGGGCTGCGGGGCGCCCTGCGACATGGAGACCCGGAAAGCCTGGGTCTGAGACACTCCCCCTTCTCCCCCGCTGCGGTGCTCCAGCGCCCGACTCCATGGTCTAGGAAGGCGGCTTCAAGGAAGAACGTGCCATTCCCCCCTTTTGTGGTCTTAGAGGACACCTGGGAGGGAAGGAAAACCTTAAGGTGCCCCACTTCTTGATCCGAACCCGATTAACAAAGCAGAAACCACCCCTGTTGGCAGTGGCAGGGCCGGGGACCAGATGAGGAGGAAGAGAAAACTTCAGGAGCGGAGAGGGAAGGAGTGGGAAGGAGGGTAGGTAGGTGGGGTTAACCTGAGGCTCCTCCCTGACCTCTCCCCACCCTTCCGAGACGGGCCCACAGGACCGCCCCGTGGGGCTTCGGACCCTTGTCCTGTGTTCCAAAACCAGCCTTCCAAAGTCCCGTCAGGGTCTGATGAGGTCAGCCCAGTGAAGGGTTAATAGTTAAATCTGTAACCTCTTGTAGGGGTATATGTATTTCAAAACAGACTGCTGGGAGAAGCTACCCTTATACCCAAAGAACTGAATCCACCTAAAACTCCCCCCCACTGAAGGGCAGAGATTGCCCACCGTTGTCAGTGAAGTCTTCTGGACAGCCTCCTGCAAATCCCCTGACTGTTTCAGATCCCACCTCCCTGAATGAACAAACTGGGCTGGCCCTGCCTTTTAGAGCACAGATGATTCTGGTAAGGTCTTGTGAGGTGAAAGCCTCATGCTATCCTGGAAGACTTAGGGAGCTGCGAGAGGGAGTGGAAGGGAGGAGAGGAGGAAGTCAGCTCTAGACTCCACAGCCCCGTCAGGAGTTGGGTCTTTTTTCCATCCAACATTCCATCCAGCTCCACAGATATTACTGAATTCCCAGGTTGTGTGCCAGGCCAGCAAGGAGACAAGTAGGTACTGGAGTGCCGACTGCCTTCTGGTTTTGGACACCTGCTCTATTCTCTAAGGTAGAGTCAAGCTCCTCTCTGCTGTAGGATTTGAAGGTTTAAACTCAGTCCCCTTGCCAGTTGTGTCCACATAGCGGGAAAGCTGTTATCCTGAGCTTTTGTTACATTATCTAAAACCAACGAGCCAAACTCTGACAAAGGTTATACCCAGATACAGTTCGAGGCACGAGCTGTTGTGTGTTCCTGATCAAAACCACATTGCATTGGTAGCTCCCGAGCTTCATTTTGGGTTTCTTTTTAAATCAGTATCCTTGTCCCTCACCATGACCCCCTGCCCCCCGCCCCCACACCCAAGGTGAGTGAAGGGATTACTTTTGCTTTTTTGGCTCATAGCCAGCTGGTGGTTTGAAACCAAAAGACTATTTCTGCCTTTCTTCCACACAGTAAACTTTGATTTAATGGGCAGGATGGAGGGGCCAGGGCTCCATTACTTAATGGGTGAGATCTACTGACAGTGTCCACAGTCTGGTAGGAGACTGACAGGTAAATCTGCCACTGCAGGGGAAACAGATTTGGAGAGAACAGACCCCCTGCCTGAGATCTGGAAGGTTTCCTGGAGGACATTGACCTCGAAGCTGAGTCCTGGAAAAGGAGCAAGAATGAGGGGACTTGGGTGGCTCAGTAGTTAAGGTTAAGCATCTTCCTTGGCTCAGGTCATAATCCCAGGTCCTGGGCAGCCTGCTTCTCCCTCTTCCTCTTCCTCTGCTCCTCCACCGCTAGTGTTCTTTTTCAAATAAATAAATAAAATCGAGAAAAGAAGAAAGAAAAGGAGCAAGAATGGTAAGGCTGGGAGAGGAAATGAAAGGGGTTCCAAGCAGAGAACTAGCTTCCACGGTGACCTGCAGAACGGGAGTGCAGGTCATCTTTTGGGGGGCCAGGGGAGAGGAGCAGTTCACTATGGTTGGGTCTTTGAGTGTGATGTTGTAAAGAGAGATGAGCAGGGCCTTGTGTGTTGTGCTGAAAGTTTGGACTTTATCCAAAGCCATGAGAGTTTAAGGATTTCAAACCCCAGAGATCCATAATGAGAACACTGGAAGGATCCCTGGCGCCCAGCAGGTAGAAAGCTCGGGATATGCTGGAGAAAGCTGGGGAAGGAAAGAAAGTGCCAGAACTAGCAGAGGAAAAGGGAGAGACAGGAAGACACACAGAGTTATCTGTATTACCCATATGCCTAGAGGATTATTGTGGATTCAGCCCTTTGCAAAGTAACAAGAGAAGGCAGAGAATGCCAGCCTGGGCATCAGAGTCTTGTGAACGTAAATTAGCTTTAAAGAAGGCCTGGTCCATGCTGAAATGGAAAGTTAGGCTCACAAAGGTGGCTCCCAGCTACCTGGTTAGATAGCTCCTGCAGGTGGGCAAACCAGCATCCAATCAGTGCTCAGAATTATAGGGATGTGTGGCATGGTGGCTTAGCAGTGTTGGGCCAAGTGTTTGGATACCCTGTGGGGCCCCTAAACCAGAGAATTCTCTGGAATATGAAATGCTGCAGCAAAATCTGTTTCTGTTCTGCACATCTCTTTAATGTCTCCTTAATGCCAGCGTGAGATGTTCAGGGTTCTAATATTGAACAAGCTGTTGAGTTTGAAGCCTCTAATGGCCATGTATGTTTTCAGTTACAGTGAACCCACTGCAGGGAGATACCTGCCCTCGAACCCCAGGTCTGGACTAGAGGAAGTGGAGTATTACCAGTCAGAGGCTGAAGGACTCCTGGATTGCCATAAATGCAAATACTTGTGCACTGGGAGAGGTAAGCCATTTGGGAGGCATTGTGACCGTTTACTGTTTGCTGATGGTTCTGGAAGGGGTCTGAGCTGGTGAAGTGAAAATTCAAGCAGACTTCCCTTTTGGGTTCCTAACATTTTCATTTATACAACTGCATGAGGTTCTCATTCCCCCAACCCCCCAATAAAGGTAGGCACATCTGAAAGGTACAGCGAGATTTCCAGTGCTTCTCTTCAGATGTCTGGCGGCCAGGCGAGCAGCCATGCTTGGGGTGTCAGGTAGCAGGTGGAGCCGCAGGGAGAACCAGCTGTGAGCTGCCGGCCGTGGGAGGGCTGGGTTAGAGACAGAAAGCCACCTGGAGGGGGCAGCCTGGTAGCAGTTCATGCCACAGGATGTCTTTTAAAATTTGTTGTCTGAGGGGCGCCTGGGTGGCTCAGTGGGTTAAGGCCTCTGCCTTCGGCTCGGGTCATGATCCTGAGGTCCTGGGATCGAGCCCCGCATTGGGCTCTGTGCTCGGCGGGGAGCCTGCAGAGAGAGAGAGGCTCTCTGCCTACATGTGATTTCTGTCTGTCAAATAAATAAATAAAATCTTTTTAAAAATAAATAAATAAATAAATGAATAAATAATAAAATTTGTTGCCTGAGATCCATAGGAAGAAATAGATCTTCCTTGAAGGCCCAGGTTCACACACATACACGCACGTCGTGAAACAGTACTTACCTTATTAGATATCAGCTATGTGAGCAATTTCTGTTCTACCCTGTTTTACTGAGAACAAACCGGGGAAAAAAATGTTATAGAACATGCAGTTTGCAGAATATGTAAATAATATGTGTCAGCTCCAAGTGTGGTGCCCCGAGTTCCCATCCAAGCATTCGTCCTGGCCTTGCCAGTAATGAAGAAAATCTGGTTTGCCACGGTGAGCCCTTGTAGCTCACGTGATTTGGTGAGAAATTCTTCTAGGCTGCCTATGACTAAGGGGGAAAACTTCTCAGCCTAAGGGAGAGAAATCAAGGAACTTGTACCTGAAAGTGTATCATAGGGTGATTCCAATAATGCACATAATTATGGGGTTCTCTGGAACTTCCTTTAAAGAGCTCTAGGCAATCCAGGTATAAGAATCGACACTCTGGTTTACATGTATTGGCACAACCTCGTTGCTTCTAATTTGCTCAATAATTCATGAGACTCAGAGAGGTATAGTAAGATAACAAAGCCACACAGCTGTTATATAAAAAAGTTGCAGTGGAAACTCAGAGCCTAACTCTAAGGCCTGAAATGGTTTACTTGCTTGACCTTTCTTTCCTTTGTGATTATTTTACTAAGAGGAGAGGGCAGGACTTGAGCCTCCCGACCAAAACACACCTTGATTTAGCTTTGACTGCTTCCGGCTGTCTGGCTTTGGACCTAGAGATCATTTCTGAGTCAAGAGAGTGGAAGGCTGGTTTAGAAGTCAGAACCCTTGAGGGCTTATAAAGATCTCTGGATATGCAGAGGCCCACATCAGTATATAATTCTTGTATGTAGAGAAACAGCCATTGAACACCAGGAACTTGTCTCCAGCAGGCAGTGCAGGCCTGGATAAAGGTCACCCGAAGATTTCCACCCCAATCTTCAGAGTAGGTCTCTTGTGACTGCTTTTCCATATCAGTGAACTCATCTCCTCCCTCAGCAAACTGGTGGAAGTGGGAGGCTGCTATGGCAAGACATTGGGAAAACCCTAAATGTCCTTTACACTGGAATTTTTTAAATTCATTGTGGTATTCTCTACACCTTCTAAAAATACAAAGTAGATTGGGCGCCTGGGTGGCTCAGTGGGTTAAGCCGCTGCCTTCGGCTCAGGTCATGATCTCAGGGCCTGGGATCGAGTCCCGCATCGGGTTCTCTGCTCCGCGGGGAGCCTGCTTCCTCCTCTCTCTCTCTCTGCCTGCCTCTCTGCCTACTTGTGATCTCTCTGTGTCAAATGAATAAATAAAATCTTTTAAAAAAAAAAAAATACAAAGTAGATTTATATTTGCTGAGATAGAAAAAAAATGTTCCTCCTATATTCTTAAGTGAAAAAATAGGTTATATAATAGTGGCTAGAGTAGGACCCTGTTCTTCACCTAAAAGCAAGTAACAGAAAAAATGATGAATGTATGATAAAAGTCCAGAAGAAAAAATAATGGTATTTTTAAATAGTTGGATTTTAGGTAATTGTGACATTATATGTTTTTGTCTTTACTTTTTCCCATCAGTATATAGTATTTTTATAATTAAAGACAACAGTCTTTAATTATACTTACTGCCTTTAAAGACAGTAAGGCCGTCTGCATCTTGGAGGAGAGTGAAGAGCGTAAAGACAATACTTGACAGTCTGTCATTCCCACTGGAGAGTGTGTAGATAGAGGTACCATGACTTCATACATAAACCAGCTGGACCCAGGCACAAAATCCCGTTCTCTAAACACCCACCAGGGAGCTGCTGACCGTCTGCTCGTAGTCAACTGACCTACCAGGACTGTGCCAGCATATACAGTTTCCAGCTCAGAACACCTAGCTTTATAGAATCCTGAGGAAAAAGAAGCCACACACAAAAGAGTACATAACTGTATGATTCCATTTACATGAAATTCTAGAAAGGCCAACCTCGTTCCTAATGGCAGAAAGCAGACCAGTGATTGTCTGAGGAGGATGGTGAGGCATTGACCCCAAGCAGTCTCTTGGGGGAACTTTCTGGGCAGATGAAGATATTCTGTATCTTGCTTCGGAAGACCTGGCATTTGTGTTTGTCAAAACTCACCAAGCTGTACACTTAACATGGGTCGTTTTGTTCCGTATCCGTTATATCTCAATGAAGTTGATTTTAAGGAAAGCAGCCAGTTTGGGCAGAAAGGCTGGAGCTCTTTCCTTGTCCAAGACAGAGAAGCCAAGGGTCCCCCAGAGAACCTAGCCCTGGGAAAAGAATCACAGCCCGGATTTGCTCTTGAGGGAAACCAAAGAAAACCAAGTTAAATTGTAAAACAGACTTACTGAGTTGAAATCTAAGACCAGGGAAGCCCATTACGTTTCTTTAATTCAGTAAACCTTGTGGGTTTAATTAACTTGATCTTTGCTCTTTCCAATATATGTGAACCATGGTTAACATTTTGATGTATGACTTCCATGCTTTTTTCCGACTTCATTGTATTTTTTAAGCTCTATGTTATTTCCTTCAAACTTGGAGAAGTTTCCTCTTTCCAACTGAAGCAAGCCACAAAACGTATCTAGAGAGGAGATCGGTCTTTCTTAGTCTCTTTGGCAGGGAAGGGCTGGGGCAGAGAATGTTCTCGCCTTCCATGGAGGATGCCTTTCTTTCCGGTCGGGAGCTGGCCTGATTTCTCCCGCCATCTTCCTGCACCCCGGCAGCGGGAGGCACCCTTGAGGGTTACTCTTATTTTTAGCTCTGAGCACCTCCGACAGCATTTCCAGAGCCCACAGTCCCCCGCTCCCATCTCATGCCCCTCACGCAGCTGGGGCAGCTCGGGCCTCCCGGGGCGGAACCCAGAGCCCGCTGCGGCGGCGTGAGCTACCGCGGGGAAGAGGAGCATCGAGGCGGACGTCTCCGAATACGAAATAGCAGCTCTCAAAATGGTAACACACCCTTCTTTTGCAGCCTGCTGCCAGATGCTGGAGGTGCTCCTGAACTTGTTGATCCTGGCCTGCAGCTCTGTGTCTTACAGTTCCACAGGGGGCTACACGGGCATCACCAGCCTGGGGGGCATTTACTACTACCAGTTCGGAGGCGCTTACAGTGGTTTCGAGGGCGCCGATGGGGAGAAAGCACAGCAGCTGGACATCCAGTTCTACCAGCTGAAGCTGCCCACAGTCACTGCGGCGATGGCCTACAGCGGAGCCCTCATGGCCTTCTGCTGCCTCCTTGTCCTCCTGGGCGTCCTGCGGGTCCCGTGGCACTGCCCCCCATGGCTGCTGATTGAAGGCTCGTTGGACGTGCTCATCGCGGGGGCCTATGTCCCCGCTCTGTACTTCTACTTCCACCAGCTCTCGGCTGCCTATGCGTCCCCGGTGTGCAGAGAGAGGGAGGCGCTGTACCAGAGCAAAGGGTACAGCGGCTTCAGCTGCACTTTCCACGGGGGGGATATAGGAGCTGTGGTCTTCGCCGTCCTGAGCATCGGGCTCTTTGCTCTGGGGGCTGTGCTGGCCATCCGAGGTTACCGGCAGGTCAGGAAGCTCAAAGAGAAGCCTGCAGAGATGTTGGAGTTTTAGGCCTTTTAAGCCAACCCGCCAAATGTCAGCGGTGGAAGTTACTCCGAACCACTGTCTTTCACGGAATACTTGGCCATGGGACTTGCCTGCAGTTGAAGAGGGTGGGGCTAACATCAGTGTCCTGGGGGGGCCAACATCGGTGTCCTGGGGGGGCCAACATCGGTGTCCATCGGAAACTCCAGGTTACACGGAGCAGCGTTCTCTGAGGTTATAAGTTCTCGAGTCCTCTGCTGGTGAGCAAGTCAAAGTTACTGAAACAGACCAAAACTGGAAGTCAGGACCCATGAGGAAAAGGCCCGGGCTGCAGCAAAATGCACTTTTGATTAGCTCAAGGGAGATAACCCCGTGAATCTGAAGAACCATATGTTCCAAGTTGGTGGAAAGCCCCATACACCGGAGACAACATTCCGGCTTGAACTTTTGTAAACACAGCTGTCTTAAGCAGATGAGCCCCAAAGTTTTTCCACACTGAGGGCTTCACTTCCTTGATGCTCTGCAGGCAGGGTGTAGGGAAGCTGGGAGACTCCGCCTGTAAGTTGGAGGTAGGCGTGGGCCAAGCAAAGAGGAATCAGATTCATTCAGTGGGCTGCAAAGAAGCTATTCTAACAAGCCCCTTCCAACGGCTTTGAAAACTCAATAAGTGTTTTGTACCTCTTGTAAATGTACCATTGTACGGAGAATTAAACCCAACATCTGGAATTCAGGATCCATCCAGAATAAAAGAATGTAAAATCTTTCCCAACAGAAGAATGCACTTTTGGTCAGACGGCTTCATGGGTTCTTACTGCATGTTAAATTGTGACTTCAGGAACATTACAACATATTCTGGGTACAAGTGAATATGATCTTTGCTTTACATAAATCCAAAAAGAGTCCAAAGAAAAATTTTAACTTGGAGGTGATGCTTCTCTTTACAGCACATTTTTAACAGTATACCCTTAAACACAGGCAACTCGTCATATTTAAAAGGGGAGTTCCATTTCGGTTTAGAAGGTGAAATAAATGCTTATCTATGATTAGACAGTTTCTTGAAGAATACATAAGAAAGCATGAAGAGTATTGGCTTCCGGAGAGAAGGAGATTTTATTTTCCATTTTAGCATAGCTTGACTGCACGTTTCAGTTTTATTTCAGAGAAATAAAAAACTTGATTTGCTCCCCTCTTTTTTCACATTTACAGTGCAAACACAGAAGTAGATGTCTAATTAAGCGGGATATTACATGATCAGCCACGAAACCAGCCTCCCCCCAAAAGACCCCATAATGAATAACAAAAATCTCATGTCTGTTTTGGTCTCCACGTCCCTCTCTAGAGCCCTCACTCTGCTCTCTTTCCAGAGACTTGTCCCCTTCTACCATCAGAATAAACTGCTGGCTCTGGCAATCACCCTTGTTCTCTTTTGGGAGCTGTGAATCTTAATGCCCTAACAGCAAGGTTAGAAGTACATGAGCCTGGGGGTGCCTGGGTGGCTCCGTTGGTTAAATATCTGCCTTCAGTTCACATCACCATCTCAGGGTCCTGGGATGGAGTCCCTGCTCAGTGTGTGTGGGGGGAGTGTCTGCCTTTCCCTCTCCCTTTGCCCCTCCTCCTGCTCGTGCTCTCTCTCAAATAAATAAACAAAGTCTTTAAAAAGAAAAGAAGAAGAAGAAGAAAATACATGAGCCTGTTTGATATTAATAGCTAAGTCAGGCCAGGCCTGCCTGGTCTGTGATGATACTCAGTGGCCATATTCCTTCAGCAGACCCAATAGCACTGGACCCGGCATCAGACCATTATTCCTCTCAACTGTCCTATCCAGGGGGGGTAGTTGACAAGATCTAGATTTATTTCATTTCAGCCCAGCAGATACATGCATGGATCACGACTGCACTGTTTTGGCCAAATCTGCCCCAGGAGGAAGCGTTCAGGTTTCTCCATCTTGTAGCAGGACAGTATTCCTGTCTCCCTTCAGGGGTAAGATGTTAACCTGCGTGCAGAAGGAAAACCAAGGCAGAGAAGGGTATTGGATACAGGGGAAAAGTGCTCCCGCTGAAGTAGAGCGATGTTTGGGCCAATTCACTTGTTCTACTCCGGGGAGCAAGTGGCCAGTCCCTTACAGCGCCTGGGTGGTGAGTGGGCAGTTCTGATCTGATGTTATTTTCAGATATAAATTAGAGGAATGTAGCTTGTCGACTGTCGGAGACTTTGGCTGCTGTGTCCCGCGGACATCCCAGGAATTCGTGTGGGCCCGGCAGGAGTTAGGACCACCCGGCCCAGGAGATGGTGCCTCAGTCTGTTAGAGAGACTGGTACTTCGCTGCCCAGTTTTTAAATGTTACGGTACTCCCCAGTGTACTAGCGAGGCTTCCCGATTTCTGGGAAACCACACTTCTCATCATTTGTCTCATTTCTTAAATCTCTCACTAAGCCCCTTCCATTGTCTAAACGTTACTGAGTAGCATCACTTTCCATTTGCATTCACATTTTATGACTTTCCAAATATTTACATGTACTTGCTTTCACCGGGGCCTCAGCCCAGCCCCGCGGGATAAGACAGGCCGGCACCACTTTCCCTTGTCAGGTGAAGTGTGGGAGGCTTCTGGTCAGGCCACATCGCCTGCAGCGGAGTGTAGGGACAGGAGCCTGGCGTTCCCACTTTAGGTTCACATGCTTCTCTCTGAGTTCTATTCTCTGTACCCTGGGGCATGACAGGTGACATTCTTCCAGAAGTACACCTAAGCAGAAGGCAGGGCCTCTGTTAGTGATGAATGAAAGCTGATCTTGGACGAGAAGATACTCATTGTTCAGTCACCTCTCGTTTCCTTAAATGCATAAGAAACCCCCAAGTGAACAGCCCACGTGTTGGTCAGCTGAACAGACCGGTCTGTCCCCACAGTGGCATCGGAGCCCACATAACGAAGTTTGTGGACGCCGTGGGAGCAGATCTGAAAACACCTCCTAGAATAGTAAATGAACAAGACTCAGAACAGTGTGTGGGGTATGCTTCCTGGTGAAAAAAAAAAAAAAGAAAAGAAAAGCAGGGAAGGGGGGAATGAAAGGCAGATTTGAGTCAGCTTTTATATGCATGAAGGAACACTGGAAAGTTATATTAGGAAATAATGAAAGTGGGTGGGGGCAGAGAACAGGATGGACAGGGACAGGAGTGATTTTTCCCAGTGTATTCCTTTTTATGTCATTGTTTAGTTTTAAAAAAAAAAAACTTTAAAATTTTAACTGTAGATTCAGGAAATGGTAACAGATGCGCCCTCCACCCAGTGTTCCCCGGGGCTCCTGTCTTGCGTCACCGGAACGCGGCACCGGCAGCAGGACACTGACGTTGGAGAGCTGTGGATTTGACCGGCTGTACTGCACTTGTGTCTGTGTGTGTGCACACTTCTGTGCCATTCGGTCACACATATCTTAACGTCACCACCACCACCATGATCAGCGACAAACTCTCCCGTGCCGGACGTTGCTGGGGCTCCCCCACATCTCCCCATCTGCCCACAAGCACCTGTGCTCACTCTCCAAATTGTGTGCTTTGAGACTCACATAACAGGAGTCACACTGTGTATAACCTTTAACACTGGCTTTCTTCTGCTCATCGTAATTCCCTGGAGAGCCGTCCAAGTGGTCGTGTGTTTCCGCAGCTCCTTCCCTTGGACCGCTGAGTGGAGTTTCCCGTGGTATGGATGGATCCGACTGCCGACCCTTCACCTACGGAAAGACATCTAGGTTTCTGATAGAGGCAATGACAGATAAAGCTCCTGTGAGCTTTCAGGTGTACAGTTTTGTGTAGACTTTCAGTGTTTCTTTCTTTAGGATAAGTGCTCTAGGAGTCTGGTCTTAGGGTCACACGGTACGTATATATATAAATATGTTTTTTTAAGAAACTTGACAAAATTGTTTCCAGAGTGGCATTTTGGGTTTTTGAACATGTGAATATTAAGAAAAAAAAAACAAACTGGGGTTCCTGGCGGGCTTAGTTGGTAGGGTATACAGCTCTTGATCTCAGTGTTCATGAGTTCAAGCCCCATATGGAGCATGGAGGCTGCTTAAAAATCCATCCCTCTATCCATACATACATCAGTTTAAAAAACAAAAACCAAGGATGTTAATACTGAATCAAATCGTGTCTTTAAAAGCAGGGCACCGGCGGTACTTCTCAAGTCTAACCTAGACTTTTCTGGGTGAGTGATGTCGGTGTTAAATCCCAAATCTCTCTCCTCCTAGGTGTGGTACAGATAGTGGAGGTGATACTGAATGGCATGGTTCTCATGTGTGTCGTGTCCTCCTACTTTGTCCTTGCTGGATTCACTGCCACCTTCACCAGTGGTGGCGGCTTTGGGAACAACTACTACTCACCATTCGAGGGCACCGAGCTGGAGCAGGTTCGGCAGCTGGACCAGAAATACACAGTGCTCCGGGCACCCCTGATCTACGGGGGCGTGGCTGTTTCTCTGGGGCTGGGTGTCCTCACTATGAGTGTTTTACTCCAAGGAGCCAAAAGTCTCGAGGAACTGTCGGGGAAGTGGCTCCTCCTAGAGGCCGCCTTCAGCCTCCTGGCAGCGGTTAGCTACGGCGTGGGCACCGGCATTTACCTCCACGTGGCCTTGCAGATCAATTCCACGGATACTTGCAGAGCGCGAGAGAGGCTCTATGCCCGCAAGGGTCTCACCTGGATGAACTGCCAGCTGGCGGGCACGGACGGGGCGGCAGCCACCTTCGCCTGCCTCCTGGTGCTGCTGTACGGGGCCGGCGTGGTGCTGGCCCTGCGGAGCTACCGGGAGCAGAGGGTCTGCAAGGAGAGCCAAGCGCAGCGCCGCAGTCACAGCGATGCGCCCGAGTACCTGTGGTCAGGAACACTCTGAGACCCTCTTCTGTGTGGGCAGTCCACATCCCTGTTTCTCTCAAGAAGAGGTGTCTTTTCAAACGACACGTTAGACAACGGTGGTTTTCACATAATTGATTTTGCAAATGGTCCTGTCAGGACGCCTGGGTGGCTCAGTGGTTGGGCATCTGCCTTCAGCTTAGGTCATGATTCCAACGTCCTGGGATCGGGCTCAGCAGGGAGTCTGTTTCTCCCTCTGCCTCTTGCCCTGCTTGTGCTCTCTGTCTCTCTTTCTCTGACAAATAAATAAACAAAATCTTGGAGAAAAAAAAAGTCCCATCAGTACCAGCGCAGAGCTCGATGTTCATCTCAGTTTTCTATCGAGAAGTCTTGTTGGCTGAGAACTTGGGGAAAAAAAAAAAAAAGAGAGAAGAAAGAAAGAAATCACCTTTTGCAGCAAAGAACAACATCCAGAGTCTGCGGTGATGGTAGGATCATGACGATACGGAACTAAGGAGCCAGAGAAATTCAGGAGAGAGGAGACCTCCACGTCCAGGGTAGCAGGCCCAGCGCTACAGCAGAAATACTCTTGTCTGGCATGACTACTTAGTCACCGAAAGAAACCTGTCTTTGCTCCCCGTATTTGGTCCCTGGGGAACGATTTTAAAGCAGCTGTATGACTGAATCCTAAATGAGTAGCTACAGTCTGATTCTCCTAGAAGGAAGCCGCCATGACTGCCTGGGTCCCAGGAGCCATCCTCCCTTCAAGGCGGGAGGTGGGACTCCCAGTACACGAAGGCAGATGCCCGTAGTGTGCGAGTTCCTCCTCACAGTCGGGCTGAGAGAAAAATGGGTTTTTGCCAGCATTCCAAGTTCCTTGTTTTTGTTGTAAGTCATTCATTTGGATTTCACATTCCTAAAATATATTATAATTTTCTTAAATACAAGCCTTTCCAGAGAGAAATAAAATTTATGAACTTCTTCAAAGCGTTATTCAACTGATTCAACTGAACTGTTAATTTTACTAGACTAGGAGGGTTTTTTGGAGGCTTCCCCTTTTCTGCCTTCCCTGATAGAGCTCTCCAGAGTAGGCCTTCAAAGGCAGCTTGTCATCTCTCGTGACCCTGGACTGTTTTCATAACGTAATATAGATCATTAACACTGAATATTAAAAATAAAGTTTTCAGTTATTTTAATCTCAAGTTTTATGGCTGTTCTTATACTTTACGACCGGCCTAAGACTTTCAGTTCATGTCAGACACACCTCGAAATACACATGCCCTTATCATTAAGTTTTTCCCTAATTGCCCTCTTGCTTCTCCACAGCTAGTCCTTTTTTTCTGTAACATCACAGTTTTACTTTCATACTATAAATGAGGTTAAGCTATTTATAAATTAAATCTTTAGTACACTTCTAAAAACAACTTATTTCCACAATGCAATTCTGACATCAATTTCCGATTCTTTAATTTCTACTGAGTAAGAAACCAGCAAACATGAGCCTCCTTCCGCATATACCAAAATGGCTGTTGGGAGAAGCTTCATTTTCCTCCTCCCCTTTCCAGCTGCTGTCCTCCCTGGAACATACTCCTTTTCCTCTCCTCTCAAGTCCCTTCAACAGTTACTTCTTGTAGAACCGATCCAAGCTGAAAGGTCAAAACTAAACCTCATACAGAAATGCGAAAATACCTCATTCTCATTCTCTGTGGAAGTAACGCTTGGAGGAAAATAATCAGCCGAGCATCCACATTCTTAGGTTAACGTACAAACGCGGTGCCACAGGAAGTTGCTTCCCCGTCACCCTCAGCCTTGAGGCCATGGCCAGAGCCCCGTTTTCGCCAGCTGATAGGATGTTTAACAGGAGCAAAAGTCAAAAGTCAAAAGAACTCGCTCCTTCCTCACACACCCCCCAGAAGATTCCCGCCCTGCCCCCCAAACCTAGTGTTCTTCCCCGAGACATGTCCCTGTGAGAGTTTTACCCATGTCTGGGTCTTACTCTTGATAAAACGGGGACTCTGGCCTATCTAGACCCCAGCACTGTGCCCCGGGCGGCTTCGCTACTGCTCCGGAGAGTCCCCTCCTGCTGAGGGATCGGAGTCCATCCGTCACTGCAATCACAACTTTCCACCTGTGCAGTTTCATCATGTCCAAAGGCTGGAGCCAACCCAGCCTTATTTACTACCGCTTGTCTGATAGGCAAGTCAGGGTTCATTGTTCACTTGCTACAGATGAGGAGATGAAGGTTCGAGAAGGTTTAAGTGGCTTACCTGACGGCTGATGTTTTGTTGACTGCCCATCATAGGCCAGGCCTGGTACTGGGCTAAGGCAGCATTTGCACGGTCTCGTTCAAGCTCCTAAGTTACTGCTGGGAGAGATGGGTTATTTCCATTTTTAGCAGGTGAGGAAAACAGTCTTAGGTGATTTAACTTGCCTAATGTCAAATCTTTTTCTTTAAGAGTGGGAGGGAGAATCTTAAGTAGATTCCACACCGAGTGTGGAGCCTGATGTGAGGCTTGATCTCACGACCCTGAGATCACCATCTGAGCCAAAATCAAGAGGTGGTTGCCTCACCACCAACTGAGCCACCCAGGTGGCCCTAGTCAAATCTTTTAGGTAGTAGAGACAAAACTTACCCAATACATTCAGAACATGTTCTGAGAGACTAACGCACTCTTGTGTGTACCAGTGGCTGACACAGGAAGCAGAGAACACATTCAGAGGACTTGACTTCTGTTGTTGACTTCTCCATGGAGTAGGGAGGGGAGAGTCTCAGAGAGCCGAGGCACTAGAGCATACAGATGGTGGCCCTGAGCCCTGCCCGTTGAAGGTGCTCAATGAACAGCTGACACACCAGGGTTTTAAAATGTTCATTCTGGGGCGCCTGGGTGGCTCAGTGGGTTAAGCCGCTGCCTTCGGCTCGGGTCATGATCTCAGGGTCCTGGGATCGAGTCCCGCATCGGGCTCTCTGCTCAGCAGGGAGCCTGCTTCCCTCTCTCTCTCTCTGCCTGCCTCTCCGACTACTTGTGATTTCTGTCTGTCAAATAAATAAATAAAATCTTTTAAAAAAGTGTTCATTCTGCCAGATGAGGAGGAAACCTGCAAAATGACTTCAACTTGCTTTTATTAGAGAAACGTAATTTTGCTTGGAAGTCCAGAGATTATGGAGGACAACCAGTGGGAGGGAGGGTGGTGAGGAGATAATTTAGAGGCTGAACTGGATTTTAAGTATTTTGTGAGTCAAAGCGCACTCCTACAGCTAAGGTTCTGACACCAAACCCTCACCTTAGGACAAACGCAACGGCTAGGTTATCCAACCGGCCCTTCTGTGTCATCACCAGCTCTGTGATTTGGGAGCTATCAGTTACCGATTCTTCTAGTCAGCTAACAGCCCACATGCAAATAAGGACTGTTTCTGGTCTTTGGGATTTATTTAAACATATAAGTCAAGTCAGAATATGTTTCTTAACATAAAAAAATCTTTATTGCTGTTTCAGCTTAAGAGGTGAGCGAAAATATTTATTCTTGCCTTAACTCATTGCTCCATAGTGTCACGGAATGTGGTTTCATTTGTTATCTTCCTCTAAAGCAGTAAATAAATAAATAAATACATGGGGGGGGGCAAGAAAAATCCTAAAGATGCTTTTGGTTAAGAAACTAATTCTATATACAAGTTAGAGAAAATTACAGTTTCATGCCAAAATAAAGTATTTATAAAATAACAGGTATTCCATTTTAAAACAAAGCCATGAAAAAGATATTCCATTTTATTTTATTTATTATTACTGTTATTGTTATTTTTTACAAACAATAGATTTGCTGCAACATGCTCTGGCTCATATTATTGAATTAAAAAATTTAACACATTTCAAAAATATCAAAAATACACTATAATGAGTCTTAGGACTACAATACAACAAATGATTGCACAAAACCATAAGATATGAACTCACTGTCTGGATGACATCCACTGGCAACAGTGAGAGAAAACCCTAGAGCATCTGGGAGAAGTGCGTGAAATTCAGAATACAAGGAGCTTCTGTGTGACTGAATGATCACCAAATGAAGGAAATAGCAGGATTTATTGTAGCTGCTTTTCTCAATCTAGGAAGTGCTTGCCCAACTCCGGGGCAAAAGACACTAACTGGAGAGAAAGATGAACTCGCCTCCATGACTGGGGGAGTCTGAAAAGGCCCCGCCCGGAGGGAAGTAAAAAGTGACGCGACACAGTTCTCTAGTGATGCTGCAGGCATCACTGAATGGCTTGGAGGCTAATTATTTAATAATTGGTACATTTATCGGTAACAGCCAAATGCTCCCTTATGGAGGTCTCTTCATTAATAATTATTGAGTAGATAGAGAAGGTGAGCCTGTGGCTTCCAAGTACCTGCTTTTGCTGAAGGTCTACGTGGGAAGAAGAGCAACGTTTGAGATTCAGTAGATACGCCTAACCAGCTCTGTCTCCCGGAAAATAGCACTCGCTACAAACAACTGTAATAGCACCCAGTGATTACCAAGCTCTTGTGTTGGCTCTTCCGTACACCAAGGAATGAATTCATCAGCTTATTGCACACAGACACTCTACAGTAGTATAATAACGCCCTCACTTGCATGAGTAGTGCCAACTCAATGACTCTACAGTAGACTCGTAATGACATAGTGGCATTCAAATGTTCAAAAAATGAATTTCCAACCCATTAGGATAAAAATAAGAATACCATGGCTGCCAAGACTCATGGATTTTTCTTTCTTCCACGGGACTCCTGAACTGCTCCCAGAAGCAGGAGTGATACCCTTTCACAAATCCTCTTACAGTTCTCTATTAAATGGGAGGTACACACAGAGACCTGAGAATCACCCAGAGGCCAGAATCTCCGGGCTAGAGATCAGTGGTACTCTGCCCACCTGGGGAAAACATCCTCTGGGTAAAGTCCTGGGCAGTAGATTACATTCACCTGGAGACAGATTCCTGGATTTCACCATGTGACAACCTAATCAGATCACACGACGATAAATGACCTCATAGGTCAAGAATTCTGTAATCAATTTTTGGTAACGGACTATGGCCTTCTTACCCTCTATTTTAATACAGAGCAATTATAGAGGGAAATGAATGAAAGGAAGTCACAGAAAAGAGTAGTTTGGTACTAATGATATGAAAGCCTGTATGAAAGGTTTTCAATGCAACCTAGTGTTTCCTGAAAATGAATCTACCATGTAAAAAGAACATATGAAATTTTAGAGTTCTTCTGATGAAAAAGTAAATACATTTACTTTGGGTAAAGTCATTTCAGAACTGGGTTTCATGGTGGTTCCAATAAGTAGGGTGGGAAACAAAGATAAGAAAAGGGTTCACAGAGATAAAGAACTATTTTTAAGAAGCTATACTATGAAAGTGGTATATTCCCAAAGTAACTTTCTTCTGCAGAGAGACAGCATCAGTGTTTTATAACTCAAAGATTCTGCTGTCCGGGTAGCAAGACGTTTCACGTCACCCATCACTATTATTTTGGGCTTTTTCTTCATTTTCATTTCTCCTTCATCTCCCCCCGCACCATTTCCCCATATAAAAATAGGGCAGCAACACACAATTCATTCCCCCTTTTCTAATAGCATCTAAACTTTGCATGAATTTTCCCTACATCAAATTAAGACCTGAGTTCTGAAACTTTTTAGTAGCTGACCAGTAGTTTGATACAGAGAAGTCAAGTTTTTCTGACAATATGGGGACTAAAACTCGGATTCTTGAGGGGTTGAATTTCAGAAAGCCACTGGCGTGGTATGGAACCCCCCAAGAGTGAACCCCACTCTCTCACATACACACACACACACACACACGGATGTGGGGCCTCTGAGAAGATGAGGACACATAACCATTTGTGGACAGGTCATCTGGTTTTCTACTATTGCTTTAACAAAAACTTCAAAAACTCCCTCAAAGATATAAATAGATGGACAACCAGATCTATATATATCTCAACCCTATCTTTAACATTTTGTTTCTCATAAAGCAAATTCATGGTTCCGCACTATTATCTTTTTAATTGTTAAAGTATTCTAAAAATTCAAAGCACATTCCCCATCGGGTGAAATCAAGCAATGTCAAAATTTTATAGGAATAAGTAGGAATTAGTTTCCTAAGTAAGTCTTCTAATGGAAAAGGCAATAGAACAGAAATATGGAAGGAACTGCTATTTGCTAGGGTTATGTGGAATGTGCAAAAATACAGTAAACCAGGTTTTCTGTAAGCTTAGGATTTTTCTAATTAAGTCCTCCTTCCTCCTCCTATTAATTGAGCCTCGTACTCCGAAACCACGTGAGGTGGACAAGCAGTTTTCAGAAGCGTACTCTGTTCAACATTAAAGATGTGAACTCATTTCTGACACTTTAGGAAACAATCCCTCTGCTCTAGAGTGAGAGAGGGACCATGTCTAACCCATGAGCTCCGTCCACCCGTCTGCTCTCATTCAGCCTCAGTCTGTGTAGAGTCAGCTGCTACACTCAAGGTTACCTGGAGGCAAGCAGCATCGGCCTTGGCCCTACATGTGAGGAGGCTGGCTGCCAACTCCATCACACGTCGTGGGAAGAGGCCAGTCCCCAAATACTTCTCTTGTGATCTCCTGGGCAATTCCTGGCAGGTGTCAACACGTGTCAAGGAATTAGATCTCTTTTTCTGACTGACGGGGAAGCAGCCTTAATTCTCTTTCCTTCCCGATCTTCATCCCCGAAGATCCTACTCCCCCAAGTTTCCCAGGAGCTTTCCCAGCCTGCCCTCCAACAGTTCGAAGACTGCCCAGGGCCCTTCCTGGTACCCTCACAGAATGCTCCAACACCTGATGATCATTCTGTCTACAGACAAAGGTGCCGGGCTGCCTCTAAGAAGATTGGCTCGAGTGCAGATTCAAAAATAAAAAGTTCACAGTCAATGAAAAGTGCTCTCATTACATTACATACATAAATTATCGGTTTGATTGGTTCTACATTTCCAATAAACATCATTTCGAAAGGCTGTATTCTCGTAGAGAAGAATGAAAAGCCATGTGACTAGTCACATCACATCCCATCAGTTAGGCTGAGATATAAGGTGATTTCTCTGTCACAGAGATCCATCAGCAGCAATTAGTAAAGAGAATCAATCTTCAGTTATTTCCTCCACAGAAAAAGTCCCTTTCCTGCCCAGGCAGGCAAATTCTCAAATTATCCTAGGAGAGAAAGGGTTAATGGCAGGTGGTAGGACTGATACAGAACCACATTGGCTTTCTTCCCAGTAACTCTGGGAATTCCAATGCAGGTTAAATGTGAAACTTAACACTGATGGTGTTTATTAGCTTATCCCGGAGCAGGACCCTGATAGCTCTTACCACGTTTGGCTCCAAGTTCTACCCCCTCGGCTACGATTTAGGAAAGCAAAAGCACCATGCCTCCGGTAGGATCCCTACCCTGACACGGCGCAGCCTTGCCCAAAGCTCCGGCTCCCGGGGGAGGGTTACAGGGCCGTGTCAAACTCCTCCGGGAGCTCGGTCCGATCCTCTTCGTGGGGCTCAGGCTCGGGTCTGCTTTCCTGGTGTTGCTTCATTTGCTCTTTGACTTCTTCCTCCAGGTCACGAGGTACAACAAACTGATCCTCCGGCTCCAGCTGAGTCGGAGCAGCGAAGTAGCCAGTCTTCTTCTTGGGTGCTTCTGTGGCCACTTCAATGAGGTTCAGGCTATCTTCTAGGGGCACGATAGAGCCATTCGAGAGTTTCTTTCCATACAGACAGGAAGTGGAGGGGGACTTCTGTAACTCCATCCTGTCCTTGCTCCCTGGCACAAGTATGCCACTATTCACACTGTTCTGTCTTCGGATCCCAAAAAACGATCCTCTAGCATGTTCCTCAGGACACGGGGTAGGAGAATTCTCTCTCAGAGTGGGAGAGTTCTCGAGATCCCTTCCCCGACAGCAGTGGATATCTACTTCGACTTCTACTTTGCTGCCATTTGTTATGACACCTTCGACAGGCTGGTCGTCATCACTGTCCAGGCCATTGTCAGACTGGTTACTTGAGAAAGTCGCACAAGAAGGCTGGCGCTGAAAGAGCGCGGAGGTGGGTGTTGGGTGGAGGCTGCAGCGCCTCTCCGGCCTTGGAAGCAAGCCAGCATCCAGCCCGACAGTGTTGTGTTCGTCAGAAGCGGTGGACCCCACCTCGCTGCTCACCTCTGAGGTGGACATCTCGCTGCCGAACTCAGAGGCAATGCCACTGCTGGAGGAAGGAGTGGTTGGCTTGGGGGGGTCCTTGAGGACAGTGGTTGAAGCAAATCCCACAGGACCTGGGAGAGTGAGCCCATTCATTTCACATGTGCACCCTTCCTCTCCAATGTTCAAATAAACCACCATTGCCCCCACATTGTCCTGACAACCATAGCTCTGGGCTAACGTGCACAACTTCTTGGCAGCTGCTAATGGGTCCTGTACATGGCGTACTGCGTCGACAGCTTCTGTGTATGACAGGTGTTCCCATAATGCTTTGTTTCCCAGAATCAGCAACTCATCTTGAATGGTAAGTGGAGTGGCAGATATGTGGGGTTTAGGGAGGATCCAAGGGTAGAGGTATGTACAGCCCAGCATCCGGGTACAGCAGGTTACCCCGTTCACTTTGTTGTCCTAGGAGACAAGCAGAATGCAAAATTCTGAGTAACAAGCAACGACGATACACAATTTCTTATCTTTCTAGATCACAATGCCTAGTGCTCTACAGTAAAAGAGAACAGACAGGTATGGTTTTTCCTCAGATCTCTATAATTTAAGTGGACTTACAAAAATGAATGTACAGAATTCTTAAAGGACAAAGTATCATGTGATTATTATACCAAATAGTTCACAGGACTGGAGTTAAAACCAATTAAAATTAAGTGGCGAAAAATTTAGCACCTCCATCTCAAAAGATACTGGCTCTCATAGAAGTACAGGCCTCAGCATGTCCTTAAACAGAGAAACATCTGTCAGGAAAACAATAAGCAGGGCTGGTATTAACCCTCCATCACCAGTATCCTCACAGAGGTGGGTCACTAAAAATGGTTTCACATTAAAGACACAGCTGGGACAGAAAAGATTGAGTTAGATATTAAACAGCTAGGAGAATCTTTGTAGTGCAAGCATTAAATGACCTCTAAAGCTATTTAGCCTAGAAAAGTCAAGTCTGAATTCCATGGCATAATTTACCTCATCTGTAAGGGCTATACCCGGAATGAATAGCAGCAGATCAAGTCACAATGGATAGAATTCTAAACTTAGAGGAAAAAGAATAATCCTCTTTTGCTGGTTGGGAATGGTCATCTGCCAAATACTTTGTACTGATTTATTTTTAAGATAAAATCAAACAAAACCTCTAAAAAGTCATCAATATATTTGTTTCAGAGCTGTGGTCATTCTCTGGGTAAAAATCTTGGCTGTCTCATTTACCAGAATCTGTCACAAACTCTACATTTTATTTTCCTCATCTGTAAAATGGAAATAAAAGCACTTCTTTCATGGGGATTATTGTGAAAAGTAAATAAAACAAGAGTCAAGTGCTTAGCAAACAATAAATGCCTGTGGTTTAAAAATAATTCCTGCCTGCCTCTGGCGCCCCAAGAAAAACCAAAACATTATCTAAATCCTGGGAAAAGAGATTATTCAAACACAAAGTTATCTTTTATCTTTCCTTTGTTTTGACTGAAAGACCTTCCTGAGACTAATGCCTTGGTCTACCAGAATCTCCTTAATATCAACGCACACTGTAATGGCCATTTTTATGTTTTTGTGTTCCTCGGGTGGAATCTCCTCTGGGTAATCCTTACACAGAATTCTGACAGAACAGACAGCCCAGAAATGGACCCACACAAATATGGTCCGTTGATCGCTGCCGAAGGAGTAAAGGCACTTCAATGGAGAAAGGACTTTCTGGTCAATGAATACGGCCACAACAGCTGGGCATCCGCATGCAAAAAGCAGAAAGGACTCTAGACACTGAGCTTACATCTGTCATAGAAATTAACTAAAACCAGACCCACCTAGATTAAAACATGAAACTTCTAGAAGATAACACAGAAGAAAATCTAGGTGACCTTGAGTTTGGCAATGAATTTGTAAACACCAGAAGCATGAACCCATGGAAGAAAAAAAGGTAAGTAGGACTTCATTCTCAACTAAAAACTTCTTGGGATGTGCCTGGTTGGCTCAGTCAGTAGAGCATTTGACTCTTGACCTTAGGGTCATGAGTTCAAGCTCCACATTGGGTGTGGAGCCTACTTAAGAAAAAAATTTTTTAAAATTAAAAAAAATTCGTACTAAAACTTCTGCTTTTGCAAACACCACCATTAAAAGAGTGAAAAGAGGGGGCGCCTGGGTGGCTCAGTGGGTTAAGCCGCTGCCTTCGGCTCAGGTCATGATCTCAGGGTCCTGGGATCGAGCCCCGCATCGGGCTCTCTGCTCAGCGGGGAGCCTGCTTCCTCCTCTCTCTCTGCCTGCCTCTCTACTTGTGATCTCTCTCTGTCAAATAAATGAGTAAAATCTTTTAAAAAAAAAAAAAAAAGAGTGAAAAGAGGAGCGCCTGGGTGGCTCAGTGGGAAAGCCTCTGCCTTCACTCAGGTGATGATCTCAGGGTCCTGCGATGGAGCCCTACATTGGGCTCTGCTCAGCGGGGAGCCTGCTTTCTCCTCTCTCTCTGCCTGCTGCTCTGCCTACTTGTGATCTCTGCCTATGTCAAGTAAATTAAAAAAAAAAAAAAAAAGACTGAAAAGACAGACACAGACTGGGAGAAAGTATGTGCAAAACACATGCTGATAAGGACTTGTACCCCAAAATACACAAAGAACTCTCAAAACTTAACAACAAAGAAACAATTAAAAATGGGCAAAGCATCTGAGCAGAATTCCACTTTTGCAGTAAACAGTGTTCTCATGCAATTACTAAAGTCTCTTTGAAAGCAAAAATGTGATGCTAATTACTAGAAAAGGAGACAACTATAAAACAGTAGAGATACTGATGCTTCATTATTAAAAAGCAAAACCAAACCACCCAGAGCACACTAAGCTGGACACAATATAAACAGTAAAAATATCTTAAGACTTTGCACTTCAGAACAGTGATGTCAAACCGCAGAATTTTTTCTTCTTCTATTTGGAATAACAAACCAGAGGAGTTGGAAATTAACCAAGGGAGACATCTGCATTCAGTTTATGTGCTAGCTATCAGCTGAAGGATCACAAATTAGGATTTTTCATTTCTAATTTGCCTTTTCTTTTTGTTAGTCATTAACTATTCATTAGATCTTCTAGTACTATTATCTGGATTGGATACAATTTACCAGACTTGATGGGAAGAAAATGGACCTTCACTGCCTGTATGCAGAACAGCGTTCAGTAGATTTGGGAAGCAGAAGCAACTGGTAGAGAGTGAGATTCACCTCTGTTATGATGGCTTTCTGGTCCTTCACCCTTTGAGCCTCCTCCGGGTCCTGCTCCAGGCTGAAGACTTTCGAGAGGGGCACTGGCTTCCCACTGCGGCACAGGACCGCTTGGCACGTGCCAACGTTGGCTACAGTCAGGCTGAAACTACTTGTTGGGTCGGCAGTGTCGGGGCGGATGTAACAAAGGAGAGCGGAGGAGCCCAGCTTCTGGCCAGCCATTCCCAATTTCCTATTGAGGAGAAAAAAAAAAAAAAGAATGAAAGAAAATGAAGTTGTCAAAGTAAGAAGCAGTCCTTTGTGTCCACGTGTTCCACGTTTCTCTGCCGCATGACTAAGAGCCAGCTGCCCGGTGTTCACCTGAAGGCAGACTCTTAGCTACAGGACACAACTTCCACGCACAGCTGACTGAGAAAAGAGATTTTACAAACAGGTTGAGGGTGGGGGAGCTGGTGAAGCTACATCTTTGTCTACAGCTTCTGCTTGTGTCTGGTCATAGACTGTTTTTTCATTCGGTCACTTTTTTTTCCCCCCCAAAGATTTTATGTATTTATTTGACAGAGAGAAATCACAAGTAGATGGAGAGGCAGGCAGAGAGAGAGAGGGAAGCAGGCTCCCTGCTGAGCAGAGAGCCCGATGCGGGACTCGATCCCAGGACCCTGAGATCATGACCTGAGCCGAAGGCAGCGGCTTAACCCACTGAGCCACCCAGGCGCCCCTCATTCGGTCACTTTCAACTTCAGCCCATCAGAAGTCACCTGGCGGCGGGCTCATTAGAACAGATGACTGGGCTCCCGCCCCAGAGTTTCTGATGCAGTGGGCAAGGGGCTGGCCCAGTAATCTGCTGTTTTAACAAGTTCCTAGTGGTGCTGAGGGTGCTGCTCCTAGCACACCACTTTGAGAACCACTCACTTAGGCTGTGAGGTCCTCCAAAGAAGGACCACAACACTCTCCCTCCGCTATGTCCTGTACACATGGCATCCATCCCCTCGCACCATCCCCTGGCACACGATGCTAAGCACAGAGCAGATACTTTGAGAAAGATCCAGTTGCAAACTCCAGCTTTGCCATTTGCTCACTACAGATCCATAGCAAGATATTTCTCTGAGAAATTTTTCTGAGCAAATACCCATTTCTTTGGCTTGTTTGGAAAGTTAAAGATATGGTAGGAGAAAGATAGACTGGTCTTCTGCCTGGCTCTTGGGGGTGCTTCATAAACCGAGTTCTCTTTCCCAAACTCTTTCTTTTGCCAAGTTCCTAGCTCAAGTCCATTACTGAAAAATAAACTCCTTTCCCAACATCTTTGCTTTGTGTTATAATGAGAGGTAATACCAGCTTGGGCTCCAGGCTATTCCGTCTCAACCTGGATGATACAAGGTTATAACCTTTCATTTGTGCACGGCCTTTCCACAGCCCACCTAATGTACATGAGGCTATATTAGCTACTAAGAGATTTTCAATAGTTTGGTTATATAGTTTTTGCCCTTAAGTGGCTGATTAACTGGTAAATCCCCAATAAGAAGTATTCTAAACACACAAATCTGATCAGTGCTTATTAACTTTTTGTAGGTCACTACAAAAAGAAAAAAAAGTCTGTGAAGAATCTTACAAAAGCTTACACACCACCCAATGTATAAATGCACTTATACACAATCAATCTTCTACACACGATTTCTGGATTTTCCAGATCCTCAGCAGCCTCTGGGTTCAACAGGGAAAACAAATGGCTCCCCAGGCTCTTCAAAGGACCAATGTCCTCAGGCTCCTGGGTGGCTCAGTCAGAAAAGCATCAGCCTCAGGTCAGGTTGTGATCTCACAGCCCAGGGATGGAACCCCACGTTGTGTGTGGCTCCACACTCAGGAGGGAGTCTGCTTCTTCATCTCTCTCTGCCCCTCCCCATGCTCGTACTCTTTCTCTCAAATAAAAAAATCTCTAAATAAATAAATAAAGGACCAAAGGCCCCACATTTCTCCACGCTGGTCCAGAGAACAGTCGTAGCAGAAGGATCAAAGTGAGATCTTGATCCTGTACCTATAAATTTAGACCCTGCCCTTCTGGCTTAGTGAGATTTACATTCCAAAAGTAGAACCGAGTTAGGGATTATTCAACCCACCTGCTTACCTGTGAGATACCAAGAAGGTGTTAGCCATGAACACCGTGTCATTTGTTGACTGCTGCACTTCTTCCAAAAGCACGTCCGCCATGGTACACTGGAGCAGGCGAGGGAGCTCCTCGTTCCGGTCCCCGTCAAACATGCCGTATACCGCGCCCACCCCCTCTGCAAAGTTATCCACAGCCAGGGCAGAGACACACAGCCTGTAATACAAACAGGAGAAAAACAACCATCAAAGCAAGTTATGGTAAAAAGGAATCTTCTCCAGGTAGCCTTCTTTGAAAAGTATGAACTGCGGGTGGAAAAAACAGTAGCAAATTCTAATCTACATGTGAAAAAAGTATGAGGTAATTAGTAGCACCTGAAAGAGCTGATGTCCTAAGAAATGGGGGAATTCAGCCACACTCATGGGCAGTACATACTCGCTTTGCGGTGCTGCCAAAGGCTGGGAAGAGTCAACGTTTTCCTTTAGTAGTGATTAAGAACCAGTGTGGTCAACATCCTTCAGCCAGAGACCCCCAGGAGCACAACTACAGCGGAGCAAACTAGGCTTCTTACACCTCACAGCAAGGGACAATGCCCACCACGGAACTCTGGGGTGAACAGATAAGGGCGTACTAGAAAAAAGCCACAAGAGGGTTTGGGCTTTCGTTGGGTCATTTTGGGAAAGGGCTGATGAAGTGAACCAAGATTAGGTGCTGTCGGAAAGTGGGGTCGTTCTACGGCTGGGTATCTCAGTGAATCTGATCTATACGGAAAGATTAGCGTGAGGAGAAAGTAGCAATCACCGTTTTAGCCGTGAGAGGGGATGTTTAGTATTTTGTGGACTGTGCGTTCATCTTGGTTTTGTCTCACTGCACCGTGCTCTCAGAGGGATCTTCTCTCCTGCTGGCATTCTAGGATGTGTTTATGTCCCACAGGAATCAACTTGGCCCAGCTTTCAGCCCCAGATCAGATGTCAGGGGCTGCCTTTTTAATTTTTCCCCATGGCCAAGATACTCACTTATTTCTCTGCCCTGCCATCTCAGCCAGTCCATGGCTCCAGAAGGTTGATGTAAGTGTAGCATCAGTGGTTGGCAAAGGTTTCTGGTCAATTTTCAAGGTGGTGATATGGCTGTGGAAAGTGCACGAAGGGAAGATGAGACCACACAGGCGTCTGTGTTTCACAAAAACTATCCCCAAAGAACACGTGTTTTTATAAAATCATTTGCTGACAGACAAGACTCATCTCCAGAGAGAACGAGGAAAGTAGTGTGCTGACCCACGGGCTAAGGAGGAGGAGAAAGAAAAAGGGTTGGAAGAAGATATAGGGGCCAAATTTTGTGGCAATTGGTACTGTTCATTTCAATGAAAAACCAAGCACATCCAAAGATTTCCAAGCCTTAGCCAACTGTCTACTTAAATATTCTGATACAATGAAGGCTTGGTACAATGAGTGAGGTTGCATCACCTCTTAGATGATGTAATGCAGTGTAATCCAAACCTAAAATGTCTATGTACAGATATTCAGCGTGTGGCTGAGCAGTACCCATGACGCTGAATTCCGATATAAATGGGCTGTCTACTGGATAGAATATCTATGCATAACTGAATTAAGTAAAAGAACAGAGGGGCTCTATGGCCTAATTCATTTTATTTCCTTTAATGAATCAAGATCCCTACAGACCTCTACAGGAGATCACCGGCATGGCTGACGGAATTAAAAGCACATGTGGATTCAGTTTCAAAATTTTTCCTACCTAAATGTGTCCAGCGTCTTGTGTTCCAGAACCAGATTTGTATTTCCAGTCAGGTCAAGGTCTTGTAAAGTAGCAGGCAGAGCCTCGGGAATCAGGATTTCTGTCAAGTCATTGCAACTTAGGTCTACAAACTGAGAGGAAAATGGGGAAATCAAGAGAAAATACATCACAGACAGTGAATTCTTAGATCCCTAAAAGTCCCCTACCATACCCTCAAAGGAAATAATTTCTTCCCAGGAATCGATTAAATTTGTTGTGATCCCAAACTGCCACTTTCTTCTCCTCTACGAGAAGAGAGTGACCTGCCGTTTCCCCAGCAGGACACCGCTCCGTCACAGAAAAGTACCTGGATCTGAGGCAACTGCAGTATCTCTGGGAAAATACTGATGTTGTTGGAGTGCGCCACAAGGGTGTGAAGCCTTTTGCAGTTGGCTATGGTCGTGGGAATGGTTTTAAGCTTGTTGCCACTTAGGTTAAGTTCTTCCAACTGCTCCAATTTATTTAGTTTGCTGAAAAAGAAACAACCACATAGCACACTGCATTCACAGGGGGCAGCCACCAAGCCAGTGTGACGGCGGCGGCCTGGTCCGCTGCCAGAGAGCTGCTCAGAATGAAACAGCCAGACGCCAGCAAAGGGTGACTGCTCCCCAGATCTCAGCCTCATCTGTCTCTCACTGGGTTCCAAGGCCGGAAGCTTCCCTTGCTTCTCTTACAGCTCTTGGATCTGGTGGGTATGAACATCTTTCTGTTATCTGACTTATAGGGAAGAGGCTGAATCCGCGCTGGCCTGTGGTGAGTGGATTACCATGGGACTAGCTTGGCTTTTGCTAACTAGCTGCAAAATACCACACAATCTAATGTCAGCGGGCATCCTCAGCAATGAAATGAACAAGTTGTACTAAATCATCGCTAAGATTCCTTTCAGGGCTAAGTCTCTACAGCTAGCTGTGCGTCACATAATCCACCTTCAGTAGACATCTCAGGAGGGCTTGCTCTGCACGCCCCAACGTGCCAGGGACTATGATGTGAGTGACTCACTGTTCTGCGGGCCTAAACAAAGCTTTTACACAGCAAGCAAAGTATCTTCAGACAGCCTAACATCTTTACCTAAATTATTACAAACTGTTCTGTTTATAATTAATTAAAAAATTATAAAAATAAAGTCCTATAATGTGAAGAGGAAGTTTATAAAATAAATAAAACAATAATACCACCAATCTGAAATTACTATTTCTGCTAAATGAGATGCATATGCAGAATTTTCATTTGCATATTTGTTTTACATAAAATTTATCTCCTGCCCTTTCCATGTATCATAAATAATTTCTATTGCTAGAAAATTCATAGATACTTTCGAATAAGTTCAGTAAATTCAAATTGTTTTCTTTCCTACTATAATAGTAATACATACTCATTGAAAAAAAACTGAAAAGTAGAGATAAACAGAAAAAAAATCTTTTAATCCTAGTACCAGAGATAATCTCTCGTAACAGTCTGGTGGAGGGTATTCTTTCTTGTCTTTTTTAATGCAGTAAACTATATTTTTCAAAGTAAAAAATGTTATATATGTTTAATAATTTGTTTTTTTTTAACTTAACAATTTAACATTTTAAAATTAACAAATTAACATTTTAAAAATGTTCTCCTGTCCAAATCTCATGCTTTACTTTTATACTACTCCCTGCTTAGATCTAATTTGTAAATAATAATGTAGCATTCCTATTTCAGCCAGCCTCTTACTGGGCACCCAGAGCTACATTAGATTCTGAAAAAGCAGTCCAAAAGAAACAGAAGATTTGGACTACGCCTGTGTAATTAAACACTGCTCAGGAGATGACTTGTTAGTGGGTTTATGATTCAGTATAGAACATTTTCTTTAACATACTGCTCCTAAATTCCATTTAGTTTTATTATCTGTATTCAGAATACTCTAATTTTGTGTAATCTCCTATTACTTTTTATCTTCTAACCTATTTTCGTAATCTTTGAGGTATTTTAAGTTCTGTATCAGTCTGCTTTTAATGCGTCCAATAAGAATGTCATCAAATTAAGAGGAATTCATCAGCTTCAGAGCATTCCATCCGCTATCTCCCAAAAGCTTCAAAAAACCAGTATGACTTGTCAATGGTCTGTTGTTTCCACTTTACAGGAATGTATCTGAGGCCAATGGAATTAATCTGATAGGATTTCAAGAGACCTCTCACATGCTGAAATTAAGATTCTGCCTTCACTTTTTTTTTTTAAGATTTTATTTGAGAGAGAGAGAACCAGACTCCCTGCTCAGGGGACGTAAGGCTTGATCCTAGGACCCCAAGATCATGACCGAGCTGAAGGAAGATGCTCAACCGACTGAGCCACCCAGGTGCCCCAAGATTCTGCCTTCACTTAAAAAGCCATTGTTCAAATTCTTTTAGGAAGCCATCAAGTTCATCCTGTTTGTCTTTTATAAGCTGCAAATACCTCATTTCATAAACATTCACAAAAACTATGATCTCTATGAGTTTTTTGAAGTTTATCACATTTCTCTCTCTCTTTTTATTTTTTTAAAGATTTTATTTGTTTATTTGACAGACAGAGATCCAAGTAGGCAGAGAGGCAGGCAGAGAGAGAAAAGGAAGCAGGCTCCCCACTGAGCAGAGAACCCGATGCGGGGCTCGATCCCAGGACCCCGAGATCATGACCTGAGCTGAAGGCAGAGGCATTAACCCACTGAGCCACCCAGGCGCCCCTCTCTCTCTCTTTTTAAAAAGGATTTTATTTATTTATTTGACAGAGACACAGCGAGAGAGGGAACACAAGCAGGGGGAGTGGGAGAGGGAAATGCTCCCTGCTTGGTAGGGAGCCCAGTGTGGGGCTCAATCCTAGGACCCTGGGATCATTACCCGAGCTGAAGGCAGACCATTAATGACTGAGCCACCCAGGCACCCCAAGTTTATCACATTTCTAAGAAAAATCTATAAAATAAAATTAGAGTATCAAAATAAATAGTTTGGTTTTCAAATTATATCAAACATAATTTCAAATTACAGCAAACATAATTTTATATGATACATATAATTTCATTCAAATCAAACATCATTTCCCTATTGGCTTCATTTTTGAAAACATAATTTTGGGGGCACCTGGGTGTTTCAATGGGTTGAGCCTCTGCCTTTGGCCTGGGTCATGATCTCAGGGTCCTGGGATTGAGCCCCACGTCAGGCTTTCTGCTCAGAGGGGAGCCTGCTTCCCCCTCTCTCTCTGCCTGCCTCTCTGCCTACTTGTGATCTCTCTGTCAAATAAATAAACTCTTAAAAAAAAAAAAAAAAGAAAACATCATTTCTTTAATGACGACTTTCATGGTATAGATTCTTCTGGCATCAAATTTTCCAAAATCTTTTAATCAAATATACTTTGGAAAATATTGATTTCTCTACTGATACTGTTTAAAACTTTAACAGCATTAAACAGCTCTGTTATGTTTCCTTGTGGGTAGAGTCTGGCTAACTACTATTCATCTCTTCCTCCTGGAGGGCAACGCCATGCCCAGGCACCGTCCAGTGCAGCAAGCTACCTGTGTGTAATCTTGACATCCCGCATTTGTTACACTGTACTGCAAGTGCCCATTACTTGTCTGTGTCCCCAGCTTGACAGTAAGTTACTGTAATGATGACAGAGACTGTTACCTAACCACTGTTTCCCAGTACTTATGGAGAACTTGACATAAAGTAGATATACTATATATAATATACATATAATATATTATATATATATAAAGAATAAATTAATGGACTCAACAATATATTATAAAACAGAGCTGACAAGGGAAAAGAAAACATTGTTTTCAGAATATATTTCTTAGGCCAATACTTTTAAAGGTTGAAAATTCTGAGACCATTATTAAGTACTTAGAACAAAGAATTAAATACATTTTATCTACAACTTCTCTTGTTACTGATATTTAACAACTGGATACAGATTTTCTCATTCAACTAGTAGAAACACAGCACCAGAAAGTTGCTCAACACAAAGCAAGAGCCTCCAGTACGATAACTCTAAGGTAGACTGGCAAATCCAGATTTCACCCTAAGTGTCTGAAATGACCAGCGGGTACACTTGCTCACCTTGCAGGAAAGGTCTGTAGCTGGTTGTTGGCAAGATGCAGGATCCGCAGGTGCGGGTGGCCCACTAGAACAGGCACACACTGGTCTGTCAGGAGGTTGTTGGTCAGATAGAGCAGCTGCAGAGCACTCAGACTCTCCTCTCCAGTGCCAGCAGATGGCAAAGATTCCAGACTGTTTGCAGATGCATTCAAGTATCTGAGACTGACACAACACACAGAAATCACCGTTTCCTTTAAGGCTATTTGTTACCATCATCCCATCTCACTGCGGGACACTGCTCCCAAACTTCTGACACAAGTCAATTCCTCCAGGGTTTTTTTCTAATTGATTCTATCCACCGAACCAAAGTTCCTTTTATTCAACTCATGCAAGCCAAGCAGAGAGCAAAGAATTTAGGTTTGCTTATGTTCCCAGGCTTCTGCAGTGGCCTGATTCTAACCTAGTTTCATCTTTTACTGTCTGTTGTACACAGAAAAGGTGTTGTTGAATCTCATGTTTACAAATTTATCAATGGTGAAGACACCCTTCAGGGAAGTTTTGGTCTGATTTTAATAGGATCGTATTTATTTAGAAAATTCCCCGACAGTCCCCTAATGATGGGCTTATAGGCTGTTGGCACCTATTTGCAATTATAGGCATCATAATGAGCAACTTTGTGTCCTTATCTAATTATTTCTTTAGGCTATATTCCCAGAAGCAGAATTTATAGGGTCAAAAGATACATTCACCTTTAAGATTTGGGATATATGCATTGTCAAACTGAGCTCCAGAAAAGCTTTATCAAGTTATACCTTCCACAAGAAGGATATAAGAAAGTCAGTTTGCTCAATCCTTTGTCATCACTGAGTATCATAATTCATTTTAATCTCCACCAATCTAACAGATAACATATGGTATGATTTTTTTAAAAATTTGCCTAGCATGGTGTTTGATATATACAGAACATGCTTAATAAAAGACAGCTATTATTGTTAACCTTGTTGTGTGTTAAGTCTTCTTCATATTATGTGATTCACATCCCTAATTAGCTTTTTAGCTATTGAGGGTACTGTTAATATGTGTATGTCTTTATATGTCCCGAAAATGCTCTGTGCAGAGTTAGTATTAAATTAATATCATTGACAGTTTGCTATAGCTACTAAGTAGCTTCCTTACTACAGATTCTAAGGCTGTAAACTAATTTTATTCAGACTGTCATTAGAACTAAATGCAACGGGGAGGAAAAAAAAAAAAAAAAGAACTAAATGCTGTGGGGCGCCCAGCTGGCTGTGGCATGTGCGATTCTTGATCCTGGGGCTGTGGGTTCAAGATCCATGTTAGGTGTAGAGATTGCTTAACAATAAAAACTTGAACAACAACAACAATCACAACAGCAACAACAAAGAGGGCACCTGGGTGGCTCAGTCAGTTAAGCATCTGACTCTTGATATTGGGGTTGTGGGTTTAATCCCCACATTGGGTACAGAAATTCCTTAATAATAAAATCTTAAAAAAAAAAAAAAAAGAGGGTGACTCAAGTCAAGTTAAGCATCCAACTCTTGATTTTAGCTCAAGTCATGATCTCAGGGTTGTAAGATCAAGCCCTGTGATGGGCTTATGCTGGGCACGGAGCCTGCTCAAGATTCTCTTTCCCTCTACCCTTCCTCCTCTTGCTAAAAAAGAAAAGACCGGGCACCTGGGTGGCTCAGTGGGTTAAAGCCTCTGCCTTTGGCTCAGGTCACGATCTCAGGGTCCTGGGATCGAGCCCCACATTGGGTTCTCTGCTCGGCGGGGAGCCTGCTTTCCCCCCAACTCCACCACCTGCCTCTCTGCCTACTTGTGATCTCTCTCTATGTGTCAAATAAATAAACAAAATCTTAAAAAAAAAAAAGAGCTAAATGCAGTGTTATGCATTACTAACAAATATTTATTAATTAACAAATTAAATGTTACTGCAGTAAAATCCCATATAAGCTTTCCAAAAAGAAAATGCCCTCAAATATTTTATAGAATTTCCAAAGATTTTTTTTGACGAAAATCCAAACAAGTATATTATACATTTACAAATACATAAACTGCCAAAGATAAGCCAGACACTTGTGAGCTAAACGCTTTTCATATGTATCCTATAGCTTTATGTTAAATTACTAATGCTCATCTCTGTTTTCTCGATCTCTAAACTAAAGACAATAGAGCAGAAGACTATAATTAAAATGAGTTTTCACTTAATGGTAACATATGCATAAAATAAACCTGATTATAGGAAGTAATAGGAAGACACACTATCTACTTGTTAATTTACAATGAAAACCCAAAAAAACACCTTTTGGAACAAAGTTACCTTTAAATGCACAGTTTTCAAAGTAGGTAGTAAAAAAGCACTGCACATTAAGAATATAACTTGATGATAGCTTGGTAAAGCAAGAAGCAAAAACTAAATTAACTTTATTGATATGTTCTTTTCTCCCATATGCAAAAGCTGAAAATTGCCCAAGAAAGCTTTATCAGAATGCTGTAATTTTTCTTTAAGAGGTCATAAATGTATTCATTTTCGGAGATGAAAGCCTGTTTGAAATTTCCCAAGCTGCTTGAAATTGTTTGCAACACTAAAACTTCTTCACCATTTGATGGTTATTTCAACTCCTGAGTTAAAGAATACATGCCATGTTTCATTTACTATAAATTACTCATATAAGTCAATCCCCACCTATAGTTGGACCACATGGCAACCACTGTAAATAGAGTTCCAAAGGTCACGCCAATGACAATTCAATACTGTTTGTATTGATGACTCTCTTTTCAATAAACGCTGTGGCACTTACTTTAAGGCCTTGGAGAAGAGCGTATCTGGCAGCCTGGTGAGCAGGTTATGCTGAATATCCAGCGCCTCCAAAGGGATGTGCTCCGCCAGCACCGGGAGGCTCTGCACCTGGTTGTGCCCCACCATTAGCTTTCTGAGACTCAAGCTACTAAGGATTCTAAGGGCAACAGTACAAAGAAACAAATGAAAATCTTTCTTAAATCACAGTTTCTGAGTATACCGTTGGCCATCTCCCTGAAATCAGTAAACTAATAGATGCCAATTCTAGACAGTCTCCTCACTGGCAAGCACCTGAGCCAAAAGGACGGCCACAAGCATATGCTTACCCACCACCCACCAGCAAGTCATTTTAAGGTCATTTTGGAAAAAGGTGACTTAATGAAAGCAAACAACACAGATCTAAACAAACAAACAAAAGCAATTTCTAGAATAAATTGATTCATATTTTAAGTCTAGACAGCACCAAAATTCAGTGAGTTTATTAACACAGTTTATTCTTGAACATCATGGATTTGAATTGCATAGATCCATTTATGTACAGATTTTTTTAAATAAAGGCAACAGAGTACTGTAAATGTATTTTCTATTCCTCATGATTTTCTTGAACGAGGTTTTCTTTTCTCTAGCTTACTTTAAGAATAGAGTATAAGATACATATAACATACAAAACACAACTGTTTATGTGATCAGTAAGGCTTCCGGTCAACAGTAGGCTCTGATTTTTGGGGGGGTGGGGAGTCAAAAGTTACATGTGGATTTTCAACTAAGCAGGGTCCAGGACCCATAACCTCCACACTGTTCAAAGGTCAACTGTAACTGAATGTAATAAATAAAAACATTTATTATAACAAAAACTACTACTTATTTAGAGTTTAAAATGTGCCAAGCCAATTTAACTATTAAGTTCAGAAGGGTTAAGGGACTTTGATTTCCCAAAGATCTCACACTGAATGTGGGAAATCGTATCGTCGGGACTAGAACTAAGGTCTGATTCCAAAGGCTGCGTTCACACCTACTATGCTGCAAGCCTCTAGTTTATTTTAAAGACTCCACTAGGTACAACTACAAATTTTACATCTCAGTGCTTCTGAATATTCCATTTCCTCATTCCTAGTATCTCCTCCTTTCCGGCTCCACATACAGAAATCTTACCATCTTGTAAAAAGGTCTTCCTGAATATGCAAATCTCTCATGAAGCATTCTCTAACCATTGAAAGTTGTGAATTTCTAAAACATTTGATTCATACAGCGTAATGATGAAGAGTGAGGGCTTCAGATTAAGAACAACTACACTCAAATGTCAGCTCCCATCATTTCCTCGTCAAGTGTGACCTTGGGCAAGCTACCGAACCGCTGCAGGCCCTTATTCCCTCATTTGTGCGATGAGAATAAGTGTCTATCTAATAACGTGGTTAAAGGATTAATAAGATAATAAAATTGAGATTCTTAGAATATTACTCAGCTCCTAATAACTTATCCAATACAAATGATCTATTATCATAATCAAGTCCCTGATCTATGCCAATAACTCCTGTTACATTTTATCACAGTTATCTGTGCACAAGTCACCCCAACTATCCACTTACCAGTTCCATGCAGGCCAACACTGTGCATTAGCCATCACTGTATTCCTTACCACACTTCACACTGCCCTGCACTCAGAAAGTACTCAATATTTAACAACAACAACAAAAAAGAATGAAAAACCTTTGAAAGGCAACCCAAAGGGCATCTGGGTGGCTCAGTCGATTAAGTGTCTGACTTTGGCTCTGGTTGTGATCCCAGGGTCCTGGGACGGAGGCCCAAGTCGAGTACACTGCTTGGGGAATCTGCTTCTCCCTCTGCCCCTCCCCTTCTGTCTCTCTCTCAAATAAATAAATAAAATCTTAAAAAAAAAAAAAAAAAGGGCAATCCAAACCTAGGAAAAGAATTACAGATGCATACAAACACACGTACCTCAAGGGAACCTCTGTCAGAAGATTATAGCTCACATCTAATATTTCCATCTTCTTTGCTTCACAGGCCCAGTCTGGGACACACTCTAGCAGGTTTCTACAGAAAATAATTAAAAGGCATCGCTGAAGATGACAAGTGGAACTCATTTCACTAGTCTGTAATATATCTGTTAACCAGCCTGTGAGTGCCTTGAGGGCAGAAGCACTCTCCCCAAAGCATCCCTAGCATGCCACCTGGAATATGGAAGGCACTCAATGAATGCTGCTGATAGGAAGAGAGAGACAAACACATGAACATGTATTATATTCCATCAATTATGCTACCTGTTCAAAGAAGACACTGAGGCTCCGAGCACCAAGGAAAGCACAGAGTAGAGAGATGGGCGAAGGTAAGACAATGAAATCAGTGGCATTCTAAACAAACTTTCAAAGATGAGTAGGATTTGCACAGGTAATAAATGACTGGAGGAGAAGAGAAGGAAAACTGTAGAGAAAATGAACCAAGTGAATACACAGGTGAGGAAGTGGGGACAGAAGGTAAGTGGTGGCAGAAGCTTCAAGTCATTTACAACGTGAGTCCAGGCCACCCAGCAGATAGTCAGCACAAGGAATTCTATGTTCAGATGATACTTAGCTTCGCAAAGGCTCAAAGAATCTACTGAAGGACAGATCACAGCATGAGGCAGGAAGAAGCAGATACTGCTACAACAGCCAAGCGAAGGGAGCACTCTGCCCGACGTGGATCAGGGCCAGCTCCCCCAAGACACATGACATCTGGGTTAGAATGTGAAGAATGTTGTACATTGACCCAAGATGACAAAGACATACTAAGCAAGAGGTGACAAAATGCGGTAGAGCAGCAAGAAGAAAAGAAAGGGCATGGTGTATGTGAGGAATAATCGGCAGTCTGGTGAGGCCAGCAGCAAATATGGAGCCAAGGGGGAGGAAACAAGCTGGAGAGATGTAAATCATGTCTAGAAGATTGTGACTTTATCCTGCAGGGACAGGAGGATCACTGAAGGGTCTGTAAGCAGTAGAAAGACACAGTCCGTGTTGTACCTTCAAGAGCTCACCCTGTGGCTACTCAGAGATCTGGCTGAGGTGCTTTTTTTTAGTAAAAGGAAGCTGCTACAGATTTCCAGACAAGACATGGTATGGGCCCAAGTGGGTGGTAAGACAAAAGGAAAGGAGGGGAGGGATTCCAGAAATATCTAAGAGACAAAAATCAAAGCAACTGGGAGATGAATTAGACATGGGAGTAGAGCAGAAGAATAAAAAATGATTTTCAGGCTTTTCATCTAGGGAGAAAAATCATATCCTGAGAAAGGACTGGTAGGCTACAAAAGAGGTTGGAAATATAAGTTGCAAGTGGTGTCCATCTGATAGGACTATCTTATGATAATCCCAAAAGCTGAAGCAGACATAAGACAACAAGCTAAGCTAGGGTTGGAGGAATGAATAAGGAGTTTCACTTGGCACATGTGTGAAGTACTTGTAGACGGGCAGGTCAAAAATCCCTAATGCGCAACTGGACACATGGATCTGAGGCTGGAAGGGGCCGGATAGGCAATCTAGGTGATGTTGACACCAACTGTAGCTGAACTCATAGAGTAAATGAGACTCTGTCGCATGAGAACGTAGCAGGCAAAGGCAGAGCCCATAAGGAACCTGTAAAAGGCTGGCTGAGGAAGAAGAGTGCGCAGGAGACAGGAGGGGTCGAAGCCGCATGAAAAATATCTGGTTGTATTAGCCAGCTGAGGAAAAAGCATGCTTGAAGAAAAGAGAGCAGGAATGACAGTGTCGACATAAAGTAGTTCCACATGAGAAGGCTGAAAGCAAGCTGTGACGGAATAAACGAATGGGAACCGAGGAAACTGAGCCAACAAATGAACATACTTACTGAGAAATTTGGACAAAAAGGAAATGTGAAGAATTAGGTAAGACCTAGAGGGGCTGCAAGTAGCTGTGTTTTTTAAGACAGACGAGGTGTGAGTGTGAGTGGATGGAGAAGAGGGAAGACCACGACCACACACGACGGGGGAGGAAGTGGTCTCACAGAGCCAGGTGTGGAGCAGGGGAGCGGCTGCTGGTCCGGGCCCGAGAGGCCGGCCTGGACTCGAACAGAGGAAAGAAGTGGAGAATGGATGTCAATCTACATGCCTTCAAGCGAGGTGGGAGGAAGCTGAGGGAGACGGCTTAAGATGATCTCGATTTTCCCAATCCAGTGAGGAGCTAAGCTCTGGAGCACAGGGGGGCAGAGCAGCGGAGGGAAGCCAAGCCACATGGAGCAGATGCCCAGGACACTGGAAGGACCCGACAAGAGAAAAGACTGATCAGCTCCAGCTGAGGTTGGAAACTGTGACTTTACAGTGATGTCCGTATGATTTTCTTTAGCGATGATCAAGCCCGGAAGAGAAGGTAAATCTTAGTATTGACCCATGCTGTGGTTTTGCTGAGAAGATATGACAGAAAGAAGGGGATGGAAAGGAATCTAGAACAACAGCTTAATAATAATGGTAACAAAGTAACAACAAAAAGAAACCTGGCTCTAAGAGTTACTATTTCCTGAAAGACTATTTTGTGCCAGGCACCATACAAATCTTCTGCATTTAGTATCTCATTTAATCTTTGACGCTAACCATATAGGACCCCGTCCACCTTCTGCCTGCTCTATCACTCCATGATCACAGCATTTAAGAAGCTACCCTGTAATTGTCTGTTTGGTTGTCAAACTCTCCACCAGACCATAAAACTCAACCACTGAATCCTGAATGCCCAACAGTGTTAAAAATGAAGGGAAGGAAGCATACCTCAGTTATATTTGTTCTTGACCATCAATAAAATATAATTGATATATAATTAATATTTCTCTGACCATCAGACCAACATGAGTCATAAGAATACCAAATAATTAAGAGAAGAAAAATTTTAAAATAAGTCACTAAAAATCAAGAATTATCTGATTTCAATCAGCAAAAAGGAAATCATTGCCACAAAGAAGATAAAAGATCTTCTTTGTTTGCACCTCATTCTAAATTCTCCAACTTTAAGAATAACTCACAGGCACCTTTCTGTTTCAAAAGGACCTTTCCTTGAAATAGGCGGTATGGCAATTAACAGTATTCCTCCTCTCATCCATTCTCCCCTCTCCAGGCTATCCCAAATTTCCATGTACTTAGATCTCTTATACCTCAAAACCACCAAAGTATCCACATCTATCTCTTAAACATTAAGAATCAAACAAACACCACTCTCATGCAACACACTCACCGGGAAAGTTCTAGAGAAGTGAGTTGACTGGGTACTGGATAGACATTCACTGCTGTCAGTCCTAATAAAGAAACAAACAGGTGTTAGTGACACTCTCCAAAGAAGAAAGTAACTGCGAGTAAACAAGGGCAAAGCGGCTCCGTGAGATCAGCAGGGAGAAAACTGATGTCATCTACTGAGAGGGAGTGAAGACAAAAACCTGGGTAACTTGCAATGACTAACTTTGACTACCTGATCCTGATCTTAAAACCAAATAAAACAACTAATAGAAGGATCCTGTGTACTGGTCTGAATTCACATTAGCTCAGGCAGTTGTTAAATGTCAACAGGGACTACTTAGCTCTTAAACTTAAAAAAAAAATTAATAATTGGATTTTTACTGGCAATATTTTAACTTTTAAAGTAAAACATAAATACAGTAAACTGCAACAATCTTAAGTGTATAGATCAACGAATTTTTACAAACAGAACCCAATGGGGTAACCAGTACCCAGATCAAGAAACAGCACCTTACCAGCTGCCCCCAAGATCCCAGCTAAGGTCACTCCCCAGCTGGGCAACCCTACCCTGACTCCAAATACCACAGATCATTTTTACGTATCCATATAAATACACACAGTCTGCATAATTTTCTGTCTGGCTTTATTTCCTCCACATCGTGACTGGGAGATTTGGTGCTATTACTACATATGGCTGTAGTTCACTCATTCTCAGGGCCATATCAAATTTTTTATGTAAGTATACCACAAATTATTTAACCGTTTTAGAGTTGGTAGGCATTGAAATCTTTTACAGTTTGGGGTCACTATGAAATTATGAATACTGCTTCCATGAACATTTTTATCCATGTCTTTTGTGGACACAGACATACCAGCATTTATGCTGGTATAAGATAGGAGAGCAAGAGAGAGAGTAGACAATTCTTTGGTTTTCCAAAGTGGTTGCACTGATTTACACCCACAACAGCAGATGCTGGCATTTTCAGTCTTTTCTGTTCTAGTCACTCTGGTAGGTGAGGAGCAGTGTCACGCTGGGGTTTCAATTTGCATATCCGTGATGGCCAGTGAGGCTGAGTGCCTTTTCCTTTTCCTAAGGGAACTTGGATAACCTCTTTTGCAAAGCTGAGTTCTTTACTTTTTTTTTTTTTTTTTTTAAAGATTTTATTTATTTGACAGACAGAGATCACAAGTAGGCAGAGAGGCAGGCAGAGAGAGAGGAGGAAGCAGGCTCCCCGCAGAGCAGAGAGCCCTATGCGGGGCTCGATCCCAGGACACTGGGATCATGACCTGAGCCGAAGGCAGAGGCTTTAACCCACTGAGCCACCCCGGTGCCCCGAGTTCTTTACTTTTGAGGCATCAGAACTGCAAGTGTTGGTATAAATTCTTCCAGGTTGTAGAACTTAAGGGTTCCTTAAGTTCCTTAAGTTGCTAACTTCAAGCAAGCCACATTTAGTAGGGCACCGTGAGAGAAAAATCAGTCCCTAAGTGTACATCAATGAGTCCTTTTCCAGCAGGGCCACTCATTCAGATTCTCTAGATACATTGAGAATATAGAATGGGCCTGAAAACAAGTATTTACATGACAAAAGACAGACTATCATCTCACAGTAATATCTATAAACAGCACAAGTGGACACTCATCAGCTGTGACACTGTTTGGACCTAAGCTATTAATCTAAGCTTCAATTTGAAACTTCTCTAGCATGATAAAGGAAATGAAAAGAGAAGTCCTTATCTTTTATCCTAAAAATGTATTTTAAAAATTCAGAAAAGAGAATAATGAACAGTCATCCACCCACTATCCAGTTTTTAATGGATCTTCACATTCTGCCTTATATACAGACTTTTCAAAGAATTAAAATACTGCACATACCAAGAGGTAAACATCATTTTGAATAGGATTTTTCTCTCTCCTACGGGTACTTTTATACTGTTATGGCATACATATAGCTAAGGAAACAACATTTCTGTGTGTCTGAAAATCTGATAACAACTATCTTAGTATAAATATAATCATGCTTTTCTTCCCCCCCCTCAAATAACGTTTCTAAGATTTGCCCAGATTAACACAGAGAGCTTCAGGGCATTCATTTCCATTGCTGTGCAACATTCTATTGTATAAATAGTCTTCCTATCAATAGTCATTTTTTTTTCCTTACTTTTTTTTTCACCATAAGGAACATCACCTTATGCACATGTGAGGACTTCCGGGAGATATCCCAAATGGAGAAACTGTCAGAATATGGGCTACATGCATCTTTGACTTCTTTTAACACTGTCTAATTGCTCTCCCAAGGGGTTTTACCAAATGACTCTCTCACTGACAATGTGTGAGAGCTGCTTCTCCACATCTTCAAAGCACTTCGCAGTATTTTTTTTTAACTTGTTGAGTATACAATGGCATTATCAAAATTTGCACTCTTTGATAGTGATACTCAACATTTTCCCCCATCCCTTCCTTAGTACAGAAAAAGTGATTATAATTTCCTTGGTAAAGAAAACTCCATAAAAAGAATGGCCCCAACAAATATGGGGTCTTTTACACCTAAAAATATTCCTGGAGCAAATCACTATTGAAGTGAGTGGCTTCTCATTCTAGAACTGAAGCAGCACAAAGTTTTAGACTAGAGATGGGCAAAAGTAAAGGACTAAGCCTGTGACAAATATTTTAGGCTTTGCAGGCATGCCAGTCTCACTTACAGCAACTTCATTCTGCCACTGTCTCGTGAGACCAGTAACCTGTAAACAAATTGACAGTGGACATGTTCCAACCAAAGTCTATTCACTGAGATTTGAATTTCATAGAACCTTCCAAATCAAAATTACTCTTTTGATCTCTTTTTTTTTTTTTTAAAGATTTTATTTATTTATTTGACAGAGAGAAATCACAAGTAGTCAGAGAGGCAGGCAGAGAGAGAGAGAGGGAAGCAGGCTCCCCGCTGAGCAGAGAGCCCGATGTGGGACTCGATCCCAGGACCCTGAGATCATGACCTGAGCCGAAGGCAGCGGCTTAACCCACTGAGCCACCCAGGCGCCCCATACTCTTTTGATCTCTTAACCCTGCCACTAAAAAATGTATAAAACCCCTTCCTCGTGGGCCCTATAGAAACAGGTGGTGGCCAGATCTAGCCCCTGGGCTGTAGTTTGTCAACACTTTTTCTAGCCTATTATTGATACTCTATTTTGAACATGCTTGCCCACCCTCCTACCCCTCGTTATTTTGCAAAATGCCCATTATACTTCCTTAGTGAATATCCAAGTATCCTGCAATGCCTTTTTACGCATATCTCAACCACTTAAGTGTTGACAGCAAACTTGAAAGACAAAGCTGGTCTCCACGAACCTCAAACTATACTTTGCAGAGTGGTTGAGCAACAGCACAGATGCCACTGTTCTTAGAAAACTCAGATGAGGGGTGCCTGGGTGGCTCAGTCATTAGCATCTGCCTTTGGCTTGAGTCCTAGTCCCCAAATCCTGAGATCAAGTCCCATGTTGGGCTCCCTGCTCAGCAGGCAGCCTGCTTCTCCCTCTCCCACGCCCTCTGTTGTGCTCCCTCTTTCACTGTGACTCTCTCTGTCAAATAAATAAATAAAATCTTGGGAGGCCTGGGTGGCTCAGTCAGTCAAGCACTTGCTTTCAGCTCGGGTCATGATCCTGGGATCCTGAAATTGAGTCCTGCATGGGCTCCCTGCTCAGTGGGGAGTCTACTTCTCCCTCTGCCTGATGCTCCCCCTGCTTGTCCCCTCTCTCAATCTCTCTGTCAAATAAATAAATAAAATCTTTGAAAATAAAAAAATTAATAAAATCTTAATAAAAGAGGAAAAAATATATATATAAAAAGAAAAAACTCAGACATGATCTCCATGAGAAAAAACAGGAGGCTGGCTGGAGAACTCACTGTTGGAACTGGCGTAGAGCGTTCGGAGGGAGAAGCCACTGAGCGTCAGCTCTCGCAGCTGGTTCCGTTCACAGTGCAGCTGCTCCAAGCTACACAAGGAGCTAAGATCTAAGTCAGACAGTTGATTGTCCCGCAGATCCATATGAGTGATGTACTTATTTCCCTCCAGATTTTCCGTAACCACAGTTTTCAAATGGTTCATCCTTAAATATTCAGAAATAAGGAAATCATTAGAAATAAATTCTACTAAATGTGCTTACCAAAATAAAAATAAGAGAAGTATTATCCCTTTCTCTTTCCTAAACAACTCAAAAAGTTAACTACTTGTTTCATTTTGCACAGACAGATGTACCCTGAATTCTCTATTTATAAACTTAAACGACCCAGACTTGCAAAAACATATACAAGTTAAAGAGAAAGGGAAAAGGGACCACGCTTACAAATCATTAAAACCTTAGTGAAGTTACGCAGGGATGAAGAAGCAGGCCAAAGGAAAAAGAAGAGGAACATAACTTTCAGGTTAGTGAGAAACAAAGCAGTCGTGGTGTACCATGTAGAAAACAAGAGGAAGCAGCCACACTTTCTCTCGGGGCTCTGCCTATTCCTCCTTGTAGTAAGATTCACATCACATTAATTATAGCAGAGGAAAATAATCTGTATCTATATGGAATAGTTCAAGGGTGAATTACAGAAAATGGCTTCTTAGTTCTCTTCTATGTAGAGAACACACAGACATGTTCTCATTTCCTTGTATTTCAATAAATTTTTGTGTTACTATTTCTTTACAAGGGACATCAATGGCTTAGTGTAAATGAAAGTACATTTACACTATGCATATGTGTCTTTTATATGTACGTGTCTTTTACCAGCTTCCTTTAGGAAAATATTATAGCTAGAAAATAAACCTACAAAAAAACTGACAGGAAGACCTTTAACATTTTAATTTTAATACAATGGATATTAAGAAGAAGCCCAATGATTCAACAGAAAAATGGTCAAGTGTAAGGAAAAATACAAACTACCAATTAGCATATTAAAAAGATGCTCAACCTCACTCATAAATGCTATTTAAAGAATTAAGTACTATTCTCTCCTACTACACTGACAGTAAGGAAAAAGACTGCTAAAATCTAACACTGACAAGGACATGAAGAAGTGGGCTGCTGAAAGGGTAAGTCAGAACAACCTGTGCCAAAGGTACCGTGAAAGTATCGTGTGGTACACCCAACTCACTCATAATCTCTCCGCTACTGAGCGAAAAATGAAGCTTTACTATAGTTTGGACAACAGACACTGTCCTAAAATCCTGATGTTTTGCAGAAGTGTTCATACAGAGCAAACATAAGAAAGCATCCGAGATCCCTCTGAACGGCCTCACCTGAAATCCACGTGTCTGATATGGCTCATCCTGCTCAGAACCCCAAGCTTTAGGACTTCCAGGCGATTTCCCGCCATAACCACTTTATCTAACATACTGAGTTTCTCATAAACCTCTGGAATTTGACTGAAGTTGTTAAAGGAAATTCCCAGGGAAGAAAGCTGTTGCAGATTTCCCAATTCTTCTGGTAAAGTCGTCAGAAAGTTGCCATCAAGACAGAGGGTTTGAAGACTGTAGTAAGAAAACAAAGAACAGACTTTAGGAAAGGTTTTAACAGGAATGGATAGCACTAGAGGGATATATTCTGACTGTATCACTAATTTATTATGAATCCAATACAATAAAATACACCACCTATGGAGACTCAATGACCCACATAACTGCCATGGACGGTCCCTCCAACATCAAAAATAGAGCTTCTGCTGTTGAAACTGAGGGGCTAAAGAGTTGCCCCTGCAAGCTAGTAACAGCTGCTGTCTAGAATCCTCATAATTACATGATTTACTTCACTGCCAGAGCTCATGTGACTACCTTCACTCCGAATGCCAGACAAGCTCCTTATGCTGCCAGTAAAAAACGAGTCTAGCAAAAGTCAGATACTCACTTTAGCAGACTGCCAATCTGACTCGGCAGGTCATGAATTCCGTTACAGGAGAGGTTGAGCTCAGTGAGGGTAGAAATCTCACATAACAATACAGGAAACAAACCAAGTTTATTATGGGACAAGTTTAGGCCCTTCAGCTGAGAAAATCTAAAAAGCAAACATACAAATTACAGTAATGAATGAAAAAGCCATCTGTTTTAAATGTCCACAGCAGAATCTGTTCCACAAATATCTACCGAGTACTCACTACATGCCAAATATCGTGCACAGCACAGAACGCTGAGATGCCTAATCCCAGCTCCATACCAACAAGGAACTCAGGTCTAGGGCCATGGAAGTTCCTTTCCCTTCTCCTTAAAAAGGTACAAAATCTTGGCGAGCCCATGCTGGTGTAAGTATTTTATATCAAGTCATACTGATATGCTTGAAATCTCTTCCTTTATCAAATTTCCATATGCAATATAAAAAACCTTGTAACAATTCACCAACTCATGGACACAGGAAGAGCTAATGAAAACGCACATCAAATCTCATTATAAAAGCAACGTTTTACATATTGAAATTATATTGACTCAGATGTCACTTGAAATGAATGGGCCACTTAAAACTTACAAATGCGAATGTGATATGGAGTCTGACTGCAATACGATCTGATAATAATTTTCAGTGCTTCTGTTTTGTTCCTAGAAGTGCAAGTATCTACACTATCTTACCCAGAGACTGTATCATCACTCACTGGATCCACAGGCATCACTCAGGCAATTCTACTCAGAAGGATTAATGATTTTATTAGTGTAGGGGTAAGCCTGACGTGGTGCTCTCCACAATGATGGTCTGTATCACCTGCTCCTAGTAACAAACTATAGAAATGATCCCTGAAAGTATAGTCTTTATATCACCTGCTCCTAGACTGGAGTCTGGTACTTCACTTTAATGCTCCTCTTTCAAATTTTCAACTTTTGATTTCCAATTGTCCTGACCTTGAGTACTGATTGTTCCTTTGGCTTGGTGCCTTGACTTCAGAATTCCTAATGCTGCTCTCAAACTTCATTAACCCTATTTTCATAGTGACTGAGAAGAAAATACTAGAAACCCACTTCCTTAAAATTATTGCTTCTGTAGTTTTTACATACTAATATAATTAAAACTATTATCTCATTACAAGATAGAGGCTTGCTTATACCCAAAAAGCTTCGTAACACATCACACGGGATAAAAACCACAGTGCTTTCTCAAAATTATTCTAGAAATATTAAAGTAAAATATGCCATTTCAAGGAATATTATCTTTTTTTTTAAAAGATTTTATTCACTTATTTGAGAGAGCACGCACAAGCAAGAGAAAGCATGAATGGGGCAGGGGCAGACGAAGAGGGAAAGGAACAAGCAGACTCCCCGCTGAGTGGGGAGCCTGACACTGGGCTCAATCCCAGGTCCCTGGGATCATGACCTGAGCTGAAGTCAGACACTTAACAACTGAGCCACACAGATGCCCCACAATACGTATTATTTTTTTAATCACCACTTAGTTTAAATGCTTTAATTTCCAATTTCTTCCTTGTTCACTAGAAGCCCACACAATTACTTATAGTAGGTATTTATTCACTTCCACCCACTTTTAAAGGGTAGAGGGTTGGAAGGGGGAATATAGTCTAACAAAGAAACTGGGCCATAGTCCCTTAGAAGTAAAATGATTCCTTTATCAGAAGAGAGAGGTTTCACAGCTGTCAAAAAGCTTAGAAGCTAGCATTAGTGGGTACACAGGAAAGATAAAAGCCCCAACCTGAAAATGGAATTCTTGAAATTAGGCCTATTTCTTAAAGCTATTTAAGTTTGATACTTATGATTCAAAAACTTGCCATATACTCAATCTCCCAATTTATCCTGGCTTCAGATCATGCATCACTGTCAGTGACTTACGTAACAAGATTATTCAGATCAATGGCAGCTCAACATTGCCTCCGTAACAGAACAATTGCATCTATCCTCTTGCATGGAGGGGAAAGGTCGGGGGCAGGGGTGGTGGTGGTGTAAGAAAACTGTATGGATAAAAAATTTTACTTCCTCTTCTAAATGGAGGGGAAATTTTCAAAAATATATACAATGGTAAGCATGCTCACTTCCAGGTACAGATGACTAAGACGGTGATCATGATTTGGTTTGAATAAGTTAGTCGGGAAACCCATTCCTCACATACCTGTATAGAGTGTCAAGGCCCCCAGGTCTTTCCAACTGCATAAAATTATGTCGCAAATTGAGGTAGGTGATATCTTGACTGTAGAAGAGATGCTCAGGAACCTCCTCAAGGCTGTAACATGACAGGTCAACAGTGCTGATTCGCTGGGACACCACCTGAACAGGGTCAAGGAGAAGAGCCATCTGAGCTAGCACCAAATGTCTCTCACCCAGCATAGGAACGAATCATATTTACATAAAAAGGCACTGATTTTAAAAATGCGAAGTAGAAAAAGGTAATGAGATCCAATTAGTTATTTATAAAAACCAGTTCATTTTTGCTTTTTCTTAAAACCATAAACCATAAACTGCTTCAAAACACACAACAGTGTGTCTATAAGTAAAAAAAAAAAAAAAATTATAAAGACAGAAAGTTAACATTTCATACAAGAAGTTGAGATGATCCAAAATAACTATACAAAACTCTAACAGACAGGGTGAAATTTAAAGCCATGGCCTTTTGTATCCACACGGGCTTCGCTACTTACCAGAGCAGTTTCTTCATCTGTTGTGAGGATAAAATTAAATAACCCAGTACACAGCACACTAACTAGTATGCAAAAGGGGCTCAAAAAATATTAACTTCTCTTTATAAGGTCAAAAGAATGGAATAGCTACTTAAAATTGAAACTAGTTTTATTCAGAAGAGATTTTATTACAACTACAATGTATGTATAGAAAATTCAATAAAACCAAAACAAGTTTATATTTCTATAATAGAATGCTAATAAAAGATGGGTTGTGAAAATTGGTCTAAAAACCAAACAAAATGCCACTGGAAAAGTCACTCATGTTTTATGGCATCTCATTATACGAAAACCATCCTTTATGCAACTATTTAGCTCCACAAGAAAAATGTGCTAAAATTCTGCAAATAGCTAGAACAAGAGAATTTGGAAACTGCAACACAGTTTTAGAGCACTTCATCTTTAAAGACTAAAAAAGCAGAAATTATGCTGAAAAGCTAATTATCCTCAGCATACAGTAACAATACTTTGTGACAGGAGCACAGGTCACATCCCATGGTAAGTTCAAATTTAAAGTGGTTCATCACAGCTGTGCTAAATACATACAAGACCAAGAAGCACTAGGCTAGAAATTAGGGAACGGCACCATCTCTCATTCCTTCAAGGCCATATTCCTCTCACGAGATGGTAGAGGGCACCTGGGTGGCTCAGTCGTTAAGCAGCAGCCTCCGGCTCAGGTCATGATCTCAGGGTCCTGGGATTGAGGCCCACATCAGGCTCCCTGCTCAGGGGGAAGCCTGCTTCTCCCTCTGCCCCTCCTCCTGTTTGTGTTTCCCCCCTCTGTGTCTCTCTGCCAAATAAATAAATTCTTTAAGAAGGAAAACAAAAAGAGAGAGATGGTAGAGAGGTACATGCACCTGCAAACACTTCTGAAAGCTTTTTCTACTATACAAATAATAAGTCAAGGACCTGCTGGACTTTCATTCTTCCGTTCATTATATACTTAGAGGGGCCTAAAGTAAGATACATAAAAATTATAATTCACTCTCCTGGAGAGAGTTCAGTTTCAAATTACACCTCTCATGGGATTTTACAGTCCTATCCCACATCGGGACGTCCGACAGCTTATCACCTTGGATGCCTGTCGCTGCCATCTCTGGCACTCGGCCAGCGTCTCAAAGCTGACGTGATAGGTCTGAGCTTGGGCTCCGGCTGAGCTGAACGCCAGGGAGTGCTGCCGTCGCTTCACTTCTTCCACCTGAAGGGGAGGAGGGGCGAGAACCAGAACCAAGAGAAAAAATCCCAGTCAGAGAGCAAAGGACAACAAGACAAAGAACTCAATTTTCTAAAACAGGCAAAAGATTTGCATAGACATTTCTCCAAAGAAATGTACCTCAATAAAGCCGTTTAGAAAAAGCAAAGGAGTACTTCACTGAAGTATGTTGAAGGAATAGGACTCGGAGCATACTCCTACTTAAATCTATTTATTAATTCCTCTGTAAGTCACAACACAGTCCCCATTTGATAATTAAAGATTTGTTGCATGAATACATTCTACGGTTCTGCGCGCTGGGGGCAAGCCGGGGGAAAACACAGAGCCCCTGCCCTTAGTGTAATCTGTGTTTGAGAAGGGACAAACACTCTAACACCGAAATGGTGACAAAACGTAGCATAACACAATATAGTATATAATGAATAATATCAAGAAAAAGAAAGCAGGAAAAAAGCATGGCGAACAGGGTCGGTGATCTGAATTAAGAAAGGGCAGTCAGGGAAGGCCTCACTGAGGTAACACGTGAGCAAAGACCCTAAGGGGGTGCAGGCATGGGAACCTCCTAGGCGAGGAGCATTCCACATACAGGAACACCAAGTACAACTCGCTGCGATGCAGGGCTGCATGCCGTGTTTCAGAACAGGAGTCTCTGGACTGCGTGATAAGAGCCAAAGTCTCCACTGCAAAGGTAACCCAGTTCCAACCCTTTCCACCTACACTGGGGCACAATGGAGGTAGCCGTCTGCCTGCAAAAAGTGCCATGGCCTGCTTTTTGGAGTCCTCTCCTTTCTCACTAAGCCCTGGGCTAGCTCCCATTTTGACCCCCTCCAGGGCTAAAGTAGAAAGGGAAGACCAAAGGTTATTACTAGACAAGAATCATAATCTGATTTCACAGTCTCTGGGCCGAGGAGATTCTAAAGGGATGCTTTTCCACAATGGGTCCATTTAAGGGTTCTTTTGGTTACCCCCACCCCACCCCAAACAATGACAGTGTCTCACAGATCACTTGACCTCGCTAATGCATACTCTTCCAGCAGCTGACCACTCCCTCCTCAGACAGGAAAGAATCCTGTGGTCCACTGTCAGCCTATCCTCAAGGGAAGCTTATCTGACCCTCAAGATGGCCCTGCCAGGCAAGTTCTAAGAGAATCCACCCACTCATCCATCAGTCTACCCACTGGCTTTTCCTCTCTCAACCCATCTGGGTCACAAACTAACAAACCCAAGGAGACACAATGATCCCAATGCATGACCTAGGCTCTTAGGCTACCTGGCTGCTCTGGTGACAGACTCATTTCTGTCCTCAAGACTTCTTGGAGGAGGCAGGACACCAATCCACTATGCCCCTCTTACTGCAAGGGACCCATATTAAGCTCTCTTGAATCCTGCTGAAACTTCTTTCATTAGGCTTGAAGAAAAAGGCAGAAGTCATTCCCAGCTAGGAAGGCTGTAGGGATTCACAGCACAACAGCAATTCTCTTCAAAGCAATTCTCCCCCAAAATCCAACAACCCAATTCACATAGCTTTGATGAAGACGAAGTCTCTATAGTTATGGAACCACTTACATCTTTGTCTGACATCTCACTTTGATATGTCATAACTATTGAATCTTGGTGAGTCAGCTGGAAACTTCCAAATTATACTCGTAAATCATTAGGTTTCTAGTGCCAAGTAAAGACTGAATCGAATGGCAAAAACACAAAATACTTTAAGCAAAAAAGAATCATATTAAAAAGATCCCAATAAGGGGCACCTAGGTGGCTCTATCAGTCAAGCATCTGCCTTCAGCTTAGGTCATGATCTCAGGGTCCTGTGATGGGGCCCTACACTGGGCTTTGCGTTCAGTGGGGAGTCTGCTTGTCCCTCTCCCTCTCCCTCTTCCTCTGCTCATGCGTGTGCATGCTCCTCCTCTCAAATAAATAAAATCTTTTTAAAAAAAAATTTAATTATTTCTTTGACAGAGAGAAATACAGTGAGAAAGGGAACACAAACAGGGGGAGTAGGAGAGGGAGAAGCAGGCTTCCCGCAGAGCAGGGAGCCCAATGTGGGGTTCAATCTGAGGACCCCTGGATCATGACCTGAGCTAAAGGCAGATGCTTAACAACTGAGCTACCTAGGCAACCCTCAAATAAATGAAATCTTTTTAAAAAAATCAATAAAATTAAATAATATTTATAACACTCAACTGTGATCTCACAACAGGATCATTTTTTACTAGTAATAAATCATGCTAATGAATACATCAAAATAAAGGATCTTACTGAAATGAAAAACAGATATTAATGATTGTTTTAGAATAATCTTTTTAAAAAGATTTTATTTATTTAACAAAGAGAAAGCGAGAGAACACACATAAGGAGGGGGAGCAGCAGAGGGAGAGGGAGAAGCAGACTCCCCGCTGAGCAGAAAGCTGGATGTGGGACTCAATCCCAGGACCCTGAGATCATGACCTGAGCTGAAGGCAGATGCTTAACTGACTGAGCCACCCAGGCGCCCATGTTTTATTTTTTTATTTTATTATTTTTAAAGATTTTATTTATTTATTTGACAGACAGAGATCACACGTAGGCAAAGAGAGAGAGGAGGAAGCAGGCTCCCCACTAAGCAGAGAGCCTGATGCGGGGCTCGATCCCAGGACCCTGAGATCATGACCTGAGCCAAAGGCAGAGGCTTTAACCCACTGAGCCACCCAGGTGCCCCGCTCATGTTTTAGAATAAATTTTAAATATTTTACTATGGGGTATCTGACACAGAAAAATATACTCACAAGATGCCAAATACCGAGAAAGGTTTGTAAATCTGAAATTCTCTTTCTGCCTCTCCCTCTGCCCTCCACCTACCTCCACGCTTGCTGGCTTGAGCACTTGCTTGCTGTCTCTTTCTTTTTTTTTTTTTTTTAAAGATTTTATTATTTATTTGACAGAGAGAGAGATCACAAGTAGGCAGAGAGTCCAGCAGAGAGAGAAGGGGAAGCAGGCTCCCTGCTGAGCAGAGAGCCCGATGCGGGGCTCGATCCCACAACACTGAGATCAAGACCTGAGCTGAAGGCAGTGGCTTAATCCACTGAGCCACCCAGGCGCCCCGCTCTTTCTAAAATATATAAATAAATCTTAAAAAAAGAAAGAAAGAAAATAATGTTTTTGAGATTCATCCTCATTTTGGTGTATATCAGCAGTTCATTCCCTTTTACTGTTCAGTAGTAGTCCACTGTGTGGAATGTACCACATTTGTTTATTAATTCACCAGCAGTCAATGAATTTTGGGTTGTTTCTAGTTTTCGACAATTATAAATACAGCTGCTACGAACATTCATATAAAGCCTTTGTAAAGACAGATGTTCATTTCCCAATACCTAGGAGAAATGCTGGGTCATCCGATATGCATATGTTTCAGTTTATAAGAAATAAGAAAACTGTTTTCCAAAGTGACTGTACTCCCACCGATGATATGAGAGCATTCCAGTTGCTCCTCATCTTTGCTAAATTTGGTATTCATCAGTCTTTTGATTTTAGTCATCCTAGTGGTTTGCAGAATCTGTGATAGTGATTTGCATTTCCCTAATGACTCATGATGGTGAGAATCATCCTATGTACTGATTTGCCATCTGTAGCTCTTCACTGGTAAAAGAGCTGCTCAACCCTTCTGCCCAGTTTTTACTAGGTTATCTGCCTTTCTGTTGCTGTGTTGTAAAATTTCTTTATAAATTCTGGAGAGAAGTCCTTTGTTGCAGATAAGCTTTCATAAAAATGTTTTGTATGTTGTTAATATGACCACACCAATTCTCTTTTGGTAGCTATTTGACTAGCATGCTTTTCCCACCATCCACATTCAACCTTCTAAGTGTAGGGTCTCTTACAAACAGCAAGTACTGGGGGTATCTGGATGGTTTAGTAGGTTAAGTGTCTGCTCTCAGCTCAGGTCATGGTCCCAGGGTCCTGGGATTGGGCCCCACGTTGAGCTCCCTGCTCAGCTGGGAGCCGCTTGTCCCTCTCTCTCTGCCCCTCCCCCGCTCATGCTCTTTCTAACAAATAAATAAATAAATAAATAAATAAAATCTTATAAAATAAACAGCAAGTACTGGGATTTTAAATGACAACTTGTATCACAATTATGATTACTGATATATTTCTATATGTTTCTGTCAATATAATTTGTGATAATCTACCATGCCAATCATTTCGTTCATTTCTCTCTGCTCCTTTCCTAAGATCTTTTAGCACTACAGAATGTTTTATGTTTTCTTTCCCCTCTCTACTTTTAGTGGCTTTCCTTAAAATTTTTACACTCATACTTAAGGTTTTTCCTAATAAACTTAAACGTTATTTGGTATTTCTATTCTCTTATTCCATGGCTGTATCACATGTTACTTAACAGACATACCACTATATCTTAAATATCATTCAGGGCAGTTTGAGCTTTAAGAGGTTATATTCATATTTAAAATATTTTAAAAATTTCAACTTTTTAAAACCTATATATTAACTTTACTATCATATTTTGTCAATGTCTGCACTTATCATTATTTCTTATTTCTTACAACTTCCCTTTGAATGTCCTTTCCTTTGCTGTATTCTTTTCTCTTTTATTTTTGGTGGGGTTGGGGGGTGGAAAGGGCTGTCATTTTCTTTTAACCTGTTTTCTTCATTCTGTCCTTCAGCCCCCAAGACCAGAACCAGGTCTCACATCAGTAAGTGCTGGGCTGCTGTCCCCGGTTAAGAGTGGAGCGCGCACATTCATTCAGTGGGGACGTGTTCACTTCCTGGTCACAGGGCACATAACTAGTTCCTTCCACTTTTCTAGGACCACAGCGAGAAAAAGACTTGGTTCCAGTCAGTGGTTAACAGCTGTTTTGGGATGTTTTTTTGTTTGTTTGTTTTTTCTTTCCAGCTTTCCTTCAGGAGCAGAGTACCATTCGTCTCCTGCTTCAAGGAAGAAGCCTGGGCCAGGTTCTTCTTATGAGCAGAGGACTTTTAAACCCAAATACTTATAGGAGCTGAACTCCTGGGCTGCCACAACCTTTCAGGCCCAGAACCCAGCAGGCCCTCAGATTCAGACCCTCTCACAGCATCTATTGTACATTCCATAGCACAGCTATGTCTTTTTATATATTTACCTTTTGTATATATCTATTTTACTGATATTGCTATGCATCTGGGCCAGACTGGACATCTCAAAGCATGAATGCACTAAGTTATTTCATCTGGAAGTTCTCTAAAATTCAGACTGTTTTATGATACTCAAGATGGAAAATAAAGAAACAAAATGATGTACAGCTTCATATAAATATTAACATATACCTGTTTCTAGTCATCTGTCAGTCTGTTTTAAAGACTTGCAAATGAACTCCTGCCTAGGACAGGGAATTCTCCAGCACAAACCAGAAATGGTATGCCTCCACTCCCCTTGCTGCTGGAGAGGCGCTTGTGACCGCCCACGACTCTGAATTTAAGTCAAATGGGAAAAAAAGGAGAAGCTGGAAAGAATCTGTTTTGGGGATGGATGTGGCCGGAGGCTGCAGGAGGCAGCATTGTCGGTCTCCTCGGGTGTTATGGGGGCCCAGCAGGGGAGGCAGATGCATCATCAACAAATGGGTTCTGCAGCAGAATTTGGGGGTATGAACAGGCTTTGGACCTCCCAGAGAACCGGTGATATAAATAAACCTGCTTTATGCTTAGCCTGAGTAAAGCTGGGGTGCCTGGGTGGTTCAGTCAGTTAAACGTCTGACTTGGTTTCAGCTCAGGTCGTTATCTCATGGGTCATGAGATTGTAAAATCATGAGATCATGAAATCAAGCCCAATGCTGGGTTCCAAGCTCAGCAGGGAGTCTGCTGCTCTTCTCCCTATCCCTCTGCCCCTCCTCCTGCTTGCACACTCTCTCTCTCAAATAAATGAATCTTAAAAAAAAAAAAAAAAAAAAATTTAGCCTAAGTCGGTTTCTTCTGGTTAAAACTAAGAACTCTAAAAAGCAAACTTTGTAATGCAATCTTTAATAATGCTCATATTGGCTTCTTTAAAAAGATGTGGGGAAAATGCCAAAAATTAAATGTGATTTTAATTAAGATCAAACAAATGAAGAAAAGTCATTTTTATGAGTCTTACCTTTCCCCCAACCAGAGGCAAAATGTGCATCTTCCCAGTCTGACAATCCTTCACCGAGGAAACGATGAGGCACGTCCCACAGAGAACAACTAGGCGTTCAGCCCACTTATGCAGCTGGGTCTTTCCCTTGCGTACATTATAGATGCCAGACAGAAGGATTCGATCCAGATGATCCATCTGGCATGGTTTTTCTAAAAGAAAACAGGAGTCAGCATTCAGAAGTCACCATTCAAGTATATGAGACTCTTACAAGGAAGAAGAAAGTATTATGTGCCAATATTCAACAACCTCGTTTACAGATTTAAGTTACCAAGCAATACATGTATCATAAGCTATGATCTCAGTTCTAAAATGTTATCTATCACTTCAGTTTTACAATGGGGGTCCTGTGGATGTTGGGCTGGGGAGGAAGATTTTATTTTGGGTGCAATTGTTAATTCTTCTTCCAACACAGTCCTATCTCCGTGTACACAGAGAAAGGCAATCTGGCAAGTCATTTAGATCACAGACTTTAGGGCCTGGCATGCAAACCTGAGTTTGAATCCTGGTTCTGCCACTTTGCTTCTTTGAACTACTTAATATAATCACTGAGGTTGACTTTCCTCATTTATACAGTCTGGATCGTAATACTACTTATCTTTAGGGTTTTCTTTTTCAAAAATTAGCATAATTAATTTAAAGTCCTGAGCATACTTTTGGGTAACAAAAAGGAGTACTGAGTAAACGATAGCCACTTTTACAATGAGTCCATTCTAGATGGAAGAAATTAATAAGTATGGGAGCACACTAGTTCTGTACACATTACTCCATTCTCCAGTTCCTTGTGAGGAAGAGCTTATGGCCAATACTTCAATCAACTATCCCAATCTTGGTGGCAGAAGCTCCTACATGCATACAAGAGTTTCTTTCTTTTTGTACCTTCCCTCCCCATTAGAAGTCTTCCTAAGGCTGAGACACCGTGAATAAAACAGCACATTATGACAGAAGACAGATTCTTGATTAAAACACGGCTAACACCAGACTACACAAAAATGAACAGGAGCACCACTAGTATGAGGTGCTGCAAAGAGCAATCAGCTGGGAAGAGAGAAGACTGAATTATACTTGATATTGTCACAGGATTGATTATGGAACCTGGCCATCCTGCCGCCCTTTTAACTATGTATTTCCCACAGATGATCTGAGGAAATGGGTTAGATCACTTCAAAGCTTTAAAACTTTCTATTTGACACTAGCTCTGGGGGAGACCCATCCCTCCTTCTATTTGAGGCCAATCCTTGGATCTATATTCCAAACCCCACCTTTCTCGGGGAGTTTGGTTCTTCTCTCTTCTCACTCTTCAGCTCCACCCTCCTTACTGTTCCTGTCAAAGCTACAAGAGCATTCCCATTTTCTCGCGTGCCCTCTCGGTCTCAACTGTGGAATTTCTTTAGTTCAGTGACTCTCCGATTTGGGAGTGTCCAAGACTTACTATGTAAGTCCAGTTTAAAATGTGGGACGCTGACACCCACCCACAGAGAGTCTAATCCACAGGGCTTGGGATGGAACACAGGGAAATGCATTTATTTTAGAAAGATTTTATTTATTTATTTGACAGAGATCACAAGTAGTCAGAGAGGCAGGGAGAGAGAGAAGGGGAAGCAGGCTCACTGCTGAGCAGAGAGACCAACTTGGCGCTCGATCCCAGGACCCTGAGATCATGACCTGAGCAGGCAGAGGCTTAACCCACTGAGCCACCCAGGCACCCCCCCGGGGAAAATGTATTTTTTTTTTAAGATTTTATTTATTTATTTATTTGACAGAGAGATAGAGCACAAGTAGGCAGAGAGGCAGGCAGAGGAAGAAGGAAAAGCAGGCTCCCCACTGAGCAGGGAGCCCAACATGGGGCTCGATCCCAGGACCCTGGGATCATGACCTGAGCCGAAGGCAGATGCTTTAACCCACTGAGCAACCCAGGCACCCCGGGAAATGTATTTTTAACAACTATTCCAGGTAGTTTAAGTGCAGTTGGTCCACAAACTGTATTTTGAAAAATTGTAAGTTTACCCTTCAAGACTCTTTTGTTTTCATTTGTGCCTCTATATGAGCTATCTCTGCTACCTCACCTCCTATTTACTCAATTTTCTTCAGTCTGGCTTCCAGCCTTCAAACTGCCCTATTCATATGATGATCATGGCCCTCAGAATCCTATCTCCTGCCCCAATCTTCCCTTGGTTCTTTTTTTTTTTTTTTTTAAAGATTTAATTTATTTATTTGACAGAGAGAGATCACAAGTAGATGGAGAGGCAGGCAGAGAGAGAGAGAGAGAGAGAGAGAAGCAGGCTCCCTGCTGAGCAGAGAGCCCGATGTGGGACTCGATCCCAGGACCCTGAGACCATGACCTGAGCCGAAGGCAGCAGCTTTAACCCACTGAGCCACCCAGGCGCCCTCTTCCCTTGGTTCTAATCGCATATCTAATTGTCTGCTAGACGTATCCAAAAGATGTCCCCAACCACCTCAATTTCCAGTATCAGACTAGAAAGAAAATTATCTTTATTTGCAAACTACAAGATCTTGTATATAGAAAACCCTAAGTGAGCCACAAAAAAGATAATTAGAACCAATAAGTGAGTTCAGCAAAGCTACAGGATACAAATTTTTTTTTGAAGATTTTATTTATTTATTTGACAGATCACAAGTAGGCAGAGAGGCAGGCAGAGAGAGAGCCAGGGAAACAGGCTCCCCGCTGAGCAGAGAGCCCCATGTGCGGCTCGATCCCAGGACCCTGGGATCATGACCTGAGCTGAAGGCAGAGGCTTTAACGCATTGAGCCACCCAGGCGCCCCCCAATTTTTTATATATATATATATATTTAGGATTTATTTATTTTGGGGCGCTTGGGTGACTCAGTCAGTTAAGTGTCTGCCTTCAGCTCAGGTCATGATCCCAGGCTTCTGGGATCAAGGCCTGCATCAGGCTTCCTACTCAGCAAGGGGTCCTCTTCTCCCTCTCCCTCTGCCTTACCCCTCATGCTCCATCTCTGTCTCTCTTTCAAATAAATAAAATCTTTTTTTTTTTTAAGATTTTATTTATTTATTTGACAGAGATCACAAGTAGGCAGAGAGGTAGGCAGAGAGAGAGGGAAAGGAAGCAGGTTCCCCACTGGGCAGAGAGCCCGATTTGGGCCTCGATCCCAGGACCCTGAGACCATGACCTGAGCTGAAGGCAGAGGCTTAACCCACTGAGCCACCCAGGCACCCCACAAAAAAATAAGTTCCTTAAAAAAAAAAAAAAAAAAAAAAAAAAAAAAAAAAAATTTACTCTTATTTGAGAGCAAGAGAGAAAGAAAACACACAAGAGGGGGAGGTAAAGGGCAGAGGGAGTAAAGTCCTCAAGCAGACTCCCTGCTGAGCAGAAAACCCAGTGCAGAGATTCATCCTGGGGCACTGAGATAATGACCTGAGCAGAAATCAAGAGTCAGACAGACGCTTAACCAACTGAACCACCCAGGCACCCCAGATACAAAAACTTTAAAAAAATCAACTGTATTTTCATGCATAAGGAATAAATAATTCAAAAAGAATTAGGAAACTTACTACATCTAAGATAACATCAAAAAGAATAAAATGAAAATAGTATAGTGAAAACTACAAAACATAGTTGAAAGAAGTTGCAGACCTGGGGCACCTGGGGGGCTCGGTGGGTTGAGCCTCTGCCTTTGGCTCAGGTCATGATCTTAGGGTCCTGGGATCGAGCCCCACATCGGGCTCTCTGCTCAGTGGGGAGCCTGCTTCCCCCTCTCTCTCTACCTGCTTCTCTGCCTACTTGTGATCCCTCTGTCAGATAAATAAATAAAATCTTTAAAAAAAAAAAAAAAAAGAAGAAGAAGTTGCAGACCTAAGTAAATGGACAACATTCAGTGTTCATGAATTAGAAGATATAATATTGTTAAGATGAAAAAACTCCTGAAACTGATCAACAGCCGTGTAATCCCTACCAAAATTCCAGCTGCCTTCATGGCAGAAACTGACACATTAATTCTAAAATTCACATAGAGAAGTACGGTAGACTCAGAATAGACAAAACAATTTTAAAACAAATTTTAAAACAAAATTGGAGAACTCACATTCCCTAATTTCAAGACTCAACTGTGGAGTATGGAGTATGGAGTTGGCATATACAGTATAGTACTTAGGGCACCTGGCTGGCTCAGTTGGTATAGTATCTGATTCTTGATCTTGGAGTCATGAGTTTGAGCACCACACTCATAGATATTACTTTAAAAAAAAAAAAAAAAGCACAGTACTGACGTAAGAACAGACATAGAGCAATGGAACAGAGTTCATAAATAAACCTCTACATTTATGGACATTTGATTTCTGAGCAGGGTGTCAAGATAACTCCATGGGGAAAGAAGAGTCTTGTCAACAAATGGTGCTGAACAATTAGAAAGCCACAGGCAAAAGAATAAAGTCAGATCCCTTACCTCATATCATACACAAAAATTAATTCAAAATGGATTACAGGCCTAAATGTAAGACCTAAAACTATAAAACTCCTAGAAGAAAACAGCAGAATAGATCTTGTGGTCTTAAGTCAGGCAAAGGTTTCTTAGGCATCAACACAAAAAGTAAAAGTGACATGGGATGCCAGTCGTTGAAGCATCTGCCTTTGGCTCAAGTCATGACCCCGAGCCTTGGGATCCAGTCCGAAGTCGGGCTCCTTGCGCAATGGGCAGTCTGCTTCTCCCTCGGCCCACAGCCCTATTCGTGCTCCTGTTCTCTCTCTCACACTCTCAATCTCTCAAATAAATAAAAACCTTTAAAAAATAAAGTGACAAAAAAGAAAATATAGAAAAATGGTCTTCATCAAAAGTAAAAAACTGTCATGCTTCAACAGACACCATCAAGAAAGTAAAAAGATGACTCACCAGCTAGGAGAGAATAGTTGCAAATCATGAACATATTTAGAGACTTGTATCCAGAATAAAGAACTGCTACAATTCAGCAATAAAGACAAATAGCACAATTAAAAAATGGGCAAAGAATCTGAATAGATATTACTTCACAGAAGATATATAAAAGGCCAGCAAGCACATGAAAAGATGCTCCATCTCATTGTGACCAGAGAGATGCAAATCAAAACCACAATGAGATAGCGGTTCACATCCACTAGAATGACTATAATCGGAAAAGACAAACACTAGAAAGCGTTGGCAAAGATGTAAACCAACGCCACTGAAACGATCACGAAATGGTGCAGCCAATGTGGAAAGCAGTCTGATAGTTCCTCAAAAGTTTAAACAGAGACCCACCACACGTTCCAGCAATTCCGCTCTTACATCTATATCCAAGAGAACTGAAAACACATGTCCACACAAGAACTCATACACACATGCTTGTTCAGAGTAGCATCATCCGTAAGAGCCAAAAGGTAGAAACAACCAAAACGCCCAGCAGCTGAGCAATGCATAAACCAAAGGTGGCACTGTCTGTCTACACAATGGAACACTGTTCAGCCATAAAAAGAAATGAAGTACGGATACCTACAACGACATGGATGAGCTCTGAAAACACTAGGCTGAGTATAGGAAGCCAGCCACAGAAGGCCAGGAATGTATGATTCCACTTACAGGAGCTGTTCATAACAGGAAAGTCCATAAGGAGAGAACGGAGATCTGTGGTTGCTAGGTGCTGTGGGAGTGGGGAATGGAGAATGATGCTAATAGATACAGGGTCCTGTTTTACAGTGATGAACACATTCTAAAATTAGACTGTGGTTATGGCTGGATACTTCTCCGAATATACTAGAAGGCACTGAATTGTACACTTTTAGAGCATGAATGTTATGAGATGTGAATTATACCTCAATAAAACTGCTATTTTTAAAAAAAAATCTCACTATTCTCCCCAAACATGCCAATGGCTTCTATATCCCCCACCCTGGTTAACAGTATCACCTACTACAAAGTTGGCTAAATTATGTAAAAATGGGACTTCATGATCGTTATCATGTTTTCAAATTGGCTAATAGTCTTTTTAAAAGTTTACATAAAAAAGATGTTATATCAATTGATATATAATTCTGAGTCTGTTCTTACTTGGCTTTATTTCTTTATATTTTATTACAGATAAATCTATCTACCACCACTCTCATGTTTTGGATAAGTCATTTACATATGAAATAACATACTGTTTTATTAATTTTGGAGTGTTTGCTAGACATTCAGTCTCTGATCTGAAGTGATTATAAAAAAAAGAAAAAAAATGAGGAGTGCCTGGGTGGATTAGTTGGTTTGAGTGTCCTACTACTCAAGGCTTAATCTCAGAGTTTTGAGTTCAAGGCCACACTGGGCTCTATGCTGGGGGTGGAGACTACTTAAAAAACAAAAAACAAAAAACAAAAAACGAGAATGAGAAAGTTCTAGTAAGTACTCAGAATGTTTAACAGTTCGAATTAAAAAATAGTTTTACAATCTCAAAAGCCAAGGTTCTATGTGGAAAATTACAGATAATTTTAACTTCCTTATATTTATACATCTAAATGTTCTGTAAAGAAAATGTAATGTTTTTATAATTTTAAAAAGTTGCTTAAAAAAACAATCAAGGGCAACCCTGTAGCAATGAGTTCCTCTCATATAATATAATATATAATATAATCTCTAAATATCATTTTTCATTAAACTGAACCAGGAGTCCTTAGAAAAAGAGTTTATTCCTGGTCTGAGTCAGACAATGAAAAGATGAGCTTAGGACATCTTGTTGTGCCAAAACTTAATGGAAAATCCAGAATGCTATCATAAACTCCTGGGGTCATGCTGAAAGGACAGAAGCCAACGTAAAGAGCTCCCACTAGCTGAAATGGGACAAAACGAGCAACAAAAAGAGTAATGGCTGTAATGAGTCAAAACAAATACATAGAAGCCCTGAACTCACAATGATAGACAAAAAGAATCATACAGACTGTGAATATAAACTGAAAAACAAAACAACAGAGTTTCTAGAAAATAATAAAGGTAAATTTAGACTGTTCAATTGGACTATATTAAAATGAAGTAATCAAAAGACACCATTAAGGTTCTGGTTCTGAGTTAAGATGAAGAAGGCGCACTCCACCCTGTCTTTCCCACTAAATGCACCTATAAGACCTAGACAGAATGCACGGAGCAGCTATACAAGGAAGCCGAAAAGTAAAGAGCAGCATGCAGATTAGGGAAGAAGAACACAATCTGAATTACCACCCAAGCAGTGGCAAGTTTGTTTCCTCCTGTGACATCTTCCAGCCCAGGACTCGAGAAGGCCCAAGATCAGAGGCAGGTGCTGGTGTGGACAGAGAGCTCTAGGAAATGCCCTCAGGTCCTATCTTAAGGAGGAGAAAAGGGGTCTCCTAACACTCAGAGAGAGTGGAAGAAATTCCTCATCCCTTTCCCTCTTTTCATTTTCTTAAGTTCCAGCCCCCCAAAGTGGGGACACAGGCACCTAAAACTCTGAGGGGTGTGACTTCCTCTCTGGTTGGAAGATCTGCAAGCCCACAGTGAAACCTGTTGAATTTTTGGTCTCCCTGTCCCACTGGGAGTCCTGCAGTATGGATGCCCTTGCAGGACGTGTCAGGACGTGTCCAACAGGGCAGGTTAAGTAAAACCCCAGGAAATAGCAAAGAGGAAGGAGATCTAGAAAATGCCCCCCCTAAAGTTGTCTATGAACTCCAGGCTCACCCTTGAGGTATACAAATGTGAATGTGATCCCAAGCAGCAGGCCAAAATCTCTGACAACTGAACTAAGGGATGGAGCGAAAGGGGGAGAAGAAACAGCTCAATGCTGAAAAATGGTTTGAAGAAATACAGGAAAACTCCTCGAGTGAGAAAGATTATAGTGAAACTTATGGATTCAAGAAGTTCAGTGAACCCCAAACAAACCCAATGAAATTCTAGCTCAGATACTATATAATCAAAGTGCTGAAAATTAAAGACAAAGTCTCAAGAGAAGCTGGAGAAAATGGAAGTACTATTTATACCGGAACAACAGTTCAAATGACGGCATGAAGTGTGAGCAGGAGGAGCTCTCTGTACTAGCCCTCCAACTGCTCTGAAAATCCGAAGTTAGCTCCAAAAAAAAAAAAAAGTTAAACCAAAAATTATTGGCAGATATGTAAGAAGGTAAAAATGAAATATTTACTTACATTCAAAGATCAAAATAGGAAATCTCACAACAAATTTCAAATTTGCAACAGGCTCTCATACCACACAAAAAACTTCTATTTGAAGTATTTCACTAGAAAACTTGGCAAAGCAGTGGTGGCTAAAGTAAGTCCACCATCTGGTTTCATGATCCCAAATAAATCTTACATCTTCAGGCCTTAGCTTCCTAATATTAAGACCAAGGAGCTGGATTGGGTGTTCTCATTGATGGACCCCTCATCCTCCTCTAAACTCTCTCTCCAACAACTGAACAGCGGAGTATCTTAGAAGTTAAAAAGATGAAATTTAAAAGCAGACAGATGTATCTGCTTCCTGGCTCTGCTATTTGACTGGGACATATGACAGTCTCTCAGGAATAATCACATCTACCTAGAAGGTTTTAAGGGTTACATGAGACAAGATATACAGAGTGCTCAGCACTTGAGAAAGCACTTGGCACACAGCAAGGGTATAAAACCAAAGCTAGTTATTATAACGAAAATTCTGCCTGCGTTAAGCCTCCTTTCCCCATGTTTAAGAATTCTTTCCGGGTATCGTGACAATTTCCACAGTTTTAACATCCCCACCTACCCTACCCCCAGATCTGTATGTCCTAAGCTCTAGTTTCACATTGTCAACTACCTGTCAGACATCTCACCACCACTTAAAATGAAACATTCCCAAAACCAAGCCATCACCATCCCTATGAAGCAGCTCCTTCTCACAACTCAAGCCCTGACATTCTCCTGAAGTAACCCCGGCTTAAAACCTCAGTGTCAGCTTCAGTTCTTAGGTTCTCTTCCTCACTTCCCCTTTTCAGTCAGCCATCAACTCTCACCGATTATCCCTTCAAAAAGTCTCTCGTTTGAATAATTCCTTCCCATTCTCCACTCCAGAACCCTATTAATTCACATCTGAATTATTCTCCACACTGGGGCCAGATTCACCTTCTCTGGCTCGCTTGGATCCTCTCCCTTCCTGCTATCATCTGCCAAATGAAGACTAAACTCCTGATACTGCCCTCAACACCCAGAACAATCTGGAATCGAATTCTCTGTGATTCACAGGACATATACTGAGGTGTCGACCATCCCAAGCCCTCCTTTTCCTTTCTGCTTAATGAAATTCTGTCTATTTTTAGAGAACCAACTCAAATACTACTTCTTCACAAAGGCTTCTCTGATTCCAGAGAGCTCCCTGATTTTTCAGAGAAGAACAGTGATATGGTACTTCCCTACCAGCTATCAAAATGTGTTATACAAGTATATTATTTAAAATAATTTTGGCATTAGCACGAGACAAATTGGTCAGCTCTATCGTGTCCAAAAACAGAGTCCAAAAATAGAACACTGCCTTTATAAGAACTTAAGAATAATAAAGATGATATTTCAAATCAGTAGGAAAAGGATGATGTATTCCATAAATGTTGTTAGGACAAAACACTATCTACCTATAGAGAAAAAGTAAAGCTAGATCCCTCTCTTATGCATACTTCAAAAATCTAGAGTACTGAAAATACAGAATGCCTTTATGACCTAGGTTAAGGAATATAAATGCATTAAAGGAAAAGACTCACCAAATCTGACTAAATAAAACTTCTGCACAAACAAACAAACAAATAAAAAAACAAAAAAACTTCTGTACAATTAAAAACAATAAACAGGGACACTTTGGTGGCTCAGTGGGTTAAGCCTCTGCCTTCGGCTCAGGTCATGATCTCAGGGTCCTGGGATCGAGTCCCACATCATGCTCCCTGCTCAGCGGAAAGTCTGCTTCTCCCTCTCCCACTACCCTCTCATGCTCTCTCTCTCTCAAGTAAATAAATTAAAAATCTTAAAAAAAAAAATCAACAACATTCCAGGATGCCTGGGTTGTTCAGTTGGTTAAGTGTCCAACTCTTGCTTTCAGCTCAGTTCATGGGCTCATGGGTCCTGTCCTGAGATGGAACCCACGTCCGGCTCCACCCTCAGGAGGGGGTCTGCTTGAGATTCTCTCCCTCTGCCCTCTCCCCACTTGCACGTGTGCTCTCTCTCTCTCAAATCTTTAAAAAAAGAGTAACAACAACAAAAAACTCTTCTATCATCCTTACACAATTATGTTTATGATTATGCACATCTTAGTCTTAGTTTATATGCATATTTCACATTTGTAATCACTGTGTCCATATATTTTTCCTCTGTAAAAAATGTAGTTTTAGGGGTACCTAGGTGGCTCAGTGTTAAGTTAAAGCCTCTGCCTTCGGCTCCGGTCATGATCCCAGGGTCCTGGGATGGAGACGCGCATTGGGCTCTCTGTTCAGCAGGGAGCCTGCTTCCTCCTCTCTGTCTCTGCCTGCCTCTTTGCCTGCCTGTGATCTCTGTCTATCAAATAAATAAAAATAAAAAATCTTTTAAAAAAACTTGTGAAATTAAAACTTTTTTTTTTTAAGATTATTTATTTATTTGTTTGACAGAGATCACAAGTAGGCAGAGAGGCAGGCAGAGGCAGACAGGAGGAAGCAAGCTCACTGCGAGCAGAAAGCCCAATGCAGGGCTCGATCCCAGGACCCTGAGATCATGACCTGAGCCGAAGGCAGAGGCTTTAACCCAATGAGCCATCCAGGCGCCCCTACAGTCTCATTATTTATTGCATTTCAGTGTCTTACAATCACCTCCCAGGTCCATTCACTGCTATCAACTTGGTGTATATCTGTTCAGAATTTTCTAACTTATATTCATACCTAATACGTAATTGTAGAAATATATTTTGTGTACGTAAGTGGTATTATTTGCTGTGGTCTTCATGCTTTTTCACTCAACCATATGTTTTGGAGATCTTTCCTTAGCTGTCTTCTATATGCAGTTCTCTAAGTTGCACAGTATTGAATATCATGTATTATAATTTATGTAACCATTTTGCTAGTGATAGACCTTTACAGTATTTCCAGTTTTGACTACTGCCAACAGCATTACAGTAAAATCGCCTCCTTTGTGCCCCTGTGTTTCCTCAGAGTAGATCTGTAAACATGAAATTAATGGGTCATAGAGTATTTGCATTTAAAATAATGCAGAACAAATGTATAGCCCATCAGTATATCAAAGTACCCCTTTACCCACAATTTCACCTTTTAATATTATTAGCATTTGTAAGTATTACTAATGTGATAAATAAAATGATGGTGTCTTTGTTTTCATTTTCGTTTCCCTTAGTACTACTAGTATGGTTGAATGTTGTTTCGATTTTTATTGGATCTTTAGATTTCTTCTTCTTTGAATAACCCATTGATATTTCTGTGTAAATTTTTGTCTTATTTTCATATTGAACCAAAGAATATGTGCATGTATTCTAAGTATACATCCTTTGCATACTGTTATTTGTAAAAAACATGTTTTCTCAGCCTGTAACTTGCCCTTAAATTTTGTTTATTTTTATTTATTTATTTTTAAAGATTTTATTTATTTGACAGGGAGAGAGAGCACAAGCAGGGGAGTGGCAGGCAGAGGGAGAGGAAGAGGGAGAAGCTGGCTCCCGGCTAAGGACCCAATCCCAGGACCCTGGGATCATGACCTGAGCTAAAGGCAGGCACTTAACTGACTGAGCCACCCAGGTGCCCTGGGACAAAGATTAACTTTAACAATAATACCTGATGTTGGCAAAGTTACAAAGAAACGAGCATTCTCAAATTCTACTGATGAAAGCACATATCGGTATTGTCTGTGCAATTTAGGAATATTTTGAAAAATTAAAAAAAGATATATATATATATATGTATTGACTCAAAAATCGTATTTGTAGGGTGCCTGGATGGCTTAGTCATTAAGCGTCTGCCTTCGGCTCAGGTCATGATCCCGTCGTCCCGAGATCAAGCCCCATATTGGGCTCCCTGCTCAGCGGGGGAGCCTGCTTCTCTCTCTCCCTCTCCCCCACTGTGTTCCCTCTCTCACTGTGTCTCTCTCTGTCAAGTAAACAAAATCTTAAAAAAAAAAAAAAAATCATATTTATAGCAATTACATCCTTGTCCCTCCACCCTAGAGATCAGCCACTCTCCTGACTTTTAGAATCATTTCCTTGCTTTCTTCATATTTCTGCCACTTATATATGCATCCTGGATCAGTTATAGCAGGTTAAACTACTGCAACGAAAAGAATATAATGGCGCAAACACAAAAGAATTGTAATCCTCTTAGGGTAGACACTGCAGGTTTCTGAGGTCAACACTATCAAGAAACTCAGGCTGATGACAGCTCTGCCATTTCAACACATGACTTCTAATACTGCTTTGATGAATGCCATCCTAGCCCATGGAAGAAGACAAGGGCACTAACCAGATACAGAGGGACACCTGGGTGGCTCAGTCAGTTAAGTGTCTGCCTTTGGCTCAAGTCATGATCCCAGGATCCTGGGATTGAAACCTACCATCCGGCTCCCACTCAGCAGGGAACCTGCTTTTCCCTCTGCCTGCTCTTGCTCTCTCTCTCTCTGACAAATAAACAAAATCTTCAAAAAAGGAACCAGGTACAGAAGCAGCACAACAATTCCACTCCATACCAGGGAAGAAAACTGAGTCACATGTGTGCAAACCTAACTGCAAAAAAGGCTGGGAAGTGACATGTAGCTAGGCAGTCATGTGCCAACTGTAACTCTATTATTACGGAAGGAAAGAACAAATTTTGACGGATTGATGGTAATACTGCCACACATCTGTAAACAATATGGCTGAATTTTGTCTGGTTTTGAACTTTAAATGAATGGAAACATACTATGTGATTCTTCTGTATCTGGTTTCATTTTATTATGCTTATGCTCTTTGGAAAAAACTGTCTTGGGGTGCCTGGATGGCTCAGTGGGTTAAGCCTCTGCCTTCGGCTCAGGTCATGATCTCAGGGTCCTGGGACTGAGTCCCACATCAGGCTCTCTGCTCAGCAGGGAGCCTGCCTCCCCCCCTCTCTCTGCCTGTCTCTCTGCCTATTTGTGATCTCTCTCTGTGCGTCAAATAAATAAAAAACTTTAAAAGAAAAAAAGGAAGAAAGAAAAAAAATGTTCAGGCTGGGACTTATACTACCTGAGCCACAGAGTCCCAGAATTACAACTTCACTAGTAAATCATACCTTCTAGACTCCTTTTCCTCATATACAAATAAAGAGTTCATTAATGTGCTTTCTTAATCTCTGTGACTGATCATGCTACCTACTCATCTTTAGTCAATTATGTTATTTCCACAGCTTTTATCATGAATTTGCACTGAGCCAGTCATTCCACTAACTCCCTTTTCCCTAGAAGTCCCTTTCCAGCAACACTACTAATGAACATTTGCATAATGGCTGCTTGGGGTACGGGGTACCTTTTAGATCCAGCAAGCACAGCAACAATAACTGGTTTGAACTTAGGCCTTTATGACCCTGGCCTCATTAACATTATATGCTAACTAAGCTAAATCACCAAAGATACTCTATATAAAATATTTAAAGCTGATTACTAAGCTATTTGCTTCTAAGAGAATATTTCAGATATTTTTTTTCTTCTCCTATCAGTGGTTGTCTCGGGATTCAGGAACTGAGTGGATGGAGGAAAAAGGTGAGAGGGAAGCATACTTTTTGTGATCGTTTTAAGACAGGTCCACAAATTCTTTGGAGAGTTCTCTCTCCAAAAGGTGGGGCCTAATTTCCCTTTCTATTGGATAGGCTGTATAGGGTGGCTCACTTCGACTAAACAGAAAGTGGTAATAATGTAGGTGACTTATGAAGCTCGATCATAAAAAATACCGAGGCCTCTGTGTGTGTGTGTGCGCGCGCGCGCACACACGTGTGCATGTCTGTCTCATCACTGACAGAAGCTAGCTGCCTAATCAGGAAGACACTCAGGCAGCCTTAGAAAGAGGTCTATAGAGTTAAAAACTGAGACATCCTATGAAAGCTGGGTACCAACTACTGAGACCTACCAGCAGCCGTTTGAGTGAGCCATGCTAGAAGCAATTCTCTCAGCCCCAGTCAAGCCATTGGATGACTATACCTTCAACCAAAAGACTGACTACAATTTCATGCAACCCAAACCAGAACCATCCAACTAAATTACTCCCAGATTGGGGTGCCTGGGTGGCTCAGTGGGTTAAAGCCTCTGCCTTCAGCTCAGGTCATGATCTCAGACTCCTGGGATCTAGCCCCACATTGGGCTCTCTGCACAGCGGGGAGCCTGCTTCCTCCTCTCTCTCTGCCTGCCTCTCTGCCTACTTGTGATCTCTCTCTCTGTCAAATAAATAAATAAATAAATAAATTACTCCCAGATTTTTGACACACACAAACTATATAATAAATACTTATTATCATTTTAAGTCACAAGTTTTTTTTTTAATTAATTAATTTTTTTTAGTAATCTCCACACCCAGTGTGAGCTGCATGGTCTACCAAATGAGCCACCCAGGCGCCCCCTAAGTTACTAAGCTGCTCTTTTTCTAAGATTATATTTATTTATTTTAGAGAAAGAGCACATGACTCAGGGGAGGGGCAGAGGGAGAGGAAGAGAATCTCAAGCTGACTCCACACTGAGCCTGGAGCCCTGGCTGGATCTCACAACCCTGAGATCATGGCCTGAGCCAAAACCAAGATTTGGACACTTAACCAACTGGGCCACCTGGGCACTCCCGTAAGTTACTAAATTTTGAGGTACTTAATTACATAGACAAGAGATAATTAATACATATATATATATATATATATATATATATATATTTTTTTTTTTACTTTTGGTTTTGGTGCCATATATACATATTTTCTAGTTTCAAAAATAATTAGCTTTAAAAACCTCTTTCCCAAACATAATTTTCTCACTCAAATTATACTAGCTTCTCTAAATTAATAGAGGCCATTTTTGGAAATGTTCTCTGTTAAAGACCCCCTCCCCTCAAAAACACAGTAAGAAATACAAACTGGTACTCTTTTAGACTCTACTAGAAATATTATCTTAAGGGTATATGAAGATCCTGGGCATGCTATCATGCTCATCAGGTGCTGGCAAAAGGTTACTGTATTAGGGCCAATACTCCTGCAATATACAACTGGGTGCAATGCAATCTCAGTGGTTCAAAAGGAGCTCGCTGACACTTTCAGGCTCAACTCTCACCTTAGAATAAAACACATAAACAGAACTCATGTTCAACCACAATCACAAAAGGAACATGTTACTGATCCAAGTTGTTCTCTTTTTTAACCCAAGTTTTATAGGTTTAAATGGGCTGTGCTCTTCAAATTAATCTAAAGAATTTTCCCCTTTAATTCCTTTTTTTTTTAAGGAGGGGTGTGGTGGGAAGAGGGAGAGGCAGAGAGAATATTCTAAGCAGGCTCCATGCCTAGCACAGAACCCGACACAGGGCTCAATCTCACCCTGAGATCATGGCCTGAGCCAAAATCAAGAGATGGACCCAGGCATCCCATGGATTTTTCCTATTCAATTTCAATCTAGCAACTATTTTCCTTTCATGAACTAGCAATGAATATAAAGCAATTAAAATAAAATAAAACAAAACCAACTTTTAAGGAATATGTCACAAAATAGTGTTATGATAAAAAATTAAACATAAAATCTTTTGTGAAGTGCATTAAATAAAGCTGTCTTGTGACATTATGTCACAAGAGTTGTATTATGAAGTATACACAGGGGCACCTGGCTGGCTCAGTCAGTAGACCATGACACTCTTGATCTCAAGTGGTAAGTTCAAGCCCACACTGGGTATAGAGATTACTTAAAAATAAATACCAACCAAAAAAAAACGAAGTATACAGAAATTTAATCAACACTTTCAGGAATGAGAGCAGGGAATTTTAGTAAATAACTTTGCCTACTATATACTAATCATTCAGTTATTAGTTCAACTGTTTGATAAGTGGGTCACACTAATTCAAATCTTTCAAAATCACTTGGTGTTAAACAGCTCTGTCACTTAATAGCTGTATGACCTTGAACAAGTTGTTTAACTTCCCTACCTCAGATTTCTCATCTGTTGAAGAATAGTCCCTATGGCATAAGGTGGTTGTAATAAACCAGGTAATTCACAACCATAAAATCACACAGTAATAATCACACAATAGTACTCAACAGTCATAGTATTAGTAGACTATATTTGGAAAGCAATATTCAGAAAGTAATTAGTTTTATTAAGTCTAATTTTATTATTGAAGTGATCAGGTGAAAAACAGATGATAGGGGGGAAAATGCACCAAAAGAGAAACAAGAGTTAAAGAAATCCCAGATTTCAAGCCCACTAAATTTAATAATATATAGATTTGACAAATGTATTCATCAAATGTCAAGTCTTATCTGATAATGACCACCCAGCTCTCAACATTCTTGAGCTATCCAGAACGCCATGGTTTTTATAAGGCACCCGAAAGTAAAACTGATACTGAAAAGCATGATTTGATCAAGATTTTGACAAAGAAATAAAATGATTCTAGTTTTAAGTCAGCAAAAACATGAGAACAAGAAGAACAAAAATAAAGATGGGAAGGTGTTTTGGCTAATACTTCTAAGTCTCTCTTAAGTACAACTCACCGGCTTCTTTTTGTTGTTTTTTTAACCACACTAGTTAAGTGGCTTAAAAACACCTTTTGTTAAAATGCTTTTAAAAAGCTGAAGACAGAGAGGGGCAAATGATCAACTAAAAGCAAATTAAACACATTCAGAAAGCCACTGATGAATTCTTACCACCATAAAATCGAAGCATACAGCCAAGGTCAGGATCTGTTGCCTCCTCCTGTATACGCACAGGGTCATCAAATCCCAGCCTGGATAAGTAATCATACACAATCTGAAGAGGTCGTTCAGTAGGTTCCAGTCTCCTGCTTACACAATTCAAAAGAGAAGTATTTAGTAAGAAATAAAAATGCTTCACTTAATATTTATAATCTTTTAATATGTTCTAGATTTTTACTTCTGTATCAAGATTTTCTTTAATATCATATGATACAAATAATCTAAACAGGAAGTGCTCAGAGGTTTTGGTCTCAGGACCCCTCTTTAGTCTTCGAGGACCCCCAAAGAACTTTTGTTTACATGGGGTATACCTACTGGTATTTACTCAATGGAGCTCAAATTAATGATCTCCAAATAATGGGGATGCCTAAGTGGTTCAGTCGTTTGAGCTGCCCACATAGTCAGAGACGCAGTCATGGAATTGCCTACTGCGTCTCAGGTACTATGTTTTCCACTGGCTTCAGAGATGATTCTTGCATAAAAATTAGGAGTGAATAATTCCCCAGAAATCATTCTACCATGTGGTCCCAAATGAAAACTAAATTAAAGTCAGAATGTCTAGTAATTATTTGTGACCTCTGGTGACACTGCACATTTTAAATCGTATAGACCTAAAACACTTAAAATATGTAAATATTAAAATTTTTAGGGGCATCTGGGTGGCTCAGTCATTAAGCCTCTGCCTTCGCTCAGGTCATGGTCCCAGGGTCCTGGGATGGGGCCCTGCATCAGGCTCCCTGCTCAGCGGGAAAGCCTGCTTCTCCCCCTCCCACTCCCCCTGCTTCTGTTCCCTCTCTCACTGTGACTCTGTCAAATGAACAAATAATATCTTAAAAAAAAAAAAAAAATATATATATATATATATATATATATATATATATATATATCACAAAAACCTTCCAGGCTTATTTTGATAGAAGGGGCTACATCAGTAATAACACAAGTCAGCCCTTTTACAACTGTTTTATCAGAAAGCAAATAGTTATAAATCAATACAGTCACTAAGAGTATAGGCTCCAAAAGTCAGACTGCCTGGGTTTAGTCTTAGTTCTGCCATTTATTTATCAGCTGCATGCCCTTGGACAATTTATTCAACTTGTCTTAAATTCCTCATCAGTATAATGGGAATACAATAGTACTTAACTCACAGAGTTGTTATTAAATATATTTACTTACAAGATATTATATAGTAACTGAAGTGTTCAGCAAGACATCTTATATATAATAGTGTTTAATAATACACTGATGACTTAAGTAAAAAAATTCTTAGAATTTTAATTTTCAATTAGAAATTTTACTTAATTAGAATAAAAACAGAATTATCTCCCCCATCTGAAACAACCAAGAAACAAGTATAGGAAACTACATGTGTGCTCAAAAGCTCTTGAAGAGGAGCGCCTGTGTAGCTCAGTGGGATAAGCATCTGCCTTTGGCTCGTCATGATCTCAGGGTCCCATGAGTCAGGCTCCCTGCTCAGCAGGGAGTCTGCTTCTCCCTCTCCCTCTGCTCCTCCCCCTAATCATGTTCATGCTATCTTCTTCTCTCTCTCTCATAAAAAAATTAAATCTTTTAAAGGACCATTCATCTTTATGTCTTAAAAGGATTCTGTTTAGAAAACTTAAGGAGCACCTGGCTAGCTCAGTCAGTAGGGTGTGTGATACTTGACCTCAGGGCCATGAGTTTGAGTCCCATATTGCGTGTAGAGATTACTTAAAAATAGAATCTTAGGGGCGCCTGGGTGGCTCAGTGGGTTAAGCCGCTGCCTTCGGCTCAGGTCATGATCTCAGGGTCCTGGGATCAAGTCCCGCATCGGGCTTTCTGCTCAGCAGGGAGCCTGCTTCCTCCTCTCTCTCTGCCTGCCTCTCTGCCTACTTGTGATCTCTCTCTGTCAAATAAATAAAATCTTTAAAAAAAAAAAAAAAATAGAATCTTAAAAAAAAAAAAAAGAGGGGCACCTGGGTGGCTCAGTTAGTTAAGCTTCTGCCTTCAGCTCAGGTCATTATCCAGGGTCCTGGGATTGAGCCTTGCATGAGGCTCCCTGCTCAGCAGGGAGTCTGCTTCTCCCTCTCCCTCTGCCTCTGCCTCTGCCTCTCCCCCTCCTTGGGCTCTCTCTGTCTCAAATGAATAAACAAAATCTTTAAAATAAATAAATAAATAGGAAACTTAAGAATTGTATTAATTACAAGAAACATGATACACCTCCCATCACTGCAAAAAGATATGAAGGACATCTCTGTTTTACGGTGAAAGGAGTAGAAAATACTGTTGGCAGTAGATTTAAGTAAAACTAACATGAAAATAGTAATACTACAAAGCTGAATGTAAACAACTACCAAAACTGTAGAGACTACTTTTAGGCAACAGGCCTCAGCAATGGAAACTTGGAGCAAGGCAAAAGGGCCCACAGCCACTACCAGGCTAACACTAACAGGCTCTCATTAAGCCACAGGCCCTGATCGACCATAGTAACTTCCAAGCAGGCATAGTTCTTAAGATCACCAAAAAAGGTAAAAATCCATACATCTCATATTCTGTCATTCCAACCTATAACTACAACTTCTGCCCATCACCTGTGGCAGTCTGTCCTTTGCCGTCCTGCCTACTACTTCATTGCAGCGTACTCGATAAACTTCTACCTCTTTTGCTCTGCCTTGTGTGACTTCTTTCACTGGCCACACCACCAGCCCCCATCCAATCAGAATGGCCCACAAAAAATGATAATTTAGGAATATAAATCATACTGATGAGCACAAAAACACAAAAATGAAACAACTTCTTGGCCCCTCCTGACTGCGCAGTGCAGACTTTTATCCATAAACTCAGAATTACTACATGAGGTATGACCAAGAACTAAAACCCTACAAACAAATAAATACTGAGTTTAATAGAAACAAAAAATTAACTTTTCAGAATAAAAACTTCATCAATTACAACCAATCTCTAGTCAAACAAAATAAAAATTCACAAAGGATTACAGTGATATTAAGCACTTTCCCAGTACACTGGTAGAATTCTTCTAAGGAGGATGTATTGTAGGGACTTCTTTTTTTTTTTTAAGATTTTATTTATTTATTTTTCAAAGAGCGAGCGAGAGTGAGAAAGTGAGCGAGCACAAGCAGGGGGAGTGGCAGGCAGAGGAAGAAGCAGGCTCCCCGCTGAGCAGAGAGCCTGATGTAAATTCTACCTGAATCCTGCTATTATTTTTAGATACAGAGTTCAATGTACTTAAATATCATAATTCCATATAATGATCACATAGCCAGGATCAAGAAATGATATATTCAGGCTAAATCTCACTAGCTCCATTTTTCAATTTCTGTCTAGAAAATCAAGAGAAATGGAAACATCCTAATTCTGCATTTTTTACATGATCAAATTTCCTTCCAAAAGGGGCTCTGTAGACTTTGAAACCCTGTTTATACATTCCCACCTAAGGAAAGTCATGATCCTGGGGACTTGGGATCGAGTCCCTGCGTCGGGCTCCATGGTTGGCGGGGAGCCCATTTCTCCTTCTCCCACTCTCCCTGATTGTGCTCTCTCTCATTCTGTCAAATAAATAAATAAAATTAAAAAAAAAAAAAAAGAACAAGAACAACAAGAACTCAACCTCTAGCTACCTATAGAGGTAAAATCTGCAAATGTTATGATTAATAATACAGATAATACTAATACAAACAGCAATACTAAGGATACTTCAATGAATGTCTACTCCATGCCTGACTCAATGCTGAAAAGTACTTAACATTTTATAAAGTTATGTCTGTTCTGCAAATAAGGAAAGTGAGATTCAGAATCACACAATGACTACATAGTGGCATCAAGGTGTGCTGGTTTCATTAAAAATCCTAGTTACTTGGGGCACCTGGGTGGCTCAGTGGGTTAAGCCTCTGCCTTTGGCTCGGGTCATGATCTCAGGGTCCTGGGATCGAGCCTCGTATGGGGCTCTCTGCTCAGCAGGGAGCCTGCTTCCTCCTCTCTCTCTGCCTACCTCTCTACCTACTTGTGATCTCTATCTGTCAAATAAATAAAAAAATATTTTTTAAAAAATCCTAGTTTCGGGGCGCCTGGGTGGCTCAGTCGTTAAGCGTCTGCCTTCGGCTCAGGTCATGATCCCAGGGTTCTGGGATCGAGCCCCGCATCGGGCTCCCTGCTCAGCAGGAAGCTTGCTTCTCCCTTAGGAAAAAAAAAAAAAATCCTAGTTTCTTTTGGGTAAACCACATTATTTTATATAGTTAAAATAATTTATGCAGAAGAGAGCTCAAAACACTTCATATGTTAACTTACACCAAAGAACCTAAAGAGTGATGTTTTAAAATTACTGTATTCCAGGCTATAGGGCACCTGGGTGGCTCAGTGGGTTAAAACCTCTGCCTTCGGCTCAGGTCATGATCTCAGGGTCCTGGGATCAAGCCCTATGTCAGGCTCTGCTTGGCAGATAGCCTGCTTCCTCTTCTCTCTGCCTGCCTCTCTACCTACTTGTGCTCTCTGTCTGTCAAATAAGTAAGTAAAAATTATTGTATTCCAGGCTAATACATCATTTGAAAGATACACTACCTTTGTGTGCATCATTGTATAATACAGAATCTTACACTAGTCTTCCATCCCTGATTCTTGGGGGGAGATTCTAAAGCCTTGTAATTTCCTGAATAATAGGAATGTCTTAGTCATTCTTGAGCCTCTGGCATCACCCCTCACAGATGAGATGACTCAAGATGCGGGCTGGTCACCATAAAGACCATCCAAGAGAAGAAAAGGCTAGGGTTTGGAGCTAGCCTGACTATAAGGAAGGAAAACATGGCTGGAGATTGAAGGCCAAGCATGAGGTCAATGAACCAAACAAGCCTACCCAATGAAATGCTAATAAAAACTGTACTGAAGTTCCATGGATCTTTCTGGTAAGTGACAAGAGGAGACATGGTGAGAGGATGACAGGGTGAGGGCACGAAAGTTCTATGTTCATGACCCTCCCAGACCTCCCTCACCCTATGTGTCTCTTTATTTGGCTAGTTCTGATTTGTATCTTTTACTATCCTTTACTAAAACTGTAATCATAAGTAGAACACGTTCTTGAGTCTGAATCATTCTATTATTATTAAACCTAAAAGGGTCATGGGAACTCCCAAATTTATATCCAGTTGGTTAGAAGTGTGGCTAGAATCGGAACAGTAGTCTTACTGTGGAGCATGGCCTTTAACTTGTGAAGTGTGTGAAAAGTCTGGGTGGTTAGTACCAGAATTGTACTGCAGTAAACCAAATGGTATCATAATAACCATTATGAAAGAAAAAAACATTGCCAATTAAACTATGACCCATCAACAACTATAGAACACAAGCTGATATCAGCAGTATTATGATGTAAAAACAAAAACAAAACAAAAATGAATTAATGTATAACAGATAATTTTTAAGTTTTAAAATAGCACAGAAAAATGAAGCAAAAAACAAAACTAATCTTTTCCTTCCTCAGCAGTAATCAACTCAGTATGTATCCTGAAAGAGAACTGTTCACACTACTTTTACATCATCAAAATATGGTAAACAAGGTTTTAGTGACCTGTACAAGGTCACCCAGCAAGTCAGTGACAGAAAAGTTATTAGAATACAGGATCCCAAACCCCAAGGGTATTTTCTGTTATAAACATCTTACTGCCTCCTAACTTATCTTAAAAAGATAGTCTATCAAACTTAACAAGCTCCCAGAAGAACAGAAATCTTACTCAATTTGATGACTAAGAATAAAAGTAAAGATATGATCATGAACCAAGGGGCACTCCACTTTGTCATAAATGATCTTGTTACAACTTCTCAGGCAGAAGGCAATAACTACACTAAACTTCACTAGTGAGTCAGTTCTCACTTAAACGGTTCAATAAAAAAGACAAACCAAGTGTCGTCATGTAAGAGCAATGGAATGGGACAGCGGCAGACCAGGCAGCAGCCAGAACGTGCTATCCACCAGCCCTCTCCAGGCCTCAGTTTCACATTTATGAAACAAAGGGAAATGCTCTCAGTTATTCCCACTAGGAAGTTACTGGTCTTTAGGGCAAGACAATTCTTGGTTGTACAAGTCTATCCCGCATACTGAGGACATTAAGCCTTTCTGGCCCTTCCCACTAAATGCTGGTTAACTCTCCCTAGTAGTTCTGACAACCAGCAAACACTACCCCCAAATATATTTCTAAATGGAGAGGGCAGGGGATGAGGGGGGCCGTTAAGTTGGGTACACTTTGTTTCCTTAGTAGATGATCTCTTTCAGGCTCCTTCAAGTGCTACAATTCTATAAATTAGTAATCCTTCAGTTTTACTGAAGTGACAAATCCGTGACTAAAAAAAGAGAATGAAAAGAAGGAAGTCATGGATGGTTTAGAAAAAACACAAGGTAATTTTCGACCCAGCAATCCCATTTCTTGCATTGGAGCCTAGGGAGATCAACAATATAAGGATTCTGGGGTGTCTGGGTGGCTCAGTCATTAAGCGTCTGCCTTCAGCTCAGGTCATGGTCCCAGGGTCCTAGGATTGAGCCCCGCTTTGCTTCGGGCTCACTGCTCGGCAGGAGGCCTGCTTCTCCCGCTCCCACTCCCCCTGCTTGTGTTCCCTCTCTTGCTGTGTCTCTGTCAAATAAATAAATAAAATCTTTAAAAAAAACAAAACAAAACAAAACAATATAAGAATTCATGAGCTAAGGTTTAGTCATCACAACACCACTTCTAAGAGTTGAGTGATTTGAAACAACCCAAGTAGGTAACACTCACTGAGCACTTACTGGGTGTCACAGACTGGGTGACAGACATAAACACTTCCTTTCCACTCTAAATGAAGCACATCACTTAGGAGCTTAATACACAATCTCAGGCCCCATCCCAGACCTTCTGGATCAGAATCTGTAACTTAACAAGCTCCCAGGTGAACATTAGAGTTTACGAAGCACTACTTTACAAGTATTAATTTATTTGATCTTCATAAGGTGTAGTTAATTTTCATCATGACAGCTCTATAATGTAAATAGAATCATCCTCCATTTTACACATTAGTAAATTAAGGCATAGAGAGCACCATACAACTTGCATAGTGACTGTAAGAGCCAGGATTTGAACCCACACACTATGGTTCCAGAATCCAAGCTCTAAATCATCATTGCCTATTATTTCTCAATTTTTAAACAAGTTATAGTAGCATTTCTATAAAATGTAATTTCCTGTCGAGATTAAAACCGATGTCTAAGCTCATTAAGTGACCCACCCTGAATTAACCATAGGCCCTAAATGAACAATTACAACCAGGCACAGTTCCTAAGATCAACAAAAAGGAAAATTCCATTTGTCCCCATACTCACTCCACTCTATACCTGTGGCCCCTCACCACGGCCTTCTGGCATACAGCCTCTCCTTTGCTAGTCTGCTCACTGCTTCCTTGCCGTGTATTCAATAAACTTTTATCTCTTTTATTCTGCTTAGGGTGAATTCTTTCACCACCAGCACTGCCCGCCTCTACCTCATCTGAGTGCCCCACATGTGGTGTCCCCCCCCCCGACACCCCACAAGTGATCTTAGGTGAGAGGCTGAACCTTTTTAAGCCTCATTTTCTTGATCGATGAAATGAAAATAGTACCCTACCTCCCAAGATCATTGTGAGGATTAAATGAGGCACTCTACAAAAAGCACAAGCACTGAAGGTTATTTCTCTTTATACTATTTCATTTGCCAAAATTTCTACAGTGACTACATGTTACAATTCAGTAAAGAGAAAAAAAAAAAAGATAGCACCTGAGATTGTCAACTGTCTCACGGGCTATTCCAAAGCAAGTACCTATTCCTCTGATTAGATAACAGAAGACTGAACTCAAGCAGTAACAGTTGAGTAAGATATCCAAAAAAAGATCTCTAAGTATGATTAAATACCACCATTTCCTCTCCAGGAGGGCCTTTCCTCGAACAAAGTCCACCACCTACTTTAATGAGACATTCCAACTGCCTGGCAGTACCTGCCTGACCTTGAACAGGTTACTGGACCTCTTGCAAAGCCTCACTTTTCCTCATCTGAAAGGAAGGATGCTACCGCCCTTGGATCTACTATGAGGATTTAATGAGAACATGTACGTAAAGAACTAAGCACAGAGGACTGGCGAAACAAAGCGTGATGTCAGCCCAAATCTACCCTCATCACCAGAGGCGTTCATTCTTTGGCTGAGTGACACCTCTTAAGCTGCTCCAAGCAATGAAAACATACTCATTCTTTCCAATGGAAGTTCAATAGTATTTCCATTATTTTCTAACCATTTAGATCTATGAAGAGCTATTTCATTACAAAATTATCAAGGCCACTCTCCATTTTAAGTAATTTAGATTGACTAAAGTAGATTATTTCACATGTGGATTCTTCACTACACAACTAGTAGTAGCAAGCTAATTCAGATGGGGGTTTCTCCACATTTCTAGTACCTCTCTATACAAATACATTAGTATACAACTGAGTAGGTCTTGGGCTTAAATCCACGAACTCCATCAATCACTACCAGCTATAATGTAGGTCAAGGCTTTCCACCTGATAAAATTAGATCGGAATCAGTGTTAAGATTTAGAAAAGCCTAAGGATCACCCAGTCTGATCCTTTCGTTTTGCAAATGGATTTAGGAAATGTAGTTAACTAGTGAACAAGGAAAACATTCAAATGCTAATCTACTTCTTCAGGAATTAGTCCAAATCCTAAAAGGAACACATAGTAAACCTCAATTTAGACTTTTAAAATGACATCAATTTTTAGCTCAGCTGAAGGTGTTACTATTATTACCACATTCTGAGGTGTAAGTGGGAGCTTCCTTTCTCACTTTCAAGAGTACTGAGTCTACGGCTCTGAATTGTTTCAAGACATTTATTTATTACAGGGAAGAGGGAAGAGGGAAGAGAGAAAGGTCAGTCACCTTAAACTCTTATTTGACATCTAATTCAAAGAACTAATAGTCATTTTCTTTTTAATTGAAGCAAAGAGTTCAAGCACAGTTTAAGCACAGTAAAAGATTCTATGAGAATACTCTCCTTCACATTCATATAAAAGATTTTAAAGAAACACAAATGGCAGCTGAATCTACGAAAACATGCTCTGCTTCACTCATTAAGATAAGTGAAAATTAAAATGACAAAAACAACAAAATTCTATCAGATTTGCAAAAATCTAAGTCATTAGGCTTGACAAAAGATTTGTCTTTGCAATGCTGACTTTGCAATTCCCTAATCTAAAAATCGGTGACAATCATTTCTACTCACAAGCAAGTATGCACTCATGCATGGGTATGTGTCTATACTTATATATAAAATTTAATGCTAACATGTTCTGGAGAAACTAAGGGGAAATAGGCTTACTTTTATATTATTTGTTGAAGTTTAACTTCTATAAAGAGAAATCTGAAAATATGCATCAAAATTATAAATGTATATATCCTTTGACCAGCAATCCCACTTCTAGGAGTTCATCCTACAGATTACTTCCACATAGAGAGATATCATAGGCAAAAGGATGTTCACTACAACACCGCTTGCAGAGTGAAAAACTGGTAACAATGCGAATGTCCCTTAATAGGAGATCAGCTAAAACGATGGTAGGCTCATGAAACAGAGTATTATACAGCCATTAAAGAAATAAAATTATATAAATATTAATATGGAAAGATCTCTAAATGATTTCAAGTCAATAATGTGCTGCAAGTCAATAATGTGCCTGGGTGGCTCAGTGGGTTAAGCCTCTGTCTTCAGCTCAGGTCATGATCTCAGGGTCCCCGCATGCGGCTCTCTGCTCAGCTCCCACTCCCCCAACCCCGGCCTCTCTGCCTACTTGTGATCTCTGTCTGTCAAATAAATAAATAAAACCTTTAAAAAAAATATTAAAAAAAATAATGTGCTGCTTATAGCACCATTAATTTTAAAATTTACATATAAATAGAAACATACTTATTCATGAGCATATATCCTTCTCATTCTATTTCCTTTTATACATTTCAATTTCATTCTATTGACATTCATAACCCCGAGATGGAGACCTGACGAAAATCAAGAGTCAGACGCTTAACCGACCAAGCCACCCAGGTGCCCCTATTTTTTTAAATGACTTTAAAATATTTATTTTAGGGGCGCCTGGGTGGCTCAGTGGGTTAAAGCCTCTGCCTCAGCTCAGGTCATGATCTCAGGGTCCTGGGATAGAGCCCCTGGGGCTCTCTGCTCAGCAGGGAGCCTGCTTCCCCCCTCTCTCTGCCTGCCTCTCTGCCTACTTGTGATCTCTGTCAAATAAATAAATAAAGTCTTAAAAAAAATTACTTATTTTAAATTTGGATATCTGACACATGGTGTAATCCAAATGAAGTAACTATCAAATTTTCCTTCATGCACTGCTTTTAAATTCAAGAATCATAATTTCAGCATTCCAAAGACAAAATCTTATTTCAAGCCAAGTGATCCCATAACCATTGTCAGTTCTAAGCAGCAGTCAAATCCTACAGCCCACTTCCAAGCAGAAATGCAGATTATTTACATTATAAGGGAGTTAGAGGGGTAAAACGCAGACCTCACCTGACCAGGTCCCCATGAAGCTGTAAATAAAGACTTTCCCTTCCCTCTCCGGCACAGATCTCTGATGCTGGCGTCTCCACAGTGCACAGAACCAGGTGCAAGTCGGAGGAGGCGGAGGCGGAAGCGCTGGCGGTGGCAGTGGCGGAGTCCGCGCCGCACAGGTACACACAACCTCTCCTGACATCTTCTCTCAGCCAGTCTCTTTCTCGAGAACCAAACCTACTCCGCCTATTCAAACAATTCCTGCTCCCATTGCGTTTCATATTTCTCTAAAAGACATCAAGAGAAAGAAATTATTAGCTAGAAAGTCTGGCTGAGTTCGCCACGTTCGGGCCTCACCCCACACTTCCACTCTCTATTCACCGACCACACCGGCTGGCCGTGGGGCCTTCTACACCGGCCATGCCCATTCCTAAGCTGGGAAACAATTTCCTCTCCTGCCAACTGTTCATGGCCTGTCCATCACTCTGTCTGACCCTTTCTTTTTCTTACGTTTTCATAAAAATGTAAGAATAATAAAATATCTGTGTACCTACTACCTACCTATTTGCCACAAATTTTAATATCCTGTCAGATTTATTTCAGATCCTTATTCTAAAGAACATACATTCTTACATCTAAGACTTACATGTCTCACACACATATAAGAACATGTATATATATATACACATACACAGCTGAAGTCACCGGATACCTCACTTCAATCCCATCTCCTTCCCTCTCTCCCCAGAAACACTCTAGTGTACTTCCTATTCGCCATTCCGTGCATTTTTATGTCTGCCCTATTTGTACATATCTATAACCGAATACAATTGTTTTCCATGATTTAGAACTTTAAATCCTAACATACTTTTTTTTTTTCCTAACATTGTTTCACACTGACATTTTTTTTTTAATTTGGTTCAACACTGGTCATGCTAATACACCCAGCTCATTCATTTAAGTAGTATCTCATTATGTGAATATGCTGCAATTTTTCCATTCTCCTGCGGATGGCATTTAGTTTCTAATTTTTTCACTTTTAAAAACAATCCTGCATTAAACATTTTTGTATATGTCTCTACAGTGCAAACTGGAAGCGTCTCTAGGGTCCTGACCCTCTGCCTCATATCACAACTAACACAAGGTTGCACATATATTCTTTCTGTTCTAATGTTTCTAAAAAATTAGTGCTGCGTTTGATAATTTAGGTATGTGAAATTCACACAGACGGTGGTTACTTCAAAGCAAAAACAAATGCTACAGCAATATGACAAATCTCTAAAGATCAATAGTGACTTACTCTATTTTCATGATGGGCCAGTTCTGTTCCCTTTTTTAAGATTTTATTTATGAAATTATTTGAGAGAGAGGAGGGAGGTGGGAGGGCGTGGCAGGGAAGAGGAGGGAGAAGGACAAATAGACTCACCGCTGAGTAGGGAGCCCTACACCTGTAGCCCCATCTCACAACCCTGAGATCATGACCTGAGCTGAAATTAAGAGTCGCATGCTTAACTGACCGAGCCACCCAGGCGCCCCTGTTCCCTGACATAAAGGCATTTCCATTAACACACTGCCATACCTCTTTACCATCATTCTCTGTTACCTGTCACTGTTTCAGTCATACCCAGCTTCTTGTAACTCCCCAAACACATCATGAGTCCACAATTCTGTGACTTGTCTGAAATGTCCTTCCCCATCTTGTCCATCTGACTAGATGGCCTTCAAAACTCTACTCACGGGATGCCTTGATGGCTCAGTTAGTTAAGCAGCTGCCTTCAGCTCAGGTCATGATCCCAGTGTCCTGGGATGGAGTCCCACATCGGGCTCCTTGCTCAACAGGGAGCCTGCTTCTCCCTCTGCCTCTGCCTGCCTGTGCTTGCTTTCTCACTTTCCCTCTCTCTGACAAATAAATAAATAAAATTTAAAAAAAAAAACAAAACAGGGGCGCCTGGGTGGCTCAGTGGGTTAAGCCGCTGCCTTCGGCTCAGGTCATGATCTCAGAGTCCTGGGATGGAGCCCTGCATCGCATGGGGCTCTCTGCTCAGCAGGAAACCTGCTTCCTCCTCTCTCTCTGCCTGCCTCTCTGCCTACTTGTGATCTCCGTCTGTCAAATAGATAAATAAAATCTTTTAAAAAAAAACCTCTACTCACATCACCCTCTCTTGTGTTCCATATGGAGACTTCCATGTATCCCATCCCCATTTTCTCTGGACAGCTAGAATTAATGACTCTACTCTCTTCATAGGAGAACCTCTTCATCTTGAATGTATGCCTTCTAGTCCTTTGGGGGTTACAGTGGGGTGTTTTTTTTTTTTTTTAAAGATTTTATTTATTTATTTGACAGAGATCACAAGTAGGCAGAGAGGCAGACAGAGAGAGGAAGGGAAGCAGGCTCCCCACTGAGCAGAGAGCCTGATGTGGGGCTCGATCCCAGGACCCCGAGATCATGACCTGGGCCAAAGGCAGAGGCTTAACTCACTGAGCCACCCAGGCGTCCCTACAATGGGTTTTAATCATGCATTTGATATTTCTTCCTCTCTTCTACACTGAGAATCTATTATAGTGCCTTAATACCTGAGTGGCATGCAGAACTCACAGAAATCACATCACAGCACAGAATATATTATCAGTCTGTAATGTAGCCCAATTTGCTCTGGCAAGAAGTTGAACAAACTTGAGAAGAAGAACCTCCTTTTTTTACAGGAAGCACTAAAATCTTTTTACCAACCACAAAGTAAATACAAGACTTTTGCTACTATTCCTCATTCCAAGTCAGAAATACCTATAAATAAAGCAAATATTACTGTTGTAGTTACTGAAATGAAGTATTTGAGGGTAATTGTGGCACCTAAATTTAAATTTCTAAGATGATAAGGAAAAGTGAGAAGGCATTTCCACGTGGAAACAAAGAAAATTATGAGTGAGAATGGCTTCATTGTTTAAATTAAGGATAACAGAGGGCGCCTGGATGGCTCAGTCTAAGCATCTGCCTTTGGCTCAGGTCATGATCCCAGAATCCTGGGATTGAGCCCTGCATCAGGCTCCCAGCTCAGTGGGAAGCCTGCTTTTCCATCTTCCACTCCCCCTGCTTGTATTCACTCTCTCACGGTCTCTCTCCCTCTGCCAAATAAAATCTTTAAAAAATAATAATAATAATAATAACTATTAAATTAATTAATTAAGGATAACAGGTAAATCCATCATTTTACAGATATTAAGGATTAGAATATAGCTATTCAAAACCATAAGGATTATCACTGATTCTAACTTTAGATAAGTAGGATAAGCCCCAGCTACAAGTAGGAACTAGGTCTCTCTCTCGACCACAAGAGCATTTTCTCAAAGCTGAACATCTCAGAATTAATAAAGGGATTTCAAGTACTTATTTTATAAAGACAAAGACCATCATATTTGTATCAGTAATTTCAGCCACTGAATACAATTAATCGCTGATTAATTTTAAATATCCCCTATTTTTTAGTCTTTGGAAAAGATCAACTGGCCCATCTAAAAATTGTATTCTATAAGGTACAGCAACGTTTATACAAAGAAGCTCTGCATTCTGCACTGACTGGAGAGAAATTTTGCTCCCTGCTACTAAGAGAGTGCAAGTAGATATGATACCACAAAACCACCAAGAAGCTTTTTTTTTTTTTTTAAGATTTTATTTGACAGCTATCACAAGTAGGCAGAGAGACAGGCAGATAGAGGGGGAAGCAGAAGCTCCCTGCCGAGCAGAGAGCCTGATGTGGGGCTCGATCCCAGGACCCTAAGATCACGACCCGAGTGGAAGGCAGAGGCCCAACCCACTGAGCCACCCAGGCACCCCTGCCACCAAAAAGCTTCTTAAAAAAAAAAACTTTTTCAAGTCAAATAATAGCCCAATGATCTTCTCAATCCTAGAAAAGTCAAGAAAATCCCAGGAAGTTATATTGATTCATCCATGATTTTTCTTCTGGGAGGATTTTTAAAAGTCATTTTTAGGGGCGCCTGGGTAGCTCAATCAGTTATGCAGCTGCCTTCGGCTCAGGTCATGAACCCAGGGTACTAGGATCCAGCCCCACATCAGGCTTGCTTCTCTCTCTCCCTCTGCCATTCTCCTTGCTTGTTCTCTCTCTCTCTCAAATAAATAAATAAATAAAATTTTGGGAACAAAAAATTCTTAAAGTCATTTTTAAATGTATTTATGAGGGGCTCGGTTGGTTAAGCATCTGACTTTGGCTGGGGTCATAGTCTCGGGGCCCTGGAATCGAGCCCTATGTCTGGCTCCCTAACTACCAGGGAGTCTGCTTGTCCCTCTCCCTCTACCCCTCCCCTGCTCATACTCTCTCTCTCAAATAAATAAAGTCTTAAAAAAGAAGTGTTTATATATTTCCCTTAAGACTATAAATCCCTGGCAGCTCTTTCTGCCCATGGGTTCTGTCCCTCTGCTTTAATAAAAACACTTTTTGCACTGGGGGGAAAAAAAAGACTATAAAATTTCTCATTGAAACACATGTGTTGTTGGTCAAAGAATGTATCTCCTATTTATATGATATATTCCAGACCCCATGCAGATAAACTGCTGAGTTAGACCTTTAGTAGGTATCATTCCCTTAAACCTGTTCAATGGGCATTTAAAAGGCCTAGACACCAAGCAAGCATAGCCTTCCAGCCACAATCTAGATGGACTGTTCTGCTATTATTAGCTATTGCTGAATTACTTGGTGCTTCCTTCTCCATTGCGAAAAGCATCAGATAACTGCTGGAAAGGCCAGTCTGTCAGGGTCCGCTGATAGACTCTCAGCTTTTAGAATCACTTTTCCACTAAAACTGCTAGATTAAGAACATTCTGTTGCTTCCCTTACTTTTACGTAAATCTGTTGACAAACTTTTCTAAAAGGGAACAGATCTACAATCAACTCTCACATCAAACAACTGTAAAGGAGCACATTTCCGATTTAAATAGGGGACCCTGGGTGGCTCAGTTGGTTTAAGCGACTGACCTGATTTCAGCTCTTCAAGATCCAGAGTCTCCCAGATCTTCAAGATCCAGAGTCTCCCAGAGCTTGAGATTCTCTTTCTCCCTTTGCCCCTCCCCCATACTCTCTTGCTTCCAAAAAAAAATTAAATTAAAAAATTTAATTATATTCAGAAAGTGCAAGTCTTTAAAGTAAGCCATGAATTAAGTACTCACTTCAGTTTTAAGTTTTTAACTCTCTAAAAATGAAAATAACATATGAGGGCTGTGATCAATTCAAGGTGATAAACTATTAAACGCCCACATACAATTAACTCTAAGATATGTATGGGAAAAACAGAGTCTGGTCAAGTAACTCTCCCTACTCCCTGAGTTCTATGAGAATGTGAAATACTGTAACATAGGAGATTTGCTCCAGCATTCAAAACTTTAAAACAATATGGGCTCATCCTTAGGAATATATATATTAAGAATATTTTGCAAAAGGGTGGGATGAGATAAGGAGAAGAATATTTCCTTTCATTAAAAATGAAAGGAAATATTTTGGTGGGGCGCCTGGGTGGCTCAGTGGGTTAAAGCCTCTGCCTTCGGCTCAGGTCATGATCTCAGGGTCCTGGGATCGAGTCCTGCATCAGGCTCTCTGCTCACAGGAGCCTGCTTCCCCCTCTCTCTCTCCCTGCCTGCCTCTCTGCCCACTTCTGGTCTCTATCTGTCAAATAAATAAATAAAATCTTAAAAAAATCATTTTGGTATTCACTGATTTTTTTTAAAAAACCATATAAACACATTACTAAACACATTATATATATATATATAAACACATTACTTGGATAAAAGTAGTACTCCCAATAATCTTAAGAGTATCACAAATATCATATTCCAACAACAGTAAAGGGGTACATTCTAACTAGCAATTTGCTAAAAAAATCTGGGAGCAGATTTTGAATCAAACTCTTCAATACCACATACTGATGGACTGAGATCTAATCTGGCTAAATTATACTGGTTTCATTGTATTAGCCTTTTTATGAAGATCTGTATTATTTGACAATAATAATGCTCATGACTTCGTAGTAAAAAAGCATCGCAAAATAGAATAAGCCTTTTTCAAAGGGTCTTCAAAGAACAAGTAGGAGATTATGACTTTTACCTAGATATTCTTTTCCAGTTTCACTTAGCACAAAACTCAACAACTCAGCTATTTAACGTAACTTCTGTATGTAGAACACACAGGACCTATTCTCCAAAGCCAGTCCCATTTACATGCAAGGATTACTTAAGTGTTGACCATGTGCAATAAAGCAAGAGACACAAGGGCATTTGTGGGCCTCCCATACCACCAACTCAGTACCATACTCAAGACCAATTTTTGGTATCTTTCTAACCATCCCCAGATTGGAGCCCCAGGGAAACAGTGGTAAATCTGACCACTTAATAAGTCTAGGAAGACAGGACCCTCGAATCAAGAGCCTCCTATCTCAGTTCCTTCCATCTCACAATTCACTCCCTCCCCCACAAAAAGTTGTTATAAAAAATGCCAAGGTTGTTTATCTTCTAGGCCAGAGGGCATTACCTATCTCTCAGACCTGCCATTTCCCGATAAGCCAGAGCAGCACAGCATTTTTTTAAAAGCTCATTCACAATTTACATTTGATGGCCTTACAGTTTTAAATAAATATCTAAAAGCCTTAAAGTAATAAGACTTAAAACTTATGGCTAAATAAGTTAAAATAAATATGTACAAGCTTTATGCAGAAGTAAAGGTAAACTATGTAAAGTTATTGCTTTAAGTCATTGCATTAAGATTGGGAGGTAAGAGCAGAAAAAAAAGTGTTTTATATTTCACGGAGTTCTATTTTATGTTGTTTCATGGATGGATTCACCAGATCCTTCACATCTATTTTTTTTTTCAGTGTTTCCCTCTTAGCAAGCCCTCTTAGCAGTGTCTTGCAAATAATCTTAATATACAGCGCTCACCCTTAATTCCAATGAACAGCTATTACTTAATGTATTTTTTAACATCATGTATTTTCACTGTTGCAAAGTAGTTTTGAAAGACATCAAAACCTCTTAATTTTCTTTCTTCTCTTCCGTCTCGCTGGCAACTTTTAAATCCCGCTGATTTCCTCTTCTAAAACTCTAGAAGGAATTCTATTTCATCTCCAGAAGGACATCCCGTTTATATACTTGACCTAGAGAAAAATTCCTCTGCAACTATTTCACAGGCCAGTAGAAAACTCCATCCAGTTAGTCTCCCAGAACCTCTCCTTTAAACCATCTTCACTGTCCCCTGCCGACCCTACATTCCTTGTGCATTTAAACTTCTTGTCATTCCCTTCAAGGTTCCACTCCCCGCCTTGCCAGCATCTGCTTTCATTTTCCTCCTACTCCCCCCAATTCCTGCCCCAAAACCCCGCTAGCTGCCTGTTGCATAACCGCTCCCCCATTACCGTCTCCCTGGATTGTTAGCCCGGCTCCCGCAAACGGGAATGCCCTTTTTGCCAAACCCCTCCTCCCTGCTGCAACACGCCCAGAGATTCCCGGAGATTAAGCTCCTCCGGGGATTCTCTGTCCGGGCGGGCAGGTGGAGCTTACAGGCCGGCGCCTCGGAGCGGGGAGCCGGGTGCTAACTTCGCTGGGGAGCCCCGAGGGCAGAGTCGGCCCGCTCCACCCGGCGCAGCCCAGAGCACACGGCAGCACCCGGCCAATCACCGCCGCCATCCTCCCGCTGGGGTGATGTCTTCAGGTGTCCGGGGAGAAAGCCCTGCGTACTTCCAGCCACGCTCTCGGGCCACGGGCGACCGGCCGCCGGCCCCCCAGCGAGGCCGAGGACAGCCGAGGCGGGCCCCCGGGTCCCGGAGGAGCCGGGTGGGCGGCGGCGGCCGGGCGGACGCCGGACCGAAGGCGTGGGCCTGCGAGGCGGGTGGCGCGCGGCCAGGGATGGGCAGCGGAGGGGAGACGGAGGCGGCCGAGGCCTCGGTGGGGGCCAGGCGCGAAGGCCTCGGCGGGGGCTGCGGCGCCCCCAGCCGGACTGCGGGACAGCCGGGCGGCGAAGCGGACAGACTGACGCGTCGCGGGGGTCGCCGGCTGCCTCAGCCACCGCGCGGGGCAGGGGCGGCCTCTCCCCGCCCTTGCTCTCTCCCCAGCCCTCTCGCCTCACCTTCAGGACCCGGATTCCGCCCGGCCGGCGGCTCGCGGGCGCTTCGGGCGGCTCCGGGGGCTCGAGCGGGCCCGCGGGCCCCGGCTCCACCTCCCCCATCGGTGGCGGAGGCTGCACAGGGACGCCGGGCCGGCGCGACGGCGCGCGAAGCCTCGGCGGCGCGCGCGAGCAGCCTGCGGCCCCGCCCCTCGCGGCCGCCCGCCCCGCCCCGGGCCCCGCCCCTCCCCTCCCCTCCCGCAGCCCAGCGGGCCCTGCGTAGCTGCGGGCTCGGCGCGGCCCAGGCTGTGCGAGCCGCATCCTGGCTGGGCGGCTGGGTCGACCCCACGGGCGGAGCCGGCCGCCTCCGAAAGCCTGGGCCTGCGCCTCCCGCCCCGCTCCCTCGGTTTGAAGCACTGAGGCGCGGGGATGGTTATTTACTGCTATCCCCGCCTCCGAAGTACCCGCTGGACTAGGGACAGGTCGGGGTCTGCACCTGTTAGTAGTGACAGGGCGCTGCCCTCCGCTCTTGTAACTTACCTCTCCCAGACGTTTCCTCTTTCTGCTTCAGAACTGGCCTGTCACCTTCACATGCAAAGTCACTGAATGGGTTGTTAATATTCACCTTAGCAAGGCCTTTTCTCTTCCTTATTAGAGATGTTCACAATGTTCTTTAGCAAATTCGACCAAACCTCGTGTACAAAATGTCAACTCACCTCCCAGCCACATTTTAATTCCCTTTTCTCCTCCGTTAGTAGAAGTATCAGAATTCTTTACTCTGCCTCAAGCCACAATATAATCTAAGGCCATTTTATTATTTGCAAGGCTAATTCAGAAAATCTTTAATTCATTCTTTTAATTCCTGCAGTGATGGTACTTTGTGGCTAGCCAGTCAGCCAAATTTGGAGTCGGGCAGCCTAATTCCAAATCTGAGCTTTACCTCTTACTCTACCCTTGTGCAATTTATTTGATTTGAGCCTTTGTTTCTCAGCTGTGAAATGGAAATTAGTATCTTTCTAGCAGTTACTACCTAGATTTTGTGAATGCATACAAAGTGCTTAGTAGGGATCCATAATAGCCGTTATAATTCTGATTTTCCAAATCTAAGATTCACTCAATTCCTCAGTGTTCTCTTCTTGTAAATTCTACTTTAAATTTTCCCAGGATACCTTTTAGACTTCTGGATTTTAGGGCCTTCCCTCTTAAAAAGGTGTTAATGAATCTTCAAGCAACATGTGAGGAATTAAGCAGCAAAAAATCAGTAATTCCCTGAGCTTTGAATTGGTAAAAATAGTATCACCTTATCCACTGCTCCAGCTTGCCTGGTCTATAACAACTATGTTTAAAACATTTTAATTATAGGTTTAGGACAAGAGAGTTTGAGATCTAACAGTACAGTCCATGCCCTCTCTACTGTAAGATATGTAACCACTTGGAGATTTTTCAGATTACTAGACAAAATCTGACCCTTGTAGATTCTGACTCTGTACAAAAGTTTAGTCACTACTTTCTCCCTTCACATGAGCTACTTTGCATATACCAAAACTCCAATCTCCAATAGTCTTCATTTGTCTCATTTTAAAATTAAAAATGACTTCTATGAGTCTGGTATAAAGTGTGAGAAAAGCTCTTAGATTGACTACCTCCTGGGTCTTCTATTTGAAACTACTTTCAAGGAAGCTACTCAAAGTAGTTGAAATCCTATTTCCATGCTTACTGGGTAACTTCTTCCAGCAAGAACACTGGTATATAAACTATAGGCACCCATATGGGGAGAGAACTGGACTTTTGACAAAGGACAGAGAGACAGTGGAAAGACCAAAATGTGGTTCAGAATTAAGTATTTCTAAAAGCCTGTTTCTTGAGGTTTTATACATTACATTTTCCAGAACTTGTAACTTTTTTTTATTGATTAATCACCTGAAGGGAAAGGATTTTATCTCGGGGCCAGCATCTTGAGTTCATGCTAGGGAACAGCAGTGGTAGATCGGTGTTTTAATGAATGGAATAAGAGCTAATGCATAAATTCGGAATACAAGTGTATGTTAAAAGTTATGTATTTACTACTTCATCAAAAACAGTAGTACCTCTTTCAAAAGGAAAACAAAAAATAAAAAAACTACCAACCCAGATGTTCCAGGGAATTATTTACAATGCAACTCTTTAAAGGTCCCTTGTGTTTTAAGACCCAGTTCGGTAATCAACCAACTGGATTCTCCTTTTTCTTTCCAAATCGTGTACTGCCATTAACATTTTATATTGTTTCAAAGGTCACATATTCATGTTCTTCCCCAGTTCAAGGCAGTGTGCATTAATGTATGCCAAGGGTTATGTAACTACAATTTCTGGAAATGGTAAACAGCTGAGACTAACCCTAAAAATAAAATCCTCTGGGAATTTCTGTGCAAAAATCCATCTGCCCTCACTGCAGGTTCATCATTACACAAAAATCACTGTTTAGATCAAGCCAAGAGACAGAGAAGTCATTACTGTCTCCTCTCTGTATCCTTCCTATAAGCAGCTGTACACGTCTCTCTCCACCTGAGGGAAGGACACACATACACACATGCTTTATCCCAGAAGCTTTTCCTAATCCTCACTACAAAATCAAAAGAAAGTCTGGAGAAGAAAAGTTTGTCAGAATGTGGTAGAAGAGCCATAAGGTCTTATTACATTCACGTATTTATAGCTAGTTCCCACTCCGGTAATGACCACAAAATCATCCTTAGGCCTATTTTCATTTTACCACAGGTTGAACAAATTTAGATATTCTTTTTTAAGATTTTATTTATTTGAGAGGGAGCGAGCACAAGAGTGGGACAAGGAGCAGAGGGAGAAGCAGACTTCCCGCTGAGCAGGGAGCCTGTTACAGGGCTTGATCCCAGGACTCCAGGTTCATAACCTGAGCCAAAGGCAGATGCTTACCTGACTGAACCACCCAGGTGCCCCAGTTTTAGATAGTCTTTATTTTAGTTCCAAAGAAACGGGTAGTATTTACCTGGCCTCAGTGTTTGATATATTTTCAAAATATGGGGACAACTGAACTAGGGGAGGAAAGAGCACAGAAAACCCTTAAAAGTGATAAAAATTCACTCAGTTCTTCTGGACTAAAGTTCAATTCTGAACATTATTCACTGTATTGTTGACTAAGTGCCTGAAATCTACTACTGGCTAAACTTTTCTACTGTAGCTTTTATATTTTCCTCTAACAGGAAACTGCATGCAGATGAACATGTTAATTAAATGTAATATTAGAAACAAAGATGAATTTTAACTAAACCACATATAGGATTACAGAAATGTCACTTATCAGTGCCAAAGGGCATTTCTGCAAAAACTAGATTAATGCTGAGGCTTCTTCTCCTTCTCACTTAGGGGGCTTTCACGCTCTCCCCCTTCTCAAATCAAGGGAGTATCAGGGATCACCCAAGTAACAGAAAACGCATAGCTTCCAACATCCAACCACTCTCCCGTCTCCAGAAGAATTCGTTTAAAATAGATCCTGAAATAGAATTCATTTTGGCTGGTTAAACCTTGCTCTTCCCAGTCACAGATACACTTAAAACAATTTACAAATAGCTTATAACTAAAACCCCATGACCAACTCTAAATACACATTTCACTTTGATACGATTTCTTTGCTTTGCTTGGTAATTCACCCATGTGGAGCAGCATGAGCTAATAATCATTAGTAAAAACTTCCAATTGCACTTTTTGACTGGTATGGACTACAAGGTTTTTTTGTTTTTTGTTTTTTATTTTTTACAATGTTCAAATTCTTCTTGGTGGGATTTCTGTGTTTAAGAAACATTAACGGGTCAGTAAGTTTAGCCCAAAGCTCTGGAATAAGAATTCATTCAAGGCTTCTCTAATCTACTTGTAAGAAGCAAGGAAGCAAATTTTAAATCATTGAGTATTGACTTTTTATTATTAGTCACTGTTCATAATTTGTTTCAACCAAAAGACAATACACACAGCAGAATTCTAATGCATCCCATGTAAATGTTTACATCCATTTTATTCCTCACTCGCCTCTAAGACTTATCATTTAATTTTAAATTTCTTTTTACATCTCAAAAATATGTCTGCAATAATTAGAATTAGCCGTCCCACTTAGAAACAGCCTTTTAATATTTTTACAGTAAAGAAGATGTGATGGGGCTTAATGAAAATGTAACTTACAACAATTATGAGAGAAAAGGGACTTTACAGGGACACAGTGGGAGTTCACAAAGGAAAGAGTCCAGAAGCTCTTTCCCATGAGCGAGCCCCCCCAAACTGAAAACGAAAACAAAACACACAAAGCGCAACAGCAGGTTCCAAAAACAAAAACAACAACAACAAAAAACTTGGATGCTCCATCCTGAAGCCAGAATCAGCCTCACAGAAGTTCACAAAGCAACTGTGCAAGCTGCTTCAGCACGTTCTTCTGTTTAAGTGTCCTGGGTCCTGGATCCCCGCAGATGGAGCCCACTCACTACTATTGCTTGAAAAAGAGTGATTCACTTCCACTTCCACTTCCACAAGCAGCCCCACCCTCCTGAACCAAAGCTGGTCAATGTGTTTTAAACTTCAGGACTTTCCGCTCTTCAGTGACCCTCCCCACTCCCAAACACATGAGTATACAGTCGTGGACCACCTCTCCACCAACCACCAATTTGTGAATATCCACTTTTTGCTCTCTAGCTCTCACTTGGTTTAGGACAATGTGGATAAAATACATTCACTAGAAAAAAAAATAAGACACATTCAAACTCTTTCTTCCCCCTCGTTCTCATGGCCCAAGTATTTTCCAATGAGGAAAATAATAAAGTTGAACCTCAAAAACAGTATTTCCCTAACTTCCAAACTCTTCTAGAAGAACGTTAAAATGAAAAGCATGTTATACAGTAGATGGAAATACTCAAACCGTTAGTGCTGAACAGTTTTTAACTGTCTATTTTCTTATATGAATGGGACAAATAAAGGGTATGAACCACATCTTTAAGCTAGTTGAGAGAAGAATCCCCACCCGAAAGTTACACTGGGGAATGTTTCTTTAAATGAAAGAGACCTTCAAATGAACAGATGATCACTACACACAGCATAAAACATTCTATGACTGTCCCAGTCACCTCAAGGTAACAGTACCAGAGCATTATGGGAGAAGCTTCTCAGGTAGAGCACCCTTCTTACAGTTTTTTGAGATTACTTAGATGAGTTCTCCCTTAGGATTGCTTGGGTGGAGGGGGTGGGAGTGAGAGGATACACTACTCTGAAAGGGGGGGTGGGAAATGAGGTCAAAGTGCACATGAAATTGTCCGAGTATGTGTAGGCTCACTGCTCATCACCCTGGGGTTATTAAGACAGCCATGGGAATCACTCTTTCCTCACAATGGCTCTGACCTTGAATAGCCATCCAACTTTGCTCCCCCTTGCATGGTCATCCCAGGGAAAGAAATTGCTGAAATGTGTAAGTATTTATAGAAAGTAAGAGATTTCTCCTTTTAGCAGCAAGGCCAAGTATGAGGAGAACTAATTCTGATCCTAGAAACTAAGGCACGCTGAAGCCTTCAAAGATCCCATCATTTGAAAGAGTCGTCACAACCGTCAGGATCCTAGGCAGCTTTCTGGCCGCGAGTTCTTCAGTGTGGTGCTCAGCTTCAACTCTCCAAAATCACTTCAAATATTCTAGGCAGCACCCTCTGCGTTAAGGCCATGATTTTTATCCCGTCTAGACAAAGCAATGGAGAACCACATCACTCCACCTCAAAACTACAGTCACCCACGGAGACGCTTTGTTCCTAGAGCAGACCCTTTCCAGCTCCACTAGCTAGCACGGTCTCATAGCACGGACTCTGGCAGGTTTCTGAGATTCAATTCAGTCCAACTAAAGAAACTTGAGCTGGTCAACTATTAACGTGAGAGAAAAATAAAGCCTCTAACCCAAAGAGGAATGTTAGATAAATTCTATTCGAGAAATCCACCAATATTATGTTAATCCTATCATGTTTCACAGCATTAAGTATCCATCCAATGAAATCAGTCGGCAAAGAAACCTTGAAAGGCTACTCTTCATTGCACAGGCAGAGCAAGTTGTCTGAAACACTCTCTAATCCACAGTTGCCTTTACTGAAAACTGTGCACCAAATAATATCCTGTTGTTGACTCAACCATTTATCCAGCAGAGTAAGTTTTAGCAAATCTTGCTCTTGTTTACAAACAAGACCAGAAAGTTTCCCCTTTGGAGCCTTTTAGTTCAACCCCGGTTTGTCAAATGTTAGGAATAATCTAGCATCTGATACAGAGCTAGATCTGCCAAGACACTGAAGATTTTAAGTAAAGGCTTGGTGAAATGGGGTGGGGGGGGGAGAGATTTGTACCCAGATTTTAAGACCAAAGCCAAAGTAGTCCTTCTACTGTACTCAATACAGTAATGATTGCGAACATTCTAAGAGCAAGGCGGACCTGACTCTTCCTCTCTTCTTGAGTACGTCAGACATGGCACCCGTGCACCCGAACGTACACAGTACATTCACCATGTGCCACAGGAGTCACCTTACCTCATTCCAGCAACTCAGTGTTAAAGGTCTGAGAACACAAGGGTCCTTTCTAAAAAGCACTCGGCACTCTCCCTAGTGTAAAAAAGCTCCAGACCTCAGGTCTTTCATGCTGATATTCACGAGACCAACTTCTCAGACTCAGGAAAGGATATGCCTACCCTGTGGTGTTCATAAGACTTCCTCTCACACAGGGGGCAAGGAAGCTACAAGGCTTCATTCCAACACCATAAAGTACAATATAGGAAAGATTTCTTTAACCGCGTGGTCTTTATTTCAGTGCCAGTGTTACAGATACAACACAAATGTTCCAGTTAGAAGAAGGAATTCAAACGGAATGCCAAGGTCCAAGCCAGGCTCAGGAAATAAAAAGGAAGGTGTGGAGTAATGGAGAAGATGACTCCAATATGCTCTAGGATGAGTCTGATACTCACTCTTCCTATGGGCCAAGGTGCCTTTGTTAAGGAGTCTGATCTTAAAAAGCGAACTCCTCTTTCCACCCATTTACCATAGTTCAACAGGCAAGTTACGGGCTTAGGAGAAACTTCAAAATTTGTGGCGGGGATAGGGGCATTAATAACTATTAATATATCTTTTAGAAGTTGTTCACTTTGCACGTTCAGGGGAATCCATTTTTGAAAATCAGGGAGAGTATTCATGACTACAGCTAAAGAATTGAGAGACAGGGGAGCTGGAAGAGCCTTGGGAGTTTCTGTTACAAATAGAGCACCATATCCTTCATGCCAAATCTCAACAAAAGCTCTTTTGAACTGCATCTGTCCAGTGTTTACAAATAACCTCTCCAGGTCTGCCCAGGTCTCGGTAACAAACATACATACATACACGTGTGTGTCTGTGTGTATACAGCAATGCACAGAAAAGGCTACCAGGAGCCTAATGCCTCTTTCAAACATTGGGGGAACCAGTAGAAAAAGGCAGGGCTCCCTAATGTCCACTGTTAACATTTTCATTCTGAATGCCTGATGTAAAAAGCGCCTGAAGATGGTAACCCAGCTAGTGAGGAGTGAATACCCCCACCTCGCCCAGTCCACAGAAAAACACAGTAGAAGGAAGGGGAACTCTTTGCTGCAGAGACAGAGTGAGTGTTTTCTTGCCATGGATTCCAGTCCTCTCCTCCAGACCAGCTGCTTATTTCCTCAGGAGCCCAGGGAATGTTGATTCTGGCTGTAAATGTGGGGGGGGAGAAGTGCGGACAAAGGAGAAGAGGAGGAGGAAGAGTGCAAAACAGCCTCCGGAAGCAGCCGGCCTCGACACTGGAGGAGCGCAGGTTCGGGTTTGACAGTGCTTCAAGGTCAGCAGTAACTTCAGGAAAATCCTCCTCAACAGTTCTCTTCAGCTCCTCATGCCCATGGTACAGTTGGGGGGGACTTGCCAGCAATCACAACCTCCTTCCCAGAGTTCCTTTGATTGAGTGGGACAAGAATGAGAATGGTGCCGGGCCCTCACTGCCAGGACTGAGGGGGAAAGTTGTTCACCTCTGCTAGATCTTGCATTGCTGAGCCCTTGTGGTTGTATGTGAGCTTGATCCGCATTCGCAGCTGTTGCTGTAGGAGAAAAGAGAATCGCAAATTATACACTGAAAGGAAATCTCTAGAACTTGTGTGGTCCACAGATAGTCTTTTAACCCAGAGAAAAGAAATTTTTTTAGAGGAAAGCTGTCTCTTAAAAATGACACACGGGCAAATAACCACTACCATTATCATTCCTGCCTAATCCTCCAGCCAACATCACGCAGTAGAGCAGAGAAAGTGCCCCTTCAGAACACGTCATCGGCTTCCATCCTAGAACCGCATTAACAGGACAGAACCACTTGGGAGCGTTTTCAAAGTAACACTGGCTAAGTGCTTCTCAGAAAGATTCAACCCTTGCATCCGACTTCCCAGAAAAATGAGGTAAACATATTCATCTTATGCTCTACATTCAGAGATACTGTTGCTTTGTGTATAAAAACAATAGTAAATGTGAATATAAACTTGTTTTGTTCCCAAGACATAAAAGGAAAAAAAGTTAACTATGGGAACAGAAGTCATTTTAAGAGAACTCAATTATACACCCTTTTTATTTTATGTGGCAGATTTCAAATATTAATGCACTAAGAAAATTTTTACTCTTTGTCAGATCATCAAAGGAATCTGGGCTATAGGCAGATACTCAGAATCCAGTGAGGAGCGGAAGAAAGGCAAAATGTTAGAAGAAATCATCATACTGGGATTATGAGACACTGCTAGAAATCTTTCAAGGTGAAGAAATCCTCTGGGCCATTTACAGAAACTGTACAAAAACTAGCCAACTGATTACTATTAAAAATGGAGTCAATTTACTTCTTTGAGAAGATGTAATGAAAATACTGCTTAATGTCAGTTTCTAAAGCTACTTTTCACTTGGCTGCTTCATTAAAAATACCTCCACTTATACTGGCATTCTTAAAAATCACAGTAGTAAATATGGAGAGACGGGGTTCTACAAATACTCTTACACCGGACTGCAACTTGTGTAAAAATTAAGGGGCACATGGGTGGTGCAGTCGGTTGGGCACCTGACTCGTGGTTTCTGTTTAGGTCGTGATCTCCAGATCATGATATCGAGCCCAGAGTCAGGCTCTGTGCTCACATGGAGTCTGCTTGAAATTCTCTCCCCACCCCCCACTCATACGTTTGCTCTCTCTCTACAATAAATCTTAAAGTAAAAAAAAAAAAAAAAAAAAAAAGATTAAAATGTCTAAGCTTTCCCTCTTCTCTTGCAAAAAACTAGACTTTGAAGCCTCTAAATAAGCAACTCCTTAAAACTATATTTTAGGGATGCCTGGGTGGCTCAGTCAGTTCAGTGTCTGACTCTTCACTTCAGCTCAAGTCATGATCTCAGGGTCGTTGAGATCGAGCCCCTCATCAAGCTCGGTGCTAGCATGGATCTTCCTTAAGATTCTCTCTGCCCCTTCTGTCCCCTCTCCCTCAAAAAAGAGCTGCATTTTAATGCTGCCACTAAACCATTTCAAGTGTCTAAGCTACATTTATTATCTAATCTACAAAAGAATGAGGTTAGACTAGACATTTTCACAGATTTCTTCTACAACTATGAGTCAGGAAAAACCCTAGAGAAACAAAGCAGAATTTTATTTCAGGAAATACACTTTCACCTCACTCAGATACTGTCTTCAAACGTGCTACTCACCTTCTGTGGGTTCAGAACTTTAATGACTTGTGTGATGGTCCCTGTATTAAATGCTGGGACAATGCTGCTGCTGGGAGACAGAAGCTGCAGCTGGAATGTCTGGGGGGGAACAAAGGGCACTCTTCAGAAAAAATAACACATTCAATACCATGTAAGAGATGTTAACAAATAAAAAAGCCAGACACCTGGATAATTATTCAAGTAAGTAACAGATTCACCTACTACTACATTCTGTTTGTTTTCCAGATATCAGCAATTCACAGTATGTGGGCTGACTATAACCTTCACGTTATTTTAAAAACCCCACGGTTAGGTCTTTGATCATGAAAACTAGCAATGAGCCACTCTCCTCTTTCAGGCAAAAGGAACTTTAGCCTACCACTTTTCAAAAGGTGACCAATTCTTGTTTTGGCAACCTCGCTTAATAGTAACTGATCAACTACGCAGGTGAAAAACGGGTGTATGTGGCTTAAAAAAAAAAAAAGCTATAAAGAAATGAAAAAGAAAAAACACTTTCTAGAAATAACAAACCAGAATACTAATCACCAACTACAGGCCTTTATGCTATTGTTGATTTCCACAGTTGGGAAATGGAGACTTAAACATTTGTTTTCTCAAGTCTACATAATCCGGAATGTGTCAAGGGCTACATGACAGAGGTAAGGAAAAGCTGTAAAGAGCCAAGCTGTTAATATGTATGTGGAATACATCAAGATCTCCCCCACTGGGGTCACAGGTCTTAAGAGAACAATTTCGTGCAGAGGTAGCCTATACAACAAAAGACCTGGAAAACCCAACTATCATAATTTGTAGTGTTGGTGGGTTTTATTTGTTTACATAGGAGAGAGTTAAAAGTGTTATCAGCAAGACAGGGAACCCATAATTGTTAGCACAATATAGTATGTATGTAGCTATTCTACATACTAGGATTTTACTTTATTTTTAATTTAAGTAGGCTCCATGCCCATCGTGGAGCCCATTGTGGGGCTTGAACTCATGACCCTGAGATCAAGACCTGAGCTGAGATCGAGAGTCAAGACACTTAACTGACTGAACCACCCAGGCACCCCATACTAAGATTTAAAAAAATCTTTCCTGAGGGGCGCCTGGGTGGCTCAGTGGGTTAAGCCGCTGCCTTCGGCTCAGGTCATGATCTCAGGGTCCTGGGATCGAGTCCCACATCGGGCTCTCTGCTCAGCAGGGAGCCTGCTTCCCTCTCTCTCTCTCTCTCTCTGCCTGCTTCTCCATCTACTTGTGATTTCTCTCTGTCAAATAAATTAAAAAAAAAAAAAAAAAATCTTTCCTGAAAGTGTGGCCTTCTAAAATAATGGAGAGTGAGGAGAGAAAAGAGAGAGGTAAAGAGAAGCAGAGGGAAGACGACAGAGGGAGAGAAGGGGGGAGGGGAGAGAGAGGGCAAAAAAAAGGGAAAGGAGGAGAGACACAGAAAGAGACAGGTAGGGAGCAGGGCTGGCAGGAGACAAGAGGAGGAAAGTCTATCCAGCCTTCTCTTAGGACCAAAATTGTAAGAGTAAAGAGATTTAGTACCAACTCAAAGACTTACTATGTTGAATCTTATTATAATTCTATTGTCAAGATAATTATGTAAGCTGAAATATTATTATTTACATTTATTTCATCAAATAGAACATGCCATTGTTTTTCACACCATTATTTTATATAACACAGAGAAGAAATTAAAGGCCATCAACTAAACTATGATAAAGTATCAATTTTAGGGGCGCCTGGGTGGCTCAGTGGGTTAAAGCCTCTGCCTTCAGCTCAGGTCATGATCTCAGGGTCATGGGATCGAGCCCCACATCGGACTCTCTGCTTGGCAGGGAGCCTGCTTCCTCCTCTCTCTCTGCCTGCCTCTCTGCCTACTTGTGATCTCTGTCTGTCAAATAAATAAAGAAAATATTTTTTTAAAAAAAGTATCAATTTTAAAATGCATCTCATTTTCAGAGATAATAAAAAGCAATGGTAGAATCTATGAAATGATTATTTTGAAGTTCAAGATACATCATGACATGCAAATAGGTATTAATAAATAAAATAAGGCCAAAAATAAGGCCATGCTTTAGTGGCAGAGATGCTATGTTGCTAGAGCACAGCCTAGAATAACAAGTATAAAAGCCAAAGTTACAGCAGTTAACATTTACTGAGCGATGAACATATGAAATGTGCTTATAACAGTACATAGCCCATAAAACTCATCTATCCCTCAAATAAACCCCAGGAAGTAGATAATCACTGCCACCATCCTTTTTTTGTAAATGAAGAGACTGAGGCACAGAGTTTAGGAAACTTGTTTTAACATCATATAACTAGTACTGAAACGACCCCAACTCTACTGCTTATAAAAACATCTACATGACTCTGGCTCCTAAAAAATCCAAGTAAAGGAGGCTGTAAAGTCAGTAGTAACCACAAACAAAAGAAAAGTTTTTAATTTCCAAAAATGTATCATTTGAATGCCATATTCCCATGTCACTGAAAAGATTAGATTACTTTAGCCTAAAACAAGGGCTGGCAAACCATGGCCCATCACCAAGAATGACCCAACATCTGCTTTTGTAAATGTTTTATTGGAACAGAAACACACTCTTTCATTTATATATTAACTATGGCATTTTCTCCCCACTGTAACAGCAGAAATGAATAGATGCAACAGAAACCATACAGCCTAAAATACTTACTATCTTGTCTTTGACAGAAAAATTTTGCCCACTTTTCATTTACAATATTTCTTTATACAAAACTTTTCATTATTCAAAGGACATAAATATTCCTTAAACTAAGATTTGGTATAAACAAAGCTTCAATTCACAAAAATAGCCATTGTATCAATACTAAACTACATGTTAACGAAGAAGGAAATGTTTCTTTCACTTAAATAAATAACAAGAGATGGGGCGCCTGGGTGGCTCAGTGGTTTGGGCTGCTGCCTTCGGCTCGGGTCATGATCTCAGGGTCCTGGGATCGAGTCCCGCATCGGGCTCTCTGCTCCACAGGAAGCCTGCTTCCCTCTTTCTCTCTCTCTCTCTCTCTGCCTGCCTCTCTGCCTACTTGTGATCTCTGTCTGTCAAATAAATAAATAAATAATCTTTAAAATAAATAAATAAATAAATAAATAAATAACAAGAGGTGAAAACTTTAAATTCTGATCCAGTAACTAGAAGAAAATACTAAAGAGATAAATTCCTTCTTCTTAACGAATTTTAATTCCGTGTTAGAATTTGTGTTTTTTAGGTTTTTAACCACTGAATTACTGAATTCCAGTCATCCTCCATGGCCTGAGCATTCATTACCAGACCACCTTGCAGAATTCTGCTGTAAGTCTCACTAGCTATTACAAGAATGTCCTTTCTTTATACTGTAAGAATATTTCTGACCAAGTAAAAGCTTTCAAAATGACATGCTTCAATGAACCATAACACACTATTGTTAATTTGGGTTAGATCTGTAAATTTAGTTTAACGTCTAAACATTAAAGTATATCCCTTATTAAATGTATGGAAAAGGAAAAGAAGACACTGTAGTACCTTTGGTACTGCAGCCTGGAAAACAAAGTCTGTCATGTCCAGCTCTGTGCTGTTGGAGGCCTGTATCGTTATCACTGTGACGCTAGGGTTGGTATTTGACCGTTCAAAGGTGAATTCTATCTTCAAGCCATTCTTACTGTATGCTGTGATGGAGGGGATGCCTGGAAAGCACAGGAAGATCAGTCTAACTGCAGTCAGGTTAATGCTCACAGAATACTCTTCTTCAATAACTACCTCTCACTGAGGATGATAATACCAGTACCTGTAGTGATGTCATTGAAGAGAGGCTGTGATGAAAGCCCATCCAACAAGAACGGGGGCTGGGATATCTGTGGGACAGAGGCAGGGGCAGGAGCAGCAGCTGGAGCACCTAAATGAAACATTCCAGTGGTAAGTCAATCTTAACCAGCATGACAAAGCTCACCAAAAAAACACCCAAAAACCCCAGGAGAAGATTATTACATCTCACATTAAAAGAAGGATTCCTTAAACAAGCTGCGAAAAGCATAAACCAGGGGTGCCTGGGTGGCTCAGTCAGTTCAATGTTCCACTCTTGGTTTCACCTCCAGTCAGGGTTATGAGATCAAGCCCTGCCTCGGGCTCCATGCTAAGTGCAGAGCCTGCTTAAGATTTTCTCTTCCCCTCTCCCTTTGTCCCTCCCCCTCCTTGCACTCTCTGAATAAATAAATAAGTAATGTATTTCTTTAAAAAAAAAAAAAAAAAAAAAGAACAAACCACAAAGGGAAAGAATGAAACATTCAAATACTTTAAAAAATACTATAATAAAATAAAAAGAGAGACTACAGGTAGGAGAAAATGTTTGCTACAAAATGGCAAATGAATGAGTATCCAGAACTATAAGTATTTTCTACAAATCAGTGAGAAAAAAGATGACCCAACTTAAAAAATGTTAAGAGATATAAACAAGAAATTCACAGACGAGGGAAACTGAGTAAAAAGAGAATCTACTTCTACTCTCTGCTATAGAGATGGCACACTAGTACAAACAAACCTGGAGAACAATCTGGCAATAACAGAGTTGAACATGATTATACCTCTAAACTAAAGCTCCTGAACCTCAGAAGTAATGAAATTTTAGGCTAATTATGTGCTGTAGGGGGCTATCCTGTGCACTGTAAGATATTTACCAGCATCCCTGGCTTCTACCCATTAAATGATAGCAGCATCCTCTCAGCTGTGACAATCAAAAATATCTCCAAACACTGCCAACACCTGGCAGGCAAAATGATATTTTAATAATAATTTAATAAGATTTTATTTTATAAGCGAAGTAGATCAAGACATTTATTAAATTATATAGATGTTAAATACCGCATAGTAAGATTTTAACACACATGCACAGACACCCTGGGAGAGGTGGTATGAACTGGAGGAAAGAAGTCACGAAATTACCATCTTCATTTGATCCTTCCAAATAAGAACAATCTCAGGATCATGCAAGTGATAGAAAATGACCATGAACTGAGAGAAATCAGGATTCCAAGAAAAGGCATAAGAAAACAGTGAAATAATGGGGCGCCTGGGTGGCTCAGTGGGTTAAAGCCTCTGCCTTCGGCTCAGGTCATGATCCCAGGGTCCTGGGATCGAGCCCCGCATCGGGCTCTCTGCTCAGCAGGGAGCCTGCTTCCTCCTCTCTCTCTGCCTGCTTCTCTGCCTACTTGTGATCTCTGTCTGTCAAATAAATAAATAAAATCTTTAAAAAAAGGAAAACAGTGAAATAAGGAGTTTTAGGTGTAAACAGATTTCAAACTACTTATGAAATTATCTGAAAATATACCATTTCAAAAAGGATTAACAAAGTGAAGGAGTTAAAATCTTAAAAAAAAAAATACCTAAGTACATGAGAAAAAAGTGACATTAAAATTTAGCAAGGAAGGTAAAAATATATATTGTTAAGTAACCCTTAAGAAGCTAAAACAAATGTTAACACCACAGCAAGTATAGTCAAGCACATTACTAATAAGGTATACAGAGAAATATTCCTATAATTCTCCTTTTATAACTCCAATCTAGTAGTTTTCCCATAATTTCCATTTTCAAAACAATTTCAGAAATGCATTCCCATGGAAAAATCAGAGGCTACTCAAAATATACAGGCAGCATTATGGGTCCCTAAGTCCCTCAGACATTAGCTCTTTTCTCCTGTAAAGGAACATTAAGTAGTTTGGGGAAACAACAAAAACTCACTGCTCCAGTTCCCCTAAAAAGACACACTAAATTTATTTCCCAATTTCCACTTACTTAAATGATTATGCATTACAATACAGGACTATAATTAATGGGGGCTTAAAGAATATAATCCTCAAAAATGTCTAACCTAAAAAAAAAAAAAAATGTCTAACCTAATAAAGAAAATGGGAAAATACATTTAAAAACACATTATAAGTAAGGAAGATCCAGGCTCTTCTACTGTTTTACCAGTCTGCTTTTTCATGTAACACTAGGAAAGAAAGTAAAAACAAAAACAAAACAAAACATTAAACCCCCACCCCCGATAAATGAGTTTAAGATACAAAAGGAATATTCAAAAAAGAAATCCATGTGCAGGGATGCCTGGGTGGCTCAGTTGGTTAAGCAGCTGCCTTCGGCTCAGGTCATGATCCCAGCGTGCTGGGATCGAGTCCCACATCAGGCTCCTTGCCTGGCGGGGAGCCTGCTTCTCCCTCTGCCTCTGCCTGTCATTCTGTCTGCCTGTGCTCGCTCTCTCCCCCTCTCTCTCTCTGATAAATAAATAAAATCTTTAAAAAAAAAATTCTTTAGAAATCCATGTGCAAAAATATAGATAGATATAACTATCCCTGTGATGGAAAAAATTAAAATTTAACAAAATAATAGGGCCAATCTTTTACCTGGTAGGGTTTTTTAAAAAATGAAAATCCACAATGCTTATGACTATACAGTGAAACTGGTAGCCACATGCTACTGAGGAAAAGATACAACATTTACTAAGTGCCTACTATGTGTCCTGTATGTACTGAATAAGCCACCATTCCTCACAAAGAGCTCATAAGGTAAAATAGTTATCATCCTTCTTAAATTATTTTTTTTTAATGTTATTTATTTATTTGACAGAGAGAGCAGAAGCAGGGGGAGAGGCAAGAAGAGGGTGAGGGAGAAGCTGACTCCCTGATGAGCAGAGGCCCATGCTGGGCTTGATCCCAGGACCTTGGCATCATGACCCTAGCTGAAGGCTAATGCTTAAGTGACTGAGCCACCCAGGCACCCCCATCCTTTTTTTATTTTAAAAGATTTTATTTTTTTGGGGCGCCTGGGTGGCTCAGTGGGTTAAAGCCTCTGCCTTTGGCTCAGGTCATGATCCCAGAATCCTGGGATCGAGCCCCGCGTCGGGCTCCCTCCTCCGCAGGAAGCCTGCTTCCTCCCCTCTCTCTCTCTGCCTGCCTCTCTGCCTACTTGTGATTCCGCTCTCTCCGTCAAATAAATAAAATCTTTAAAAAAAAAAAAAAAAAAAAAAGATTTTATTTTTAAGTAATCTCTACATCCAAGCTGGGCTCGGACCCACAATCCCAAGATGAAGAGGTACATGCTCTACTGATTCAGCCTGCCAGGCACCTCCCATCTTTACTTTAATCAGAACCAGAAATGCTGAGTAACCTGATCTAAGTATGTAATCCAAAATAAGAGAAAATCAATGTAATGATGACATTTGTTGAGGCATTCGTTACAAGAAATATCTGAAACAAAACATCTAATAGTAAGGCACTGAGTAAATAATGATGCAAACCTTTTAAAGCAATATTGGACAACCATCTAAAATTATAATTGTTAAGAGTATGAACTAACACAGAAATGCTAATACGTGAATAAGTAATTGAATCATCTACATACTATGGTTGTTGTGTTTTTTTTAAAGATTTTATTTATTTATTTGACAGAGAGAGATCACAAGTAGGCAGAGAGGCAGGCAGAGAGAGAGAGGAGGAAGCAGGCTCCCCACTGAGCAGAGAGCCCAACTTGCGGCTCGATCTCAGGACCCCGAGATCATGACCTGAGCTAAAGGCAGAGGCTTACCCACTGAGCCACCCAGGCACCCCTACACTATGTTTTAACTAAGGGGCTGTTTTTGCTTTTTGATATATCCAGTAGAGCTATGGCATCTGAGGATGTGGAACTATCTGGGAATGACTCAAAAGTACGCATCAGTAACATTTTAAAATTTTGTTAAGACATAAATATAAACTGTAAGCTCTGGGAAGAAGCTGTGTTAGGAAAAATCATTTAGCCTCTGGTAGCTTGTCTAGATGAGCAGCCAAAATCCTCACCCTATGGCTACTTTCTATTTGAGGTCATATATGCAGTAACTCACCATTATACTTTTAAAGAAATCACTTGAGATAGAAATTATATGCTACAGTAACACGTTTGGACTCAGGGTTCATAATGTTATGAATACATCAACAATCACTAATGTTTACTACATACAAACAAACAAGAAAAAAAATGTGCCAGGGGCACCTGGGTGGCTTAGTCATTAATCATCTGCCTTTGGCTCAGGTCATGATCCCAGGATCCTGGGACAGAGGCCCACATAGGGCTCCCTGCTTGGCGGGAAGCCTGCTTCTCCCTCTCCCACTTTCCCTGCTTGTGTCCCCTCTTTCACTATCTCTCTCTCTCTGTCAAATAAATAAATAAGATCTTAAAAGAAAAGAAAAAAATGTTCCCAAATGAAAAGTTATGTTTGAATATTATCATCATGGACAATTTTCTCCCTCCATTGTTCTAAGAAGGTGAGAGGAAAATAGGTTAACATCTCTCCACTCTCTACAAATGGCCTTGGCTACTGAAAGCTGATCATGAGTAGAAAGAAACATAGAAAAAGTGATGTCTTAGGACACTAAGTAAAAGCAGAAGTGACTTGAAATATATTTCTTTTGTAGCCTGAAAGAGAAAGTCCTTTCTATCTTAAATACTAGGAGAGCAATTTATCCTCCCAAAATTAAAAATTGGACTCTTTATTCCCTGTGAATTAGCTCTAGAATACTAGCCTGGCAGTTTACATCCCAGATGTTAAGATTCCATTCCTACTTCTCACTTAGCTTCTCCCCTCTTTAATTGCTTCACATGCCAGAAAGTCTATGTTCAGTGTAGTTTTTCCCTAAGGCCTTTAACCCCAGCCAAAGCATTAAGTAACTCCAGTCTGGTCTCACCTGTAAGGTTGATGTCTCCCAGCAAATCAAGAAGTTCTCCACCAGCAGAAGCTGGTTTGCTTGTAGGTGCAGTTGGAATAACAGGTGTTATGTCATTTCCTCCCAACAAATCCAGTAAATCATTGGCCTATACAAGGAAATAATACCTCAATTCATTAGTCATTTGTCTAATCTACAATGAAGGCAAAGCTCTTTCAACACTTAAAAATAAGGAAGAGAGCCATCAATCAATCCAGGAACACTGAAGGGAATCAACTGAGAGGCTATAAGGAACTGTTAAGACCATGAGGATTCCCAGATAAGCAAGTGAAAAGCTACCTGGCTGGTGGGCTGTGGCCCAGAGGGTGGTGGTTTGGTCTCTAGTGGAGCTGGTTCTGTCTCTCCATTTGTCTGCACAATCTCAGTAGGGCCATTTGTGGTTACTTTTTCCATGACAGGCATTCTCTCAAGGAGGGCAGACCTGGAAGAATCTGAAGTGGTTAAATTCTAGGCAGTTAACCTAGATTCCCTACCCAAGACAATCACTGTTACTATATTGGAGTCAAATATGGACAGCCATCTCCCCTCCCCACTCTGTAACACACACACTAAAATAGAAGGTGGATTACAAGAATACATGACCTAAATTCCTGGCTGGATTAAGGGCAGGCAAGAAACCTTGAATAGACAAACTGTCTACTTAAATCCTGAGAGACTGGGATTTCTCGGTGGATAGAGAAATTGGAATGAAAGAGAGGTAAATAAGTAGGAATTAACAAGTTCCAATCAAGAAGACACTGCATAACAGAAGTGGAAAAAAAAGATCGTATGTCACAGAGTTAAATACTGGAATGAGATTCCGTTGGAAAAAAAAAAACAAAAACCCAAAACTCCTATTTCTTAACCCAATAAAATGGAACATGAAGCAAACATTTCTCGCCAAAAGAAAGGGGAGAAGGTGAACAGGAGGACACGGCTGACTTAAGTCTTTACAGAGCAGGCAGAATAGAGGACAGACCAATAAAAGCAGTCAAGCAATTAGGACTAAACAGCGTTGTGAGGTCCAGGTAATCAAGCACAAGGAATGAGTCTCCTTTGTGGATTATCATTACAATGTGTTCAGGATGCTAACAGCCACATGCACTGCTCAGCTTCTTTCACTTACCTCATATGGTCATATTTCTTAAAAAGTGCATTATATTCTACTGCCCTCTGCTGGAGTTCCACATCAATGCTGCTTCCATAGATTGAAACCACTTTCTTAATTCGGCTTTGGGATAAAATGACAAACAAATTCAAATACCCAAAAGAAAGTTCATAAACAAGCAGAGAGAACAAACAAACCAGAGTTTCCATTCCTCTTTCCTTAATTTACGTATCTTTTCAAAAACAAAACCCCTTTCCTTTGTCTTCTTTTATCCAACACACACTTCAACACCATCATGTACCACTGTACTTGTTCTAACTGTAATGTTAGATTTTGTCTGTTAAATGTCCCATCCCTAAAATTTCCTAGAAAAAAGTACCAATTATTAATCTGTTACAAAAGAAGCATGTAATTAATGTTCATTCTCTCAACACCTTTAAAATAAGCTTTTATCACCAAAACGTTATTACCTAACAATAAATTCTTCTAGTTTACAATTTAAAGAGTTAGTAAAAAATACCCTTTTTCACATGGCCTTACAGAAAATCTAAGAGAACTAAGTTTGCCTTAAGATACCTGGCTGGGAAACTAATCCAACTGACTTTTATTCAAAATAGTGAACAGCAGAACGTAAAGTAAACATTTGACCACCAAAACCTTTGTGATTTTCTTCCTCTTCAGACATCTCAAAATACTATAATAAACCAGAGCCCTTATATAGGGAAGTAACTTCTCTACTTTAAACAAGAGAAAAGGTATTAGAAATCAAATTTTAAAAACACAACTTTTTAACTTCAAAAAAATAAGTGGTGGGGTGTGAGGGTAACAGGGAGCAAAGTATAGATAAAATAAGGATGAACCATCTGCAGCCAATTAAGCCGACTGTGCTCTTTGTCTGTGGGGGCCCAGTGTGCCATGGCTGCAAACAGTAGCCTCCTCGGTAGTGTATGCAGCCTGTTGATTGTATGGGTTGCCCTAAGGGACCTTGGAGACAGCCCTTTTGGTGGATGCTGGGGTCTGACCTCATGGCTATCTCCAATTTAGGCTGCAGACAGGTATGCGGGGTGCCTTTGGAAAGCCCCAGGGCACAGTAGCCAGGGTCCGCATTGGCCAAGTCATCATGTCCATCCGTACCAAGCTGCAGAACAAGGAGCATGTGATTGAGGCCCTACGCAGGGCCAAGTTCAAGTTCCCTGGCCGCCAGAAGATCCACATCTCCAAGAAGTGGGGCTTTACTAAGTTCAATGCGGATGAATTTGAAGACATGGTGGCTGAAAAGCGGCTTATCCCAGATGGCTGTGGGGTCAAATACATCCCTAACCGTGGTCCCTTGGACAAATGGAGGGCTCTGCACTCATGAGAACCTTAGCACTACCCCTTCCCGTCATATTCATGCCCACCAATAAATCCAACTTCCTGTCAAAAAAAAAAAAAATAAGGATGAACCACAAGTTAATGATTACTATCATGGAAAAACAGGTATATAAAATATAAAATTCATTTTACTATCCTATTTTTGCCTTTGCTTGAAATTTTCCATAACAAGAGTTTTTAAAAATTATAAATAACATGTCCATTCTACTTTTTCTCCATACTCACTTTACAGTACAGGTGAATCGAGTAGAAAGCTTCATAATGGCAGTGAGGGCATAACCTCGGGTCACAGAGGTGGACATATTAGAGATTAAGACACTTTCTAAAATATCCAACACTTCATCTTCTGTTACCTGGGGAAGGAAAAAAAAATAGGATGAATTCTAACAGTAGATAGCTAAATCTGATTTCAAGTCACAGGATGCCACCAGAAAGACAACCCTACCATCATTACCAAAACTTCTAACACAATCTGTGCTTCGCCACCATTAAATGTCCACGCTGATCCATCAATGAGAGGCAGGTAGGAGGGAGGTTTTAAAAAAAAAAAAAAAAAAAGAGTGGAAAATACCCAATGGGGGCTGCGAGACATATTATATTATTTTCAAGGGGCAGAAATAAGGGAAGAAAATAAAAGGATAAATAGAGTTCAAGTGCTGTTGTCACAACTTCTCCTAAAGCCAGTTTTTTTTTTAATTTTAATTTTTTTTTTTATTTTATTTATTTGACAGGCAGAGATCACAAGCAGGCAGAGAGAGAGGAATGGAAGCAGGCTCCCCACTTCGATCTCAGGACCCTGGGATCATGACCTGAGCCAAAGGCAGAGGCTTTAACCCACTGAGCCACCCAGGCGCCCCAATTTTTTATTTTTTTAATTTCCTTTCAGTGTACCAGAATTCAATGTTTATGCACCACACCCAATGCTCCATGCAATACGTGCCCTCCATAATACCCACCACTAGGCTCACCCAACTTCCCACCCCCCGCCCCTTCAAAACTCTCAGATTGTTTTTCAAAGTCTACAGTCTCTCATGGTTCACCTCCCCCTCCAATTTCCCTCAGCTCTTCTCTCCATCTCCCCATGTCCTCCGTGTTATTTCTTATGCTCCACAAATAAGTGAAAGCATATTGTATTTTTTTTAAGATTTTATTTATATATTTGACAGAGAGATCACAAGTAGGCAGAGAGGCAGGCAGAGAGAGAGGGAGAAGTAGGCTCCCTGCTGAGCAGAGGGCTTGACCTGGGGCTCTATCCAGGACCCCCGAGATCATGACCTGAGCTGAAGGCAGAGGCTTAACCCACTGAGCCACCCAGGCGCCCCTAAAGCCAGCCTTTTAAGAAGCAAATGCAAACACAGATATGTCTCATTTCTTCTCATCAAGTCACAGGGTAGGAGAAACAATGTGTTTTAGTCGGATGGAGCGGAGAGTCAGTCTGCAGGTGGTTTAAAAATCTCACATAGGGGGGCACCTGGGTGGCTCAGTGGGTTAAAGCCTCTGCCTTCAGCTCAGGTCAAGATCCCAGCGTTCTGGGATCAAGCCCCGCATCAGGCTCTCTGCTCAGCGGGGAGCCTGCTTTCCCCTATCTCTGCCTGCCTCTCTGCCCCCTTGTGATCTGTCTGTCAAATAAATAAATTTAAAAAAAAAAAAAATCTCACATAGGGCTAGTAAGTTCCATCTCAAAAACTGGCAAGTTTCCCAATATAATTCTGGCATTACCTTCTTTAACAGGTTTTTTAGGAATGAACCTCAACTCCTCATTGAACACTATCCTCCTCTAACCAAAACTACTATTTTCCCCCACCTGAAAGAATAACAAGGAGTACCTGAATAGGTTCTTCCTCTTCACACTGGCCTGATACAAGAAGATCTCCATATTCACCTATACACCACGCAGCCACTTGTACCAAAGGTTGCTGTCAAAAGAAAGTCACCATGTGTCAAAGGCTTTTAATCCTTGCAAGGATTAATGCAAATCACACGTCATCTAATCATAAAGGTCAAAACCAGGAAATATGTATCTGGAGCGTTAGTAGTAAGAACACACCAGGAACATAATGCGTAATTTCCCCGCCAAAGCAGAAAGTACCTACTTGAGAATAATCACCAAGAATTGCTTTGTATAAGCGCTGGACAGTATAGGCGTGCATCTCCACACTATTGGTTATTAACTGGATCAAGTTGGGGACCGCATCATCACGAACATAGCTTCCTGCCTAAAAGGAAACGCAGTTACCCTTAGAAACACACCGTAATGATCATAAAAGCTATTGCTTTTATTCAAAGGAGACGACTACAGAGCATCCTCAGAGATAAAGCTGGTTCCAATTCTCAGGTGTATACGCAGCTCAAACTTCAATTTTAATTATTCAAATGACTTACTTCTTATTTAAATGAATATTCTCATTTTATTAATTTTATTAAAAATTTAAAAATCTCTTCTGCAAAGTAAAAGTAAAATATAAAGGACCTTTATCAAAACAGATTAGGTTTAAGAGTTCAAAAACGTATGAAGTACATTCACTGGGAACTTAACTACAACAATCTGTCCCTCTCACAACTCCCCAACACAGTTAAAATCATATGGGCTAGCTAGAGAAGCCACATTACTCTGGGGGACGGAGAGGGGAGTATATATCAGCAGTCCAGAAAGGCAGCATTTTTAAAAATTTCTTTTAAGATTTTATTTATTTATTTGAGAGAGAGTGTGTGCCTGCATGTGAATGAATGGGGGATGAGGCAGAAGTAGAAACAGACTCCCTGCTGAGCAGGACCCTGGGGATCATGACCTTGAACCTAAGGTAGATGCTTAACTGACTGAGCCACCCAGGCACCCCCAAAAGGCAGCATTTTATTTTATTTTATTTTATTTTATTTTATTTTATTTTATTTTATTTTATTTTTTAAAAGGCAGCATTTTAAATAAGAATAGTAATCTTTCTGCAATTTATTTAAAATATCACACTGTCCTTTGAAAACTAGAGTTTATAAAAATTAAAGAACCATTCGTCCCAGAAAGGATAAATATTTTGTATTCAATCATGCACACTAAAAACAAAAACAAACCTGGTCTCTCCAATGTCCTCTTGACTAGTAGAATCTGAGGTACTGTTCGCAACCATGCAACAAAGTAAAGCTATTTAACCTCTGAGGAAACTAAACCTTGGCCTTGTCAGAGGATTATGATAACCAAGCTGTGCAGGACATATAAACAGTGGAACCTGTGCCTCGTATCAGCCCACCTTGATCAAGGACAGAAGACCAGATCTGACCTAGAAGAATGAGACCAAGGAAAGGAAGAAAGAGAAACAAAGAGAAAGAGAAAAAGGGAAAGGAGAAAAAGAGAAACAGAAACAGAAACAGAAAAAGAAAAAAAACCCAGATGATTGGGATACCCACACCTGCTAAAAAAACACAAAGCCAGAGGAGAGAGAAGTTTGGGGAAATAGTCAAAAAGGAATGGACAGAAGTGAAAAAATAAGTAACTGTTTTACACTCTTCTTTCCTAATGAAAAAAAGTAATGTTTTAAATAAGAGAAAGCATTAACATGATCTAACTGACATTTATACACCACTTCATCCAACAGCAGAAAACACATTATTCTCAAGCTCAAATGGAACATTCACCAAGACAAACCATATTCTGGGCCATTAAAAATCTCAAATTTATTTTTATTTATTTATTTATTTACAGTAGGTTCCAAGTCCAACTTGGTGCACAGACTCCTGACAGTGAGATCAAGAGACACGTCCTCTACCAACTCAGCCAGGCAGAGGCCCCAGAAAGATCTCAAATTAAAAAAAAAAAAAAAAAAAAAAAGACAGGGGCATCTGGGTGGCTCAGTTGGCTAAGAGCCTGCCTTCTGCTCAGGTCATGATTCTGAGGTCCTGGGATCGAGCCCCATGTTAAGTTTCCTGCTCACTGGGGAGTGTGCTTCTCCCTCTGCCCATCTCCCGCCACTTGTGTTCTCTCTCTCTCAAATAAATAAATAAAACTTTTTAAAAAAATAAATAAATAAAGGAATAAAAGTCATATAAGATTTAACTAGGAATCAGTAACACAAAGATAGCTAAGATATCCCAAAATATTTGGAGACTACACAACTAAGTAACACAGAGGTCAAAGAAAATTACAGACCAGTATCTCTCACCAGTAGAGATGCAAAAATCCTAAAAAATCTATTAGCAAATCAAACATAGCAATGTATAAAAAGAACTACATACCACGACAAGGTTGGATTTATTCTAGGTATGGAAGGTTAGTTCAACATTCAAAAATCAATTAATGTAATCCAGCACATCAACAGGTTAAGGAGGAAAAATCATAGGACCATAATAAGACTATAGAAATCAATTGGAAAAATTAAAAGAATGAAGCACTGAGAACATATTTCTTCAAGAGCTTTAATTTTCTCTTCTCTTAAGCCTTATAAAAACTAAAAAATGTGTCCTGATTCACAGTTTTTGTTAAAATATAATTTCTTCATTAGTGCATTAACTTTTCATGAAGTTAATTCAAGTAAACTAGCAAACCAGCATGTCAAAACAGAATCCCACAGCAACAAATATATATATACACACACGGTAATTTTAACAATCTCATTCCTTCCTACAGACACGTTTCATAACTTGCTTAACCAATGCCCATTTGGAGACTTGTATTTATTTCCAGTTTTCTCCCATTATAAATAAGATTGAGATGAATATCTTTGTATATATGTTTCTGTACACTTGTCCTTTTATTTTTCCAAGATAAATTACTAAAAAGACAATGACTGAATTCAAAGGTATAAACTAGGGGTGCCTGGGTGCCTCAGTCAGTTAAGAAGCCAAATCTTGATTTCTGGAAGTCTACTCTGGAAAAATGGCACCATTTTATACCCAATACAAAGTGGAGGGTACTGCCTATTTCTCTATTTTCTAACTACCACTAGGAATTTGATTAAAAAGTAAGACAAGTGAAAAATGATATCTCCCTTGTAATTTTATAAGTAAAATTTCTTTATTAGTAAGTAATATTAACTAGCCATTTCTTTCTTCTTTTGTGAAATGTCTGTTCAAATGCCAATCTTTCCATTACAGTGTTTGATTTTTTTCTTATTAATTGTAAACTATTCATAGATTAAAGCTATTAACATGCTGTCATATGTTACAGTGTTTTTCTCCACTTGTCATTTGCCTTTTAACTCTGTAGATTTTTTCCCTTTTGCCTTACAAATTTTGAATTTTAATGTGATTAAACCTGTGGAAATTTCCCTTTATGGTATCTATTTCTGACACAGCAATTAAACATAGGTAGTTATGTTTTCTTTATTTGCCACAACACTTTCATTTTAACTGTTAAATCTCTGATTTCTATTAATTGAATGATAAATAGAGATGCTCCAAAACTCTGGAAGACTGCCAAAGAAAGAACAACTTATAAATCTGTAATTTTAAAACCAGAATAAATGTAGTCATTCAAAATCCTCCAATGGCTTCCAAACTCCTCACAGGCCCTACATAACCTAGCTCCTGCTTCAGTCCTACCATTCTCTGCCTCTCATGCTACTGGCTTCACTTGCCGCCTTCTTGCCTCCAAGCAGGCCACACTTGCTGCCACTCAAGAGCTTTGCAACACTTGCTGTTCCCCCAAACCTTGGCACGGCTCCTCCTTTCACTGCGCTCTCTCCTCAAGTGTCACCTCCTCTGAGTGACCTGCCCTGACTACTCTATCTAAAAAAGAACTGGCCCGCTGCCCCCATATTCCACTCTCTCCTGCCATCGCTGTAGTCCTTCATGCTGCTTCACTGTTTCTCATAGTATTTTTTTCTTGCCTAACAGGATAGTACGTATTTCTCCATGAATTTCTCATCTCTCCCACTAGAACTAGAATGTAAACCCTCCTGAGAACAAGAGATTTGTCTGCCTCATTAATCAGCACATCCTGCACCTGGTATATGTTGACTAAAAAAACAGTACTTACCGTTGTCAGAACACGCATAATCGTGTCTATGTGCCACCGTTTGGAAGGTGCATACCTGGGGAAATAATGGCACCAGATGAAATTACTGGAACCTGTGAACTATATTCTGTGCTCAGTGACTTTCAAAAATCCCGTCCTATAATCTTTTTTAGGTTTACTGGTAAAGTGATTATTTTGGAGGCAAATCTTACCTTCGAATCTAGCAGCTACCCCCATTTCAAAGGGTAATGAAATGCTACACAAACTCAGATGTTTCCCCATTAATAACTGTAACACGAGTTACTGAGCTGAGACATGGGACTCCATCTCCAGTTTTTCAGAAAACAGATCACGAAGACAAAGCAGGAGGACAGAGAAGAAAGAAAAGGGATCCAGGCAATACCAGGACTAGAAACTCATTTCCTTAAATTCACAGTGCAGAGAGGAGAAATAACCACACTACTAAAATTGAGGTATTTCTTCCTAAAAGTTTTACACAGAATCACAATTTAGATGCTGTGACGCTATAGTCTTTCTATTCTCTACCCAAAACCCACAAAGAAACAAACAAAAGCTTCTCTATTCTCTTCTTCATAGATGAGAAGTTGAAGAACAGATATAAGAGGACATTTTATAAAAGTGGGCTGGTTTTGGTCTTAGCATACTTAAATACTGGCTAGAATCACCTTCTAATGAAGCAAATTTCCAACTGGGAGGTTGAAATAAACATTACACATTTTAAAGAGGTTTACAACATACAACATTTTCCCCAAGTTGTAAAGATGCTTTCAAAAAGTTCTAAGCATCTTTTATCAATGAATGTAAAAATTAAATCTTACTTCTCTGCAGCAAGAAAGATTCCAGATGCACAATCTGCTTTAAATTCTGGCTCACAGGAATCCAGAAAATAAAGTAATTCCTTCATCATGCCTCGGATATTATTCCCATTTACCAGGGCAAAACTCAATTCCATTGCGCGCCTTGCAGAGGGAAAACATTTAAAAAAAAAAAAAAAAGGTTATGATATTTATAGCAGGAACAAAACAAAGACCCAGGTGTATTGTTTCTGAACATCAAGTACTGGCAGATATACTGATGTCCTTCCATGATCTTGTAATTGCAATCTTTGTACACAAGACAACTAAGTCAACAAGCTTAGTTTTAGCATTTTGAATCTTCATTCAACACTTTTCCTCAAAAAGCTCTAAAAGATACACTACCTATGACCAAAAATGCAGTTTGGGTTCAACAATCTAAGAAGCTAAAATTCAGAATACTTAAAAGGCTCAAAAAGAGAAACAACAAAAGTATTACCGAAATATACCCCTTTGCATTATTCCTTAAAAATGTGATAAAGCCATGACATTCGCCTTTTATTACATCCATTTCTGTTCAAAGAGGATATAACAGTCTACATCAAAAGATATACAGAAAATTGGAATAAAAACACACTTTGAAGGTATTATGATAAGTGAAATAAGTCAGAGAAAAACAAATACTGTACGATGTCACCTACACCTGGAAGCTAAAAAAGTCAAAAGCATAGAAACAGGGGCGCCTGGGTGGCTCAGTGGGTTAAGCCGCTGCCTTCAGCTCAGGTCATGATCTCAGAGTCCTGGGATCGAGCCCGCATCGGGCTCTCTGCTCAGCGGAGAGCCTGCTTCCCTCTCTCTCTCTCTGCCTGCCTCTCCATCTACTTGTGATTTCTCTCTGTCAAATAAATAAATAAAATCTTTAATAAAAAAAAAAAAAAAGCATAGAAACAGACTAGAATGGTGGTTACCAGGGTCTGGGGTGGGGGGGGACAAACTTCAGCCATAAAATAGGTAAATTCTGGGGATCTAATGCAGAGCATGACAACAAAAATTAATAATTATAAAAATGGATTATATACTTGCAAGTTGCTACAGGAACAGATCTCAACTATTCTCAGCACAAAAAAGAAATGGTAACTATGAGTGTGACTCAGGTGTCCTAATGCCATGGTGGTAACTATTTTACAATATGTATCAAATCAATGCACCTGTAAACATCAAACTTACACAATGTTTATGTTAATTTTTTTCTCAATAAAGCTGGTAGGGGCTGGGGGGGCAAAAGAGAATGAGGGCCATGAAAAAGGAAAAAGGGCATGTGCTGTGGGGGCAAATAAGAGTTTCTGTAACTGCCTATCAAATTTGGCAACCAAGGCAAAATGGCAGTGTTTGACATGCAAAAGTTAGAAGATTACTACATGCATCTTCTCATATTTGGTCAGTAATTTCAAACATGGTATATAATTTACTTTCAAAATACCAATTTAATAAGTAAGAAATACTTTCATCTTAGCTGATCTATGAACAACATTCAGTCTTTACAGGGATACAATAGCTAATTCTTGTACACTGCTTAAGTACTTTACATATAATCCAGTTAATCCTGCATAACCCTTTGAAGTGGGTGCTCACAGAGAGAGAGAGAATGAGGGGTGGGGAGGGGCAGAGGTTGAGGGAGAGAGAGAGGGAAAAGCAGGCTCCCCACTGAGCAGGAAGCCTACCGTGGGGCTCAATCCAAGGACCCAGAGATCCAACCTGAGGCAGGTTAAGACGCTTAACCGCTTAACCAACTGAGCCAAACAGGGGCCTCTGAAGTGCATGCTCTTGCATTTGCATTTTACATATGGGACAACTGAGGCAGAGAAAGGTTAAGTGACCAAAGCAAGTTTAATAAATACAGAGCCAAAATTTGAAATGAGGCATTCAGGCTGCAGAGTCTGAGCTCCGAGCGGAGCGTTAAACAGCCTGTCAAGAAGACACAGTTTTTACTTTTGAAATGCAAATCCCAGTCAAAAGCAATAGAGAAACAACACAATAGGAGTCAGAGGTCTAATTTCTATTCCCAGGGGCTCCTGAGTGGCTCAGTGGGTGAAAGCCTGTGCCTTCAGCTCAGGTCATGATATCAGGGTCCTGCAATCAAGCCCCACATCGGGCTCTCGGCTCGGTGGGGAGCCTGCTTCCTCCTCTCCCTCTGCCTGCCTCTCTGCCTGCTTGTGATCTCTCTCTCTCTCTGTCAAATAAATGAATAAAATCTTTTAAAAAAAATAATTTCTATTCCCAGGTCTGCCCCTTATAGGGGTAGGGTTAGAGGAAATCATTGGATTCCTATGGGACTGTATTTTAACTAATTTGTTAAGTGGGGATAGAAGTAATTGTCTAGCCTGTCTCACTGGCTTGCTCTGAGAATCAACTGAGAGGGTGCTTATAAGCCCTGTGCAAAGCACCTCCCCGCCCCCAACCACAATAAAAACCCTGGGGTGCCTGGCTGGCTCAGTTGGTGGAGCATGCAACTCTTATAGGGTTGTAGGTTCAAGACCCACACTGGATACAGAGATCACTTAAAAATAAAATCTTTAGGGGCGCCTGGGTGGCTCTATGGGTTAAAGCCTCTGCCTTCGGCTCAGGTCATGATCCCAGATTCCTGGGATGGAGCCCCGCATCGGGCTCTCTGCTCAGCGGGAGGCCTGCTTCCCTTCCTCTCTCTCTGCCTACTTGTGATCTCTAACTGTCAAATAAATAATAAATTAAAAAAATATTAAAAAAAAATCTTTAAAAGAAAAATTTTTTAATTAAAAAAAAATTCCTGTGCAAAGCACTAGGTGAGTTATGGTGGCTGAGTTTAGGTCTATCTTAACATTGCTCACGCGCTTAGCATCTGCTCTCTGAAAATAAAAGGAACTTAATATCAATAGATATTTGTTAAATGAATGGTTTCAGAGATCACTTCAAATCTGATTTATTCTGGATTTGAACAGACAACCAAAAGTTCACTGAGGCTAACTCTAACTAGGTTTTACAAACATCCCTCAGTTCTTCCCATAGATTCAGTCGAGTTACTCCACTGGGGAAAAGAAATTATGCTTTTTCAAAGTGCTATCTGCTGCCTAACAGTCATTCTTAGATGCACTGTTCTAAAAAAACACAGCTGCTTCTAGTATCTCAGGGCATAAGTACCGTGGGAAAATGTGTGCTGTCAGCAACTGAGTTTCAGCATTGTGATAAAACACTTAGCCGATGGATCACTCCGCATTTTCATCCTCCAGCACACATAGCACAGTACTTCTGTTAAGCAGACCTCTCCCCAGCTCATAGGTACCTGTCTGTACAAAAAACCAAGGAGAACCGCAGTGTGCACTTCAGTACTCCTTATTGGCCTCTCTCACTGATCTAACCTTCCCTCTGCCGATCCTCTCTTAAAAAGGATTTCCTCAGCAGAGAGTTCAACTGTGAAAATAATGACTAAATAAAAAATAGCAACATACTCATTCTCAGATCTATTATGAAGTTATCAGGTAGGGGGTAGAGCAGAGAACGATCAGTAATCTGTTACCGTTTTATTGAGACATCCAAATCCTTTAAGCAGTCCACAATTGTGCTTCTGTGCCTCTGTACTGCGTTATGATCTGTCTGCACCGTCTTCAACAAAGATGTCAAAGCTACGTATCTGGATGAAACAAAGTTGCAGAAAACAGAAATGAAATGTAAAATTCAGGACAGTTCCTCCTCTACTTAAATAATGACAAAGAAGATGTCTAAAGACTATGTATCTTTAAATATTTAAAAGTCAAGACAGAATTAGTGTAATAGTAACATCTTAAAGACATAAATGACACTACAATCTTAAGTAGTGGTAATCAAGAGAATTTATTAGATTTGCATTCATGGTCAAGTCCACTTAAACTTCTAAAAGTGACTGATTCCATTCTTCCAAATTCTTCCAAATGGTACAACAAAACAAGCATATAGTATGCCTTTTCTTAGCCCCCAAACACAAGAGGAAATGATTTCAATGTTACCATTTGTATTTTCTTTGTTTTTATTTGATACTGGTACCAAAACTGTCCCTATAAAAATCTGAGTTTAAGATTCAAATATTTAAAAATTCTTTTGGAAGGAGGAGATAATTCAGGGTACCACAATGATAATTTACACATTTTTAAATGCTCACATGATAAGAAAGAAATTTTCTCCTGATTAAAATGGGGAAAAGGGCAAGAAGGACATAATACATGAAAGAAAGTAACAAAATAAAATACTTATAAATTCATCTACTTAAAAAAATTAGCTGGAGTTCACAAACACATTCCAGGTCTGCAGTGCAAAATGTTACATTTTTCTTCTTAATTTAGAGCAGAGGTCAGCAAGCCACACTCTAGCCCTATGCTGCATGGTTCTATAAATGAATTTTTATTGGAACACAGTCACTCATCACTTACATAGTCTATGATTGCTTTCATACCAAGACACAGAATTTTGAATACTTGCCAGAGAGACCTAAGGCCCACAGAGCCTAAAATAGTGACCATCTGATCCTTCACAGAAAAAGTTTGCTGACTCCTAATGCTGACAATGTAAACCAAAGTAAAAGTTAAGTCATGAGCCAAATCCTCAAATTCTTTACAAAATAGTAGCTTTAAGTTTTAAAATTTAAAAATAAAAATCCTGAGTTGAAGTTCTAGAAAAGTCATTCAGTACATATGTGATCTTGAGCAAAATCACTCTTGAAAACACTGAGTTTCTAATACCAAGATACAAGATATTTTCCAGTTGACTTACCTAATATTCTTGTCATTGTTCAATAAGAAACGACCAAGGATGTTTATGGCTAAGACCTAAAGAGAAATAACACAGGTTAAAAATCTAATAAAATTAAACATTTACGTTGTATAAGGATCACCTCCTGACCCCTGATGGTGCAAACTATTTAAAGGTGATAGTGGATACTTCTATAGATGGCTAGCAAAAAACAAAAATGAAACAGAACAAAAACCTCAGGGCAAACTCATAAAATCATACTCTTTCAAAAGTAATTGCTAGAAGATTGCTAGAAGATTATGTTTTAAAGTTTTTATATTGTTAGTGGAAGAGTAATACTGGCACAGCCTCACTGGAGAAAATTCTGGCAATTATACATATTTTAAACATCTCCTCTGCTTCAACAATTCCACTTACAGAAATTTATCTGAAAAACACACTTGCACATATGCACAAGAATCTACTGCAACACTATCTGTAATCACAAATGACTGGGACATGCTAAGTGTCCATTAATAGCAAATTTGCTAAGTACACTATGGCAAACCCACACAACAGAGTATCACGCAGCCATTAGGGTTCTGACAAATACTATAACATGGATGAACCTTGAAGACATTATGTTAAGTGAAATAAGCCAGCTACAAAGGGATAATACTTTATGATTCCACTTATATGAGGTATCAAGAATAGTCAAATTCAGAAAAAGAAAGTAGAATGATGGTTGCCAGGCACTGAAGGTAGGAAATAATGGAAAGTTATTGTTTAATGGGTACAAAGTTTCTGTTTGGGAAGACAAAGAAGTTCAGAAGATATATGGTGGTGCTGGCTGCAAAAGTGAATTACTTAATGCCACTGAACTAGACTTAAAAATGGTTAACTTTTATATTATGTATATTCCACCATTTTAAAAAAAATGAGAATGGTCTCTATACATCAATATGGACTAATTCCAAGATAATGTTAGGTGGAAAGAGTAAGGTGCAAGACAATCATTTTGCTTGAAAGGGAGGGAGAGGAAGAGAACTAACTTAAATTACTTTGGTTAAGTTATCTAGATACTGGAACGGTAAGGACAAAGAGAACTGTATACATTTAAATACTGGACTGTATTTAGTAAACCTGTTTCTTACAAGGCTATGAACCAACAATTCTTGTATCATTAAGTGACTGAAAAAATGAATAAATTCATGAATAAATTCCTCCTTACAGAGGAATTACAATTATTTAATGAGGAAAAAATGAGGCAAATAGAAAAGTGTCACTGGAACACCACCCTAATAACTACTGTAGAAAAGATTCTCTGATGGAGGGGTGCCTGGGTGGCTCAGTGGGTTAAGCCTCTGCCTTCGGTTCAGGTCATGGTCTCAGGGTCCTTGGATTGAGCCTCTCATCGGGCTCTCTGCTCAGCAGGAAGCCTGCTCCCCCCTCTCTCTCTGCCTGCCTCTCTGCCTACTTGTGATTTCTGTCTGTCAAACACATAAATAAAATCTTTAAAAAAGAAAAAAAGATTCTTGGATGTATACTAAAATGGGTGGGCAAAAAGGCTGAGAACAGGGTATTTGCAAAGTCTCAAAGTGTCTCCCTCAAACTATTTTTTTTTTTAAAGATTTTATTTATTTATTTGACAGAGAGAAATCACAAGTAGTCGGAGAGGCAGGCAGAGAGAGAGAGAGGGAAGCAGGCTCCCTGCTGAGCAGAGAGCCCGATGCGGGACTCGATCCCAGGACTCTGAGATCATGACCTGAGCCGAAGGCAGCGGCTTAACCCACTGAGCCACCCAGGCGCCCCCCTCAAACTATTTTTAATTACAAATGAAAAAATAACAATACAGTGGAGAGACACAACAGACACCACCTTAACCAAATGACCAAGGTTAATACCACCAGTAATGACACAAACAGATAGCATGTCTCTCCTGATAGGATACTAAGAAGGGCACATCGCTTCTGTGGTAGTCTTGCCAAAAAAGCATAACCTCAATCTAATCATAGGAAAACTTCAGAGAGAGCCAAATTGAGGGACATTCTACAAAGTAACTGATCAGTACTCTTCAAAAGTGTCCAAGTCATGAAAGGCACAGAAAGATGGAGGAATTGCCTCAGACTGGAGAGCACTAAGGAGACATGACAATTAAATACAATGTAGAATCGAGGATCAGCTCCTCAAACAGAAAAATGGCAGAAGTATAAAAATTGGTGGAAGCTGACTAAATTCTGTAATTTAGCATGATACCAATATTAACTCTAATTTTGATAATTATCTCTAGTTATGCATGATGTTAACATTAGGGGAAACTGAGTGAAGGGTATGTGCAAGCTCTAAACTATTTTTGCAACTTTTCTGTAAGTCTAAAATTACTGCCAAAAGTTTCAAAAATTGCGGAAGAGAAGAAATACACGTGTACAGATACATTTTCAGATTTCTGAAAAAAATACATGAGGAAAGGGTAACCATATGCCCCACTAGGAGAACGTGAAAGCTACAGGCAAACATTTCCCTCCCTACATATCTTTGGTACTGTTTTAGCTTTTTTACTTTATTTATTTTTTTTTTTTTAAGATTTTATTTATTTATTTGACAGAGAGAAATCACAAGTAGATGGAGAGGCAGGCAGAGAGAGAGAGAGAGGGAAGCAGGCTCTCTGCTGAGCAGAGAGCCCGATGCGGGACTCGATCCCAGGACTCTGAGATCATGACCTGAGCCGAAGGCAGCGGCTTAACCCACTGAGCCACCCAGGCGCCCCAGCTTTTTTACTTTAAGTGTTCATTTCTTTAGAAAAAAACACAAATATTTAAGAAAAACAAAGTAACTCAAATATGATGTCTTATTTGGAGTGATGAATACAATTCAAATCATGGCTCTAATAAAAGCTTATTTTGAAATGTTTCCTTCACTCAACAGTATCTATATATCTAACTATACCAGAGAGCTTCCAAACTTTATTGTAATCAATATTAAAAGCCTTTAATGGAGGGAATGATACTTCAGATTCCAAAACTCAGCATTATACATTCCACATCACTTTCCTAAAGTTAATTTCCAAATGCAACTCATTTCTACAGTACTCAAGCCCAAGTTATTTATTCTAATTGAAATATTTAGAGAAAGATTTTAAAAGACTTACTCGCAGTCCACTCTCTGACTTAATATCCATGATAGTCAAAACCGTTTCATAAAGAATAGCATTTCCTACATTTTTACTAGTCTCCGTATTTGTGGCAACCTGAAAAGTCACAAGTGGGCAGTACATTAGTGATAAAATAACACTTTCAAAAAATATCCAAAGGTAACAAGAGACAGTTTGTGAATGATTACAGCCACCAATGAGGAGACACAAATAAATACTGCTCCATCTAACCACCATCGTTCTACTCCCACCACACTAAAATGAAGATTTTATACAGCGCAGACTGAGTCTACTCACCTGTGCTAATATATCATTCATAGCTTCACTTGAGTCATCATCATTTCGTCCTAAAATTCTTAATAACCGCAAAATTCGTACCTAACGTGCAAAACATGATTAGTGTCAACAAATTACACCTGGCACAAAGGAACTTACTTGGTATGAAACTCAAATAACTTAAATGAAGTCTCAGATCGCATTAGAAATGGTCAAAATTCAAAGAGAAGAATTTTAAACATTATCTTTAGAGAAGTAGTAAATATAAATACTTCTAAGTCTGAATGAAGTAATTAGACAACCCACACTTCATCATTCCACAACTAAAGGATACCACCACCTACAAAGCTATAGTATATTGATAAGTCAAGTCTCTATGCAATAGATATTAATATTACATAGTACAACTACAATTTTATTCTATTAATGCAGTATAGAACTGTCACTATTCACTTATTAATGTAATTTGTTTAACCAGTTAATTATCAAATTCCTACTGACATAAACTTAAGAGGAAAGAAACAATTTATTCCAAAGGTATTAAATTCATTTCTCCAAAATTTTCTTTCAACCTCACCTGCAAAAAGGGGTCACTGATACCAGAAACATCATGTTCTGGTGAATATCCCGACATGATGAGGTTCTTTAGAATACGAACTAACTGGGGCACAAGCTGCAGAGAAGAAAAATGCATCAAAAAACAGTGAACATCAAAGAATTTCTCATGAATAGGCAGGTAATCTGCCTAATTAAAAAGGGGTGCAAGGGTCTGAATCCAAGAAAATTCTACTGATACCATACGCTGGTATACTGCTGATGCTTGATAAACAGAACTTAAGAGTACCTAGGCCAGGAACTCAAGACAGAATATGTAAAACAAATTAAAACAAATGATGTTTTTACCCTAGAGTTATATATGCAAAGATACTACAAGTAACAGGAGGTCAGAAAGCCTGTGGGAATCAAGTCAAACAGATGCCTACAGCGCACACTGCACTTCTACTTCTAGAAAACTTGACATATCTCAGTAACACAAACATGTTCGGTTTTTACTCATTCAAACATTTGAATATAAAACATTATCACCAAAAATACTGGTGATTTTATTAAAATTACAGTTTTAAGATATACTATCTCAAACAGAGAAATAACTTAAGACAAGGCTAGTTCTATTCTTTTCCAACAAACAACAGGGAATCCAAAGGCCTCCAACACTTACCAAGTGGAAAGACACATTAAAAAAAATTGTACTTTTCACCTTAAGAAGATAGCAAGGCCGTGAATAATTTCCTTTCCCTATTCTTAACTCATAAGATACAATTTTTGGTAAAATTTTATTTCAGCACTTAATTATAAACACTTTGTTGCCTACTTTGTCTCATCTTGTTAATGAAACTATATATTCCTTATGGTCAGAATTCCCCTCTTGCGCTTCCTTTACTTTGTCCACTAGAGTCATAACACATAGTAGAGGCAATGTTATGGCTAAGCTGAACTTCAAAGTATTGTTTTAAATGTTTCAAATGTTATCATTCATTTCATTCTGTTGATTAAGCACTTAATCTTAAACCCTCTTCCAAAATGTGCGCCACAATGGGAACTTTTCTGGGCTCCAACTAAAAACTCAATTTAGCTACATTAACAACTCTAATCACCTAAAATTAAGAAAACAAGTGTCCAAAGTGAAGCAAATTACATCTCTTTTGGAGGCGATCAGAACAGCCCCAACCAATTTGCTGCAACTCAATGACTTTTTCTCACTGTCTTCTGGCTCTGTTCCTCCTTACACCTCAACTTTAAAAGGGGATCAAGATCAAAACAAAGGCCAAAGAATTCACTCACAATATTGAGGCCACTTTTCAATATGAGAATATAATCTGTATGAATTTAAAGAACTTTGGCTGTAACACTTCAGAATTGTGATTCATCAGCCATTTAAACAAAATTCTAACTTGGACAACTCCAAGATTAAAACAAACCTAAGTTACAGTGACCTGTAAATTCTAAACAGAATCCCCATTAAATCTGTCAACTGTGGACAGATTTATATTAGTGGGAAGAATAACATAAATTTGTAAACTGCTTTTAACATGTAATAAAGCCGGGATCACCTAGTTACCAAGCTCTGCACAAAAGAGTGGCTCACCCTGCATACTTCCCAATGGCCTCCTTTTTTGTACTACACATATTCCTAATTACTTATTTAACCTGATTTCTTAGAGAAGTCTTTTTTCCTTGGGCTACTAAATTCACAAATTTTTTAATTCACAGACACAAGACCAGCACACCGCGTAAAATTGCCCTGGGACAAAAAGCACAAATGCCTAAAAGTTTAGCATACAAATTCTTGGAACCCAGCTTTATTTTTCAGACAAAAATACAAGTCACTAAAACTTATGACAAGACAAACAAGATAAGATGACAAAGGGAAACGCTGCAGCCATGAAAATCAGTTGATGCCCACCCACTCTATCCCAAAATCCTTTCATGTCCCAAAACTTCCAGGAAGGACTAAGTGCAGGTAAGGGAGAAATAAAAGCTCTAAGTCTGAACTGAGAGCTCCAGAAGTACATACAGAGCTTTTTATAAAGTATGAGGTTACCCACACATGATTCTAAAATATCTACTTCAAAAAGAAGCAGTGTTTTGTGCCAAGGCTCCAAACTGATCTGGAATTGCCATCACCAAAGCCACTGGGAAACTGTTCAAAGTTTCTCAAGTGAGTATGAAGAAAAGGCAGAGAAGGAGGCTCAGAATTCAGGAAAGGCTGCAACTGAAATCCAAGGCTGACTTTGGAGTAAGGAGTTTAAGTGACAAGACAAAAATTGGACTCGGGAGTTAGCCAAAAATGCTAAAACAAATAACTCATAGTATTAAGCACAGCTTCAGCATTAGTGTATTTTTTTAAAAGCTGCATTTGTGGATGGATGCACAAAAGCTACTAAGGACCTAATGCCAGCATGCACCATCTAGAAGAGGGTTAATTCTTACCTTTTCATTCTAACATACAGCAGGATTCCAAACAGACAACAGGAACAAAACATACAAAGCAAGCATTAGGGACAGATACAGGCCTCATACTATTTTACAATAATTTAATCAAGACATGAACATCTAAGAAGGAAAAAAAAAATCAAAAAAATAAATGCTATTAGAGCCTTGTTAGATCTAAAATACAAAATAAGCCCCATTTATCGAGTGATCAGCACCTTAAAAAGGAATTAAATGCATGGAACGACCCAAAGTACAGTTTTTCCCAGGCATCCTTACTACCGTCTTCTAAAAACCAGTGAAGAAAACAAAAATTTCCACTTTAGAATGCTGTAAGAAAGAGATGGGGGAACCTAAGAGAGCTAGATTTCAGTCACCAGAGTCAAGAGTCTAAAATGAACAGAAGGTGACTCTGTTACATAAAAGTAATGTAAAACTTCACTTTGCAGTTTTCACTTTTAAAAAAATAAATTACCTGCCTTTAAAAACACACACCGCACCACCCACACCCACACACGGGCGCGCGTGCGCGCGCATGCACACACACACAATTCCTGTTTGTAATTTGACCTCAAGTTACATTTCCTGTCTTCAATGTGAAAACAGCAGATAAAGCACATGAGAGACTGGTAGGTGTGCCAACACTGAGAGACTTTTATTATGAAAGGGAAAACACTGTACTACTGCCAGTTCTTATTTGCCTAAATCTGGCTTCTAGCCCTACCACACAGCAGGGCTGGTCAAGTCCTTTATTCAGCTCCATAACTTCCTTTCAAAAGAAAATTCCTAAGTGAGGAAATGATGTACTCTTCAGGAAAATTGTTTTTCAGTCAAGAAAGGCTTAGGCATACAGAATGGTACCTACCTTTCTGAAATGTGCAAGCATGTCTGGGCTTCGTTCACACATTTCTGTGAGAAGGACTACAGATGTGTGAAGGACACCTGAAAGATAAGAGCAAATGAAAACTAAAATGAGGCTATATGTTATTCAACTCCACAGAATAGGGCTTTGAGTTCTGCAGGTCAATTCCAAAAAATAGTTGCTTCTTTTGTTTTTAATCTCCCAAAGAAGGTAAGCACTGAGGTGAATACAAAGGAAATATTAAACTGATACCTGGTCAACTCAGTTAAATCAGAACATTTCAAACTATGTAACCAAGATAACTGCTAAAAAATCATAACCAACACACGTGTCTCTCCATCTGAGCCTATCCATAAGGAAATACAGTCACTATAAGCTAGGTATCATCTGCCCTGTACTTATTAAAGAGCTGTTAGCTGAGATAGGATCGTTCAAAAAGGAAAAATCTTAAAAAAAACTTTTAAATTTCCAGATAAAATGAATCAAAACTCCAAGGTAATACACTTGTTCCAGAGTAAAAAGAATCTCACAATAGTTTTCACTAATAATAAGTAAGTACCCTACCACTCATTTATCCAACAAGTTTACTTTGAGCCTTCTAGGCACAGGACTGAATTAATCAAATTAAATATACCTTACCATTTTTTCTCTTAACATTTAGTAGGACAAATGAATTTTCTTTACTCAGAACTTGTTTCACTGACTTCAAAATAAGAATAAAAGTATGGGAAAAAATAGCCACGTTCCATTTAGTTTCTCTCAAGTTTTATATAAATATATCTAAGTACCCATTATAAATTCCTGTTACAAGTAACCTAAAGGATTTTCATAAATTTTATACTCCTACCACAAGGTAATAAAAATATAATTTCTTTCCCCCCTACGGCAAGAGAGCTAGGAAATCGAAGTGTTTTAGATATGAAAATCAAGGCTAGGATCATTTGTATATTACACTGAGTATCAGTAACTTAACATAGTATTTTTAATATAGTAAAAGAGGACTGAAAATGGAAACCAAGTTTACTATGAAGGAATCAATCTCTAATTATAAAAGTAGGATCTGAGAAAAGTGAGACTTGACCCATCAACCGTTCCTGGCAAAGTGTCTAAGCATAGCAAAAAGGCAAGTCCACTGCACTCAAAGAGAAAGCCAAAACTCCCTGAAGCCCTTTCTCTTTCCTCCTTTCCCTCAGTACTTCACAAGCGCATCCAAATCACATTACCATGGTTCTTTTCATTCAATAAATTTTTTGTTGCTGGTAAAAACATCTCCATAAGTTCAGGAACCTTCCTGATGACATGAACAGCACATAGTGCTGCCTATGAAGGAAAAGGAAAAAGATTTATTTCAACTAAGTCAGGGCAACCAGTCTTAGAAAAAATACCAACAAAAGCCTTATTATCATTTAATTCACCTAATGAAAGAAGAAAGAATAAAGAAGTGAGACATCAGATTTATTATATATTAACTGGTCAAGACTTTCCAATTTATACTATTTCATTAATGAGAACTTTTAGCTCAGCTGTCCCTTTGTTCATGTATTACTAAATAAGTGGACAAAAACTTCCTAGACTAGACCATGGTTAACATGAATTTATCAAACAAATTAAATATAACTTCTGTGTTTTTCAAAGTAAAAAATAAAGACTTCCATTTGTGATACTCATTCTTCTAAGATGACCAAAAGGTTTTATAAAAACACCATAAAATTTAAAGATACATTACTACTGTTAGTTTTAATAATACCTATTATCTTCATTCTCTGCTGATATTAAGAAAATCATTTGATAATTAGCTAGTCTCTACTGAAGAAAAGATGGTCTTGACTTGTTCGCTGGAAGAAAAGGTACAAAGACTGATTTTGACTACGCATACCAAAAGTACCCATGAATACTATTTGCTGGAGTAAAATACCACAAACAAAATAGATATAGTAACAAGAAACGATTTCAGCTAATTCTTCCCAAGTTATATTTGGGGGAAAATGGATTTTTTTTCCAATCCACAGAAGTGTTTTATTTCATGAAATAATGTACTTTTTGAACAAGAGCAGCCCACTCATACTTTAAGAGAAAGCACTGACTTTGGTTCACAATCATCATCAACAGTCCATGATTCTAGAAAACAGCTTGGGCCTTCTCACACCATTAATGTGGCGGCACAGTGAATGACAACAAGGCAATAGTAAGTGTTCGCGTCTTCTAAGTCCCACATTTTACACCCTTTGTTTATGAAGGTTACAAGGTTCAAGCACAATTTTAAAAAACATAAATGTTTACATCAACATATAAAAGCAAGTAAGAGAGTAAGATTATTGTCTTCCATTTAGACACACCAATTTATAAAGTATGTTCTAGATCATTCTCTAATAATTACGTAGGTCCCAATGGAACTGCACTTCCAGAGATTCAAAGTCACTCATACAAAGACATGGGCATGGGCACTAATTATTAGGACTAAAGTAAATTCTTAAAGTTCTGTTCATTATCACTCTATTTAATACTGTTTAGAATCTGGCAAATTAGGAAGTAATCACGTATCTAGGATTTCCTGTAACATTTGTTTGTTTATAAATCATTTTCTTGAAAAAAGGGGTATTAGGAGAAGAATTAAAGTGTTCACAGTTACCAACTGGAGTTATTAATTTAAAAAAAAAAAAAAAGACCTCCAAAATTAGTATAAAGACAGATTTTGACTTACAAACACCTGATTCATATACAATCATTTAAAATATATCTACTGCCAAGAAAGATACATTACACCATCATCAGAGCTCTCAAAAATAATTTGCCTCCCCATCTCCATAATAGTCCCTGATCCAAATGCAGACATTTGGTTTCATTAAAAGTTACCTTTTTTCTTAAGTAAGAATTGGAGGTTTTCAGGAGTTTCTCTACCTCTCCTGCAAGATCTCTGCACATCTCTGAAGAGCCCATACAGCCAAGGGTACAAAGTGCTAGCCCCTGTACATATTGCGTGCTATGATTAAGATCACTGTAAAAGAATGGAAAAAGGTAGAAATGAACATGCTTTTACTTGTGCTCCCCATACAGAAGCTTCACAATCTAATGAGGCAACTCTGAATGATTCACAATTTGTCCAGTAAGAAAAATAATTAACAAAATTATTTGTTGCAAAAATATGTTTACCTTATTACAAATTACCAATACAGTGAACTGATTTACAGTGCCTCCTACAGGCTTACAACTCCTTGTTTCCAAATACCAAAGTAACAGAAATTCAGCAATATGTTATCTGTTGAAGACAAACTACTTCAGAAAATTCAGCAAACCAATGAAAGGGAAAGCCAACGAAGACAGAAATGTGAAGCATAACTGTATGTTTAGAAGATTTGGGGAGGTGCCTGGGTGGCTCAGTCAGTTAAGGGTCTGACTCTTCATTTCCCTCAGGTCATGATCTCAGGGTTGTGAAATGGAGCCCTGCACTGGGCTCCATACTGGGTGAGGAACCCAATTAAGATTCTCTCTCTCTCCCTCCATTCCTCCTCCCCCTGCACGACACCCTATACCCCCTCTTTCCACCCACCCCACTCTGGCGCATGCACGTTCTATCTAAAGAATAAAAATTTTAAAAATTTAATATGCTCTACTAGTATTCACTTAAAAAAAATGACAAGATATACATACATCAACCAAAACCTTAAAAAAAAAAATCAAAAAGCAGTTCCCACCACTAGAGCATTTTTTTTTAAAGATTCCATTTATTTATTTGAAGAGAGAGAGAGAGAGATCACAAGTAGGCAGAGAGGAAGGGGGAAGCAGGCTCCCCGCTGAGCAGAGAACCCGATGTGGGGCTTGATCCCAGGACCCTGAGATCATGACCTGAGCCGAAGGCAGAGGCCTAACCCACTGAGCCACCCAGGAACCCCTACTAGAGCATTTAAGGTGACTTAAATATCACAACAGAAATACTCTGAAACCTCTAACCTTATGGTATAACATTTACCTTGCTGTTACATTAATTTTTACATTTTTTTAAAAGATTTATTTATATGACAGACAGACACAGCGAGAAAGGGAACACCAGCACGGGAGTGGGACAGGGAGAAGCAGGCCTCCCACTGAGCAGGAAGCCCGATGCAAGGCTTGATCCCAAGACCCTGGGATCATAACCAGAGCTGAAGGCAGATGCTTAACAACTTAACAACCCAGACGCCCTAATTTTTACATTTTTATGTATTCAAAAGAAGAAAAAAACAGTAACTAGAAAAATTAGCTAATTAAACAACCTTTAACAAACTAAACTAGATATTTACGATGAGGCCCAGTACCTGGTGATACAGATATACAAAATCCTATCTCTAACAGACATTGATTACTGTACAAAATTATTTACAAACCAGCCAGGAAGTATACCTTCAGAAAAAGCTGAAATACTAAAAAGCTTGAACCAGTAAATTCATCATATATATTACAATCAACTTCTACTATTTAGAAGCTGAATTACTATACGAGTTATGCTACTTCTACTGGCTTTAAGAGCATTTTAAACACTTTTTTTTTTTTTAAGATTTTATTTACTTATCAGAGAGGGGGGTGGGGAGAGAGCAAGCACAGGCAGACAGAATGGCAGGCAGAGGCAGAGGGAGAAGCAGGCTCCCTGCCGAGCAAGGAGCCCGATATGGGACTCGATCCCAGGACGCTGGGATCATGACCTGAGCCGAAGGCAGCTGCTTAACCAACTGAGCCACCCAGGCATCCCAAGAGCATTTTAATATTCTTTAGTTGGTGGTTCTCAAGGATTTCAGTGGTTAACGGATCTCTGGAAGGTCCCAAGACTGTTTCACAGGGTCCAGGACAGCCGAACTATTTTCATAATCCTAACTCGTTATTTGCCAACTATACTGACATTTGCACTTGATGCAAAAGCAGTGGTGGAGAAAATTACTGGCAGAGTAGTGGCACCGAACTGTACTAGCGGTCACTGTATTCACTGCCACACCTAGACAAATGAAGGAAGGGGGGAAGGAAGGAAGGCTGGATGGACGGAAGGGAGGGAAGGAGGGAGAGAGGGAAGGAAGGAGGAAAGGAATGAGTCTGTTTCACTTAAGACTGCCTGTGACACGGCAGTAAAGAAGCTCAGTTTTACTAAATCTTGACTCAAATGCATACCGTTTAATATTGTGTGAGGAAATACGAAGTATTCATAAAGAACTTCTGCATACCCAAGTGGTAATCTCCGAGAAAAGCACCTGTTCACTTGCAAGCTAAACAATGAACTTTTTTTTTTTTTAAGATTTCTATTCTTATTTATTTGAGATAAGAGAGAGCACGAGCAGGAGGGACCAAGGGAGAGGGAGAAACGGGCTCCCAACTGAGCAGGGACCCCAACGTGGGGCTCGATCCCAGAACCCTGGGATCATGACCTAAGCCAAAGGCAGACGCTTAACCGACTGAACCACCCAGGCGTCCCTAACTATGAACTTTTCAAATATATACAATATGTACTTGAAAAATAACTGACAGACAAGCATTAATTATTAGGATTTGGGCATGTAGCTGACATCTTCTGGAAAAGGAGCCAAGTTGGCTTATCAAGAGCAACAACTGACAATACTTGTTGCCAATGATAAAATCCAAGCTTTGAAGTGAGAGTTAGAATTTTGGATAATTTGTATTGCTACAGACTATGATAAACTTCATAGTCTACCAATACTTTAACTAAGCCAATTTTTCCCAAGTGACTTAGGCATGGTGTTACAAATGCATACATGAGTAAAAGATTCCAAGTGCAAGAGGAGCAATGGGTTTAATATAACAAAGTACCAAACTTCACTAATATGGTTTCAAATTCCACCTTGAAACTAATCCTTAAGAAACTACCATTTATGGAGTTTTGGTATAGTTTCATAGAAGAATATCCAGTTATCTGAAAGGCTATTAAAGTCCTCTTCCTTTTTCTAACTATCCAACTATCTGTGAAAGGCTGGATATTCTTCATATACTTCAATCAAAACAACACAAGAAATTGAATGTAGAAGCAAATATGACATCTGGCTGTCTTCCATTAGACCAGACGTTTAAAGATTTTAAAAATATAAATGAAATAATGTTATTTTTCTCATTTGAATTGTTTTTATTTTGCAAAATAATTTTTCATTAAAAACATTATTTATGTTAACATGTAAGGGGATCATTACTGGTAATTTTAAATGAAATAATAAATGGTTTTAACCTTCTCTGAATAAAGAAAGGAAAAGAAAGTAAAGTATAAATTAGCCATGTTTGCTACTTTTTAGCAATTTGAATATTTAAGATAAAAATGACTGAAAAGGGGCACCTGAGTGGCTCAGTGAGTGTCCAATTCTTGATTTTGGCTCAGGTCATGACCTCAGGATTGTGAGATAAAGCCCTGAGTCAAGCTCCAAGCTGGACATGGAGACTGCTGAAGATTCTCTCTCCAGGGCACGAGGGTGGGTCAGTGGGTTAAGTGGCTCCCTTTAAATCGGATCATGGGGCGCCTGGGTGGCTCAGTGGGTTAAGCCGCTGCCTTCGGCTCAGGTCATGATCTCGGGGTCCTGGGATCGAGTCCCGCATCGGGCTCCCTGCTCAGCGGGGGCCTGCTTCCTTCCCTTCCCCTCTCTCTGCCTGCCTCTCTGCCTACTGTGATCTCTCTCTGTCAAATAAATAAATAAAATCTTTAAAAAAAAAAAAAAAAAAAAAAAATAAATCGGATCATGATCCAAGCGTTCTGGGATCAAGCCCTATGTTGAGCTCCTTGCTCAGTGGGGAGTATGCTTCTCCCTCTCCCTCTGCCTACTACTCTCCCTGCTTGTGTTGTCAAATAAACAAATAAAATCTTAAAAATAAATAAATAAATAAGAGTCTCTCTTTCTCTCTCTCTCTCTTTCCCTCTGCCCCTCCCCCCAATTCCACCCCCTGCTTGCCCTCTCTCTCTCCCAAGAAAGTATTTTTTTCCCTGGTAAAAATAATGTTTAAGTCTTTTTTTCTTTTTTTTTAAGATTTTATTTATTTATCTGACAGAGAGAGAGAGAGAGAGCATGCACAAGCAGGCAGAGCAACAGGCAAAGCAGGAGGCAGAGGGAGAGGGAGAAGCAGGCCCCAAGCTGAGCAGGGAGCCTGATTTGGGGCTCGATCCCAGGACCCTGGGATCATGACCTGAGCTGAAGGCAGACACTTAACCGAGTGAACCACCCACATGCCTCAATAATATTTAAGTCTAACTATGACGTTCCCATTTAGGCTCCCAGTTTCCAAGAATATTTAGCTGATTTTTCCTTCATTTTTCAATGATTAATAACATTTGCATAATGCAAGCTCTTAAAATATCATATCCAGGGGCGCCTGGGTGGCTCAGTGGGTTAAGCCGCTGCCTTCGGCTCAGGTCATGATCTCAGGGTCCTGGGATCGAGTCCCGCATCAGGTTCTCTGCTCAGCAGGGAGCCTGCTTCCCTCTCTCTCTCTCTCTCTCTCTCTCTGCCTGCCTCTCTGCCTCCTTGTGATCTCTGCCTATCAAATAAATAAATAAATAAAATCTTTAAAAAATATATATATATCATATCCAATTTTTTTTAAAAGATTTTATTTATTTATTTGACAGAGAGAAATTACAAGTACACTGAGAGGCAGGCAGAGAGAGAGAGAGAAGGAAGCAGGCTCCCCGCTGAGCAGAGAGCCCGATGCGGGACTCGATCCCAGGACCCTGAGATCATGACCTGAGCCGAAGGCAGCGGCTTAACCCACTGAGCCACCCAGGCGCCCCTCATATCCAATTTTTAAAGAAAGAGCTTTTCTAGGCCAATGAACAATGAGGGAAACATTCTTTTTTTTTTTTTTTTTTTTAAGATTTTATGTATTGTCAGAGAGAGAGAGCACAAGCAGGGAGAAGAGCAGGCAGAGGGAGAAGCAGGCTCCTGGCTGAGCAAGGAGCCCAATGTGGGACTCAATTCCAGGACTCTGGGATCATGACCCGAGCCGAAGGCAGCCGCTTAACCAGGCATCCTGGAAAATATTCATTATTAAACAAAAAACCACTGGTACACAGTGATGCCCCATAATAAAAACCAAAAGCAAAACAAACAAAAACCAAAAAACCTCACAAAACAAACCAACCAATTCATTAACAAATATTTTTTGAAAAATAAAACTAAATGACCCAAAGTCCTTTAACTTGAGCTTTGACTAAGGGGCGAGATCCCCAACTATTATTTCTCTCTAAAAAAGCTCACTTGAGGCCTGGTTAGGTCTCATTAAAATTCAAAACAAAGATTTCTTCCTTGCCTATGTGCCTCATTCTTCAATTTTTTATCAAGCTATAAACCTACACTTGAGTTTGGTATTAACTCTTTAATATGAACTTGCTGCTAGGCAGAACTGCCAAATCAGGAGCATGTGACTGAAGGCTTAAGTAATAAGGGCAACAGAGCATGCAAGAACCAAAATTAAAGAAACTCTCAGAGGCCTAGCCAGAGTAAAGGTATAAACGAGTCGTGCTGAACATGAAGACTGTAACCTCTGTAACACCAAGGATCTCTGCCAATTGTTTTCACTCTCCCTCCCCAGAACTTGTAACAGCTCCTGGCATGCAGCAGGTCTACAAGTATTTGCTGAATACAGGAATCAACTCAGTATTTTCATTAGTATTTATTTCAAGACCCAAAATTAAGATTCACAGACTTAATGTATTTACATGACACCCTCTATATTTACAAGCAAATCGTAATTCTCATTTTGGGATTTTCCATTATCCACTGGGAAATTTTAAAGTAGAACATTATTGACCACATAAAAGTGTAAGAGTTCAATAACTACAAACGTGATTACCTATATCCCCTGCATCTACTTTCTGTCAAACAAATACTACAAATGCAAAAGAAATCTACAAAAGGAGATTAAACTAATAGATACACCAAAACCAAACCGAAAAGTACCTTTAACCAATAAGGCCACCAGAACTTCCACAACTTTCGAATAAACATTTGATGTTTATTCGAAAGTTAAGGATGCTGGGAAGAACTGCTAATTCCCTTGCTTAGCTACTCTAATTCCTCCGTATAGCAAGCATTCCTCAGTTTTTAAGTTAAACAAACATGACTGGACTAGTAAAGCACCCATTAGAGGGAAAAAAAGACAACATTAAAAAAAAAAAAAATTCACAAGCCTAAGTAAAATTTCATGCAAGTAAAATCTTGAATTAGACCACTAACAAGCAAGACCTCTTCTTTTACCTTTAAATGGTATTTACTCAGAACATACACCGGTAATTCTTTAATAAATGTAAAATTTCATTACTCATGGTATTCAAGGTCCTGGAAATATAAGAAATCTCTGATTTACCAATGCTTTTTCTATTCCATGTAGGTCCAAATTCTTGTTTCATTGCTAAACTGTGGTCCTATGCCTGAAGATGTTGTACATGCAATGCCTTCATTTAATTACCCCCTACAGGGGCGCCTGGGTGGCTAAGTCAGTTAAGTGACCAACTCTGGATTTTGGCTCCAGTCATGATCGCGGGGTCATAGGATGGAGCCCCGTATCAGGTTCTGCACTCAGTGCAGAATCTGCTTGAGATTCTCTCCCTCTCCTTTCCTCCCGCTGCTTTCGTGTGCTTTCACACACACACACTCTCTCTCTCTCTCTCTCAAATAAATAAATAAAATCTTAAAAGATAATAATAAATATTGCCCTACAGAAGTTTTAATCCTTTGTTTACCTTCTTTACACACGAACTATAAGAGCAATTCAAATATATTCTAGGTAGTAAATAAAGTCAATAAACAGATGCTCTCAATGTCATATTGTAAGAAAACTTTAAAAGCACAAAGTAGTTATTAAAAGAAGGAAAGGACTTACTTCTTGATACAGTTTGTCATGAGAAGATGGACATCTTGTCTTTCATCTAACAGCAGCATTGCCCCTAAATAGCCAATGCGTTTGTCTGTGAACTTTTGAGAGGCGATAAGCTTGAGGCACTCCAACTGCAAATTTTTTTAAAAAAGAAAAGAAATTAAGGAATTGCTACCACAATCAGGAAAGCAAAGTTTTTAACCCAGAGTCAATGGATGGCTGAAATAAGTAGATATCAAATCGCCTAAGATCTTGAGATATCCTGATGATAGAACACCAAGTTCTGGAATAGATCATCTCGGCAAGGTCCTATGATATAAACTATCCAAATAATCTGTGAGGTTTACCTTACTTCCACAGACTGAAGTTTAAGTAGTTATTAATAAAGTATTATAATAGAATATTAATAAACCCAATTCTTAATTTAATCCCCAGTTGTACTAAATGAGCACCTAACTTCTGGGTACATTTATGATCTTTTCTATTTTGAATATCAAAACACTCAGTAACTGGAAATACATTAAAGTGCCAAACACTATCTTAAACATCAGGCATATACAACTGAAAAAGAGACAACAACTAACATTAGTATGATGTGGGAAGTGCTACATTCAGGGCTTGAACCAAGGAGAAGGCAGAAGAAAGAGTTCAGCATATGAGGAATAAAAATACAGAGTAAAAAAAAAAGGCCAGAGGAAATTTCAGGAGTGGAATAAACCTAAAATGTTTTATATGACCTTTTCTTTATGTAATTTATAAAAATTCTAAGAGCTTAAGACTCTTTGTAGTTAAACAGATCGTCTTGATACTTAGCCTTTCTTGAATATCACAATCATTTTGATATACCTTATTACTCCACCTTGACTAACATGCAAAAGGCCAAACATCCCCTCGATAGTGATGGTTTTCAAAGCGTGTACCTAAGTTAGACACTCCAAAACTCCAAGAGGAGTTTTGCAAACTATGTTCCCATTTAGAATCACTGTATCCCAAGGAAAGGGGTTCAAATGCAGACGTATATACAACAGTCTAAAATCATGAGACTATTCCCATCTGAATTTGCCTGTAAGTTCCAAAGTGAAATTGAGGAAAATAAAAGCATTTGCAAATAAAACTGTTTCAAGCTACTTAAAAACTGCTCTTGATATATCTGCATTAAAAACACCTCAAGTTAACAGAATGACTATACTATCATGAACAAATCAAAGCCTCTAAGAATAACCAGGATCCAAAAGGGAAACTGAAATGCCTCTGAAACTGACAGATTACATAACAACCCTTCCCTTCCTTCTATGCATTCAATTTAAATTTTAAGAAACACTATCTGAAATAAAAAAATGAATAAAGTCATTTTCACAATCTCAGCACAAAAATTACTGCTGAGGTGAATGAAAAGACAGGAGCTAAAATATTATCAGAAAATCTTACTCTTTTTCAAATAGAAGGATTTTTAACCTTCCCTTTTAATAATCCTAAAAATAAATATTTAAGCAGTGAAAAAAAAAAAACAGTTCTAAAAGAGTTGCAGGTATGACTGAAATTTTTAATCATCCTTATTGAATCGTGCCTTTAACAAATACCAGGCATTAAGCAAATAAATTATCCAAAAATTTGTTATTAAGATGAACTAATGAAGACAGACTTTACTCTTAGGCATTAATATGACTGTATTTTTTAGGCCAAGTTTTAAGACAGTCACACTAAAAGTCATCAATGACTTGAGAGTACAATTTGTTACTCTTTGTGACACTTGTTTAAAACTTACCTAAAAATGAAGGAAAAAACTACAACTTAAAGGGACAAACACTAAATTAATTCTTTTTAATACTCCCCATTGGTACAGTGACTTTGCTTCAAGAATATTTGTTTTACAATGGTGGCAAATTTTGAGAGGAAAATCCAAGATTAAAGACTGGAAATGGCATTTGAAAAACACCCTCCACTGAGGATTAATTCTCATCATCCTCTAGACTTTGCTGTTAGTGTGTTTCATCTTTAAGAATATTATCAAAGTTTTCAGATATGGTAAAAGAAAAAAGATGGAGGGATGGACAATGGGGTTTTGGGGGAAATACTAGGGGAAGACATCCATTTTTGAGCAGCAACCACTAAATAGGCAACTCCAGTGTGAGTTACAGAAGAAAAATGGTAAAATCAATTATATGTTTCTGCCCCTTATGTAACAACCTCAAATTGAGTTCCACTCCATCTCACTTAAAGCTACTTGAAAATCCCACCTGAAACATTGCTAACCTACAAATCTAACATATGCTTTAAGACCACAGAAAACAGTCTAGCTTTTATATTCACACAACAACAGAGATAAAAAATAACTTTTGATTTTACTCCAAACTCCCTGAGCAAAGTAAAAAAACAAATGACAAATGTGGAAAAAATATTTCCAACCTGTTTCATAGACACGAAATGCTATATAACAGGATCCTACAAACTGATTTTCAAAGAGACCAACAACTAAAACAAACAAACAAACTAAAACAAAACAAAACAAAAAAACAAAAAGACCAACAACTCAATATAAAAATGGACAAAGAATATGGACAGTTCAAAGAAAACAAAAATAATTCAAACATAGGAAATGGAGTTCAACCTCCTCATAAAACAAATGCAAACCCAAGTAGGTAAATTTACTTAAAACAAATCACTGTACCATATACTCGAAAAGGGTGAATTATAAGATATGCAAAATATGTCTCAGTGAAGTTACTGGGAGAGAAAAAGACATGCAAATGGAAACCATAGTGAGACAGTTTTTTAACCTCTACTTATATTAGCAAAGTTAGACTGTCATTACGGAGCAAGGACATTTGTGACTGGCTATAAAGTGGCAAAGGTGTAGACAGAACAACCTGGCCTATCTAAAATACAAATACATATACCCTTTGACTCAATAATTCCACTTTTAAGAACTTACACTACCTTTACATTTCATATATATGTAAAATAATGGTGATTATTCAATTGTAGTACTGCTTTAAGCAGTAAGACTGGAGAGGCACCTGGCTGGCTTAGTTGATAAGAACATGTGACTCTTCATCTCAGGGTCCTGAGTTTGAGCTTCACAATGAGTGTGGAGCTTACATAAAATTAAATAAATAAACAGTAAGACTGGAAATAAGTGTCCATTAATAAGGCATCAGTGTAAATAAATTATGATCCATAAATATCATGGAATATGGGCACCTGAGTGGCTCAGTTGGTTAAGTGTGTGCCTTTGGCTCAGGTCATGGGATCAAGCCCCACACTGGGCTCCTGGCTCTGCAGGGAATCTGGTTTGTCCCTCTCCATCTGCCCCTCCCCCCGTTTGTGCTCACACTTGCACTCCCCCCCCCCAAATAAATAGAAACTTAAGGAAAAAAAAAGTATCATGGACTACTATGCTAGATACATTACCATGAGTATGTCAAAGAAGCTGGAAAAAAGAATGAGGACATGGGCTAATTTTCAAGACAGATTACTAAGTAGACACTGCACACATGTATTTTACAGTGGAGTAGGCATTTCCATTGCCTGGAGATGTATTAAGTATCTCTGGAAGGATAGACACAGACAGTTGCCTATAAAAAGGAAACTAAGCAGGGACGCCTCATAGGCTCAGCCAGTTAAGCCTCTGCCTTCTGCTCAGGTCATGATCTTGGGGTCCTGGAATCCAGCCCTGCATCCATCCATCCGGCTCCCCGCTTCGCGGGAAGCCTGCTCTTCCCTCTCCTCTTGCAGCTACCCCTGCTTGTGCGCTCTCGGTCACACTCTCCTTCTCTCTCAAATAAATACATAAAATCTTCAAAACAAAACAGGAAACTAAGTGTCTGAAAGTGAACAGAAAGCAGGGTTTTCATCATATATTTTTTTCTATCTTTTAAATTTTGCATTAATGAACTGTCATTATCTATTCCAAAGATAAAGAATATTGGACTAGAAGGAAAAAGTTTAAAACTGCAGGATAAAGGAACTTTTATCTAATTTGTGGTTACAAAAGTTAATATAATGATAGAATTAAAAAGGAGGGGGAAAAAACCTAGGGCAATTACTCCCTCTCCCAAACTGAGTAACATGTAATTTCAAAAATTAACAAAAAAGCATTTGAGTCTTAAAATAGTTTTATGAAAAGACTTTGAGAATTTAAGACCAAAAATCTTATGAAAATACAACTCAGTAAATGGGAACAACCAGCCTTTTTTAAATAACTTAAATTCCTAATGAACGATTATTGTGCACACCTGTAATGCTGTAAGAGCTTACAAAGTTATGTCCATTCCTTATCTCTAATGCCCTCGATGGCTATGTGTTCTTCTGCCGGCAGTTATTTTGTATTTTTCACTATCAGCTTCTTCCTTTTCAACAACACTCTTACAACTGGCTTTTCAACAGCAACCTCCTCGCTCTCCCTGCTATCTTCCATCCCAAAGGTCTGACTGCGATAATTTTTAGCTGCTCACTGATTTTCTTTATATTTACTTTCCCGTTGTTTTTAAGCTGTGATTTTTCTTCAACTTCATAAACTCCTGCTGTGTAAAAACCAATGAGCTAGACATTCTCATTGATACCCAGTTGGAAGGGCACACAAAAGAAAACCAACATGTGGATATATATTACAAGTATGATACATACATATACATCATAGTGTGTATATATATATATATATATATTATATACACACTGTGACAATTAAGCACAAGCTACTATGCAAACAAGTTAAGAAGGGCACTCATTCAAGGTGAGAAACAGTAAGAAAACATCAGAGAAAGATTCCTATCCCTTTATATAACACACTAGAACAAAAAGACACTATTTGACCTAAAAGCCCTAATCCTGGTTCTAGCTTAAGAGACCTAAGCAAGTTATTTCAACAACCTGGGCTTCAGTTTCCTCTTCACTAAGATAACTGGGTCACATAATGAAGACAACCTTAACGCTCCCCTCCACTCTTTACTTTCCAGGCAAATACAGTAGTCACTAATTCTTAACAACTGACCCTTGAAGTGGTCTAAGAATTTTTCTCAGCAGAAACATTCCAGGCAGCCATTAGCAAGCCTAGAGAGTGAAGTTACCGGCTCCCTTTGGAATAAATATAATGCCTTAAGGAAGTGGTTTCCAAACCTGACTGATCAAAAACAACTGGAAGAGTTTTGAAATACGTAGCTGAAATACGCAGGTCATCCCCAAAATATCCTGATGGAGTAGGTTTCAGGTAAAGACTGTTTTCATAAACATTTTCTGACTCAATATTCCAATTTTTTCTGAATTTCAAAGCAATTTTTTAAAAGAAAGGTTTTGGGCCTTGTTCCATTGTTCTAAAGCAAGTACAAATATTGCCCTTTATAAACATTTAATCTGGTTGCCCTTGAAAGAATCTACACCTACTTTGTTAGCTTTCAGAACAATTACCCACAAGGTCAAATGCATATTATACATTTGCTTTTAAATTTAACATCTAAGCTTTATGATGTGAACAATCACCTTGATGAAAATATGCAACTATTTTATTAATGGAACTGCAACTGATTGGTTAGGTTTTTAAAAATTACCTTTATTTCTATTTAATATTCAGAAATAACTGTCTAGTTTATACACACAGCACACATACATACACACACACACACACACACACACACACACACAAAGAATAAGCTTGGAACTGCTTTACCACTATGTAGTATGGCAACATAAAAATCTCTATGAGACCAGGTTGTTTTTTCATTCTTTTGGCAAAGGGGAAAAACAAACACAAAATACTTAACATTGCTATTGCATCCCATTTTTCCTCTTGAGAAAAATTATGAAATTATGAAATATTTCACTCAAAAATACACAAAAATCATGCAATACTCATTGAGCCACCAGCCAGCTTTAGCAAATCTTAAAATTTTAACCTACTCACTTTATTTTACATTTTTTAGTATCACAAATTCAACTGAAGCCCTCTGTATACTCTGCCTTGGTCCCATTTCCCTTCTCTCCATCCTAGGAGTAACCAGAACTCAAAATTGTTGCTCATCATTGCCATGCCCCATGCCTTTACTACATATGTTGAGACAATTATTTTTTAATGTCTTAAGCTCTATGTAACTGTCATACCATATCCCTGTTCTTTTCATTCAACGTCTTTGAGTGTTACTCATATTCAGATAAGAAATTGTAATTCAGTTATATTCACTGCTAATATACTATCCCACTTGTGAATATACCACAACTTACCTATTCTTTCTGTGGACACAAAGATTATTCCCAATGTTTTCATATCAGACACAACGCTGCAATGAGCTCTTATGAATGTCCCTTGTTAAATGGACAAGATTCTTGATCAGATTCAGGTTTTTCAGTTTTTATTTTGTTTTGACTTAGCAAATACACTTCATAGGTGGTGGTATGAACTTTCATCAAGAAGTATATAATTATTTCTGGGGGCTGTCTCTCTTTTGTGACATTAGGATCAGTGATGATCACCAGGAATTACAAAATGGTAATCTTCTAATTCTTTTATTCTTTCTTCATTTATTGGTTGGGCTTTTCCTCTAAGAAGCAATTTCTCTATATGTAGCCTTGGGTTACCAAGAGTTCCTTGGAAGGAACTTACCAATAATTCCTTCAAAAGGAACTACTGGTAAAAAAGGCAGGATAGGGGCACCTGGGTGGCTAAGTGGGTTAAGCTTCAGCCTTCAGCTCAGGTCATGATCTCAGGGTCCTGGGATCAGCCCCCGCATAAGGGTTCTCTGCTCAGCGGGGAGCCTGCTTCCCCTTCTCTCTCTGCCTGCCTCTCTGCCTGCTTGTGAACTGTCTGTAAAGTAAGTTTATAAAATAAGTAAATAAAATCTTAAAACGAAAAAAGGTAGGATAAATGTTTCTTTCCTTTTATTTACCAATTTTCAAAATGAGACCCTAGTATGCTCCAAAGATGACCAATGAAGTTTTTAAAAATTTGTTTAATACTTATAAACTCACTGGGGCCCCTGGGTGGCACAATCGGTTAGGCATCCAACTCTTGATTTTGGCTCGGGACATGATCTCAGCATCGTGAGATTGAGCCCCATGTTAGGCTCCTGGTTCAGGGCAGAGTCTACTTGAGATTCTCTCTTTCCCTCTTCTTCTGCCCCCTCCCTGCTCACTGTGAGCGCTCACTCTCTCTCTCTCTCTCTCTCAAATAAACACTTAGGATAAAAAAAAAAATTATGAACTCACTGATATAAACTTACTTGATATATTCAATTATAATTACTCATATTAATGCTCGAATTTTCTTATTTGGGGGCACAACAAAAAGCTACTTCTGGTGGCTAATAAACCTTTTACCATGACCTCTGTAGTTTTTGTTTTCTGGCACAGTAAGAGTTCAGGCTTATTCTGGGCACAATCTGGGCTTAACGGTGCTCAAGACAAAGACATCTACTATCACCATCCAATTACAGGTACAGTGTAGTAAAGAAAAAGAAAAAAAATGACTAAGGATGAAAAGTCAGAGCATTGCCAATGCTTACAGACAACAGTACTGCTTATACGGAAGTAGTGGAGTCTACAGGAACTCTCAGAACCAAAGGCAATAATGTTGCTAAGGAGATAAATATGCAAAAATGAACTATATTTCTGTATATCTAAATCCTAATTATTCAAGTTTTAAGAGTGTTATTTGCAATAGGAAAAAGAGCTCCAAGGAACCTACAAATTTCACCAAAGGTTTGTAAGACTTTATAGAGAACACTGGAAAAACTTTAAAGAACATAAGGAAGTGAAGTGCTACACTGTACTGATGAAGGGAAGACTACTATGGACCGGTAACTGAGTTCAGCAGGCCAAGCTGGGACGGGAAAGAAATAAACAATGCAAGCCCAGCCTGGAAAAGGTCACCAGCCTACAAGTGCCATGGCAAAATGTAGATCCAGTGATGTCAAATCCTACTGATTTTCTAAGAGAAACTAAAAATCCAGATTTCCATGAGAAGCTCCTTGATTTTTATGTCAGCTGCAAATTTAAAAAATTTAACATTCTGTGCAAAACAAAACCCATCTGTGGAAGAATCTGGCCCCCCAAGCCACTATATTTTACCCCTGAAATCTACCCACTCTTTTAGATACTCAACTTTACTTCTGGGTCGTGTTTAAGCCAGACACATGAAAGGTTACAAACCCTACAGGAAATTTTATCACGGCTTTTGTTGTAAAAATACTGAGTTATAGTGCTTTACATTACTAAGAGACTCCTAGATAAAAAAACCCACATAAGAAAATTTATTTTAAGGGTGCCTGGCTGGTTCAGTTGGAAAAACATGAAAATCCTGATTTTGGGGTTGTGAGTTTGAGCCCCACACCGGGTGTAGAGATTACATAATACATAAATAAATGAAAACCTATTTTAGAATTCAGTGATTTTCTTAAAAAAAAAAAAAAAGTTTGCCGTCCTTGAGGAAATGGTAAAGTCAGTAATATTTGAGTTTTTTACACACAAAACATAAACAGTTAACATTTCCTCATTTAATTTACTAATCTTCATTATAACCCCATACAGAAGTATGAAGATTGTTCCCATTTTAGAGATGAGAAAACTGAGAAAAGAAAGGTTAAGGATCCAGACACACCTGGGTTGCTCGGTCAGTTAAGTGTCTACCTTTGGCTTAGGTCACAATCCTAGCCGCCTAGGACCAAGTCCTACAGGGGGCTCCTTGCTCAGCTGAGAGTGGGAGCCTGCTTCTCCCTCTTCCTACAGCTCCCCCTGCTTGTGCACTCCCTCCCTCCTCTCTCTCTGACAAATAAATAAAATCTTTAAAAAAAAAAAGGGTTAAGGATCTTGCTCAAAATCACAGATAGTAAAGAAAGAAAGCCAGAATATACATCCAGGAATCCTGGTTCCGGTAGTCATCCTCTTAAACTCTGGTTATAACGACCACATAACTGAATTATTTTTCTTAGCTTACCTGCCTCACCAACAGCAAATAGTACAGTGACTTTGGGTTCTGAATTCTTCCTTCTCTCAACTCTTATTTTCTACTATCCTTTTTTTTTTTTTTTTTTTTTAAAAACAGATGCTGGTAATGAATGTCACCCCAAATCCTCTGTACAGTAAGTCAGGGCTAAAGTCATTAGTTAATACACTTATTTATAGATTTAAACATATCCAAAGAATGAATCAGTTTTAGAGTTATACAAAGTTGAGTTCTAATCCTCTCCCTAATATTTGCTGGCCGTGTGAATTTAAACAAGTCCCTTAATCTCTGAATCTCAGTCTCCTCATCAGCAATATGAGGATATTACCTATCTTGTGGGTATTACTGTAAAATTTGAAAGACTTTCAAATGTGACTACTAGAAATTTTTAAATTATACATCTGGCTCATATTTTTATTTCTATTGAACAGCATCATGCTAGATACTGCAGTAAAAAGTAAAAAGAAACAGGTGAAATTAGTTTGAATAATAGATTTTATTTAACCCAATATATCTAAAATATCATTTCAACATATAATCAACACAAAATTATTAGATATTATACAACTTTCTTTTGTACTAAAGCTTCTAAATACAGTATGTAATTTACACTTAACAGCACATCTCAATTTGTATACTACATATCCATCAGAAGTATTTTAACTATATTTAGATTTCATAAAATTTACAATTGATAAAGTAGATTCACATACCCAAGTTGTCGAAAACATTTAAAAGTTTTCCAGTAACTGCATCAAATACCCATCAAAAATTTATTTTCCTTGAATATTCGCCTCAGTTGAACTAGCCACATTTCAAGAGAACGGTGGCTACACATGTACTGGCTATCATAATGAACAGCACAAGTCTAACAAGTCTAATAAAATGCAATAAACGGTAGCTGTTTTTACACATAATTAAATGAAAATGATACTGTGATTCATACATGCAAGTGAGAGAACCTAGATAAGAATCTTTTTATGGGTACATTATAAAGGAAATTCTGATGGGCAGGATACCAAATTACTGCTTGGATAGGGCCCTGACTTATTCAAGTAGCGGAAATAGAGTAAGGGACTTAAAATTATGATTTCCTATCCCTATTCAGAAAAATCTTTTCTTTGGTACCAAAATTTTAGTACAGTTTCCTTAAATACTAACACTTTCCACCTAAGAATTAAATGTTTTATTAAATAATTAAATTCCAGAACACCCAAAAAAATGCCATCTAGTAAAGTTGGAAAGTATATTTTATTCACATAGTAATGACTCTTAGAAATAGAGAGTACTCTTTCACAAAATGAAATATCATAGTGTTAAATCTATCATATGATTTTAAATTCAACAGTTGGTCTTTAAAAAACTCCTTTAATTCTGTGATGATAACAATGGTTATTTCTGAGTGTAGAGATTAAAAAGTCTCCCCACCTCCACCCCTAACTATCTTTTAGAGCGCAACATAATAGATTTCCATAAATCTAACCTAAATGTGTCTACTTAGAATCAGCCAACAAAAATATACAATCTATTTGCTTTATACTATGACATTCACTAAATGTATAACCACCTGGATCGCTTTTTGATGTGGTAAAAGCATATAACGTGTTTTACTCAGAGGAGAGTTTGCCTAGTACCTGGTCCTCCTTTCCTCGGAGAGTAACACCTCAATTTTCCTTTGGGAAATTAATGCTCTCCCACTTTCAGTCATGTATTTCTAGAGAAAGTGACCTCATTCCCAGCCCTAAGATAAGCATAAAACTAACCCAAGTCAGTCTGATAGGATCCAATCCCATTACTGTTTTGTTTTAATTCAGAGGTGGGGAATCTCTTTTCACTGGACTTACTGGGCTGAACAAAAGATAAACATGTCCACCTTTCCAGGTAAATTAAATATATCAAAACATTAACAATAGTTATCTTTGAATAATGGAAACATGGGTGGTATTTTTCTCCTAATGCTGCACATTCTTTCAATTTTGTAGTCTTTTCCTTAAAAAGACTATTTAGCATGTAATACAATTCCTAAATTCAGTGAGATAAAATTTAATAGCATTAATAAGAATTAAAAAACAACCTGCTATACCCTTCTCTGTGACTCAATCCCCCTTAACATGTATAAACATGGAGAGAAGAAAGCAATTATCACCAAGAATACCCTTCTCGGAGCTTAAACTGGCTGTATCTAGTAATATGCATTTGTGTGTAGGAGAAAATCAGGAGGCAGACGTGCACAGTGGCAATAGCAATCGAATAATGAGCTAATTACAACAAAATCCACAAATGCTATTATGTGGCAACCACTTAATCTCTTTTACTTAAAAACATCTGTTCTGAGTGGTCCTCCTTATATCATTGTGCATACAGAATAAAGCTAAGGAAACATTTAGCAAATATTTCTTAAATATTCATTACAGTCTAGCCCCTCTGACTGACCAATCACAACCTACTGGTTAATCCTTAAAGCAAGCTAGTTGCCACCATCAAAACATACTCTAATCCACATAATGAGAGATTCCCAATGGAAAGCACAACTGACAGCAATATCATATCATGCCTTTCCAGGTCTACAACTTTCTCAATTCTACCTTCGGTTCCACAATGATCAGACTACGTGACTATGAAAAGTATCCTGTCTTTCCTGACAGGAAAATACTGACCAACCCTCCCTGAGCTACTGTCATTCAAATAAGATACGCTTGCTAGATGTGGTCTCAGCCCAGCCTACCTGTCCAAAGTGAGCAGGGTAGCCCAGCATGTGCATATATAGTAATTTTGCCACATTCCGACACCGGTATGTATTGTCTTCTTCTCTAAAAGATGATCGGATTGCAGCACATTCTTTCTGGATCATTTCTCGTTCTTCGGCTTGGGTTCGGGCTGTCCGGATGGTCCGGATCAGCTCCCGCAATCTGATGGGGGCTGGCATCCTCTGGATATGAAAAGACATTAAATAAAAATGTTCACTTTTTTACTATCAAAACCATTCACACAACTTCCCACAAAAATTTCTTATTTTTAAGAATTCAAGATTTTCTAAGTCCAAGGATACAAAGCTTCAGCAAAGCTATTACATACAGACTCAACTCAGTAAATATCTGGAAAGAATACAAACAAGTGTTAAGTATTAAGTTAAGCAAGATAAGACACAGAATCTACCAATATCTAAAAATCCATCATTATTATCAAAGTATCTTAGGAAATCCAAATCTTTACTCCATCCTTAAAGTAATTAAGAAAAGGTCTATATGCCCAACCTTAAAGACAAATATTTTCTGCTCAACTGTTAACTCAGTATAGCACAATAAATTATCAGATAATATTGAATATGATCACAAAGTTCAACTCAACAAAATAGAGATTACAAGACCAATTATTAGATTTAAACACTTTTTCCAAGAAACAACAATCATCTCAGTACACTGGGTACTCTCTGGAAATTGTGATGAGGAAAAAACAATAAACCAATCTCAGAGGAGAAGACTACTAGAGTCATATCCTCGTATTTTTAAAATTGTAATAGTAACGGTAATAAAACCTGTTAATAGCCAAAACAAGGAAAAAGAAAAAAAAAGGGGGGGGGAGCGCCTGGGTGACTCAGTCATTAAGCATCTGTCTTCAGCTTGGTTCATGGTCCCAGGGCCCTAGGATCGACCCCCACATTGGGCTCCCTGCTTCTCCCTCCCTCTCCCTTTGCTGCTCCCCTGCTTGTGCTCCCTCTCTCACTGTGTCTCTCCCTGCTAAATAAATATTTTTTTAAAAAAATATTTTTAAAAGACAAAGTTGGAGAAATTGTACTACCTAATTTCAAGAAATATTATAAAGCTACAATAATTAGGACAATGCAGAGATGAATTTAAGTGCAGACTCAAGAGAATAATGGAGCAAAAGAAAAAGTTTGGGAATAGACTACATAAAAGTTCAACTGATTTTCAACAGAGACCAAGGTTAGTCAATAGGAAAAAGGGTATTCCTTCAACAAATAGTGCTGGCACAATTAGATATCTGTACAGAGAAAAAAATTAATCTTGGATCCTAACCTCACATAATATACAAAAAATTAATTCAAAACAGATCACAGCCCTAATAATAAAGCCAAAACTAAAAATCTTCCATTAGAAAACATAGGAGGGGGGGCACCTGGGTGGCTCAGTAGGTTAAGCCTCTGCCTTCCACTCAGGTCATGATCCCAGTGTCCTGGGATCCAGCCCTACATCTGGCTCTCTGCTCAGCAGGTAAATCTGCTTCCCCCACCCCCGCTCTCTCTCTCTGCCTGCCTCTCTGCCTACTTGAGATCTCTGTCAAATAATTAAAATCTTTAAAAAAAAGAAACATAGGAGGAAATCTTTGGGAACTTAGGTTAAGCACCGATGTTATATATAACAAGCACAAAATACGAAAGAAATAATAAATCTGACTTGATAAAAAGTTAAAACTTTTGCTTTTCAAAAGATGCAAATAAGGCAAGCCACAAAGAAAAAAATAAAATTCCGATCTTACAAAGGACACGTATTCAAAATATGTAATTTTACAACTCAGTAAGACATCTTATTTAAAAATGAGTAAAAGATTTGAATAGACACTTCTCAAAGAAGATATATAAATGGACACAAACACATGAAAAGCATGCTTAACATCATTAGTCAGCAGGGAAATGCAAATTAAACTAGAAGATATCACCCTACACCATTAGAATGGCTAAAATTTAAAAGACTAGCCATACCATGTGTTGACAGTAATCTAAAACTTTTTTCCTCATTTTTTTTTATTATGTTCAGTTAGCCAGCATATATATAAACCATATATATAGGTTTTGATGTAGCGTTCAGCGATTCATTATTTACATATAACACCAGTGCTCAAATTTCACATGGAATGCAAAATGGAATGGTTCAACTACTTGGGAAAACAGTTTGTCAATTTTTTGTAAAATTAAATATATATTTAGTATAGGATTCAGCAAATCCACTCAGTATTTACCAAAAAGCAATGAAAATACATGTTCTCACCAAGACTTGTACACAAATGTTCACAGAAGCTTCATTTGTAATTACTAAAAACTAGAAACAACTCAAACGTCCATAAACTGGTGAATAATAAGGGTATACCCACATAAATGAATACTTTTCAGAATAAAACAGAACCAACACAACATGGAAGAGACTCAAAAACATTATGCTAAGCAAAAGAAGCAGGAACAAGAAAGTACACACTGTATGATTTCACTTACATGATACGGTAGGCTCATCTACAGTGATGCTAAAAAGATCACTGATTGCCTGGTGTTGAGGGTGGGGATGGAAATCGGCTGGGATGCAAGGAAACCTCTCGAGGGGACAGAAATGTTTATGATGGGTCTATACACATCTCAAAATTCACTGAACACCTAAAACAAATGCATTTTTGTTGTATGTATTTATACCTCAACAGTGTTAAGAAAAATGATTTTAAAAATTAGATTAAAATGTCATTACTATCATCTTCAGTACATACAATACTGTGGGATCATTAAACCGGTAAGTCTCAAAATTGTTCTAATCACACAGACCAGGAAGATATCCCAGTCCCATTAGTTCACTACAGCATCACTCCTCAAGGCAGGGATAGTATATTGGCAATTTTTTTGAAAAGTTCTCTAGGTACTGGTATGTTCCTCCCTATGGCCCTCTTAAAATCACACGTACTAAATTGTATAACGCTACCTGTACAATATTTTGTTACTTCTTAATAGAAATACCGTGGACCTAGTGTTTCAAGGTTCGTACATTCACTATCTTCATTATTTCATTTGTTCTAGTCCATTTGAAGTAAGGGCAGAGATCATTATCCCTGCTTTCCCCATGAAGAAACTTCACCTCAGAGCAATTATGCAACTTCAGATTACCAAGTGGTAAGGGACAGAGCTAGCACATGAACTCCAAGAATTAGAACTCCAAGGCTAGAGTTTTCAGTACTTCAAAAATGAACATTATCTTTAGAGATAAAATTATGTGACTGCTATGATTTGTTTCAAAATACTCCAGGGGAAAAAGTACTGAGGAGGGAAAAAATGAAACAAATTGGGCAAAACACTGATTACTTCTGAGGACATATGATGACTACATGAAATTACATTCTGTTATTCTCTATTTTTATGTATATTAGAAATTTTCACAATCAAAAGCTATTTAAAAGTCAAAAAGGTTCAATAAACAAAATATTTAAGTCCTAAAATATTTCATAAATAGCTCATTCGGTTAAACATCCAACTTGGTTTTGGCTCAGGTCCTGACCTCATGGCTCCTGATCACGATCCAGCCCTGGGTCAAAACTCTGTGCTTAGCATGAGTCTGCTTGGGTATTCTTCTCCCTCTGCCCCTTACCCTGCTCATGCACAGGCATGCTCGCTCTCTCTCTCTCTCTCTCTCTCTCATAAATAAATACATCTTTGGGAAAAAAAAATCTCATTTGGGGAGCCTGGCTGGCTTGGTGGGAGGATCATGCAACTCTAGATCTGAGGGTTGTGAGTCTGAGCCCCACAATGGGTGTAAGATTACCTAAAAAAAGATTAAAAAAAAAGAAGAAGAATCTTATTTATTATTAACCCAAATTTGGTGTGTGAAGAACAAAACAAGATTATGGAACTTAAAAAAAAAAAAGAAAATCAAGGTCAATTAACTGTTAATTAACAATTAACTGAAAAATAACTTTTCTCTATGAAGGCCTGAATGATTCTATAAAGCAAACAAGACTATTAGAGAAAGCCCAAATCTATTTCCAAAACACTTAGGCCAACAGCAGGGTAAAAAAATCATAAGAGTTTAAGCCTGCTGAGAGAAAAGTTACCTGGAGCAATTTCTCAGCTCAGCCAGAGGATCACAGACAGTTAGTTTATGCCACTGGCTTTTTATGGAGGAAATTGAGGATCCAGGCTGTTAACTACCTTGCACAAGGTCAAAGAATTAATTACTAGCCTGACTCACATCTTGTGATTCCCCCAATCAGCACTCTTTCTCTAGCACCAGGCTATCTCTAGAGAAAAGCAGTATTTTTTTTTCCCCCCTTGGCTGTGACAACTTACTTCTACTTATTTCTTTTTTTTTTAATCACAAGAAATTCTCTTAGGCATGAATGAAAAAGTTAATTTACAGAATAAAGAATTTAGTGTATTTCAAAATATAGTCTAAGTTCAAAACTAAACAAAACGTTCTAGTTCCAGGGAAGATGAAGTAAACACGCTTCATGGAGACCTCTGTCTCTCCCTCTGACCATAACTATAAATCCTGGATAAATACGCATACCATACCCAAGGACTCTGAAAAGTAAATGACAGCAGATTTGAGAAAGAGAGCAGAATTTGAAGTTCTTTCAAAATGCCAAGAAGTTGTCATTTTTCCTCCAGTACTGCCCAGCCTAGATCCAATGGCAACCCAAAACCCAGAAGTGTTCACTAAGTACAGAGAAGGAGCTCTAAGAAAAACCCTCTCATTTTGATCCAGGAAGCAGGAAAAGAAGGATGGGAGAAATTTCATTTTGGCTTATACCCCAATTACAGAGACTTCAATATGGCCCCTAAGTAAATGATAAAATTACGGAGTATCAGCAAAGACACGAAAGACCTGAATACCATCATCAACTGACTGGCTCTAACCAACAGTAATGGAACACCTCAACCAACAATGGCAGAATATACATTTTTCTCAAGTGCACACAGAACACTCACCAAAATAGAACATGTCCTGGGTCATTAAAAAAAAAAAAGTTAATAAATTAAATGAATGGGAATCATATAAAATAAAGTACAGTCTCTGACCACTAACAGAATTAAACTAGAAATCAATAACGGAAAGCTAACTGGAAAATCCTCCATGGACTTGGAAACTAATACATTCCCAAATAATCCATTGGTGAAGGAGGAAATAGCAAGAGACATTAGCAAATATATGGAACTGAACAAAAATATAAACACATGTTAAATCTGTGGTACACACCTAGATAGTGCTTAATGGAAAATGAACAGGATTAAATTCGTCTCTGTCAGAACAGAAGAAACAACTCAAGCAATCGATCTACTTAAGAAACTAGGAAAAGAAAAATAAAGCTAAGAGAAGTAGGAAAAAAGCAAATAATAAAAAATAGAAATCAATGAAATTAAAAACAGAAATTAAGGTCAAGTCAACAGCACCAAAAAAGCCAGTTCTTTGAGAAGACTAATAAACCTGATAAACCTATACAGGGCGCCTGGGGGGCTCAGTGGGTTAGGCCTACTTTCGCCTCAGGTCATGATCTCAGGGTCCTGGGATAGAGCCCTGCCTCCCGCTCTCTGCTCAGCAGGGAGCTTGCTTCCCCACCCCCACCTTGCCTACTTGTATCTCTGTCAAATAAATAAATACAATCTTAAAAAAACAAAACAACAACAAAAAAAACCTGATAAACCAAGGGCTAGAAGATAAAAGAGAAGTAACACAAATTATCAGTATCAGTAATGAAAGGGGATATCACCACAACCATTAAAAAGATAATTAGGAATAATTAGGTGATACTATGGTATCAAAACACACACAACTGGACATTCATATGGAAAAAAACTGAACTTCAACCTAAATCTCATACCTTACACTATTAACTCAAAATGGATCACAGATCTAAATGTAAAACAAAACATACAACTATAAAAAACTGTTAGAAGGGCGCCTGGGTGGCTCAGTGGGTTAAGCCGCTGCCTTCGGCTCAGGTCATGATCCCAGAGTCCTGGGATTGAGTCCCACATCAGGCTCTCTGCTTGGGAGGGAGCCTGCTTCCTCCTCTCTCTCTCTCTCTCTCTCTCTCTCTCTCTGCCTACTTGTGATCTCTCTCTGTCAAATAAATAAGTAAAATCTTTAAAAAAAAAAAAAAACTGTTAGAAGACAGAGAAAATCTTTATGACTTGGGGTTAGACATTATACCAAAGTCACACCCATAAAAGAAAAAAAATTAAAAACTGGATTTATAAAAAATTACAGACTTTTGCGCTATGAAAAACATTGTTAAGAAAATGAAAAGACCAGTTACAGACTGGATATGCAAATCCAACAAAGGACTTGTAACCAGACTATAAAAGTAACCAGACTATAAAAAGGAACTCTCAAAACACCGCAGTCAAACCCAATTTTTAAAAATGGGCATTAGGGGGCGCCTGGGTGGCTTAGTGGGTTAAAGCCTCTGCCTTCGGCTAGGGTCATGATCCCAGAGTTCTGGGATCAAGCCTGCATCCGGCTCTGCTCAGCAGGGAGCCGGCTTCCTCCTCTCTCTCTGCCTGCCTCTCTGCCTCCTTGTGATTTCTGTCAAATAAACAAATCTTTAAAAAAAATAAAATAAAAATGGGCATTAAGTTTTGAGAATCTTGAATTCAGAAAGCAGCAGGATCAAAGTCTTTAATCAAGAAAATTTAAAAAAAAAGTTTAACACTTCAGGACCCATTAACTACAGTTGACAGAGAAAACAGTATCATAAATGATATCATTTATATCCATTTCAAAGGAGGCAGGGAGAATGTAAAAAAATATGGAATCATGGGGCGCCTGGGTGGCTCAGTGGGTTAAAGCCTCTGCCTTCAGCTCAGGTCACGATCCCAGGGTCCTGGGATCAATCATCCCCCGCCACCCCATCGGGCACTCTGCTCAGCAGGGAGCCTCCTTCCCTCCCTCTCTGTCTCTGCCTGCCTCTCTGCCTAATTGTGATCTCTGTCTGTCAAATAAATAAACAAAATCTTAAAAAAAAAAAATATGGAATCAGAAGTTAGCTTCATGCATCTCTTCTTTTTCCCTCCTTATTCAATTTGTCACACTATCCCATAGATGACCTAAGAAATAGGGAAACACGTTATACCAAAAAGTTGCCAACCACTCATTCAACAAATATTTGCTGAGCCTTCTCTATGTCAGGCATTGAGATAAATGCTGGCAACAGCCAAGGTCATGATCTCTAACCTTAAGAACTCAAAGTCTACTGAGGAAAACAGATTTTTACAATTCCAGCAATATAAAAAATCAGCAAGATCTCTTTTGGCTGACCAGTGACAGAACAGAAAATTATAATTATGGTAAGCTAAAGTGTGTCATGGCCAAACTAATTCAATATATTTAGAAAATTTTTCTTTTGCAAAATTAAGTGCCCTCTTGATTAAACCAACAACTCCAAAATTCCATGCAGAAAGGGATCTACAGCACAGTACCAGTCCACAATTTTTCATCCAAAACCTTTAAGAACAAAGCTTAGAATTTTCTGAATTTTAGAAAGGTAATGCAGTGCATATATTACAGGTCCTTACTCGCCCAGTATGTCTGGGACAGCAGTTCCATTATCAAACAATATTTCTGCAGCAACATATATAAATAGTCACACCAAATGAGAAAAAATAAATACTACAGCCTCCTGTCTGGTCATATCAGATTTTAACACCAGAAAAATTAAGAAGAACCCTTGTGTTTTTGTTTCTGTTTAATTTCAGAATCCAATGACCCTAATCATTGTTTGAAATGATGACCGTGGAGTGCAATCACCTGAGTTTGAATCCCAGTTCTACCACTTGGCAACTGTGTGTCCTGAGCAAATGACTTAACATCCCAGAGCTTTCATTTCCTCATCCGTAAAATGGGGAGCGTACCCACCTCAAAGGACTGTTACAAGAATTAAATGAGAATACATTTAAAATCCTTAGCACAGTGCCAGACACATAGTATGCACTAAACAAATGCTGGACGTAATGGCTGATTATATACACTATCCTTGAATAAATTAATTCTGAGCGAAAATAAGGTAGAGAAAGATATAGTGCTAATATTTTATAAAGATTTAAAATGTATAAAAGAGGGGCGCCTGGGTGGCTCAGTGGTTTAAGCCTCTGCCTTCAGCTCAGGTCATGATCTCAGGGTCCTGGGATGGAGCCCCACGTTGGGCTCCCTGCTCAGCAGGGAGCCTGCTTCCCCCTCTCTCTCTGCCTGCCTCTCTGCCTACTTGGGATCTCTCTCTATCAAATAAATAAATAAAAATCTTTAAAATAAATAAATAAATAAATAGAATGTATAAAAGAACCTATTCTTTAGAGATACAAAACTGCAGTAAGAATAAGAACATGCACATGAAACATAGACCAAAAAGTGGCACATCTGGAAACGGGAATATGATGAGGAATAGAGTAACACACAGGAGGCTTCAATTATACTGGTGTTTTATTTGAGAGTAGGTAGTGGGTAAATGAATATTTATCCTTATCCTCCAAATATTTTATGTCCGAAATGTTTCGTATTAGAAGATTAAATTCAGGGGCGCCTGGGGTTGCTCAGTTGGTTAAGTGTCTGCCTTCAGCTCAGGTCATGATCCAGTCCTGGGTCCTGAGACCCAGGGTCCTGGGATCCAGTCCCACATCCAGCTCCTTGCTCAGCAGAGAGCCTGCTTCTCCCTCTGCCTGATGCTCCCCCTGCTTGTGCATGCACGCTCACTTGCTCCCCCTCTCTCCGACAAATAATTAAATAAAAATCTTTTAAAAAATAAAATAAATAAAAGTTAAATTCAAATACATCTAATCTATGTAGTGACTATTGTAGACCTCATAAACTGGAAAACACAACCTACTGGCTCTTAATATAATGTTGAAGATTTCCTTACTTTTTAAGAATTTTTACTTGCCTTTCAAAATACTCAAAACCACAAGATTCCTTAAAATACAGGGGCGCCTGGGTGGCTCAGTTGGTTGGACGACTGCCTTCGGCTCAGGTCATGATCCTGGAGTCCCGGGATCGAGTCCCACATCGGGCTCCCAGCTCTTTGGGGAGTCTGCTTCTCCTTCTGACCTTCTCCTCGCTCATGTTCTCTCTCACTGTCTCTCTCTCAAATAAATAAATAAAATCTTAAAAAAAAAAAATACAGTAGCTTAAACATCTATTACTAGTAATAACGACGAACTATCCTGTTTTTAAAAATAAAGGATGAATATGGTGTATAGTGATGACTCAGCTAAACAGGACATAACTCAAAACACATCTTATAACCTCATGGAGCAATACAGAGAGTATCACATCAATATAGTAGAACATCTACTTTATTCTATTTGCAGGCTCTAATTTACAAATTAGAAAACTAGAGAGGAAACAGAGGAGAGTGGGAACCAGGAGACAGAGGCTGTTTAAGGGAAGAACACTGATGGTCACCCAAGTGTCATCTAACAGTAAAGGAAGAAAGAGCAGCAGCAGGAGCAGCAGCAGCAAATGCAAACAAAACCTGTATTTAGCAGAAACAAGTATCCAAACATCACAGCAGCAAGATTAATAAACTCTACAGATTTGCTATACAAACTGTGCCTACAGATAACAATACTGTATTACACAACTGCAAATTTGTCAAAAGTAGAAATTGGCTTGCATTCTTACCATAATTTTTAAAAAGTTTGTGCCCTTTAAATCATAGATTTTTATCCTGTAAAAATTTTCCATGATTAATCAAAAGGAAAAGATCTAATCCCTTGCAAATCTCTGCCTTTGAGTTCCATAAGAATTACCTTAATTTATCATTTTTTTACAAATCCAAAATTAAAGTCTTTATCTTAAATACACACACACAACATAGTAATCTGAGCCTATTTGTATACTGGCAAAAAGCATTCAAGTCTCCCTAAAAGTCTTAACAGTATTAAATAACAAAGAGTACTGTAATTGGTTTTTATAGTAAGACCCTAATTTATCAAGAAATGGTAATAATAACATCAACATTTAGCATTTAATGCAGAGGACAGAAAAACCTTAATATAAAATTTTATCCTAACATCAAATTATATAGATTAAATATGTACATTAGTGCATTTATGTGTATTATGAAATTTATAATTCAATCCATAATGCATTTATAATCCAATTACAGACATTAAATATTGATATGCCTCAATAAATCTGTTTTTTTTAAACTAAGATGACAATCACATGAAAAAAATTATACCTGTGGAACAATTTCTAAAAATTATATAGTATAGTTCAGACACTGTCTGTTCTTACTAATTTAACGACTTGGCCCATCCAAGACTGAGAAAGATACGTTGAAGTCTACCACTACAGGGGTGCCTGAGTGGTTCAGTCAGTTAAACACCTTCCTTCAGCTCTAGCCATGGTCCTGGGATCAAGCCTCTCATCAGGCTCTCTGCTCAGCATGGAGACTGCTTTGCCCTCTCCCTCTTGCCCCATCCCCACCCCGCTCGCAATTTCTCTCAAATAAATAAATAACTAGAATCTTTTTTTTTTTTTTTTTTTTAAATTAAGGGGTTCATGGGTGGCTCAGGCACTTATGTGTCGGACTTTGTCTTGGGTCATGATCTCAGAGTCCTGGGTTGAGCCCTGCACTGGGCTCCCTGCTCAGTGGGGATTCCGTTTGTCCCTCTCCCTCTGCCCCTTCCCTTCCCCCTGCCATGTTCTCCACCTCTCCCTCTCTACTAAGTAAATAAAATCTTAAACAAACAAAAAAAAGTTTATGGGGCACCATAGTGGCTCAGTCAGTTAAGTGGCTGCCTTCAGCTCAGGTTATGATCCCAGAGTCCTAGGATCGAGTCCCACATCGGCTCCTCGTTCAGTGGGGAGCCTGCTTCTCCCCTTCCCTCTGCCAACCCCCTTGCTTGTCCTGCAAATAAATTTTTTAAAAAGAATTTTAATTAAAAATCAAAGTCTGGGTGCCTGCATAGCTCAGTTAATTAAGCGACTGCCTTTGGCTCAGGTCATAATCCCAGAGTCCTGGATCAAGTCCCGCATCGTGCTCCCAGTTCCGCAGGGAGTCTGCTTCTCCCCTGTCATGCTCTCTCTCGCACTCTCTATCAAATAAATAAATAAAATCTTTGGGGGGGGAAAAAAAACATAAAGTCTACCACTATAATTGTTTCTGTCCATTACATTTAGTATTTTTTTAAAGATTTTATTTATTTGACAGAAAGAGAAAGAGAGCACAAATAGGCAGATCAGCAGTCAGAGGGAGAGGGAGAAACAGACTCCCCACCAAGCAGGGAGACAGATGCAGGACTCGATCCCAGGACCATGGCATCACAACCTGAGCGGAAGGTAGCCGCCCAACTGACTGAGCCCTACATTTAGTATTTCAATAGTTGTATTCAATGCCTATGTGTCCATCTGTTTTATATTTACATAGTTAGTACATTTAGTAAAAATAAAATGTCCTTTTTTGTCCTAAAATACTTACCAGAGCAAAGATGGGAAAGGAACACAGAAAAATTAAAATTCTAACTTGTTAAAATATAGAGATTGTGGATAAATGTATTTATTTCATTAATGGCTATTTGTTAAATAACATTGAGGAGTTCCTGGGTGGCTCAGTCAGATAAGCGTTCAACTTTTTTCTTCTTTTTTTAAAAGATTTTATTTGAGAGAAAGAGAGAGACAGCAAGCGAGCACAGCAGGGGGAACAGCAGAGAGAAAGGGAGAAGCAGACTCCCTACTAAGCCGGAAACCCGATGTGGGGCTCGATTCCAGGACACAGTGATTATGACCTGAACCGAAGGCAGCCACTTCACTGACTGAGCCACCTACGAGCCCCTAAGCATCCAACTCTTGATTCTGACTCAGGTCATGATCTCAGGATCATGAGACTGAGCCCTGCTTCAACACAGAGCATGAAACCTGCTTGGGATTCTCTGTCTCCCTCACCTTTTGCCCCTCTCCCTTTACCCAACCTACACACACTCTCTCTCTCAAAAAAATAAAATAAAAAATAAAAAATAAAAAAACACTGAAAAATAAAAACACAAGCGAGAATTTAATTTCAAATGTTTCTATCCAAAATGTAAACAAAATTAGGTTTTGGAACTTAAGCTAAATTAATTACTTTATATATCCAAAAAATAACCCAAATCGTGAATGCTTACTATAGGGGGAAAAAAGAAACACAAAAGACAAAAAAAAAAAAAAAAAGACTGCATATGTTCCAATTCTCCTAAACTTTATCCAAAAATGGAGAAAATGGTTATTTTCCAAACTCTCCACAAATCTCTGATATTTTTTAAAAGATTTTATTTATTTGAGAAAGAGAGAAAGTGCGCATACACACGCTTGTAGGACACAGGGCTCAATCCCAGGAGAGCGGGACCACGACCCAAGCTGAAGGCAGACGCCCATGACCAACCTACTGAGCCACGCATGCACCACACAAATCTCTTTAATTGATAAAAATTCTCCTCATACTGCAATACTAACCTCAGACCATGATTACCTTTTTTTCTTTGAAATGTGTATTATCCCACTCAAATAGAAGCTCCTAAAGGCCAGATCCCTGTGAGTCTTATTCATCCCTGTATTCCCCTTATCTAAGGGCAGGAACTTGAGAAACACTGTATTTAAATGAATCCCAAATGCTAGAAGAGTCTTGAATAAAGAAAATGCACTCGTCCTTTCCAAAGCAAACAAAGAAAAGGTGCGCTGGCTACTTACCAACAGCAACGGGAGGGAAGGCATCAGGACTCAATGCAGTCCTCTATTCTACCCTCCCAGTTAACTTTCTTTCTACTTCTCAGCTCATACTACCTGGCTTTAAGCTCAGAACCACTGTCAGCCCAGTTAAGAACATATAACCAAATAGCTGGGGCTCCTGCTGTATGTTGTCCTTCTTTCCCCAAATGTGAAGCTATGTGAGCTCTAATCTAAAAAATAAAAAAATAATAAAAAATAAATCCTAAATTAAAAGCAATGTCTCAATATTAAAATTACCTCCTTTTCTAACCAACACAAAATCTGTACATGAAGTCTTTCTTGCTTAACAATGAGAAAAGATTCGAGAAATTAGACTTCAATTAATTCTGCCAGTGATTACCCTATAACATCCAGTCACAGATTTAAGTATGGCTAAGAACACTCAAGAGACCTAAGTTAACACTAGGCAAAACCCTACAGAAGTTACTGTGCTCTCTCATCCACATTTGCCACATGGCCTTTTTTTTTTTTTTTCCAAATTAATAACAACAATACTTTTATTTTTTTTAAAGGTTTTATTTATTTATTTATATGAGAGAGGGGGAGAGGAAGAAGCAGACTGAGCACACAGTCTGGTACACGACCCTGAGATCATAACCTAGGCCGAAATCAAGAGCTATTGGCTTAACTGACTGAGCCACCCAGGGGCCCCTTTCCACATATATTTATATGTATATTTAGATTATGCTCCACAGAGAAGTCTTATTTCAAATTTTTTATTGTATATGATATCTGAATTGGTTAATGCATTTACAACTTAGAAAACACTGACCAGGGACACCTGTGTGGCTCAGCTGGTTGGGCAGCGGCCTTCAGCTCAGGTCATGATCCCAGCATCCTAGGACTGAGTTCCATGTAGGGCTCCTTGCTTGGTGGGGAGCCTGCTTCTCCCTCTCCCTCTGCCTCTGCCTATCACTCTGTCTGCCTGTGCTCGCGCTCTCTCTCTAACAAATAAATAAAATCTTTTAAAAGAAAAGAAAACACTGACCAAACTAGTAAGAAAGCTTACACCAAACTGATCAACAGTATTAAGCTTTGATCAGACTTTAACTTTCCCATATATCTTATAGAGACCAATTGTCATTATTCTGGCTTAGCTGGGTTCTTTTCAACTTTTTTTTTTTTTAAGATTTTATTTATTTATTTATTTATTTATTTGACGGACACAGATCACAAGTAGGCAGAGAGGCAGGCAGAGAGAGAAAGAGGAGGAAGCAGGCTTCCTGCTGACCAGAGAGCCAGATCTTTTCACCTTTTTATGTTTCAGCGGATTCCATTGAGTACTGGGGGCAGGGAGGGGGAAGCAGTGCACATCTATCTACCCTGTATGAGGAAGTGTGCTGCTTATAGAAAGGAAATGTTTTACAGAGTGAAGAAAAAGGGAGAGCAATGTTAGTCCATCACTATTTGAATAAGAGAGACTGTATCTGGAGATAAGTATTTTGGTCACTGCAAAGGTAAACACCATGTGGGACAGGGATAGTTCCTTCAATGGGTTTCATGGGGCCTAGAATAATGAAACATTCAAGACCATTCACTTTACATGCTCTGGCTTCAGGCTCATAATGCAACTCTGTAACTATCAATCATCCTTCCAAGTAGCTTGTCTCCCAAATACCTACACATAAGGAAAAGGGAGCCCTGGAAATCACAGGTAATTAAGGATAAAAGCACAGCCCCTTGTGAATCACAACACTTATTCTAACTCACATCAGTGAGTTTGATTAGGCTAAATCACCCCAAAATAATACTAAAATGGAATTTTTCCATCTTCAAGGCTAAGGAATAGACTGTGAAATGTGTGACCACATCAATACACCACCACACTCTGTCTAGGCAGCCAGTTGGCATTCCTCTAAGAAGTCCTAAACTCAATTCTGCCTAAAATGACACAGTAATTACAGGAATCTTCTTTTTAAATTATCCAATCAAAATTCACTGAAACTGAGAATTTAATAGATGTATATAAATGCAAATATGCCTCCTGGACAATTTAATTGCATAAAATGCATGAATATAAAGTCCAAATAAGGGGCACCTGGTTAGGTGGCGAATTCTTAAAATTTTGGCTCAGCTTATGATCTCAGGGTCCTGGGGTCAAGGCCCACATCAGGCTCCACACTCAGGAGGGAGTACACTGTCCCTCCAACACTCTTTTGCTCTCTAAACAAAGAAACAAATACAAATCTTTTTTTTTTTTAGAAAGGCCAGACGGGACACATGGGTGGCTCAGTAGGTTAGGCATTTGCCTTTGGCTCCGGTCATGATCCCAGAGTCCTGGGATTGAGCCCCATATTGGGCGCTCGCTCTCTCTCTCTCTCTCTCTCTGCCTACTTGTGATCTCTGTCAAATAAATAAATAAAATCTTAAAAAAAAAAAAAAAAGAAAGAAATTTTCTACTCTCAACCCTAAAATTGGCACACACACACAAAAAAATCCTGAAGAGCCCACAAATATCAAGAATTGTAGCAAAATTCCCAAAACAAAAATTTTGTTTTTAAAGCTATGCCCCAAAGGGTACAATAAATGTTAGAGACAGACTATCTGTGCTTTGTATAAATACAGATGCCTTTTTAACTTCTCTGTATTTTCTGCTTTTATTTTTTTTAAGATTTTATTTATTTATTTGACAGACAGAGATCACAAGTAGGCTGAGAGTCAGTCAGGCAGAGAGAGAGGGGGCAGCAGGCTCCCCACCGAACAGAGAGCCAGATCCCAGGACCATGAGATCATGATCCAAACCAAAGGCAAAGGCCTAACCCACTGAGCCACCCAGGCAGCCCTATTTTCCTCTATCTTTTAAATAATAGACGTTTAATGGGCGCCTGGGTGGCTCAGTGGGTTAAGCCGCTGCCTTCGGCTCAGGTCATGATCTCAGGGTCCTGGGATCGAGTCCCGCATCGGGTTCTCTGCTCCGCGGGGAGCCTGCTTCCTCCTCTCTCTCTCTCTGCCTGCCTCTCTGCCTACTGGTGATCTCTCTGTCAAATGAATAAATCAAATCTTTAAAAAAATAAATAAATAAATAAATAATAGACGTTTATTTCAGCAATAAATCTTGCTTCAAAAATTCAAAATAATAAAAATCAGGAAAACTGTGAACTTTCAAAATAAGAAGACACTATTAGTATTCATCCTGGAAGGACATAGTCACATTTACCTAAAGGCATTTTCTACAGGAGAACATTAGAAAGTTTATTTCTAATCACCAGAAAGTGATTTCATACTAAAATAATAAAGTTTCCCTAAATATTCTTTACAAACCCAATTTCTGTTAATTCTGGATACCAAGAAAGGAGAGGAGAGGGATCTAGTCCACAGGAAATTAAAGATTCATTTTTAACCCATGTTTCTGACACTAGTTAGAAATAGATTGGGGGGGGGGGGGGCGCCTGGTAGCTCAGTTGGTTAAACAGCTGCCTTCAGCTCAGGTCACGATTCCAGGGTACTGGGATCAAGCCCCATATTGGGCTCCCTGCTCAGCAGCTTCTCTCTCTCTGCCTGTCACTCTGCTTACTTGTGCTCTCACTCTAATGCTCTATCAAATAAATAAGTAAAATCTTTAAAAAAAGAAAAAAGAAAGAAAAAAAAAGAAATAAATGGGGGGGAGGGGTGCCTGGGTAGCTCAGTCAGTTAAGCATCCAACTACTAATTACAGATCAGATCATAATCTCAGGGTCATGAAATCGAGTCCTATGTCAGGCTCTGCACTGGGCATGGAGTCCGTGTTAAGATTCTCTCTCTCCCTCTCTTGAAAAAAAAAAAAAGAGAGAGAGAGAGAAAGAAAGAAAAAGAAGAAGAAGCAGACAAGGAAAAATCCCATTAGCAATAGTATCAAAAACTACAAAATGCCTAGGAACAAATTTAGCAAGAAAGGCAAAGAACTACATGAAGAAGACTGTCAAATCGATGAAACCTTTACTGAAGAACCTAAAACTGAAACAGGACCTGAACAATGGAAATTCATCATAAGGAAAAATTTCGGTCATTAAAAATGTCAGTCCTCTCAGGATTAATATGTGAATATATTGCAATTCCAAACAGTGGGCTTTTGTGAGGTTTACTGAACCCAAAAGATTTATTTTCTGTCAATAGATGTAAAAACAAATGTTCAAGAATAGTTAAGAAAATGAAAAAGTACAGCGAAAGGAGTTTTTCTTTCTTTTTTCCCCTTAAGATTTATTTATTTTAGAGAAAGAGAGAGCACGAGCGGGAGGGGTAGAAAAGAGGGAGAGAGAGACTCTCAAGCAGATGCCACACTAAGCACAGAGCCTGATGCGGGGCTTGATCTCATGACCCTGAGATCACCTGAGCCGAAACCAAGAGTCCAAAGCTTAGCTTAACCAACTGTGCTACTCAATTGCCCCAAGAGGAGTTTTCTTAACAGAGGGTAACTTTTTATAAAATTATTACACTCAAACAGTAAATTAATAATAAAGAGAAAAAAAGAACCAGAAACAGAGCAAACATATATGGGACATAACATATAAGATGGCATTTAATTGGGGTGCCTGGGTGCCTCAGCTGGTTAAGTGTCTGCCTTTGCTCGGATCATGATCTCAAGGTCCTGGAACAGAGCCCCACTTCAGGCTCCTTGCTCAGTGGGGAATCTGTCCCTCTCCTGCTGCCCCGCCTCCTGATTGGGCATGCTCTCACTCTCTCTCACCCAATTAAATAAAATCTCTCTCTTTTTTTTTAAAGATGGCTTTCAGTTCACTGAGAAAAAGACAGTTTAATCCTCATGTAGCCAGCTCTCTATACAAAGGAAAACCATACAAGACCCACTGCTTCTTATCCTATAAAGGTTAATTCCAGGGGCACCTGGGTGGCTCAGTCAGTTGGGTATCTGCCTTTGGCTAGGGTCATGATCCCAGGGTCCTGGGATCGAGTCCTGTACTGGGCTCCCTGGTCACTGGGGAGCTGGGTTCTCCCTCTCCCACTGTCAAATGAATAAATAAAATCTTAAAAAAAAAAAAAAGAGTTAATTCCAGATGAATAAATACATATGTCATACAACAAAGAATTAATATATCATAAGATATTCCTACAAGATTTAAAAAAAAAAAGGGGGGGGAGGAAAAACAACTTAAAAGAAAAATGAACCAAGGACATGAACAGAAAATTCTCAACAAAGGAAATTCAAACAGAAAAAACAAACAAACAAACAAAAACATATCAACAGAGGCTAGCTCTAATAATGGCCAGGAAAACTGAGACAAACTGAAAGAAGATTCATCATCTGGCAGACGAGTAAAAATTAAATTATTTACATCTAAGGGTGTGATGCTACAGAAAACCCACTGCTAGGGGAGGTAGAAATGACAACCTACTTATAGAATAATCTGACAATAAAAACATTTAAAGTATATTCCCTTTAACCCAGAAATCCCATCTTGGAGAATCTATTCTGCCGCAATAAAAGTTGCAGCAAATAAGGTGACAGGTACAACGATGTTTACAAATACATAGTTTGTATTAACAAAATCTAGAAACAACTTAAATGTCCTTAAGAAAATCGCTGAGGGGCACCTGGGTGGCTCAGTGGGTTAAGCCGCTGCCTTCGGCTCAGGTCATGATCTCAGGGTCCTGGGATCGAGTCCCGCATCGGGCTCTCTGATCAGCGGGAAGCCTGCTTCCCTCTCTATCTCTCTGCCTGCCTCTCTGTCTGCTTGTGATCTCTGTCAAATAAATAAATAAAAATCTTTAAAAAAAAGAAAGAAAGAAAGAAAGAAAGGAAGAAAGAAAGAAAAAGAAAATCGCTGAATAGGGGCACCTAAGTGGCTCAGTAGGTTAAGGGCAGGACCCTTTATTTCAGCTCAGATCATGACATCAGGGTCCTGAGACTGACACGGGGCCCCAGGCTCAGCTGGGAGTCTGGGGAAGGATTCTCTCTCCCTGCCCCTCCTCTCCCCCATCCCACTCCCCACACTCTATCTTTAAAAATAAATAAATCTTTAAAAAAAAAAAAAAAAAAAACAACTTGAGTAAGTTATGTATGGTACACATTCATGTTATGAGACGGAACAGGGATGTTTAAAGAACAAAACTGAACTACATTTACTAACCAGGATGTGTTAAGAAAAGTTTGTTACAGAGTAATATAATAAGTATGATGTCACTTTTGTAAAAATAAAGCATCCTTATAAATGTGCATATTTAGGTTACTATATACAACACCTGACCAAGCATGGAGAGAAATACTGAAGTACATCCATAACCTGATAAAATAGCTGGGTAATAACAATGAAGAGACTGAGGGAAATTAATAACTTTAAATATGTTTTTAGATTTTTTTATTATAATAGAAACCTGTTATTTTATAAATTAAAAAGATAAGATTTAAAAAACTCTTAGCACTATAAAAGTATATTATTCAAACAGGAGAAGAGAATCAGAAACAATTCATTGAACTGCATCGACATATTTCCATTGGGGGTAGGGGGAGACAGACATTCTCAACTTACTATCAGCTTCCTTAGCAAAATGAGTTACATATTAAGTATTCAAAAGAAAGAAGATAGGGAAGAGTGGGATTCTTTGCTGCCACTTGAAACTTTTGCAAAAGAGTTTGAGTAAATCACAAAGAAAAAAGAATAATGCCAATTTCAAAATTAAACATTTAAATAATATTGTCAAGGACACAGATATGAGGTATCATATATGTGTTCTAAATCTGAAAATAAACTTCACTGACATCAACTCTACAGGTCATAAGTAAATGACCTGCAGTAGCTTCTCGTAACTCAGGACCCTGACTGCTTTTAGCTCTGGCATCAACCAGTTACCATATATCTGAATATGTGAATAATTTTTCTATATTATTTTCATTCATAACATCTATTCCATGGAGTAGCTACTAGGGGCCAGTCACTGTGCTATGTACTATGGATGTCATAAATTAGATAGCTCTTGTCCTCTGAAAACTCAAGGAAAGTTATTAGACAGTTGCAGTAGTTTAAAGAAAGTGCTACACCCCTTTGCCTGGGGGTAGAGAGGAAGGAAGAACACATTCACTAGGTAGAAGGGAGAAAAGAAAAGCATTCCAGGTATAGGTACAACAGGTACAAAGAAAATGAAAGAACATGAAGTATTAGAGGAACAGTATTAAAAAAAAAAAAAAAAAGTTCTGGGTGTAGGGGCAATTGGCTGGCTCTGTCCATACACCATGTAACTCTTGATCTTGGAGTCCCTGAACTCAAGCCTCACCTTGGGTTTAACAGCACTTACATTTAAAAGTTTAAAAATAAATGATGTTCAGGGGCACCTGGGTGGCTCAGTGGGTTAAGCCGCTGCCTTCAGCTCAGGTCGTGATCTCAGGGTCCTGGGATCCAGTCCCGCATCGGGCTCTCTGCTCAGCAGGGAGCCTGTTTCCCTTCCTCTCTCTCTGCCTACTTGTGATCTCTCTCTGTCAAATAAATAAATAAATAAAATCTTTAAAAATAAATAAATAAATAAATGATGTTCAGTAGGTGTAAATAAAAATAATACAACCAATTCCTAGTAAACTACTTCCCTAATTCTACTTTCTTAAATAGTCAACACCATTTACTAACTTTCATCACGGAATGTTTCTAAGGAAAACGTAAAGCCCAACTTTCACTGGTACAGACAAACACATATTTAAAAAACATGACGTATCCAAAGTACTACCAGAGAAAGAAGCTCTTGTCACAACAGCTTACCTTCAATAAATCATACCCAAAACCTACTATCTATAAAAATATTATTCTCACTTAGTTTCTCCACTCAGCTCAAACCAATGTTTTCACCATATTTAAAAAAAAAAATGTTATTTACTTATTTGACAAAGAGATACAGCTAGAGAGGGAACACAAGCAGGGGGCATGAGAGAGGGAAAAGCAGGCTCTTTGCTGAACAGGGAGCCCAATGTGGGGCTCGATCCCAGGACCTTGGGATCATGACCTGAGCCGAAGGCAGATGCTTAACAACTGAGCGAGCCAGGCACTCCTCTTTTCACCATATTTAAAAAGGATCACGTTTTCAAAAATATCAAAAAGTGGGAAGGGAACCAAATCCTTTGTGCAGACTTTAAAAATGAATTTTTAAAAATTAACTTCCCTTCCTTTTCTTCAGCTTCAAATGGGATAATTTCCCAATAGTGACATTTAGTAAATAGCTTCACTAAAATGAGCTGTAAAAACACTAATGGAACTCCTTTTAAGTTGTACAACTATATGACTATTTACTAAAGTTAGATCTTTTAACCCAATAGTGTACATCATCTATTCTATCAGTCTCATTTTTAAACCAAAGGTTTGTGAGGGGAGTGCAAATATTTTACAATCCCAAAGATCTAAAATCATGTCTTTCTCATATTTGCTCTTCCCCAAAACCCGTAACATTAACCGCAAGGCCAAACAAGCTGAAAAGCCTAGGATGCTCAGCAAAACACAAGAAAGATGGGTGAGCAAAGCAACTGCCTATCAGGTTACACTATGATTGCTGCACTGTAACAACAGAGAAAGGAGGTAAAAACTACTTGCCTTTAAAGATGTCTTAATTTATAAAGTGCAAAGGTCACGTATGTTTTCATCATCTTTTAAAAGACAATTACTTTTTTTTCTTTTGAAACCTATTTTTCACTGACAACATTTATAACTCAACTTTCTCTCTCCAATTGTCTAAGCAAGCCAAAAAACGAAACAAAACAAAACTTCCAAGTACCTAATGAAAAATCATTTCTCATTTCAATCACAGTATCTTACACCTTGACCTTTTTATACAAAAGTGTTAGTTAATGCTGACTCAACAAGTTTGGCAAGTATGAGGGTTTTTTTCACTTCTGGACCCTTCAAACTTTGACAAGAGATGTTCTAGTAACCAAGACTCACGCCAAATTAAATTATTCCTCCATGCCAAACTGTGTTATTACTCCTTCAGTGAAGGAGGAAAAAACAAAAACAAAACAAAACAAAAAAAAACTTACGTGTATTTTCAAGATAGAAATGAATGTCTTCACAGATACAAAATTTTCTATACAAAAAGGCAAATGGAAAAATCCTAATACTTTTTGACAAAGATACAACTTTATTTTTTTTTAAAGATTTTATTTATTTATTTGATGGACAGAGATCACAATGAGGCAGAGAGGCAGGCAGAGAGAGAGGGAGAAGCAGGTTCCTGGCTGAGCAGAGAGCCTGACAGAGGGCTCGATCCCAGATCCCAGGACCGAGATCATGACCTGAGCCGAAGGCAGAGGCTTAACCCACTGAACCACCCATGCGTCCCAAGATACAACTTTAAAAACCTATACACCCAGAAATATGAGAGCTTAAATAAATCTGTATGTTCTCTTAATTTTAAAATTAGTTGTTACTTTAAACCTTATCCTGCATGAAAGGAACTGAGTAAAAGTAACAGAGGGATGAAGACGTCAAAATCAAGAACTCACAACAATTGATAAAGCTGAGAACAAATGAATTTTAAGGACCAAATATAGCTAAACAAGTAGTTCCAGTTTATAGAAAGCTAAAGTAAAAGTTTTATATTCTCTGAAGCTAAATCTAAGAGCTTTAAAGTTTTGCTTTCAATTAAGTCCTGCTTTATACACAAAATTTTTAAATCCTCATCAAATGTAAATAAGGGGATTAGGCATTTGGAAAATCTGTTTTGGTATGTAGTTTCCTAATACATTTTTTTTTAATTAAAAATAATCTTTGGAAAATACTCAACTTTTTCAATACATATAGACTTTTAATAAATCACAAAAAAGCCTGGGGTGACCTGGGTGGCTCAGTCAGTTAATGGGCGCCTTTAGCTCAGATCATGATCCCAGGATCCTGAGACAGATTGCCACATCGGGCTTCCTGCTAGTGGGGAGTCTGCATCTCCCTCACCTTCTGCTCCCTCACTTGTGCACACTCTCTCAAATAAATAAGTAAAATCTCTAAAAAAAATAATAAAAATAAATCACAAAAAACCTGGAGGTGCCTGGGAGGCACAGCTGGCTTAAGATCCAACTCTTGGTTTCAGCTCAGGCTGTGATCTCAAGATGGTGAGATGGATCCCCAAGATGGGCTCCAGACACAGTGCAGAGACTCCTTGAGACCCACTCTCCCTCTGCCCCTTCCACCTGCTCTAGAGCTTTTCTTGTGTGCATGCTCTCTCACTCTCTCTCCCAAATAAATAAATCATAAAAAACTTGGACTTTTGTTTTTGCACGTCACTAATTTCAAGACTACGTTTTAAAATAAACAGGGGGCAAATTATCACCAAGGTATTGCTGACAATTTTTGTACTTTATAGTTTCACTCTAAAATTCACTATTAAGGGGCACCTGGCTGGCTCAGTTGGTAGAGCATTCAACTCTTGATCTCAGGGTTTTTGAGGTCGACCCCCAAGTTAGGGATAGAGTTCACTAAAAAAATAAACTAAAATTCATGTTTGGTTCAAATCTAGAAATGGTAAAAGGGAAACAAGGAACAAGAAATTGCTCCCAAAAGAAAATGAACTGAAGTTTCCTTAACATTATTGTTAAGTACAGTTAAGTTCTTTCAAGTATAATCCTACAACCCTAGACAAACTGGACATTCAAATATGTGATCAATCAACAGTGCACTAAACAGCATTGTGGTTATAATTTGTAAGGCAAAAGGACACTTTCCAACTGAATACAAACCACCTAAGAATGAATAATGTTTGACTATCAATACATTATACCACGAAATGAACAGAGTTAAGTAACACCTACCCGATAGCTCTTCCAATAACCTTGTTTTAAAAAATGTAACTCAGAAATGGAACATTTCAGTAACAATTACAAGGGGATATTTATTAAATGAATAAGCATTCCATAGATGTTCAGAGATGTGATAGTTCCTTTATCCAAAAGAGAAACTCCCTATCCCGAGAGTAAATACAGAAACACTAACATAATTTTGAAAAGTCTCTTTAAATAACAAGAACACTATTTACAATGAAAACATTCAGTCTCCTACTGAGACATCATATGACCAGTACAGGAATTTATCTACCTGGTGATAAGAATAATGCACTTAGACATGGATTAGAAGTATTAAAAGGTTTGATCCAAGTTCAAGTTATACATTTTTTTTTTCACTGCCTTCTTCATCCCCCTACAGGAGTCCATTAAGTTACATATTTAAATTTCAACTGTCACTAGGCTGTAATCTCAAATAAGCTCTCTTCAGCAGGTTAAAAAACCCAGGCTGAGAGGAAATAGAGGTGATTCAACCACACTCGCCTAACTTGAAATGTAGGAAATAATCAGTGAATTACTGTGAAATACTTTTTATTCAAGCATGCCATAATGCAAACATACTTTAAGAACAGCATAAAAGTTGGGGCGCCTGGGTGGCTCAGAGGGTTAAGCCGCTGCCTTCGGCTCAGGTCATGATCTCGGGGTCCTGGGATCGAGTCCCGCACCGGGCTCTCTGCTCAGCAGGGAGCCTGCTTCTCTCTCTCTCTCTCTCTCTCTCTCTCTCTGCCTGCCTCTCTGTCTACTTGTGATCTGTCAAATAAATAAATAAATAAATCTTTTAAAAAAAAAAAAAAAAGAACAGCATAAAAGTGGTGAGATTATAGATACCTGGAGAGTCTACATTTTTAAACCAAAATTGAGGTATATAGTCTGACAAGTATTATGGGAGAACAGCAGGAGTGAATATCCAAAATTCAACTAACCGCCCCCCCCCCAAATTCAACACACAGTCAACTTAAGTATTTTTCAGAATCAGTCAGCAAAGATCATAACCTGCAAGTTAAGATCACTAAGAAATCTTCACTCCTCTCCTCTGTTAAACTAATCCTTACAGGAGCCAAAAAAGTTACTTCCCTTTCTGCCGACGTCGGATTAAGATTCTTCTCGGGCAATTTTCATGCCCAGGAATATATAACACCAAGACAAATACATAAGTGTCGGTAAGCACCAAAAAGCCAAGTCTTCAGCACAAGGAGGGAATTCACAAATGAGAAAACATTTGACGGCCTCCTCCCTACACCCCTCCCCAAAGCCATTTAATCAGCTTTCCAAACATTTACTGGGGAAGCATACTCTACGCGAGTGGTTCGATGGCTCTCCTTCACCAAACCCTAACAGGGAAACATAACCAATCGTCCCGACTCTTCCAGACAGTCAAGAAAATAGGGAGAATTATTAGAAACTGCCGTGCGCAAGACCAAGAGTTTGAGAGAAGGGTAAGCAGGACACTCGCAGCTGAGTTAGGGAGTGGGGGAGGGACCCTAAAAATTAGGAAAGAAGTTGGTTGGAAGGGTAGAGAGAGGCGAGGGCAATGTCCGGTTCTGAGAGGACGGCACTGCAGAGCAGACAGCGATTAATTTGAGCATTATGAGGAGCTAAAGAGAGTTCTACGAAAGACCTGACCCGAGTACAAGATACAAGAACGCTGATACGTGGCTCAGAGAAGACACGCGGGGGTGGGACCCGCCCCGCTAACCCCAGGTCCCTGAATGAGCCCTCAAAAGAGGATCGAAGCCCGAGAAAGTCAATGGGTCCAAAGGAGGCCCGCACCGGCCGGGCAAGGCCACAGCACAGAAGACACCGGCGCGCGGAGCCTCCTGGTCCGAGGCCTCGGGTTGGCCCTCAAGAAGTCGGAGCAGCCCCTGGGGCTCCGGGCCCCTCCTGGGCCAGCCTCTGTCCTCTCTTCTCACCCCCCAAAGCCCAGCACCGGACCTCTGGTACTGACAGAAAGCTTCCGGCCGAGCGCTGCTGGCAGGCATGGGGCAAAAGAAGCAATATGTTCTTAGCGCCGCGAGTGACACTCACCGGCCCGAAACCTCGAATGAAACCAGCAGCTCCGGGGGCGGCGGCAGCAGTGGCAGCAGGAACCGAACATCCAAAATGGCGGCTCCCTCGGCCTCACCACCGCGACTGCAGGCGGAAGGATCCTTTTAGGAAGGAGGAAGTTTTTAGCTAACTTCACACAGTATAGCAGAAACTGTGGTCCCTGTCTTCCTCTTCTTGTCGATTCCGTGTTCCCTGGCTGCAACTTCTTGTGCCCCCCCCTCTCCTATTATCCAAGAACTCGGACCCCGCCGAGGACTATTTGCCAAGGAGGAGGTGACTGCTCCTAGCAGAGCGACGCAAAGCGTAGCAAGGTACGGGGCGGTCACTGATGACGCGAGACGCTGCTGCCGAGTCACCACTGCGAAGAGTCTGAGAGAGAAAGATCCGGCTGACCCTGGAAGCCTCCGAATATTGGTTCCGCTTGTGGGGGAGGAGGAGGCTGGGCATACCAGGAAGCGGCGGGGCCACCTGAAGAGGGCGGGGCTACCAAGGTGGCCGAGGAAGTGGGCGAGGCGAGGCAGGTGGCCACTGGGATTTAAGGCACAAATATCCCAAACTATTTCCTGTTGTGTTTGAGTCCTTAGCTTTCTTTCTAGGTTAAGTTCGGGAACATACTCCAAGTGGTCTCGGTTTCTCTAGATTGTCTACCCAGACAGTTCCTGGCTTGATAAATAATTACTAACACCTGACTCAAATATTTTCCACGTGAACGGTAAAGAGGGTCATGATACCTTGGCCCATTTAAGGGAAAGGTGACCTACCTAAACTAAAGTCCTTCAGGTAGATGGGCAGTAAAGTAGTCCTGAAAATGAATAAAGTACTGCACCTGGCTGGATGCCAAAAAGAACTGTACTAACCAAGGGTGCCTGGGTGGTTCAGTGGGTTAAAGCCTCTGCCTTAGGCTCAGGTCATGATCCCGCTGTCGTGGGATCCAGCCCCGCATCGGGCTCTCTGCTCAGCGGGGAGTTGGCTTCCTCCTCTCTCTCTCTCTCTGCCTACTTGTGATCTCTTGTCTGTCAAATAAATTATATATATATACATATTTTTTTTTAAAAGAACTGTACTAACCATACATCTTGAGTTTAGGACCTGTTATAGACAGGAGGTTGTGCTTTTTTCCTTAGGCACATTTATTTGGGGATTTCAAAATATTTTCCAAAAATTGAATTGAGGAGGGGCTCCCGGGTGACTCAATGGGTGAAGCCTCTGCCTTCCAATGATGATCCTGGGTTCTTGGGATCCAGCCCTTCGAGGGCTCCCACCTTAGTGGGGAGATTTCATCTTTCTTTGCCTTTCCCCACTGCTCCTGTTTCCTCTCTCTCTTTCAAATAAATAAAATCTTTTTTAAAAAACTGAACTGAGGGGTAGCCTGGGTGGCTCAGTGGGTTAAGCCTCTGCCTTCGGCTTGGGTCGTGATCTCAGGGTCCTGGGATCAAGCCCCACATCGGGCTCTCTGCTGGGCAGGAAGACTGCTTCCCCTCCTCTCTCTGCCTGTCTCTCTGCCTTCTTGTGATTTCTCTCTGTGTGTCAAATAAATAAAATCTTAAAAAAGAAAAAAAGAGTGAATTGAGGAGGTCAATCTATACAATTTCACTCCCGAACTACTAGGACTTACCAAGTGACTGGAAACAAAGTCCAGGGGCATGATAATAGTAATCACCATTTTTTATTATTAAGTATTGATACCACATTGTTTATAAAAGCATTTTCCTAATTTTCTAATTTGACCCTCCCACCAACCTGCTAAATCAGACTAGACAAGCATAGGTAACTTAGTTTTACAAAAAAGGAGACCGAGGTGCCTGGGTGGCTCAGTCAGGTAAGCAGGTGCCTTTGGCTCAGGTCATGATCCCAGGGGCCTAGGATAGAGCCCCAGGGCTCCTTGCTCAGCAGGGAGCCTGCTTATCCCTCTGTCCTGTGCTTGTGCACACTCTCACTCTCTCTCTGACAAATAAAATCTTTTTCAAAAAATGAGACTGAGGCTCACAGAAAGTGTTACTGAAAGACCTCCCAGCCCCTCCCACATTGGGATTCTGCTACATGGTGCCACCTTCTGAATTAGAAAAGAGGACACACCCACCCACCCCCATATCCACACTCAAGGTAGAATCAGTCCAAATGGTCTGAGGAACAGAAAGCTTATGGAATTCAGTTGCCTCATACCCTGCAAAGCATTACTGTACAGTGCAGCCTTGGATCATGCATCTACTCAGTAGTAGCATAAAACTGGAGAACATGGTGATGTCACTAAAAATATTCCTCTGAAGTATAGCTAGGCATGAATACATTAAGAACAGTTTGGGTGGAGGGTACCTGGGTGGCTCAGTTGGTTAAACGTCTGCCTTCGGCTCAGGTCATAATCCCAGGGTCCATTGCATTGAGTTCTGCAACTGGCTCCTTACTCGGCAGGAAGCCTCCTTCTCCCTCTGTCTGCCGCTCCCCCTACTTGTGTGCTATCTCTCTCTCTCTCTGACAAATAAATATACAAAATCTTTTTTAAAATAAAAATTAAAAAAAAAAACTTGCAGGTTACAAAGCAGCTAAGGTATTTTGTTTGTAACATCACAAAAATTTGCTTTGAGCTTGAATTTAAGTGTTTAACACTGCAAACCACAAAAGAAAAATTAAACTATCTTCCTAAGAAAGAGGCAGGAACTTTTCTAGTACCATGTCAAGTGGCAGAACATTAAGAGAACATGACAGACAGTATAAAATGTAAACTCCCTCCATGTATCTTTTTACTTATATTTATAATTACCAAACTCCTCCAATGCAACAAAAAATAAAAGCAATTGACCCAGTAGAGAGCATGGTCATCATTATCCTAAGAGCTTTGGTTTCTGTGGCTAGCCATTAAAGTTTGGGAAGACTTACTCCCTGTCTAGTCAAGCATAATCCTCCGTTTCAGATAAATTACAGCACATCAATAAAATAGAATGCTATGCTGTCAATAAAACTGAACCTCTAGTTCTATCTTTATTATCATGGTATGACAAATTAGAAAAAACATTACAAAATGGCATTATAATAATATTTTAAAAAGTGTATATGTACACAGAAAAAAGTTGAAGGACAAAACTAAAATGTGAAAATGGTTATCTTTGGATGGTGGGATTAAAGAGGATTTTACTTTATTACATTTTGGTTTTGCAATGAGCATGCTGTACTTTTTGGGGGGAAAAAAAGACTTGCTTTTGGAAAAAAAGTTCTTATAAGATAATGCAGTTGTACAGATCCAAATCCTAAAGGAGATCTTTGTTTTTATTTATTTATTTTAAATTTTACTTAGTTTTTTTAGTAAAACTCTATACCTAATGTGGGTCTGGAACTCAGGACCCTGAGATCAAGAGTCGTATGCTCTTCAGACTGGCACCCCAGGGGATTTTTGTTTTTATACAGCAACATCCTGAAAGAATTAGCAAAACCTGTAGGAAGAAAAAACAGCTGGGAGAAAGGATAATTATTTGTATAGTTCTGTTTATTACTAATAACTCATATGTTCAATTTAACAAATAATAACGACAAAAACCAAGGACAAAACCAAAGAGACACAAAACCAGCCAGGAGTCAGATCATTCGCGTGCCAATCCTGACTAGGTTACTGTCTTCCTGCTGTAAGCAAGGTGTTTCCCCTATCTGGGCCTGTGACTTCAGCGGCCCCACATGTATTGATGACCAGCCTTGTTCCAAAATGGATTCAAAGTGGCTTATTATCCCGAGAGATCAAATGTGTGAAAGCACTTTGAAAAGTACCAAGGATCATTACAATGTAAGTATAAATACTTTTTGTGCCACTAAACAATTCAGCTAAGCCGTTTATTGATTGTCCACTACAAGTAACAGTAGTGCATTGTGTCTCACAACTCACAAAAGTGTTTTCATACACACTGATTCATTTGCTCCTCGGGAGCCTGTAAACCATAGAGGCATTATACTACAGCAGTTAAAAATGTTGGTTTCTAGCACTAGACTGCTTGGGCTTGAAATACCACCCTTCTTCTCTTTACTGTGTGACCTACAGCAAGTTACTTCGCATCTGTGAAGACTTCTGAACCTCGGTGTCTCCATCTATAAAATGAAGTTAATAACAGCAGTAGCATTGGCGTCTTAAAGCTGGTGTCATTATCAAATGAGCTGGTACACTTGAACTTAGAACAGGGGTAGGCGTATAGTAAGGTCTCAATAAATATAAGGTCTTTCTAGGAAAAATCTTACCTAAATTTTAGCATAGATCTCAGGGAAGAAACTTGGCAGGGACACTTCTCACTGCTCCGTGTGCATGCTGCCTCAATGCTCACTGTGAAACAAACACTGAGTAGCATTTTCACTTTTTTTTTTGTGTGTGTGGAAATGAAAATCTTCAGATTTCCTTTGGTTAGCGAGAACAGGTACTAAATGTAGGTCATTCATAAAAGTGAGGCGGTCTAATGTGACCTTTTGAAAAGTGAGGACTAACTGTATATTTCTTTTAGTCTACATAGCAGTCATTTAATAAATGGACTGCCTGAGTCTCTTCACTACACCATACTGTCCTGGGTGCACTCTGTAAGAGACATTTTTCTTTTTTTCAATTTTTTAAAAAAGATTTATATTTCACTACACCATACTGCCCTGGGTACACAGAATCTGTAAGAGACATTTTTTTTTTCTTTAAAGATGTATATTTCTTTCAGAGAGAGAGAGTGAGCAAGCACAATCAGGGGAAGGCACAGAGGAAGAAGCAGACACTCCTGCCGAGAAGGAAGCCTGATGTGGGGCTCAATCCCAGGATCCTGGGATCATGACCTGAGCCAAAGGCAGATGTTTAACCAGCTGAGCCACCCAGGCACCCCTGTAAGGGACATTTCAAAAGAGACTGTCATACCTTCCTTAATCTCATTAAGGCAAGCTAGGTTTTTTTAAAAATCCTCTAACACAAAAATGTCAATGATATTATCACTTAGCAGATAAGTCCTAACCCCAAAAGAAGCAGAAAAATGAGAGATCATGGGGCACCAGAACAGTGAAAGAAGTGTCTTGGAAGACATGGCATGTCATTTGCAATCTTTGGTATCCGGGGGGTGGGGTAAGGGGGGATATTCTTTTTTGGGCTTAGACGCAGTGGGGTTCTTAAATGACTCAGTATCAGCAGCTGAAGCCATATGATCTTTACAGCAGATAGGGAAAGCTCTCCCCGCAGAAATGTGGTGAGCATCCTTCACAAGGAACCCTTCCTGCTTCTCCACGTGCCAGAGACCTCAGCCAAGAAAGGAGAGTGAAGGAGATATAACCCTGGAGGAAATATAGTGACAGTGACGTGAGGCAGCTCCACTCTTTTGAGTCACCCAAATCTATAAATAAGCCTGAAAGTCAGAGAGAAATTAGTCCCTCTGTTGTTTATGTAATGTTTTCACAAAAAGCATTTTTACAATTCTTTTAAGCATGGTCCCTACTCACAATTTATCCTGGCTTGAGAAAAGGGTTTAGGAATTAATTTTTCAGTTGTGACAAAAGAGCTAGAAATGATGTAAAAATTGAAACTCTAAGGGCCAACTCCATATGCTCTTTAACCTCCTACCAAAATCAGCAGGAAATCTACTACATGTTCCTTCAAAGTCTATAGGATACAAGGCTCAGCCAAGCCAATTCTTTGCTTTAGAGATTTTTTTTAAAAAGGCCGTCCACAGTGCCACTCGAGATGTTTTATGTCACAATATTTTCTTTTTTGTAGAATACTTATACTTGGTTTGTAAATGATTCTATATCTTTATTTAAATATTTTATTTATTTATTTGTCAGAGAGAGAGAGAGCACACAAGCAGGCAGAGTGGCAGGCAGAGAGAAGCCGGCTCCCCGCTGAGCAAGTATCCCAATGCAGGACTCGATCCCAGGACCCTCGGATCATGACCTGAGCTGAAGGTAGCCGCTTAACCATCTGAGCTACCCCAGCGTCCCTAAGTGATTCTGTATTATGTTGGCACTTCTGGAGTGAAAACTCTCACCAGATATGAGACTGCAACTAACTGAAACCCCAACCTGAGGAAATAGTGCCATTCTTAATTTAGGGAAGACAAAACTGTGGCCACCAGAGAGGGTTGCACTATCCAGAAACACAGCAGGGCTCTGACTCATTTCCTACTCAAGTACTTTTACTTCCTTAATATGGGCACCATCATTTGCCTACAAGATTCCATGGTAAATTGGTTTTGTTTTCCTTTAAGTGCATAGCCTTATCCTTACTCCTCTAAAATCAGGCAGATCAACAACTTGCTTTTTATTTATTTTTTTTTTGATATTTTACTTATTTGACACACACACACACACAGAGAGTGTACATGCAGGAGGAGTGACAGGGAGAAGGAGAAGCAGGATCCCACTGAGCAAGGAGCCCAATGCTGGATTTGATCCCAGAACCCCAGGATCATGACCTGAGCGGAAGGCAGACACTTAACTGACTGAGCCACCCAGATACCTACAATTTGCTTTAAAATTAGTCTGAGAAGGGGTACCTGGATGGCTTAGCCAATTGAGCATCTGACATTTTTTTTTTTTTAAATGAGCATCTGACTCCTGATCTCAGCTCAGATCTTGATCTCATGGTCTCAGGTTTGATCTCATGGTTGTGGGTTCAAGCCTTTGGGTTGGCTTGAAATAAAATACTTTAATAAAATAAAATTTATTTTATTTTAAATAAAATAAAATTTTAAATAAAATAAAATTAGCCTGGAAAGTCCAAGAAGTGTTGAGACATATACAGCAGCTGAAGCAGCAATTTCCTTGTACCCAGTTAAGGAAACACCAAAATCCTCCACCAACCTGCTCACACATTCTAGAGGATGATCCAGGACTCAAACAGGTGCCAGAGTGAGGCGCTATACTCCACAGGAGAGGCAGCCCGCTTGCTGTGCAAGTGCCTTGGATTTGGAAGATCCTCCCTCTGACCCCACAGTCTTTGAATTAAAGTGCTTTATATGAGGAGGGGGAAATCCTTCAATGAAACATTCAAGATCAAACTGATTTTTTTAAAGAGAGAAGTTGGTTAACAGGTATCACTTTGTCACCTGCAAAGGGGGCAATGTAAACTCTCCTAGACACGTAAAATGGGATTCTGAATAAAGATTTCGCATAATCAATCATTGTATTTAGAAATTAATTTGGGGGCTGCACCTGAGTGGCTCAGTCAGTTGAGTGACCAACTCCTGATTTCAGCTCCAGTCATGATCTTAGGGTCCTGAGATAGCGCCTCACATGGGTCAGGCTCCTTGTTCAGCAGGGAATCTGCTTGTCCCTTTCCTTTTGCCCCTCCCTCTGCTCGTGCTCTCTCAAATAAATACATAAATCTTTAATAAAATAAAATAAAATGAAAATTAATTTGGGGCGTGCCAGGGTGGTTCAGTTGGTTAAGCGTCAGCTTTCATCTCAGGTCATGATCCCTAGTGGTGGGATAGAGCCCCGTACAGGGCTTGCTGCTTAGTGGGGAGTCTGCTTCTCCCTCTCCCACCTCTGCTCTCTCTCTCTCTAATTTAAATAAATAAATAAATAAATATTCATTTGGAAGTACCTGGGTCTGCTGACCTCGGCTCAGGTGATGATCTCAGAGTCCTAGGATCCAACACTCTTCTGCTTTTCACCCTCCCTCTCCCTCTGCCCCTCCAGCCTTCACTCATGTGCACGCACTCTCTCTCTCTCTCAAAAAAAAAAAAAAAAAAAAAAAAAAAAAATCAGTTTGGCAAATAAAAAAAAAAAATCTTTAAAAAATAAAAATGAGGGGGCGCCTGGGTGGCTCAGTGGGTTAAAGCCTCTGCCTTCGGCTCAGGTCATGATCTCAGGGTCCTGGGATCGAGCCCCGCATCGGGCTCTCTGCTCAGCAGGGAGCCTGCTTCCTCATCTCTCTCTGCCTGCCTCTCTGCCTACTTGTGATCTCTGTCTGTCAAATAAATAAATAAAATCCTTAAAAAAATAGAATAAAAATAAAAATGGGAGGCTCCTGGGTGGCTTGGTTGGTTAAGTATCTGACTCTCCATTTCCGCTCAGGTCATGATCTCAGCTGGGCTCCCCGCTCAGCAAGAAGCCTGCTTCTCCCTCTCCCTCCACTCCTCCCCGGCCCCACTTGTGATCTTGCTCCCAAATAATAAAATCTTTAAAAAAAAAAAAAAAAAAGAGAGAGAGAGAGAGAGAGAGACACCTGGGTTGCTTAAGCAACTGCCTTAGGCTCAGGTCATGATCCGAGGGTGCTGATAATCGAGTCCCACAACCGGCTCCTTGCTGAGTGGAGCCTGCTTCTCCCTCTCCCTCTGCCTGGTGCCCCACCCTGCTTGTGTGCATGCGCTCTCACTCGCTTGCTTTCTCGTGCGCGCGGGTAAATGAATAAAAATCTTAAAAAAAATAAATCTGGCATTTTACTGTGAACCTAAAACTGCTCTAAAACATAAAGACTATTAAAAGGAAAAACAGGGGTGCCTGTGTGGTTCAGTTGGTTAAGCGTCCAACTCTGATCTCAGCTCAAGAGTGAGTTGGAGCCCCGTATGGGGCATGGAGGCTGCTAAGAACAAAAACAAAAACAAAAACAAAAACAGTTGTACAAAATACAAAATAATTACTCTGACCATTTGTTTTCTCAGCCTCTCATTTACCCAGTTTCATAGAGTCACTAATATTTAACTCACTGGAACTTAGCAAATAATAGAAATCAAAAAGGAAACTAACATTTATTAAGCACCTACTAAGTGCTAAAGGGATTTAAATAACCATATCTTTTAATTCTCATTACTGTCTCTATTTTATGGGGGAGAAAAAGGAGGTTCACAGCTAGTAGGTGACGGGCTCCAGACGCATAGGATTCCTCTGATTTCTTGATAGCTCTCATTCTCTTTACGCTTGCACATTCTTTCTTTAAAATACTCATTTTTAGGGACAGATGGGTGGCTCAGTGGTTTAAAGCCTCTGCCTTCGGCTCAGGTCATGATCCCAGAGTCCAGGGATCGAGCCCCGCATCAGGCTCTCTGCTTAGCAGGGAGCCTGCTTCCTCCTCTCTCTCTCTCTGCCTGCCTCTCTGCCTATTTGTGATCTCTCTCTGTCAAATAAATACATAAAATCTTTTAAAAATAATTTAAAAAAATAAAATACTCATTTTTTAAAAAAAGATTATATTTATTTATATGTTTGTTTGTTTGTTTTAGAGAAGGCAGGGAGGAGCAAAGGGAGAGGGACAAGCTGACTCCATGCTGAGTGCAGAGCCCACCAAAGGGCTTGATCCCATAGTCCTAAGATCAGGACCCTGAGATCACGACCTGAGCCAAAACCAAGAGTTTTGGCTGACTGACTGAGCAACCCAGGAGGTCCCCCAAATACTCATTTTTTTAAAAAAGATTTTATTTATTTATTTGATAGAGAGAGATCACAAGTAGGCAGAGAGGCAGGCAGAGAGAGAGGGAGAGAGGGAAGCAGGCTCCCTCCTGAGCAGAGCGCCTGATGCAGGACTCGATCCCAGGACCCCGAGATCATGACCCGAGTCAAAGGCAGCGGCTTAACCCACTGAACCACCCAGGTGCCCCCAAATACTCATTTTTTAAAAAATATTTTTATTTATTTATTTGACAGACAGAGATCACAAGTAGGCAGAGAGGCAGGCAAGAGAGATGAGGAAGCAGGCTCCCTGCTGAGCAGAGAGCCCGATGCGGGGCTCGATCCCAGGACCCTGAGATCATGACCTGAGCCGAAGGCAGAGGCTTTAACCCACTGAGCCACCCAGGCGCCCCAAATACTCATTTTTTAAAAAGATTTTATTTATTTATTTGACAGACAGATCACAAGTAGGCAGAGAGGCAAGCAGAGATGGGGGGTGGGAAGCAGGCTCCCCGCTGAGCAGAGAGCCCGATGCAGGACTCGATCCCAGGACCCTGGGATCATGACCCAATCTGAAGGCAGAGGCTTTAAACCACTGAGCCACCCAGGTGCCCCCCAAATACTCATTTTTTAAAAGACACATATTTCTCTAGTTTCTTTGCTCTCTCATGCACATCTGACAAAAGTATCATTTACCGAGGAGTTTTATAGCTAGTAAGTGCAGGGTTTAAATACACACCATTCTGCCTCCCTGGGAAAAGTGAGAATTATGAGAGAAATAAGGATCCAGAAGAAATCAAGAGCTTATTGACTGTAATTAATAAAATTCTTCAGGTCAGGAATCTTCATTTAAGATTTATAGAATTTTAAGGACAGGATTATGTGTATATACAGACAGACACACATACATATTATTACAGAGAACCACAGACTTTAAGAGATGGAAGGATAAAAATAAATAAAAATAAATTTTAAAAAAGAGAGATGGAAGGAATTGTAAATGAGAAAACTTCAGACCCACACATGAGTGGCCATATTAAAATGTGCTGAAAAGCTCTGATGCCCAAAAAATTAATTGCCCAATCCAAGACCAAGGAATATGTGGTCTTTTTCAGCATTTCAAGTCTCTGGTTAAGATCTTCAGATCAACTTTCTCAGAACCATGAGGGTCAATGGATAGGCTTGCCTGAGGTTTTACTTTGGGCAAATCAGGCAACATAAAGTCAACAAAACCAACCCTGGATCTTGATTCTGGCTTTGGAGAAGTTGGGGGGTTGAGTCCTGACCTGTTCATTTCAATAAATATAATTCAAAGTCACAATAATACAGTCTTCCAGAAAGAAATCCCAGACTTAAAGACAGTAGGCTATTATTACTTTCAAGAGGGCAGCATATAATCTGGAGAACTAGACAACTCCCCCAGCATGCAAACGGTGGTAGCAGTGACATTTTGTTGGTCCTTGCTTCAAGGGCAATCCGGACTTGTTTTTTTTCAAACTGGACTTTTTAAAAAAGAACACTTTTAAAAAATATATGCCATGATGATCCAGTGTGGTAATGGTTTAAAAACCTGTGTGTGTGTGTGTGTGTGTGTGTGTGTGTGTGTGTGTGTGTTAAAGATCTCTCAGAGATCTATATACACTTTGAAAACTGTTAGCTACTATAAAGGAACCCACTGTACTCCTAGTCAATCACTAATAACCTTCTCTCACCTGTGGAGGAATAGTTTTTTTTTCTTAAGTGGGGCACATGGAGTCCTATGTGGGGCTTGAACTCACAACCCCGAGATCAAGACCTGAGCTGAAATCGAGGGTCAGATGCTTACCTGACTGAGCCACCCAAGCACCCCAAGGAATAGTCTTATAACAACTGTAAAACTTCAACAGATACTAAGCAATTCCAGTTTCTACCAGCATTCCCTATACGTACTAGGAACCAGTGAAGGAAACAAATCATTCTTCTTATAGGAGTCACTCTGAAAGAAAAAAGAACACTGGGATATGATTGGTTGGAGTTCCAAACACACAATTTTTCATAGTAAGCCTTCAGTAAATATTTCATATAATTAACTTAAGTTAACTTAATCACAGTCAAGCTTCCTTTCTGTGAAAGGGAATTTTTTTTTTATGCCTTCTGGAAATTAGCTTTAGGAGTGACTATGAGTTTTGCTTCTTTTGCCACGTGTGGTCTCAAATAAGAATTGGGAAATCTTTTATCTTTAAACCTGGAGATGCTACTTGTGAAAGACGATTCAGTTTAATAAAGCCAGAGGACCCTTTTTTCAATAAATAAGTGGCGAGGAGAATAGGATAAGCAGGAAGAAGGGAGTGTTAGGATGAAAAGATTTTAAAGATATATTGGCAAATACAGTGTGTAGATCTTTTTGGATCTTTCTGGATCTTTATTTCAACAAAAAGCTGTAAAAATATATTTCTGAGAATAAATAAAATATAATGTATATTGAGTATTAAGGATTTATTAAAGAATTAATATTAAGGAATTATTTTAATTGTATTGGGCATCATAATGGCATTGTTTTATATTGTAAAAACAAAGGGTATGTGTTAGAAATATATACTGAATATATACTGAATTATTTATGGCTGAAATTATATGACGTCTGAGATTTGCTTTAAATTCCTTCTTCCCCACACTCAAAGAAAGTGTCAGGAGGAGAGAGATAGAAGAAATAAAAGAAGCAGAATGTTGACAACTGTTAAAATTGATGGGTACCTGGAAGTTCATTATATTATTCTAATTTTCTATATGTTTAAAGTTTCCATGATAAAGTTTTCTTTTTCATTTTTATTTTTCTTCTTTAAGGTTTTAGTTTCACTCCATTTAGTCAACATGGGAAGTGTTATATTAGTCTCAGGTGTACAATACAGCAATTCAACAATTTCATACAATACCTGGTGATCATCACAAGTGCGCTCCTTAATCCCCCTCACCTATTTCACGCACCCCATTTCACCTCCCCTCTGGCAACCATCAGTTTGTTCTCTACAGTTAAGACTCTTTCTTGGTTTGTCTCTCTGTCTCTCTTCTTTTTCCTTCTGCTTGTTTTTTCTTAAATTCCACGTATGAGTGAAATCATATGGTATTTGTCTTTCTCTGAATGACTTATAACAGCATTATTTACAATAGCCAAGACACGGAAGCAGCCCAAGTGCCCATTAAAAGATAAACAAGATGTGGCATATATACACAATGGAATATTGGGAATGAAATCCTGCCATTTGCAATGACATAGACAGAGCTAGAGATTATAATTCTTTTTTATTTTAAATCAGAGTACTTGCATTCCAAGACTGGAAGCTGAGCAGTACACAAGGTGTGGTTCAGACAAAAATTTCAACAAGGAAGATCAGAGCTATATTATGTCTGAAATATAAAATCTTTAAAAAAGAGTTCCATAGGGTCAGAAATGCCTAGCAAGGTAAAAAGAATAAAAACAATTTCTCTTGACTTCATACTGAAGGAACAGAGAATAAAGAATATTCATGTCGATGGCTCCTGAACTTCCTTTTATTTGATTTTTCTAGATTTATACATACAAAGTTCTGAGATTTTTATACTATTTTCAATAAGAGAGTAAACTGTTTTCATCACATATAAATTAAATATTGAAACATGAGTCTAAATCACTGTACATTAAAGACTTTCAGATTTGTCCAGCTCATAAAAATGTTCCTGCATCCATATTGTGGTATTATCAAGAGGATGATAAAAGACCGTCAACCTATGTCTCATGAGTTCAGCATAAAAACACATCAAATGCCACCTAAATGACTGTAAATATGCCCCCTGGCCTTAAAAACTTCACAAGGGTTATTGTACCATTCAAAAAGCCGATGTAGAAATATATTCTACCACTACTGGTACTAGCATTCCAGATTCAGTTTCCCATTACTGTACTGACCTGTCTTTCAGGAGGAAGGTGTGAGAAACAAGGGGCCGGGGATCTCATAGGAAAGGGCCCCAGTGCAGATACTGGCGATGCCTTGAGAGGATCACTGGTTTTTGCTAAAGTTCTACCAGTTCTGCCAAGGGCACCTTTCTTGACATCCTCAGTAAATCCAATACTGACCAGGTTTGTCGGGGCTTCCTCCTGAGGCAAGAAGGTAAGAATCACATTGGGTTCTCAGTTTATCACACATTTGTTTATTGCAATACCTACCATCTGCCAAACATTCTTGGAAACACAGGCGAAGAAGTGGTGAGCAAAGAGACATAGTACCTACCCCCATGCAGTTTAGACTCTAGTATAAGTCAATGACTGTTAAAGCAGGCTTCGAGCCTCTGGCCCACAAGCTGCTTCTTTCTCTCTTTCAATGACTACGTTTTGAGGGTCGGACCCTGTGGTACCTCAGTGATTAAGAGCTACACATAAATATGCATAGATAATCGACAAGAAGGTTCACCAAGCTTTAGCGGTGGCAGAGTCTGGATTTATTCCCTCGTTTGACAGAATCCATTGACCACCTAACGTAAAGTCTGCACAGGGCTAGGGATGCAACAGTAAACAAAACAGACAGATGTCCCTGTCCATATACAACTGATATTCCAGGGGACAAAACATATAAACAAGATCACTAAGTGAATGGTACAGTATGTTGGAGATAAGAGCGATAGAGAAAAAAAACATAAAGCAGAAAAGAGGGAAGAGGTGGACATTTCAGAGAAGGTAGCCAGGAAGGGACTCGGAGAAAAAAAAAAAAAAAAAATGTGTAGACCTGAAGGAAGTAAGCAAGGGACAGGGCAGATAGCTAGAGAACGCAGAGTACCGGAAGTACAAAGGTCCTGAGGTGGGAATCAGCATGTGTGTTTGAAGAAGCAGGAAGAGGCCCGTGTGGCTGAGGCAGAGTAAACAGAGGGGAGAACAGAGAGAATGAGGGCAGAGAGAACAGATGAGAGTGCCTATGGGCGGCCTCCTTGGTCCGAGGAAAGCTGCTGCCTGTTACTGGAAGTGAAATAAAAAGCCAGTGGAATGGGGCCTTTAAGTGGCTTCGTTGGTTAAGTGTCTGACTTCAGCTCTGGTCATGATCTTAGGGTTCTGGGATTGAGCCCCACCCCAAGTCCCGGTCAGCGGGAAGTCTGCTTCTTCTTCTCCCTCAGCAATTCAAAGGCATTACAGGGATATCCCTCTTGCCCTAAAACACTCCATGGCTACCTTCTGGAAGCTTAAACCACCCTCAGTGATGATGAAAAAAATCAAAACTTGATTGCATTGGTTATATGCCATGCCTTGCATTTAACTTCCTTATTCATATTAGCTCATTTAATAGTCTCAATGAACTTATGAGATTTGGTAATAATTATTAACTATGATCATCCCCCCCTTTTTTTTTAAGATTTATTTATTTGACAGAAAGACACAGCGAGAGAGGGAACACAGCAGGGGGAGTGGGAGAGGGAGAAGCAGGCTTCCTGCTGAGCAAGGAGCCTGATGTGGGTCTCGATGTGGGTCTCGATGGGGGGCTTGATGAGGGGCTCAATGCAGAGCTTGACCCCAGAACCCCAGGATCATGACCTGAGTAGAAGGCAGACGCTTAAGGACTGAGCCACCAAGGCGCCCCAATCATCTCCCTTCTTAAAGTTCAGAGGACTGAGTCTTTGGAAGGGTAAGGCCTTTGCCCGAAGTCTCACAGTTAATAAATGGTGAATCAAGGATCTGAATATAGGCCATTTCACTACTGAACTCAAACTCTTAGCCAACACCAAAAGAGAGTGCTTTATACTCTAGGATCTTGCAGCCCTTAATCCAAGAGCCCTTTATTAAAATGCAAACTATCTCTGGGGGGATAAAATCGAGATCTTAAGAACAAAAATGTTTAACACATTTCTGTGTGTGTGTGTGTGTGTATTTTTAAAAGATTTTATTTATTTATTTGACAGAGAGAGAGATCACAAGTTGACAAAGAGGCCGGCAGAGAGAGAGGGGGAAGCAGGCTCCCTGCTGAGCAGAGAGCCTGATGGGGGGCTCCATCCCAGAGCCCTGAGATCATGACCTGAGCCGAAGGCAGAAGCTTAACCCACTGAGCCACCCAGGTGCCCCGTGTTTTGTTTTTTATTTGTTTTTTACACAAGTACATTCTAAAGATATCTTCATCTTTATTTTCTACTCCGATGATACCAGTTTATAAGGGACATGTGACAGCAAAAGTCGAGCTCTGTTAGGAAAAGTATGTGGGCAGAGAAAAGGTGCAAATGTCACCTGCTTTACATTCCTGCCAGGGTTACTCTGAAAGCCACATTCCTAAGCAGGAAAAAAAAAAAAAATCTTGTGGTCCACAATAAAAACCTCAGCTGTAAGTCAAGTCTCCCTTTCTGAAAGTACTCACCATAATGGCTGCCTAGATTTATATGACACATTAGAGTTCTTAGCAATTTCTATCAGCTGTTGTTCTACTAGAACTTGGGGTATAATGTTCACATTTAATTTACACATGAGCTACAAGATAAAGAACACAACAGACTTGTTCACACACATATCTACAAATTTGGAAACAGAAAGAGTTTAGTTTATGTAATATGGCAGACCTCTCCTGGGATGAAAGAGCCTCAGACCAAGTAAAATAAGAGGAAGAAGATAAACATAATAAAAAATACTTTGACTCAAGAATTCCGAATTTATACTTATTTGAATTTAGAAGTGATACAACACACTCAGCAACCAGCACAGCAGGGCACCATCCAATCAGAATGGACATGCTGGGGGCGCCTGGGTGGCTCATTGGGTGAAGCCTCTGCCTTTGGCTCAGGTCATGATCCCAGGGCTCCCTGCTCAGCAGGGAGCCTGCTTCCCTCTCTCTCTCTCTCTCTCTCTGCCTGCCTCTCTGCCCGCTTGTGATCTCTCTGTCAAATAAATAAATAAAATCTTAAAAAAAAATTGGACTCGCTAGACGCTGAGAGCGTTTGCCAGCATTAAACAACACTGCAGCCAGATCTCTGTGTCTCAGCTGAATGTCAGTGCTGAATTTTACGTGTGTGGTCCTGATGGAAGATGTCCAAAAGCTGAAGCTTCTAAGTTTATTAACTTCCTTCATATCACTAGGCCAGTTTCATTTAGGAAAACCTATGCCTTCTTCATAAAGGAACCATCTCACTTGGCTTGAGGCTAGTTTTTTGATAAGCTTCTGAGTTCCCTAATCTAAAATGCTCTGCCTCCAATGCAAAACGTATTTCTAAACATCTTGCAGTCTGCAGAAAATTAAGTGTTCTTTTCCTAGATTTCTTGACATAGAAAAATGTGTCTCTGTAAGAGTACTACCTGAGAGGGCGCCTGGGTGGCTCAGTGGTTAAGCCACTGCCTTCGGCTCAGGTCATGATCTCAGGGTCCTGGGATCGAGTCCCGCATCGGGCTCTCTGCTCAGCAGGGAGCCTGCTTCCTCCTCTCTCTCTCTCTCTCTGCCTGCCTCTCTGCCTACTTGTGATTTCTCTCTGTCAAATAAATAAATAAATAAAAATCTTTATAAAAAAAAAAAAAGAGTACTACCTGAGAGCTGACAGTTCCAATCTCGTTGGTTCAACACACCTGGCCATATTCTTGGCTGCACTTGGCATGTGGCTGATTAGATACCTGGAGCAAACCATCAGCAAGAAAGAAATAAAGGCAAAACTCATCAAGTTATGGCAAATTTGCTTGAGATGAAGAACAACCAAAAGAGCAAAAATCACTTTCATATTACCTCATGGGAATTATATTCTTTTTTTTTTAAGATTTTATTTATTTATTTGACAGACAGATATCACAAGTAGGCAGAGAGGCAGGTAGAGAGAGAGGAGGAAGCAGGCTCCCCGCTGAGCAGAGAGCCCGATGCGGGGCTCGATCCCAGGACCCTGGGATCATGACCTGAGCCGAAGGCAGAGGCTTTAACCCACTGAGCCACCCAGGCGCCCCTAGAATTATATTCTTTTAGCACCAAAACAGCAGCAACAGCAACATTTAACAAGTGCTTTGTTTTGTTTTTAAATATCTGATAAACATTAAACTTAGAAACTCTAATTGTAAACACCTTATAAATTAGGATTCCTGTTCTCTACACAAAAGAAATCCAATTTCAAATTTTGCTTTATTTTTTTAGGTGAGGTTTATTTATTTGTATCTATTATTGCCATTAAAAGAAAACCATTTTTTCACTCAAAGACTAGCAGGAGAAAAAACTTTTATCGTTGTCCTTTAGGAGAAAAGAGGATTCCTCGAACTAATTCCACAATTCCAAACAAGAAGCACTAGTGATGCCCTCACCTACAGTCGTAGCACAGGCAGTGAAAACTTTTAGACTTAATATTTTCGTTAAAAAAAAAAAAAAAGATTTTATTTATTTATTTGACAGAGAGATCACAAGTAGACAGAGAGGAGAAGGGGTGGTGGGGGAGGGAAGCAGACACCCCGCTGTGCAGAGAGTTTGATGCTGGGCTCAATCCTAGGACCCTGGGATCATAATCTGAGCCAAAGGCAGAAGCTTAACCCACTGAGCCACCCAGGAACCCCTACACTTACTATTTTCAACTCAGGTACCTCTGACTGGAGGGCGGGGCTGTCCAGATTAGTGCAGACACAGATTCAGTGAGACCAGAATCCAGTTCCCTAAGAAAACACAAAGTTAGGCAACACAGGGTTTTATGTTTCTCCCCCCACCCCCGCCCCTGCTTCAAAGGTAGCCCATGGAGGTGCCTGGGTGGCTCAGTTGGTTAAGCATCTGTCTTCAGCTCAGGTCATGATCCCTGAAGGGATCTGGGATTAGGCTTCTTCTTCTGCCCCTCATCCCTGTTCCTGCACCCTCTCTGTAATAAATAAATAAATAGATAAATAAAACATTTTTTAAAAATATAGGGGAGCCTGGGTGGCTCAGTTGGTTAAGCATCTGCCTTTGGCACAGGTCATGGTCCCAGGGTTCTGGGATTGGGCTCCTCATCAGGCTCTTTGTTCAAGAGGAAGCCTGCTTCTCCCTCTGCCTGCCACTCCCCCTGCTTGTGCCCACTCTCTCTCTGACAAATAAATAAATAAAATCTTTAATAAATAAATAAATAAATAAATAAAAGGTAGCCCATGGACAATGTTCAAAATATGTCAAATAATTCCTCTTAACTGAAATTAGAATACATACTTATATGTACATATAGGTATATGTAACTATACACACACACACACACAAATTGTGTTTATACAACACAGATAAATACAGAAATACATATACAGACTGAAAGAAATACACCAAAATTCTTAGCTCCAGACTCGGTGATTATGGATTCTTTTTTTGTCTGTATTTTCCCACTTTTCTACAAGTTCAGGGGGAAAAAGACAACCATATGATTCTAAAAACAGCTCTTTGGACTGATCTAGTCTCTTCAAACAGCATTACTTCTTCCTATAAAAATTAGAGACAAAGTCCTTTGGCAGAGTATCAACAAGTTGAAGCCCACCCTCTTCCTCACTATGGGGCAGGGATGTTCTCTCATCCCTTTAGCCTAAAAGAATGGTTCAGATTCCATAGGTCTTACTTTGTGGCTTGGATCAAGCTAAACCAAGCCAGCAGCAGATCACAATATAGTTCCCGGATCTCCATGGCCTCCATGAGGTAGTCTTCTCGGATAATGTCTTCCACTCAGATCTGAGCTCATTCACCCTTCCCAGCAGCCAGATAGTCAGCAATGTCTTTCCTTGCTTTCTTGCTTTCTTTCGGTAGCAGCAGGAAGCACATGTACAGAAAAATGCATGTGCAGGGGCGCCTGGGTGGCTCAGTGGGTTAAGCCGCTGCCTTCGGCTCAGGTCATGATCTCAGGGTCCTGGGATCGAGTCCTGCATCGGGCTCTCTGCTCGGCAGGGAGCATGCTTCCCCCTCTCTCTCTGCCTGCCTCTCTGCCTACTTGTGATCTCTGTCTGTCAAATAAATAAATAAAATCTTAAAAAAAAAAAAGAAAAATGCATGTACAAAGTGGAGTTCATTGAATAAAAAAAGGCAGGTTATATGATAGGGTGAAACAGTGTTTTAATAAAAACAATAAAAAATATACACTATATATGCATATATAAAGTTATCAGTGTTTTGCACTAGGTCAGTGGTTCTCAAGGGGTTATTGCCAGATCAGTAACACCAGCATCACCTGGGAACCTGTTAGGGCTGCAGATTCTTGGGGCCCACCCCAGAAATACTGAGTCAGAAACTCTGGAAGGGAGTCCAGCAATTTGTGTTTGAACAGCTCTCTAATTCTGACACCTGTTGAAGGCCTACAGCTCTACAGGGTGCTTTGATGAGTGGTCTTTGTTTTACCCTTTCAGCTTGTCTTGCTTTTCTAAAATGTCCCACAGTGAACAATTATTATTTTTGTAATAAAAAGATTATTTAAAGATTTTATTTATTTGAGAGAGAGGGCAAGAGTGGGGATAGGGGCAAAGGGACAAGCAGATTCCCCACTGAGCGCAGAGTCCTAGGTGGGGCTCAATCCCAGGACCCTGAGATCATGACCTTAGCTAAAGAAAGACGCTTAACTGATTGAACCGCCCAGACACCCCCATAATAAAAAAGTTATTTAAAAAGGTTATTTAGGGACGCCTGGGTGGCTCAGTTGGTTGAGCGGCTGCCTTCGGCTCGGGTCATGATCCCAGCGTCCTGGGATCGAGTCCCACATCGGGCTCCTTGCTCGGCGGGAAGCCTGCTTCTCCCTCTGCCTGCCTCTCTATCTGCCTGTGCTCACTCTCTCTGACAAAAAAAAAAAAAAAAAAAAAAGGTTATTTAAAAAGAGGACGCATGAAGTGCTTTGCATTAAAAAAAAACTGTCCTCAGGATACCTGGGAGGCTCAGTCGGTTGGGCGTCTGCCTTCAGCTCAAGTCATGATCCAGGGTCCTGGGATCGAGCCCCACATCAGGTTCCTTGCTGAACAGGGACCTTACTTCTCCCTCTGCCTGCTGTTCCCCCTGCTGTGCTCTCTCTGAAAAATAAACGAATAAACTTTTTAAAAAATTACACACAAAAAATAATAAACTGTCCTCAGGGACACCTGGCTGGGTCAGTTGGTGGATCATGCAACTCCTGATCTCAGGTTTGTGGGTTCAAGCCCCATGTTGGGTGTAAAGATTACTTAAAAATTGAATCTTAAAAAAAAATAAAAAATAAGAAACTGTTTTCATATATACAGTTCCATTTGACCCCTGCAACACTTGTGCACTTGTGTGAGGCTCAAATTGCTATTTGCATTTTACAGCTGAGAAAACTGAGATACTTAGAGGTTAAATGGCTTGCCAGTGGTCACATGCTTAGGAGTGACTGAATTAGAACAAGGCCCAATCTTCAAACTGCAAGATCCTGTGCTTTTTCACCACAGTATGACAATAAAATGAACAAGTTGAGTCATGCTGGGGAGGTAACAAATGGAACCTGTCCCAGGTCAATCCACTGAGATAAGTCTTACCACCTTGTTTTATCAACTGATGACTGAGCCTGGGGAAACAGGCATTTCACAAATCAGGAAAACCTGAGCCTCCTAACAATGTAACCCATCTGTTCACCGAACCATGCTCACCTTCTAATCAGGAACAGAGCTACTCTGTCATTGCAAGCAAATCTTGACATGAGACTACTTTGAATCTGAAATAAACACAAAGCTCAGGGCTTGAAAGTCTGCTTAGCCATGTCCAAAGTAGGAAACTATTCTCTGCTTTAGATGTCACAGGGAAAAGAAATTACAGTAGAACTGGACTTGTTTCAGTTAAATACTGAATTGTTGTTACATCACTACTAATATTGGCAAACACTTATTGTGTGCCCAGGTCATAGTTTGTGTTTAAAATAGAACCCTGGAGGGCGCCTGGGTGGCTCAGTGGGTTAAAGCCTCTGCCTTCCACTCAGGTCATGATCCCAGGGTCCTGGGATTGAGCCCCGCATCGGGCTCTCTGCTCAGCAGGGAGCCTGCTTCCCCTCTCTCTCTCTGCCTCTCTGCTTACTTGTGACCTCTCTCTCTGTCAAATAAATAAATAAAATCTTAAAAAAAAAAAAGAAAAAATAGAACCCTGGAGTGATAGAAAGCCAAGATAACTGTCTCCCTTTAAAGAGTACTAAGTTTAGGTAAGACAGGGCTAATTTGCTTTATTTACCTCAAATCACTCCAGCACTCCAAGTTTACACATCATTTGTAAAAAAAAAAAAAAAAAAAAAAGGATATAATTTATTTGAATAATTATATGTTTCACTGAATTGCCAGGATCAAATAAGAGGACACATGGGCATGCAGTTGAAAATTCACAAGTTCTGTGTACACCACCAATATCATCATCATGGTTCACGGTAACAATGATGGGTACCACTGGGCTTGCCTAAATTTTCTTTGTTTAAGGTATTTTTTCTTAGGCCCCTATTTGTCTCAAGAATGCCCAAAAATCAATCTGGAAGTTTAAGGAATAGCTGCCTCTCCACCAACAGATGACAGTAATTCAATAGTAAATAGTGCTATTTGAGGGGCACTCAGAAAATTGCATGCACAAGCAAAACTTGTTTTACCTGAACCTTCCTCATAATCAGAGATCATCGGTTTTTTTTTTTTTTTTTGCAGTTTTTTGAGGTTCATGTGACCCACTGAAATGAGGAAAGAACAAGAGGCAACAGAAAATAAGTTGGATTCAAAGAAAGAAGACAACACTTGTCAGCTACTACCCCAGCTCATGGGTCTAACACTACTTGAGCTGTCACCTGACAGAGGAAATAGCTTTTTTCTTTCTTTATTGGCGTGTTAAAAAAACATAAGGAAGCCCTTCCAGAATAATTCCCCCTTCAGCTCAAACTTAATAGCACCTGCACATTTGAAACGGCTTGACTAGATAAAGTTCTCTACTTTGATGAAGAAGAGTCCAGGATTCCGGACATTGTTTTTCATTTGAAATCTTTGGAAACTTTTTTCTTAAATTAAACTTCTTATTTTGCGATCATCATAGATTGACGTGCAGTTTGTGAGTAGTAATAAAGATCCAGAGTACCCTTTCCTTAGTTTCATGCAGGGATTACATCTTGCAAAACTAAAATACTGGTACCGATACCATCAAGATACAGAACAGTCTTTGCAAAGTTTTAAGTGATTTGATCACTATAATCATCATTCCCACAAGTCAGCCACATTCCTTTGAATTCCAGAATTGCTAAGTAACATCTCAGGAGATCTATGGGGTGTGGGAGGGCAGTGCTCGTGATGAGAAGCAGCTTGTTGTGCTGTCTGAACTGTTCACTCACTTTTCCTTTTTTCCAGGAGTTTCAGGCTACTGACAACCAGTAGAAAGTTGACCTGAAGGGCGATTGCCTTGGAAGATGTTCATGTTCAGAGATGAACATGATTCCACCACAAGGCACAGCAGCTCACAAATCACCTTGCTGAGCCAGTTTCACAGAGGAAGAGTTATCAGTGTTATGGGGCATTAATTTTTCCACATCTACTTTATTCATTCAGTAGGCTCCTGTAAGGAATTCCTGTATGCTGAGCAACAGTCTAAATGTACGCCTTCTCTGTGGCCCAACTCCCCAGATAGGATTCTTACAATTCAAGTAAGGGTTAGGTTTCCTTTGGTTTATTTCAATTGTCAGTGTTCTGACTGCAAATTTTCAGAGTTGTGCAGGAAGTTTCTGATAAAAATGAAAGCCTTTGGCAAGTGTCTGAGGAAGCAAACAGCAGATCAAGATTCCCTTCCCCAAAGGATGTATTAGTCACTTACAGAGAAATTCCACGACCTCCTTGTAAATAAAATATTAATGAATTTGAAAGGGAAATCCCCATTGGAATCTGGAGAGGGTGTATAACATTAAAAGCATGTGGAAATAAGGACACAGCATTGTTCAGAGAAGTAGACAAAACAGAAGCTTGAAAATGGCACATTTCTACATTTGGGCATCTAGAAAAGCTTTTGAAAAATCTTCTAATACCAGGCACCAACACATGTCTTGGGGAAGCTAAATCTGCCAAGTATTTCTAGAACTTCAACCTACACTTGAGATTGTTGTTTCTGCCATCGGAATTCAAAGATAAAGTTCTTCCCTACAATGACACATTTACATGCTGAGCAATACAAGCGAAGAGACTGACAGTATGAAAAAAAAAAAACCTATTTCTCTTGTTATGACACACATAGTTTCCCAAATTACCAGCTCTTCTCTCTGGTTTGATCCTGTAACATTGAAAAAGAGTTGGGGTAGTTGTCTGAATAGCCCCTGCCTGTACAACAGGTGTAGAAAAATCACCAACGAGGAACTAGGCAACACAGAGAGCTGGTCTGAAACTTGTGCCTGTTTAGGGAGAAGAAGAACCAGCCCAGCAGGGTTTTGTGGTCATTGTTGTTTTCCTCTCAACAGAATAGCTAAAAATCTCCCATCACACAAATTCATTCTACACACATCAAAGGAATTCAGTGGGAATCCAAGGAAAGAGCAGAGGTGGACAAAACAGATTGACTTGCAACTTTTCAGTTCCCAAATGTCTCAGATACCTTTAAAAATCTCCTTTTATGGAGCAGGGAAAATTTTTTTTAATGAAAACAAAAACCCCAACAAATCTCCTTTCACTACATCAGTTCGTAAAACTGTGCAAATTAAACAAACAAATTTGGTGTAAGAAAATGAAGGACTTTCAGATGACAGAGACTGAAAACAGGTAACAAATAGGCAAAACCAGGTAAGAGTAGAAATGAGGACATGGGAGCAAAAAAATCATCATGGAGAGTCTTGCAGTTTGAGATATATTTGTGAAATTTCATTTAACAACTATTCATTGAGTCAGTTACAGTGAATAAGACCCTGAGTTTACTTACTATAAATAACTGATATAGGGAATTATCCAGATTCCAGAGAATAATACAGATTTTGGGGGAAATGAGGGAATTTTTTGTTATTTTAGAGTCTTTTTTTTTAAGATTTTATTTATTTATTGGACAGAGAGATCACAAGTAGGCAGAGAGGCAGGCAGAGAAAGAGGAGGAAGCAGGCTCCCCGCTGAGCAGAGAGCCTGATGCAGGGCTCGATCCCAGGACCCTGGTATCATGACCTGAGCCAAAGGCAGAGGCTTAACCCACTGAGCCACCCAGGCGCCCCCTTATTTTAGCGTCTTAAATCCGAAAACATGTTAGTTTACTTATTACTAATACTCCTATCAAACTGTCACTATGGAGCTTCCTACTGTCAATATGTACAAAGACATGAAGATTGCTTGGAGTAGAGTTCTAGAAGAGAATACAGCAGAGATATGACCCACTCTTTTGGGACTGCCACACCAAACCAGGAATCACCTGTGTCTCACCAATCAGAACATTCTGGTTTTTTGGGGTTTTTTGTTTGTTTTGTCTTTAAAACAAACACGCCTTTGCGCTATGTAATCATGTTAACGGCTGGTAGCCAAAAAATTCTTATTGCTTGCATCTACCTGTGTCTGCTCTCTCAATTATGTCTGAAACACCAACTCTCTGAGAGTATACCTTAATCTAGGAGGAAATGGTTATCCTTGAATACACCTGTATGATCCAAAGGGTCTCTATCTTGGCAGATTGTTTTATATTGATTTGAATTTATCGATATGGAAACAATTGGCAAAGACAGCAAGCAGTATGTATATCATTCTGATTTAAAAAAAAAAAAAGAGCATAGGGGCGCCTGGATGGCTCAGTCGGTTAAGCATCTACCTTCAGCTCAGGTCATGGTCCCAGGGTCCTGGGATTAAGTTCTGTATCAGCTCCCTGCTCACTGGAGAGCCAGCTTCCTCCTTTCCTCCTCCCCCTGCTTGTGCTCTCTCTCTCTGCAAATAAATAAATAAAATCTTTAAAATTAAATAAATAGATAGATAGTATAGGCTTGTTTGTCTATCCTGGCAGTTTTTTAAAAAAAAATCTTGGTAGTTTTAATGCCAATTTAGTGAGCTAAGTATTGAATTAGAAGCCAGAATTCCAGTTAGTGCTAAAACAGAATCACTGAGTAACCACAGGACTTCCTTCTTGGCCAAACTGAGGGAGAAAATGACTGTCATGACTAATACTAATTAGATGGTTACAGATCAGTAGCTTCAGTGTTTCACCCACTGGTGCAAGGCATGTGTGTGGCAGCATTCAGTGATTTTGATGATATTTGTGCCCATCCAGGTGAGAAAATACCAAAATTGAGGTCTATTGATACCCTAGAAAGAATCTTAGAGAACATAAACTTTACTTGTATTTTAACTTACTCATCTTAATATTTCTAAGGTAATATTTTCATACGAAATCCAAACAATAAGTCCCTTTTGTATCTTTTGGTCACCAATCAAGGCTACTTTCCTCTTCAGAGATAACCAGTGTTAACTAGCTGTTACATAGCCTCCCATTCCTTTTCTGTACAGATTCATAAATGTGTTTTCATTAAATGCATGATTTCATACTGTACATATTTGCTTATATTTTCACTTAAAATGGTTATAAAGAGCTCTTTTTATCTACATTTTACTCCCATCCCTTCATCTAATTTAAGCTCTTCATTTTGCAGAAGCAGAAACCTAAGTCTAAAGTAGTAAAACGATTTTCCTAAGGTCCGATAGCTACAGAGCAGGGACCAGAGCCCAGCCAGTATCTTTAAAATCAAACAAAAATCAATTGTTATTTAGTGAACAGAGTTTGCAGAAACTGAAAGGGGAAAAATAACCCACTCAGATCCAATCTTTCTAATAGTTAAACTTATTTTTTCCTCAGTTTAGTTTGTTTCTGTCTGTATGCTGAACTTTTTTTACATGGTTTCAATCAAACCACTAATTTGACTGGTGTTCACTTGTTCACTTATCGTTAATCAGATTTCATGTTACTATGATGGTGACTAGTTAATTAGCAATGAATGGTGACCTAATATTTGACCGAGTAGTCAATGCCTCTTCCCACTGTACTGAAGCCCCTCCTATCATTCCTCAAGTTCCCACTACTTGGTTCACCTCCTAGATCCTGGATCCTGTCCATTCTCATCCCTGTCAAAGCCATTTCTCAACTCAAAGAGCTCCCCCATCTCCACTCTGGGTCTCCAGGGGCATCTTCTTACTCTCCTGGACAGAGGTCGCCTCGGGGTTCCCCGAGGTTCCCAGGAGGAGGCTTCACCTGTCAGGCCTCGAAAGTCCAGGAAATGAGGGTCGCAGCTGGCCACGCCCCAGGGCTGTCCGGGAACCCCCAGAATTTACAGGCGTAGAGAGAATGCGGGGGTCATGGTGGGGTCAGGGCGTGAGAGACGCCCCAACCTTCTTCACGTGACCCTGTTTCCCGTGGGGAGGAGCCCGTTTTCCCACCACGGGGGCGCTAGGGCCAAGGGGCGAGGGGCTAAGGGCTGTCTCCCTCCCTTCCCAGGGACTCCTGGGCGTCGCTCTTGGGCCTGGGTCGTGACGCCATCTGTCCGCGACGGGGGCGGAACGCACTTGACGCCATCTCCGGGCGCCCGGCTGGGGGGGCGCTGGGTGTGGGGCGGCTCCGGGGCCGGGGATGGCGGCGACCGCGGTCGCGGCGGCTCCGGGACGAGCGGGAGGAGCCCAAGGAGCGCCGTGAGATGGGCCGGTGAGTGTCTCCGGACGTGGGGGCCGCTGGACCGGCCTCACTGAGGCCAAGCAGGCCTGGGCTCGGAGCTTAGGAGGAAGTGGCCCCCTGGAGCCCATTGCCCCGCCGGACCGGGGCCCGAGAACCGCGGACCCGGAGAGCAAAAGAGGCCGCGCCTCGAGTCCCGCGCGCTTTTCTCCGGCCCGGCCCAGAAGGCGGCCTCAGGTCCCGGCACCCCCGCGGCTGTGTCCCCGCGGGCCGGGGTGTCCGATTCTTTGGGGGCGGGAAGGGGCCCCCAAACAAGGAAGCATCGCCTGCGGGGCCTTGTCCCTGTCTCTCTGCTTCAAGGATCGACTCCCCACCCCTAAACGTTAAATTCCCGATTTCGGGCCCTACCCTTGTTGAAACAAGGATTGCAGGATCACGGGAAGCCATAACCCATAGTCTCTTCAAGCTCCACTCATTTCTGGCGGGCGTACTTCTCGCCCTCACCGAATTTTGGGTTCATTCTCTTGATTCTGGGCTCTCACTAGCAGCGTTGGCAGCTCACCGGAATAGACTCCCTTCCCCGCCAGCTCGGTTGGGGTCACAAGCTGCATCTTCCTTCCGAGAAGTCTTCATCGAGCCCCTCCTGAGGCCGAGATTTCAGATTCCGAAATGTGTTTTGCGTTGTTGGAACCTGGTGCACAGACTTGGCTCTTTGTTGTCATTCCTTCAGACCTCTTGCCTTTTTTATCCAGCCGTGTTTGGCTAACCTAGAGGCAGATTTCCCTTAAGGTTTTAATTGCAGGAAGCAAAGATCATTCAGGCATTGGAGATGTGACCCCAATTTCTGTTGCGAATGAGAGAGAAGGCTAATTGTTTTTTCGATTACTGGAACTGCTGGTGAAGAAGGGATGCAAGACCTGTGCCCCCTGTGTAATTTGTGTTTGTGGAACTGAGAATTTTTCTTTCCCCCTTGTTTTCCTATCTCATCACCTTTTCTTGTACATACACACCTTGCCTGTCTTAAGAGATAAATGTTGCTTCAGATTGGTTAGAGGCTTGCAGTTCTGTAGGACTTGGACAGAACAATGGATAGTTTCTCAGAGTACTGGTCAGTACTGCTTTATCTGTTGTCAGAGATTACAGCTGTTTTCTTCACTGCTTGATGTTACTGACACGTGTAGATTCAGATACTGATACTTTATTTTTATTTTTTTAAAGATTTTATTTATTTATTTGACAGAGAGAGATCACAAGTAGGCAGAGAGGCAGGCAGAGAGAGAGAGAGAGAGGAGGAAGCAGGCTCCCTGCTGAGCAGAGAGCCCGATGCGGGACTCGGTCCCGGGACCTTGAGATCATGACCTGAGCCGAAGGCAGCGGCTTAACCCACTGAGCCACCCAGGTGCCCCCAGATATTGATACTTTAATGTGAACTTTTTCCCCATTGTTAATAGCTACCAGGACCCAGGCAGTGTTTGCATTTTCTGTCACACCTGATTCAACACTTGGTACAAAGTTGTCACTCAGAAAATTTGACACACAGGATTCTATTTCTTCTATCCTGAAAATCTGTTAATAAGGCTTCCCCTTGAGTGACTCCCCCTTGACCTCTTTTTCTGCCCCAGAAACATAAATAAGTGTTCTTTTTCCTCTAGTGGCACTTTTTTCATTTAAATAACCTCCACATCTGTATTTTTCAGTGAAGATTTTATTTATTTATTTCACAGAGAGAGACAGCAAGAGAGGGAATACAAGCAGGGGGAATGGGAGAGGGAGAAGCAGGCTTCCTGTTGAGCAGGGAGCCCGATGTGGAGCTTGATCCCAGGACCCTGGGATCATGACCTGAGTTGAAGGCAGATGCTTAACGACTGAACCCAACCAGGCGCCCTGGCATCTCTGTTTTCTTCAGCCCTGAATAAAGGTGAAATTCGTGCAGTTGATCTTTCCAGCTTCCTGTTGTTCACATGGGAATAATGTTGAATCTTACATTTTTAGTTGCACATTTACCTGAAATTGGGATTAGTGGTAAATTTAACCTTTGGGGAATAAGTACAGGTAGAGAATGAAGAATAAAACATTCAGGAAAAGAGTGAAACTTGACACACCTTGAAAAAATTTTTTCAGGGATGTCCTTCCACAAATTAGAGCTTGAGAGATAGCCTTTTCTCTATTCAAATGCCTAGAAACTTGATAAATGTGCTGTTACCTCTGGAGCAGAGCATGAGGCAGGGACTCATGGACTTTAATGTTTTTGTGGCTTTAGAATTACCTTGATGACCCTGGGGAAGCGAGAGGCTGGACTCCTGCTTACGTTATTCCTATTTCTGTCTTCTAGGCTCCCAAGGCAGCGGGGAGGACACTGCTTCTTACTACAGCTGCTCAGAGGCACTACTGGAAGCTCAGGTAATAGAGGGAAATTTGGATACCTTGTTGCCAGAAGAAACACTGGGATACATCAGTGGAAAAACAGAGCAGTGTAACATCCAGATCTAAAGAACTGGAGCCTTGATTGGAAGAAATAGGTGACAAAGTTCATGCATTGAAATGTTTGGACCAAAAGGGTACTTTATGACAAGGGACAAACACATGTATGAAAGGTGACAGCAAGAGAAAAGGGGGAGAGAACTTTCTTACGAGTAATAAGAGACCTAGACAGGTTTGGAGGAATGGGACAAGAATTTAGGAAGTGGTGCCTAGAGCAGACCTACAGTGGAAAAAGAGCCATTGGCAAAAGAAAACACGCAGAAAAAAGAAAGAGAATGAATGAAGAAAGTACACTGAAGATGGTTACTGAGAAGAAAAGAAGTTTTTCTAGACGTGGGCGGGGGAGGAAGTCTATATGTGGTCAGAAGAGTTTTGTTGCTGTTTAGGGAAGAGCAGAAACAAATACATTATAGAACACACTAGTACAGTCACTTGCCATAGGGCCCAAGTTTGAATGTAGTATTTCATGGAGCACAGAAGATGCTTTTTTTTCAGTGGCACTTGGGTCTTTGAGGTAGTGGTGATAGGAGGCAAAGGAGGATGAGAGTTGAACCAGGCCTGGGATGGGGGGATGGGGCAAGGTGAGATCACAACCCAAACTGGGCTGGGGAAAGGAAGTGAGGTTGAGGTCATATGTTGGAAAGAAAATAGCATGGTAATCTTTGGTGACAAAAGGAGAAGCTTAGGAAAAAGAACCAGCGGCAACAACCATGTGGTCAAATCTCTTTGGGGAGAAGGCTGGGAAGAGTCAAGGTCCCCATCAGTGGCACACCTCATCATGAAGCTGTTGGTCTCTCCGGGGTTGTAGAGCTCACAGGTTGTTTACGAATTATTGAATGTTTGTTCCTGTAGCTCTCTGTGGTTTCCTTGGCTGTTTCTTTCATGTCCTGGGCTGGATGAATGAGGGGAGGGGAGCATCCTTGTTTGCCCCTTTATCATGCCTTTTTTTCCCAGCAGTCCCCTTCGTTACACCGTCCTCTGTGGGCACAGTTTCTGCTACTTCTTTTGACTTGGTTGGCCCCTAGGTTACTTTTCTTTGCTTCTGATTTGTTCCCTAGCAGATGTGGGCGCCCCAGCCAGCAGCAGAGAGGGGTGCAGGGGAGCCACAGAGAAGCCCCTTCTGATGCCCCAAGGAGCAAGCCGACCCCTTCCAGGCTCCGGGAACACCATAAAGCAATATGAAACCTGTTCATGAGAGGAGTCAGGAATGCCTTCCACCAAAGAAACGAGACCTCCCCGTGACCAGCGAGGATATGGGGAGAACTACCAGCTGCTCAACTAACCACACACCCTCCAGTGATGCCTCTGAATGGTCCCGAGGGGTTGTGGTGGCCGGGCAGAGCCAGGCAGGAGCCAGAGTCAGTCTGGGGGGTGATGGAGCTGAGGCCATCACTGGTCTGACGGTGGACCAGTATGGTATGCTGTATAAGGTGGCTGTGCCACCTGCTACCTTCTCCCCAACTGGTCTCCCATCTGTGGTGAACATGAGCCCCTTGCCCCCCACATTTAATGTAGCGTCTTCACTGATTCAACATCCAGGAATCCATTATCCCCCAATCCACTATGCTCAGCTCCCGTCCACCTCTCTGCAGTTCATCGGGTCTCCTTATAGCCTTCCCTATGCTGTGCCACCTAATTTCCTCCCGGGCCCCCTCCTTTCTCCTTCTGCCAACCTCGCCACTTCTCACCTTCCACACTTTGTGCCATATGCCTCACTCCTGGCAGAAGGAGCCACTCCGCCTCCCCAGGCTTCATCCCCAGCCCACTCATTCAGCAAAGCCCCTTCTGCCACCTCCCCACCTGGGCAGTTGCCACATCACTCGAGTACTCAGCCACTGGACCTTGCTCCAGGCCGGATGCCCATTTATTATCAGATGTCCAGGCTACCTGCTGGGTACACTTTGCATGAAACCCCTCCAGCAGGAGCCAGCCCACTTCTTACCCCTCAGGAGGGCCAGTCTGCTCTGGAAGCAGCCGCTGCCAACGGACAGAGACAGCGAGAACGAAATTTAGTAAGACGGGAAAGCGAAGCCCTCGACTCCCCCAACAGCAAGAGTGAAGGCCAGGGACTGATGCCAGTGGTAGAATGTGTGGTGGATGGACAGTTGTTTTCAGGTTCTCAGACTGCACGGGTGGAGGTGGCAGTGCCGACACACCGAGGGACCCCAGACACCGACCTCGAGGTCCAGCGGGTGGTTGGCGCTTTAGCTTCTCAGGACTATCGTGTGGTGACAGCTCAGAGGAAGGATGAGCCCAGCCCCCTCAACTTGTCGCATCATACCCCTGACCATCAGGGTGAGGGGCGAGGGTCAGCCAGGAACCCAGCAGAGATGGCCGAGAAAAATCAGGCCCGAGGGTTCTACCCTCAATCCCATCAGGAACCGGTGAAACATAGACCTTTACCCAAAGCAATGGTTGTAGCCAATGGCAACCTGGTGCCCACTGGAACTGACCCAGGTCTGCTGCCCGTGGGCTCGGAGATCCTGGTGGCATCAAGTTTGGACATGCAGGCCAGAGCCACCTTCCCAGATAAGGAGCCAACGCCACCCCCCATTACCTCCTCCCACTTGCCCTCCCATTTCATGAAAGGCGCCATCATCCAGCTGGCTACAGGGGAGCTGAAGCGGGTGGAGGACCTCCAGACCCAGGACTTTGTGCGCAGTGCCGAAGTGAGCGGGGGGCTGAAGATTGACTCTAGCACGGTCGTGGACATTCAGGAGAGCCAGTGGCCTGGATTTGTCATGCTGCATTTCGTGGTTGGTGAGCAGCAGAGCAAAGTGAGCATCGAGGTGCCCCCCGAGCACCCCTTCTTTGTGTATGGCCAGGGCTGGTCGTCCTGCAGCCCTGGGCGGACTGCACAGCTCTTCTCTTTGCCCTGCCATCGGCTGCAGGTGGGAGATGTCTGCATCTCTATCAGTTTACAGAGCTTGAACAGTAACTCAGTTTCTCAGGCTAGCTGTGCTCCCCCAGGCCAGCTGGGTCCCCCCCGAGAAAGGCCTGAGAGGACAGTCTTGGGACCCAGAGAGCAATGTGACAGTGAGGGGAAGAGCCAGCCGCCAGGTGAGGGCCCCCAAATGGTAGAGCCCTCACAGCCGGAGCCTGGTGCTCAGGCCTGCTGGCCAGCCCCAAGCTTCCAAAGATACAGCATGCAAGGGGAGGAGGCACGGGCTGCGCTGCTCCGTCCCTCTTTCATTCCGCAGGAGGTAAAGCTGTCCATCGAAGGGCGTTCCAATGCAGGAAAATGAACCTCTCTCCCAGACCAGGACTGGGGCTTTACCCCAGAGCTGGGCCTCAGCGTGAGCAGGCAGAGGATTTGCACATGCCGAGCAGGGAATGGCTCTCTTGGCAGTGAGATTGGGGGGAAAGAGGAGGCATGAAGGCAGCCTCCCAAGGCAGGGTCTGTTGCTTCTTACCCCGTGGCATCCTTTCAGGGCAGCCCCAGAGGGTGCTGTGATGGGGAGCAGCAGGCCTGAGCTAAGGAAGGATGGGGGTGCACACACGATAAGAAACATTCCAAATATCAGGGCCCCCTGTTCTTTCCTCCCCATCCCTAGCTCCTGCAAGGGGAAGGTCGGGCTTTGGGGGCAGGTGGCAGAGGGAGGGAGCAAAGAAAGAGCCAAAAATGATGATCCACAGCTTATAGTAGCAGTTCAACTGTCGGAAGTTTTTTTCCTTTCTTTTTTGTGGTGGGAGGGGAGGAAGCCCCATGATCGGGATTAAGAGGGTTCCCACCCAGAACTCTTCTTTCGAGAGCTGTGCACTTTAAAGGGTGATTTTGTTACAGATGTCTGTGGGTTTGTGGGGGAGGAGCGCTCCTCTGCGGGACTCTGCTTGATCCTGTGCTTCAGCCCTTTCCATCCCCCAACTGTTCCTCCCACAAGGCTTCTAGCACCAGAAGAAAGAGAAGCCCCTCCAGGGTTCAGAGTGAAGTACTGCTTTGGCAGGGACCCAGTTAGGGGACTTTGGGAGAAATACCTGATGGCCAGGTGACCGGGCTCTAGGCAGGGCTTCTGGAAAGGTAGCTGACCTAACAGAGCTCCTTGTACCCAGCATGCCAGACCTACTTCGAAATCGTACTGAATTTCTAGTTGGTAATGGTGACTTTTGAAAGAACCAGTGGACCTTTGTCCCCAGTCCCCTACTCTCCTCCTCTGTCTATGTTGTGCCTAAGTGCCTGCGCTGCCCCAACCCTTCTGCTGCCCTGTCCTCTGCATGGTGTCTTGACCTGGGCCTGATTTGTAGCTGCACTGCCTTTCCCCTTCTGCAAAACCGTTTTTGTCCACTCTGACCAAGACCTCTAGTGTTTGGTGTGGAGGGGGTCTCTCTGATTTCCTCTTCAGTTATATTCCCTGTTTTTCAAAACTCATAATCATGTCCCCTCCTCTTCTGCAGCTGAACAGCTTGGTAGAGAAACAAGAAGGGAACTGTGCCCTGGGTCAGGGCAAATACCCCTGGCTGGGCAGTGCCCATCCTGGTGTTTTTACACAGCCCCTCCCATCGTATTCCCCCTTCCGTCAGCATTCAGGCTTCTGCGAGCCATCCCCTCCCACAGCCAGCTCGAAGGTTCTGGGATAGTCAGTTTCCAGTACCCGAAGTCTCCTAGGTCTCATTTTGTGGTGGAGCATTCCTCTGCAAAGAGCATTCTCAATCTTAGTTGCATTTGCCACCCCCCCGCCCCCCGCCTTGTGTCTTAAGTCCACATTTTCTTCACAACTTTTAGCATCAGCTCGGACTGTGGGTTTCCACTGGGTATTGAGAATTAGGCTCCCCCACCAGCCTTCAGGTGGGTGGGTGGGTTTTTTGTTTGTTTTTCAGGGGTCTTTAGACTCTTGAAGCAACTCAGGGTATCGTCCACCCCGCTCTCTGATGAGGCTTCTCTCAGTGTATGATCCTGGCATTTCGTTCAGAAATGTACGTGGACTAGCTGAGGCCTTGCCTGTCATCAGGAGTCCCAAACCTCTGAGGTCTGATCTCTACTCTGTCAAGGACTTCAGGCAAGTCTTGTGACCTCTCGCTCTTTCACTTCCTCCCCAGCTGCCAAATGGGGATAAATAATCTTACCTACCTCCTGGGGGGAGGGGGAGTTCTGAGAATGGAGTCATTCTTAGTGTTCAGGTGCTAAAGGTTGTTCTCCTGGGGGAACAAAGTGACTGAGACGGCTTGTTTGCTACAAGCCCTACACACCACTGTTTCATTCCTAGAGAGCAGTCAGTCAGGTTTCAGAGGCCCATCCAAAGGAAGCTGCTGACCTGACTGTGAGTACTTCAGTCTCTGGGTCACCTCAGAACCAAACACCAACTCTGGTGAACACTCAACCTTGTATGCGTTTGGGATCCTCACCTTTCCCTGCTCTGTCCCCCATTTTCTCTGAATGCTGCTTTCTCTGGCTTGTTTCCTACCGAGGGGGCCTGTGGGGCTAAGTCTTTGAGGAATTCTCTCAGACGATAGCCCTTGGGAGAAGACCTCATCTCTGCCTGTTCTGTGATCAGCTCATTCCTAGGGATTATTGTGTGCACAGGTTTCTCAGAAATCTCCTTCCTCATAGGAAGGCCCACCAACTGAATACAGTGGCATGCACACAGTAGACACTCAAGAATTGTCCATCAAGGACACCAGTTGAGCTTCCTCCTGATGGGAGCAAACCCATGTCCAACTAGACAGTAGTTTAAACCAAGTGACCCTCCACTTCTCAGCCTGGTAATTTCCACTTAATCCTGGAAAGAGAACATCTTGTGCACATTGGCAGGTTGGGCCCTGACCTTTCTGCTGCTGTTCCCCTTCTGTCTCTTGCCCGTGAAGGAGTATCACCAGCTCTTCTAGTACCATGCCATGTGTATGTAACATCTTAATACTCGATTTGCTAAGTTACAGAGGTGTCTTTTGTAAAGTATGGGCTCCCAGGAAAAGAAGCTCTCTGCTCTAAATCTTGGTCAGAGCTGTGGCATTCCGCTTATCTTTTACCTCCGGTTCAGTCTTTTCTTCTAGGTATGAGAACTAAGAGGAGCCTGTGGTGGTCTGTTCTTCCTTAAGGAATTTCATAAGTTGGCAAGAGACCGAAGAGTGGTATTGAGATAGTGAACATTTTAGCGGGAAGCTGTCAGCTTTTTGGGAAAAGGCATTTGAAGAAGGCCAGAGCCACTCCCTTGTCAGTGGTAGGAAATTCCCAGAATTGAGGAATAGAAAGGAGGACTGTTAAGCCACACTGACCAGGAATGCCTGTATCAGTTGGGGAGTAGAGATCAGGTAAAGGATGGGTAATATATCCAAGTGTTGGGTCATTGTTCCTATCAAGATGTACATGGTGCACATGGTTGGGGGGAGGCATGGAGGGTGGTGGCATGGGGGAAGGGAATTCAGAGCTGAATACTTACACCCAGGGGGAGGGGCCCTAGCAGATCTGGTCTGACTCTTCTACAGTCTTGGTCCCAGTTGGTCATAACACCAAGGGCTTTGCTCTTGTGCTGCTTTGCCACTGCTGCTGTCTGTTCACTGTCCTGCCTGCTACCCTTTCTAGCTCCCTCTCCCTCCATGTCTGACCATATAGAGGAAATCCAGGCTTCCTGTCCATTCTTAACTGTGCAAGTGTTATTTTATAGCAAAGTCATATTGAATAGGGATAGTATGAAATGCTGCTGGTGGGCTGGTGAATCCAAAGGGATGTGGCTTCAGTGCTTGTTGGGAGTCCTGAGGCTCCAAACACCTGACTGTCTTGAGGGAGAAACAAACAGGTCTTATTAGTGGGCGTTTTCTATGTATTAACTGCTTTCCTTTGTGGTATCTTAAGTCCTGTTTTTAAAAATAAATGACGGGGAACTGGGATAGGGCCTTTGTCAGCGTGGTAGGGTTAGGGTCATCTGGCTCCAGTTACGTGGATTCTGGGACTGAAGAGGGTTTGAAGTTTGACCGAAATAGCCCCTTGGTGGGGTTTAGTTTTATTTTTACCAGTGGACATCATAGGAGAGAAACAGGGTGGTCGTATGATTTAAACCTGCAACACGCAGGCACATTGGAGAATTGAATGATCACACTGGAGATGAAGGGTGGACATGAGCTGACTGGGAAAGGGCCTGGGTCCTTGGGAGTAAAGATACCTGATTAACCGAACTGGCCATGGAGATGAGGTCACAGTCTTAAGAGCAAGTAAGTTGGGTAGAGGCCAAGTTTTAGGGAGACTGCTGGCCTCCTAGGGCTGAGTTTACTAAACCACACCGAAGCTACAGTACTTTCCAGATGGGAAGAAGTGTACACTACAGTTGAAGAGCTGGACTGTGCAAGGTTGGATGTTGACCAGGAACCTGTTAGCCCTTTTTGCTGGGAAGCCTTCACTGTCCAGCTTCCCTGGGCTCGGGAGGGCTTCCCACATTATGCAATAATAAAATAAGCATCTGGGTCTTTGCAGCTATCAGTTGCTCTTTCAACTCTAGGGTCCGTCTTTGGGCCAGAAACCGGATCTGGGCCTCGGATGACGCTGACCCTCGAGATGCTAGAGTCGACTGCACTCTCTCCTTACCTGCAGACTATGCACAGTGCCTGGGGCGGAAGGAGGAGAGGTGGTGCGGTTTGCCCTGCTGAGCCTCCCCAGCAGGAACAGTAGTAATAAATGCACTTTTCACACTAAGGTTTCTTTATTAGTTCTTCTGTTAAGCCTAGATCCTCCCCCGGTAGGTTGCAAACTCAAAGTCTGTGTGATCCCAAAGCCATTCTACTGCAAATGCCCAGCAGTGAAGATGGCCTCAAATTGGGTTCCTGTCCGCAGTGTGTATGACAGCAGCCCATGTGCCTTTACCTATTGTCAAACTTGCAAGCATTTGTTTCTGTCTTTATGACTGTCACGGGGACTGAGGTTCTTCACAGAGTGAGCTGGTCATGCCGTGGTTTTACACGCACTCCCTGGACAGGGAGTTTGCACGTAGTTGTGAGCTGTGAGTGGTTAGTGCATTGCTGGGATTGCTGAAGGCAGGGTCCATCCCTCGTTTGCTTGATACTCACACTCAAAAGAATATAGGTTGTGCTGGGAAGAGACTGACTGTACTCGTGGCAAACTTGAAGTATTAAAATAAGGCTGTCCCCTACAACCTTCCTAGTCACACACAGGATCCCTGTAGCCAAAACAGTATAAGTTCCAGCTGCAGAGAGCGGACTGCTCTCAGCTTGCACAGCACCTTAGGGGAGGGAAGAATATATGGATAGGGAATGGGGTGGAGAAAGGAAAGTGGGAATGTTGTCATCGGGTGGCTTTAGGGTCCTGAGGAGTAAAGAAGGACTGCACTGGGGAGGTCTGGATGGATCTGATTTGTGTAGGAGTTCCCTGTAGATAAATTACTGATCCCCCAACTACTATCCCCAGTATGTAATGGCTGAAGTAATATGTAATCAACTGCATTGTATCTAAAGCCTTAGAACTAGTCAGGTGCTCCCCCCACCCAGTACCATTTCTTACCCTCTAATCCTACCTGATCTTTAACAAAGCATTAATAATTCTAAGGATAATCTCTATTTTGTTGTGCTTTTTTGTAACTGTTTTAAATAAATCAATTTGTACTGTATATTTGTACTTTTGTGAGATCCTTTTTGCTGTTTTACCATTTTAAGTCTCTGTACTTGGCTACACACAGATTGTATTTTTATTGTTAATGCTCTTCTTATGGATACCTGCATTTAACTTGTGGACTATGTAAACACAATATATATCAATATCTATATATCTATATATCTATCTATATAAACTACTAGCTTTTCCTTCTGGTGTTTGCGCCTTCTTCTTATCCCAGCCTCAGGCAGTGGCTGTTGGGTGGGGGATAGAAGCCCTTCATGGGAGAGCTTGTAATGGCTAATAGTGCCCATCTTTATGTGGTGGGCTCTGACCAGATCTGCACATTCTGTTGGTGTGTCTTTCAGTGATCAGGAAGTCTACCTATAGACTTAGATACTAGTACAATCAATCACAAGGGCTTGTAGATGTCCTCCCTGCTGGCCTTTTCTCCAATTCTTTTCTTTCCTCAGGAATGCTGCCAAAAATTGTTGGAATACATCAGCTGCAAACATAGCTACCGCTTTTTTTTTTTAACTTTAAAAATATATATATTTTATTTATTTGACAAGAGAGAGAGAACGAGACAGAGAACACAAGCAGGGGGAGTGGGAGAGGGAGAAGCAGGCTTCCTGCTGGGCAGGGAGCCTGATGCGGGCGTCGATCCCAGGACCCTGGGATGATGACCTGAGCCAAAGGCCAACTGAGCCACCCAGGCGTTCCTAAACTATTGCTTCTAAACTAGAAAGCTTGCCAGTAGTAAGAGGTGAAACACTCAGATACAGAAGTGTGACTCAGATACAGTATTTACCAGGTGCCACAAACCATCCTAAGTTACATATATTAATAACTATATCATATTAATATATATTATATATTATAGATTGATAGTAATTTGTTGCTCATACTATTATTTCCATTTTGTGTTTGGGGAAACCAAGAGAGAGGTTAAGTAACTTGCCCAAAGTTAGTTTTTAAATGACAGTGCAGCTTTTTTAATCCAGGCATTGGGCTCCTGAGTTTGTATTAACTCCTAGTTTGCTGTGAAGATTAAAGGAGATAATTCATGTAATGTGCTCAGAATAATCTTTAACGCATAGAGAGTGCTCAACCATTTTGAGGCATCCTGAGTAGGACTTCAGTATGGGGCTCTGTGACAGACGAGATTTGACTCAATTAAGTACTTTCTTTCAAATGTCCAGTACTTTTGAATAAGCTTATTAAGATTTTTATTTTCCCAGAACAGAAATCTTTCAGCTTGCTTGGTAGGAATTAACCGTAGCTCAGTGGTGGGAAGGGGGTCAGTTAACACTATTAAATAGCCTTAAACCTATGGAGGTCAGAGAGGAGTCCAAGTTTCCTTGTGATGATATTGGAAGAGGTCCACATTCCTGGCATAGTTATTTTTCTGGCTACAAGTTAACTAGGGCACTTCCTTCTGGACCTCGAGATCTATAATTATCTAAACTGTACACAATCTTTGGTGCAGGCTAAGGAAAATTCTGTACTTGTTCTGTACCATCACAGACACTTTTTAGAAATGACCTCAGCTCTTGTCTCCTCCTTGGCTTGGCAGACATACAAACTGTCATTTTGCTCTGGCTTTGACCACTGTCAACTTGAGCTCTCGTCTCACCTTAATTCTGGATTTTTCTCAATGGGTATTATCCTATCTTGGCTCTGGGGTAGAAAAAGATGGATCATCTCTTTTCTCCAATGAGAGCTCCTCAGTACTATAGACCTTAGTATTAGAGCTGTTTCTATGAACATATTCCTAAATGAAGGTGACTACTATCTATGATAGAGTTTTTAAAGTTTGACAAACCAAAATCTGCTGGGAAAAGTAGCCAATACCTAGCCTGAATACTGCATTTCTTTAGAAAATGCCAGCTAGGAGAAAAGGCGTCTACTTCTGAGTTTGGAAAAGGTAAGCTAGGTTTAAGTGGCTTTTGGGACCATAGATGATCTTCATTAGGGTTGTGGGAATGGACCCACAAAGTTAGCATCCGTTCTTTCTTTAATGTCATAGTTATGCCTCACTGACCTGTAAAGGCCCAAACAAGGGATCTCTGGGCCGCCTAAAATGAGGAGCACCCTCCCTTCAGAAGACAATCTGCCAGAAGTCCCTGCCTAAAATTTCCACCCAGGGCTCTCCTAGATCACTTCATTTGCTAGAATGAAATGGAGAGAAAAGCAGAAAAAGGCCAGTAAAGATAAAATTAATTTATTTGCCCTCACAACTCCGTGGGCCGCACTGGGCCCCATAGTCCTATAAGCATGCCCTGCAGCTTTGGGCTGGGAGTCCAGTTCCCTGGAGTGCCTACTCCCTCGTCCAGAGCTGCCTTAATCCGGCTCCCTGCTGACCCCATCATCCTGCTCCCACATGCAAGAGGTGCTTAGGTCCACCTGCAGCCAACCCAGGCCTTCCTCTGGCAGTAAGGACAAGGCCTTGTGAGTTGGCTGTAGCACAGATCCATGTGGACCTGGGTGAGCAGGAGGGCAGGCGGGTTCAGTGCAGAGAGCCACTGTTCTGCTCTTCAAAGGCCATCTTGCCCAGGAGCTGGCTGTCCAACTCCACCCCACTCACAGGTAGCTGGAAGAAGTTCATTTCGGCTGCTAAGGCTGCCATGGCAGAAGGGTCCTGGCCAAACTGAGCTCGCAACATCATGTCCATTTTCTCCAGCCTCCTCTTGAGCCGCTTGGCTTCCCGCTCCCGGATGAGCCGGGCCTGCCTCTTCTCTGGGGTTTCATTGGCCCGCTTCAGCCTCATAGCCTCCCGATCCCGCTGTAGCCGGCGTGCCCGCTGCTCGTCTGTCTCCTGCATGCGCTGCAGGCGTTTGGCTTCACGGTCCCTCATGCGCCTTACTTCCCGCTCCTCTGGGGTCTCATTGTCCCGCCGACTTTTCTTGGCTGTGCGCTCTCGTTCCAGACGCTGTAGCCGTACTTCCAACGGCTCATTCTGTCGGCGTAGGGCCCACTTGCGAACGCTGGGGGTCTGTGCTTCCAGTAGCTTACGGTAGGCAGCACAATTGTTGCACACAAGCAGAATTCCAGCAGGGTACACGGGAGGGCTAAAGGCAATGTCCTTTCCCTCAGCACTGGAGGGACCCTCACTGTGGGCTGGGGGTAGGGATTCCATATTAAGTACTTCAGGGAGTTTCTCACTGGAATACAAAAATTTGGGTTGTTAGGGTCTCCTAGCAAGGCTCAGGTATACAGCTCTGACTTAATGCTGGTCCTACTAGGCCAGTTGCTCCAAGTTCACCACTAGGGGTCAGATTTGAGTACTTGGGAGACCTCTGACCTCCCCCACCTCATACCTTCTCTGGGCTTGGGTGGTCTACCACGTTTTAAAGCCCTCCCGGAGTTAGAGACTGAGCCACCTGCCAGATATCCCCCACAGATGTGCAGGGTTCATTCCAGCTGGCTGGTGGTGTTTCTAAGAGCTGTGCAGGGCAGTCCTACTGTGGAAATGGTGGTTCCTCTTGAGGTAGAGGCTGCCTTTAGGGGAGTTCACCCCTCCTGCCCTGGCCGATTCTGCATTGTATCCTAGGCAAACTTAACTAGGACACAATTCATACAGTTCCAGCCTTCCTGGGACACAGTACAGACTGTGTCCTCACATCAGGGGCCTTTTAGCTCCCTGTAACTTCTCTAAGCTTTATCATGAATGTTATTGGACTGCCCCCAACATCTTTGTAGATGAAAATATTACTCTAATAGGGAAAGAAATGAGAATTCATTTCCCTTTGGGGATATCTAATGGAACGGATTTATTTATTGGCTTCATTACTTGTATTTCCAGAGTCAGTCACCTTTGCATTACCTATCTCTAGGCTTTCTTTTCATTTGTGAAAGCAGAACCCACACCCAATAATCTGTTCCCAGAGCAAGAGGGTTAGGTGACCAGCTAACCTGTTAAACGTGGCATGGCTGGTAAAACGGGCTCCACACACAGCACAGTTAGACCTCTGGTCCTCCGAGTGGATTAGGAGATGACGACCCAAGGACCCCGGGGAGCTTAGGGCCCGGCCACAGACAGGACACATGTAGCTCTTGGCGCTCACCACTGCCGCAGTGTGCTGTAAAACAGAGCCTTCATCTGTCAGCTCAGGCTTCCTTTAAAGTAATCTACACCCACTTAGAAACTGCTCTCTGGTAAATGTTCCTTTTCCTTAGTCTCAGAACAAGGAATTTGCAACTATTCTCCCTGCTTAGCACCTGGAAAAGTAAGAGTCTCTTCTGTTAACGACCCTTTAGAAGGGCCAGGCCAATCCGATTATTGTTCAGATTTCATTACAGTTTTGACTATATTCTGGAACATGTAGCTGGCTTGTAAACAACAAAGCTCCAGAGCCAGAGCCCTCTTCAAAACCTGCAAAGAATTCATGGTTGGGATAATTTCTGTCTGTAGCCTCACACTGTGCAGGTACAGGTGCATATTAAGGGAGCAATGAAAGCCAAGTGTAAAAGCTGGCAAGGAAGACTGGTATCCAAAAGCATTTTGTCCTGCCTTTTCTTAAATCCTCTGAAAAACAATCTTCTAAAAGGCCTCCCTTCATGAACCAACTACGCAAAACCCAGGCTGCCATGTGTGCTAACGCCTTTCTAGTACAGATCACAAGGCAGAGGTGCTCTGCGACTGGATCAGAGAGCAGAGCACGAAAAGCTTGTGTTCTTCTGATCCCCTCATTTACACTTCTTCTAGTATAATAGAAACATTTATGTGAACTCATTTTTTCTTCTTTAAAACAAGGCCTCATTATTAACAGATGTTAGTTTCTATTTCACTATTTAAAATATGCATTGAAGCACCTGGGTGACTCAGTGGCTCAGGTCATGATCTCAGGGTTGTGAGATCAAACCCTGCACCCTGCACTGGGCTCCATGCTGGGTGTGGAGACTGCTTAGGATTCTCTCTCCCCCTCTGCCCCTGCTCCACCCACCCCTAATCGATACATAAACAAACAAAAGTGCATTAAGTAATTTGGAAAAAAAATATTTAATTTTCAGAGTGTGTCTGTCTGGGAACCCAGAACAGGTTTACCCAACACATTCCACTTATTCTTTAAAACATTCTGGGGACTAGAGTGGAGTCTTACTGGAAGCAGCAACCCAAGGTTCCCCTGGGAGCTGGAGGCAAAGGCTAAACCAGGTGCCGGCACCCGTGTTCTGGAGCGCGTGGCTCCCCAGCCCATACCTGGTACACATGAGCAATCAGCTGCTCCCGACTCCCACAGTCTAGCTGGCACAGGGGACACTGGCAAAGTCCAAGTAAAGGGTCAGAATTCAAGTTCCCTGTGACCTGCAAATCAACAAGTAGGCAATTCATTAAGACTGTTTACCACTCTTTGCCCTACCCCTACTTCTTTTAACAGGGTGTCCTGTTAAAAGGAATACAACCTGATATCACGTGTTATTCTTAGGTTCCCATTATGGACTGAAGGGAAAAGTAATAGGGAAAGGGAATCACATTTACTCCTATCTTTATTTTCCCCAAGGCTTCCTGCCCTGAGGACACAGGGCGGCCCTAAGAGAGCTGATCTATCCCCCACTCCCCACAGTAAACTCTGCAGAGAGAAGATTAGTTTTCCTCCTGCTGTGCTTCTTGCAGGAATCCTCAGGAAACACATTAGAGAGAAGTTGGCACCTCAGGTAACACTCTGACTTATATTTGCAGAGTACACTTCAGAAGTCGGCTGATAGTCTTGTAAAAGTGGATATTCTGTCTGGAAAGAAGTGGGGAAGCTGTACCTGGGTTAGTGATAGGTGGAAGGATAGGAAAGCTGGTGTGATGAGAGCTGTGTGTGGGGTTTAGGTAAATGGAGCTGTGAAGGAGGAAACTCTTTACATGAAGGCCTATGAGACTACCAGAGGCAAGATCGTTACTGTGAATCAAGCACATCAGAGCCAAGTAGAAGGGCTGGGGGTCCTGAATTCGGGAGCTGTTGTCACTTGCCTCGTGCTCTGCCACTTCATTCCCACCAACAGGCTGTTCCGTATTTTCTAACTCTTTTTCCACTTTGACCACCCCTCCATCTTCCTCTGATGTGTGGGAAGAGACTTCATCTTGTGTGGTCTCCTCTTCATCACCCTCACTGTCACCTGGAACATACAAATTGGTCACTTGTTCTGATTTTTGCATGAATACATCTTGAGTTGCTTTCCATCTTAGAGTTTGTAGCTATAATGGAAAACATATTCAAGTCTTCCACAATGGAGTTTGTATCAATGTACAGTTGGTATAGTTGGGTACAAATCATGTTGGTAGAAGAGCTATAGCTATTGCTTATAATGCCATTTACATTAAAGAGAAAATCTCAGGCAAAATTGCATTAGACAACAGTTATTGGGCCCTGTACGTTATCCTAAAAATAATTCTTACACGATTCCAAACATCTCATACTTGAAATCACACCTCCCACGCACCTCACACCATGCTCATTCCCACAACACACGAACTCTGCCTTACCCACACTTCTCACTGATTCTATTACTTACTTTTCTCCATAACCCCCCTGGTACAGTTTTTCCAATGGCATCACATGTACTATTCTATTCTGAGTCCCACTAATCCTTTCTCTCTCAACAAACCCTAAGGCACACTTAAGAGAAAAACCAACAAATTTTTTTCTTCCTCTTTTCAAGAGATGTAGTAGTGATGTCACCTTATAGGGAAAGATTTGTTCAGTCCAGTGGAAAAAAGAGTACAGCAACCAACCTTAGGCCATTTGTTATGCTACCTGACTCAGGGTGTTCTTACTCTGCTAGTAACTCAGAATTCTAGGCTAAATAAATCCATTGTTTCTGTTGGTTCTCTGGATTATCTGACAGATAACTGACTGTATTAAGTAAAGGGAACAGGCCATTCTTTAGGATGAAATATACTTTCTTGTGACTAAAGTAAGAACTGAGTTTGTTTTCATTTAGGAGATAGGATGTGGCTATGGGGGGAGTGGTCTGCCTGTGACTGGGGGATCTGCAAGGTTTTTATGGGCTGATGTTTTCCCCTATTACTTATAAAATGGTAGGGGAAACATTAAAAAAAAAACACACACACACATTAAAAAAGGGAATTTCTAAAAGGGAAAAAAAGTTCTAGTACCTTGAAGATCACAAGAAGGAAGCCAAGTCTAGGTAAGCTGTGAGACTCCAGCCCCAACCCAACCACATTAAGATCCTGGATTCCTGGGCCTGACTATGAGCAAAAGAAATACAAGGTAGACTTTCACCTGTGAGACTCAGCTTTTCCCGCTAACAGCATTTCTTGTCTTCTTTCTACTACTACCTTGTATAATTCTGAAATCCACCAGCATCTGGGCAAAACTGATTACATTCCTTTTCTTCATAAGAAAATCTAACCAAATCATCTGCTAGTAGTTACATATGTCTCTATTAGATATTCTACTTGTTTGGGGGACTGGATTTGGGCCCTGTATGCCTTATTCCCTAGCCCAAAGCTTTCATCTGAATTCATCTAAATAATGAAGGACTGGAACAGATTAAATCATACCATATTTTCTCACCAGTTTATTTGGAATATTTGTAAACTTAGTCTAAGACAACATTGTATCAGACACATTACATGAGTGATGAAAAATTCCAAACATACCTCTCTACTAAAATGATTTTTACAAAATAAGTATGCCATCTAGAGGGACGATGCAGCTTTTCCAGAATGGAAGCCTATTAGACTTTATAGATGTTGCCATTCCTATCCTGTTACTCAAACGGGTAGCTCCCACAGGTTTTCTAGAAAACTTTGGTTCATTTTTCTTTGCTATTAGATGCTAAATTATTACTGTTTTTTTGTTGCTAAGTTATTACTTAGAGTGAAAACTGTAGTTCCTAGAAGGTGCTGAATTCTTTCCTTTTTTATTCTTCAATCCCAAATGTGGAGAAAAATTTAAAAATCTCACTCTGAATTGACAGTAATACCAACCAATATCAGATGGATGTGATTAGTAAAGTAAGGAGATCATTCTAGGAAATGTGTTTGTTCAGGCAGCTCACGGAACAGATGACCTGTGAGGCTCAGCAAGATACCAGCCACTGTCTTTCCATCTCTTTCCAGGGATTTACTTAGGACTTGGTGTGGGAAGACCTTGACTTTAACATTTTACTCCTTTTTAAAAATTCCATTAAAAAAAATTTTTTTTAAAGTAATCTCTGCACCCACTATGGGGCTCAAACTCACAGCTCCAAGATCAAGAGCTGTCTGTTCTACCGAGCCAGCCAGGTGCTCTGACTTTGACTTCAGCACTTCATATGATGCATAATCTCATTAGTAAGGAAATCCTCTTATATAACGTTATAATGAAATCTCAAGCAAAAATTTCATTAATGCCACTCTTACATTTTGTTAATTATGAGTAAATAGATTCTAGGAGACAGAGATTCTTTTCAACTGACCTAACTCAGGGACAGGTTGAGCACTAATAATCCCTACGCCCCTGTCTATCACAGTCATCACAAACCTATCTCTGTATGGTACTGCACCAAGTAAGCAGTCCATGAGTTAAAAAAAATATATAATACCAAACCTGTCCTCTCTCTGGACAAGCATATGCTCGTACACCTTAGAACATCTTTGGGAACACTGAGGATCCACAAATCTTCTTCTTCATATCTTCCTCCCAACCCCCATGCACAATCCCCAGAGCACACACACTCTGATAATTCTTCTCCCATTGCCCTGAGTCATTACCAGAAGGTGCAGAACTCACTGCTACTGGAGTCCTGATCTCTTAGTTGTTGGATAGCTTGTCGCTGACTGCCAAGTTCTCCAGGAAAATCAGTTTTCATCATCGCCTGGCGGGCTTGCTCTTCTAGCCCAGCAAATACTTGATCCCCTGGTGGTCACAAGGAAAAATAGTCAGGCCACCAGCTGGGCAGCATGTATCCCCAGGGAAGCTGGTTGAAAAGTCAGACCATTCAAAGGTAGGAGACAGGCAGGTACCCCATGGTGGGGTCATCCATCACTAAGTCAGCTTGCTGCCTCCTGGAGTTCTGGGCACCACTACTCTTCCCGGGCAGTAAGCCAGATGCTCTAGAAAGCATCACTTGCTTAAATCCTCCTAATCTTGACTCCTTTCAAAAGGTAATCAATTTCTACTTTACAAATTTAACTTCAGAATCTCAATTCCATTTATAACCTTCCATCAGGATTGGCGAGAGAGGCAGAGAGGCGAAGTGATAGGATGATAAAGATAGGGCAACAAATCTGGGCACAATCTCTGATTCTTAGTATACTAACACTATGGCCGTGGCTCAGTGTCTAGCTCTGACTACAAACAAGTGCTTCAACTAACCCTTACAATAACAATCTCTCTAATCTCATCTTCAGCCATCTTCTTTCCAAGACATGCTCTGGAAGTTCTTCCTTGACTCTACTTCTGTGTCTATCAGAATAAACCGCAAGCAAATCAACAACTAGCTGAATAGTAGATTAAAAGAACAAGTAATACATGAACGAATTTTTGCTGAGGAACAAACTCCCTGAAAGACAGCAACCAATTTGCAACAATATTTTATCAGTTTCCTTGGTCAACGTGGTCTGTTTTCTTTTTTCTTTTCTTGTAATGGAATATCCAAGAGCCCTGGACCTGTCCTTGATTATGCATTTACTTTCGATGAACTCTGCCTAGGATCTGTGTGGTTATTGAAGAGTTAACATTTAAGTGCTCTTTTATTTCCAAGAGGCCAAGCAGGAGAAAAGAGAATTGGGTTTCTCGAGGTTTCCATTATCTCAGTCAGAGTGGAAACTACAGTCCCCATTCTCCAGCCACCAAGAGAGACTAATAAAAAGCCCTAGTGAAATGTCTGACAATAGGCCAGGCGCTTTCTTAATGGAGAGAAAGGAAAGTAAACAGGCTCAGATTCCAAGACAGGATACAATGAGGTAGGAGAAATGGTCAGTTGACCTGTGCTATAAGTCCTTGGGCAATCTGACATGAAGTAGGCTTCATGTGATTCACTTTAGGCATTTGTTCTGCAAAAATTCAGTGAGCATCCATATGCTAAGTGTTAAACACTAATAATTACTATTTGGCATGTCCTAGTTCCAGGCTCTATGTTAAGTGCTTTATAATTTCTATCTTAAAGATTCTCTGCAAAACTCTATGTGTTAGGTATTCTTCCTACCCATACTTTACTTAAGAGAAAACTCAGGTTTATAGGAAAGCAAAGTATTTGAACCGAGGTCTGTACAGCTCTAAAATCCTTATTTTAAACTGCTTTCAAGCAGAGATGTGGGGTTAGATAGTTCATCAGAGTGATTTTGCTGAAAACAAACACTTATCTCTGTGAGAAGAATGGTTCTGATCATAGCGATAATGTTACCTTTGTATCATAAGAATCTGATGCTACACCTCAAATACCAAAGTAACATTCTCAGGGCCAGTAATTGACAAAGAGACCTATCATTTTGATGGTTCTGATACCCTATGATAAGTTACCATGCTGGGGCTACTCTGATCAATACTGTGAGTGGGAGTAGAGGTGTTGAGGGTTCAAGTGAACTTCTAGCCACAAAGCCCTCCAGTAAAAGAAAAATAAGCAGCTTTAAGTCCATTTTTAAAATATCACAATCACAAACTGGGTATAAATTACTGCTAGAGAAGGCAAACAGTGAATTCTATTATAGCACCTCCTCACTCTTTTTGCAGAAGGAAAATACTTTTCTTCATGGTGGTTGTACTGTAACCACAAGACCGTGGTCAAGTGGACTGTTACTGAATTCTTCTGGATAGATGCATGCTTCCGGACATGGAAACTATGGGCAGAAATGGCCCTAAGGGATATATTATATACCAGCAGATAATTATCAAGGGGCAGACCATTCTCATCAGTGACACTTCTCATCTCTAAAGAAACCTACTCGGAAACAAACTAGGTTTATAACATACGAAGAATACTTATTTCCCCCCTTAATTACCAAGGGTAATTACCATTGGATTAGTGAAAGGGCATCTAAAAGGATGACTTTCCAGATCAACTAGGAATTCAGTTTAGACCCATAAACTTGAGCTCAACATTTTTGTCTATTTATGTTGTCTAATATTTAGGCCTTCACAGAACAGAGAAGAATCTATCTAGAAGATGTCCCTGTCTAGGACTTTTGCTGGCAATCTCACTTAGGATTGTTGGAATGAATTAATTGTTATTCCTTTTTGGCTGTTTGGAAAGAAAAACTGTGCTCTTCTATTTGGTTCTATTCCTGACTTACAAAGGCCAATGGAAACTTTATTCCTTAGGGCTATTCCTATCAATATAAAGCAAAATATATAAAAATTATTAGAAAAGTGATTTTGGCTTATCTCATAGGAGAAGGTAAATGAATGATCCTCCAGTAGTCACTATTTACCTAAGCTCTAAATCCCACTCTCCAGAATTATCCTTTCATAAAAAGATAGTGATACCTTTTACTTACCTAAAAGTATGTCATAATAACTCAAGTCAAATGTGATCCATAGAGATACAGGTGCTTAAGAAGTGTTACATAACTGCCTGCTTTTATAATGCTGAATTATTATTTCCTTCTATCTTGAGACTATTGGAGTAGGTTAAAAAAACCCTCAGGTCCCTAGATATTAATGTAGGGCAACCATCTTATTTAACATGGGTATTTATTTGTCTATTAATAGTTGAGAACAAGTCGTCTAAGCTCTACAGTAAAAATGAAGGTGCGAGCTCTCTCTTTTTTGGCGGAGGGGGGTGGTACGAAATCAAAATACTGTTTGATTTGGCTAAGGTTTTTCAGACCAGACAAGAACAAGGCCATTCTAGCAAGTTTGGAGAACAGACGAGAAGCCTGGGATGAAAGTTACTAGAAAGGCAAAGATTTACAATTCTCTGTATTGAGTCCTTGGTGCAATTAAATAAATGCCAATTTCTGGCTGACTAAAATAAAGTGAAGCAAAGCAGCTAAAAAAAAAATTCTAAGAGAGCAGATGTCAAATTCAGAAAAAATGAGCTAATCTTGGGAATGAGGAGCTTAGGATTCCATTCCAGCTGACAGTCTCTAAAACCCAAGGTACTACCACATGCTGGGAACACAGCCATTTACCTCACAAGGATGCTGACAGAACGAACAAGGACATAACAAGTTGTGCTTTTTGGAAGAGAAGGGACTTTAAAGGCTTTTTTCCCTACTTGTCTGTAAAAGCCGAGAAGATTTTACTGAAGTTCACAGTTTTTAGCTTTGTTTGTACTTTGCAATCTGAAAACAAAAGTGTCTTAAAAAGTTTTTCTTAAGGAAAAAAAAAAGTTTTCCTTTTCTTAGTGGTTTGCTTGGCATAAACACACCAAATGAGAGTGTACAAGGGACTCTATTTTCAACCTCTCTAGAAACAGCTGACAGAAACTTGTACTCAGAAGGAGGTGAGATGAGGAAGGTCTAATAGTTTCTCTGAGACTAACAATTCTGGGCTTTTATTCAGAAAGCTCTGTGTCAAATCTGTTAATGAACTGAACAAACTATACACGAGTACGCCTGGATGTTTCTGGGGAAAGGAGAAATCATGACAGTAATTTAGATAAGCCGAGTAACTGCCAGCGCAGCCTGCCCATTGGCTTCTAAGGTGGATCTGACAAATGCTGTCACGCTACAGCAGTAGGATTCTTAATACATCCTTTGAGGCGGGCTTTGAGCTTCATGCCACACAATCTCCTTCCCAGAAGGCAGATGTAATGGAGCTCAGCCATTACTCTACTCAAGTGCCGACTGGCTTTAACATTTCAGCAAAGCTTGTGCAGACATTCTCGCCTTCCAGACCTTGAGTCCATTCCATTTACTTTAAATAGACGAGCAGCATTAAATTCAATACATTCGAATGGTTCAATTTCACTGCAAGGAAATAGGAGACTCCAGTGGCCAGAAGACTGAAATTACCTATTCCTACTTGCCGTTATTGTCCTGGGCAATGAGAAGATGCCCTTTTGAAAAAGGTAGGATTGGCTTCAGTCCCTGCATAGTCATTAGGTAGAAAGTCCGGAGACACCAGCAAACCTCAGTGTCTTTTCTTCTTTAGTCAGGCTTAGTCCATTACCTGAGAAGCCTCCACGGTTCCCTACCCAAATGCATCACAGCCCTTCCCTGGGGGTCTGCTTTTGCAGGTGAACATTTCTGTTCACAGCCCTCTAATGGTCCCCAGCACAGAGCCCGCACAGTTCTACCCACTCTGCCACAATACGCTGTTCACACATTCTGGAAATGGTATTTCTGCCATTGTGTATGTATGATACTCTCTTCTCCATGGTCTGTGTGTCCCTCTGTTTTCTGACCTAATGCCAGCTCATCCTGCATTCAGCTACGGTGGGAACAGAGTCAGCGGTCAGATGTAAGCTCTGTGGACACAGGCACGGACCATATGGGCCTTCACTGGCTTCCCCTGGCCTTATCACAATCATGCCATCATCTCCGCCAGCTACTCGCCTTAAATCTAACCAAGTCTTTTTGGACAGGTGCTTTTACAGGTAAATGCCCAACTCCTGTGACAGCCTTATTTGTGAACACCTCATCTCTACTAAAAGTACCTTTCCTGCCCTGCCTTCTTGGGGTCACATCTGTGTCTTTTATTAATACTCATTTTCAACCAGAGAGAAGACTATCTTCCTAAACCTCTGGGTTGGATTACCTGGGCTAGAGATACTGCTCTTAACAGTCCTCACATTCAGGCCTACCACATTTCCACTGTTTTAGCAGCAATTTCTAAACCCTGCCTAAACCACTCATTCATCTTTGTATTAAGCAGACTTCCACTGCCACCTATTCCAGAATATACTCCTAGAAATATCAGAGTTGTTCTCTTAAAAAACCTTCCCAAGACTTAAGTTGAAGAATTATTGTATATGGAGGTCTGCCACCCTAATCTCATTAACCCATACAATGTTGAAGTCCTCCTACTTCCTCTGTTCGCACTGTTTCCTCTCTCTCTTGAAGTTACCCAATACGGTACATAGTACCTGACATCCAGTGTGTTTGTAATAAATTTTAATCCTCTTATCTTAAACTCCTTGACTAATGTATTCTCTCATATGTAGAGTTCTTTCCTCAAGAACAGGTTTTTACCTGTGGTAATCATGCCACTGAATTCTCTTCAGATGTTGCTGTACCTTATTTAGTCAGTCCTCCATAACAATAGGGTGCTATTTGGCTCTTTTTTAAACATTTGGGTCAGGATGCTCATCTGCCCAGATCATAGGAAACTGGTTAATTCCATCAAATCTGCACAGTTATATTGTTAAAGAGAAACTTTTGAATATCCTCTATTATAAGCAGTGCTAGAAGTAGAGAGGAATAGCAGGAAATATAAAAAGGACATAGTCTCTCTCTAGAATTCTGTAATCTAATTGATGAAATAAAACATACATATAAAACTGGTGAGAGGGGCGCCTGGGTGGCTCAGTGGGTTGGGCCGCTGCCTTCGGCTCGGGTCATGATCTCGGGGTCCTGGGATCGAGTCCCGCATCGGGCTCTCTGCTCGGCGGGGAGCCTGCTTCCTCCTCTCTCTCTCTGCCTACCTCTCTGCCTACTTGTGATCTCTGTCTGTCAAGTAAATAAATAAATAAATCTTTAAAACTGGTGAGAAACAATGCAAGGCAATAATGCATACCTGGTTTTCCTGTTACTAGTCTTTCTCTCATGTGATCCATCCCATATTCTGCTTCATAGTCCCTAAAACACTACATTCTAAATGTCAATCCACATGCTCTGCTTGAAAACCTTCAGTACCTCCCTATAGTCCACGGTATATAGTATGAACTTGGACTGGTCTTCAGGCCTCTACAATCTAGAATTTAACATCTCCAACCTCATCTTGTGTCCTGTGACATCCAGATAAATAAAACTTCTGCTTCATACAAAGTCTCCTTATCGCCTGAACATATGCATCCCTCCTTTTTTTTTTTTTTTTAAGATTATATTTATTTATTTTAGAGAAAGAGAGACACAGGGAACACAAGTGCAAGTGGAGGGAGGGGCAGAGGGGGGGGAGAGAGAATTCCAAGCAGACTCCAAGCTGAGCATGGAGCCCAATGTAGGGCTCAATCTCACGACCGAAGATCACAACCCAAGCCAAAATCAAGAGTCAGACGCTTAGCCCACTGAGCTACCCAGGCATCCCTGTGCATTCCCCCTTATATCTTCGCTTACATGATTTCCCCTACTGATTTTATCTCTTCCTTCTTCTTCTTCTTTTTTTTTTTAAATCCATTTCCTACCTTCTAAGGCCCAGTTCAAGTTCATAGTTTAGGGCCTCTTCCATGAAGCATTCCCTCCTTCCTCAGTCCATGGAACTCTCTCCCTCTTCTTAACTTCTGTTGTACACACAGTCTACAGCACCCCTATATGGCACTCAGCATATACTACCTTGTGTTTTTAGATATTATTTTATGTATCTGTAGCTACATTATAGCCTTATATATCCTTACATTGTTTTATAGCCCTGGCATCTAGCACAAGGCTTTGTACAGATATCCTATAAATGTTTATTAATATGATCAAGTATACCTACTAAAACAGGTTTCTAACACCTCCAGCAACCACATTTTAAAATCTTGTTCAAACTCTTTAACCCTATTTTCCTTCACAAACTAGTGTGAGCCTTTCACCTAAATTCAGATGACTCTCTCATTTCAACCCTTAATGTACCCAGGTTCCAGAAGACAAAACCCAGTACTCACAGTGAACTTTATTCGGATTTGTCTGTTTCCGACGGGACATGTTTCCCTGATCTGAGAGCTCTGGCCTTTCCCAGTTTCACAACTGGATATGTTACTACCTCCTTGCAGGATGCTGACCTATAATAAAAAGGATATTGTTAGCACATGTCATTTCTGCCAGAAATTAGACAAAATTAAAGATAAAAGAAGACTTTAAAAAATAGTTATTAAGCATATAAAACTCACCAGTTATAAATAATAGAATTTTAAAAAGAAAGAAATGAATAGGTCTCTAGCACAACATCAAGATCCCAAGAAGTTGGAGAGGAGACTCCTTCAAAGGATTTAGAGAATTTCACTCTAAATCTATCTGTGGAATCCAGAATACTATTAAGTGATCATGATCAAGGTCAGAGGATAGAAAAGGAAGCAAAAAACTCAGGCAAACAGCTTCAGAAGCACTGCAGGCTCAAAGGGATAACCCCTGTGAATGCAAAAGGAAGCAAAAGGGGGTGGCAGCTCACGTATTACACGCCCACTGGAAGTCAGGCCCTGCAATCTGCACAAATGGGAGCCTCCAGATTTTTTTTTTCCCAAAGTTATCTTGTCTGGAGGTGACAAAGCATCCCATCCCTGTGATACAGGAAATGTCTCAAAATTTTAGGCATCTATTAATGAGATCAACATGGAAAATAGAGCCTTTATCTAGTGGGGTATGCACAGCACTGAGCACTGTGGATGACAGGGCACTAGAACAATTAAGCTTCCAATGTTGAAGATGAGCTCTCACCAGAACAGCCAGATGCCATCCACACTGTTGCTAATTCAACACCTCAGTGTAGAACATCAATCTGGCCCCGCTCACATGCTTTGGAGTGACGGTCAAATTTAATAACTTTAGTGCCTCCTTTCAATTCAGCCTCTATGTAGCAAGACATCAGTGGGAAGAACAAAGAGAAAAGCTCCCCAATTGAGAAGTGCTGCAGAGACCTGCATCTGCTTCCCTGAAATTGGAGGGAACAGATACCTAAGCCTGGAGGTTCCTGGTTAGTTTATAAGAAAGACTTTCCCAGCAGTAAGTGTTGTTAGAGAGTCTGAAATGGATTAGTAGTGAAAACTGTGAAATTTTCTATGAAAGCACAGTGAATAAACAGATTAAAAAGAGAGACTGTCTTTCCTACCAAAGATAAGAATATGGATCTGATCACCCTCTAAGTTTTCTTTCAGTCCCTGCATTTTCAAACTGTACTTAACATTGAATAAACAAGTAGTTCAATGCCTTACAAGGCCTTATGAGAGGCACTGCTAACTATACTTTGCACTGCAGTTACTTAAGACTCATCTCCAGTTATGCCAACTAACTCCTCAGTGTAGCTAGAAAGGATCTCAGACCTGTAATCAGATCCTGCCTCCCCTTACCAAAAGAAGAAAGAAACCGCAAATGGCAAAGACAGGCCTCCACAGGAAGTGGCAAAGGAAGCAGCTTTCGGGCAGTCTTCTATCATATCTGCATATCAAACATAGTTCTTTTTCAGACCTTAAATTAAACAACAACAACAACAAAAAACAACCAACAACCCCAACTCCAAATGCATACAGTATAAATCAATGTTAACTGGTTAAAGGGCAGTATGTATTTGTGTTCTAAGTTTTGTTTTCCTAGGTCATTTCTTTCTAATCAAGTAGTTACTTTATTAATGGAAGCAATGAAGGCATATTCACTTTGGGTCTTTTCCTATAACTCTGTGGAATCACAAAGTAGAAAGTTGAATAAAATGCAGGTTGTCTATCATTTTTTCCTAAAATTTGCAGAGCTACGCCTATTATGTAAGGGAAAAAATGAAATATTAACTAATCTTTAAATTTTCTCTCTTCATCAAGATTAGAAATTGAAACTGTAAGATAAAAGTAATGACGATCCTTCCGAATGAAGACCAAATAACTTGAGACAGGCTCAATTCAGATCATCTTGGTGAGGCAACAGTTCAATACTAAAGCTACAAGTCAGAAACACAGATGAGTATCTGCATATTTAAATAGGCAGTGTCCACTCCACTTCACAATCCTCCTAGTGGCCGAATGGGGAACTGACCAGATGGTACCCAATGGGACTTCACACCTGAAGGATTAAGGGGAAAAACAGTAAAACACCCCTTCCTCCCTCAAAAAAAGAAAGTCCGTGGAGTCGTGGACTCTAGAAAATAAAAAAACAGAAAGTACACACACACATAAACAGCAATGTAAGTGCATTCTTGACACTACAGCAAGATCTCAGAAGTTAGACAACAGTTTTATAGGCAGTAAAAGCTAAAATTCATAGACACATTGCCTTAAAGATCACGCATTCAGTTTTACTTTTAACACTGCCTCAGCTCCCAAACCCGAATCTAAAACCAACACAAAAATGTAAATGGAGAGCCGCCTGAACATCACCATCTGGAAGAAAAAACGGGACAGGAAGAAAGGTAAACAGTGAGATTCAGGTTTACAAGGGGTTCTATATAAAAAGGAAGGAAGCTTTGTCTTTCGACCGAGGTTATGAGTCCTTTGGAGGGGGGCCAACATCTCCCCTTAACATTATCCCTGCTCTCCCACAGGTGTTAGGTTGCAGCTTCCAGAACACACCACCGACTTGAGCATGAAAAAAAAAAAAAAAGGTGAAATCCAATCTTTAAAAAAAGAGGGTGCACTCCCACCTCCAGCTCTGGTGCCGTTCCCACGGAGCAAAGTAAACTCGCCTGAATCCCAGTGATTTTTATCTGCCAAAAGGGAAAGGACAAGAAAGCCGGTCACGTAGCTGCCTCACTGACCCTGTTCCCACTTTCTTTGGTCTGGAGCATGTGTACCGAGATGGTCCTTTTGGCTGCTTCAAGCATGAGCACAGGTAGATTCCCAGGAATTATCGACAAAAGCCAGAGGTCTTCCGAGGCGGCTCAGACAAACCCTCAGACGACACAGTCTTCTCAGAAATCTAAATTTAGAAGCCGTTCTGCGAGACCGCGACGCTGGACTGACACCCGGGTCTGCACTCCCACGCCCATCCTCCCCCTCCCCCGGCTCCACCCCAGCCTGTCAGACGCCGGGGCCGCCCCGGCTGTGCCCGGCCCTGCCCGACCTGGGCCCACCGCGGGAGGGCGGCGGCGCGGACGCCCCTCCCGCGCCCGAGACCGCCAGAGGGACTGAAAGAGGAACGGCCGGTGGGGAGCCAGCCGGGTCCGGCCTCGTCTCCGAAACCCGGCGCTGGGCGAGCGTCCGCGCCTGGGCTGCTCCCGCCCCCCCGGCCAGAGCAAGCCGGAGCCCCCTCCCCAGACACAGACAAAAGGACCGACAGCCGGCAACAAGAGGGAGGGCGAGGAGCCCCTGCATCCTCAGCCTAACCCAGGAGGGGAAGGAGACGGGGTTCTTTTTACCCGGCGCCTCGGCGCTCTGCGGCGCTCCGCGTCCGTGGGCCCCGCCTCCGGACAGACGGACCGCCGGACAATGGGCCCCGGACCGCAGCTCGGACTGGCCGGGCCGGGGCTCTCCGGGACTGAGCCCCGGCAGGCGGAGGGCGGCTTCGAGCCAAGCCGGTGGCGGGGAGCCGAGGGGCGGCGCTGCAGACGGACAAAGCCAACGGCAGACAGACAGACGGAGGGGGAAAAGATGGCGACGCGGGCGGCGGGAGCGCGCTGGTCGCGCACCCGCAGCCAGTGAGGCGCGTGCACGAGCCTCTCCTCTCTCCCTCCCCCCTTCTCAGGGCTGGTCCCCCTCCCCGCTCCTCAGGCGCGCGCCCGGTGGCGTGGGCGGGGCTTGAGGGGAGAGGGGGGTCTGGGGAGGCGGGACTTAAGGGAGCATCCAATCACAGACGTGTGAGGGGGGGGCCTCGCCTCCATCCTCGCGCCCCGGGGACCACGCAGCTTCGCCTCCTCTTCGGTCTTTCTTCATCCAGGTTAGCCCCTCGGCTCCCCTATCCTTTCCTGGACCTGAAAGTCACCTCCGATACTGTTTCGTTTTTTTTTTACCCCACCGTTGAGTTTAGCCACAAAACCCACATCCCCCAACCACAGCTCCACCGCAGGCTCCCCCTCGCCTTAGCTCAACCTTAGTCTCTCCCCCAACCCAAACCCTCTTCCCTTGGTTCCCCCTACAATTCGCGGTTTTTTCGACCCCCAAGGCATTTAATGTGACCGAGACCTAGGGGCCACGGACCTTTGTGGGAGGGGCCAAGTTCTGCTGTCAGAATCTCAGAAGAGAAAAATCTTTACATTTCTTTTAGGCGTTTAAGTCTCCAGCATGATCGTTAACTAGTGAAATAACAGTAGCTGTAGACCTAGGGGCGTAAGATACAGAGCAGAGTAACTTTGGCACGGTTGTCACTTAAGGGACATTTGGGGCAATTGAAAGTGGTTAGACTCATTTCCTCCTTCCCTTGTCATCATCCCTATTTCCTCACTGCTTTTCCTTTCCCTCCTTTTATTCTGTCTTCTTGTGGAATGCCTAAGACTGCCTCTAACACAGCTTACCTGAAGTAGGGGATGCAGTGAAAAGATGGGATCTGGTAATAGAAGATCTAGCCTCAATTGAGTCCCAGCCCTACCACTGACCAGCCTGTGACTTTGAGCAAGTCCCTATGCTGAACCTCTGCTTCCCAAAATGTAAATTGGATAATAATGTAATAATTCGTAACCTCTGCTCTCAAAGGACTGTTGTAAACAGAGGATTAAGTAAAATGAAGATATGAAAGCATTACACAAATAGTCCTTGTGATTCCTGGCCCCAGGAAAGTAGAAGAGCTAATGAAGAGGCTGACACTTGTTTTTATAGCAACAAGTCCTGGTATTTGCATAAAGTGTTCTTGCAAAATGTTCTTCCCATAAGTCTCCAATGAGATGATATTATTTTCTGCCTCTTGTGTTTAATGTGAGAGAATGGCTATATTGAAGGAACTTGGTTCTTCACAATTGCTGGGTAAATAGGTTCATTCATTCATTTTATTGTGGCTGGGATATTTAGGTAGAAATCATTAATCTTTAATTTCAGTTAAGGAAACATTTTAATTTCATTTTAAATTTTAATTCCCAGATAACCAGAAAGTGGAATAGTCTCATCTAACCAGAAGTTTCTAAAACAGTTTCATATAAAAATGCAAGGTGGAAAAAATTGCATTACTAGTTATTTACTCAAAGGATACAAAAATATTAATTTGGATACATGCACCCCAGGGTTTATAGCAACATTATCTACAATAGCCATATTATGGAAAGATCCCAAACGTCCATCCACCGATGAATGAATAAAGATGTAGTGTGGGGTGAGTGGGTGGCTCAGTCGGCTAAGTGTTGGATTCTCAATTTTAGCTCAGATCATGATTTCAGGATCGTGATATCAAGCCACACGTTGGGCTCTGTGCTCAGTGGGGAGACTGTTTGAGGTTCTTTCTCTCTCTCTCCCTCTGCCCCTCCCCCTCCTCATGCATGCACATGCTCTCTGTCTCTCAAATAAATAAACCTTAAGAAAAGATGTAGTGTGTGTATACGCGCGCACACACACACACACACACACACACAAGAATACTACTCAGCCATAAAAAAAAAGTGAAATTTTGCCATTTACTGTGGCATGAATGGAGCTAGAGAGTATTATGCTAAGAGAAATAAGTCAAAGAACGACAATTACCATAAGATTTCATTCATGTGGAATTTAAGAAACAAAATAAATGAACACAGGGGGGAAACGAGATAGGCAAACCAAAAAACCACACTCACAAGTATAGGGAGGGGGGGGTGATGGGTTAAACGGGGTGGAGATTAGAGAGCATGTCACTTGTTGTGATGCGTAACTGGGTATTGTATGTAAGTGTTGAATCACTAAATTCTACACCTGAAACTAATTTAACACTGTCTCTATAACTAACGAAATTAAATAAAAACTTGGGGGAAAAATGCAAGCTGGAATAAACATTGACTTTCATACTTAACAGTAATTCTTGATGAGTTTAGACTGAGCGATGCCAATATAGCTTTGTCACTTTAAAGTTGACATAGAGGATATTTGCAACATGAAAATAGCAAGCAGGGGGCGCCTGGATGGCTGAGTGGGTTAAGCAGCTGCCTTCGGCTGGGTCATGATCTCAGGGTCCTGGGATCGAGCCCCGCATCGGGCTCTCTGCTCCGCAGGGAGCCTGCTTCCCTCTCTCTCTCTCTCTGCCTGCCTCTCTGCCTACTTGTGATCTCTGTCTGTCAAATAAATAAATAAAATCTTAAAAAAAAAAAAGAAAATAGCAAGCAGGTAAAACATTAGGAGAAAGCCTTCAGTGAAATTTCTTAATTTCATCATTAAGTTACTGTGTGAAGCTGGGCAGCTTGTTCTTTCTCCTTGAGCTGCAAATAAAATAGGATCACAATAATGCTATTCTTATAACCTTCTTGTTTCTCTGAGATGGTGTGACTCAGGTTATATTCAAATATGGGAAAAATTGCTAAATAAGGAATTAGTTTCTTTTCCCTCTGTTCTCACCTAAACTTGTGGATCTAGAATACTTTTTCATTAATCATGGATTTTTTTTTCAGCTTCATTTTTTATTTCCACTTTCCCAGTCAACTCAGTTGTGCTATTATTTTGCCACTTCAACTCTATAAACTTTTCCTTGAAATATCTTCCTAATCTGTTTTATATTTACTGACTTCTACAATGAGCTCATTAGGGCTTTACAAAATATAGGTAAGATAATTTAAAGAACTTCATTTAAACATTTATTAAGATAAAATTTACATACCATGAAATTTACACTTTTTTTTTTCCTGGTAAAGATTTTATTTTTTTTTTAAAGATTTTATTTATTTATTTGACAGAAAGAGACACAGCGAGAGAGGGAACACAAGCAGGGGGAGTGGGAGTGGGAGAGGGAGAAGCAGGCTTCCTGCAGAGCAGGGACCCCGATGCAGGGCTCGATCCCAGGACCCTGGGATCATGACCTGAGCTGAAGGCAGACGCTTAAACTACTGAGCCACCCAGGAGCCCCAAAGATTTTATTTTTAAGTAATCTCCACACCCAGCACAGGGCTTGAATTTACAACCCCAAGATTAACTGCTCTACCTTCTGAGCCAGCCAGATACCCCTGAAATTCATATGTTTAGAGTATGTAATTCAGTGGTTTTTAGTATATTCACAAGGTCATGCAACATCACCATAATCTAATTCCAAAACATTTTCATTGCCCCAAATAGAAACCCTATAATCATTAGCAGTAACTCCCCACTCTTCCTCCCCACAACCTTTGGGAATCACTCATCTACTTTCTGTCTCTGCAGATTTGCCTATTCTGGACATTTTACAGAAATGGAATCATACAATATGGGGCCTTTTGTGTCTGCTTCTTTCACTTGGTATAATGTTTTCAAGATTCATCTATGTTGTACATGTTAATATCCATTGTGTCAGTGCTTTATTGCTTTTTTTTTTTTTTAGATTTTTTTCTTTTTAAGTAAACACTACCTCCAACATAGGGGTTCTAACGCATGACCCTGAGACCAAGAATCACATGCTCTACCAACTGAGCCAGCCGAGTGTCCCAATACTTCGTTCCTTTTTATGGCTAAGTAATACTCCACTGTATGGATATACTATATTTTACTTCCATTCGTCAGTTGATAATTATTTGCGTTGTTTCCACTTACCAGCTTTTCTGAGTACTGTTGCTGTGAATATTTGTGTGTGATTTTTTTTTAAAAGATTTTATTTATTTATTTGACAGAGAGAGGTCACAGTAGACAGAGAGGCAGGCAGAGAGAGAGAGAGAGGGAAGCAGGCTCCCTGCTGAGCAGAGATCCCGATGTGGGACTCGATCCCAGGATCCTGAGATCACGACCTGAGCCGAAGGCAGCGGCTTAACCCACTGAGCCACCCAGGCGCCCTTGTGTGTGATTTTTGCGTGAACATATTTTTTCAATTCTCTTAGATATATACCTAGGAGTGAAATTACTGGGTCATATGATAACTCTAACTTTTTGAGGAACTGCCGGACTGTTTACCAAAGTGCCTGCATCAGGCTCTCTGCTTAAATCAATTTACATTCCTACCAGCAATGTAGGAGGGTTCCAATTTATGCACATCCTAGACGACACTTGTTATTGTTTTTCTTTTTTTACTATAGCCATTGTAGTGGGTGTGAAGTGACAACTTATTGTGGTTTTGACTTACATTTCCCTGGTGACTAAGGGTGTTGAACACCTTCTCATGTGCTTATTACTAACCATTTGAAGAATGCCTTATACAACTCCTTTGCCCATTTTTAAATTGGGTTTTTGTCTTTTCAGTGTTGATTTTGAATGTTGTTGTTTTTCAATATTCTGGTTAGACTAGACTCTTAGAGAATCTGTGACTTCCAAAATTTTCTGCCATTGTGTAAGCTGTCTTTATTCCTTGGAAGCACCAACGATTTTTATGTATGAAGTCCAACTTGTGTATTTTTTCTTTGGCTGCTTGAGATTTAGGTGTCATATCTAAGAAGCCACCTCCTAGTCTTCAGTCATGAAGATTTACATCCATGTATTCTCAGAGTTTTCTAGTTTTGGCTCTTACATTTAAGTTTTTGATCCATTTTGAGTTAATTTTTGTATAAGTGTGAGACAGGGAGTTGCAAGTTTATTCTTTTGCTTGTGGATATCCAGTTTTTCTAGAATTATTTGTCGAAAAGTCTATTCTGTCCCCATTGGTCTGCCTTATTATCCTTCTTGAGTATCAGTTGACCATAAATGTATGGGCTTTCTTCTGGACTTTCAATTATATACCATTGATCAATATGTCTATCCTTATGCCAGTATCATATAGTCTGGATATAAATCTTATATTTTAAGGAGATTGTTTTAACTTTTGAGTTTATATTTAATGTATTTTTTAAAATTTTTAATGAGTTTTATTTATTTGACAGACAGAGATCACAAGTAGGCAGAGAGGCAGGCAGAGAGTGAGAGGGAAGCAGGCTTCCCGGTGGGCAGAGAGCCTGATGTGGGGCTCCATCCCAGGACCCTGAGATCATGACCTGAGCCAAAGGCAGAGGCTTTAAACCACTGAGCCACCCAGGCACCCTTTGAGTTTATATTTAGAATCTAGATTATATTTTCATCCCTTTGGAGTCATTTAAGGAAAAATTAGATTTTCTAGGATGATTGCAATAATGATAAATGCTATGAAAACAATCTGATTTGAGACCTTTCTTTTGCTCTTGTATATGAACCCAAATCAGAATCATAATCATGATTTAATGCATTTTTCTTTTCATTTTTGATGAAATCAATATGCATGAATTTGAGGTAAAACCAGAATGTGAATCATCATGGATAATGGAAAGTATTATAGTCTCAAGATCTGGGTCAAGATCTGACCCTGGTGCTTACTGTTGACCTTAGACTCATCACTGTAGCTCTGAGCTTCATTCTTTTCCTATAAAAATGAACAATCACTTCTGACCCATCATTGCTTCATAGGAATGTCATGAGCCTCAAATTGAAATAATGTGTTTGTAAGTAACTTGTAAACTGAAAAATACCATAGAAATATTTAATATTCATATGTAGCCCCAATTAATGATATTAATAAGTTCTCTGAAGAAATCATTCCATAGGTGCTCTAAAAAATGCTCTTTATTTTTCTATAGGCCTATGAAAATGTCCAGACTGGTCCCTATTTTATATTTTTGAGACTTTCCCTTTTATTTTTTATTTTTTTTTCCTTAAAGATTTTATTTATTTATTTGACAGAAAGAGATCACAAGCAGGCAGAGAGAGAGGAGGAAGCAGGCTCCCTGCTGAGCAGAGAGCCCGATGCGGGGCTTGATCCTAGGACCCTGAGATCATGATCTGAGCTGAAGGCAGCGGCTTAACCCACTGAGCCACCCAGGCGCCCCCCCCTTTTATTTTTTAAAATATTTTATTTATTTATGAATTCATTTATTGGAGAGAGTGAGGACGAGTGGGGGAGGGGCAGAAGTAGAGGGACAAGCAGACTCCCCACTGAGGGTTGAGCTAAAGTCGGACACTTAACCTACTGAGCCACGTGGGTGCCCCAAAACTTTCCCTTTTCTAAACGTTAATGCTTAAAAGAATAAAGACAAGGGGCACCCAGGTGGCTCAGTCAGTTGAGCGTCCAATCTTGATTTTGGCTCAGGTCATGATCTCAGGGTTGTGAGGTCCAGCCTGAGTTAGCTCTATGCTCAGCAGAGAGTCTGCTTAGAATTCTCTCCCTCTGACCCTCCCCTGACGGTCTCTCTCTCTCTCAAATAATAAATCTTAAAAAAAAAAAGGTTGGGGGGACACATGGATGGCTCAGTCGGTTAAGTGCCTACCTTCAGCTCAGGTCACGATCCCAGAGTCCTGGGATTGAGTGCCCTGTCAGGCTCCTTGTTCACCAGGGAGCCTGCTTCTCCCTCTCTCTCTGCCTGCTGCTCTCCCTGCTTGTGCTCACATGCACATTCCCTCTCTCTCTCTGAGGAATAAATAAATAAAATCTTAAAAAAAAAAAAAAGGAGAAAAGACAAATTACTCTCTGCCCATCATCTTTCCCTTCTCTCATACAAAAAGTGTAGTACTTTCTTCCATTGCAGCAGTCAGCAAAACTTTTCCATAAAGGGCCAGTTAAATATTTTATTTGTGGGCACATAAGGATTCTGTCACATATTCTTCTTTCCTTTTGTTCTTTTGTATTTTACAATCCGTCACTGCTGCACAAACCATTCTTGGCCGGAGGGAGTGTGCAGAAACAGCCCTTCCCGATCGTGGCCTGCAGCCCGGTTATGGATCCCTGTTCTACCGCGTTCAAGCACCGTCTCGGGTTTTTGTGATGGCCTCTAGTTATAATCATTTACAGAAAAAAGAGTTACTGGTTACTAAGCCAAAGACATGTTATGCATTAATTTTTATCCTAAGAGCAAAACAGAATTTTCAAGCAAAATGATGTGAGTCAGTTTGATTTTTTCAATTATGTTTTGCTTCTGAATGAAACTGGGCTGTCCAGCCATGGACAGAGGTACTGTTTGGATAACTGGCTGGTGTGGTACGATTTACACTGATGTGCTCTAGGATCTAAATAATTAGGACTGGGGCGCCTGGGTGGCTCAGTGGGTTAAAGCCTCTGCCTTCAGCTCAGGTCATGATCCCAGGGTTCTGGGATCGAGCCCCACATCGGGCTCTCTGCTCAGTGGGGAGCCTGCTTCCTCCTCTCTCTCTCTCTGCCTATTTGTGATCTCTGTCTGTCAAATAAATAAATAAACAAAAAATCTTTAAAAAACAAACAAATAAATAATTAGGACAGAATACAGGTGATGAATGGTGAGTTGAAGCAACTGCTGGGTAGGAAGCAATTTTTCTAAATGAATCATCTCACTTTTATTTTATTTCTTTTTAAATTTTATTTATTTATTTATTTATTTATTTATTTATTTATTAAAGATTTTATTTATTTATTTGACAGAGAGAGATCACAAGTAGATGGAGAGGCAGGTAGAGAGAGAGAGAGGAGGAAGCAGGCTCCCTGCTGAGCAGAGAGCCCAATGCGGGACTCGATCCCAGGACCCTGAGATCATGACCTGAGCCGAAGGCAGCGGCTTAACCCACTGAGCCACCCAGGCGCCCCTTTATTTCTTTTTTTAAAAGATTTTATTTATTTACTTGACAGACAGAGATCACAAGTAGGCAGAGAAGCAGGCAGAGAGAGAGGGGGAAGCAGGCTCCACGCTGAGTAGAGAGTCCGATGCAGAATGGGTGCCTGGCTGGCTTGGTCAGTACAGTGTGCAACTTGATCTCAGGGTTTTAAGTTTGAGTCCCCCATGGGTATAGAGATTACTTAAAAATAAAATCTTAAAAAATGATATACAGAATATATTAAATATAAAAAGCAGGTTTAGGGATGCCTGGGTGACTCAGTCAGTTAAGTCCTTGACTATTGATTTCAGCTCAGGTCATGATCTTGAGGCTGTGCGATCAAGTTTCACGTGGCTCTCTCTAAAATAAATAAATAAAAAAATATTTAATTAAAAAATAAAAATAAAAAGCAGGTTTATTGAATAGTGTACATGTTATTATCCTATTTGTGTTAAATTTAAAATAAAAAAATGCATAAATTTTTAATATTTTCCAAAAAATTAAAAATGGCATGGGGAGTCTTTCCACACATGCACTCTCAAATTAGTAAAAACAAACATTTTTCTCTTAAAAAAAGAGAAGGTATTAAATTCACTCTTTATTCTCCTTTAAACTAAATGAAGAGCAGAATCAGAATATATTTATTTATTGCTGGGACTATGGCTTAATCTCATAGTTTTGGGGGGGAACTACTATTTCCCATTGAGGTATATATAGTATAAATACACACACACTTTTTTTTTTTCCTCTGAGCAATTTGAAAGTAAGTTGCAGGCACCATGATCCTTTACTTTTACATAGTTCAACATGTAACTCCAAGAATAAGGGGACTCCCCTGCTCAACTACAATTATTACTGCCTGTGAAAATAAACAATAATTTCATAATACCTAATATTCGAAACATTTTTGAATACCCTAAATTGTTTTTCCAAGTATCCTTTTTTATCTAACCAGGATCCAATTGAGTTTTATGTATTTCATTTGCTTATTATGTTTATTAGTCTCTTTTCATTAGAGCCAGTTATATAGAAGATTCCATATTTTGCATTTAAATTATTAGCATATATCCTGTTTATTTAATCCCCCTCATGACAAGGACTTAAAAATTTTTGTTATGAACAGTTTTTTATTGTGGTGAAATATATATAACCTAAAAATTAGCTTTTTAACTATTTTGAATTATATGCTTCAGTGGCATTAAGTACATTCATGTTGTCATGTAGCCTTCACCGCCATATATCTCTAGAAATTTTTTGTCTTCCCAAAATGAAACTCTGTACTTATTAAAGAACTTCTTTCCCCTCCTCTAGCCTCTGGTAATCACTATTCTACTTTCTCCTTCTCTGAATTTGACCTCTGTATCTATACAAGGTCTGAATGAGACCTTGTATAGATAGAATTACACCGTGTTATGTCCTTTTGTGACTGGCTTATTTAACATACTTATAATAGCTTCAAGCTTTGTCCATGTTGTAGATGATGTATCAGAATTTCCTTCTTTTCTAGAATGAATAATATTCCATTGCATATATGTACCATCTTTTATTGGTCATTGGACAATGGACAGTTGGGTTGTTTTCACCTTTTGACTTATTGACTATGAACATTTTTTTAAAGATTTTATTTATTTATTTGACAGACAGAGATCACAAGTAGGCAGAGAGGCAGGCAGAGAGAGGGGGAAGCAGGCTCCCTGCTGAGCAGAGAGCCCTAAGCAGGGCTGGATCCCAGGACCCTGAGATCATGACCTGAGTGGAAGGCAGAGGCTTTAACCCATTGAGCCACCCAGGTGCCCTGACTATGAACATTTTAAAACATACTTAAAGGTAGAGAAAATTGTACAATAATAACTCACTCAATTAAATGATCATCAAGATTTTTGCCCCAATTTTAACCCCAATGCAATTTGCCCCATTTTAACCCCAATGCAAAGTATTTATTGTTTAAAAATTTCTCAAAGGAAAAAAAATTCTCAAAGGACATTTTCTTAAAAATTCTCAATGCCATTTTCATGCTTAACAAAATAACAATTCTTTGGTTAGTTGGTATCATATAATACCTGGTCCATATATGGTCCATATGGTATCATATAATACCTGGTCTAATTTCCCTGGTTGTTTAAAAAATGTCTTTTCTAGTTGGTTTGTTGTAATCATTAAACAAGACCCACACACATTACATTTAGTTGCAGTGTCTCTAATGCTTTAAGTTCGAGCAGTCCGCTCTCACTTCCATTTTTTTTTTTTTTTAAGATTTTATTTATTTATTTGGCACACAGAGAGAAAGAGACATAGAACAAGCAGGGGGAGCTGCAGAGGGAGAGGGAGAGCCAGGCTCCCGACTGAGTAGGCAGCCTGATGGGGTACTCATTCCAGGACCCTGGGATCATGACCTGAGCCAAAGGCAGACACTTAACTGACTGAGCCACCCATACGCCCCTCACTTCCATTTTTTAAGATGCCATTATCTTAGTGCGTGACAGACTCAATTATATTTGCATGCATTTACAGGGGAAACCTCTCCCCCAACACACACATTTTAAAATAATCAAACACTGTATTTTGAGGTTCTGGAATCGGTCTTTTAAGGAAATATTACAAGTGGTTACAAAAACGCGCTGTCTCTAAATTCATATAAACCTCATCCAGTAACGCATAGCTCCATTCTTGTCACACGACCGCGTTACAATTTCCGAAACCAATTCTGGTTCCGGTAGATGGCAGCCTCTACGGTAGGGGGCAGAATTACCTCTCCTAGAGGCCCTGAGCCGAGGAAGCCCCTTCCCTCATTGACCTGAGGACCGGCTTTCAAGTGAAAAAACAAAGAAAACTAAGTGAAAGTTTCCCCCTGAATAGAGTTAAGGTAAATTCCCGTAGAACGCGTTGTTAGGGAAATATTAGTGAATTCAATAATACAGACTGGAGATTTGGCTCGAAAGAGCAATCAGGTTTTTTTAAAGGAGGGGCAGAGCGATTGGAGGACCTCAATGCAGTGATGGAGGGCAACTAAGGGACTCGGGTGAAGGGTTGGATAAACAGCCGTCTAAAGAATCGAAACCTGCTCAGTCATTGCCGCTGGAGCAAAGAACCCGACACCTGGGGGCAAGCTCCTAGGGCGACTGGAGTCGAGAGAAGGACGGGAGCAAATTTCAGGGAGTTACTCCGGATGTCCAAAAGGTAGTCCTGGAGCCAGTTTTTCGAGGGACTGGAACAATCCGGGAAAACGTACTGGGCAACGAGCAAGAGAACAAACCACTCCCGCCCGCCTCTCCAAGCCCACGGTAAGACCTGCCCTACCCCGGGTGCGCCTCTGCCAGCTGACCATCGTCACGCAGGAGGCGTGACGTGTCCACGCAGGTGGCGTGACGTGTTTACGCGTCACCACTCATGCCTCCGCCGCGGGAAGTAGTCCCCGTCGCGCCGGCTCCAAAGGGAGCTGAATGTAGGAACCTCGAGCCCCTCAGGACGTGAGTTCCGGGAGCGGCGGGCGCGCAGCCAATCTCTGGGAGGAGGGCGTGGCTAGCTTGGTCCCGCAGATCCCTCCGCCCGCGCTCGTTTGTGCCGAGGCTGAGCGAGCCGCCATTTTGGATGCTGAGCTTTAAGTGCCAGGTTCCTCTCAGCCTTTTTCACGCCTGGATTCAGGCAGGTGAGTGTGGCAGTCTTCGCGTCAAGGGTCTTTGTTTTTCTCCTCGCGCTGCGCTCCGGGTTTAGGAGCCCCTAGTCTGGGATTCAGACGAGCCTTAGGTGGCAAGCGAGGAGAAAGGGAGGGATCCTGGGTTTGGGGTCAGGCCCGAGGTCAGGCCGGTGGTCCGTGGTTCGGGAGGCCGTCTGAGGCGGGGATGGGGGGCTTGGCAGGGCCGGGACCGGCTTGGATACCGCTAGTCCTGGCTACTTGAGGCGGCGAAACTTTCCTGTTGTTCTTCCTGCTTCGAGGAGTCTCCGCCAAGGCGGAAACGCCGCGGCCTCGGCTCCTGTTGGTGACAGCGCTCGGCCCGCGGTCTCGGTAACACCCTGTGCGGTTTCCACGGGTCCAGACAGACGTCGGAAAGATCCGGGTCTGCGTTGACCACGAGAGTCTGGTCGCCTGTACCCGGCGGGGCGGCCTCCTGAGGTGGTGCCCCCTTTGGCCGGAGGAGATTGCTCTTCTCTTCAGCGTAAGCGAGTTTCGGTCTTTGCCCGGTTTCGCAGACTCCTCCGTGTCTTATGGGAAACCTTGTGAGGAGCCCGAGGCCCTGTCCTTGCCTCTCTCTTTGTGTTCTCAGCTCTCCTTTTCCGGGGTGCTGGAGCTGAGGACTCGAAACTCGCCAGCGTAAACTTTTGCCAGGATCAGGATCCACGAGGGTCCGTTTACAGTTAGGCAGTAGGAAAGACACAGAGGCTTTCATTCTCTGCAGTAGTAAAATTAAAAGCCGCCCATAAATAACTCCTACCGGGGATTGTAATTTTTTGTTTTGCATCACGAGTTTAACTTCTAATTAAAATTTCATGTGGACTAAAGAGTAATGAATTCCGTCATCTAGCTTCAACAACGACCAGTTCAGGGCCAGTTTTGTTTATATCTCTCCTTGTGCGTGTATTTAACAAAATAGTAGTTGAGATGTATGTGAGTGAGTGTGTATTCATGTAGAAGCCTTTGACTCCTTTACCTACAATCCAGTAGTCTGTGGGAAGTTTGGCTTTTACGGCTTTCTCAGAATCACATCTAAAGGGTAATATCCTTTTCTTAGAAGATAAAAGAGTGTTTTGAAACTTTAATGTTAACATTGCATTTTAAAGTTCCCCAGTTTCTGAATCCTGTCATTTTTTAAAGTACTGTTACTGTTCTGTCCAAATTACTTGTTTTTACCCTGTTCCAGTGCCTCTGGGATTCTAAGTGATCAGGAGCTTCCAGAATCTCCAACTTTAGTCTACCTAAGTTCTCATTCCTTTAAAATTAGATTCAAGGGACACCTGGGTGGCTCAGTCAGTTAAGTGGCTGCCTTCCACTCAGGTCATGATCCCAGAGTCCTGAGATTGAGATCTGCATTGGGCTCCTTGCTTAATGGGGAGCCTGATTCTCCCTCTGCCTGCTTCTCCCTGCTTGTGCTCTCTCTCTCTCGCTGACCAAAAAATAAATAAAAATCTTTAAAAAGATACTAGAGTCAAGTCCCAGCTGTATGTAGTCTATTCTGATTTAAAAAAAACAAAACTACAAAATAAGGTGTAGTCTAATGAAGTAACTTCAAATATAGGAAATGTAGTATGTATATGAATACCGATTTCAGCATTATATGATAAATATCAGAAAGTTGGGGGACTAATTTAAAAATTACTATGGAATATTAGACAGCCATTAAAATAAAGCTGAAGACACTAGCATAACAGATACTGTATCACGTGATTAAAGGACTCAGTAGTGTCAGAGTCCATGATTACAACTGTAAAATATGAGGAAAAACTCTGAGTAAACATATAGTTGTTTTAATTTTATTGAAATAAGACAAAAATACTTTCATAAATACATTTCAGTATTTATAGCTTCTTTCAGAATATCTTGGTGGTCTCTGTTTTCTGTGGTCAGTACTTGTGAGTTTATGCGTGATGCTGCTGGTCTTGTGGCCCTTCATTTTACTAACTTTTAATCTTGTTCAAAAATTAAATTTAATCTTGATTAATTTTGTTAGCGAAGATTTGATAATGGATAACTGAAAATACAGTAGAGTTGGCATTCTGTAATAAATCAAAGGTTTTAAGGATTGGACTATACTAACTTAGAAATGCTTTCTGGCTTGTTTGTACTCTTACGTTACCTCTTCATAGCTTCATTACAGTGGTCATACCTAAATTTGTTTATATCATTTATTTTATAGGGAAGAAGTATTCAAGAAAAGTAGAATAATACATTTCAAATACCAAGTTTTCTTTTATACGGCATAATATCATCCTAGCCACTATTGACTCTGCTGCCACCCTTCCCCACTTGGCACTTTTGGAGCTACATACTCTAAAGCTTGCTTCTTAGGACTTCAGGATCTTTTTTGTTTTCTTTCTTTCTTTCTTTAGGCGACATTTTATTTATTTGAAAGAGAGAGGGAGAGCACAGATGAGGAGTGAAAGGGAGAAGCAAACTCCCTGCTGAGCAGAGAGCTGAGATCATGTCCGGATCCAAAGGCAGACACTTATCTGACTGAGCCAACTGGCTGCCCCACACCTTTTTTTTCCCCCTTCCTATTTTTAACTATAAATAGAGCTTTCAGGGTTACTACTGCTGGACAGCTTCACAATTTTGGGCAGCAGGTGTGAGCTGCAGCAGTCTCACCTTCCTCCTCCAAATAACATGAGGAATGACTCAATCCATGGTTTTACACCTTCTCTTATTTGGAGTAAAGAGATCCTTCTTTAAGAGGCTCTTGAAAAAAGAGAGAGAAAAAAAAGCCTCCCGGAATTGAATGATGAAAGAGGGACTAGATGGGTTTGTTGTTCCACAGTTAAGGATTGGGATTTAATGAGGAGTTGGGAAGAGCCAGGAAGGGCACTTGACAATAGTGGTACACCAATAAAAATAGATCAGTATAGGCATACCCTGGAGATATTGTGGGTTTGGTTCCAGACCAGCACTATAAAGTGAATATCACAATAAAATGAGTCAAATGAATCTTTGTTTACCTTTTTTTTTTTTTTTTTAAGAGTTTGTTTATTTGAGAGAACACAAGCAAAGGGACTGGCAGTGGGAGATGGAGTAGCAGGCCCCTTCTCTGAGCAGAGAGCTGGATGCAGTCTCCATCCCAGGACTCCAGGATTGTGGCCTGATCTGGAGGCAGACATTTTTTTTTTTTTTTTTTTGAGATTTATTTATTTATTTATTTGACAGATCACAAGTAGGCAGAGAGGCAGGCAGAGAGAGGGGGAAGCAGGCTCCCTCCTGACCAGAGAGCCTGATTCGGGGCTCGATCCCAGGTCCCTGGGATCATGACCTGAGCTGAAGGCAGAGGCTTTAACCCACTGAGCCACCCAGCCGCCCCTGAGGGCATACTCTTAACAGACTGAGCCACCCAGGCACCCCTAATTTTTTTTTTCAAAGTATGTATAATAATTAATGTTATAATACATTGTAGCCTGTTAAGTGTGCAGTAGCATTATGTCTGACAAAACAACATGCATATCTTAATTTAAAAATATTGCTAAAGGAGCGCCCGGGTGACTCAGTTGGTTAAGCGGTTGCCTTCAGCTTGGGTCATGATTCCAGGGTCCTGGGATCGAGCCCCGCATTGGGCTTCTGCTCAGCGGAGAGCCTGCTTTTCTCTTTCCCCCTCTCCCTGCCGCTCTGCTTACTTGTGCTCTCTCTCTGGCTCTCTGTCAAACAAATAAAATATTAAAAATATATATATATATTGCTTAAAAAAAGGCTAACCATCATCTGAACTTTCAGCAAGTTGTAACCTTTCTGCTGGTAGAGGGTCTTCCCTCCATGTTGATGGCTGCTGACTGGTCTGGATGAAGCTAAAGCTGTGGCAATTTCTTAAAATAGGAAAATAGTGGAGTTTTTGCATCAGTTGACTTTCATGACTAGTTCCTCAGCGTATGATACTGTTTGATAACATTTTATGCACCATAGAACTTTCTTTCAGAATTTGAGTCTCAAACTCTGTTGCTGCTTTATCAACCAAGTTTATGTAATATTCTAAATTCTTTGTTATCATTTCACTGATCTTCACAGCATCCTCACCAGGAGTAGAATTCATCTCTAGAAACCAAATACTTCGCTCATTCATAAGAAACAACTTCTCATCAAGGTTTTGTCATGCAATTCAGTCACATCTTCAGACTCCATTTCTAATTTTAATTATTTTGCTCTTCATACATTTATTCTTACTTCCTCCACTGAAGTCCAAAACCCCTCAAAATCATCCTTGAAGATTGGAATTAACTTTTTCCAAACTCCTGTTATTACTGATATTTTGCTGTCTTGACATGAATTAGATGTTCTTAATGTTATTTAGAATGGTGAATCCTTTCCAAAAGGTTTTCAGTTGACTTTGTCCAAATCCATCAGAGAAATCACTATCTATGGCAACTCTAGCTACATAGGATATATATCTTAAATAATAAGACGTGAATGTTGAAATTACTCTTTGATCCATGGGCTGTAGAATGGATGTTTTGTTAGCAGGCATGAAAATGATGTTAATCTCATTCATACCTCTCCATCAGAGCTCTTGGGTGACCAGGTGTGTTATCAATGAGCGTAAAAGGAATCTTTTTTTTTTTTTTTTGAGTACTAAGTCTTACTGGTGGGCTTAAAATACTCAAGAAACCATGTTGTAAACAGATGTGCTGTCATTCAGGCTCTGTTATTTCATTTATAGAGCTCAGGCAGAATAGATAATAGCATAATTTTTTAGGGCTGTAGGATTTTCAGAATGGTAAATGAGCATTGGCTTCAACTTAAAGTCACAGGCTGCATTATGCATTAGCTCCTAACGAGAGTTAGCCTATCCTTTGAAACTGAATCCACGGATCGAGGTCTCTCGAGCTGTGGAAATCCTGGATGGCATCTCCTTTCAGTGTAAGGCTGTTTCATCTACATTTAAAATCTGTTGTTCAGGGGGTGGCTGGGTGGCTCAGTTGGTTAAGCATCTGACTCTTGATCTTATCTGAGGTCTTGATCTCAGGGTTGTGAGTTCAAGCCCCATGTTGGGCTCTGTGTTGAGCATGGAGCACTTAAAAGAAATCTGTTTAGTATAGTTACCTTTATTAATTATCTTGGCTACACCTTCTGGATAATTTGCTGCGGCTTCTGCATCAGCACTGCTTCACCTTCCACACTTGTATACTATGGAAAATGGCTTCTTTCTTTAAACCTCATGAATCAACTTCTGCTAGCTTCAAGCTTTTCTTTTGCAGCTTTCCTTTCTTCTCTAAATTTGTAGAATTGAGAGGACCTTGCTCCAGATTAGGCTTTGGCTAGGGAATGTTGTGGCTGGTTTGATCTTTTATCCAGACCACTGAAATGCTCTCCATACCAGCAATAAGGCTGTTTCACTTTCTTAGCATTGTTCACTGGGGTAGCACTTTCCATTTCCTTCAAGAACTTTTCCCTTGCATTCACAACTTGGCTGACCTGTGTGAGAAATCTAGCTTTTAGCCTGTCTCCACTTTTGACATGTTTTCCTTATTAAGTTTAATCACTTGTATCTTTTGATTTACAGTGAGGGACATGTGACTCTTCTTTTCCTTGAACACTTCAAGGCCATTGTAGGGTTATTGACTGGCCTAATTTCCATCTTGTGTCTTAGGGAATAGGGATGCCTAACTAGGAGCAGAGAGATGGGGGATAGCTGGTTGGCGGAGCAAAGAATATACACATTTCTCAGCACAGTTCATTGTCTTACATTGGAGTCATTGATGGCACCCCAGTACAGTTTTGCAGTAGTAACATCAGAGGTCACTGATCACAGATCACTATGACATATGTAATAATAATGAAGAGGTTTGAAATATTGTGGGAATTAGCAAAATGTGGCACAGACCTGGAGTGAGCAAATGCTTTTCGAAAAACAGTGGTGATAGACTTGCTTGATGCAGGGTTGCAAACCTTCCAATTTGTTTAAAAAACAAAACAAAACAAAACAGTATCTGAGAAGAGCAATAACAAGAGGTATGTCTATCCATAAACTAGGTAGAATACTGAGAACTACTTTTGTAATCACTAGTTCATAGGGTTTATGTTATAGTTGTTTACGTGTCTTACAGTTTAAAATTTTTTTTTTAATGTCATTCTCATAGATGGTGAACTCTTTGAAGATTTAGGGTGAGGTCTTATTTACCTGTCTGTGGTGGCTTAGCACAGTGCTTGGTAGAAGTACATGTAAACGTTTGGTGAGTGAGTGCATAACATTTAAGAATAACGTCTGAATAATAAAAGGAATTTTAAGTGAGTTATTGGGCAGTATTAGTACATAGTATGTGTATATGTATTCACATAAACATTTGCTCATATATATGTTTCTTTTATGTATATAGATGTTTGTGTATGTATAAAACAGTAACTTGACCAGAATATTTTACTAATTTTCAGATTAATTATTCCTAATCATGCCAGGTACAGAGGTTATGGTATTTAGCTTTGGAAGCAGGTTCAAGTCCTGAAATGGTAATTAAGTGATATTTTATATTAGACTAGTTTGGGGTCTAATGATTTATTTCCTATATTGATAATTATTTAGGATAGATCTTTAGTTACTACCTTTGTGGTTTAATGTCACTGTCCTTTTTTAAATTTATTTTTTAATTTTTTTACAGATTTTATTAATTTACTATTTATTATTATTATTTTTTAAAGATTTTATTTATTTATTTGAGAGAGGGGGAGAGAGCATGAGAAGGGAGAAGCAGACTCCCCAAGGAGCTGGGAGCCTGATGTGGGACTCGATCCCAGAACTCTAGGATCATGACCTGAGCTGAAGGCAGTGGCTTAACCAACTGAGCCACCCAGGCATCCTCAGATTTTATTTATCTGAGAGAGAAGGCACAAGTGGGAGGGAGAAGCAGACCCTTTTGCTGAGCAGGAAGGTGGGTGCAGGGCTCGCTTCCAGGACCCTGGGATCATGACTGGAGCTGAAGGCAGATGAAACCCCCCCCTTTTTTTTTTTTTTTTTTTTAGATTTTATTTATTTATAACAGATAGAGAGGGAACACAGCATGGGGAAGCTAGAGAGGGAGAAGCAGGCTCCCTGCTGAGCAGGGAGCCTGGTTTGGGGCTTGATCCCTGGATGCTGGGGTCATGACCCAAGCTGAGGGCTGACGCCCAACAGCTGAACCACCCAGGTGCCCCATATCGTTGTCTTTAATGATTCATTTTTTAATTTCTGAAAGTTGAAAATCCTTGAAACTTGGAGGCTCCCAAAGTTGGTTTGGAGGCTTCCAAACCTGCCTGGCTCTGTCAGAAGGGCATGCTACTCTTGATCTCTGGGTTGTGAATTTGAGCGCCAGGTTGGGTGTAGAGCTTACTAAAAACATAAATTTAAAAACCCAATAAAAAAAAGAAGAGGGGCGCCTGGGTGACTCAGTGGGTTAAGCCTCTGCCTTCAGCTCAGGTCATGATCCCAGGGTCCTGGGATTGAGCTCCGCATCAGGCTCTCTGCTCCACAGGGAGCCTGCTTCACCCTCTCTCTCTTTCTCTCTGCCTGCCTCTCTGCCTACTTGTGATCTTGGTCTGTCAAATAAATAAATAAAATCTTTTTTAAAAAAAAACTCAAAACTGAAGTTTACAAAATACTTTGGCAAATTATTTTTCTTTCCTTAAATTTAAAACAAAACTAAATTATGTTAGTTGGTGGAATTAAAAAAATACTATAAATTTCTTACTGAATAACAATAGTGACAGCTTTGTACAAAGCACTAGTGTGGGAATAACAATGGAACCACCGAAATAGTGTTTGATTAAAAAAAAAAAGAAAGAAAGAAAGAAACTTTGACTTCAAGGAGCTATACTGATTATATACAGTTAAAGTCTTCCAGTGACTTTGAAACTGGTTAATGTAAAAAGTTAAAGCTGGGGAGAAGAGATACAATGCATATCTTAAACATTTTTATTTCAACCTAAAACACATAAGAGTCCATTTATCATTTAATTCTCATACCAGCCTTAGGAAGTATGTGAGGGTTCATGTAATACTGGTACTAACTTTCTGTAGATGACTGATGTATTAAGTGTTTAATAGAGAAGCCACTTGGGCCTGAATTTCTTTTTTTTTCCTTTGGAATGGTTTTTAATTTTAGATTCAATTTCTTTTTTTTTTTAAAGATTTTATTTATTTATTTGCCAGAGAGAGAGAGAGTGAGCACAGGCAGGCCGAATGGCAGCAGAGGCAGAGGGAGAAGCAGGCTCCCTGCTGAGCAAGGAGCCCAATGTGGGACTCGATCCTAGGACGCTGGGATCATGACCTGAGCCGAAGGCAGCCGCTTAATCAACTGAGCCACCCAGGCGTCCCTAGATTCAATTTTTGTTACATATGTGGGGTAATTACATTTTCTATTTCTTTGTGTCAGTTTAGAGAGGGGCTCTAAATCTTGGGGGGGGGGGTGCCAGGGTGGCTCATTTGGGTAAGCATCTGCCTTTGGCTCAGGTCATCTTGGGGTCCCTGGATTGAGCCCCACTTTGGGCTCCCTGCTCAGTGGGGAGCCTGATTCTCTCTGTGCCCCTCCTTCCTGCTCTCTTCTCTCTCTCTAAGGAATAAGTAAACAAAAGGTTTTTTTCTAGATAGCCAGCATTTGGTTTTGTTGCTTTTTCTCTAGTTTCCTCTTCAATTTTATTGATTTTTGTCTTGTTTTTATGGTTTTGTTCTGCTTGCTTTAAGTTATAATAATGTTCTTTTTACAGTTCCTATGGTAGAAGCTTAGATTACTAATTTGAGACCTTTTTTTTTTTTTTTTTAAAGATTTTATTTATTTATTTGACAGACAGAGATCACAAGTAGGCAGAGAGGCAGGCTGAAAGAGAGAGAGGAAGAAGCAGGCTCCCTGCCCAGCAGAGAGCCCGATGTGGGACTCGATCCCAGGACCCTGGGATCATGACCCGAGCCGAAGGCAGCGGCCCAACCCACTGAGCCACCCAGGCGCCCCTAATTTGAGACCTTTTCTAATATAAGCATTTAGTGTTGTAAATTTCCCCTTAAGTACTGTTTTTTAAACTACATTCACAGGTGGTGCCTGGGTGGTCAGTGGGTTAAAGCCTCTGCCTTCAGCTCTGGTCATGATCCCAAATTCCTGGGATTGAGCCCCGAATCGGGTTCTCTGCTCGGCGGGGAGCCTGCTTGCCTTCCTCTCTCCTTCTGCCTGCCTCTGCCTACTTGGGATCTCTGTCAAATAAATAAATAAAATCTTAAAAAAAATAAAGTACATTTCACAGGTTACAGTGTTTTTATTTTCTTGCAGTTCAAACCTTTAAAACCTTTTTTTTTCCCCCCTGTTTGCAACTTCCTCTTTGACCAGTGGATTATGAAGAAGTGTGTTAATTTTCAAGTGTTTGGAAATTTGTTGCTATCTTGTTAGCTCATTTCTAGTTTAGATCCATATGGTTAAAGATCATACTTTGTGTGATTTTCATTCTGTTTTGTTAAGGTTATTTTGTATCCTGGGATATGGTATACATTTAAGTATGTTCCGTGTATTATACTCTGTTGGGTGGAGTGTTCTGTAATTATCACTGAGATATAGTTGGTGGTTTTGTTGTTTGTGCTGTTCATTTCTTGTATATCATTGCTGATATTCTACCAGTTTGATCAGTTACTGGTGAAGGCATGTTGAAGTCTCCAGCTGTAATTAGTGATTTATTTCTTCTTTCCTATTCATCAGTTCTTGCTTGGTATTTTTTGAAGCTCTATTTGTTAGGTGCATTTACTGTTAGGATTGTTATATTTCCTTGGTGATTTCTCTCTGTCTCTAAATAATTATAGCAGTATATAATACTCCTGTATTACCCCTGGTTTTCTTTGTTCTGAAATCTAACTTGTCTAACATTAATATAGCTGCTCCAATTAACTTTAACTTTCTTTTTAAAAATTGATTTATAATTGACATAAAACATAAAACATTGACATAAAACATATTTCAGATATAAAAACGTAATGATTAGGTGTTTGTGTATAGTGTGAAGTGATTGCCACGATAAGACTAGTTAATATCCAACATCATACATAGTTAACAACATTTGTTTCTTGTGATAAGAACTTTTGGGGGCGCCTGGTGACTCAGTCAGTTAAGCGTCTGCCTTCAGCCCAGGTCATGATCCCAGGGTCCTAGGATTGATCCCTGCACTGGGATCCCTGCTCAGCAGGGGAGTCTGCTTCTCCCTGTCCCTCTGCTGCTCCCTCTTGTTGTGCTTTCTCTCTCTCTCTCTCTCTGTCAAACAAACAAATAAATAAATAAATAAATAAATTTTAAAGATTGTATTTATTTATTTGACAGAGATCACAAGTAGGCAGAGAGGCAGGCAGAGGAGAGGGGGAAGCAGGCTCCCTGCTGGGCAGAGAGCCCAATATGGGGCTTGATCCCAGGACCCTGAGATCATGACCTGAGCCAAAGGCAGAGGCTTTAACCCACTGAGCCACCAAGGTGCCCCAGTAAATAAAATCTTAAAAAGTGTGTGTGTGATAAGAACTTTTAAGATCTACTTTCCCCAGCTTTCAAATATGTGATATGGTATGATTAACTAATTTGTACATTTATATCCCTGTGACTTATTTTATAACTGGAAGCTTGTACTGAATTGAGTGAAGGGGGGGAATAAAAACTTTTAACTTTCTTCTGATGATGTGTGATCTTTTTCATCCTTTTACTTTTTAAAAAAATATTTGAGCGAGTGCATGTCAGTGGGGAGAGGATCAGAGGAAGAGGAATAAGCAGACTCTGTGTTGAGTGTGGAGCCCATTGGGGGGCTTGATCTCATGACCCTGAGCTCATGATCTGAGCCAACATCAAGAGTTGGTTGTTTAACACACTTAGCCACCCAGGCATCCCTCATCCTTTTACCTTTAACATACTCATTTTATCATATCAAAGTGAGTTTCTTGTTGATAGTATATGGGGTGGACCATTTTTTGGGCAGTTTCTGTACTTAGAGACTACAGTAGGTGTACTTTCATGCTGTACTTAGAGTCAGTAGTTTACCACTTCTGTGGAATATGGAAACATCATATAGATCACTTTACCCTGCCCCCTTTATCCCATTATGTTATGTTTATCTTACATGTTTAGATACATTGAAAATTCCATTTGACAATGTTACTAGCTTTGCTTTTAACTATAAAAAATGACATCCTAAGACACTCCAGAGTCATCTGTTATATTTCCCAGATATTTTTTTTAATCTTAAAAAAAAAATTATTTATTTGTCAGAGAGAGAGAACACAAGCAGGCATAGTGGCAGGCAGAGTGATTCGGGACTCGATCCCAGGATCCTGGGATCATGACCTGAGCCAAAGGCAGCTGCTTAACCAATTGAGCCACCCAGGTGTCCCTCCCAGATATTTATATCTGTAATGTAAGTTATAGATATTTTCAGTTTCTTTCTTTTTAATATTCCAGATTCCTTGTGGTGTCACTTCTTTCTGCCTGAAAAACTTCTTAAGAGCAGGTTTGTTGGTGACAAATTCTTCTTTAGGTTTCCTGCATCTGAGAATGACTTTATTTCACCTTCATTTCTCAAGGGTATTTTTCAATGGATAAATTTGTGCTTAACAGTTCTTTCAGCAATTTAGAAATACTTTTCACTTCTCTTTGGTCTCTATGATTTCAGATGTGAAATTTGTAGTCATTTGAATAGGTCATCTATAAGTAATGCATTTTTCTCTGGCTGCTTTCAGTATTTTACAAATTTGGTTTTCAGCAGTTTGAAGATGATGAGTCTGGGCATATATTTATTTTGGTTTATTCTGTTAGGAATTCCCTAACTTTTTCAGTCTATAGATTTATGCCATTTGCTAAATTTGGGAAGTTTTCAGCATACAATTTTCTTTTTTTAAAGATTAATTTTGTAGTGAGCCTGTGTGCAAGTGGTGGCGGAGGGGGGATGAGAGACAAAGGGAGAGGGAGAATCTCAAGTAGAGTCCCAGCTGAGTGTGGAGCCCTGCTCCCTGGGATCCTCACCTGAGCCAAAATCAAGAGTTGGATGCTTAACTGACAGCCAGCCACCCAGGTACCCCCTCAGCCTATAGTGCTTCACATTCATATTTGGTACCACTTCTGGAACTCTTGAGGACATAAGTATTAGATCTTTTGCTATTGCCCTATAGACTTCTGGGACGTTTTTCACTTGGAATTTTTTTAAAATCTCTTTTTCAAATTGGATAGTTTTTATTGATTTATGTTCAAGTGCCCTGGCTCTTTCCTCTGTCATTTCCATCCTGCTGTTGAGCCCATCAGTGAGTTTCCTTACCTTGGTTATTGTTCGTTTTTCAATTCTAAAATTTCTGTTTGTTTCCTCTTTATATCATTTTCTTTTTTAAGATTTTATTTACTTATTTCACAGCCAGAGATCAAAAGTAGGCAGAGAGAGAGGAAGGGAAGCAGGCTCCTCACTGAGCAGAGACCCTGATGTGGGGCTTAATCCCAGGACTCTGGGATCTTGACCCAAGCTGAAGGCAGAGGCTTTAACCCACTGAGCCACCCAGGCACCCTCCTCTTTGTATCTTTTGTTTCTTTTCCTTTTTTTTTTTTTAAGATTTATTTGCAAGAGTGAGACTGTGGGTGGGGGAGGGGTTGAGGGAGACAGTCCTCAAGCATATACCCTATGGAGCCTGGAGCCTGACTAGAGGCTCTGTCTCCTGACCACGGGGATCCTGACCTCAACCGAAACCAAGAGTTGGACACTTAGCTGAATGAGCCATCCAGGCACTCTCTTGCTTCTGTTTAAGGACTACTCATGTTGCTCTAAGTATAGCTAGTTCATTAATTCTCACTGCGGCATAGTAGTTTGCTGTACGTGGCTGTCATATTTTATTTGTCCTCTTGTAATGGACACATAATGTTCTGCCACCTCCTTACTACTATAGGATCCTTATACATGTGTCTTCATGGCTCTCTGCACAAATTTCTTTGAGGGTATATGTTCAGGAATGGGATTGTGAGATCCTAAGGTATATGTGTACATTACCTTACATATTAAGACATACATTTTAGGGGCGCCTGGGTGGCTCCGTGGGTTGAGCTTCTGCCTTCAGCTCAGGTCATGGTCTTGGGGTCCTGGGATTGGGCCCTGCATCGGGCTCTCTGCTCAGCAGGGAGCCTGCTTCCCCCTCTCCCTCTGTCTGCCTCTCTGCCTACTTGTGATCTCTCTCTGTCAAATAAATAAGTAAAATCTTAAGGAAAAAAAAAAAGGACATTCACTTTATTGAGTACTGTTAGACTGGTAGAGTATTACTCACCCTTGCAAAGGAAGTAAATCCTGTCATGCTACAAAATGGACTCAGACTTTACTATTATATATGTGTCAGAGTATATAAACAAAAATAAACAATATGTTTTCTTTAGCCATTCATCTGTCAGTGAACATTTGGGTTACTTCTACCTCTTGGCTGTAGTAAATAATGCTGCTAGGAACATGGGTGTGCAGATACCTCTTTGAAATACTATTTTCAGTTCTTTTGGATATATACCCAGAAGCGGGATTGCTGGATCATATGGTAGTTCTATTTTCAGTTTTTTAAGGAACTACCATAGTGTTTTTCCATAGTGGTACTCCATTTTTTAGTGTCACCAATAGTGGTACACAGGGTCTCAAGTTTTTTTCCATCTCCTTTCCACCACTTTTTTTTTTAAGATTTTATTTATTTGACAGTACAGGCAGAGGGAGCTACAGAGGGAGAGGGAGAAGCAGGTTTCCTACTGAGCAGGTTTCCTACTGGTCATGATCCCAGGGTCCTGGGCTTAAACAAATTCCATATCTGGGATCATGACCTGAGCCAAAGACAATTGCTTAACTGAGCCACTGAAGCACCCTTACCTTTTTTTAAAAAAGATTTATTTATTTTTTATTTATTTATTTTAGAGAAAGCACACGCGGGGTGGGGGGATACAGGGAAGGGGTAGCAGACTTCTTGCTGAGTGTGGAGCCTCACACAGGGGTCTGTCCTGTGACCCCGAGATCATGACCCCAGCTGAAACAAAGAGTTGGTTGCTCAACTGACTGAGCCATCTGGGTGCACCCACAGTTTTCCTTTTTTAGGCAACTCATTTAACTTCAGTTTTCTACTCTGGTTAGCCGAAATCTTAACTCTAATGTAAATCTGGGGTTGCTTTGGTAGAGATCTAGGTTCCTGTGTGTGTGTGTGTGTGTGTGTGTGTGTGTATAGTCTTTATGCTTAATACATTCTTCTCCAGAGCCACATAGCATCCTTCCTCTGATACATGTCCCTAGAGGCTCACTCTTGTGCACTATGTCTGTAGGCCCTTTTCCTTTCTGCCTTCCAGTTGGGGGTAAATGGGAGGTACCAGGAGACCAGAGGGCAGGAGGAATGAGGGCTAGGTATTTATTTCCCTTTTCCTTTCCTGCCAGATTGCTGCAAATTGTCTGCATGCCTCTAGCAATGACCTTGATTCCTGTCTGGAGATCCTCTTCATATAGCTACCCCTGGGAGGTTTCAGTTCTTCATCTTGCCTTTACAGGCCTGGATGTGTGGTTCTGGGGCAGTACACTGTTCTTTCTTGGTTTCTCTAAACCTTACCCACACCTTTGTACATAGTCTGTTCTTCTCCAATTACCCAGGTTGGGGATGCTAATCTGTTTTCAGCTTGAACCCTGATCGTTAGAGTCCCTGAATAGGCCCTGTGATTTTATTTACTGCTTAAGATTTGAACAAAAAAATGTTATTACTGAATGATGAAATTAGTAATTTGGATTTATTTTTATGTGCCTTCCACAGGTTTACAGTAGCTTTTGGAGTTTCTCTTCCCCATAACACCCCAGCTAAAAGATTGTGTAAAATATAAACAACTTTGCCACACCTCAGTATTTTCAATTTCCGTCACAGAATTGGGTTTCTATTTACAGCATAAAACATGTGTTAAGCACCTCTTGCAGAGAATTTTAGCACTTTTCTTCTTCAGAGTTCATTTTCTTATGCCTTCGAATTTTTTTTTCCCCAGGCTGTTTAAGTGTGGTTCAAAATGAGCATTTGTAGACACTAACCATCTTAGGCAAATATGTGAAATAAAAATGTCTTTACACCCTCCAGCATTTCATGAAGCTAAAACCACTCCTTTGTTACCTAACATGTGTCTTTCAGTGTCTGGCTCACTTTAGGTACCTATTCTGGTGAATTAACTTTTTTGGTAAACTTAATTTCCCTAAATTTCTATTAATGTATTAATCAGCTTTGCTTTTTTTTTCTGTTTATGTCCCATTAACTTTTGCCTATTTTTTAAATGGAGAGATGTATTGTTTTTGCTTTGAGTTTATTTTATTTATTTATTTAAGATTTTGATTAATTTATTTATTTGACAGAGATCACAAGTAAGCAGAGAAGCAGGCAGAGAGAGGAAGGGAAGCAGGCTCCCTGCTGAGCAGAGAGCCCGATGTGGGGCTCGATCCCAGGACCCTGGGATCATGACCTGAGCTGGAGGCAGCTGCTTAACTGACTGAGCCACCCAGGTGGTCCTTTATTTATTTATTTATCTCTTTTTGAGATTTTATTTATTTGTCAGAGCAAGAACACAAGCAGGGGTAGTAGCAGGCAGCGGGAGAAGCAGGCTCCCTGCTGAGCAAGGAGTTTGATGTGGGGCTCCGCCAGCAGCCTGGGATCATGACCTAAGCTCAAGGCGGATGCTTAACGTACTGAGCCACCCACGCATCCCTGCTTTGATTTTTTAAAAATGTTTCTTATTCCTGTCAGAACTCTCCCTTTTGCCCTTTTTCCCCTTCACTGTAGTTTTTTTAAAGGACCCCCCTCCCCTTTCCCTTCTAACATTCTTCTCCCCTTTCCAAGACTGCATTTGTGCATTTCACATGCACTTTAATGTTTCTTCTTAGGAGGCTGGGCATTTGGACGCTTGCTTCTTACAGATAGAGGACTTTCGGGTTTCTGGTTGTGGTTTTACATCCATATTAGACCTGCTGCTAGTTTTTCTCTTTTGTCCTCCACAAACTTTCTTGCCTATTTTGTTTTCTGCTAAGGCATGTGGTTGATGCTTTGTGCATAGGAGAGTGCCTGATAGGAATTGTTAGCTTGTTCTTGTGTTTGTTTAGTGATACCTACTATTCATTTTAAAGGTAAGGAAAATGATGCTCAGAGTGGTTAAATGGCATAAGCAAAGGTTGTTAAGAACAGAAGTGAGCATTGAGAATCAAGACTCTGTTAACCTTTTTTTAAAAATTTTATTTATTTTATTTTATTTTTTTAAGATTTTATTTATTTGACAGAGATCACAAGTAGGCAGAGAGGCATGCAGAGAGAGAGAGAGGAGGAAGCAGGCTCCCTGCCGAGCAGAGAGCCCGATGTGGGACTCAATCCCAGGATCCTGAGATCATGACCCGAGCCGAAGGCAGCGGCTTAACCCACTGAGCCACCCAGGCGCCCCTAGACTCTGTTAACCTTTGCTGCGTTGCTGGTCTACAGAGTCCTTTTCACACTTCAAGCCTAGTGCACATCCTTCTTCTTGGAAGCTTCCTAGAGCTCCATGGCAGTATGGACGTTCTCCATAGCTCTTGCCTTACACTGACCCTCGGTGGAAGAGCATCTGAGTTAGGGATATCAAGACCATGTTTACATTTTTAACCACAGTTGTAATATTTTTGGTAAGTGGTCACCCTGTGTGGGTAATACTGTATATGGGCTTTGAACCCAAATCTTGCCCTTACTCATCTGTGGTGAGACCGATGAGCTGATGGATATGAAGGGCGGGGCTGGCACCCAGTGAGGTTTCTCCTCTGTGCTCCTTTTCTTGTGTTAGCTCTTTATCATAGGCTCGCACACAGTGTGCCTGTACTCTCTTTTAAATGTTTGTTTGTCAGAGGAGATGGTCATAAATTACTGGACAATTGTAAGCACTTTTTTGGTGCTGAGTAATGTACCATACTTATTTTTTTCTTTGTCGTTTCTGACATCTTCTGCCCCCTATCTCAGGCAATGACCAGTCTGTTCTCTATCTGTGAGCTTGTGGGTAGTGATTTTTTTTTTTCCAGATTCCACACATATTCCACTTATGATAAGGTGATCTTGATTAGTGTTTTCTGGTAAGTTAATACTCTGCTTTTCTAAGTAGCAAAGGAATTTGTATCATTACTTGCCTTTTGATAGAAATTCTAAATTATAGGCTTTCTGAGGTGGGTTTTGTTCTTAATATTAGCTCTACTGTTAGTCTTAAATTATTGGGTTTGAAAAGAGTTTACATATAGTGATAATTAAATCTTTTTCCTTCCTTTGTTTATATGTGTATTTGCATTTTTTTAAGATTTTATTTATTTGACAGAGAAAGATCATAAGTAGGCAGAGACGCAGGCAGAGAGAGAGAGAGAAGCAGGCTTCCTGCTGAGCAAAGAGCCCAATGTGGGGCTCCATCCCAGGATCCTGAGATCATGACCCGAGCCGAAGGCAGCTTAACCCATTGAGCTACCCAGGCACCCCGTATATTTGCATTTTTAAACTCAGAATATGGGGTCATACTCCATATTTGTAGTCCTGCCTTTTAATATATTTTCTCATCAGTAAATATGTTTAAAAAATTTTAGTGGCTACATTAGATTCCATCACAAATATACTATAGTTTAATAAGCAATATTTGTTCATTATTCTAATTTTTTGGTCTTAAAAATGTGCTGATAAATATTTTCATATAAAAGTCTGAATGAACCTCTGTTTCTTTTTTATTTATCAGTTTATTTATTTATTTGACGGGGGGTGGGATCACAAGTAGGCAGAGAAGCAGGCAGAGAGAGTGGGAGAAGCAGGCTCCCGGCCAAGCAGAGAGCCCGATCTCTCCATCCCAGGACCCTGAGATTATGACCTGAGCTGAAGGCAGAGGCTTAACCCACTGAGCCACCCAGGCACCCTGAACCTCTGTTTCTTTAGGCTAAATTACTAGGAATAGAATTAATAAGTCAAAATGTATGTTTTTAAGCCTCTTAAAAATATTTATAATACTGGGGTGCCTGGGTGGCTCAGTGGGTTAAAGCCTCTGCCTTCGGCTCAGGTCATGATCCCAGGGTCCTAGGATGGAGCCCCGCATCGGGCTTTCTGCTCAGCAGGGAGCCTGCTTCTTCCTCCCTCTCTCTCTGCCTGCCTCTCTGCCTACTTGTGATCTCTATCTGTCTAATAAAATAAATAAAATCTTTAAAAAAAATATTTATAATACTAAAGTTTTGTTCTCGTGTATATTGATGCATCACACAATCGATGCTTAGAGATTAGTTAAGAACCACAGAGAAATCTTGACATTTTTCTGTCATACCTGTGACTCTACCAGACCCCTGATACTGTTATCTTTTATCTTTGAAGCCGTATCCAAGCAAGTGGCCAAAGAGGTCAAACTTCTAATAAGCTCCAGAGCATCACTTAAGTACTTGTTTACTATTTTGTAGTTACTGAGGTAATAGTTTTCTTTAACTAGACTGTGAACTCCATGAGGGCAATAACTGTGTCTCTGTTTTCAGTGCCATTGTGTCTCTGTCTCAGTCACAGTACTGTAGGCATTCAATGAATATTTGTTGAAAGGGATTAAACAATGTATGTTATTAAAATTTTTGTACTGAAGTGCTATAGGAGTGTATGAGTAAGATTGTTTACTTGGTTTTTGGATTTAGATGCACTTAGATTTTTTTCTTCATTATACCACTCAGTTGCTGGTTGATCATGGACCCAGGACCGCATATAGCAAATGATAGTCCTAGTTACTGTTTTTCTGGCTGTCTTTCTATCTCCCATCCATCTCTGGTTTGGAGGCCTTGAAAACAAGGATACTGTCTGGATCTAGTTAACACCAGAACCTACCACAGCGCCTGTTCTCTTATAAATAATTGCCAAATTGAAGTTTTGAATTTGATTATGAGAGATGTTACGGCATAACCTGTAATTAATGCCATTCTTCAGCTGTACTGAACTTGTGTTCCTCTGAAAGTTTCTTGTTCTCTCTGGTACCTGGAGTTTACATACAGCACTTACTCTGCCTGAGGTGGTCACATCCTCTTTTTACCTTACAAATAATTTATCCTTTAGGACCCGACTTAGACTTCAGTCCTCCCGGAAAGCATTCTGTCATGTCTCTGAGATTGGGTGTCTTTCTTAATCTTGGCCCTACTGACATTTGGGCTGGATAATTTTTTTGTTGTGGGGTTCTGTCCTGAGCATTGTAGAATGTTTAGCAGTATTCCTGGCATCTACCCACCAGATGCCAATAGCATCCCTTCCAGTCATGACAACCCAGGATGTCTCTAGTCATTGCCAGATGTCCCATGTGGGGCCAAAGTCACTTTCAGTTGAAAACAACTCTAAAATTACACCTCTTACCAAATAGTATTATAGTTGTCAGGTTTTCTTAGCTGTTTTTGTCCATAGAATAAATTCCTTTGAGGGGAAGGACTGTACCCTCCACCCCTTTTATTTTCTTAAATCTTAAGCATTTAGCTATTGTCTGATGTAGAAATACTCGGTAAATATTTGTTGAGTGGATTGAACATAATTCAGTTATGGATCCTAGATATTTCATGACATACAAGCCCACTGTAAACTGAGACTTAGGTTAATTATTTAATGTATAAATAATTTTACAGAAGGAGAATACATCTGTTATTTCTTTTTAGTGGTTTTTGCACAAGTGGACAAATATCTCTAGTGTTTTTCCTTACATTGAATATCTTTTTTGGTTTGTCTGTTTATCGGTTAGTTTGTTAGACCTAACTTTTGTTTGGATGTTATATGTTTTGAAGTTCAAGTCCAGAATTCATTGAGAGGCATAGAATTTGTGCTGTTTCAGTATGGCATGAACAATGGTATACCCCCTTGTGGGTGGAGAGGAGTGGTTTTGTTGACTATAACTTTGCTGTTTATTCAGAGTTTTGGTAAATAGCCTCTTGTTAAATTTTATAGAGCAGTTTTTTTTTCTTGGACTTCTCATTCCTTTGTATATTTTTTTGTATATCAGTAAATACTAATATTTTTGTGATCTTAGGCACTAGCTTGAATTAGTAGAAGGACTTGAGGCACTAGTGGGAGAATATTTTTGAATTTGGTTCTAAATTTGATAATCTTTCCTCATCACTGCCCTGATGAGATTTTTGGGAGAAGTAGAAGCTGTTCCTGCTGCTGCTTTGTTTTTTTATCAACCCACTTCTACACCGATACATAGATATTAATTTTATCCATTACCAAGTCTTTTAGCTCTGCCTTACCTTCTCCCAGTTAGTTCTCCACACAACCAAAATGATCTTTAAGTAGTGTGAATCAGAGGTGCTTGGGTGGTTCAGTGGGTTAAGCCTCTGCCTTCAGCTCACATCATGGTCTCAGGGTCCTGGGATCAAGCCCTGCTCTGCTCAGTGGGGAGCCTGCTTCCCCTCTTTCTCTGCCTGCCTCTCTGCCTACTTGTGGACCTCTCTCTCTGTCAGATAAATAAATAAAATCTTAAAAAAAAAAAAAAAAAAACTGTGAATCAGATCATGTTGTTTTGCCTGTATTAGGAAACCATTCTAGTTTATAGTGTCAGCTAATCTAATCCACCCTGTAACTGGAATAATTTCAACTTGAAAGTAGTAACTGTGCATTCTCTTTTTCCAGGAGGAACAGCACAGCATGCTGGGCTCTGGATTTAAAGCTGAGCGTTTACGAGTCAATTTGAGATTAGTCATAAACCGTCTTAAACTGTTGGAGAAAAAAAAGAGTGAGTAATGCATGATTGCCTTATATTTTATTTCCCAAAATATGTCACTGAGTTTCTGGCTCTGTCAGGCTCTTTCAGGCTAGTACTGTGAAGTCTTATGGATTCGATATCCTTTAAGCTTTAGATATATTATGGGTGCTCTTTGTGACAAGTAAGATTGAATCAGTTCTGTTGCAGGGAATAAGGTAGAAGTTTCTGGCTGCAACAGCAATATTCTCATCTAGACAAAGGAACAAATTCTAGAGCCTGGATGAGTTGGGACCAGATTTGCTAAGAGAGAAGTGAGCTAGGATGTACTAGAAACACCCACTTTGCTCTTGGGGTAGAAGTCTCCTGCAGACCAGGGCCCAGTGTACTGCTGTTATGTGACTGGATGGGATTTGTGCCTTAGCGGAACTGGCCCAGAAAGCGAGGAAAGAGATTGCTGACTATCTGGCTGCTGGGAAAGATGAACGAGCTCGGATTCGAGTGGAGCACATTATCCGAGAAGACTACCTTGTGGAGGCCATGGAGATTCTGGAGCTGTATTGTGATCTGCTGCTGGCTCGGTTTGGCCTCATCCAGTCTATGAAGTAAGATATTTTCTCTCTCTTTTTTTTCCTAAATCTTAATTTAGGTATGATTTATAGAAAAAACGGTTCTTTTGTGTACAATTTGATGAGTTTGAACATATGCATATACCTGCGTACCATCACCACAATCAAGGCAGTAAACATTTCTTACCTCCAAGTTTCCTTGTGTCCCCCTGCCTCACACTCTTTTTGTAAGAACACACAACATCAGATCTCTGCCCTCTTAACATTTTTTAAAAAGGTATATGTTTATTTTAGAGAGAAAGAGCATGCATGCGCCAGCGGGGTTGGGGGGGTGGAGAGATGGGTAGAGGAGCAGAGGGAGAGAATCCCAAGCACACTCCCTGCTGAGCGCGGAGCGTGGAAGGGGCCTTGATCTCAAGACTGTGAGATCATGACCGGAGCTAAAACTAGGTGCCTAACATTCAACCAACTGAGCCACGCAGGCGCTCCTCTGCTCTCGTCACGTTTTCAATTAGCAATACTCGCGCCTCGGATAAACCTCATTGGCTACGATACTGCCACTGCGCAAAGCTGCTCGTCACGTTTTTAAGTGCTTAGTATAGTATTGTTAACTATATGCGCAGTGTTGTTCAGTAGGTCTCTACAACTGTATAGCTGTAATGAAGTGAAATAAGTTATTTTGAAGACCTAAATCAAATCATCTTTTTGAGAAAGGGAATTTGAGAAAGGAGTAATACTGGTCTCCTACTGTATGTGGGGGAATAGCACTAGGGGACTACTTCACATACTTGAGTACCTTTTTCCTAATACTTTTAATGGAAGGCCTGATCTCCATGTAGACAACTGAAAAGAAAATAAGGACTCTAAAATCAAAACGTCTAAGTTTGAGTCTTGGGTCTACCATTTCCTGGCTTTGTGACCCTGGGCTTGTCAGTTAATTTCCCCAGAAGTGAAATAGGATGATGAATAAGGCTAGAAGGCCTGGAATTATTTGTGAGAGTCCAGTGAGGTTCATGAAAGAACTTTAGAGGCTATCAAGCATATGATACAAATTCTAGGATTTTTTTGGTTTGTATTAAAGAATTTTTATTTTTTTAAAGATTTTACTTAGGTGTACCTAGGTGGCTCAGTTGGTTAAATATCGGTGTTTGGCTCAGGTCATGATCCTAGAGTTCTGGGATTGAGTCCCATATTGGACTCCCTGCTCAGCCTCGGCCCCCCACCCGCCTGCCCCCAGCTTCTGCTCTCTCTGGCTTACTCTTGCAAATAAATAAAATCTTAAGAAAAAAAATTTTTTTTTTATTGATTTGAGAGAGAATGGGAGCGAGTGAGCACAAGCAGGGGAGGAGCAGAGGGGAAGGGAGAAGCAAACTCCTCCTCACTGAGCGGGGAGCCTGATAACAGAGCTTGAGCCCGGGACTCTGGGATCATGACCTGGGTAGTCCAGGTGCCCCTGTTTCAGAGAATATTATATTTTATTACTTTTTTTCCTTAACTAGGGAACTAGACTCTGGTCTGGCTGAATCCGTGTCTACGCTGATATGGGCTGCTCCTCGGCTCCAGTCAGAAGTGGCTGAGTTGAAAATAGTGAGTATAGTGAGTTTCAGTGATGTCTGTAGTTTGTCATATTTTTAGGTTGGTTAATATAAATCACTTCTGCTTCTTTGACCAGATTATTTTGTACCTTTTACATGCTGTCTTTGAAATGGGCTTTATGAATTTGTCTTACCTCCTTTTCAGGACTTATATAATGCAATAGAACAGTGTTTTGAGACTTGGATAATTTCTTTTAAGGAGCAAATTTTTGTGTATCTCCAGTTTTGTTTTATTTCTAGTGTAATATTACTTAAGTATATTCAAGAGGAAAAGTTCTTAACACTAAACCAGTAAAGTTAGAAAGATGTTTTGCTTCATTCATTAATTCCACAGATATTCTTTGGGTGTATGTTACAAGTTAGGTGGAACCTGAGGGTACAGTAGTGAGTAAAATATGATACCAGCCCCACTCTTGGAGCTTTAAAATCTAGCAAAAGAGATAGACATTAAAAACTTCTCCATTACAACATGGATATGGCACTGACTGCCAGGATATAAATTCAGTTTAGTTCTTTCCTGTTTTTCCATTTTTGCCTTTTTTGTTTTATTCTATAGATTGTTTTAGTCTTACCTCCTGACCTATCTTTTGAGATCTTTTTAAAAATTCTCTCAATATATACTTAATAGTCTGTTGCTTTTGTTTCATAGCTATAATGTCTTTTAACTGAGAATATATTTTTTTAAGATTTGATTTATTTATTTGACAGAGATCACAAGTAGGCAGAGAGGTGGGGGGGAAGAAGGCTTCCTGCAGGGAGCCTGATGTGGGCCTCAATCCCAGGACCCTGGGATCATGACCTGAGCCAAAGGCAGAGGCTTAACCCCCTGAGCCACCCAGGTGCCCGAGAATATTAGTTTCTTAATAAATTTTCCTGTTCCTGTAATGATTGTTTCCTTCTGTTCCTTTGTTTTAGATTTTTTTGTCATAGAGGCTTTTCACGAAGTTTGGTGACCCTTGGTTGTTGGTTTATATTTAAAAATGAGGCATTTAGAAAGCAGCTTGGAACCTCTTGTGTGCCTGGGTGGGGCTTATTGCCAGATGCTTTCACTGTTGAATGATGTAAGCCCTTTCTTAAGGGAACTCCAGAGTATCAGGAACTAGTTTTTTTCCCTTGGTGTGGTCATTTCCTTATACCCCTTACCTCAAGGGTATAAGCTGGCTGCCAGAATTTCTGAGCACGAGAGGAGAAGGGAGCCAAAGGTCTCATTCTTCTCTTGTAGACGATTTACACTTAATTTTTCTGTTGTCATTAAGTGTCTCTGCTCTCTGCTATGCTTGGAGTTCAGAATCCCTGGAGTCTAACCTCCCCAGAGAGTAAACCTCCTGTATTCTGATCTGGTAGGGCTGGGAACTATTGAGTTCTGAGTAGAGGCAACTGTTGCTGCTTTTACTTTTCTTTGTAAAGTAAGCTCTGCACTCAATGTGGGGCTTGAACTCATGATCCTGAGATCAAGAGTCCCGTGCTCTACTGACTGAGCCAGCGAGGTGCCCCAGAGGCAGCTGCCTCTTGTACAGACTTTTAACCTCAGTCTCTTTTTTTAAAGTTTTTATTTAAGTAATCTCTGTACCCAACATGGGGCTTGAACTCATGACCCTAGATCAAGAGTTGCTTGTTCCTCTAGCTGAGCCAGCCAGGCATCCCAACGTCAGTTGCGTTGTAATCTCTCCTGTATTCTTCCTGTGTATTAAAATTTATTCAGGATGAAACGGATTTACATGATTTTAAAAGGATGAACTCCTAAGAGTACTAGAAAAAAACTTGCAGATTTAAAAAAAAAATGATCTCCCACTGAGCCACCCGGGCACCCCCAAAAAGTGTTACTCTAAAGACAAATGACAAACTTCAATCGAAAGTACCAGGTCCACATACTAAACAATGAATGCCTCCTCACTGAGCTCTCAGGTGTTGGGACCACTCCAGTTCAGTGCCCAGCTTCTCATGCCTGGGCTGTTAAAGTTTTTGAATCTTCTTCCTCCACTTCTTTTGGTTTCCTTTAGTTTATTCAGCATTCCATCGAATAGCTTAGGATTCTGTTCAGATCACAGATCTGATCCTGTCTCTACCCCTTGCTTTAAAGCCCTTTAGTAGCTGCTGTTCTTGTGATAGGAGCAGTTCCTAACATGGCTCTGTATTATGTGGTGCCATTGTGCCTTTCTTTCTTCATTTCCTATCACACTCCTCCCTGGGGCTCAACAATGACTCTAATTCAGCTTGAGGATTGACCCTGTTTTTCCACCAGAGGCCTTTGCACGTGCTGTTTTCTTTTCCTAGAATGTGTTTGTCTTCCCTCCCTCTTAACTCCTAGTCATCCTTTACCTCTCAGCGGAGCATCCCTTTCTTCAGGAAGCCTTCCTTACCTGACTTCTTTTTTCCCTTTTTTAAAGATTTTCTTTATTTGAGAGCAAGCGAGCACACAAGTAGGGGGAGGCGTAGGAGGGGAAGGGAGAAGATCTTGAACAGACTCCGTGCTGAGCAAGGAGCCCAGTGCGGGGTTTGATCCCACAAGCCTGAGAGCTAAAACCAAGAATTGGACGGTTAACCGACTGAGCTACCCAGGCACCTCCTTACCTGACTTTTTTGATGAAATCTAATTTCACTGTTCTAAGTTATTGACAGTGTGGTGTACTTTCCCTTGGTGACACTTACTATGGCTGCATTTGGGGTTTTTTTTTTTTTTTAATCTTTAAATTTTATTTATTTGACAGAGAGATCACAAGTAGGCAGAGAGGCAGGCAGAGAGAGAGGGGGAAGCAGGCTCCCTGCTGAACAGAGAGCCCGATGTGAGGCTCGATCCCAGGACCCTGAGATCATGACCCAAGCTGAAGGCAGAGGCTTAACCCACTGAGCCACCTAGGCGCCACACTGCATTTGTATCTTTGTGTGATAAATGACTGCTTTCCTCAGAGATTATAAGACTATAAGGGTACGAACAGTGTCTTTTTAAATTGTATTATAGCATCTATCATAATGTTTATGATCGAATATGGCACATAGTTACAGCTCAGTGGATGGGTAGATAAACAAATATGAATACGTATTCCTAAAATTTTACAGGCCCTGGTTTTTTTGAAATCCTGTAATAGAAGCATGGTTACTATTGATAGGAAGCTTGAAGCAGTCTGTAAGAATGGTTTGCACCCTCATTCACTGTTCTTTTCTCTCTGTAGGTTGCTGATCAGCTCTGTGCCAAGTATAGCAAGGAATATGGCAAGCTATGTAGGACCAACCAGATTGGAACTGTGAATGACAGGGTAATGAACACACTTGTTAAACAAGATGGAGTAGGCAGGGTGTGGGCATGTTCTCTTGCATGGATTGTAGTGGGTCTTATTGTATGGCTGAGTTAGTCTAGGGTTGCATATTTATAGTGAGGGTGAGAAGGCTCTCAGACTGGTAGTGCAGTCAACTCCTTACTTCTTCCCTCGACTTCTGATTGTGATGCCCGCAGTTCTTTGTGCCCTTTGTGATTTGTGGAGGTTGAAGTGAGGTGATAGAGAGTGGATGGATTCAGATGTGGAAGGCGGCATTATCAGTCTTACCAACACCTGTGTCATGTGTAACCAGAGACCATGAGAGGGGCATGGGTTTGTAATAATGCTTCATGAGTGAAAAAAAATCCTTTAACTGGTCAGAACCTCCTTTTTTCTCAATTTACCTATAAAATAAGAGGAACAGAGTTTAAAAGTGAGTCAGGTTAGACTTAGGCTAATTGGCATATATTTTAACCCTGGGTCTTTTACTAACAGCTAATGCACAAACTGAGTGTGGAAGCCCCACCTAAAATCCTGGTGGAGAGATACCTGATTGAAATTGCCAAGAACTACAATGTGCCCTATGAGCCTGACTCTGTGGTCATGGTAAGTATAGAGTCTTACAGAGTACAGAGGGGGAGATGAATCTCTGGATATCACTTTCTTAAAAAATAACCATATTCTTTATGGTAAAGTTTGTGTATGGGAGATTAAGCCTTTGTCTATTTAGTGTTTTTTTGGGTAATGATAGATATGCCTGCATTTCTCGAAGAGTATTTGAAGATCAAATGAGATGAATGACTGAAAAGCACTTAGAAAAGGTACAAACCTTGATGCAAATACAAAAATGGCACTATTGCTGCCTTTTTTTTTTTTTTAAGATTTTATTTATTTATTTGACAGACAGAGATCACAAGTAGGCAGAGAGGCAGGCAGAGAGAGGTGGGGGGGGAAGCAGGCTTCCTGCGGAGCAGGGAGCCCGATGCGGGGCTCGATCCCAGGACCCTGAGATCATGACCCGAGCCGAAGGCAGCAGCCCAAACCACTGAGCCACCCAGGCGCCCCTATTGCTGCTTTTTGATGAGGTTCAAGGAATTGAAGCAAGAAGTTCCCCAAGACCCCAAATGGATTCTGAAACTAAGTGTTAGGTGCCTGCTATGTTAGGTGGTGCACAGAAAGCTGAGAATACAGAGATAAAAACAAGATCACTGTCCTGAAGAGGTTTACAGTGTAAGGGGGGCAAGTATACAAATAGTAATAATTCAGTTAAGATCAGTGGGTTGTAGTGGGTTCTTTGGTGTGCTGCTCAGATAACTCCTCCCCATCCCAGATACATACACTTAAGGATAAGAGCATTTATTTCTCCAGCTTTTGAAAATATTGATGACTGGTGGCTCATACCCTCCAGCAGTGGCCCTCAGAAGAAAGCTGCTTCATCCAAAGTTGACCTCTGGGACAGCCTGTATTCAGTAACTGGGTTTTAAGGACTGTCCCAGTCAGGGGTACCTGTTACAGGCCCATTGCAGCCGCAGAGCTCCTTAAGAAATTAGGAGTTGTTGTGACGACATGGCAGCCCATCCCTGCTTCCTTCACTCCCCCACAGGTCTTTATCCCAAGGGACTAGGCCAGTAAGCTTCCTCCACACTGGTCTCCATCTCAGAGTCTGCTTCTGGGGGAACCTGACCTTCAGTGTGGGTTAATGATATGGGTTTCATTCTTCTTCTCAGGCAGAAGCTCCTCCTGGGGTAGAGACAGATCTTATTGATGTTGGATTCACAGATGATGTGAAGAAAGGGGGCCCTGGAAGAGGAGGAGGGGGTGGTTTCACAGCACCAATTGGTGGACCTGATGGAACAGTACCAGTGCCTATGCCCATGCCTATGCCCATGCCCTCTCCAAGTACTCCTTTCTCCTACCCACTGCCAAAGGGACCAGTAAGTATTCACAGAAGCGTCGGTGTAAACTGTGGAAAATGTAACAGAAGCTGACACATTGGATGTATGAATACACTCAAGAGTTGTAGGTTGTCAAGAAGATTCTGCGGTAGGAACATTTGGTATTAGTGATTATATTGTGAAAAAATAGTAGGATTTGGAGAAAGTCTTGTTTAATGACGTGGGAAAATAGAGATGGCGCTAGAGAAACTTCTTGTAGGTTTACGGAATACCTTTGGGATCTGTTACAGGCATACTAGTAATTCCTTCCAAAAATGATTGCTACTTATTACCGGGTAGAAAAACCTCCTGTGTAGACAAGAAGGTAAAGGTCATTACTAGTAATAGGAGAGTCTGATTAGAATCTTCCCTTGTAGACATCAAAGCAGTTGATTAGTAATTTGAAGACTAGTCTTTGGCTCTAGATCTTTAAAAATCTGGAATCCTGGGCATTTTTTTCTCTTTTGAAGGTTTTGAATAATATACATATTGAAGATATATCTTGAATATTCACATTGAATATGTGTAGGTATTTTTCCCTTACCATACACAAACCTTAGAAATTGTGTTTCATGTCGCCTTTCTTCGCTTGCAGTCGGATTTCAATGGATTGCCAGTGGGGACTTACCAGGCTTTTCCCAATATTCATCCACCTCAGATACCAGCAACTCCCCCATCGTATGAATCTGTAAGTGCTTGAGCCTCTTTTGTAAGCAGCAGGAGAGTGAATCCCATGAAGAGAGAGCAAAATAATGGCCACAGGGAAGGCAAAGTTTTGATAAATTCCTAGTTACCAGCATTGCTCTTGCTTTGGATTTTTGTGTTGCTTTAACATTACCCTGGAAATGGGGCGGCGGTGGTGGCAGTGGTGGCATCGGTGGCATCATTGGTGGCAATGCTTTGTTTGCAATTAAGCCAGGAATCAGGAAGGAGCTGATTTCTTAGAGAGTTCCAGTAGGGCACATACCTAGTCTTCGGGGATTTTTTGTTGTTGTTTTTTAACTAATGAGGCAGAGAATTGTATTGAGCTGGTATAGTCTTGTTGCTAGATTATAATAAGTAAAATACGGTTTTATAAATTCAGTACTGTGTAAAGGAGTGGTGGCCAGATTTGTTTTTAACTGAAGTGTCCAGTTAATAAATTTCAGCCTGTAGCATTAATTTTACATTTTCATCTTATAGATGAAACTTGGTATAAAATATGGTAATCATGCCTTGAATTGAATTGTTGGTGATTGCACAGCTTTGATTCAGAATTAGAGGGCTCCTTTTCTGTCAGCCTTGTTTCATCAGCTAGTATGTGCCTTTTGAGACCCATTTCTATCTGATGCATTACAGAGAAAAGAAATTGGTAGAGCGTTTGCTGCGAGATCCCCCTGTTCCTGAACTTGTTTAGTTTTCTTTCCTTTGGTTTTCCCTTGGGCCTGGGTTTGCTTATGTTTCGGTCTTGCATGCATTGAAGCATTACCCACAACTGTTTTTAGGAATGAGGTAGAAGATCTTCAGTATTTGAGGACTTGGTTCTTGGAGATGCGTTCAGTGGGTTAGTGCTTTCTCTCTGCCCAGAAGGTGAAGGTATCAAAGAGAGGTGTTATGGTGTGGTAAGAATTTTCTTTTTCTCTGCTTGGTGGTTAAGAGTTTAACATGGTATCTGATTGGAAGATAAGGAAGGAGAACGGGGTGGAGGGGCAGTTTCTTTGGAGCAGGTTCTGTTGCTTCTGCTGAGCAGCTTAGCTTTTGGAAAACACAGGGGCTTATACCAGTATGAGTATTTTGTCCACTAATGCTATTGCTTTCTCCCCTAGTAACAATCTTTGTATTTCAGGTTGATGACATTAATGCTGATAAGAATGTCTCTTCTGCACAGATTGTTGGTGAGTGTGAATCAGAAACCCTCAGTGCTGAACTGTTTTCTCATTACTGCTCATTCTTCAGAATAGTGTTCATGTTTGTGGCATTTTACCCACATGCCCTGTGTGTAGTAGGTTCAGATAGAACTTAGGATTTCCCTCGTCCAAAAAGACAGTATCTTTATTATCTTATCTCCCAAGTTCCTTGTTTCTGTTAGAGTTTTTCTTCCAACTTCAAGTTTTTCATGTTCCTGCTACTTCAGTTTCCATTGTACCTAGAACTACCAAAAGAGATCAGTCATTCAATCCATCTGGCTATCTTTCCATCTAGGTATACATAACATATTTTTTAACTTGATCATTAAAGAGGGGGCAGTAGATAAAACCATAAATGAATAGTTCAGTGAATTTTCACAGAGCAAGCATGCTCCTGTGGTCATGTGCTCAAAAAAATAAAACATTACCAGGACTACAGAAACTAGGGTTGGGGTAGGGGGACACTTTTTAAATTGGAGATAGTTGTGTTTTTTTTGTTGTTGTTGTTTTTTTATCGCCCCAATTTTCTTTAGCATAGCAACAATAAACTTACAGTTTTTTTAGTCTTAGTTTTTAGTCCATGGTCAACAGGGTCTGTCAGCTGCCGCTGCCATCTCTGGGGGGCATCCTTACTCTCGGCTCGTTTGACATGACCCGCATGAACCCAGGCCCTAATACCTTCTACTTTTACTGCCGTGGGGGTGGTTAGGATAACAGTAAATTGTCCCTTCTAGCGAGGCTTCAAGTTCCCCACTTGATAGTGACATATCCAAATCAAGTCCCTGGGATGTGGTTCCACCACTGTCTCTGTCCCAGGGAGATAGTTGTTTTATTGAGGTGTATTTTGATGAGTTTTACTGAGATTGTTGTTTATATAAAATCAAAACTGGTGTAGAACATTTCCATCACCCCAGAAAGTTCCCTTATGTTCCTTTCCAGTTAACTCCCATCAGTTCACACTCTGCTTTGGAGGCAAACACTATTCTTTTCTTTCTTTCTTTCTTTCTTTCTTTTTTTTAAAGATTTTATTTGTGAGAGAGGAAATACAAGTGGGAGGGTGGGAGAGGGAGAAGCAGGCTCTCTGCTGAGCAGGAAGCCCAGCGTGGGGCTCATTCCCAGGACTCTGGGATCATGACCTGAGCCAAAAGACACTTAACGACTGAGCCACCCAGGTACCCCCACTTCTTTTTTTTAAGATTTTATCTTTAGAAAGAGAGAACATGTGTGTGCATAGGGTGGGGGAGGGAAAGAATCTCAGTCAGACTCCTCTCAGCATGGGGCCTGACGTGGGGCCTAATCCCGTGACCCCGAGATCATGACTAGAGCCAAAACCAAGAGTCGGATGCTCCACTGACTGAGCCCCTCAAGCACCTCACTATTCTTGTTTTCTAAAACTAGTTGAGGTTTGCCTTTTCTAGAAGTTAGACACAAATGGAAACGTACAGTGCGGGGGGGGGATGATTTTGTAGAATACAAAATGGAGGACTGGTAATTCAGATCCTATTACACAAAACAGTAAGGACATTAACATTTTTAATAAAAAATTTTCCCCCATGGGGCACCTGGGTGGCTCAGTCGTTAAGTGTCTGCCTTCAGCTCAGGTCATGATTCCTGGGTTCTGAGATCAAGCCCCGCATCAGGCTCCCTGCCTGGTGGGAAGCCTGCTTCTCCCTCTCCTACTCCCCCTGCTTGTGTTCCCTTTCTCGCTGTCTATCTGTGTCAAATAAATAAATGAAATCTTTTAAAAAAAAAAATTTCCTCCTAAGCCATAGAGAGTGGCTCATTCCAACAGAATTTTAGTAGCAGATCTTTGCAAAAGGGGAATCTGAGTGAATGCTCTGTGTACCTAATCCCAGGTACCACACTTTGAATTTCCTTTTAATCTTTTCTCACCATGGGAAAGTAAAACAGATAGGATTCAGCTCCATTAAGGAAATGTAGGTATTGTCCTGGAAATTTTTATTGGTCTTTAGAACTATTAATCATTTTCTAAAAACCAGTGTTTTCTCCTGTATTTTCATTGTTTCTGCCAAAGGGGATTGTGGGCTTTGAGGATCTGAGCCACTTTTCTCTGGTGTTTGTAACACTGTGCTGCTTACCCTAATTTAATTAGGTCCTGGGCCCAAGCCAGAAGCCTCTGCAAAGCCCCCTTCCCGACCCATGGATACCTACGACAACTTTGTACTACCGGAGTTGCCATCTGTGCCAGACACACTACCAACTGCGTCTGCTGGTCCCAACACCTCAGCATCTGAGGACATTGACTTTGATGATCTGTCCCGGAGATTTGAAGAGTTGAAAAAGAAAACCTAGGTCTCTTAAACCAGGAAACCTGCAGGCTTTGAGATTTGAGGCTGAGCTGTTTCTCCTTGTAACAATCTCCATGAAATTCTTATTCATCTCTTAACCATCACTGAGTACATTCTTCCTCTGGGCTCTCTTCCTGCTCTAAATTCTGCTGCTTTCCAGTTCTCTCCTGCTCCTAAGAGACTAATGATTAGAGACTATGAGGCCAGAGCATCGGACTCTGGGCCGCTGGTTTTGTCCAGCTCCCATGAGTGTGAGCCCAGCTTCTCCCGTCACCTTCTCCCATCACAGAGAAGACTCTGGCTACTGTGTCCCTCCACAGGGGAGTGAGAAGGTGAAAGCATTATGAGGAGAGCTGCCAAAGATGGCTGGACACAGAGAAGAATATTTTATGAAGTCTCTCAGCTTGGTGCTGAAGTTCTAGACTTAGAAACAAACCCCTCTGTACAGAGGGATTTGTGGTGAGCAAGAATCAAAGCAAAGGTGTGCTATGAATGGGAGAGACTGACTCTGGACGCCACTGTAATAGTTCCCAGAAGCTGGGTCCTCTCATCGGCATATACACTACTCCTTGCTGCCAGGCACTGTCCTACCTGGATCCAGTTGCAAAGTTAATTTGGAAAGTGGAGAGCTTCTCTTAGTTCTACTGGATTCTCAGGGAGCCCTCCGTGGCCTTTTGCTTTGAGTGCTGTGTTCCTCTTTTACCAGAGGGCAGCACTGCATAAATTCCTGTTTTTCCCCATAGCATGTTCTGTTGGATTGCATTTACTGGCAAACGAAGGACAAGTCACATACCGGGCAGAGTCACCATTCAAGGCTAAGGTGGGCTTCCAGTTGCCTTAATAGAAGTACTCAAATCTCTTGGGTAGTGAGCTGGAATGCCTACAGGAGAAGAGGGGTTCCTGTTTTCATTTGAAAACTTTATGATTAAGAAAACCTTTAAAAACTGATTTCCGAAAAGTTTTTGGTGCCCATAAAAAATGTGGCTGTGGTTGTTGACTATTTTCCTAGGTGGATGAGACTATTTACTATTATAACTTAACGTGTTCCTTTACCCCCTAGCTGCAGCCATCCTTCCCCAGAGGGATGGCTCTGGGATCAGAAGACAAGATGCTGGCTTCTGTGTAGTGTAAATGTACACACCTGTTTCAGCCAACTTTAATGTTTTTGATTGGTTTGTATCTCATAGCTCAGTAGCTGATAATAAAGTTAAAAATTCTGTGCCCTGCTTTCTCCACTCGTTTGGTCAAGTGAGGAGGTACAAATTTGGATTTTAGTGGAGAGTATTTTAAGTAAGTGACCCATGCTGGGCATAATCCAGACTTTACCTTTGGTTCCTTGGGTAATGTGTGTGTCTGAAGCAGCAGCGAGTCCGTTTCTATTTCTGTATTTAAGCCCAGGTAACATTTTTGAGTTTGCTTGCTTAGTCCTCTGGGACAGGGCTGCCCATTAGCCAAACCTCACACTTACATCTTTGATTTTAATATCAGAGGTGAGCACTGAGCTCACCTCTGACTCATACGTATTTCCCACAGCCACGCTGAAAACATTGGTGGTGAGTGTCTCTTGCTTTTGCAAGAGCTGGATTATCCTGTAGCACTCTTGTCGTGTTAACCCTTTCCTGACAGCCATAAACCCAAGAACTTGCTACGGGAGATTTTGATTCCTCAGTGATTACAAAATTAACAGTATATTAAACCAATAATTTTCTCAACTGTACCCTACAAAGGTAGGGAGAGGGAGAAGTGAGCTCTCCACTTAGCAGGGAGCCAGACGGGCTCAATCCTAGGACCCTGGGATCATGACTTGAGCTCAAGGCAGACACTTAACTGACTGAGTCACCCAGGCACCCAAGGTAATCCATCTTTTAAAGCCTCTGTGTTACTGCCCATTGCTGTCATGGCTGTTTGCTCACGTGTTCTGGTGTTGCTGGATTCCTAGTAAACTGGCGAGTTTCTGTAGCACCATCTCTATCAGTCCATCTTCTTTCAAAGTTGTCTCCTACACAAAAGGAGAAAAGTGAGGGAATTAAAATTGATGCCATTGTTGAGAGGGGAAATGGACCAAAAGATTTAAAAACTAGGATTAATGGTAAACATACTGTTCCTTTAATGATCTACTGTCAGGCATTGGAGTGTTTCTGCTACTTCACAGTTGAGGAACAGCTATTTATAAGACAGTAGATGTCCTATAAACTGGGTGTTCTATTAAAATGGTTGCCCAAGCTATGGAGATTCATAAAGGGACTGTGCTGATTCTGTGCATTATGTCAGTCTATGATCTTAGGAGCAGCAACAGTTGAGTTTTTCTAATGATAAATCATGACAAGTTTATATTTCACTTACCGAGTCAGTGTTACCTACCTACCTTAAGGGATTTTCTTTCTTTACCAAAGGCCATGAGAATCATTGAAACAAAAAGGTTAATGATCACAAGTAGCATCAGGAAGACACTGGTGAGAATCAGAAAGGATCCCAGGACTGGGTCTAAAGCAATAACCTGGAAAGGGACAATAAAATGTTTTGATTTTAAACACTGACAGTTTAACTTACATTTTTAAAGTAGAAGTTCTATACTAATGTTGGGGATATATTCACATAAAATATTTGGTAGACAGTAGGGAGAGAAGCAAAAAGGAAAATGCTTTTGTGTGGATAGAAGAATATGAATGACAGGCTTAATGGGTATAAAAATAATTGACTTCAGGGCTTTCACCAGAAAACAGGTAAGTCCCAGTAGAATTATAAGTGATTCAAAGCTCATGTAAGTTTTGGCAGCTCTAGAAAATATATCTAAGCACGGAAGCTTGAAAGAGTAGCAAAAGCACATTGAAAGAGTAACATCTGAAATCATAAAAACTGTCTCTACCATTCTAAGAACCTCTATAAACACAGGAGCATTCCAATAAAATTCAAGAAGTTAACCATAAAAAACTGGCTTTTATTTATTTATTTTTTTTTGGTGTTCTATTTTAAAAGTAACTACTGAGTTTTGCCATTCTTTACTTTTCAGCATGAAGTGATCATTCTCAAATACAGGGACTGCGGTGGTTTCTGTAAGAGTATTTTTATGTGTTCATTTTAACAAATGTCTTTTTTCCCTTGGTATTGGCTTATTCACTGTTGCCACCAGGGTACTGTAAAAAACAAACAACAAAAAAACCAGTCCCAACAACTTAAGAGCATGAATGCTTACAATAAATATCACTGTGATGGACATCTGTATGACCAGATACTGCTCAATTATAGCTACTCTAGGTCAACCAGATAAACATCTTTGTTATACAGAACTTTTCCCAGTAAGTACACTCCATTTTCCCTTCACATTATATTACTAGAAAAGGCTTTTTTTTTTTTTTTTTTAAAGACAAAAAGGAGGTGTTAGCAAAAGCTCATTGTTTTATTACTTCCTTAAGTGTCTTAGTATATAAAATGTTCCATGGGTGAAGGTTTCATTCCCCAGTTGAACCCAGAACCATACAGGTCTTTCTCCGATCTTAGGTGAGAACTTCCCACAAGAGGAACTCTGTTAAGAAACTATGTAAACTTGCCCATTTGCGTTCTAGATTTTCAGAAGGTTAAACTTCATGGAGATCTTTACAATTTCATGTAATGTGAATTTTAGTTTTTCTGTCTTGATCAAATCTATATATGCTAGGGCTCCAAATCCTGATTTGGGTTCCCTATTTTTTTTTTTTTTATATATAGGATAGGGATTTGTGTTGGGAGTTCTTGAGGGAGAATAACGAACAGAAATATTATGGCTCTTGTTCTGGAATTGTACCTCCCTAATTTTTTTAGAAGGCACTTTCATTATATACTTCAAAGGGCTACTGAGAAAGAAGCAGCAAATATTAATCTGGCTAGGTGACGAGAACATAAATTCAGGCCCAGCGTCCTGGCAGTAAGATTAAGAAGTGAAGAAATTGAAATTAGGTGCTTGAAAAAGGGACATATCTCTGAAAGTAATAGCCCCTCACATTGAATGCATAGGTAGCACCACAGAATGGAAGGCAGAGAATCTATACTCTCCTTTTCCAGTGTGCAGTGGCACAGAAGGCGCTGCTCTTGTAAGCAATTCTCGCCTTGTAGACAAAATAGAATCCTGCAGGGAAGCCAGGATGGGGTTTTTTACCTCCTCCGGATGAGCGATTCCCAGTAGAAGGCCAACAACAGTCACTGCTGAGCTGAAGGAAGTTCGGTAGTCAGTGATGCTCTATCCAAACAGCAGGTTAAACTGAAAAGGAGAAAGACTGATCAGAGGACAGACAGCACTAGTAGGGCTGATATCAGTTCCTTCCCTCCTGGCTTCATGAGGAGCCGACACAGGACCAGAGGGGACGGAAACAGAAGTGCCTGGTGGCCGTTCAAATCCCAGGGCCTTCAAATTCTATAGTTACGTAGCATGTTCATACCGATTTATTTGGCGTTCACATCATGTTGTGAGCTAAAGTTAAGAGACGGATGTCTGATTTTAAGCCATACTGCTGGTGAAGTGTGGAACTACAACTAAAAACCAGTTTTCATACTCTTTTTTTTCCCAAAATTCATTGCCAACTTGAACTGATGGTTTGCCATATAGTGCTTTCTTGGAAAGCAATGTGATTCCAAGGCCACAGCTTTGGGGAATGAGGGCTTACAGCAGTGGCATAGCCTGTGAGCAGGATCAGGATGACCAGCAAGAAGCCCACCACCTCGTCCCAGGCTTTGCCATGTTCTACCGATGACCTGCAGCCTGAGGTTATGGTACAGCAGGTTCCAAAGCTGAACAGTTGCCAATAGAACCAGGAAGCCCATGAGGTGAACGATGGCTGAGTTTACTTGCACTGCCTCGTAGAAGCTGATGAACCTGTGCCAAGGAAGGGTGACAGTTAACCGCTGAAGCGCATGCCATCCATTTCTCCATTACTTCCCCTGCTCGAGTGCAGCAGCTCTGAGAGTCCTATTAGGTCAAATACTTGATGCAAGAATTCTCCAGCGTGGCCTTCAGTACTTGTGGATGTGAGAGCACTGGCAAAAGGCCGTGTATTTGCTTGGGAGAGCTGAAGAAATCCCGAAATAAAACCTCTAGCAGATTACTCCAGACTCATCCCACCAATCCAGGCCCGCAGCCTCCACAGCTGTGGTTTGAGTTAAACCCCTCCTCTCAAAAGGAGAGGAGTTAGCCTAAGGAGCTGTGTCATTAGGCTAGTCTTTTCTGTAGCGCTCTAATCCTGTATTCTCTGGGAGGTGATTGGTCTAATAGGTTTAACAGTGCTGAAAGGAGAAAGATGATTGATAAGGACCCCCGGGTGGCGTTAAGCGTCTGCCTGCAGCTCAGGTCATGATCCCAGAGTCCTGGGCTGGAGTTCCGCACCGTGCTCCTTGCTCAACAGGGAGCCTGCTTCTGCCTGCCGCTCCCATGTTTATGCTTGACAAAATCTTAAAGATGATCGATAAACTGGAAGGGAGGAGTGTTGCGTGAGAATCATTTATAATCTCGTGTCGCAGCAACTAGGTTACTTGGAAAGACTCCCATAGATAGAGCATGTTGGCTCTTGGTCACAACTGTTTTTAGTGTCTAAGACCTAGTGCCATGCGGCAAGATGGACCTCAACTGTCAGCACCATACAAACTGTCCCTGCAAAAATGGTCCCCTGAGGATGACCTGGGATATTTTCTCATTACACAGATCAGCAGTCCACACTGTTGGCCACTGAAAAAGTAAAGTACCACGTGGCAATATGTGGTCTGGGAAATAGATGTTCTTCCCCATAGGAAAGACCCTTTCTGGTGTCCAAAGGGGCACCAGAACGTCTCTTCGGTATGGATAAGCTAATGGATGGACATCTCTACCCAGAAAACAACCCCCTTTGGTTTAAAAAACAAAAACAAAAACAAAAAAACACTGGGTTGTTTTATTTAAAGGGTAATCATTTGTCATTCCTCAGGCTTTATTCTTTGGCCAGGGTGCAAAATGTGACTAATTCTAGGTCCTTGCTAAGTGGAATTTAAATGCATTACCTTTGACAAACACCTAAGTATTATGAAGGCAGAGAGCGTTTCAATGTGATGAGCCGTATACGGTTACTAATTGTTTTCTCAGCTGTGGACATTGGTCTGAGTTCTGTATTTAACTCTGGTATTATACAAACATAGGTCTGATAGAGCAGCGGAAGAGGAAGGGGAGTCTGAAAGAAATTTAGGTGCAATCGGGAAACTTTAGACATTGAACGGGAAGAGCCTGTGCTCCTCAGGCTCTGTCTTACCTGTCCCGCTCATAGCCGTATTGCGCCATGTTTTTCTTATGCAGAGAAGTACGCTTCCTGTCCAGACCCAGGAGGACAAAGCTAATGAGGATTATGCTCACGTCCAGAATGTTTCTTTTCCTAGAGAAGAACCTCCACCTCTGTTGTTTCAGCCGATGACCCTAAAAGGAGACACACAGTCACTATTTCTTGCCTTGAGGATTAGCCAGGTCTTTCCCTAATGAAGCATTTCAACCTTGGCAAGACACGAAGCTGGGCCCTTGTCAGATCCAACTTGGACCCGATGGGTTATGGTCTTGGTGCTGCTCTGTAGTTACTCGGAGCTGCTGTTTATAGAAAAGCTGGCTTTCTCTAACCTGCATTGGATACACACGATTTCATTCCTGTTGCTTAAATTTTTTTTTAAGATTTTATTTATTTATTTGACAGAGAGAAATTACAAGTACACTGAGAGGCAGGCAGAGAGAGAGAGAGAAGGAAGCAGGCTCCCTGCTGAGCAGAGAGCCCGATGCGGGACTCGATCCCAGGACCCTGAGATCATGACCTGAGCCGAAGGCAGCGGCTTAACCCACTGAGCCACCCAGGCGCCCCCCTGTTGCTTAAATTTAAAACAGTTTTCAAATTAGTTATCAAGCCTGAAAGTAAGATGTGTTGTCTTAAGATGGATTCCGGTTTGGTGCCACTACTTGTACTTTTGAGTACTTGCTCTGTTCATCAGATTTTCAATTCTTGCTGTTAGCTTATAGAGGGATAATACAATGTACGAAAAATAATATTCTTTTTTAAAAGATTTTATTTATTTGACAGACAGAGATAAGTAGGCAGAGAGAGAGAGAGAGGAGGAAGCAGGCTCCCGGCTGAGCAGAAAGCCCGATGTGGGGCTCTATCCCAGGACCCTGAGATCATGACCTGAGCCGAAGGCAGAGGCTTAACCCATTGAGCCAACCAGGCACCCCCAAAATAATATTCTTTATACAGAGTTAATTCCTTCACTCTTGAAAATTTAAAGAGCTACTTCATGGAAAGCCAGTCAGCCTTTAGCTGAATTCAGGCTCTGGAAGGGACCAAAGTCATAGCCATAATTCTTTCTTTTTTTTTTTTTTTAAAGATTATTTATTTATTTATTTGACAGAGAGAAATCACAAGTAGATGGAGAGGCAGGCAGAGAGAGAGGGAAGCAGGCTCCCCGCCGAGCAGAGAGCCCGATGCGGGACTCGATCCCAGGACCCTGAGATCATGACCCGAGCCGAAGGCAGCGGCTCAACCCACTGAGCCACCCAGGCGCCCCATAGCCATAATTCTTGTAATAACTCACTGTGGAGCTCTCCTGATAACATTGGAAACCTTGAGAATTTCTCACCTGTACAAAGGCAGAGTAACAGACTAGTAGGTAATAGATGACTTGCAAGATGAGAGACCAGGCAAAGTCCTTCTTTGATGCCTGAAGGGAAGTTAAAGTGTCCAGCCTCAGTGAGGGGGAGAACGCACCTGAGAACAACAAAGAACACCTAGAGTCAGGAGTCTTCAAAACTTACGCCCTCTTCCTTTCAACCTCTTTAAAATCAGTGCAACTATTGCTGGATTATCTTTTTTTTCCCCTTTAGATTTTATTTGAGAGAGAGAGTGGGGGCGGGGGCAGAGGGAGAGGGAGATGATCCCAAGCAGAATCTGCTGAGCCTGGAGCCTGACGTGAGGCACAATCTCCCAACCCTGAGATCATGACCCGAGCCCAAACCAAGAGCCAGACAGTTAACCGAGTCACCCAGGTGCCCCACCGGATTATCTATTCCAAATGTTCCCAAATCTCTACACTTCACTTGTATTTCCTCTAGAGCTGTCAGGGATATTAACTCAGATCACACATGCATAACTACTGGAGAAATGCACGGTTTGCACCAGTCAGTAGAAGGGGAAGATATACTCGTGATCCCACCTTGAGGGCACAGTCTGTGACTTCACAGCTATTAACAGGTGTTGCTCTGGTCGAGCGAGAACAGGTGCAGAGATGCACGGACTCTCTGTACCCTCTCCATACAAGGTTTGGTAGAGAGCGGATGACTGCAATGTGAAGCGTGGGGAGAATGGAATTTAAAGCTATTTAAAATACATTTTCAGAAATTAGTATGGTAGTGCTTTGAGCCATTTCAAATGTAGTTACTTTCTAAAAGTAAATTTAGGTAAAGCCCTAATACCCGAAGAATACTCACAGTATCCTGGGAATACTCACACATTTAGAGGAGGATAGACTAAAAAAGCCTCAGATTCTACCTAGAAGGACAGTGAGGTGGTTGCTTCTAAAATCATGAAAGGTCTTGTGAATATAAACTTTCATAAAGCCCCAAAATACTAGAATTAAGATGTACCCCTTGTAGTATAAAGTACATTTAAGAATAAAAGGAATTCCTACTTCATATTGTTCGATCGTAAGACTGGGACTTTCCCATGTTTACTTCAGCCCTATTTGGAGTTTGTGTGTGTGTTGGGGGAGGGCCTTGGTAGTTCCTAACAATAAAAAACCCTATGAACACCCACAGGAAGCCTTCATACTTCATTTAGAACAAGTGTAGAAGTCTAAGTATAAAACTCCTGATCAGAAGTGACACCTGGGGGCACCTGGGTGGCTCAGTGCGTAAAAGCTTCTGCTCAGGTCATGATCTCAGGGTCCTGGGATCGAGCCCCGCATTGGGCTCTCCGCTCAGTGGAGAACCTGCTTCCTCCTCTCTGCTTGCCTGCCTCTCTGTGAACTTGTGATCTCTCTCTCTGTCCAATAAACAAATAAAATCTTTAAAAAAAAGTGACACCTTCGTAGTAAATGGAAGGATACTAGTGGGCAAATTCTGGGAACAGAATAAAGAGTAAGTTTGATCTGGACAGACTTCCTGTTAGAGGTAGGGGAACTGAATATATGAGCGTCCCTCTAATCTCATAAAATGCCACGATAATGATAGTGACAGGATTAAAAGTTGAAGGAAAAGGAGCAAAGATGACAGCAACGAACTCTTGGAAGCCAGTAAACAGAAGAATGACACCGACAACAGATTCAAGAAAGGGAAAGGCAAAGTCAGGCGTGTAGAAAACCCAGGAGCAAGCCCAGAAAGGCTGGAAAGTTGCTGGCATTAGATACTCCTGAAGGTAAGGTCAGATGAAACTGGAAATGGAATTCATCCCAAGTCTGAACGTAAGCAGTTAGATCCCGACTTCCTCCCTCACCATTCACAACTCGGTATTTGCTACTCATCGTGCCTTCCACCACACTAAAACTAAAGGTTTCTTTTCTTTTTTTTTTTTTTTTAAGATTTTATTTATTTCACAGAGAGAGATCACAAGTAGACAGAGAGGCAGGCAGAGAGAGAGAGGGAAGCAGGCTCCCTGCTGAGCAGAGAACCCGACGCGGGACTCGATCCCAGGACCCTCAGATCATGACCTGAGCCGAAGGCAGTGGCCTAACCCACTGAGCCACCCAGGCACCCTAAAGGTTTATTTTCTATTGTTGAACTAGAAAGAGTCCCAAATCAGGGGCAACAGGTCTATTTGCAAGTAGTGGTCTATTGGGAAAGAATTAAAAGAAAGTTTTTACTTTTATTTTGAGAGTGAAGAGAGAGACAAAGTGTGCTCATGAACAGAGGAGGGGCAGAGGGAGAGAGAGAATCCTAAGCAGGCTCCAAGCTCGGTGCAAAGGCCAACTTGGGGATCTATCTTTGACCCTGAGATTATGACCTGAGCTAAAATCAAGAGTCAGACACTTAACCAACTGAGCCACCCAGGCACCTCTAAGAGAAAGTTTTTATGCTGCATGGCAATGCCTCCCAGTCCCTTTTCTCAATAGTCTCAGAGAAGTCCACAAGGCTGACATCCTCAAAGCAGGGGTTTGGAGGGTCCTGTATGTGAAACTGCCAGAAAGACATTAGGAACAACCGACAAGCTCTTTCTATGAACAGAGAGCTTCTAACTAGCATTTATTTGCTTTTTACTATCTCTGTCTTCAGTATGATAAAACAGCCACATATTGAACCGCAACACTGACAACTGGAGACCAAAACAAATAAAAAAAGAAGTTCAGAAGCATTATAGAAAGTGAAAGAGCAGGAAAAAAACCAAAAAAACAAAAACAAAGCCTGTAACATCCTCAGAGAGTTGAGAGGATACCGTGTCCATAAAAGAACAGGATACGATGAAAAAAATATTGAGGACAAACACAAATCTTGAAAATTAAATTATCAAGATGAATACTTCAACTTCCAAACCACTTGTTACATTTATCTCCCAGAAACTAGAAGAAAAACATGGAAAAACAAAAACAAGAAAAATAAAAGGATCAGTCTAGGCATCCCAACGTCAAATGCCAGGAATACTAGTAAAAGGGAACAAAGAAAACAAAGAAGAATTTGATAGAAATCTGTGAGAAAATTTCTCAGAACCTAAGGACACATTTCCAGGTTAAAAGACTCACTGGGTAGAGAGAGAAAATTTGAAAACCTTTTGGGAGTTGGGGGCATCATCACACTTTAAAAAAAAAAATTATTTATTTGAAAAATAGAGAAAGAGCACAAGTAGTCAGAGTGGCAGGTAGAGGAAAAAGGAGAAGAAGGCTCCTCAACAGGGCTCGATTCCAGGACCCCAAGATCGTGACCTGAGCCAAAGGCAGACCTTTAACCCACTGAGCCACCCACATGTCCCCATCATCGCACGTCTTAAGAACAACACAAGAAGCTAGAAGGCAATGGAGCTATACTTTTCAAAATTCTGTAAAAACAACTATATCCAGAATAATGAGCAATCATGTGTGATGGCAGAGTAGGAACAGTTTTGGACCTGGAAGTCTTCAAAAAATTTACTTCTTCTGTACCCTTGCAGTAATTTCCCGAAGGATATGCTCCAGCAAAATGAGAAAGTAAACGCAGAGAGGAAAACATGGGATCCAGGAGAAAGAAGATCCAACAGAGGGGAGAGGTCAAGATCATCCCCAGAATGATACTGTAGGGAGAATCCAGGATGAGCGTTGCACAGCAGACCCGGAGAATAACCAATCTGAGCTGCACCAAAAGGATGGAGGGCCTCAAAATAATAGGTTGCTTGATACTTTTTGAACAGAAAGAGATTTTTCTAGGAGGAGTTTGGAGGTGAATCAATCATAAATTCATGCAAAACCAACCAAATGGAAAAAAAGAAAAAGAAATAATTATAAACTCTAAGGAAAATGTTGTAGAAGAAAAAAAATTACAATACATTACATGGCTCATCTTTGAGATATCATTTAGATAATAATAATAATGGAAATAAATATTAAACTAACCATAAATTGTTACTATATTCGGAGAACATGGAAAGAGAAAAGTGTGTGTATGCATGTGTGTTGTGTATAAGAAAGTTAAATGCTCATCATCATAGGAAGAAATAGTACCTAAAACTGAAAATGCATGAAATAAGTAATAAACATGTTAGTTGTTAAATTTCAAAGAACCAGGGTGCCTGGGTGGCTCAGTCAGTTGGGCATCTGCCTTTGGCTCAGATCATGATCGCAGGGTCCTGGGATCAAGCCCCACATCCGGCTCCCTGCTCAGCAGGAAGCCTGCTTCTCCCTTTCCCACTCCCCCTGTTTGTGTTCCCTCTCTTGCTGTCTCTCTGTCAAATAAATGAAATCTTTAAAAAACTTTTAATTTTTTTCCCCAAAGAAACAGTTAAAAAAAAGCAGGCAGTAGCCTTCTCTGGGAAAGGGGGAGGAGGGGAGGAGGAAGAAAGGACTGCTCGTTTTTGCCTTGAATACTTGACTTTTAAAATTATGGATAATAACTTTAACTAAAATACTGTCTTTTTTTATTTTTTTATTTATTTGACAGAGAGAAACCACAAGTACACTGAGAGGCAGGCAGAGAGAGAGAGAGAAGGAAGCAGGCTCCCCGCTGAGCAGAGAGCCCCATGCGGGACTCGATCCCAGGACCCTGAGATCATGACCTGAGCCGAAGGCAGCGGCTTAACCCACTGAGCCACCCAGGCGCCCCTAAAATACTGTCTTTTAATGGTACAAAATAAAGAAACTGAGCTTTCTCCTGAGATACCCAGGTCAGGACAGAAGAGATCTCTGTACCTGCATTGTTGGACTCCAAAATCAGGGTCACTACCCAGAACAGGTTCACGTTAGCACTGAAGACCACAGATTCCACAGAGAGGCTTTTGGTGCAATGCTCAAGCCAGTGGCTCTGTCCAAGATGCTGCGGAACTCCGGGAAAATAGAACAACAGGGCCAGCTTCTTTCTCCATTCAATCCCGCGAAGGAGAAAAATGGCCTGGCGTTTCCAATATCACGTGCCAGTTGCAAAGATACATTCCCAAATATCGTTTGCCTACGGAGTACTATTACTAATCCCCAAACTTTCACTAGTATTAGTTCACAAAGATAGAAGTTGAGAAGTCTATAAAGATGAAAGTTTTCATAAGAGCATTCACATCAGGTTTAAATGTTCAAGAGAACGTATTTGGTGTTTAACACCTAGGGTAGAGTTATTTTATGTCAGCTACCGCTATTACTCTACGACTTCTGAATGTTAAATTCTTCTCTTTATTTTTTAAGATTTTACTTATTTGAGAGTGCAAGAAAGCACAAGCCGGGGAGCTGCTTAGGGAGAGGGAGAAGCAGATTTCCCATGTTTTTGAGTAAATTCTTGCTGTAAACTTAAATGAAGAGGTAATTTAAGCCTTTTCATATATAATGATAAAAAATTCTTATCACATACACATACAAAAACACTCTAAAGTCTCTGGAAGTTTGACTGTGAATATTTGCATTGATTATGGCTCATGAAAGGCAATGCTTCCTCTTAAATCTGAAGATTATAGTTTGCCTAAACTAGGGATACCAGAATTGAGATTGGAAGGTGTTTTTCCACATGAGAAAAAAAAAATGAGTATGGGCAAATTGCCAAACCAAAACATATCTGTAGTTTGAGGTTGAACAAGGAATTTTTAAACTAAAAGGTACGTTTCCTTAGAAGTCTAAGAAGTGTCCACAAGGGGGACACCTGGGTGGCTCAGTCGGTTAAACGTCTGCCTTTGGCTCAGGTCATGATCCCAGGGTCCTGGGGTCGAGTCCCACGCTGGGCTCCTTTCTCTCTCTCTCTCTCTGCCTGCCTCTCCCATTGCTTGTGCTCGCACGGTCTGACAAATAAATAAATAAATAAAATTTGGGCGGGGGAGATTTCTCTGAAAAAAAAAAAAAGTGTCTAAAAGTGTCACAGACAACTGAGCACCATTATGGCAGCTGTAACTGTCCTAAGAAGGGACGCGGCCTGGTTCTCCTGTCCAGGGCTCAGGCTTCCTCACCTGATGGCAGTACGGGAGCTTCTTCCAAGTCTCACAACATACCCTCCTCCTGAGTAAGTGGAAAATTCCCCTTGGACAGGATAGCCACCCGCTATCTCTGGATTCTGATAATGCCAAATGCTGTCTGATTTTGTGACGTTTGTATCAGGGGGGCCCCAGTTTACTCCATAGTTCTCTGTATCCTCCTGATCTTGGGGAGATGGCTTCGCTTGTTCTCGGGGAGACACTCCAGTTGGAAGGAGTACGGCGCTAGGAATGCGAATCTGACGAAGCAGAACATTGCCCAGAAGCAAGGAGTTCCCATCAGCAATAAATCTGAACAAAAAGAGTACAAGAAACCACTTTCACAACTGCCTTATTAAGTTAGTAACAGAAAATGCACACTTTCACCACTATTTCAAAAAAACATATTTGGGATTTCTAGTTAACGCAACCAGGCAAGAAAATGAAATAAGCTAAGGAAGTGAAATGGTCATCATTTGTAAAGGACACACAGGTGATCTAGATGAATCGGAGAATCAACTGAAAGGCGTCAGCAGGACAGTGAAATAGGAGGTGGCCTGCTTGTATCTCCTCTCAGCAACAGTAATCCACAGATGAAGGTGCCTTTGCGGGAGCCGTGGGATCCAAAGGTAGGGAACTGTGAAACCCCAGTGGAGTCCAAGACTGACAAAGGCCATCCTGAGAAGGCACGCCCATGCCCAGATGGCAGACTCACCACCTATGGTCCTGATAACAGACCCAGAAACAGTGGGTGGACTGCTTCTGTGGACTTGGCTACAGCACCATACGCCAAGGGACCCAGGAGTCACTTCTGCCTGTGTCTCAGATAACAGGCCTTTAGACCTTAGTTCTGAGTGCCAGTCCCTCTCAACCACAGTCCAAAAGTCCCTGGAGGCAAGCTCACAAAACTCAGTCTGTCTGTAGATCCTGCAATGGCCTTTAACTGGACTCCAGCCCCTCTTGGCTACAGTCCATGAGCAGTCCCGCTAGTCCAGAGACCGGCTGGGAGACACACCTATCAATGCGACTGGAGATAAGCCTACCAACCTGGTCTGACTTCAGATCCTGAAACTTCTACCTTGCCTCCAGGCCATTCCAGCCATGGTCAGGGAGCAATCCTGGTGGGGGACACACTCTTCCATCCCTCCAGAACCAGGTCTGTAGATACTGGTCCTGGCTATGGATCCTGAACAGCCTGGGGACTCCATTTCTGTCCCTCTCAGCCACAGTCCAGGGCCCATCCTGCCTGCCCAGGGACCCATCCAGCGACCCAGCAGGAGCCCTCCCAGAAATCTGGGGGAGCCACACTCATTCTTGCAGCTGGTAACAGGCCTGTTCTACTCCAACCCTTGTCCCAGTGCCAGCCCCACTGAACAAGGTTCTTCAGTCAGTCCTGTCCACCCAGAGAGCAGACCAGATCCACACCTATCCGAGCCCCTGGTAACAGGCCTACAAACTGTGGACCCCACTGTGGATGTAACCACAGCCACATGACCTAACACCATCCCTGATCAACTTAGATTCTGGAGGTAACTCATCAGCCTGGGGAACTGACAGGAGAAGGTTTTTAATTGCCAAAACTGATCTGTAAAGACCAGAAAAGGCGTTTTCTCCTTCAAATGCATGAACACCAACCCAAGACTACACAGATCCCAGAGTCAGGATCAGACAAACATGGCACCATCAAAGGAAACTCCTCAAGTTCCACTAAATGACTCCAAAGATACAGAGGTCCGTGAACTGCCTCAGAAATCAAAATAATCTTCTTAAAGGAACTCAGTGAAAAGCACGAGAACACAAATAAATGAAGTCAGGGAAACAATGCAGGGACAAAATGGTAATTTTAACAAATAGAAACCATAAAAAAGAACTAAAGAGAAATTCTGGAGATGAATAATTCCATGGTAGAACTGAAAAATTCAATACAAAGCTTCAACAGTAGACTTGATCACACAGAAGAAATAATCCGTGAACTTGAGGAGAGGTCATTTGAAGTTAGCCAGTTCAAGGAACAAAAAGAAAAATGAACGACAAAGAGTGAACAAAGCGTCTGTCACTTCCGGACACTGTCAAAAGGACAAATATACATATCATGGGAATCTCAGAGGAGGAGGAGAGACAAAGAGGCAGAAAACTTATTTAAAGAAACAATAGTTGAAATTTTGGTAAAAATAGAAACATCTGGTACATGAAGCACAAAGGACCCCAAGTCAGATCAACCCAAAGAAGATTACTCTGAGATACTTTATTGTTTATCCAACTGTTAAAAGTCAAAGACAGAAAATTCTGAAAACAGAAAGAAAAAAAATAACTTTACACACACACACACACACACACACACACACCCATAGGCTATCAGATTTCTCAGCAGAGATCTTGCAGGCCAGAGGGAATAGAATGATATATTCAAAGTACTTGAAAGAAAAAAAACAACAAAACAAAACTTGCCAACTCAAACCACTATACCCAACAAAACCGTCCTTCAGAAGTGAAGGGAGCTAAAATCAGCCCCAAACAAAAGATGAGGGAGTTTATCACCACCAGGTCTTACGAGGGATGTTAGAGGGAATTCCTTTAGCTGAAAGGAAAGGAGGCTGTGTGGCAACATGAAAGTATAAAACTCACAGGTAACGGTAAATACATAGTCCAATTCAGAGCTTGGTACTACTGTAGTGGTGTGTAAATCACTTTTATCTTTGGTATAAAAGTTAAAGACAATAGTGTTAAAAATAACTACCACGATAATAACACGTCAGTGAATGACAGCATAGGAAGAAAGGCAGCGGGACATCAGTTACATAAAGCACAAGGAAAGCAGAAGTAAAAGCAGGTTTTTTGTTGTTGTTTTTTTTGTTTTAATGTACAGGCAGAACAATCTTCTTGTTGTTGTTGTTGTTTTAAATAATCTCTACACCCAGTGTGGGGCTTGAACTCACAACCCTGAGATCAAGAGTTGCAGGCTCTACTGGCTGAGCCAATCAGGCACCTCCAAATGTAGAGCTTTTTATGTGATTAAAGTTAAGTTGTTTTCAGCTTAAAACAGACTGTTATAAAATATTTTACATAAGCCTTATGATAACACTAAAGCAAAATCTGTAATAAATGCAAAACAATGAAAGGAAGGGAATTAAAGCATACCACTACAAAAATATAAATCACAAAGATGCCAAAAGAATAAAAGAGGAACAAAGGAACTGAAAAAACAATCAGAAAACAATAAAGTGCCAATAGTAAGTTCTTATCAATAATTAAATGTCAAAAGATTAAATTCTTCAATCAAAAGACAGAGTGGCTGTATGGTAAAAATACAAGATCCAATAATATACTGCCTATGAGAGACTCACTTTAGTTTTAAGTATACACGTAGGCTGAAGGTTCGGAAAAAAAAATATCCCATGCAAATGGCAACCAAAAGAAAATAGAAGTAGCTCTAACTTATAACAGAAAAAACAGAATTTCAGGGGTCTATCAATGGATAGACTGTCTAGACAGAAAATCAGTAAGTTAATACTATGAGCCAGATGGACCTAAAAGATATTTGTAGAACATTCCACTCAACCAGAATATGCATTCTTCACAAGTACACCTGGAACATTCTCCAGGATAGATCCTACATTGGGCCACAAAGCAAGTCTTCACAAATTTAAGGAGACTGAAAGCATATATATCAAGTATCTTTTTCTGACCACAATGTATGAAATCAGAAATCAGTAACAGGATGCAAATTGGAAAATTCACAAACACATGGAAATTCAACACCACACTTTTGAACAGCCAATGGGTCAATTAAAAAGGGAAAATTTAATTTCCCAATGGGAAATTAAAAAGTACCTTGAGACAAACAAAAATGCACATAAAAATGTCATACCAAACTTATGGAATGCAGCAAAAGCAGTTCTAAAGAGGGCATTTTATAATAATAAAAACCTATTTTATGAAAAAAAGAAAGCTCTCAACTAAACAAGCTAACTTTGGTCTTCAAGAAACTAGTAAAAAAAGAACAAACTAAGCCCAAAGTTAGCAGAGGGAAGTAAATAATAAAGATTAGAGTAGAAATAAATGAAATAAAGAAAAGTTAAATAGAACATACAAAAATAAAAATATTTTGAAAGAAACAAAACTGATAAACCTTTAGGCTAAAGCAAGAAAAAGAGGATTCAAATAAAATTACTAAAGAGTAGACATTAACACTGGTACCACAGAAACAAAGGATTGTAAGAGACTACTGCGAACAACTGTATGCCAACAAACTGGACAGCTTAGAATGGATCAATTCCTAGAAACACACAGCTTATTAAGGCTAAATAAAGACAAAATAGAAAATCTGAACAGACTATAAACAAATAAGGAGATGGTAAACAAAAATTTCCCAACAAAGAAAAGACCAGGACCAGATGGCTTCAGGGGTAAATTCTACCAAACATTTAAAGAAGAATTAACATCAATCCTCAAATTCTTTCAAAAAATTAAAATGGAGGAGCGCCTGGGTGGCTCAGTGGGTTAAGCCTCTGCCTGCAGCTCGGGTCATGATCTCAGGGTCCTGGGATGGAGCCGCACAGCGGGCTCTCTGCTCTGTGGGGAGCCTGCTTCCGCCCCCCTCCCTGCCTGCCTCTCTACTTGTGATCTCTGTCAGATAAATAAATAAAATCTTTAAAAAAAATTAAAATGGAAGAAATTATTCAAAATTCATTTTATGAGGCCAACATTACCCTCATACCACAGCCTACAAGAAAGGAAAATCACAGGCCAGTATCCCTGATGAACACAAATGCAAAAATCCTCAACAAAATGTAAACATATGAAGTTCAAATGTACATTTAAAAAGATCACACACTGCAACCGAGTGGGGTTTATCTCCTGAGTTGCAAGGATTACTCAACATACACAATTCAGTAGACATGATATACCACATTAGCAGAATGAAGGATTAAATCACATGATGATTTCCAAAGATGCACAAAGGAGCGCCTGGGTGGCTCAGTCATTAGGCGTCTGCCTTTGGCTTGGGTCATGATCCCGGGTACAGATAACATGATCTTATATACAGAAAACCCTGTAGATGCCACAAAAACAAAGACAAAGACAAATCCGTGACAACCAATAAATGAGTTTAGTAAAGTTGCAGGAAAAAAAATCAGTACACAAAAATCAGGTGCATTTTGTTACATGGACAACGAATTACCAGAAAAAGAAAGAGAATAATCTCATTTACAAAAGTATCAAAAAGAAGAAAATATCTGGGAATAGATTTAACTGAGAGGGTGAGAAGTCTGTACAATGAAAACTGGAAGACACTGATGAAAGAAATAAAGACACAAATAACTAGAAAGATATTCCCTGTTTATGCGTTAAAAGAACATTGTTAAAATGTCCATATCACCCAAAGTGATCTACAAATTCAGTGCAATACCCATCAAAATTCAGGCATTTTTTTCACAGAAATAGAAGAACAATCCTAACATTTGTATGAACCCTACCAAACATGCCAAAGAGACAGAGTGATCTTGAAAAAGAAAAAGCTGGAGGCATCCCATGTCCTAATGTCAAACCACACTACGGAAGCTATCGTAATCAAAAGTGTGCTATTGGCATAAAAACAGACACACAGGATGATGGAACTAAATGGGGAGGCCAGAATCAACTCACGCATTTACGGCCAACTCCTCTATGGAAAAACTGCCAAGTATACACAGCGGGGCAAGACGGTCTCTTTAACCAACGAGGCTGGAAAAACTGGATACGTGAATGCAAGAGAACCCAACTGGACCCTTTCCTTATGCCACATACAACAGTCAGTTCCAGATGGATTCCCAACTCAACTCTAAGACCTGGAACTGTAAAACTCCTGGAAGAAAATAGGGGCGAAGCTCCCTGGCATTGGTCTTGGCAGTTCTTTGGAGAGAACATCAGAAACCAAAATTAAACAAGGGAGAATACAACAAAAAACTTTCTGCACAGTGCCGGAGACCAACAAGTAAAAAGTCAAACTATTCGACAGGAGAAAGTATTTGTAAACCATGCATCCAATATGGGGTCAATATCCAAAATACCTAGGATCCCATGCAACTAAATACCACAAAAATAATGGATTAAAAAATGGGCAAAAGACCTGAATACACTTTATAAAAAAGATTTTATTTATTTATTTGACAGACAGAGATCACAAGTAGGCAGAGAGGCAGAGAGAGAGAGAAGGGGGGAAGCAGGCTCCCTGCTGAGCAGAGATACCCTCACCCACCCCCACCCCGCCATGCGGGGCTCGATCCCAGGACCCCGGGATCATGACCTGAGCGGAAGGCGGAGGCTTAACCAACGAAGGCACCCAGGCACCCCTCAGTCAGTCCGTACTGAGCTCACACCACGCCCTGCTCTAGGTGCCGGGAGCAGAGCGGATGAAAGGGCGTCCTCGTCGTCAGGGAGTGCACATCTGGGAAGCGAGAGAGACAGGCAGTACCCAGACATTACCCAGGCCATGAGAGCGCTAAGAACAACAATTAGGTCGGATGAGGGACAGAGTGGCGGGGAGGGAACAGTGCTATTCATTGGTGAGGAAGGATTAGAGACAGTTTCTCTGAGGAGTGGCTTGCGAGACAGGCCACAGGGCGGAGATCTCTCCGGGCATCAGCACGACCCCAGGCCCCTGAGGTGAGGACGTGCTCACGTGGGAAGGCACCGAAGCCTGCGCGGCTGACGGGGAGCGGAGGAGGGTCCGGGGTGGGAGCGGACCCGGATGTAGCCAGGGGCGGCTCTGGGAAGTCCCCTGTAAGCGCTGGAGCGGGTCTGCGACTTGAAGTACGATAGAAACTACGGGACGTTCTGAACAGGGGGAGAATACAGATTTACGTTCAAAACCATAGCACGGGAGGACAGAATGAAGAAGGGCAGGACAGAGGGAAGGTTGGCCCAGATGGGAGGTTCCTCTAGTTATGACTTGCGTTTTCTCACGAGGGCACTTACAAAGCCTCTCCTCTATTCCAGAGCCCTTGGGTATTGTTTGAAAACACCAGTTTGCACTGGGCTGTTGGAGACGTGGACAGACTCAGACATTGCTCATGGGAACATTAGTTGCTACAATAAGGAGAAGACTGGCAGTGTCTTTTAAGACTAAGAATATATACAAGGGGCGCCTGGTGGCTCAGTGGGTTAAGCCCCTGCCTTCTGCTCCCGTCATGATCGCAGGGTCCTGGGATCGAGCCCTGCATGGGGCTCTCTGCTCGGCAAGGAACCTGCTTCCCTCTCTCTCTGCCTGCCTCTCTGCCTACTTGTGATCTCTCCCTCTCTGTGTCAAATAAGTAAATAAAATAAAAAAAATAAAAGTGATAAAATACATCTAACAAAAAACATACCATTTTAACATTTTCAAAGGATAAGATACATTCTATAATGTGTAAATATTAACACATTAGTGTGAATTTTTTTTTTAATATTTATGTTGTTAAGAAAAGAGTGATTATCTGGGGCGCCTGGGTGGCTCAGTGGGTTAAAGCCTCTGCCTTCAGCTCAGGTCATGACCTCAGGGTCCTGGGATTGAGCCCAGAGCATCGGGCTCTCTGCTCAGCGCGGGGCCTGCTTCCTCCTCTCTCTCTCTCTGCCTGCCTCTCTGCCTACTTGTGATCTCTGTCTCTCAAATAAATAAAATCTTAAAAAAAAAAAGAGAGAGAAGAGTGATTATCTTTTTGAAACATATAAACTAAAATATCTAGGGAGAAAAATGATAAGAAGTGAGGCTTTTTATTTATTTTAAACAGATGGAACAAGACTGGCTTTTTTTTGGTAATGAAGTAACTGTTGAAGCTTACACAAGGGTAAAATTCATTAGACCATTCCCCACACATTTCTGTGGACCTGGAATTTTTTAAAAAGTTTTTAAAAATTGGGGCACCTGGGTGTGTCGGTCAGTTGAGCATCTGCTTTGGGCTCGGGCCATGATCCCAGGGTCCTGGGATCGAGCCCCACATCGGGCTCCCTGCTCCACGAGTAGTCTACTTCTCCCTCTCCCTCTGCAGCTCGCCCTGCTTGTGTTCTCTCATAAATAAATAAAATCTTTTAAAAAAGTTTTAAAAAGTTAAGTTTCCTGGTGTTTTTCTTCTAAGTGGTTTATGGTTGATTTTTTTTCACTTGTCCTCTCTTGTCAATCCTTTTCCGCTCTGCTTCTACTACTCTGCTTCTACAGTTCTCACCAGTTTTTTCTGTGACTTCACACACTGAAATTTCATTCTGCCTCTTTCTGCTGTTTTCTTTTATTTGGGTCAAATTATCAGGACCGTTAAGCACTTTGAATGGACACCCAAGGGTGTCATCTTCCCAAGTGAGCAGCCCGCAGCGCGAGTGGGTCCCTCCCCCCCCCATGCTGAGACACCCAGTTTTCACGAACCTGGACTGGCTGGCTGATGACGAGGTTGTGAAGCACGGATAACATCACTGACACAACCCAGCTGGTGGCCTGCTCTCTGGTCAGTTCCAAGCTATAAAGTGCAGTAAAAAAGGCTGCAGCCAGGCTAGTGACGCCCAGGAAGAGCCAGCAGAGGTAAGTCAACCCTCGGCACAGGCCATGAGCCACGGGCTTCCTCTCTTCTGGGCTCAGGATGGGGAAACTCGTGGCCTCCCTTAAGAACAGAGGTGGAAGGAATCAGCTGAACGGCAACAGCTGAGAGAGAGACGCGGGATAATTATGGGTATGCGGGAAGCCTGGTGCGGGGCCTTACCTGGAGGGCCCTGCTCTGTGGGAAGGAGACGTGTTTCCAAGAGCTCCTGGAGTTTTTGCATCGGTCAGTGGCATCAAGGACGTCACGAGGCCGGTCGGCCTGGGTGGGATCCGGGGCGCGTAAATGCGACTGCAGCCGCTGCAGAACTCCGAGCAGGTAACGGGACAGATGATGGTGGCTTTCAGGAACCGCTGCAAATACATGAGCCGGGCTCATGTCAAGGGACAGGCACTACTGGCAGAGAGGAACACGTCATTCACGGATGAGGGCCCAGACTGTGGAGACTGGACCCAGCAATTAACGACTGTCTTCTCTGAGCATGTCGGTGACTTGCTAACAATTTCTAAAATTCTACACTTGGATCCAGAATAAAAAAGAAAACACAACTTTTGATCTAGAAGCAAATTAAAATTGAAACCGAATTGAGCTTTCTTCACCAGAATGGTGTTAAGTGCCCAGTGGGGTGTAAACTATATTTCAGATTCCTTAAATCCCCTAATCTGCCTGTTCCATAGAAGAAAAAGAATGACAAGTCTTAAGAGGCCCCAGCAAAGCAGATGGAGTGTGAGAGGGTCTGAACCAGAGGGCATTTCTGTGGGTTTTTCCTTCATCCTTTACTTTGTATCACCAGATATACTGTCTCGAAAGCCATCAGCTCTACTGGAAGTTTAAGGAAACGGAAGCAGAAGGTTCTACGGTGCCTGCTGGTTATGCCAAGAGTGGGGAGGGAGTGGGAGGCAGAGAACACATCAGTTACCAACACCTGCAGAGCTTTACCATTTGCCGGATGGGGTCCTGCCTGCTGAGGAGAGCTGTGACCTTCCAAGTGAGAAAAGACGAGGCTGGCTAAAAGCTGCGCCATCTTGTTAATGCTGTGAGACGCCCATAAAGATTGGTCCCACTCTGAGAGGAGGTAGGTGTTTCTCCTGAGCAGGAATCCCACCGTTTCCTTCAATTCCTGAATGTGGAGCCAAGATGAGAAAAGTCAGTCTGACATTCGCCCGGGACCGGTAGCAGTTACACACGGCAGGGTCGTCTCTTTACTGAGAGTGAATGCTCAGTGCGAAGAACCTCTACTTTTCATTTTCTTTCTCCTTTCTCAGAAAGAAGTCACCTCCCAGTAGCTTCAAAACTAGTTTTATGAGGGATTACAGGAAGAAAGAGGGGACAGCTGGATCAAACACCAGCAATGAAAACTGGAGAGTAGTACCGTCTGGACTCACACCCAGTCCTCAGAATATATCAAGAGGAGAGACGAGGGGCATGAGCATCATGGCCCAGGGCACAGGACTTAGGGAAAAGCTATCAAGGTTAATGGGACCCGCAAGCCTTCTAGAAGATTCTCTCCACCGACCTTTCTTGCTACGCGTAGAAGCAGGGCCTGGCATCTACTTATAAAATTAGGCACCAGGCTTACCTCAGCCACCTCTGTGAGACAGAGGCTCAAAAGGAGCCTCTGGGAGGCAGGAGGCTTGGCTGGGAGGAAAGGGAGGCAGGGGTTCGTGTGGCTGGATCAGCCAATTACAAGACTGACGGGGAAGAGGAGGACAGCAGTTTGGACGCTGGTGAGCAGCTGGGACCAGGTCACAGGAAACGGACCCACTGGAAGAAGAACACGACAGCAGCCTTCATCCTTGAGAGCTGAAGTCGTCTCAGTCGTTGCCCTCCCAGCTCTAGGCATCGGTTTGGCAAGTCCGCCATGATTATCCACAGACAGGACCTCCTCATGGACATTATCTAGGGACAGGATATCTAAGGCTAAGACTGACGTGTCATTCCCAAGGCTGCTTCACTCATTAATGAACGGGAACAGGGTGGAAGTCTGTTAGAACATTCAAAGCAAAGCGAAAACAAGGCACCTCAGGACCCTGTTTCTGACCCTGAAGGGAAGGAGGGTGCGGGACCGTGGAAGGATTGCGCGCCACCAGAACCGCACCCCAGGCTCACCCGCACCTGGCTTGTCTCTCTCAGCCGTGCTGCTGCCTCTCCTCCAGAACACAACATTGACCACCATGTTGCACAGCAGCGATGTCAGGCAGCAAGTGAGTCTCTGGACTCTCGTAAACCGGTTCCAGGGATGTCAAGTTAAGACCGAGAGCCACAGATGGTCCTGGGTGAGCTTCTCTACAATGAGGGACGAGAACAGGGGTCTAAGAAGATAAATGAGAACAGGACAGATGTGAGTTGGCATCAAAGTGCCGTCTCCGCAACTTGGAGCACTGACATCACCTCGGAACCTGTTCGAAAGGCAGAAGCTCAGGTCCCACCCTCCTTGACTACAACAGAATCTGCCATTGAGCAGGCTCCCAGGTAGAGGATTTGCTAGAAAGGCTTTGCTCCAGATCTTCCAGAAATCTCTGCTGAGGCCATGAATGGTGTCAGTGCCTTCCAGAGCATCCTCTTTCCCTCTGTTCCCACGTGAATGACCCCTCTCAGCTCTTTTACAAACAGCCTCATGATTTCCAGAACCTTGCACCACAGTCTTTGTGCAACTGAACCAGGACCTAAATCAGATGGGATCGCACAAATTCACCAGTGTGAAAAGGCAGAGTGCCATTATTTACCCAGGCGCCCCACAGAGTGCCATTTTAAAGTGGGTGCACACTTGGAATTAGGTAACCATGTGGAAAGTCCCCGCCTAGGGGAACCTGGGTGGCTCAGTGGATTGAAGCCTCTCCCTTTCGCTCGGGTCATGATCCCAGGGTCCTGGGATCGAGCCCCACATCGGGCTCTCTGCTCAGCGGGGAGCCTGCTTCCCTCTCTCTCTCTCTGCCTGCCTCTCTGCCCACTTGTGATCTGTCAAATAAATAAATAAAATCTTAAAAAAAAAAAAGAAAGAAAGAAAGAAAGAAAGAAAGTCCCCACCTGGCCTGGAATGTACAAGAATCTGCTAGCGTTTTTTTTTTTTTAAAAGATTTAACTTATTCATTTGACAGAGAGGGCAAGAGAGAGAGAGAGCACAAGCAGAGGGAGCAGAGGGGGAGAGGAAGAAGCAGACTCCCTGCTGAGCAGGGAGCCTGATGTGGGGCTTGATCCCAGGACCCCAGGATCATGACCTGAGCTGAAGGCAGATGCTTAACTGACTGAGCCACCCAGGTGTCTCTGCTAGCTTATTTTTATAAAAGTTCTTTTTAAAAAAATTTTATTTTTTGAAGATTTTATTTGCCAGAGAAAAAGCATAAGCATGGGAAGCAGGAGAGAAAGAAGCCCCCTGCTGAACAGGGAGCCGGATATGGGGCTTGATCCCAGAACCCTAGGATCATGACCTGAACTGAAGGCAGACGCTTAACTGAGTCACCCAGGCACCCCTAAAAGTTCTCTTTTTTTAAGCAAGAATTTTTCCTTTTACCCTCCACTATTTAATATTTGTAGAACTTCTGCATATTACTTACTGTATCTAGAACTGTCAGATTCACCCTGGACTGAGTTTAGGAAAGAAATTACACATATGGGGCATAAGCCAGCTCCAAAGAGTCACACTGTCCTGGCCCGCTACATACATTCCTTCTCCGTTTTCCCAGGCTGACTTATTTCCCTTCTGCTGGTTTTCCTTTCTAGGCTCCCTCCCCCCCAAGCAAGGTAAGAGTTGCTCTGCATTTCATGCCAGCGCAGGCGGTAGAGAAAGAGCAAGTGGCGTGGCTTCTTACGTGGCATCCACGGCTCTTCCACATGCTGTTGTGGCCGTCCCAGAAATAACCCCGCGTGACGGCCGTCACCACCGAGAGCTGGGCGGGTGTCTGCGGGGCGCTCTCCCTGCTGTCATTCCATGGGGCCATCACGTGGTAGGGGCCGGTCCCGTGCCACAGGCTCTCTGGGCTCAGCACCCGTGTAGATTCCTCAGCTGAGAGCCAAGAACGGTGCTTAGTTGCCTTTTAAATGGGACAAAAGTACCATGAGAACTTTCCTTATGAAGGATGTTATCATTATCATTATTTTATAAATAGGGAAATGATTAAGCCTGGAATTAACAAATGATTTTGTTTTCTTAACATCTGAGAGAGAGAGAGAGCGTGTGCATGAGTGCACTATGAGCAGAGGGGCAGAGGGAGAGAGATTCTCAGGAAGAATCCGTGCTGCGCACAGCTGGATCCCATGACCCTGACCTCATGATCGGAGCTGAAACCAAGGGTCGGACGCTTACCTGATTGTGCCACGCAGGCGCCCCACAAATGATTTTCAAGATAATGACCGGTGATGCAACCTGGGGCTCTGCATCACTCCTGTTCCAATAAGAAACTGTATTTTTTTTTTGACGAATGAAGATTTAGGTCTAACGGGTCAGGATTTTATGAATTTTAGAAAAATGAAATCGTCATCCATCACAATGAGTAGCTACAAGACCTAGCGAGCAAAAGAAGCCCCCAAACGAAGCAATGATGGAAAGAGCCAGACAGGTTGCCGGAAAGAGCCCTGATTCCAGGTCCAGCTCTGTCACCAGGTGGCTGGGAAGGGCTATGACGAGTCCCACAATCTCCCCAGCTTTCTCACTTTTCAGACAAGGACTCTGGACCAGAGGTTGTCTAAGATCCCCTCCAGCTCCAAATATGATACTGTCAAGACGGGCACGGGAGATGGGAGCGCGTGCTCCGGATGCGGAGAGAGCCCGCTGGTAGCGCGGACAGAGCCTTGCAGCGGTGAGTCCTGTGTCAGTGAGGCCGACACGAGAGCCAGGGGCAGCTCGCTCAGCCCGGGCAGACCATAACAGAAGGAGCATACGACATGCTTTATCCATTCCGATGACTCCCCCCATCCCACTGTTTTTTAAATGCGAAGGCTTAGCTCTTAAGACTTCTCTGTAGCTTTAATTTTTTTTTAAATTAACATATAGTGTATCCCGAGTTTCGGAGGTAGAATTCAGTGATGCATCAGTCTTAAATAACACCCAGTGCTCATCACATTACATGCTCTCCTTCGGGCCCATCTCCCCGTGACCTCATCCCGACTCCCCAGTACTACATTTAAAGTTGATATCTGATGACTGTGTTTCTCGGTCAAGTATATCCAGGTCTTATTTACGTATTGCAGAAATTCTTAACTATTCTAAGCCACAAAGTAGTCCGTCTGGTATTACACCAAGACCTACTGAGACACCTCTGTCCTTACCCAAACCTAAGATTAGAAATAAAGGTTGAAATATAGACATAACCCACTGTGCTGGGGTTTTATTCTCAACATGATGGAAATTTTCAACCATGCAGAAAGTGGACTATTACACAGTGAACACCCAAATAATCCCCGAACAGATTCTATAATTAACATTTTACTGAATTTGGGGCACCTGGCTGGCTCAGTCAGAAGACTATGTGACTCTTGATCTTGGGGTCATGAGTTTGAGCCCCACATGGGGTGTGAAGACTGCTTAAAGAAGTAGAATTAAAAAATATATATATTAAATTTGCTTTATCACCTATAGATCTCGATCCATTCCACAATTCATCTTTTTAAAAAATGCATTTCATAGTCATGTATATTTACACGTGATGCAATTCCATAGAACTAATAAACACATATACATGAGTGCATGTAACACTGGTGAATCTCAATGAGATCAATACATTGTATCAGTGTCATTTCCTGGTGAGGATACTGTGCCGCAGTTAAGTAGGATGTCACCAGTAGGAGAAACTGGGTGAGATACAGATCTGTTTAATTTTTCACAATTGCATGAGAACCCACAGTTACCTCAAGATAAAAAGTAAAAAAAAAAAAAAAAAATGGAAGAAGAAAATGCATTTCAAAGATTTCAGAATAAGTTTCTGGGGCGCCTGGGTGGCTCAGTGGGTCAAAGCCTCTGCCTTCAGCTCAGGTCATGATCCCAGGGTCCTGGGATTGAGCCCCACATTCAGGGAGCCTGCTTCCCTTCCTCTCTCTCTCTCTCTCTCTCTGCCTACTTGTGATCTCTGTCAAATAAATAAATAAAATCTTAAAAAAAAAAAAAAAAGTAAGTTTCTGATTGGGGCTTTACCTTTTTGCCACACCTGAGTCTTTGGAAGGGAGACGTTAAGGTCAAAGTGGGTGTGGTTCGGCTGTTACTGGAACCCCAGGTAAAGTGTCATTAAAAGGCGACTTCCAGGTTCTATGCATACGATCAGGGATTTCTCCAGGAAAGTGATGTTCACTACAATAATAAAATGATCTGAGCTCACACTGAGGCTGGTGCAATGGATTTCCATGCTAACATTTCTCCACAGCATGATCTAGAAGGAGACAGTAAATCAATCTTCAAGTTCATGATGGTCCACCCACTGACGTCTTTCAGTCTCCTTTCTATTGAAAATGGAATGTAACTTCTTAAGTCTTCCTCCCTGCGTATTAATAGGTAACAAAGAGCCAGGCGTGAAGGGACAAGAAGAATCTCAGACCGAAACACCTTCTCCTAATGGAAAAGTAGCCTCCTTGTAGACGCTCCCCATTGGAGATGGGAATAATCAAACAATGGGACTGCCGCGAATCTCAAATGACTTTCTTCCATCCTGTTCTCCAAGAATTCCTATTCCCTTCTATTTCATTCCCTAATAATCATGTCATACCTCGATATCTTCCATTAAGTCATCAACTTGGAACAATTTATGATTAGAGCTTAGCAACACACTCCCGATGCTTCCAACAATGTTCTTGTCATCAAAATCCCTGAAGGGATTGAAAGCTAGTCCTCTTACTAGAGATAAGAGAACTCGGTTTCATCCGTTGCTGAAATCTTCAGAAAATCTTTAGAAATAACACCCCTATAAGTAATAAGGTGTCAGGTGTCCGAAGTTAAAGTAAATGTTGGGATTTTTCCCCTTGCTAATATCTCAAGTGAAATATTGCTCATTAGAACACCATATGGGAAGAATTAATTGAAGATGAGTCATTTAATTGGGACCCTCAGAATTATTATTATTACTTTTTTACGCCTTTATACCTGGAGGATTCATGATTACTAGGAAGTAAGTATTCTGCTCTCCCGGATAAGGCACCAATCTTATTTCTGTTTTTCAGGTAAGCACTGAAAGAAATACAATGTACTGATGTGGCTAAGCTGATATACTGAGTCCACACTTACCCAGGTATTCCCAGCTTTGTATATGCACCAATTCAAACTTTTTTTTTTTAAGATTTTATTTATTTATTTGACAGAGAGAGATCACAAGTAGGCAGAGAGGCAGGCAGAGAGAGAGGGGGAAGCAGGCTTCTAGCCCAGCAGACAGCCCGATGTGGGACTCAATCCCAGGACCCTGAGATCATGATCTGAGCCGAAGGCAGAGGCTTAACCCACTGAGCCACCCAGGTGCCCTGTACGTAGATCAATTCAAACCCTAACACAGAAACTGTCAAATCCTGAAGTCTGTTCAATGCTCCCAACTTCTACCATGGATCATTTTTAAGAGGCCTCCATTCCCGGGTGCCCGGGTGGCTCAGTTAGTTAAGTGTCTGCCTTTGGCTCAGGTCCTGATCCCAGAGTCCTGGGACTGAGTCCTGCATCGGGCCCACTGTTTGGCAGAGAGTCTGCGTCTCCCTCTGCCCCTTCCCTCAGCTTGTGTGCTCTCTCTCTCTTAAAAGTAAAAAATAAAATCTTAAAAAAAAAAAAAAAAAAAAAAGGAAGCCTCCATTCCTACCACTGTGAAACAGAGATCCAGGGCACCCAGCCTTCTTTTGTTTGGTCTGGTGAGCTTACATTTCCCGGTGCACACCCTTCGTGGGGCATTCAATGCCTGCAGCCATCAATCCCATTTCCGATCAGATCAGAATCAATTTCACACTCACTTGGACATTGACTCCCGGGTGTCTGTTCAGGAGCTCTTGCAAAGCTGAGGCTGATGGAAAGACTAACCTCACAGGTGCTGGGGACCAGAGACTGTAGGAGCTCAGAGGCCATTTTGACATGTTTTGCCTAAGGAAGGAGAAATTAAAGGGAAATAAATTTCTGTGTGTTTCCTAAGGAACAAAAACCTAAAAGGAACCGCTCCCCCCTCCTCCTCTGTTACTTGCTCAGCATCAGAGTAGCAATGGAAGAGGTCATAGTCACTAAAGACTCAGAAACCCGGTTCTGCTGTAGAAATACTTCTTGGATCTTTCCAAGGGCCAGCAAGGCCATTTCCAGCATATTTTCTACCTGCATTTAGAAGGAATCACTATGTGACCTGAGTAACCTCAGTGGATAATGGTTTTGGAAGAGCTGGACAGGGAACAAAGATCTTGATGGTGACATAAGGAAAGGTGACATTCTTGGAAAAGACCCAAAGAAAGTACTTCCAGTCGGGCTAAAGACTCAACATCCTTTGTATCAACTAAGAGGGCCACCCAAAGACATATTTCTTCGTCCCATGATATAAACTGCCCTGGGCCTTTTTTTTTTTTTTAAAGATTTTATTTATTTATTTATTTATTTGACAGAGAGAGAGATCACAAGTAGATGGAGAGGCAGGCAGAGAGAGAGAGAGAGAGAGGGAAGCAGGCTCCCTGCTGAGCAGAGAGCCCCATGCGGGACTCGATCCCAGGACACTGAGATCATGACCTGAGCCGAAGGCAGCGGCTTAACCCACTGAGCCACCCAGGCGCCCTGCCCTGGACCTTTTTTAAAGAGAGGGAGTGACAGAGAGGAGCAGAGGGAGAAAGAGTCTTAGGCAGACTCTGCACCAGGCACAGAGCCTGACGCTGGGCTCAATCTCACGACCCTGAGATCATGACCTGAGCCAAAATCAAGAGTTGGACACTTAACCGACTGTGCCACGCAGAGGCCTCATGATTAAAAAGTTTCTTTTTTTTTTTTTAAGATTTTTAAAATTTATTTGATAGACAGAGATCACAAGTAGGCAGAGAGAGGCGGGCAGAGAGAGAGGAGGAAGCAGGCTCCCCACAGAGCAGAGAGCCTGATGTGCAGCTTGATCCTAGAACCCTGAGATCATGACCTGAACTGAAGGCAGAGGCTTAAACCCACTGAGTCACCCAGGCGCCCCGACGATTAAAAAGTTTCTAAAATGAGATCAACGCGAGCATCTCCTGCACCTACCTGCTCAGTGTCATTCTTGGATCTTTGCAGACTGGCTTCACCAGCTTCCACGACATCGTCGAGGGAGTGAATGAGGCAGACAGTCACGGGGTTTTCGAAGCGCAGACTGCTGTTGCTGTCATATGCGCTCCCTGGTAACTGCCCATTCGGGTCACCAAGTGGACCGAGGACACTGACCTGGGAGTTTAAGGAAGCAAATGCACACTCCTGAGCTGTTCCTGTCTGTTTTGAGTTTATTTGTGCTCTTCTCCTCAGGAGTTCGATGTTCTCTATGCATTTCAAACACATTTTTATAAAAAAAAAGCACTATTACAACCTGGCAGGAGAAGAAAATACATTACATATTACCTACAGGGAGGATTCATAGTTCATGTTATGCTCAGGAACCGACAGAACCCTCCCGGAGCGGTAAGTAGATCACACAGCTAATTCACGAAACTAAGCTAAAAAAAAAGGGAAAGGGCAGTCCTGGCCAGAGAACTGAGGAGACTGTCCCTTGGAACTTGGGCCTCAAAAGCCTTCGAGATTGACTTATCATAGAAAGCAGGAAAAAATCTAAATGAACCAGAAAACCCCAATTCTCCTTTTGGTAGGTTGTTCTCATGCCAAACAAGTAAGAAGATAAGCAGACTGACAGACTAGCCACTGTAGCTATGACTATTTTGGTTTTGAAATGTTTTTGTTTTCAAAGTAACATTTATTAAGAACTTCTGCATTAAAAAAAAAAAAAAAAGATCCAGTAGACAAAATGAAAAATAAGAGCCGGGCACAAAATATTTGCAACACAAATAACAAAAGGTCAACGCCAATAGTCAATAAAGCTCTCTTACCGACACGTGAGAAAAAATGACAACCTATTGGAGGGAAAATGGACAAAGGACACGAAGAAGCAACTGAGAGGTGACTGACTGACACAATGTCAATCAATACATATGATGATGTTCAATGTCCTCAGTAATCAGTAAAATGTTCCCTCCTCCTTTTCTTTCTTTTCTTGCCTTTGAAATTGGGAGAGCATGGGCAATGGTTGGTAGGGATGTAAAACAGTGCCTATTTATTTATTTATTTGAGGGAGAGGGCACGTGGGGTGGGGGGCGCAGTGGGAGAGAGAGAATCCCAAGCAGGCTCCATGCTCAGCAGGCCTCCATCCCATGACCCCAAGATCATGACCTGAGCCAAAATCAAAGAGTTAGACACCCAACGAACTAAGCCACTCAGGTGCCCCAGAACAGTGCCTTTTGAGACCATTCTGTCATCTACTGAAAATGCAAAAGATCCTGCTTCTATCTCGGGCACTCTATTCCCCAGAAACATCTGCATAAGTAATCGGTGATGTGAGGACACGGATGTTCATGGGTGTGCTGTTTCTGAGGGTAGACAAATGAAAAATGTCCAAATGCACATGAAGAATGACTGGTTCATTTATGTGTATGACACAAAGGTATCCATGACACAGCATTAAGTAAAAAAAAAAAAAAAAAAATCAAGAGGCTGAAACATGTGTATACTTTAACCTCATTGTTGTTAAAATGACGAACTTGTCCACGCATAGGAAAAGTCTGGCGGGCTCTGCGTGACAAATTAATAATAATCTGGTAACAGCGACTACATTTAGAGAATGGGATTAGCAAGAGGGACAAAGATGGTGAGGGCTTTGGCTTTATAACTATATGCTTTTCAGATTTTTTAATAACAAGCATGCGTTATTACCATAAATAAGAAGCCCAAATATGGGCACCTGGGTGGCTCAGTCGGTTAAGTGCCTGACTTGATTTTGGCGCAGGTCACGGTCGCAGATTCCTAAGAATGAGCTCCCATGTCAGGGCTCTGCAATGGGCCTGGAGGCTGCTTAAGGTTCTCTCTCTCTCCCTCTGACCCCCCAGCCCCTGGCCCACACACCTATTCTCTTTCTGTCTCTCTCAAAAAAAGAAAAAGAAAAAGAAAAAGAAAAAGAAAAAAAGAAGAAGCCCAAATAAACACAGATTACATTTATAGGTTTATTGCAGAATATCTGAAAGTAAAAGGCATGGAAAAGAAAAAATGAAAATGCCCACAGATCCTAGTCCTTTAATTTACTTATGTGTAGGGAGCAGAGCCAGGCACGAATAATTCCTAAGAATAACTGTGGCAGCCACAGATGCAAATATCACAGTGCACTGAAGGCCGATTGTCTGTTTCAGAGCTGAACTGCTCTATCTCGGCCAAGGAGTGGATCTGTTTCTGTCCCCCGTGATGTCTAACAAATGTATCAGAAAGGCAGTAACCTGATAAATGAACAAAAGAAACACAGCATACCCGAGAAGCTCACTACTGACTTATTTATTCACCATATTCAGAGTTAAAAGTATAAATACTCTGGCTAAATATATCGAGTCTCTAAGAAATAGTTCATAGTTCATAAGGTGAAATTCTGCATAGGGCACCATCTCCAGATTTTGTATTTTCTGTTTTATATACTTTGTCTCTGTTTCGCTTCCCCCTTTCTCCTATCTCGTTTCCTCCCCATCACCCTATGCTCACCTGAGCTGAGCTTACCTGAGCTGACTTAGAAATTCCTGGGAGAAAGGCTGTCAGTTTCCGGAGCATCTCACAAGCTGTCTGTACTTTGCTGTGAGTTTGCAGACCATAAATCACTTTGCTCATTTTCCCTGCTTTCTTGTTTATGACCTGCTGGGGATGAAGGATTTTGCCAGAATTATTCATAGAAAATGACCATACGTTAGTAGTTTGAGACATTGTTTTAACAAGAGTTAAAATGACAAACTCCATGAATCACAGGCTCCCCACAACAGTTACTCCTTTCAGAAGCTTTTCTGCAAATGGATAGAATTTTTACCTCTCTCATAGAGGAATAGATACCAAGGTCATACAATAACCACTCTTTAAGAGTCTACTGCTTTCGAACCAGAAGTCCCACCCTGAGATAATCTCTGTTTATACCAGCTACTTGTTGCCATTTCTAGAGAACAGCCCACTGCAGCTTGGCTCAGCCAATGTTCAGTAAATCTTTATTAAATGCCTACTCTGTGCAGCTGGGCTCAGGAGTTAGAGTCCACGAAGTCAGCCATGATACAGCCCTTGTAAGCCATACAGTTGCATAGGGTTATTTTTAATTCACAGGGTTTGCAGGAAGTTAGATCAATTACAGAGTGATCTTAGAATTGAGGACCACCCAGTTGCAGTTCCATACTTGGGGACCAACGTGTAAATAAGCAGGAATAAAAGTATGAGTGAGACCCAGGGGCCATGAAACTGCATGCTATCCAGGGGAGGTCAGGTCGTATTTAATGCCATTCTACCTACTGCCAGGAAGGACACTGAGGACGGTTTATGTGATGTTGCAGAGCTGGGCTGAAGCATGATAGATCTCACCACTCACTTCGCCTTTTTTAATGGCTCTTAATAAAGCTCTATAGTTGTCTCCATAGAGGTTTTGCCCATCTTTGGATAGATTTACTCCTAGGTACTTTCTATTTAATTTTATTTATTTTATTCATTTAATTAATTAATTAAATTTATTTTATAAGAGAGCAACCCTATGTAAGGAGCAGAGGAGGGGCAGGGGAGAGGGGGGAATTCCAAAGTGGCCTCCCCCGCCGCCCGAGTGTGAAGCCCAACTATACGGGGCTCCATGTCAGGACCCTAAGATCATGACTGAGCCAAAATCAAGAATCAGAGGCTTAAAAAAAACAAAACAGGGTGCCTGGGTGGCTCAGTGGGTTAAGCCGCTGCCTTCGGCTCAGGTCATGATCTCAGGGTCCTGGGATCGAGTCCCGCATCGGGCTCTCTGCTCAGCAGGGATCCTGCTTCCTCCTCTCTCTCTCTCTGCCTGCCTCTCTGCCTACTTGTGATCTCTGTCAAGAAAATAAATAAAATCTTTAAAACAAAAACAAAACAAAAAAAGAATCAGAGGTTTAAGTGACTGAGCCACCCAGGAGCCCCTGTTATTATAGCTTTTTTTTTTTTAATCTAATTTTCTAACCAATTGCTACTGCTATGTAAAAGTACAATTAGCTTTATTGATATTGATCTGGTATTCAGCAACACTGATAAATTCTCTTAATTTTCTCATAATTTATTTGTCGGCCTTTTTGGGTGTTCTACACTTCAGACTTCTCTCTGTTTAAGGAAAACAAAGCACTCTGTGTGTAAGTTACTGGGTTGAGTTTTTCTGCCAGGAGACATAGTACTAACTGAAACAATAATGAACATCTAGTTCCAATTCTGCTGGAAGCAGATCCAGCATAAACAGGATTATCTTTGAGCAAGGAAATGTTAGATGGCATGTAAGTAAGGCTTGTGTTAAAAAAAAAAAAATGATGGGGGGTGCCTGGGTGGCTCAGTGGGTTAAAGCCTCTGCCTTCGGCTCGGGTCATGATCTCAGGGTCCTGGGATCGAGCCCTGCATCGGGCTCTCTGCTCAGCAGGGAGCCTGCTTCCCTCTGTCTCTGCCTGCTTCTCGGCCTACTTGTGATCCCTATCAAATAAATAAATAAATCTTTTTAAAAAATGATAGGGAAGGAGAGGCAGGATGATTTTCTTCAGTCAACATGATCAAAGTAGCTTTGCTTTTTTTGAAGTTTGTGGGGGAAAAGGGAACAAAGGAGCAAGGAGAGCGGGGTTGGTGAGTAGGAAGAACAGTCCAGAAGGGTTTGCCAGTGCCAGAAAATTGGGGCAGGTAGACAAAACTTCCTCCCCATCTGAAGTACTAAATTAAAGAACATTAAATAAAAATAAGACATTAAAATCCCGAGAGGGGTATGGAATCCACCGTGGACTATTGCCACAGACTCGCTCACTGCTTGCTTCTCACTGGGGCAAACGCTGGTCCATCAGGTCCTCTGAGGTACGGTTCTGCTCAGAGGTAGAGAGCGAACTGGGCCCCTTCCTCACACAGCTATTCTGGAAGCATTACCAAAATCGAAGGAAAGAATAGAAGTACTTTCGCAGTGTCACAGAAGTCTCCAGGGTGACCTCTTGTTTTCTGTACTTACTTGATCAGATGTGTCCTGAAGTGACGTCTGTAGGTTAGGGGTGAACACCTCTGCCTGGGAGTCCCCTCTGCGGCTTGAGGTCACCTCGACCACAGCTTGCCCGGACTGTGTTTCAAGCTCCAGTCTGGTGAGCGCCGGCGTGTCAGGGAGAGGCTGGCCCCGGTAGGCGCTGAGGTCACTGCCATGACCCGCCGTGTGACTGTGGGGAGTGTTGAAGGAAATGGGCTGATGGGAAGACACAGGATCTTGGACTGAAAGGTCCATAAAAGAAAAGGCTGAATCTGATTTTACCAAGTGAAAATTAAGGCAGAGTTTACAAAATTATTCTGGCATTCCCATGTCCCATGAGGTAATACTGGGTATTTTTCTCAAAAAGGTCCAGTGCTCAAACAGTTTTGAAAAAATGGCATACAATATTACCCTCTTTAAGATTTACAATTTAGGGGCACCTGAGTGGCTCAGTGGGTTAAGCCTCTGCCTTCAGGTCAGGTCATGATCCCAGGGTCCTGGCATCGAGCCCCACATTGGGCTCCCTGCTCAGCGGGGAGCCTGCTTCTCCCTCTCCCACTCCCCCTGCTTGTGTTCCCTCTCTATGTCTCTCTCTCTCTCTCTGTCAAATAAATAAATAAATAAATAAATCTTAAAAAAAAAAAAAAGATTCACAATTTACATTAGTGTATTTATTATCAACCATTCAGTAAGTTATAATTAAACATCTACCGCATGCCAAAGAATGTTTTGGGGAACTAGGGATATAGCAATGACCAAAATAAACTAAGTTCTTGCCCTCAAGGAGCCTCCATTTTCACGGTGGAGGCAAATTATATTACATATTAAATAAGTGCCATGCAGAAAAATAGTAAAAGTAAGCAAATGAAAAGAAACAGGGTGCTTCAGATAGGGTACTCAGAGGTATGAGACAGCATTTTTGCTGAGAGTTGAAATAAAGGGAGAAAGCTCTGCCAATATACTGGAAACAGGCATGTGAGAAGTGCAAAGGCCCTGAGGTCACAGCCTGATGGGTTTGTCTAAAGAAGAGCAGGAGGCTTGATGAGCAGAACTAGGATGTAGGGGAGATCAGAAAGATCCTGGGGTTGGGGGTGGGAATGAGGGTTGGGACCGGGGAGAGCATTCGTGTGTCAGGCAATGGAGAAGAGTAGGACTTTACCTTGAAGGAGATGGGAAGACACTGGGGACTTTGAGGAACAGCAGCGTGAGCTGACTTGTGTTGTAAAAGATCGCTCCTCTGATTGCTGTTGTGAGAAATGACAGAAAAGCGTCATGGACAGAAGCAGGGAGAGATGAGCAGGAGGCAGATGCCAAGTTCGGCTGGGAGAGGATGGTGGTTTAGACTCTGGTGTGATAGTGGTGAAACTGGTGGGAAGTGGTTAGGTCTGGCCAGGTGAAAGACAGAGAAGTCCTACAGTCAAAAATCTTTGTTTTCTTTCCTTCTGGGAATGTTTTAAGCAATATTGGTTACTATTCTGTAGAACATCTCTTAGAAAATTCTCACTTAAGGGATTTTTGACCTCATCCTTGTTCTCCTTCACACAACTAGAAACAGTTCTTTTTTGCAGTGGGTCAAGTAAATGTAAATCTATCTTTAGACAACCCCTGAAAGGTTTCTATGTAGGACACAAAGGCAAAAAGGCTGAGAAATTCCTTGAATGTGAAATTTTATAGATTATACAGTTCCTACTTTGATTTTCCTTCCATGCAGATTTTTTTTCCTTTTAAACTATTTTTTGTTTTGTTACTTCTTTATTTTTTAAAAGAATTTATTTATTGGGGCACCTGGGTGGCTCAGTGTTGGTTAAGCCTCTGCCTTCAGCTCAGGTCATGATCCCAGGGTCCTGGGATTGAGCCCTGCATCAGGCTCTCTGCTCAGCGGGGAGCCTGCTTCCCCCTCTCTCTCTGCCTGCCTCTCTGCCTACTTGTGATCTCTGTCAAATAAATAAATAAAATCTTTTTAAAAAGACTATTTATTTGTCAGAGAGAGAGAGAGAGAGAGAGAGAGAGAGAGATCGTGCAAGCACATACAAGCAGAGGAAGGGAGCAGCAGGCAGAGGGAGAAGCAGGCTCCCCGTTGAGCAGGGAGCCTGACGCAGAACTCGATTCCAGGACTCTGGGATCATGACCTGAGCGGAAGGCAGAGGCTTTAACCCACTGAGCCACCCAGGCACCCCCTTTTTTTTCCTTTTTAAAAAGAAATTTAAATTTTATCATACTGCATATCCTTTTGTAAGGTATCACAAGTCCTTTTCGGAATAAAGCAAGGAATAACCAACCAACCAACCAACACATGATAATAATAACAACACAAAAGCCAGATGAGCCTTTAAAAATATTGTTAGTAAAGCATCCATTCAACCTGGTTCTTCCCTGCATATAAGTACTTTGCTTTCCTTATGAGAAAACTACACCTGGGGCCCTTGGTGAGCCAGAGTGGCATTCTGGCGGGACCCACCAGGAAGGGCAGAGGTGACAAATCCCAGATGTGTGCTGTCCGGGGACATACTTACAAGATTAGCACGAGCGGGGTGGTGACAGGCGGCTGCAGGAGAAGTAGCTGCCACAGAAAGAAGAAAGCAGACTAAATTCAAGTAAAAGTCTAAGAAATATTTCTTCCTATTTAAGGATGTCTTATTCTTGGCAGAAAACAATGCACGTCATTTTATATAGGGAACCGAAGTGACTACTTTCCGCTGATAATTCTGGAGACAAGCTAGGATTCCAGAGCTCAAGAGTCACCAACCACTAATGTCTGTCTCATCTGGCTTATTCTTCAAAGACCCCCAGTATAAAAATATTTAAATCAGATCGATTGTAAAGCTGTCAGTACATAAGTATTGCTGTGGAAATATCTGCCTCATCATTTCACCAAAAGGAGAGGCTCCCTATTAATAAATCAGAGCACATTTCTCATAGTTTTAGAAGAGATTGGGTGCATTCAGGGTGGTATGGCCATAATCTAATACTTTCAAAGAATTTTTTTAAAAGATTTTATTTATGTATTTGACAGAGAGAGAGACACATAGAGAGAGGGAGCGGGAGAGGAAGAAGCAGGCTTCCTGCCAAGCAGGGAGCCCGATGTGGGGCTCGATCCTGGGAGCCTGGGATCATGACCTGAGCCGAAGGCAGATGCTTAACGACTGAGCCACTCAGGAGCCCCGCTTTCAAGGAACTTTTTAGAAGAATTTTTTATTCAATTATTTGAGAGAGAAAGTAGAGCAAGAGAGAGAGCAGGAGTGGAGGCGAGGGGCAGAGGGAGGGGGAAGTGGACTCTCTATTCAGCTCAATCCCAGCAGCCCAAGATCATGACCTGAGCCAAAACCAAGAGTTGGACTGTAACAGACTGAGCCACCCAGGCATCCCTGTGGTCTGATAGTTTAGAAAATGATCATTAATATTTTACCAGATCTTGGTTATTGCTTTAATTCCCTTTTCACATTTTCCAGTAAGAAAACCATGATCTGAAGGCACTACTAGTGTGTTAACATGACTATTTGCTATTAACTTAGGTTGACTTCTTTCAAGTCATGTGCTCTAGACCCATTACAATTTATCTGGCTACAACGAGCCTGCTCTGCCATCTCTATCTCTTCCTGTAACAGTCTCTCTGCCTTGATAGGACTGATAGGTCTTATTTAGCAAAGAAGCATTGTAACCACTACTGCTGGGGGAGGACAGAGTTCTGAGATGTACTGATTAGTTGCCATGTCTTTTTCCTCTTTATTTTTTAGAGTGACAGCCCATGTGTGAGCGTTTGGGGGTGAGGAGGAGGGGGCACAGGGTGCCACCCAAGTGCCCTGATAACTGGTATTTCCTATGGACAAAACTAGAACTAATGAAATATAAGTGATGTATAGGTAAAGAGAATAGAATTTTCATGAACTAAGAAAAATGTGTATATATATCACATTCTAGGCAAAATCAGTGAAAAGTGACCTGGATACCTGCTAAGAAAACTTCTGTATTACAAGGATTAAGAAATTTTACAATCTGATAGAGGGGGGAAAAGGCTACCTGTTTAAAAAAAAAAAAGTCTGACTATATTCTTTTCCAAGATAACATTAAATGCCAAAAAGCAAGGGAATGGTGTCTGCAGAGTTTTGAGGGGAAGGCTGAGAAAGGAAAGGCTGTTCCTTGTACTGCGGACTACTGCTTACCCCCCACCCCTTCTTCTAAGGAAACACGGCAGCTCCGTTAAGGACTACATTTCCCAGCCTCCCTTGAGGGCAGCAGCATGGCATTGTGATCAGCTCCTGACCAATGGGATATGAGAAGTAACGTGCAATTTCCAGGCTGTGCCCTTAAAGGAAAGGATCAGGCTTCCCATTTTCCCTTCTCTTCCTAGTTGATAGAATGCGATCATGGAGGCAGGGAGCTAACACAGCTTTTACAGACCATCAGATGCAAGTAACAAGGTGATGACAGTAGAACAAGGCAGGAAGAGCTTGGGTCTTGTCAACTATAGAGCCAACTTCTCAGCCCTGGACTCCTTACTTACACTGTGATGTGGAAGAGAAAGGAACTTCCATCTGTTCAAGCTACCATTCTGACTTCTGCTACAGCAACTGACCCTGTGTTTTTAACTTGTACATCCTGCTAAAACATGGCCTATTGGGAAGGGGCTAGAAAGACATTTTGAGTATCCATGAGTTCCCAAAATATTTGCACTAGTGGATCTTCCTTGTAAAAACAACTGGAATAGGGGCGCCTGGGTGGCTCAGTGGGTTAAGCTGCTGCCTTCGGCTCAGGTCATGATCTCAGGGTTCTGGGATCGAGTCCCACATCGGGCTCTCTGCTCAACGGGGAGCCTGCTTCCCCTTTCTCTCTCCCTCTGCCTGCCTCTCCGCCTATTTGTGATTTCTCTCTGTCAAATAAATAAATAAAATCTTTAAAAAAAAAAAAACAACTGGAATAGAAATGATACAAAATTAAGAGCTCAGAAAGGGTAAAGTTATGGTATAAAAATGATTGGTGCTAAATGTGAAGCCAGTTAAAACAGATATATGTTCTAATTTGCTGGAAATAGGACTTTGACAAAAGTTTTTAAGTATTCTTAAGTTATATACTAAAAAACAAGGGCGCCCCAGGTGGCCCAGCTGGTTAAGCATCAGCATCCAACTCTTGGTTTCAGCTCAGGTCACAGTCTCAGGGTCGTGAGACTGAGCCCCATGTCAGGCTCTGTGTTGAGATTCTCTCCCTCTGCCTCTCCCTCTGCCCCTTCCCTTACTCTCTCTCAAATAAATAAATAAAATCTATTTTAAAGAACCAATATGGGGCGCCTGGGTGGCTCAGCAGGTTAAAGCCTCTGCCTTCGGCTCAGGTTATGATCTCAGGTCCTAGGATCGAGCTCCACATCCGGCTCTCTGCTCAGCGGGGAGCCTGCTTCCTCCTCTCTCTCTGCCTGCTTGTGATCTCTCTCTCTGTCAAATAAATAAAATCTTAAAAAAAAAAAAAAGAACAAATATAATATGGATGCCTGGGTGGCTCAGTCAGTTAAAGGCTGCCTTGGGCTTCGGTCATGATCCCAGCGTCCTGGGATGAGTCCTGCATCGGGCTCCTTGCTCAGCTGAGAGCCTGCTTCCCCCTTTCCCTCTGCCTGCCACTCTGCCTGCTTGTGCTCTCTCTCTCTCTTTCTCTCTCTGTCAAATAAATAAATAAAATATTAAAAAAAAAAGCCAACATAACAATAACCTGAAAAAAATCCACACACTATACTAACAAAATCTATGGAGGGAAGGAAAAACGACCATGTACTAATTCCTTTAACCAGGTGAGGGGGCTCCAAAAGAGACTGTTTCACTCCGGAGCCCAACCATTCGAGAAACACAGGTGTGGGAATGTGTTTTCAAAAAGAGCAACTCCTTGAAGGCAAACAATTAAAAGAAGAGTACTGAAGGGCAAAATTCCAACAAAGGACAGAAGAAAGCAGCAAGGAAGTATTAGACCCAGAAAGCACAGAACAAGGCCAGAATTGACATCAGTTATTGAAACACATTTAAGTGTGATAAACTCTACTATAAAAATATTCTCAGCATCAAATACACAAAATTTAACAGGAACACAGGTAAAATGAAGTGACACAAAATTTTCCAAGGACTTTGTTGGGGGCACCTGGCTGACTCAGAGGAGCATGCAATTCTTGATCTTAGGGTTGTGAATTTGAGCCCCACACTGGGCATAGAGAGAACTTAAAAATTGAAAAAAATTTTTTTCGAAGGACCATGCATACATAAATACAAGGCAACTCCTCAGATAAAAGCAAAGTCCTCCTTTCTCAATGAGGAGATTTAAAGATAGTTATTTTAGGGCAAACTTGACTGTATCATTTCTAAGGATGTAAGTCAAACAGTCCAATGTCTACTTACTTAACGTAGTTAACTTCTACAAAGGCGCGCTTAAAACCGCCTCATCTGGGGCGCCTGGGTGGCTCAGTGGGTTAAAGCCTCTGCCTTCAGCTTGGGTCATGATCCCAGGATCCTGGGATAGAGCCCCATGTTGGGCTCTCTGCTCAGCAGGGAGCCTGCTTCCTTCCTCTCTCTCTCTCTCTCTGCCTGCCTCTCTTGCTTACTTGTAATCTCTCTCTGTCAAATAAATAAATAAAATCTTTAAAAAAAAACAAACCCACCTCCTCTGAAGTAGTGTATTAACTTCCCAGCACTGCTCTCTGGAAATTCACTTTTCACCACTTGGCTTTACTGAAACTTTTCAAATGCGTCCTCAATCTCAGTGCCTTAATTATCAGAGTGACTTCTGTAATTACTTAACAGTCTCGGAAGCACACCAATTGTACTTCAATCTCATGCTATTATGAAACACTTCTTGTCCACCTCACAAGTCCCCAGTTACAAAAGAGAAGCTGATTTTCACATATGTTCTTCAGAAAGATATTCATGGGTCTACAATAGCACTTTCTAGATTGCTCTTTTAATGGGTCCTTGGAGGGCTTGCTGACAAAGACACCTATAACTTGAAGATGTGAGGTCAGACCCTGCAGAATAATCACCAGATGCACTTTAAATTGGTCTCTTTTTCCAGCTGGTTGGTCAGGTGATCTCCGTAGTCATCCAACACTGTATTGACTGAGGTCATTTCACGCTAATGCATCTTCCCTAAATAGTATTTATTAAAAAAAAAAAAAAAAAAGGAGGTGGGGAGAGGACCCCACAGTGTGAAAGACTCTGCAAGGACTTGAAGAAGACTCTTTGGATGGAAAACTTTGTGGGAGAAAACCTTGTCTTTTATTAAGGCACATGTGAAAAGAAGATGGCCAAAGGCCCATTAAGAAAATAAGTATCTATAATATCTATAAAATGAGAGCAAAGACTGCAATAATGAGACCAGACAAAACAGAACATAACAAATACTGATGGCGTACATGAAAGGATGCACACTTGAGCATTGACCGACCCTTCCAGAGAGACTTGATCTCACTACCCATTACCTGCGGTCCTGTTGCTTCTCATTATTGGGACTTCTCCTCTTGTCTTCTCGGGTCTCCCGTGTAAATGAGAATTCACTCCATGTCTTTCATCTCGGTCTGGAAAGGCATCTATTTGGAGGCCAGTGGAAAAGATAATTTCTAGTACGTAGCTCTAGCTCTAAGTCTGTAAGATAGCTGTCACCAGCACGTACATGGTAATCAAGACAACACCAGGAAAGATGACTATCTTTTTTTTTTTTTAAGAACATAGGAATTGTCGGGCGCCTGGGTGGCTCAGTGGGTTAGGCCGCTGCCTTCGGCTCAGGTCATGATCTCAGGGTCCTGGGATCGAGTCCCGCATCGGGCTCTCTGCTCAGCGGGGAGCCTGCTTCCTCCTCTCACTCTCTGCCTACTTGTGATCTCTCTCTCTGTCGAATAAATAAATAAAATCTTTAAAAAAAAAAAAAAAAAGAACATAGGAATTGTCAAGGAGCTCTTCTGCTCTTGACATCACAACACCTTCTCTTCCCCAACATCACAAAATGAGGTCCATGGACTGGGTCAACACTAAGAAGATAGAACTAACTTCATTTTAATAAATTACGTTCCAAGTGTAATATTCTCCTCGTAGTGTGTAATTCCTATCGGTAGAGAGAAGAGTTCAGTAGGTGAACAATAACGTTCTTGAACGTGCTTCCTTGTGTTGACTTGCTGTTCCTCACACATGTGCCCAACGTGGCTTGACGAAATCACACCACCTCCCTGACTAGGTCTCACTTCAATTCAGATCATACTGTGTCCCCGGGGTCTCCGTGTGCTTCTGCTGAGAGGAATCCTTCCCATGTCTTCCTCTACTGTACTCCAATGACAAGGAAGTCCCTGATCTTCACCCTCAAGGCAGGTCATAACCTTACTTTTTGCTTCAAAAAAAAAATGGAAGCAATTAAGGTCCCTTCCAGAGTCCTGCCACCAAATCTGCCCCCAGCCAGCAAGTATCTACACCCACAGATGCCACCTTCTGTCCTGCTCCAACAAGCTCCCTGGGCTCCTACCCAAACCCAACCCCTCTAGCTGCACGCCAGCTCAGACCAAGGACACTGTCCTGGCTACTACTTTCTTCTGTCTTAAGACAAACCACCAATCCACATTGCCTCAGGAACTGCTGCCCTAGTTCCTTCCTGCTCTTGAGCAAAATTAACCTTAAAAATTGTCTAAACTTGCTACATCCAATTCCTCTCCTGTTCTTCTTCCTCATTTTTAAGAAAAACAACTTTTTTTTCTATTTATGTAAAACATTTATAGAGTTCCAGTGTCAAAATTATGAAACCTGTTACATTCAGAAAGATCTAAATTCTATCCTTTCTGCCCTATTCCCTCCCTCCCCCACAAGTAATCATTTTCATTAGTTTTTGTTTTTTTATTATGCTTATGGATGCGTGTGTTAGGCATATATTTATATATGTTCATATCACCCTCTTAGATTCAAGTAGCATCCCATACATTGTTCTGCAGATTGCTTTTCTCCACTAAAAAAACAGAAAAGACCGCACTACAGTACACAGAGATATTCCTTATTTCTCTTTACAACCAGGGTCCTGTGGACTGTTTCTACTTTTTTGCTATTGTAAAGAGACCCACAATGAACAGTCTCATTCGTGTGTCTTTTTATATTTTTGTCCGTGTAACTTTGGGATAGATTCCCAGCAGCAGGAATGATCGGGCAAAGAGTAGATGTACATGCAATTTTGCTAGAGACTGCCAAACATCCCTCTCCTTAGAAACTGTATCTTGGGGCACCTGGGTGGCTCAGTGGGTTAAAGCCTCTGCCTTCGGCTCAAGTCATGATCTCAGGGCCCTGGGATTGAGCCCGCTTACTCCTCTCTCTGCCTACTTGTGATCTCTATCAAAAATAAAATAAAATAAAATAAAATAAAATAAAATAAAATAAAATAAAATGAAAGAAAGAAAGAAAAAAGAAAAAAAGAAAAAGAAACTGTATCTTCTTGCATTCCCATTAGCAATTTAGGGCAGTATCTATTTCCCTACAGTCTTGCCAATGGAATATGTTGTTAAGTTTGTGGATTCATGCCCATGTGTTAGGTGGGAAATGGTATCTCAGTTTTAATTTGCATTTGTCTATTTTTGGGCAACAATACTTCATAATATGAAACATTAAACTTCTCTCTTGAATGTTAAGGAACAAATTTACAAACACTTCTCCCACCAACATGTTATTTTGGAAGAGGCCTGCCTCCCTGCCTGCCTTCCTTCCTAGAGACAGAGAGAGCAAGTGCAGGAGCAGAGCGGGGAGGGGCACAGGAGAGCATCTTCGGCAGGCTCCATCTCACGACCCTGAGATCATGAACTGAGCCGAAACCGAGAGTTGAATGCTTAACCGACTGCACCATCCAGGTGCCCTGAAGAGGCACTTCTTAAGTTCACAATAAAATAGAGATTTCTTTCTTTTCTTTTTCTTCCTGGGGCGCCTGGGTGGCTCAGTGGGTTAAAGCCTCTGCCTTTGGCTGGGGTCATGATCAGGGTCCTGGGATCGAGCCCCGCACTGGGCTCTCTGCTCGGCGGGGAGCCTGCTTCTCCCTCTACTCTCTCTCTCTGCCTGCCTCTCCGCCTACCTGTGATCTCTGTCTGTCAAATAAATAAATTTTTAAAAATCTTTTAAAAAAAAGGGCAGTCTTTCTTTTTCTTTCTTTCCTCCTTCCTTCCTTCCTTCTTTCTTTTCTTCTTTTTTTATTTATTTAAGTAATCTCTACACCCAACATGGGGCTTGAACTCACAAGCCAGAGACCAAGAGTCAGCCGGGTGCTCCAACAATGGCTAGTTCTGAATACTAAGCAATTACATCATACCAATACTTTAGTTTTAAAGATAATTAGCAATACTGGATCTCCGAGATATCCAATGACCTTTAACAGGAATGTGATGCTATCTAGAAGCAGTAATGAACTTTACACAAAAAAGAGAAATTTCATAATATTATCAGTAATAACTGCCAGACTCTGTTCTAATACTGTACTCGTATTATCTTACTAATCCTCCTAACAGTCCTCTGAAGGACTGCCAAGGGGCCACAACAGGAAAGTCCCAGAATGAAGACATGAACTCAGACATCTGACTTCAGAGCCTGAGCGCTCAACCACAGAAACATTATATCTCATCACGGGATTGCAAGTTCAGAATTTGCTGAGTTGGCTTAGATAATGGAACAGAATTCTCTTTCAAAACATTTTTTGTTGTTTTTTTCCCAAGATTTTTTTATTTTAAAATTTTACTTATTTATTTTTAAGAATTTTATGTGTAATTAATATCTCCACCCAACATGGGGCTCAAACTCACAACCCCGAGATGCTGTGAGTTTGTACGCTTCACTGACTCAGGGAGATGCCCCTAGAATTCTTTTTGCCCAAGATTATCTCCTGTACGAACACTCCATATTCCAGAGCAGTAATCTCTTGCAAGTACACAAGTGATAATATCAGAAAAATGCATTTTCACTCCAAAACCAAGAGTAGGTGAAAATGTCTAAAAACTCAACTCTTGAAGAGTGAAAAATGAATGGAAAATCATCAACATTAAGGCTGTATTAAGGGTTGTTTTTCCGATCCTGGAGAGGATTTGGGCCCAATAACCTCCTGTAAGGAGGAAAAACAGTTCACAATCGGAAGGGGACACACATTTGTGACAAACACAGGACCACTTGATTTGCGCAGAGACTGGCCTCATGACCTTGGCCTCGCCAACAACAAACAGTGCTATCATAGCAATCTAGCAAGCGTATCAGAGAGCTTGAAAGGGTGGAGAATGAGAAGCTGGAAGCCAAAAATTTATTACCCTGAAATACAGGGTCCTTTCAATATCATCTGAGGAAGGGGATCTTTTTTTTTTCCTTATAATAGACAGTTATTGCAATGTGTTCTGTTTTATCAAGAACCCATAGATGTTTCATTTTTTTTTTTTAAGATTTTATTTATTTATTTGGCAGGCAGAGATCACAAGCAGGCAGAGAGTCAGGCAGAGAGAGAGGAGGATGCAGGCTCCCTGCTGAGCAGAGAGCCCGATGTGGGGCTCGATCCCAGGACCCTGAGACCATGATCTGAGCCGAAGGCAGAGGCTTTAACCCACTGAGCCACCCAGGCGCCCCGATGTTTCACATTTTTTTAAAAAGATTTTATTTATTTGTCAGAGAGAGTGTGTGTGTGAAAGAGCAGCAGGCAGAGGGAGAAGCCGACTCCCCGCTGAGCAGGGAGCCCAATGCAAGACTTGACCCCAGGACTCTGGGATCATGACCTGAGTGAAAAAAGCAGACGCTTAACTGACCAGGCTTCCCAGATGCTTCCTATTTTAATAAGAATGCATTTGTGACTTTTTAAAGTGGAACAAAATTTTTACTCAGACTGCGACATTGTAAGGTCCTCGCAAATTCACTGAACTAAGAATAAATGCTGGACACACCCACCATGAGAAACACAGATTGAAAGAAAAACCACACACCCAACTTCAGGCACACAATTCTCATCGCCTTCTCCTGCGGAAGCAAAACGACACGACAACAGTCTCGCCACCCTTCACCTTCTCATCTTCCTCCACCGATATTCTGTTTTCCTCCTTTGCTTTTGTGGTCTTCCCTCAAGTACCGAAAGGCTTAGGGGTGCACGTGAGGAAAACAGAGTTTACTGCGACCCCTTCTCCCCCATCACCCAAGTCAAGAAACAAAGGCAGCATCAGGCACAGGTCTAACTGCCAGAGTGGGATGTATATGAAAGTCATTCCAGATGAAGAGTTTCTCACTCCAATCAGTATCACGAAGATCATGACAGCGCATCCTTTGCGCTATCATTCACAGATCATTTCTCTGCGACAAGAAACCTTCTTAAGCACATTCTCCCCCAACCCCCATTTTTTTTCTTTCCATTTAACCAAACGCTTAAGTAAACCTTGAGGCATAATGTCCATGATCTGCCCTGGAGACAGGACTAGGACACACATCTACTCTTAAGCATTCTCCTCTTGGGTGGTTCCTTCTTAAAAAACCACTTCTTGGGGCGCCTGGGTGGCTCAGTGGGTTGGGCCGCTGCCTTCGGCTCAGGTCATGGTCTCAGGGTCCTGGGATCGAGCCCCACGTCAGGCTCTCTGCTTGGCGGGGAGCCTGCTTCTCACTCTCTCTCTGTCTGCCTCTCTGCCTGCTTGTGATCTCTCTGTCAAATAAATAAAATCTTTAAAAAAAAAAACAAAAAAAAAAAAAACAAAAAAAAAACACTTCTTGTCAAGCTGGACCTACCAGGCTTTTCCTTTCCTCTGTGGCCTCCTCCTTTGGATGTCACTTGGCATGTATCTCCCTTTCATGGAACAGACTCCTTAACCAATATGTCCACATGCCGTCCTTATGTAGAATCAGTTTCTAGAAATTATGAATTTGGTGGCATGGGACTTTATCACTTACCAGCCTGGCAAATGAAAGAATGTTCCAGGGGGCACAAGTCCACTTTTGATGAGATCCAGTTGGAGTTTCTGAACATGTAAGTGCAGCTGGGCGGCTCCAGGGGCCGGGGATCCACCATACCTGCCATAGGAGGACCAGAACCAGATGAGCCTCAGACTCCAAAATCAACCTTTTTTCAAAGTAAATATGAAAACCAAATTTTGCTAGCTTCTAAGAGATGGAACTTAGGATATTCCCCCAAATGTGATGTGTTATTAAGGGTCCAGAAGCGAATGGTCAAGAAAGAATTCTTGAAACATCTTCAGTGCAGAAGGTGGTTTTATTAAACATTGGGACAGGACCTGAGGGCAGAAAGAGCTACCCTGGGATTGTAAAGAGTGACTGATTACATTCTTTTCAATTGGGAAGGGTTAGGGAAGTCTCTAAGTAATTTGAAAGCAAGGTTTCCCGGACCTTGAGGGGGTCATTTTCTACTATGTAGTAAACCTTAGTTACAAGACCCTTTAGATGGCTATCACTGGGCCATACGTTTGAAGGATGATTGCTAACCTATACCTCTTAGTCAGGGGATGAGATAAAGGAAGTTTCCAAAGGGATTTTTATTTTTTTAATTTTTAATTTTTATTAGCATATAATGTATTATTAGCCCCAGCGGTACAGGTCTGTGAATCGCCATGTTTACAAACTTTACAGCACTCACCACAGCATATACCTTCCCCAGTGTCCATAACCCAACCACCCTCTTCCTCCAAAGGGATTTTTAGATGTTAAGAAGACTTGCAGGATCCTGGAGGTCAGGTTAATGTCAAGCTAAGGTTGCTTTTTGCCTCCAGAAAAGTATTAACACTGAAGCAGTTAAGCTTCTCTCTGCCCACACATAATAGATAATTTATTTTTTCATATTATGAGCTCTTTATCACAAGGCTTTGTATTAATTTACCTAGACTTCAGTGAAGATGTTGGTCATATAACACGGCCTTAGATATTTCTCCAAGACCACAATATTATGGTGCATGACTTTGAAAATATCTCTGTAAGAAAGATAACAGGCAAATAATTTCTCTTCTGGCTTCTGAATTAGGAAACTTGGAGCCAAGAATGATGAGGAGAGAGAACCTGGGTGGCTCAGGGGCTTAAAGCCTCTGCCTTCAGCGCGGGTCATGATCCCAGGGTCCTGGGATTGAGCTCCACAGGGAGCCTGCTTCCTCCCCTCTCTCTCTCTGCCTGCCTCTCTGCCTACTTGTGATTTCTCTCTCTGTCAAATACATAAAATCTTAAAAAAAAAAAAAAAAGAATGATGAAGAGATATTTGCCAGGAACAAAGTGGCCATAAAAAGTTTCCCTATTTAGGGGCACCTGGGTGGCTCAAGTAGGTTAAGGGATTGCCTTTGGCTCAGGTCATGATCCTGGAGTCCTGGGATCGAGTCCTGCATCGGGCTCCCTGCTACGCAGGGAGTCTGCTTTTCCCTCTGAGTCTCCCCCTTCTCATGCTCTCTCTCTCAAATAAATAAATAAAATCTTTTAAAAAAAGAAAGTTTCCCATTTTAGAATCCTATACAGCACTTTCAGTGAAATATCAGGTAGGCTAGCTTTTGATAAACTCTGAGAAAATCTGTCTTTCTACACAGACAAATCAAAGGTTAAAGACCCAAAAATAAATATGTCAGAGGAACTGAGGTAATGAAGTAAAGCGACTGATTTTTTTCTATATACAAAAGCGGAAAGATTTAAATTTTTTTCTTTCTCCTGTTCCAGAATAAAAGTAAGGACTTTTCTTTTATAAAACACTCATCTCAGAGCCTTACCTGGATTGTTTTTTTCTTGATGTTTTCCCAGGTGCTTTAGATTTTGCCCAATCCACCACTTACTCCCTTCCTCTAGAGAGTCCCAGAGAAGATTCTGGACTTCCAGGTTCCAAGTGTAAGCAAGGTGTCCCCCCAGACACGACAGTGATTTTCTGCTTCCTCGTAGCTGCAGTGAAACCTGTTAAGTTGATAACAATGATTTTTACCGTGTTGCTCTGGGATATTTAGCTCATTTCCTAGAATGACACCTGTTCTGATACATAACCAAAACCAGATTCCTCCCCTGAAGAACATTTTCTCTGTGAATTGTGAGCAAGAACAGTGTAGGCGCTCAGCAGCTTCCTGGTCCTTTAAATATATCTTTGGTGGGTTTGTCATATTTATTAGTATCATTGTTTTAGGAAGAGGGAATAATTTGTGAAGGAGATAAAAGTCTTTTTGTTTTTCTGTTTTTAAGAACCCAGGTGGAGTCCCTACCAGCTGAAAACAAACAGCAAAGATCAATAAAGCAATGGGCATTTATAAAGTACCCGCACCTGTGTCTACACAGCCAACTGTGCTTTTAGCTTTACAATAGCTCTTTGCTAAGCCTAGGCTGTAAAGGAATAGAAGATATGGAATAGCTAAGTCAATGTTGCTAAAAATTAAGAAATGTAGTGTGTGTGTGTTTTAAAGGAAACCATTCTTACAGAACCCCAGGACAAATTTAAATTATTGTATTCTGCTTTTTAAATACATTCAAACATAAAACTAGGCATAACCTATATGCTAAAGCTCTTACACAATCATAAAAACCAAAAAATAAATATCTGATGGAAGAATACAAATTAAATACAAACAGAACTGAAAACCAATGAAATGAAAAGGGGCTGCACTAAATACCTATCAGACAGAGAAACATGTTTTGACCACTAAATAGATATCAGACAGAGAAACAAGCTATGACCACACAGGTTGTTCTGATTTGGCAGGCACGCTCTCTCATGCTGTAGCACAAATCCATTCTCTCACCACTTTTCTTTAACTTGCTGAAAAACCTTTGTTCATACAGCATGTCATTTGTCCTTCACCTGCAAGCCATCCATCGTTTATTTCAGCCAGTTTTCTTTCTTGGTACCAAAATATAAGAATGAATACAATAAAATGTGGGCACTGAAATAGCTTGGTAGGTTTCAGGGCTCAGGTGGTTGTCCAAATGGCCCAAATGATACTTATATTATTTTTAAAAATCATTACAGAAAGACACCAGTATCCAATATTCTCTCAAGTGTCTATGCCAAGAATACACTCCTCCCTCAGTTTGAAAAATAATGCGGTAATGGAACTAAAGATAAATATGGTATGTTCCTTTCTTTTAAAACATTTACCATCTAGTTGGGGGGGGGGGGGAAAGACCTAACAATTGTAGTTAATAAAGAGAGTGCCACTGGACAGCATATATCTATGAAGACTCAGATGAGGAAGAAATTTTCCCCAGCACTTGACCATCTTGAGATAGAGGGACTGGTCATCTCAGCAGGAGTCAACGTGAGTAAATGCATGGCAAATGTCAAGTATTTAAAAGGGGAAAGAGGGGCGCCTGGGTGGCTCAGTGGGTTAAAGCCTCTGCCTTCGGCTCAGGTCATGGTCCCAGGGTTCTGGGATCGAGCCCCGCATCAGGCTCTCTGCTCAGCAGGGACCCTGCTTCCTCCTCTCTCTCTCTGCCTGCTTCTCGGCCTACTTGTAATCTCTATCAAATAAATAAATAAAATCTTTAAAAAAAAAAATAAAAGGGGAAAGAAATAATTCTGTGTGGGGCGGGTGGGATGGGCACTTGGGGAGACAGTACTGGGGAACTGAAGCTAAAAAACTGAAATGTCTTCAAATGCCAGGAAAAAGAGTATCCAATTAACATGGAAGGTTTCTAAATAGCGTCCACCAGGTTTTCGCCGCAATGAAATCGTTCGGGGGCAGGACTTTGCTGCAAAGTCTAGATTTCCCAAAACCTTCATTAACACACATACTTACGTACATACATACGTTTCAGACATTTTTAAGTGAAACCTGGGGCTGATGGAATCTTCTCTGAAGTCAACTCGGGTATCTTACACAGTGCGGTCTTTCATTCCCTATTCACGGTGTCTGATTCATACTCCCAACACGTGCTTTACCGAGAGCTTTCAATTTAAACGATCATGATATTGGTGAGCGCGTTGCTTAGAACTGAAGATCTGCATATACGACGTCTCTCGCCCACGTCGCTGGACCAGAAAACGGGGACGTGCACCCCCCAGCGCCAGCGACCCGCAGCACCGCACAGCTCAGAGACTAAGTACCGCGCCTGGGGCGGAAGGGGCGTGGCCGCCGTGATTGCGCGCGTCGCTTCCAGCCACGCCCCTGGGGCGGAGCGAGGCTTTTTCCGCCGCCGGGAGGCCGGCCCCACCCTCTTGCCCGGCGATTGGTGAAGTGGCAGCAGCGCGGCGGTGATTGGAGGGCTCACAGCCATCTCCTCCAATGGAAATGAGCCAGAGGCGGGTCCAGAGGCGGAAGGAGCATGGCGTGGAGGCAGCTCAAAGTGAGTTGAGAAAGTGGGCTGTGCAGTAGCTAGTAGTGCGGGCGAGGTGTGGGGCAAGAGGAGAATAGAGGGCTAACGTGAGCGAGGTGTGGACGGGTTTCGGCTCCGAGATCGTGGGGCCCCGGGTACGTCTGTGCGTGTGTGGAGGCACCTGCAAATGCCAGTGCGTGTGCATGAACACGCGTAACAGCACGTTCCAGTCTGGGTAGATGCAGGTCTTTGCCAACGCACGTGGGCCAGACCTTTACTGACCCCGAAACACGGGCGTATAGTGAACACATGACCGCCTAACACCGTGCGCAGGATCCAACGTGCAACGGCCCCAACCCTTCTAGATGAAATTTTAGGGCGGGGGCTTGTGAACCGCGTCCAGATACTTGCTGACATTAAGGGGGCGTTCTACAATCCGCTGGCATTAGAAACAAGACAACAAATACTTGCTCTGTATTAACAGCTGGGAGTGATCCTCAAGGGCAGATCTGACCCCATCACTAACTTGTGTAGGGAGCAAAACTCAAATCTTTATTCTGGCCAGGGTCCCTGCTTATCTCCCCAGCTTCTTTTTAAGTCGTTCTTTTCCTTATTCCTTGGTTTCCAACAAGCCCTTCTTCCCCTCTTCCTTGGATGCATCTCATTACCTTCTGCCACTGAGAGCACCTTTACACTTTTTCCTGAGCCCCACTGCGTCCTAGTTAACTCCTATTTATCCTTTGGATGTCAGCTTTTAGTTGCTTTCTCAAGCAAGCCTTCCTCCACCTCGAGGTTCTATTATTACCCTATACGTTTTTTTCTTCATAGCAATCCTCACAGTTACATGTTTGCGTGATCATTGACCAATGACTGTCTCCTCCTGAGATTGTCCTCCTTGAGGAGCGAGCACTCCTCGGAGTGCTCTTTAACTGTTGGGCAGATGATTGACTGAATGAATGAATGACTCATCACCTGGCAGTGATAACCAGAGAAAAAGCATTATGAAGCACGTTTTGAATAGGATTGTGATTCTTGACTCATTAAGACCTGATGCTCCTTTTAAAAAAATATTTTGCAACTGCTTTTATTATCCTGAAGTAGAATTTATGTATATAATGTGGTCTGTCTTTGTATTATTTTAAAAGTTCAACTAATGTCCTAACTGGAATATAAAAGAGAAATTGAAGGAATTTATAGTAAAACATGTATTTCAGCATGTAAGTGTTATGGCATGACTCAGTGAGATATAGTCAGGTGTTTTAAGTCTCTAGAAATTCTAGTGCCTCAGGGACGCCTGGGTGGCTCAGTCGATTAAGCATCTGCTTTCACATCAGGTCACGATCCCAGCAACCTAGAATCAAACCTTACATTGGGGCTGATCAGTGGTGAGCCTGCTGCTTCTCCCTCTGTCTCCTTCTTCCTCTGCCTCACACTCCCCCTGCTTGTGCTCAGGCTCTCTCTCTGAGAAATAAATAAAATCTTTTAAAAAATACTAAAAAAAAATTCTCAGGTATGTTTTATTGTCAAACACCCAAGAAAAGCACTATACCATTCCTGAGATCTCTGAAATGGGGAATAATCCTTGGTAATGTTCTGTGTAAAACAGTGGTTATCCCTCAGTCATTGAGGGAATTGCATTCCTGGAAAAGTCTGTGCAGGAGATAGTTGTGTTGATGTGGTGGACTGTAGGCTCAGATAATATGAATAGATATTTTTTACATACTGAGTGTCAGTAAGATGTTCAAAAGTCATACAAGACAGGGACAATTCATCTGTCTAATAGCCTACAACAATGCAGGATGTTTGCCTTTACTGAGTCCTCCAAAATACCTACCACAGGTCCCCTAGGAGGCGATACTGCCTCTCTTGAAATCTCTGGCTTGGAGTCCTTCAGGGCAAGATGAATGTCAGAAGTGTGGATACAGGGGCGCCTGGCAGGCTCAGTGGGTTAAAGCCTCTGCCTTCGCCTCAGGTCGTGATCCCAGTGTCCTGGGATTGAGCCCCACATCAGGCTCTCTGTTCGGCAGTGAACCTGCTTCCCTTCCTCTCTCTCTGCCTGCCTCTCTGCCTACCTGTGATCTTTGTCAAATAAATAAATAAATAAAATCTTAAAAAAAAAAAAAAAAAAAGAAGTGTGGATACAGCTACTGAAATTTGAGGCCAATGTGGGAGCAGGACTAGAAATGAAGGAGACCAGAGTTAGCAGAAGGCTGGGGATGTTTCTTCATGTGACACGTCTTTATGTCCTGTGTGTATGGGTGTAAACGGCACAGAGAATTTACTGCAGTCTGCCTTGTGGGACTCTAAATGGGCCTTGTATCTCCCCCAGAAGCGGGCCCAGGATGCTGTGATCATCCTGGGAGGTGGGGGCCTTCTCTTCACTTCCTACCTGACAGCCGTGGGGGATGAGCATTTCTACGCCGCACACTTGATGCCGGCGATGCAGAGGCTGCTGGACCCCGAGGCGGCCCACAGGCTGGCCGTTCGCCTCACCTCCCTGGGGCTCCTTCCTCGTGCCACATTTCAAGACTCTGACATGCTGGTAGGTGCTCTCGGAACACCTTCTGATTAACAAGCTCTATAGGTAATTCTGACCTCGATGGGCTGTGGCCTGCCCTTGGAGAAATACCAGGGTAGCCCGCGTATGTCTGGCTTTGTTTCCTTCTTCCTAGGAAGTGAGACTCCTGGGCCATAAGTTCCGAAATCCAGTTGGAATCGCAGCAGGGTTTGATAAGCATGGGGAAGCTGTGGACGGACTTTACAAGATGGGCTTTGGCTTTGTTGAGATAGGCAGCGTGACTCCGAAACCTCAGGAAGGAAACCCGAGACCCAGGGTCTTCCGCCTCCCTGAGGACCAAGCCGTCATTAACAGGTGGGTGAACAGCTCTATAGGGGAGGCCTCCTTCCCCGCAGGGCACTCTGCGATGTAAAATCTGCCGGTTTTTTCTGTCCTACAGTGTGGACATTTTTCTGCTATTTAGAATGTTCAGGAGCTGTGTTGAGCATCTCCTGTGTGCAGGCAGGAAAACAGGTTTTGGTATTCTACTTTAACACCCGAGAGCTACATGACTTACCTATAATCTGGAGATCATAAGCGGGAGAACTTGAGTGCAGATGTAGACTTGACTTTAGAGTTTGTGCTTTTTCCACATTGTTATTCCAGTGCCCTTGCCCAGCACTGTCCAGTAGAAATAGAATGTGAGCTCTGCGTGTAACTTAACATATTCATGTGGCCACAAAAAAATAAGAAAAAGAAGTGGGTGAAATTAATTTTAATAATATATTCTATGTAATTATTGTTCATGGTTATTATCTTTAACTCTAAATCATGTATTCTAAATGTCATTTTAACATATAATCAAAATAAAAATGATTAATTAGCTATTTACCTTCTTTCATTGGTACTAAGTGTTCAAAATCCAGGGTGCGTGTGACTTACAGCGTGCTCGGTTTGGGCTGGCCACATTTCAGGTGCTCAGTGGCACGTTGCTGGCAGTTCTTGCATTGGACCGTGTAGTCCTGGCCTTTAGTAAACTGGAAAATTTAATAGTCCACATGTACAGCTGCTTTTAGTAAGAGAGAGCCTTCTAGTGTAAAGCCCTTCTCTTTGTAAGCCCTGGGCAATATTCACTACAGCGAACCCAGAAAATGAAAAGTCTATTCTTTTTGGTATCGGAGTTTTGAGAGCCTCCTTGGGAGATTCTGATCAGCATCTTTGGGTCCGGTGATGGTCTTCTGGAAGACTGCCCTTGGGGAATTTTATTGGGCCGCACATCCTGTTTCATCATGCTTGTTTCAGGGAAATTTTCCAACATTAGAAACGAAGTTATTGACTTTCTGTTGCAATGCAGGCTGGGATCGGTATTTCCAGGCAAAGTAGATTTGTTTATGATTCGGCTGCCACAAAAAACTGCGGGCACCAGGACAATGGTACTTTGCAGAATCCATAGGCGAGAAGTGGTTGAGGGAGAGCCTGTGTGCTCAGCCTCCTCGCTCTGGGAGGCACGGAGTGGGTGCCCTGTAAACACCTGCCGCATGAATGGAGTAATTCATTCATTAAGTCCACAAAACAGGTGCCACTGTACCTGTTGAGTGTTTTTGGCTGCAAGTACCAAAGCGGCTTAACCAATAGGTGTTGGTTATTATTGCTTCTCTGGGAGGCATTAGTGGAGCGCAGGCAGGAGGTGGAAGATGGGGTCTCTTGGTGGGAGGAGCAGTGAGTCAGGAGTGGGGGCCGGACCCAGACAGATCTGGGCAGCTATGTGGTGAGTCTGGGCTGTTGCCAGTGCTAGGTACTAGAGCGGCTTGTTCATAAGTTTAAATCATTCCCTCTGTGTTTGATGGTGTTCTGGCAAGTTCTCTAGGAGTTCCAGAGGTTAGACTTTGGAAGTCTAAGAACTGACTCTGATTTTTTTTTTATCCTGTTTCTAAAAATCAGAAGTATAGTGGAAATGGCCTTGAAGCCACCTCGCCAAAGTCTCTGCCTTCTGGCTGAGGGCTCTAACCTTGTCCCCTCTCTACCCACTTCTGTCCTCCAGATACGGATTTAACAGTCATGGACTTTCGGTGGTGGAACACAGGTTGCGGGCCAGACAGGAGAAACAGGCCAGGCTCACAGAAGGTAAAGTGGGGGTGCTCTCGAGGGACTTTCTTCCTTTATTGGAAGGAAATCTGTGGGAAAAACGTCAGAACATTCCTAGTGAAATAAACATGACTGAGCAATAGGAAAAAAAACACCTATGGAACTAGGGAATTTTCCTGACTTTATCACAGCCGCCAAGATTTTAACTGAATTTTACAGTTTAGCAAAGACTCACTTAGTTTCTGCCTCGTTATATAACCTGGGTTATATCATAACTGGGGCAGCTTGGAAATGAGCAAAGCAAAGCGGCTCCTCTGTGGTCACATGGGTGGTTAAGACGTGAGCAGGCCTTGAGCGCCATCTTCCTCCATCTTGCTTATGGTCCCTTTGTGTGTCTATAAATAATGCATGTTAATTATAGAAGCATTAGTAAATACAGAGAAGCATAAAGAAGGCCATTAAAATGACTCATACTCCTTCCTATTTGGGGAGAGCTGATCCTGCCATTTGGGAAACTATCCTTATGACTTGTTCAGCAGCCCCCATTCTGGGATGCTTCCATATGTTCTCTGGGGACTCTGCTTTGCTGTCCCTCAGGATGCATGTGAGTGTGTGTAGCCCTATTTTGTCCGCTCCCTACCTTCCCAGTCGCCCTCTGAGATTGTGTGGGGCTGTGGCCATTTTCCTCATTGGGTCCCTCTGGACCTCTTTTCAGGAGTTTAGTCTCGTGTTCTCTGTTCTCTAAGGAACAGAAATTGCAAAAGCTGCGATGCCCTTTTAGGACGGAGTAATTCAGGAATTTCTAACTTCAAAGTCTTAGCCCTTTGGGTAGCTAACTGCTGACGGAGGCTCCATTAGCTGCATGAAAGGGATGCTTTTTTTTTTTTTTAAAGCCAGCTTACCTGCTCAGGGAACAATCAGCTTACAAATGGTTTGGCTTGGTGGAGGCTGGACTTGGGAAGTCTGGAGGTCTGGAGGCCTTGTGGAGCTTTTGTCTAACTGAACGCTAACCCCCTCCTCATCTCCCTTCCCCCACGGTATATTTACTTTAAAGCTGATGACTAAAAGGATGACTAGTTTAGGGTATGAGAAGGTGGGATGCTGCTGTTTGATCCTACCAACCTGACACACATTTTGGGGGCCCACTTGCAGTTCCAGGTCTTTTCCCAATCACCAGCTGGAAGAAGTAGGGAGCACCCCTGAGGTATCCGTGACCTTTGCAGATAGGGTGGTCGCTTAGAAGTACAGACAACCTCTTGCTTTGATGGATAGTAGGTTTCTGAAATGTTTTTCTTAAAGTCCAAAATGCAGTTCGATAATCCCATGGGTTTTTAAGTTGGTTGGCTTAGTACTTACTGTGCAAATTGAGACATTTTGGAGAGGGAAGGGTGCAGGCATTAATAATTATGCCCAGCCATAGGCTGGATCCTGGAGCCCTGGCATGAGCGCTCACCCTAGTTATGAGGGGGAATCCCTTCTCAGAGAGCTGAAATTCTAAGTTATTAAAGAGTTGTACCTCTATATTTTAGGCATGATTAGTAGAAAACATTTTCCAGTATCGTAGACATATTCTTTAATTTTGCTTTTTCTTCATCACTGCCCACCCGGTCACGTGACTTAAGGCCAGCAGACAGCCCTTGAGTGTAAACATTTGCCCCTTCTGACATGCCTGTGGATTTCCAACGGTCCGTATGACACTTATGAGCTCTAGCTTTTTATCGCTAGTATTTGCACTCCAAATTGCTCCATTTTCCATTAAATTAAAAAAAAAGAAAAAGGGCACAATGCAGTAAAACAAGCTAGAGGTTGCCCTGACACTGCTGCGCCAAGGCGGTGAGCTCCTCTGGGTCCACCGGCCGCAGCACCCGCCGCTGTCGTGGTGTTTACCCACCAGTTCGGGAAGGTCCCGTGCAGAGGTCAAGACCTACAGGGCTGTTCGCTGGCCGGCCGGCCGTGTAGTCGAGGACGTCGTGAGCTTGTTAAACTGGAAATGGCATTTGGGGGCAAAATCTTGACAAGCGATCTTCACAGAGGGGCTGCCCCTGGGAATAAACCTGGGGAAGAATAAAACCTCGGTGGACGCAGCTGCGGACTACGCGGAGGGGGTTCGTGTCCTGGGCCCCTTGGCTGACTACCTGGTAGTGAATGTGTCCAGTCCCAACACCGCCGGGCTGCGGAGCCTTCAGGGAAAGGCGGAGCTGCGCCACCTGCTGACCAAGGTAGGCAATTACACGTCCGGGCTCCGTTGGGCCGCCTTTCCAACCCACTCCTTTCCGGTTCTTTCTCCAGAGGGAAGCTTCATCATCACTGCCGAGGAGGGGGCCTTAGCACCTGGACCGATAGGGTCCCCTTCTATCCTTGAAATTCCCTCTGGTAACCCTGATTACGCTCAACAGTGATTAATGACTCGGTCACCTGTTCCTGCTGTTACACCATAAGGTCTGAGAGAACAGGGGCCTGGGTCTCTCTGTCCCTAGCAGTGAGCACACTGAATGAATGAATTGGATGACTCTTTATCAAATAGTATTTTTGACAGTAATTCCTTGTTAGGAATTACTCACTTTTAAGGAAAGAAGTCTAAATAAACCTTAATAGATTAGCTAATGCCAGTGACAACACTAGGGATTTAATCTTGGGGATCCCTTGGTTCAAGAGAATCAGATTCATCTTCATGGGGTCCTTGGCATAACTGAGAGCTTTACTTCCGGAAAGGGAGATGTTGCTGGTGCTTCCGTGTGAGAATGAGCTGATGTGCGGCTGCAGTCCTGTGCACTGGGGGCTGTGGCCTCAGGGGACCCTGTCTCTGGCCACATGTTACTGTAGGTGCTGCAGGAGAGGGACGCTCTGCAGGGAGTGCGCAAGCCAGCGGTGCTGGTGAAGATTGCACCTGACCTCACAGCCCAGGACAAGGAGGACATCGCCAGCGTGGTCAGAGAGGTGCGAGTCGGGCTGGGCCCTGGGACACCCCTCCCTGCCTGCGCGTTGGGGGCATCTGGCCAGCTGGGCTAGTGTGCGGTTTCCTTTCTGTGATGGTGAGAGCTGGGGTTTGGTATGTGCCATGATGTAACTCGACACAGAATACAGAGCGAATGTTTGGAGGAGTCCTTGCCCTGTACTTCTTCCTCCCACATTCATCCAGCAAGGGGTCTGAGGCTAGCGCTTGCAGCTTGGGTCAGACTGGGGTATTCTGTCACTGTCTGCAGTGTGACCCCAGGTCCCTGTGTCATAGGAGAGTGGTGGAAACACAGACTGAACCTGGAAATCCTGGGTTCACATCCTAGTCCACCACTTATTACCTAGGGGCCTTGGGCAGGACAAAAGTAAGTGGTTCTCACCAGCCATGACTGGAGGGCTTTCTCTCTCTCACTGCAGCTGGGCATCGATGGACTGATTGTCACCAACACCACAGTGAGCCGCCCTGCCAGCCTCCAGGGTGCCCTGCGCGCTGAAACTGGAGGGCTGAGCGGGAAGCCCCTCCGGGACTTATCCACCCAAACCATCCGGGAGATGTACGCGCTCACCAAAGGCAAGAATTCAGTCCCTGTGTCTTCACACTTGTGTGAGGCTCGCCAGGCTCTGGGGTTTGATCCGAATCAGGGTTCCCTGAAGTGCTGCACTCAGCAGGGGCTGGAGGGCGGCAGGCACACTGAGGCTCTCGCGTTGCCCACCTGTCCTGACGCTGTTGCATGTGCTTCGGTGCAGGCGGAGTCCCCATCATCGGGGTCGGCGGTGTCAGCAGCGGGCAGGACGCGCTGGAGAAGATCCGGGCGGGGGCCTCCCTGGTGCAGCTGTACACGGCCCTCACCTACTGCGGACCGCCCGTGGTGGGCAGGGTCAAGCGGGAGCTGGAGGCCCTTTTGAAGTGAGTGGGGCCACGGGTGGCTTGAACTAGGAGAACTTAAATGTGGCATCAATTCCAAAGACTCAAGTGAAGGAGGTGCTATTCAGTCTCTATTTATTCCTCATTCAAAAAGGATTCAGAAACACAGGGCAAGGAGGCCCCTGGGTGACTCAGTCACTGGGTGTCTGCCTTCGGCTCGGGTCGTGGTCCTGGGGTTCTGGGATCGAGTCCTGTGTCGGGTTCCCTGCTTGGTGGGGAGTCTGCTTCTCCCTCTCCCACTCCCCTTGCTTGTGTCCCTCTTTCGCTGTGTCTCTGTCAAATAAATAAATAAAATCTTAAAAAAAAATCCCCCCCACACACAGACAGGGAAAGATGACTGTGTTGCTTCTCTGACAAAGGACAAACAGGGCCAAGGAATTCAAGATTAACTTCCCAGACAGTGTTGTCTATGGGCCTGAGGAGTTTGGGCAGCTACCCTGTTCAGTAACATTGGCTTGAGGTCAGGGAGCTGGAGCTGTTAACACTTGACATTGATTCTCTTCCCGGTGTGAAGACTTAGATGGAAATTCCTCTAGTTTCCTGGGCGAGGACCACAGAGGAGGCACGAGGCATGCCTCTGGGGGAGACAGAGGCAGGGGCAGTCAGTGAACATGGGCTGCCAGCGAGAGCAGGAGCTGTCCTTCATCATTTGCTGAAATTGCTTTGTTTTCTCCTTTTCCAGGGAACAGGGTTTTACGAGAATCACAGATGCCATTGGAGCAGATCATCGGAGGTGAGGACGTTGCCGGTGGCAAGCCTCATGTGGAATCTTCTCACTAAAGCAGGAGGGTCTCTGTGGCTGGACTGAGAGAGGAGAGCGGCGTCCCCCACCCACAAGAGCCCTTCCTCTGGCCCAGCTTTTGTCAAAGCCAGTCACAAGTGTCACCAGAACCAACGTGCGGCTTTCTTTAATCACTTGTTGGACCACAACTGTGTTAATGTTTCTTTCTGGACTCAAATCCCATTAATATTGCAAGGACATTAAATATTTGAGGGAAAAAAATCATGAAAAAATCCACGAAAAAAAAATCATGGAAAAAATAAAGCCATTTAAAACCTGATTTAAATCTCAGCCCTACCTGGAGGGCCCCGGGCTTTGCCCTGATACTGTAGGTCCTCGTGGGTCTCTGCTGTCTGGGGTTTGCATCGAGCTTCTGATGAGCTTGACTCTCTTTCATTCTATCTTAACTTTTTATTTACTTAAAGTTTTTCACTTTATTTTGAAAATACTTCAGACACAGACAAAGTTCCAAGAATCGGGCTTGTGGGTGGCCATCCTCTCTCTGTCTGCACGTTGTCTTCCCTCTGTGAATCTGGGTCCTCAGCTTTTCTTATAAGGACACGGGTCATGTCAGAGTAGGCCCCACTCCCACGACCTCAATTTAATTTGGTCCCCTCGGTAAACATAGGATCTCTGCAAATAAGGGCACGCTCTGGAGGTCTAGGTTAGAAGATTTAACATAGCAATTGGGGGGAGACACAGTTCAACCCATCACAGGAAAATGGGCTCGCTGTCCCCTTTATTATTTGTGACTTGGGGTGCCATCGGGCAGACAGGTTCTCAAGGTGCTTGAAGACTTTAGACAAGATGCTAAAGAGGTGCGTCATTAACTAGAGAGACTGAGCAACACCAGTCTTTCCAATACCGAAAAGCAAAAGGCGGAGAGAAGCTGGAAACCGTGTCTGGGCAGTGCTGTTAGGGTCTGGTGCACCTTCACAGCTGGCAGGAAATTACCTTTGTTCCCATCATCTCAGTATGGATTTTATTCTAAAGTCGATTTCTCAGAAGCTCTGCAAGAGGCCCAGGATGGTAATGGCGCTTATGGGTCCCGTTGCCTCGTCGTTGAATCTTGGCCTCAGCTGGGCCCTCCTGTGTCGGCTCACTTTCTTGCCACGAAACCAACAGCTTGTCTCATGCTGTCCTTTTCAAAGACATTTCTCTTTTTTAAAAAAATAGCCCCAAATAAAAGTCATGGACCTCTTTTCCCCTGTAAGTAACTCTTTCCCAGAGGTAATCACAGGTAACTTTTGAATCTTTATAGATTTTTCCAGAAAAATTTTTTAATATACAAACACATATGTTCATAGCTATCTTTTTATCTCTCTGTGCACACATGTATAGAATAATTTTAGGAAAATAAGACAAAGAATTGTTTTTTAATACCAAGTCCTATGAGAGTAAATTGCTGGTCTAATGCCCCATCATCCTGAATACTGTACTGTGGCTTTCTTGCAAACAAGTACATTTCGCTGCACAACTGCAACACAACCATCAAAAATCAGAAGAGGAGCACAGACATGTCACTTCATCTACAGGCTGTGTGGTAGGCAGCATTTCTAAAATGCTTCCCCCCTTTCCCAATGCTCTGTCCTCATCTCTGGAGCCTAGCAACGTGATGAGCTATCCCTCCCATGACTGTTAAGTTACGTGGTTTAATGTTGGAGCCACCTTGAAGACAGATTATCCAGGTGGGCTCCATCTAATCACATGAGCCCCATGAAAAGCAAGCGTTTTCTCTGGCGGAAGAAGACATCAGAGAGATCAGAAGTATCAGAAAGCATCAAAGTGTTGCTGTTTTGAAGACGGGTGGGGGGCATGAGAAGGAAGGTGTTGGCCCCTGGCTGGTAGCCAGCAAGGAAATGGATCTCAGACCTGCAGCCACAAAGAGCTGGATTTTGCCAAACACTTCAGTGAGCTTAGAAGCAGATTCTTTCCAAACTGAGTAAGAACCCAGCCTGTCCAACGCCTTGGTCCCGGCCTTGTGATACCCTGAGCATAGAACCCAGCAGATGGGGCGTCTGGGAGTCTCCGTCAGTTAAGCGCTGGACTCCTGATCTTAGCTCAGGTCATGATATCGGGTCCTGGGATTGACCCCTGCAATGGGCTCCCTGCTCAGTGTAGCGTCTGCTTGAAGATTTCCTCCTCTCTGCCCCTCCCTCTGCTTGTGGGCTCTCTCTCTCTCTCTAAATAAATCTTTGAAAAAAGAAAAAAAGAATCCAAGTGAGCCTCAACTACTGATACAGAACTGTGAACTGGGGTGCCTGGGTGACTCAGTCGGTTGAGCCTCCGACTCTTGGTTTCCGCTCAGGTCGTGATTTCAGGGTCCTGGGATCAAGCCCCTTGTTGGGCTCCCTGCACAGTAGGGAGCCTGCTTCTCCCTCTCCCTCTGCTCCTCCCCCTGCTTGTGCTCTGTCTCTTTCTCTCTCAAGTAAATAAAATCTTTTAAAAAATCAAGATCTACATGGGGGCAGGGCTTGTTGCCACTGGGGGCGGGGGTTTTGCTGCTCCCAGGCCCTCTCAGTGGACAAGTAGGGAATACACACCTGTGTCAGCGCACACACACACACACACACACACTTCTATATATTGAAAACCATGAGTTTAGACTGATGCCTTCAAATCCAATCCCAAGGGGCACCTGGGTGGCTCAGTGGGTTAAGCCTCTGCCTTCAGCTCAGGTCATGGTTCCAGGGTCCTGGGATCGAGCCCCACATCGGGCTCTCCGCTCAGTGGGGAGCCTGCTTCCCTTCCTTTCTCTCTGCCTGCCTCTCTGCCTACTTGTGATCTCTCTGTCACATAAATAAATAAAATCTTAAAAAAAAAAGTCCAATCCCAAATCACAACGTTCATTCTAGCTTCTTCCCTCCCTGTACTTGTGACTCCCGTCTGACAATGGAAACGCTGGCTCTCTTAACACTCTGTTTTCTTATTTGGCCCATCCTCTCATGTATATCTTATTCCCGGTTTCCACTCTCTGCAGAGTGTGGGCATCCTTTTCCCTGCTTGGGGCCAGGCACCCTCTGCCCTCCCACCCCCCCCCCCCGCCCCGCCCTGGCCCTCCCAACGCCCTGCGGCTCTGACACCTGCTCCAGGCTGCTCCCGCAGCAGACACCCTCCGTACACTACTGAAGCTCTGATCCCTGTGTTGGCCTGTCGACTCTGTGTTCACTTTCCTGGTTGGCGGGGACTCTGAGGCTCCTCACCGCGTGCCCCCTCCACTGCCTTTGCGGACATGCCCCCTCCTTCTGCGTGGGCTTCCATGGTCTGTGCCACCTGCTTGTCTTTTGCCCCATTGCGGGGCCAATGGTTCTGTGCATATGTTCTGTGCATAATTGGCCCCGCCATCAGGTGGGCCTTGTTCTGCGCCACCTGATGGCTTCATGACTAGCTGCTTGGGAAAGGGAAGGCATCAGGAAGAGTTACCCTTTGGAAGGTTCTCAGTTGGAGACAGACATTCTGTCTCTTAGCACAGTTGCACAGGTGGCTGTTTCTCCCTTGAGGACCAGAGTAAGGAGTTGGCTTGCGTTCAGGGGCCATGTGAGAGAAGGGGTACGAATTCTTCTTGATTCTCAGAATGTTGCTCAGAGCCCAGAGAAGCCCACAGTGCTAGGAGACATAGACTGACGATGCCCACGTAGCCGTTTGGGGCCCAGGATCATTGAGTGGAATGGTGCTCCGAGTTTCTAATACCATTTGCTAATACATTGTTCACTCCTATATTTTATGTTCTGTGCATAATTGGCCTGGCCAATTTCACATTAGTTAAATATAAGCAGTTAGTAAGTTAAAGCTTATTCTGCAACTAGCTTTTTTCACGTACCATCATGGAATTTTTCAGTGTTCTTTAAGATCTACCATGTATTTTCTGACAGAACTCTGGTTTTCGACAGGGTAGACGCACCAATGATTACTGATGGCATGTGTAGGCTGTCTTCACGGTTCCCATCACAGACGGTGCTGTAGTGAGTGTCTTGGTTTATGTATCTTTTGTTCTTCTAGTAGAATTTCTGTAAAATAGACTCCCAGAAGTGTTACCACTTGGGCGAAGGTTAGAGGCACTTACATTGTTGATAGTTAACTGCTAAATTGCCATTAGAGAGAAGTTTGCCAAGTTTTACTTTCTCTCCGGCTTTGTAAGGGAGGGACTGTTTCCTCTTATGTTGCCCCACATGTGACTTTCCAACTGTGGGTCGGGAATAAGCTGTTCTTCCTTCTCTACTTTCTCCCTGGGAATAGCTTACATTATGTCTCTTCCTTGTGGACAAAGAAAACAGGAACTGTGGGTTTAGCAAGCCACCTTGGGCTGCAGCCAGAGTGACTGCCACATCCGTTTCTATGTGTGTGTGTGTGAGAGAGAGAGGCTTCCACCAAGTCAGACCACAGGGAAGGAAAACAGAAGGGGAATAGTTTTCTCTGGTTCTCTCATTCTTACCTGTTTGGGTCAGCCTCCGGCTGGTGGGGCCTACAAGACGGCACAGTGCTGTATCAGAAGGGGCTGGGGCTCCTTCCGGCAGTGGTTTCCCTCAAAGGGGAAGGTCCAGGGGCGCCTGGGTGGCTCAGTGGGTTAAGCCTCTGCCTTCAGCTCAAGTCATGATCCCAGGGTCCTGGGATCGAGCCCAGCATTGGGCTCTCTGCTCAGCAGGGAGCCTGCCTCCACCTCTCTCTCTGCCTGCCTCTCTGCCTACTTGTGATCTCTGTCTGTCAAATAAATAAATAAAATCTTTAAAAAGGTGGGGGAGGTCCATCAAGTCACACACATCCAGTGTTTTTAAAAATAGCCCTTCTCTGCTGACCTTCCAACGGGCTGCTCTGGCTCAGGTGCCTTAGCCAGTACCTTTCGTCCAGTTATCCATGAGGACGGGAGCAGGAAAACATCCCATCAGAAAGGTGTTCTCGAGGTCAAGCAGGAGACTGAGACCCATAGTTGAGATGATTTGCTTGTCTTCATCTCAGGGCCAGCGGTGTGACTCGGATAGCTCAGGAGGTTGCTGGTGGCATTCAATCAGTGCCCCTTGGCAGGAAAAGCGAGTGTGCAGGACATTGGGGGCCCTTCAGCTCTGCTCTCAGGTGTAGGCTGGAGGGCACAGGCCCCATCTGGAAGGAGATGGCTGTTCTTCTGTTCTTCTGTTCCAGCTGGCTGGCCACCAGGAGGGCCAGCCAGCATCTCATTGGCTCAGAGAAGGCAGAAATCTGCCTGTTTAAGATCTGAGCTGATGCTGTACCAGTCCATGAAAACTGGGTTGTGGACCAGATGCGAAGGAAGGTCTCTGATTCAGGTGTCTGGCCCATTCCATCCTGCGGCAGTAATTAGGAGCTCCCAGGAGCCAGGAGCACCCCCTGGGGGATGGTTGCAGGGCTGGGAATAATACCAGGGGAAGGCCCACCCCAGGGAGTGCTGTTCACTCCCTGACTTACTGTGGTTGGGGGAAGAGCACAGACTTCAGAGCTCGACCTCAGGAGACTCACTATTCCTGCTGATGCCCCATCTTTTCACCTGGAAAAACAATGGTTTGGAGGATTAAATGATATCCTTACGCAGCTTTTACAAAGATGTGTACTGTGTCTCCGGCACATTAGGTACTTATTTGCTGTGAGCAGTCATGCTAATGTTGTGTGCCTCAGTTTCCCAAATGTAAAAGGAAAAGAAGGACATTGTCCATCTCAAAGGGCTGGACAAAGTGAAATAGTACTTATCACTTCCTACCTGCCTCATGAGAATTATTTTAAATATTTCTCATCATCACGAAAGTCCTGCAAATGGGTAGTATTATGCTTGTATTTAACAAACAAACACAGGGATTGAGAGATTAAGTAACTTCCCCAAACCAGGCAGCCTGCGATCAGCAGAACTGGGCCTCGGGGCCCAAGTTTCTCCTTCTGATGCAGGTAAAGGACCTCATAGGACATCAGAAAAGCATTACTAGTCCTCTTTCCCTTTGTTTTGCCTTCAAAAAAGTTCATCTTCTTTTGGGGCTCTTGGTTGGCTCGGTTGGTGGAGCATATGACTCTTGATCTCAGGGTTGTGAGTTCAAGCCTCATGTTGGGCATGAAGGATACTTAAAAAAAAAGTTCATCTTCTTTTAACGGATAGACTTCCCCCTGTGTGGAATTAATTTTTTTTTATTTACTTGACAGAGAGAGATCACAAGTAGGCAGAGAAGCAGGCAGAGAGAGAAGGGGAAGCAGGTTCCCTGCTGAGCAGAGAGCCCGATGCGGGACTCGATCCCAGGACCCTGAGATCCTGACCTGAGCCAAAGGCAGAGGTTTAACCCTCTGAGCCACCCAGGCGCCCCTAGAATTAATTTTTTAAAAGCCTTCAGAGATACTGAAATACGGTGGTAGAATGGAGTTTGGTGATCAAAGCTCAGAACCTAGGAAAGGTGGGGAACCTTCTGTAGACACCTCCATGCCAGCCAGGGCTGAGCCTGAAACTCCAAGACGGAGCAGCTTGAAACATCAATGACTTCTCATCCCACACAGCGTCTCTGGGTCAGGAATTCAGGAGCAGCTCAGTAGGGTGGATCTGGCTCAGCCTCTCTCATGAGACTGCAGCCAGGATGCTGGCGGGGGCTTCAGTCAGCGGAGGCTTAGCTGGGGCTGCAGGATCCCCTTCCAGATGGTTTGCTCCTGTGGCTTGGGAGGAGGCGCTGGCTGTTGGCTGGGTGAGTCAGTAGATCTCTCCACACGACTGCCCAAGGATCCTCAAACCATGGCATCTGGCTCCCTGAGAGTGAGTCATGCAAGAGAGGAATGCAAGGTGGAAGCTGCAATGCCTTTCATGATACAGTAGTGCTGGAGTCATAAACTGTTACTTAGGCCGCTTCATTCTGGTCATTAGAACAGGGCTGCTGGTTCTAGTAAAACTAACAAACACAAGCAACAGGATGCCCAGTTTAATTTGAATTCCAGATAATCGATGAATAAACTTTTAGTATAAGTATATCCCATGCAATGTTTGGTACATACTTATGCTAAAAATTTTTTGGCATTTATCGGAAATTCAAATTTAATTGGGTATCATTTATTTTATCTGGCAACCCTATGTCAGAAGCAGGTCACTTAGTCCAGCCTACACTCAAAGGAAGGGGAAAAATGGCTACATTTTTGAAGGAGGAAAACCAAAGAATTTGTGGAGATACTTCTAAACCACTACAGGCAGAATTTTGAAAAGTTTCATTTGGTTATGGTGTTTGTGGATGTTTGCATGGGAGTCTCATGGGATGAAGAAGTTCTGGATAATAATCTTGTACATTTGTAACTTTACAGAAAACTACAGACAATATCTCCCTTGGTCCTCGGACAGCCCTGTGAGGCAGGGGAAGCAGTGGTCATGATCTTCATTTTACAGATGAGGAGGCAGAAATGCTCCACAGATGTTATGGGTACAAATGGTGGAGGGAGGACAGATTCTTCTGGTTTCAAGTCTAGTGTGTGTTGTGCTCTACCCAGCAGTGTCTTCGTACACCACTGATGCCTTCACATTATATGATGATGATTTTGTGTAGTGGATTCATTTTCTACCTCCTGTCATGTTGTTATTTCAAGTGGGTGATGGCATTTGTGGATCTTTGTTGCTGTGCTGTATCCTGGGTAATGGGGGGAGAAGCTAAGGGCCAAGATGTAGTCCTCTCTCTCCACACTCACAGGCTCTGGAATCCACCCTGGCTGACTGTGGGGGGCCAACCCACTAGCAGACCCTCTGAACAGAGTGACTCAAGAGTGTCCAAAAGAACATCATTCCCTTTTGCCAGGAGGCAGCCAGTCTCATGCGAGGCTGTGCCAAACCAAATGGGGAGTTGCTCTCACCTAATTTTTATCACAAGGAATTTAGACATAATTTAAACATTGAAAGAATAGTGTAATAAATATTCATACCCCCTACACTTAGACTCAGTAATTCTTACTATCTTTTCCATGTTTTCTCTATTGATATTTTTACCTATTGATATATTGTATTTTGATGTACCATTTTGAGGGAAGTGGTGCATGTGAGAACTTTTCATTCCTAAGTACTTCATAGCCTGCAGCTTCTAAAAATAAGGACATGTTCCTATGAAACTGTAATTCTATCATCACAACTAAGGAAATTAGCTATGATTCTCAAATATTTTCTGACATTCAGTCCATACGCCAGTTTTCCCTTTTGTCTTCAAAATACCTTCCACAGTCAATCAAGGCTCACCTATGTGTCTCTTTAGTCTTTTTAAAAATTAGAACAGTAAACCTAACCAAAGAGGCAAAGAATCTATACTCAGAAAACTATAAAGTACTCATGAAAGAAACCGAGGAAGACACAAAAAAATGGAAAAATGTTCCATGCTCATGGATTGGAAGAACAAATATTTTGGAAATGTCTATGCTACCTAAAGTAATCTACATGTTTAATGCAAACTACCATCCATTTTTTCCAAAGAAATGGAACAAATAATCCTAAAATTTATATGGAACCAGAAAAGACCTAGAATAGCCAGAGGAATATTGAAAAAGAAAGCCAAAGTTGGTGGCATCACAATTCTAGACTTCAAGCTCTATTACAAAGCTACTAAAAAAAAAGTCATCATCAAGAGAGTATGGCACTGGCACAAAAACAGACACATAGATCAGTGGAACAGAATAGAGAGCCCAGAAATAGACTCTCAACTCTATGGTCAACCAATCTTAGACAAAGCAGGAAAAGAATGTCCAATGGAAAAAATACAGTCTCTTCAAAAAATAGTGTTGGGAAAATTGGACAGCCACATGCAGAAAAATGAAACTAGACCATATCCTTACACCACACATGAAAATAGACTCAAAATGGATGAAGGACCTCAATGTGAGACAGGAATCCATCCAAATCCTTGAGGAGAACACAGGCAGCAACCTCTTTGACCTCAGCCACAGCAACTGCTTCCTAGGAACATTGCCAAAGGCAAGGGAAGCAAGGGCAAAAATGAACTATTGGGACTTCATCAAGATCAAAAGCTTTTGCACAGCAAAGGAAATAGTCAACAAGACCAAAAGAAAACTGACAGAACGGGAGAAGATATTTGCAAACGACGTACCAGATAAAGGGCTAGTATCCAAAATCTATAAAGAACTTCTCAAACTCAAAACCCAAAGAACAAATAATCCAATCAAGAAATGGGCAGAGGACATGAACAGACATTTCTGCAAAGAAGACACCCAGATGGCCAACAGACACATGAAAAAGTGCTCCACATCACTCAGTATCAGGGAAATAAAAATCAAAACCATAATGAGATATCACCTCACACCAGTCAGAATGGCTATAATTAATGCTGGCAAGGATGCGGAGAAAGGGGAACCCTCCTACACTGTTGGTAGGAATGCAAGATGGTGCAACCACTCTGGAAAACAGAATGGAGGTTCCTCAGAAAGTTGAAAATACAGCTACCCTATGACCCAGCAATTGCACTACTGGGTATTTACCCTAAAGATAAAAACGTGGTGATCCAAAGGGGCACGTGCACCGGAATGTTTATAGCAGCAACGTCCACAATAGCCAAACTATGGGAAGAACCTAGATGTCCATCAACAGATGAATGGATAAAGAAGATATGGTATATATACACAATGGAATGGAATACTATGGAATACTATGCAATAGTATGGAATGGAATACTATACAGCCATAAAAAGAAATGAAATCTTGCCATTTGCAATGACATGGATGGAACTAGAGGGTATTATGCTGAGTGAAATAAGTCAATCAGAGAAAGATAATTATCATATGATCTCCCTGATAAGAGGAATTTGAGAGGCAACGTGGAGGGTTTTGGGGGGTAGGGAAGGAAAAAATGAAACAAGATGGGATCGGGAGGGAGACAAACCATAAGAGACTCTTAATCTCACAAAACAAACTGAGGGTTGCTGGTGGGAGGGTAGTAGAGAGAGGGTGGTGGGGTTATGGACATTGGGGAGGGTATGTGCTATGGTGAGTGCTGTGAAGTATGTAAACCTGGCGATTCACAGACCTGTACCCCTGGGGCTAATAATATATATGCTAATAAAAGATAAAAATTATTTTAAAAAATCTAGAAAAATAAACCTCTGAAGATATCAGGTCAGTTGGCTCGTAAACAGGTCTAAATTCTACATTTATTCCCAAAATAAAGGTTGTATTTTAGCTTTTGAGCTGCATTGCATCTGGGTGTGGATATGTGATCACATCCTACTGAAAGAGATATAAATGGAAGCATTGCGTATAGCTTCTGGGAGGTTTCTGTTGCCTGGAACATGGGTATGATAACCGGAGCTCTGGCACCTTACAACTGAGAATCAGGGTCACTACAGAGGCAAAGAGCTTCTTTGAATTTCCAACACCAGCTTTGTAAGTTTACTTTCCCACTTCTTTTGAGAAAATAAAGCATTGTGTGCTTAAGCCTCTGTTATTGGGGTTTTCTTCCATAGGTCGCCAAATTTAATCCCAGCTAAGGCCAGATGAAAGCCTACTGTAATGTTTTATTTGCCTGTGAGATATGCTAATCTGCTTTCTACTTGGGTAAGACATATTTCAAGATTTCTCTTTCCTGGGGCACCTGGGTCCTGGGATCAAGCCCCGCATGGGGCTCCTTGCTCAGCGGGAAGCCGGCGTCTCCCTCTCCCGCTCTCCCTACTTGTGTTCCCTCTCTCCCTGTGTCTCTGTCAAATAAACAAATAAAATCTTTTTTTTTTTTTAAAGATTTTATTTATTTATTTGACAGAGAGAAATCACAAGTAGATGGAGAGGCAGGCAGAGAGAGAGAGAAAGGGAAGCAGGCTCTCCGCTGAGCAGAGAGCCCGATGCGGGACTTGATCCCAGGACTCTGAGATCATGACCTGAGCCGAAGGCAGCGGCTTAACCCACTGAGCCACCCAGGCGCCCCAACAAATAAAATCTTAAAAAAAAAAAAAAAAGGGTTTCTCTTTCCTCCAGATGTCGGTTGCTAGTGCCAGACCATCATGTTACCTAACCTCTAGTGTTGACTGAATCTTGGCAGCAAAATGTTCTTTAAGAGCCTTGTGGTTCTAACTGTGAGAAGTGAAGTGAGCGTGGCTTCCGTGTAGGAGAATGGCAGGGGACACGTGCGTGTGCGGGAGCAGAGCAGGGAAGACCTGGAAGAGGCGCACAGCCAGGCTTGTGAAACACAAACCCGAGCAGTGACTCAGGCGCAAGGCTCCAAAGGGCAGGGCCTTTAGGAGAAGAGATGTGGTAGGCATGCCATGCCGACTCCGCGCTCCTGCCAGCCCAGGAGAGGCTTCCTGGGGCTCAAACACTCTATCTGGGAAGTGTCCCACGGGAAACACAAGGAGTCACAGCATGTGGAGGCCGTCTGGTCGTCTGGTCGCGCCACCTGATTCCCGTTCATCGCTAGGGCTGACTGGGTGGGTCCAGGAACAAAGCTGTGCCTCGCAGGTCCGCATGGTTCCCGGGGGCAGTGGGAAGAACTCCCCCACCCCCTTCCCAGGCTTGGGGAAGACTCTTAGCCTTGGTGTTGCCATTTCGGTCTTGGTTATTTGAGAAATCGGCCAGCCTTTTGAGCTTCGACCACTCTGCTGGATGTTGGATTTACAGTCCTCTAATGGATGCAGTCACATCTTCCTACCTTAAAGCAAAAAGTGTGGATCCCAAGTCTGGGGACCCAAAAGCAATCATTTTGGTTACAGCAGAATTTCAACCATATTTGAGACTCTGGCATAACCAATGAAACAACGTGTGCATGAGAGAGAGAGAGAGAGACAGACAGAGAAAGACAGAGACGGAGAGACAGAGAGAGAAGAAGGCTGACCCACATTCATTTGCTCTTTCACTTTCTCATTCTCCCAACAATAATTTCCTGAGATTCTGCTTCCTGCCCGGGGCTGGGCTGCGTGCTGGGGATGAAGACCACTGAGCTTTCTTACCATCTCTTCGGGTCTCAGAAGAGACAAATCCGAACACAACTGACAGGAATCCAGTGGGACACACTCTGCAACAGTGGAAGGAGCCCAGTGCCTCCCTACAGGAAAGGAGGCACCTGGGGGCAGAGCCTCGGGCAGCTGCCGTAATTTCTCTGTGTGGCTAGGACTAATGTCAGACAGTTTCCTGGGGCCATAATTATGCCAATCCCTAATTTCTTGCAGAGTTTTAACACCACTCCTTCTAGAGAGATCTGTCATGGGACTGGAAGGGATGGCTCAACTCTTCCCGGAACCTGGCTGGCACTCTGGGGACATAGTTCCCAAATGCTTCGCTAGGCAGTTTTCCTTGGTGTGTTTGCTAATGCTTTTTGCAGCCATGGCCCACGTGGTCTTTGGCTGCTTCCTGGAGGTGATGCCCCCAGGGCCTGGCAGGGTGGGGTAGGGGTTTGGGAGGGGAAGGGAATGGGGCTGGGGACTGCTCTGCTCAGAAGAAGCCCCCACTTTGCTGCTACAGGCTTCTTCTGCTTTGACTGTCAATACTTTAGGGTCTTCCCTAAAAAACAGATGTGGAGGGGCGCCTGGGTGGCTCAGTGGGTTAAGGTCTCTGCCCAGGTCATGATCCCAGGGTCCTGGGATTGAGCCCCACGGGCTCTCTGCTCAGCAGGGAGCCTGCTTCCCACCACCCCCCCTTCCCCTCACCTGCCTCTCTGCCTACTTGTGATCTCTGTCTATCAAATAGATGGAGTAAGTCTTTAAAAACAAAAACAAAAACAAAAACAACAAACAACAAAACCCCCCCAAAACAACAACAACAAAAAACAGATGTGGAGCCTGCAAACCCCCTTCGGAGTTGAGTCTCCTTCGCCCTGTTTGCGCGGCCCGCGGGTTCGTCTCTGTCCAGGCTCCACTCTCTTTGCCTCAGGCTTCTGATCTCCTTGGCTTTCCAAGAGGCCCTCATTCTAGACTTACTGGAGGCGCAAACGCAGTGCCGTCCTCAGCTCTCAGTTCAGCCTGCGGTTCTGCATTGAAATCCTGTCCACAGCCCGCACTTACTGGGGCTTGCTGGTGGGGTCCTTGCCCCAGTTCCAGTCTGCTGTCTCCATAAATGGGTGTGCCGACTTAGCCCGTGCTGGGAATTTCTGGAGGTGCATACAAGGGGATTATTACGATTATAATAATGTTAAAAAAAAAGAAACAACAAGCCCCAAATGGAGTCACATCCCCATCCCCCGCAACAGCAAACCAAGACTTAACTACAGTTTCAACATTTTCCGGGAATGTGACCTTTTAAAAGTCAGTCTGGAATTTCCTGGTCAGCACTGGCGAGATCACCTGCATGATAAAAACCCTGCTTGTTCCTTCCCCCCTTAAAGAAGACGTCCTGGCCAGAAACAACCCCTCCCTCCCCCCTTCCTTCTTAGCCTTTCCTTGTTTCTTTGTGCAAATAACTTCCTTGCTCCCCCTTCTCCTATAAAAGCCTTGTTTTGTACAACTCCTCAGAGCATGGTTTTCCGCTTGCTAGATGGGATGCTGCCTGATTCATGAATCACATAATAAAGCTAATTTGATCCTCAAATTTACTTGGATGAACTGTGCTCTTGGACAATATCCTCACACCTTTGACCTCTGACCAATTTCATACTGGCAGATTGTATTTGAAGTTTTGACAGACTCCGTGGGTTTACCAGCTCTGCTTGGCTGTCTTACTGATAGGAAGCTGGTTTGAGGATGATGTTCGATGTAAAATCTTGAAACTTAGCAGTTCCTCATTTATAAAGTGTCAGGATCGATGCTTTTTGGCGGGGGGCGGAGGGGGTTGATGCTACTTTTGAGAACCTTTTTAAAAAGCTCAGAACATCAGTATGTACGCCTGTCAGTGACGCAATTTTCAGAGGAGAATTGGTGGCACGAAGGAAGCAATGTCCGTGTTCCAGGCGATCTCAGTGGGATCTCATCATTCCTGGGCCCTGCTGGCTGAGGGGAAGCGAGATAACGGAGATAAGCGAGAAAGAGGAGGGATGGTGGGAACATGTTTGTTTAATTTTCTTATCAAGACAAACTGAAATTTTGAACATGTGCTGTTCCGAATTCAGCACTCACTAAGGTCATGTACACTCCCGGGAGAACGTGGTGGTTCTCATTCCGTGGCGGCTCATGGCACTTGTGTCCACAGGATTCCATCAATTCTGAAATGTTGATTATTTTGCCGCTTTTAACATCTCTGAAATTGACATGCATCTTCAATTGATGGCATCTTAAGCATTTTGTCCAAGTTTAATTGGCAGGGTTTCCTCCGGCTTATAATTCATAGCATATTAAATGTGATGAAATGTGGCTGTGGTTCCCGGTGTGGGGCGGTCGAGGGCAATGGTCAAGAATTCTTGAGATGTTTTATGGCACAAAAGCTGCTTTTATGATAGAACAGGGACAGGACCAGTGGGCAGAAAGAGCTGCACTTAGCGACTGTGAGGAGTGACTGATGATGTATTTCAAGTTTGTGGAGGAAGGGTGGGTAGAGATACCGTAAGTTTCTAAGGAATTTCTGTACGGGGTGAGGGCGTGTCCACAGAGCTTTGGAAGTCTGGCTTTTGTCCAGATAATGTCGCTTTTAGTCTGTAGTGATGAAGGCAGCATGAGTTCCTTGAACAATGTCAGGCCCCGCACATCTCATGTGTTTATCAGCGGCTTGCAAGTTGTAAGGAGATTGAATTTTACCTACACTTCTCTTGTCTTTGTTCTCCTCACTAGTTTCTCCACTTTGGCTATCTTTGGGAAAAAAAAAAAAAATCCTAATGACTGGCGCACACCAGCATGCATTTTTACATAATAGGGATGGGGTTTGACCTGGGCATCAGGATTTTTCAGAAACTCCCAAGAGATTTTAAAGTACAGCAAGGTTTGAGAACTGTTAAAGTACAGTATATCTGCCTTATTCAAGCCTTTTCCCAACTCCTAGGTTTCACGGACAGCATCCTCACATATTCTACTTATAGTATGTGGTGCACTCCTCTGTCTCAATTCATGATGTCCTTCTAACTCCATCCACTAATCATTATTTTCTTACTAGAATGTCAGCTCCAGAAGGGCAGGAATTTTGTTTGATTTTCTCTCTTACATCCTCAGCACCTAAAACACCTAGACACATTGTAGATGTTTGATCAAGATTTAATGAATGAATGAACAGTGCTTCTTTTATATTCAGTGCCCTGATAAACTCATTTCTCACACAATTTCCAATAAATGTGGTATTATATTTAGATGACTTCCCAATCTGGTCATGTTTCCAGTGGTCATCTTTTAGGCCTCAATTTCACATAAAATTCATTTTAAAACTTGAGCTCAGTGCTTTTTCTTCCCACCCAAGCCCTAGCATCCCAGTCCTAGCCAGTCCATATGTATCCATCAGTTTCTTCCCTGAGTCTCAAGTTTAACATCTTGAGTCGTTTTCTTTTCTTCTTCTTCTTTTTTTTTAAAAAAATATTTTATTTCTTTCTTTGACAGGCAGAGATCACAAGTAGGCAGAGAGGCAGGTAAGGGGTGGGGTGGGTAGGGGGAAGCAGGCTCCCCGCTGAGCAGAGAGCCTGATGAAGGGCTTGATCCCAGGACCCTGAGATCATGACCTGAGCTGGAGGCAGAGGTTAACCCACTGAGCCATGCAGGCACCCCCTGAGTCATTTTCAAGCCTTGTCTTCCCCATATTTAATTACTGAGTTTTGCAATTTGCTTCTCTGAAAATTCTCTTGAATTTTTCCCTTTGTTTAAATTTCCACAACACTGAATTTGTCTTCTTAGTTTCTATTTATTCACTTTTCAAATGGCCTCACATCTACCTGCCAGCAACTGTTTTAATTAAATGCTTATGAGGATTATAATATACAGATGTAAAATATATGACAAAAATAACATAAAGGATGGGAGAAGATAAAGAGAATTAAATTGTTGTAAAGTTCTTATATTGTTTGGGAAGTGGCAAAGGCACTACCTTAAAGTAGGTTATAATTAAAGGATGCAAATCTTGAAATCTTTGGGATAACCATGAGAAAAATAATACAGGAATATATAACAAAATAATAGGGAGGAAAAAATGTAAAAACTGAGTAATACAAAAAAGGCAGGAAACAAGAAACAAAAGATTATGGGTTAAATATAAAACAAATAGTATAATGGTAGACTTGAAACCAGTTCTATTAGGAATTATGTTAAATATAAATAAACTAATAAACATTCCAATTAAAAGGCAAAGCTCATCAGAATTGATAAAAAAAAATATCAGTATGGAAAGGAACACTCCTAAGTCAAGGAGCCTGCTGTCTATGTTTTCTTCTAGGAGTTTTACTGTTTCAGGTCTTACACATTCAAGTGTTTAATCCATTTTGAGTTAATTGGTGTATATGGTATAAGAAAATGGTCCAATTTCATTCTTTTGCATTTAGCTTGCAGTTTCCCCAATGCTATTTATTGAAGAGACTGTCTTCAGACAAGACAGTATATTCCTGCCTCCTTTGTTGTATATTTTCTAACTGTATATGCATGGGTTTATTTCTGGGCTATCTAATTTGTTTCACTGATCTATGTATCTGTTTTTATGACAGTACCATACTGTTTTGATTACTACAGCTTTGTAGTACAGTTTGAAATTAGGGACCATGATACTTCCAGCTTTGTTCGTCTTAAGATTATTTTGTCTTTTAGGGGTCTTTTGAGGTTCCATACAAATTTTAGAATTATTTGTTGTAGTTCTGTGAAAATTGCCATTGGAATTTTGATATGTATTGCATTCAATCTGTAGATCATTTGGGTACTGTGGACATTTTAACAATATTAATTCTTCCAGTCCATGAATATGGAATATCTTTCCATTTACTTGTGTCTTCTTCAATTTCTTTCAACAATGTCTTTTAAAAAAAGATGTTAAAAGAGAACAGATGAAAGAGAGAGAGAGAGAGCATAAGCACAAAGGGAGAGGGAGAAGCAGACCCCTGCTGAGCAGGGAGACTGATGTGGGGCTTGATCCCAGGATGCTGCAATCATGACCTGAGGAGAAGACAGATGCCTAACCAACTGAGTCACCCAGGCACCCCCATCAAAGTCTTTTTATAAAAAGACTTTCCCTTCCTTCCCTTTCTTTTTTGACTATAGGTGATGCACAACGTTACATTAGTTTCAGGTGTACAATATAGAGATTTGACAGGTTTATACATTATGCTATGTTCATCACAATTATAGCTACCATCTGTCATCACACATCACAATTGTAATATCATTGACTATACTCCTTTATGCTGTGCTTTTTATATCTGTGACTTATTCATTCTATAACTGGAAGCCTATATCTCCCCTCCCCTTCACCCATTTTCCCATTCCCCCATACCTCTCCTCTGGCAACCATTAGTTTTTTCTCTGTGTTTGTAGGTCTGATTCTGCTTTTTGTTTGTTTATTCCTTTTTTCTTAGAGCCACATGACTGAAATCATATGATATTTGTCTTTCTCCCTCTGACTTATTTCACTTAGCATAATACCCTCTAGATATTTCCATGTTGTCTCAAATAGCATGATCTCATCCTTTTATGGTTGCATAATATTCCCTTGCATATAAATACACCACAACTTCCTTATCCATTTGTCTATCAGTGGACACTTAGGTTGCTTTCATATCTTGGCTATTGTAAACAATGCTGTATGGGGTGCATATATATTTTCAAATTCATGTTTTTCTGTTTTAGGGGTAAGTACCCAATAGTAGAATTATTAGATCAAATGTTATTTCTATTTTTAATACCTCTATGCCCTTTTCCATAGAGGCTATATCAGTTTACATTCCCATGAATACTGTATAAGTGCTCCTTTTTCCCCACATCTTCATCAACACTTGTTATTTCTTATAATTTTGATTTTAGCTATTCTGACAGGTATAACATGTCTTCTTTCATTTCTTATTTTATTTATTTCAGCCATTTTTTTTTTCTTGGTCTTGGTCTTCTAGTTAAAGGTTTGTTGATTTTCTTTTTGAAGAACCATCTCTCAGTTTCATTGATCTTTTCTCTTTAGACTTTTTGGTCTCTATTTCATTTATTTCTGTGCTGGTTTATTATTTCCTTCCTTCTACTAACTTTGGGCTTCATTAATTTTTTTTAGTCACTTTGGGTGTAACATTAAATTGTTTATTTGAGATTTCTTTTATTTCTTGAGGTAGACCTGTATTGGTGTGAACTTCCCTCTTAGAACTGCTTTGCAGCTCCTCATAGATTGGCCAAAAAGATGATCTATCAAGGAGAATGTTCTGTGTGCACTTGAGAAGAATGTGTATTCTGCTGTTCTTTTTTTTCTTTTAAAGTGATCTCTATGTCCAGTGTGGGGATAAAATTCATGGCCCCAAGAACAAGACTCACATGCTCTACTGACTGAGGACCCCGGGAACCTCTATTCTGCTGCTTTTGGAATGGAATATTCTGTATACATCTTTACATCATTTAAGGCTGATGTTTCCTTATTGATTTTCTGTCTGGGTGATCAATCCATTGACATAAGTGGGGTGTTAAAATCCCTTCTGTTATGACTGCTGTCAATTTCTCCCTTTAGGTCTGTTAATGTTGGCTTTACATATTTTGGTGCTCCTATATTGGGTGCATATGAGTTTATATGTGTTATATTTTCTTATAGGATTGTCCCCTTCATCATTATGTAGTGCCCCTCTTTGTTTTCCATTAGTCTTTGTTTTAAATTCTATTTTGTCTGATAACAAGTATAGCTGCATCAGCTTTCCTTTTGTTGTCATTGCATGGGGTATTTTTTCCATCCCCCCACTTTCAATTTTTGCATGTCTTTACTTCTGAAGTGAGTCTCTTCTATGTAGTATATAGATATGTCTTTTTTTAATCCTTTCATACACTTCATATCTTTTGATTGGAGCATTTAGTTCATTTACATTTAAAGTAATTATGGATAGATATGTATTTATTGCCATTTTGGTAATTGTTTTCCAGCTGTTTTTGTAGTTCCTCTCTTCTCTTACAGTTTGATGATCTTCTTTTAGTGTTGTGTTTAGATTCCTTTCTCATTTTCTTTTGTGTATTTACTTTGTGGATACTGTGAGGTTCACATATCTTATCCTATGTTTATAACAGTCTATTTTAAGTTAATAGCTACTTAAATTTGAACACATCCCAAAGCTCTACATTTTTACTCTCCCTGATGTTTTATGTTTTTAATGTCACTTTTTATCTTTTAATTTTATGTATCCCTTAACTAATTATTGTTTCAGTTAATTTTACTATTTTTGTCTTTCAACTTTCTTAATAGCTTTACAGGTGATTAATCCAACCCTTACTATATAGTTACTTTTTCCAGTGAGATTTTTACTTTCATGTGTTTTTTTCCTTACTAGTTAGTGCCATTTCTTTTCAGCTTAAATAAATCCCGTTAATATTTTGTGAAAGGCTGGTTTAGTGGTAACAAACTCTTTCAGCTCTTGTTTGTCTGGAAAACTTCTCTCTCATTCAAATATGAATGATAATCTTGCTGGATAGAGTATTCGTTGGAAGCTTTTTCCTTTCAGCACTTTGAATATGTCATGCCACTCCCTTTTGGCTTGAAAAATTTCTGCTGAGGAATCTGCTGATAGCTTTATGGGTTTTCCCTTGTATATAACAATTTGTTTTTCTCTTGCTGCTTTTAAGAGTTTCTCTTTAATCTTTTTTTTTTTTTTTAAGATTTTATTTGTTTATTTGACACAGAGGGAGAGGTCACAAGTAGGCAGAGAGGCAGGCCGAGAGAGATGGGAAAGCAGGCTCCCCGCCGAGCAGAAAACCCAATGCGGGGCTCGATCCCAGGACTCTGAGATCATGACCAAAGCCGAAGGCAGAGGACCAACCCACTGAGCCACCCAGGCACCCCTAATTTTAACTTTTAACATTTTAATTATAACGTGTCTTTGTGTAGTTCTCCTTGGGGTCATCATTTTTGGAACTCTGTGGACTCCTGGACCCAGACTCTTTCCCTCTCTAAATTAGGGAAATTTTTAGCTATTACATCTTCAAAGAAGTTTTCTGACACTTTCTCTCATTCCTCTCCTTCTGGGACCCCTGTAATGCAAATGGTATTTTGCTTGATGTTGCCCCATTGGTCACTTAACTTACATTTGTTTTTTAAATTATATTTTCTTTTTGCTACTCTGTCTGGGTGAGTTTCATGCTTTATCTTCCAGGTTGCTGATTCATTCTTTTGCTTTATCCAGCCTGCTGTTGAACCCCTCTAATGTATTTTTCATTCAGTTTTGTATTCTTCAGCTCTGTGACTTCTACATGGTACTCTTATGTTTTCTTTTTCTTTTCTTTATTTATTTTCTTTTTTTCTCTCCTTCTTCTTCCTTTTCTTCATCTTTCTCTTCTTCTTTCTCTTCTTCTTTGGTACTTCCAAAGTTTTCATTTTCTATCTGAGCTTGGTGAGTTTCTTTATGATCATTACTTTGAATTCCTCATCAGGTAGATTACTTATCTGTCTACCATTAAGGTCTTTTTCTGAGGTTTCATCTTATTCTATTGTTTGGAACACATTTCTCTTCTTCCTCATTTTGCTTGATTCTTTGTGTTTGTGTGTATGTATTAGGCAAAACATCTACCTTTGTCTTGAAGGAGTGACCTTGTTTAGGTGATTATCCTTCTCATTCAACCTTGCCCTAAATCTTGGTTTTCTCATAAATCTTTGTCTAAACTGCCTGATTTAGTATTCATATGACCCCACTGTAGAAGGTGTGCCAAGATTTGTCAGAGACCCAAGAAGAGGAATTTCACTTAGTACCTAGTTTCAGGTTGATTGGTAGCCAGATCCTAAGGAAGCAGTTTTTAAATCATTCATATATACACAGTCCAGTGGGGTTGCAATTGTAATCTCTGCTGCCTTCTAGACCAGGAGATCTGGAGGTGTCCTCTGGGTGACAATTGCAAAAATAAGGGCTCCAGATGAGTGTATTAGCTTTCTGGAAATCTTGCTGAACTGTAGCAAGGCCAAGGGGGTACAGAAGGATGGTGTCTCCCTGCTTACATTCCCTGGGAGTGCTTCTTTAGCCTCTAGATTCACGGGAAACTTGATGCAGGTCCCTCAAGCTGAAGTTCTAGGTTGAGGAAATAGACTTCTTTACAGGAAGACTGGGATTATGTTCCAGTCTGCCATCTGAGCAGTGCTCTGGGGGTTGTGGCCTGCCAAGAACTGTTTTTCTGATTGTTACAGTCCCATTGAGCTCTGGAACACAAGTCCTCTTGTCCACCAGAGCCAGGCAATCAGGGGTGTCCCTGTGTGGGCTGAATGTGCCTGTTGGCTTTGGCAAGGCTGCTGGAGAGTGTTGGGGCTGGGGCACACTAGTAGCTTCAGAGAGGCAGCACTAAAATATCTTGACTTTGCTCACCCATGGGCTTTAGCAATGCAGTGGGATAGTGCCTTGTCTTTGCACAGATCCTGGCTTTAGACTGAAAGCAGAAGAATGCCATGACCTCTTGCACTTGCCAGCTTAAGCCATGGGCAGCAGAGTATCACAACCACCTGTTTGAAGACTTTAGCTTAGATGGAGTGGGAGGTGCTGCCTCTGAGCTCATCTGCCTATGCTAGTAGACCATGTGGAGAGAGTGCAAACAATGGTGTCCTCCACTACCTCCATCTCCAGAGAGCATTTCACCTGTCCCCTGCCCCTGCAGGCAATGTCCCCAGATCAGCAAATAAATTTCCCTCACGTATGGTGTAGGTGCTTTTCAAACAGCTGTTCTTTGCTGGGTCTTTGCTGCTCTTTTCTGTGTGAGAGAGATCTCCAAGAGGGGAATCTCAATTTTCTAAAGCACTTTGGGACCTCCAGATGTCAGCCCCATGGGTTTTCCCAGTCCTACATTCTAGGTCTTGTATTTCTAGAGCAGATATCAGAGACTGGAGTGTATGATATAGAGCATCAACCCCTTGCTCCTCTGAGAGAATTATCTGCCTGGTGCAGTCCCTACCTATTGTGTTTGTGGGCTGGGGGTGGGCTTTTTTGGTGAGACTGTGTCTCTGTCTCTCTTACCCATCTTGATGTGGTCCTTTAATCTTTTGTTTTGGAGAGCAGTTCACTTAGTTTTCAAAGGGAAATTATCCATATGTAGCTGTAGATTTGGTATGTCTGTGGGAGAATGTGAGTTCAGGATCTTCCTGTGCCACCACCTTGGATCCTCCCCATTCTGCCACCTCCAATTTAAAGCCCTTCAATAAGAGAACCAGAGGCCTATATGGCATCATTGGAAAATTCCTCCCAACAATTAAGAAAAATAATATCAATATTGGGGCGCCTGGGTGGTTCAGTGGGTTAAAGCCTCTAGTTTCTACTCAGGTCATGATCTCAGGGTCCTGGGATCGAGCCCCATATCGGGCTCTCTGCTCAAGCGGGGAGCCTGCTTCCTCCTCTCTCTCTCTCTGCCTGCCTCTCTGCCTACTTGTGATCTCTGTCTGTCAAATAAATAAATAAATAAATCTTAAAAAAGATAATATCAATCTTACACAAACACTTTCATGTAATAGAAACATAGGGAATACTCCCCATCTTGCATTAAGAGATCAACATCAACTTAATAATAAATCCTGATAAGGATATTACAAGAAAGGAAAATTATAGACCAATATTTCTTATGAAGTCAGATGGAAAAATCCTAAAAAATAATCAACAAATCAAACCAAGCAATATTTGAAGATTATACTACATCATGAGAAATTGAAGTTTATTCCAGAAGTGCAAGGTTTGTTTAGCATTCAAAAATGGAGCATTACATTAACAAAATAGATAATCTTAATGAATAAAGAAAAACATCTGACACCTCTTTATGTTTTAAAAAGACTCCATGAACTAGGAATAGAAAGGAACTTCCTTATGGGCACCTGCGGGGCACAGTTAGGTCTACCTTTGGGGTCTGGTCATGATTTCAGGGTGGTCCTGGGACCACCTGAGCAGGGAGCCTGCTTCTCCCTCTCCCATCCTCTCCCTCCTCATGGTCCCTCTCTCTCAAATAAATAAAATCTTTTTTTTTTTTTTCAAAATGGAACTTCCTTAATCTGATAAAGAATATCTACAAAAACAAACAAAAAAACAACAAACGAAACAAAAAAGCACTTAAGAGTGAAATTTTGAATGTCTTTTCCCTCCCTGAGTTTTGGAGTCAACAAGAATGCCTGTTCCCCATTTCTATTTAACACTGTAACAAAAATCCTAGTTAGTGCAATAAGGCAAGAAAAAGAAATAAAAGGTATAAACATTAGAAAAGATGAGGTATAAGAGCCATTATTTGCAGATGACATGACTGTGTACCTAAAAAATTTAGATTAATGAAATTATTAGATTTAATTAGTGCATCTACCAAGTTGCTAGATATAATTTCAATATACAAAAATCAAGTGTACTTTTCTATGTTCATTATAAACAATTAGGAAATTAGATGAAAATATCATTTATAATAGCCATATGAATTGAACACTTAGGAGTAAAGCTAATGAAAGAGGTGCAAGACATCTACCCTAAAATGTACAAGGCACCGAAATTAGTGACAACTTAAATAAATGAGGGCATATACCTCGTTAATGGATTGGAATATTCAATATTGCTAAGATGTCAATTCTCCCCAAGTTGATCTAGAGATTTCATGTACTCTCAATCAAAATCCCAGCAGGACTTTCTGTGAAAATTGAAAGCTGATTTCAGAACTTATATGAGATGCAAAGGACTTAGAATATAGAATAGTCCATAAAGACAATCTTGAGGAAAAAGAATAAAGTTGCAACACTCATAATACTGGAGAGAAAGATTTACAATAAAGTTCCTTATGAAGACAGAGTTGCATTGACTCAGGACAAGATAAATTGGCTAATGGAAGAGAATAAAGAATACAGAATACAGAAAGAGACCAACACATATGGTCGCCTAATTTCTAACAAAGGTGCCACTGTAATTTAGGGGCAAAGGATGATGCTTTACATGGAAAAAGATGAACTTGAACTTTCATCTCACATCATATACAAACATTACTTCCACATGGATTATAGAGCTAAATCAGAAAGGCAAAACAAACTTCTAGAATAAAATTTGGGAGAATTTTCAGGCAAAGAATTCTTTTTTTTTTTTTTTTAAAGATTTTTTATTTATTTATCAGAGGGAGAGAGAGCAAGCACAGGCAGACAGAATGGCAGGCAGAGGCAGAGGGAGAAGCAGGCTCCCTGCTGAGCAAGGAGCCCCATGTGGGACTCGATCCCAGGACGCTGGGATCATGACCTGAGCTGAAGGCAGCTGCTTAACCAACTGAGCCACCCAGGCGTCCCCAGGCAAAGAATTCTTAATCAGGACACAAAAAATTACTAACCATAAAATTTAAAAACTAAATAAGCTAGGACTTATTAAAAATAAGAACTTCAAGCATAGATGCCAAGGAGACAAAAACTGTATTTTTAAAAATATTTTAGTAGAATGGAAAACACAAATTGTAGTGTTACTTCTCATAGGGAGCCAAGAGGAAGGCATAAGAGAGAATCATATAGATAAATTATGTTAATGATCCAGCTTTGGGCTGGGTGATAGGTTCATATATGTACATTTTATAATTGTACTTTATTAAAATATGTATCTATGTATCAAATTATGTTTTAAAAAATGAAGGGGGTGGGGGAATCACCTGACAGACATAAAGAGGCAAAGCCCAGGCCCCTCCTTCCAGAGATGAGCTCCAATGAGTCTGAGCAGTCTGAGAATCTTCATTGTAAGTGGCCATAACTTCTCCCATCCCTGCATATCTGCTGTGACACGACTGCAGCTCTGTGGTCCTATGAAGTGGAGGGAAGGATTTTCCCTTGGGGTTGCAAGGGCCCTTTCTAGAAAGAAAACATTTCTCATCACCACTGGAGAACAAATGCTTACCCACGAGGTGCATGAAAATTTGCATTTGCCCGTGAACAAAACCTAAACTCTGTTACAGCTGTCCCTTTTGTTGGGCAATCTGGGAGGGTTCACAGCCTCTCTTCCTTGGGCATCCTTTAATAACTGGACAACCACGAGTATCCAGCCCAAAGGCCTTCTGTCTTAATCGGGAGTTTGGCTGGGACAAGATGAGGAGGTGGCAGCTGAGAAGACGCAGTGTAGCCGGGTGCAGGAAGTAGTGAACACGTTTTGTGATGACAGCAGAAAGCAGAAAAGCTTGAAGGACTAATAAAGCAGGACAGCAGTTGACAGAGAAACGCGAGGAGCAGACTTTTTATTTTGGAAGGAAAAAGATAGTTGTTAAAAGTTTATTTTGCCATTATTGAAGTCTTGAAATTTTGCTTGCTACAGAAAAGTGCAAATAAGAAAAAAGTCTTCCCATTATTTTGTCACCCCAAGACAAATAACCACTACCAACACTTCGGTGTTGCTTCCTTCCAGACTGTACATATTGCTACATAGTTTTGATAATTCTTTATACAGAATTTTTGTGGTCTGCCTTTTTTACCCAGTGTAGTAGGTGTTTTCCACGTTGTAGCAAACACTTTTAATGTCATATCATATTCCTAACTTAAGAATATGTCATATAGGGGTGCCTGGGTGGCTCAGTGGGTTAAGCCGCTGCCTTCGGCTCAGGTCATGATCTCAGGGTCCTGGAATCGAGTCCCGCATCGGGCTCTCTGCTCAGCAGGGAGCCTGCTTCCCTCTCTCTCTCTCTGCCTGCCTCTCCATCTACTTGTGATTTCTCTCTGTCAAATAAATAAATAAAATCTTTTTTAAAAAAAGAATATGTCATATATACTTTATTTCTTTTTTTTTTTTTAAGAGAGAGGGAGAGCGTGGGGACAGGGGGCAGAGGGAGAGGGAAGGAGAGAATCTTAAGCTGGCTGCATGCCCAGCACAGAGCCCTATGCGGGGCTTGATCTCACAACCCTGAGATCATAACCTAAGCTGAAATCAAGTCTCCCTATGAGAAGTAACACTACATTTTGTGTTTTCCATTCTACTAAAATATTTTAAAAAATACAGTTTTTGTCTCCTTGGCATCTATGCTTGCCTTTTTTTTTTTTTTTTTTTAGGCTTTGGCCTCAAGAGAAAGAACTCTATTTTTTTTCATGATTTTTTTATTGCAATAAAGTATATACAATTTTTCTTTTTACCAATTCGAAAGTATACAATTCAATGGCATTGATTACATTTATAATGTTGTGTAACCAACACCACTATTTCCAAAACTTTTTCATCACCCCAAACAGAAACTCTGTACCCATTAAGCAATAATACCCTATTCTCCCCTCCCCCAATCCTTGGTAACCTCTCATCTGCTTTGTCTGTAAATTTGCCATCCTAGATATTTCACATAAGTGGAATCATACAATTTTTGTCTTTTTGTGTCTGGTTTCTTTCAGTGAGCATATTTTCCAAGTTTGTTCATGTTGTAGCATGTGTCAAAAATTACACTTTATTGGGACACCTGGGTGGCTCAGTGGGTTAAAGCCTCTGCCTTTGGCTCAGGTCATGATCCCAGGTTCCTGGGATCGAGTCCCGTATGGGGGGGGGGTCCTTGCTCAGCGGGGAGCCTGTTTCTCTCTCTGCCTCTGCCTGCTTGTGCTTTCTCTCTCTCTCTCTCTCTGACAAATAAATAAATACATAAAATCTTTAAAAAAATTACACTTTATTTGTTCATCTATTGAAGGACACTTGGATTGCTTCTACCTTTGGGCTATTGTGAGTAATGCTGCAATGAGCGTTGGTGTACAAGTATCTGTTAGAATCCCTATTTTCAATTAGTTTGGGTATATACCTGGAAGTGGAATCGCCGGGTCAATGTTTAGCTTTCTGAGGGAGCATGATACTGTCTTCTAGAGAAACTACACCATTCTACATTCCCTCCAGTAATTCTCCAAACTCTTGCCAACACCGGTTTTATATACATTTTATGTAATTTTAATTTTAAATCTTTTAAGCAAACTCTATACCCAACATGGGGCTCAAATCCACAACAATTGAAATCAAGAGCCACACGCTCCACAGAATGAGCCAGCCAGGGCCCCTTATATGTGTGTGTGTGTGTGTGTGTGTGTATTTAGTTGTAGCCTCCTAGCAGGTGTGAGGTGGCGTCTGGTGGTTTTTGGCTTGCATTTCCCTCCTGACTTTTCCAGTGACATTGAACACCTTTTCATGTGCTTCCTGGCCATCTGTATATCTTCTTTGAGAAAATGTCTATTCAGATCATGTGCCTGTGTTTTAATTAGATTGTTTCTTCTTATTGTAGGAATTCTTTATATATTCTGGATATTAAGTTGTTATCAGAGTTATGATTTATAGATATTTTCTCCCATTCACAGATTGTCTTTTCACTTTCCTGATATTGTCTTTTGATGCACAGAAGTTTTAAATTTTGGTGGAGCCCAATTTATCGATTTTGTTGTTGTTGCTGTTACTTGTGATTTTGGTGTTATACAGAAGAATCCATTTCCAAGTATGTTTGGGTTTGAGCTCTAGAAAAGTGGTATCCTTTTTTAAAAAGATTTTATTTATTTATTTGACAGAGAGATAGAGAGAGAGCATAAGTAAGCAGAGCAGCCGGCAGAGGGAGAGAGAGAAGCAGACTCTCTGCTGAGCAGGGAGCCTGATGCTGGGCTTTATCCCAGGGCCCTGGAATTATGACGTGAGCTGAAGGCAGCCACTTAACCAACTGAGCCAGCTAGGCACCCTGGTATTTTTAAAAAATATTTTATTTATTCATCGGAGAGACAGAGCATGCCAGAGAGCACAAGCCATGGGGAGGACCAGAAGGAGAAGGAGAAGGAGGTTCCCTGCTGAGCAGGGAGCTTGATCCCAGGACCCCGGGATCACGACTTGAGCCGAAGGCAGATGCTTAACTGACTGAGCCACCCAGGTGCCCCAAAGTGATATCATTCTTACAACCTCCTGAAACTTGCCATTTTCTTTCCAAATTATGATTATCCACGTTCTTTCCCAGTTCATTCATTCTCTTAGATGTATAATACAGATCGTCCCTGACTGAGAAGAGTTTAACTCGTGAGGTTTTTTCCTCCTTTAAAAAAAAATTATTTTTTACTTTATATTTACTTTATATTTAATTTTTAAATTAAAGTATAGTTGACATACATTATTATTAGTTTAGGTATATAACATAATGATTCAACATTTATGTACATTACAAAATGCTCATCATGATAAGCTTAGGTACCGTCTGTCCAACACAAAGCTACTCCAGTATTATTGCATATATTCCCTCCGCTGTACATACATCCTTACGACTTATTAATTTTATAACTGGAAGTCTGTACCTCTTAATCCCGTCACCTATTTCACCCATCTCCTCACCCCTGACTTCTGATTTTTTGATTTTATGATGGTGTGAAAGCAATACACATTCAGTGGAAACTGTGACTTGAATTTTGATCTTTTTCCAGGCTAGTGACATGCGGGATGACATTCTCTTGTGATGATGGCAACTACAAGTGGCCACAGCTCCCAGTCAGTGACATGATCATGATGGCAAACAATCAATACACTTAACCACCATTCTTTACCCACATAACCATTTTATTTTTAATTTTGAGTACAGTATTCAATGAATTACATGAGACACTCAGCACTTATTATAAAATAGACTCCGTATGAGATGATTTTGCCCAACTGTAGGCTAATGTAATTGTTCTGGGCACATTTAAGGCAGGCCAGGATAAGCAATGACGTTTGGTAGGGGAGGCATATTAAATGAATTTTTGACTTACGATACTTTCATCTTAAGCAGGTTTATCAGGACGCAGTTGCATTATAAGCTGAGGAAGATCTGTGTTCTATTATACAAATAAACCATGTTATTTAGCCATTCCCCTATTAAAAAAAATTTTTTTTTTTGGCTTAGCAGTATTTAATGAAAATTAGGCATTCACAAGTCAAATAGGGTCTGTGGTCGTTGAGTTGGAGTGTCTATTGTCTATGTGACTTGTTTTCTTTTCTTTTTTTTAATTAAATTTATTTATTTTCAGCATAACAGTATTCATTATTTTTTCACCACATCCAGTGCTCCATGCGATCCGTGCCCTCTATAATACCCACCACCTGGTACCCCAACCTCCCAACCCCACGCCCCTTCAAACCCCTCAGATTGTTTTTCAGAGTCCATAGTCTCTCATGATTCACCTCCCCTTCCAATTTGCCCCAACTCCCTTCTCCTCTCTAACTCCCCATGTCCTCCATGCTATTTGTTATGCTCCACAAATAAGTGAAACCATATGATAATTGACTCTCTCTGCTTGACTTATTTCACTCAGCATAATCTCTTCCAGTCCCGTCCATGTTGCTACAAAAGTTGGGTATTCGTCCTTTCTGATGGAGGCATAATACTCCATAGTGTATATGGACCACATTTTCCTTGTCCATTCGTCCGTTGAAGGGCATCTTGGTTCTTTCCACAGTTTGGCGACTGTGGCCATTGCTGCTATAAACATTGGGGTACAGATGGCCCTTCTTTTCACTACATCTGTATCTTTGGGGTAAATACCCAGGAGTGCAATTGCAGGTTCATAGGGAAGTTCTATTTTTAATTTCTTGATGAATCTCCACACTGTTCTCCAAAGAGGCTGCACCAACCTGCATTCCCACCAACAGTGTAAGAGGGTTCTCCTTTCTCCACATCCCCTCCAACACATGTTGTTTCCTGTCTTGTTAATTTAATGCCATTCTGATCAAAATTCCACCAGTATTCTTCAAAGAGCTGGAGCAAATGATCCAGAAATTTGTATGGAATCAGAAGAGACCCCAAATCACTAAGGAAATGTTGAAAAACAAAAATAAAACTGGGGGCATCACATTACCTGATTTCAAGCTTTATTACAAAGCTGTGGTCACCAAGACAGCATGGTACTGGCATAAAAACAGACACATAGACCAGTGGAACAGAGTAGAGAGCCCAGATATGGACCCTCAACTCTATGGTCAAATAATCTTTGACAAAACAGGAAAAAATATACAGTGGAAAAAAGACAGTCTCTTCAAGAAATGGTGCTGGGAAAACTGGACAGCTATATGTAGAAGAATGAAATTCGACCATTCTCTTACACCGTACACAAAGATAAACTCGAAATGGATAAAAGACCTCAATGTGAGACAGGAATCCATCAGAATCCTAGAGGAGAACATAGGCAGTAACCTCTTCAATATCAGCCACAGCAACTTCTTTCAAGATATGTCTCCAAAGGCAAAGGAAACAAAAGAGAAAATAAACTTTTGGGACTTCATCAAAATCAAAAGCTTCTGCACAGCAAAGGAAACAGTCAAAAAAACAAAGAGGCAACCCACGGAATGGGAGAAGATATTTGCAAATGACAGTACAGACAAAAGGTTGATATCCAGGATCTATAATGAACTCCTCAAACTCAACATACACAAAACAGGCAATCATATAAAAAAATGGGCAGAAGATACGAACAGACACTTCTCCAATGAAGACATACAAATGGCTATCAGACACATGAAAAAATGTTCATCATCACTAGCCCTCAGGGAGACTCAAATTAAAACCACATTGAGATATCATCTTACACCCAGTTAGAATGGCCAAAGAAAATTTTTTTTGAGTGTAGTTGACACACAATGTTACATTAGTTTCAGGTGCACAACACAGCGATTCAACATCTCTACATGCCACGCTGTGCTCATGGCGCGTGTAGCTACCATCTGTCCCCATACGACGCTCGTACAATATCACTGACTTCATTCCTTATGCTGTGCCTTTTATTCCCAGGACTTATTGTCTCTATACCAGAAATTGTATCTTCCTTCTCCTCTTCAGCCATTTTGCCCTCCCCCATCAGATAAGTAAATAAATCTTATAAAAAATAATTAGAGGATTATAATACCAGGAGAACCACTACCATGTAGCATGGTTTGCGCCAGCCTACACTAGAGCTTTAATCATTTTATGTGATTTCTTGCAGAGAGCTATCAGAGAAGGCACAATAAATAAATTTTACTGATTTCAGCATTGGAGAAATTTTATGCAATAGGAAAATGTCAACACTGGTGGGGGAAATGATTGTGAAAAGGAAATGTTTTCTTTAGAGCCCTGTCTCAGCCCGGTTGCAGGAGCGTCTATAATGGGTTTAAAATAACTCACAGAAGGGCTTTGTTTCTCAGCGCTGAAAATGCTCCAAAACAAAGAGACACAGATTGACGCTTCCTCCCCCAAGTCCTGCACACAGCGGCTGATTTTGGGAAACCCTTTGGCAGCCACATGGGGTCAGAGTGTGGCCAGGCTTCTTTGGGGTTTGTAAAGAAACCAGGGAAACTCAAGTGTGAAGCAAGAGCTCCACTCTGAACAGGGATGTTGTTTGTGGCCCTGTTACCGGAAAATGCAATGACCTTATTAACAAGGTCAAAGTTGTGTAGACACAGGAATTACAACATCGAGAAGGGGTGGAGTGAGATATTGGGGGCATAAAAGCATCGGCAGGGGACCCCACAGCACTGCTCTGCCAGAGGCAGGACAAACCGAGGATGAGGTGAGTACGCAGCTCTGCCCCTCCTGCCCTTTCTCTAGATGACTGCTTCCTTCTCTGTGTACAGCCTTTACCTCCACGACAGTCCAGGTATAGGCGAAACCAAAGGGGAGATGCAAAACAAACCCAAAGAAATAGGGCAGATGCTTTAAATTAGAGCAACTTAAGAGGTTTCGTGTGTTCAATCTTCTGCTTTTCTGCATCCGTGAGAATGCGACTTACTCTAATGGATAGCTCTTTCCTCGAGGTTACAAAGTTTTCACCTTTGCAGGGGATGCCTGCCAGCAGCTCCCATGGTAGGCTTTCTGGCAATTTAAATATATTTATTAGCATATTTTCTCATTTTTAAAAAATGTATAGGGCCAAAGGTAACACATTTAAATGACCCAATGAAGGCACTGAGATTTTATCAAAATAACAGAAGAATTTTTTTTTTTTTGAAATGTTGAAGTCGCACGACTACAAACTTCACATAGCCAAGCGTTCTCCATAGAGCTGGCTTCGGTCAGCGAGATGGGGAACTGGTGAGTGCGGCCCGGGGCACTGGTGCCCACAGTCCGGCTCTCAGGAAGCCAGTTATCTGCCTGGAACCCTTCTGGGCATTTTGAGGTTTCTTGAAGGCAAATTATCATTAGTAGGAAAACCATGCAAGTGTTTTAAATTTTGTATATTTAAAACATCTTGGAAATGGAACATTTTTAAAAGTAAAGAGAATAGCATATGAAACCTGTTTTCCATCTTCTGGTGATCCACATTTTATTAGCAGCACCTTGTGGCCCAGGACCTTAGGGGGTAAGTGAGGGAGGCTTCTTTTCGCGGGGCGGGGGGGGGGGGGGTTCACGTGTTACTGGCAATTCAACGTTTCCTAAATGCCGCCAGAAACTGAGGCTCACAGATCTATACGCCTTTCTACCTTGGCGGTCCCTCTCGGAAGCCCATGCAGGATTCCGGGCGGGGCAGAGCACACTGGAACCCGGGCATACTGAGGACCTGCCCGAGTGTGTGTGTGGATGGGGGTGGCGGCCGCTTCTTGGTGCCAGCACTTCCGTACAGCTTCTTTTCTGGCGGCCCAGCGGGAGGGTTGTGGGTGCCCGGGGGTGTGGGTGTAAGGCCGGGAGACCAGGTGCTCACTCCTTCTTGTTGTCTCTCGGCAGAGCCCTGGGAGTGGTCATTGCCCTCCTGCTCTGCGGGCAGCTTTGCGCAGCGGACACTGGCAGTGAGGCCATAGACCACGCAGGTAGGTGTTGGGGTTCGGGGGGCAGCCTCACGTCTCAGCACTGCTGTGCCTCCTTGCGAGCCTGCCGGATTGGCGCCCTCTCTTCGGGAAGAGCCAGGTCCTGCATCTCGTCCTGATGTCTGGTGTTTCATTCCAGTGGAGAACTCTGGGGAGCCGGGATAGAGCGGGGATGGCCTTCCCTTTGGTTTCCATTGGAGCTGGAGGGTGGCTGATGTGCACAGCAGCCTCTTCTCAACGGATTTCTCAGTTCCTGGGATCAGTTTCTGAGTCTCGCCCTCCTCCTCCAATGAATGACTTTCTCTTTGCAGAGGTCAGTGTCCCAAAGCCCCCCGAGATTGAAAATGGCTACGTGGAGCACTTGATTCGCTACCAGTGTAAGCCCCTCTACAGACTGCGCACTAAAGGAGACGGTAAGACTTGGACAAGTGTCCCCGCACCCTCCTCTGCCCTGGCCTTTCTGTGATGAGTGGAGCCAGGGGCGATGGGCCAGAGCGCTGACACATTCTCCTTGGAACCAGAAGAGGTAGATTCTAGTAAGGGTTTTGTCACCAGTAACTGTGGCCTCTTGGGAAAATGAACTCAGCCTCGAGTTTGCCCCTTTGTGAAGGGGAGGCGATGCCGTGTAGCCTGCCCACCCCAGAGGGACATCTGCATCTCCCAAAGGAGACGTGGTCAAAGAAGCAAGGGTGGCACTAGTGAAGACGGCAGGTGGCCCTGACCTAGCACTGTGCTCCGCGCGCAAAGTGCTTCACATGTATCTGCTCATGGAGTTTTCATGACATCCGCCCCCACCCAGGAAGCCAGTTACTATTCTCATAGTGCTGATGAGGCACAGCGTGGTTGAGTAACTTGCTTAAGATCAGGTGGCCTGGAGGAGGGAGAGGTCAGGATCTGTAGCCACCGCGAGTCTGGATGGCATCGCTGCTGCCACACATCTGTCTCGCGGAGCGCCACCGGACCCCAGCACCTGGCTTCCAGCACGGCGCTCCTCCCTGCCTCCTCGTTCCTGCCCTTCCTTCTCCTCTTTTTCTAGTTCTCTTTAAACACCTTCCCTCCTCATGCTCAGGGTAGACTCAATTTCTCTTTTGATTCATTTCTTTCCTTTTGTTTCAGGAGTGTACGCCCTGAACAGTGAGAAGCATTGGACAAACAAGGTCACTGGAGAGAAGCTGCCTGAGTGTGAAGCAGGTAGGAAGCCAGGAACCCTGGGAAGCTGACCGAGGGTGGGTGTTGAGAGTCTCCTGCACCGGCAGGCATCTCGATGGAAAGGTCCCAAAGGTGCATCCTTCCCGACTGCTTTCCTTCAAGCACATGAGAGCCAAGATGCGGGACCGGGGAGAACCACAAGGGGTCAGGCTAATAAGCGAACTTTTAGGTGAGGACACTCCCCAGCAAAGTTCACTAAGGATCTTGATCATTTGGACCTTCAGGATATTGGCTGAATCCACTGTCTACCCTGGCCTCTAGGGTCAGGAGGCCCTGTATGTTCACATAGGCTGTTCAGGGAGCCTAGAGTCAAGTGTAAAGCAGGCAGAACGAGTTGTGGGAGGGCCGAAACCAGCCAAATCCACAGACGGGTGATGCAGGCTGGCGAGGGGTTAGGACCTGTGTTTCTAGTTATTAGGAAGAGATGTTGCTCTTTCCGTGTCCCTCCTGGGACCAGAGGATCCCGCCTGCCCTCTTCTGCTACTACTAACTACACTAAGTTCTCGTGCAGAACTACTAACCTGTCTTGTATTAACTGCAAGATCTAAAATCTGAGCTCCAGCCAGTGCTTTATGCAGAGGATGAATCATTATAGCTTCTCATCCTTACAACAAATTTCAGGGAGTTGTGGACGTGTCTTTTTGTGATAAATGATTTAAATATTCATATAGTTCATCAGCCAGCATTTGAAAATCTCAGCATTCCTTTTTTTTTTTTTTTTGGTGAGTTAGAAGAGCACTTAGTGTCTCAGTGATGTACACAAGAACCGCTTTAAACTGTTAACTGTGGAAATGAGAGCAGCAGGTGGTAAAGGCAAGGCGTGTCGATATTTCTGTGTAGAAATCAACCCGACAGTCTCGACAGCAGCACCTGGCCCCGCCGCCCCCCTCTCTCCCACACCGGGAGACTCACACTCCCGCTCCTGACTTGCTCGCTCTCCCTGACAGTATGCGGGAAGCCCAAGAACCCGGTGGACCAGGTGCAGCGCATCATAGGTGGATCCGTGGATGCCAAAGGCAGCTTTCCCTGGCAGGCCAAGATGGTCTCGCACCATAATCTAACCTCTGGGGCCACGCTGATCAATGAGCGATGGCTGCTGACCACAGCTAAAAATCTCTTCCTGGGCCATACGGATGATGCGAAAGAAAAAGACATCGCCCCTACTTTAACACTCTATGTGGGGAAAAACCAGCTTGTGGAGGTTGAGAAGGTGGTTCTCCACCCTGACTACTCCAAGGTAGATATCGGGCTCATCAAACTCAAGCAGAAGGTGCCCATTAATGACAGGGTAATGCCCATCTGTCTGCCTTCCAAAGATTATGCACAAGTCGGGCGTGTGGGCTATGTGTCTGGCTGGGGGCGAAATTCCAACTTTAGGTATACCGAGCTACTCAAGTACGTCATGCTGCCTGTGGCCGATCAAGACAACTGTGTCCAGCACTACGAAGGCAGCACAGTGCCCGAAAAGAAGTCATCCAAGAGCCCCGTGGGGGTGCAGCCCATACTGAATGAGCATACCTTCTGCGCGGGCATGTCCAAGTTTCAGGAAGACACCTGCTACGGGGACGCGGGCAGCGCCTTTGCTGTGCACGACCAGGAGGACGACACCTGGTATGCGGCTGGAATCCTGAGCTTTGATAAGAGCTGTACTGTGGCCGAGTACGGCGTGTACGTGAAGGTGCCCTCCATTCTGGCCTGGATTCAGGAAACCATTGCTGGCAACTAACGCTGACTGTTGGCAGCCCCTGCCCCAGGGCAAGAACTCACTCTGGAAGAGGGGAAAGTGGATGGGAGTGGAGGGGAGAAAACACGGTGTGAAGCGGTGTGGAGTCAATCAATAAAGAGCTTTCTTTTGAGTCATTTCTGTGGGTTTTTAGCCCAGGCCGTTCCCTTAGTTACTGTGCAGCAACAGCTAAGCGGTGCTCTATATTGGGGCATGGCAGAAACCACCCCAAGCCAACCACAAACCCCTAAGGTGGCAGAGAACTGTCCTGTGCTGGGGTCACCCTCAGTGACCACATGCCGACCAGTCAGCAGGCCTCAGAAAGGTCACGGTTACCCTTGCTTCGGAGACAAGGAAACAGACTTGGAGAAGGCAAGTGATCTGCTTACGGCTACACGGCCGGTAAGCAGGGCAGCTGAGGTCATCCACCTTGAACCCAGGCCTGACTCCGAACCTCAGCTCTCTGCCCCGCACTCTCTTGCTTCTGGGCAGTGAGCGAGGGGAGCGTGCGAGCTGAAGAGCAAGACGCTAACTCACCGTGGGACAAAGACGAGGGACAAAGACAAGGGTTCTGACCCAGGCGGAATCTTGCTATATGTGCTCCCCGCACTGCGGCACTTCAGAAAACAAAGTAAGATGCGGTAAAGGCAGGAGCGGTTCTGGACTTGCTGGGTCCAGATCGCAGTGCGGCCGGACGTCTGCCAAGGGCCTTCAGTCCCCGCTTTCCTTTCTGATCGGCTCGAACCAGATCATCTCTCATGTCCCTACCCACATTCTGGAACTTGGTAAAGAGGTACAGGTCTCTTCCTCAGTAGGGTAGGCTCTCCCAGGCTGGAAGAAACCCAGCCTTTACCAGGAGCCAAATGCAAGCCACCTGAGTCTTCCCTTTCATGAAGACAGGCTCTTGCTATTAAGGGTCTCCCAGGAGAATGGTTTCAGAACCCTTGTAAGCAGAACCTCTTCTAACTTCTTCCACTCTTCCTGGCTATTTAAGCCCTTAGAACACTGACCTTTCCTCAAGATAACCTCTTGTCACATGAAAATAGGGCCTCTCTTTCTCACTGGTGTAAAATGCCCCGGGGTCCTTGTTCGCACACCAGGGCCCACCCTGCCCTGCGAAGCTGTCCTCACACGCACATCCACACAGCCGCCAGTACTTTTCAACCCCTTAGAGCTAGAGGACCAGTGGAGATCTTACACCTCTAGTCTAAAACCTGTGAAAGAGAGAAGAGCCAGAAGCGGAAACATACTACACACACATGCACAGAATGCCTCTCAGAATACAGTTTTGCCTTTTCCTTCTGGTACTATCGTTAGCACTAAGTTTTCTTGAAAAAAAAAAAAAAATTCTTTTTTTTAAAAAACAATTATTTGGTTGCACTAAGTGGCTTTTGGACTGTTCAGCAGGAAGCCTTTGGCATTTTCTCCATTCACTTGTCTTCTCTGGCTTCCTCCCCAGCAGCACCATCTGCCTTCCTGGGCTAGTCCCTGAGCTTCAGGGCCCCTGAATTCCGTGCAGCTCTCTGAACACGCTCACGGTCTCCGGCGTCGGACCTTCTTGCTTCTGGCGCCTTCTCCGGAAATGCTCCCCCTCTTCCACGCAAGCACCTCCTTCCCTCCGGGAGGGGCAAGCCTTGTCTCCTTGTATTTAGGGAGCATCGGGCACAGGGCAGGGCACTCAGTATGAACCCAATCGGTACTTGCAGAACGGAAAGCAACTAAGGTAGGAACAAGCACACAAATCGGGACTTCAGAGAAACATTCCCTGCACACCTCGGGCGGAGAGGAGACAGGGTAATTTTACAGGGCAAATTGTGAGGGTTTTTTTTTTTTTTTTTTTAAAGATTTATTTATTTGACAGACAGAGATCACAAGTAGGCAGAGAGACAGGCAGAGAGAGAGGATGAAACAGGCTCCCCGCGGAGCAGAGAGCCCGATGCGGGGCTCCATCCCAGGACCCTGAGATCATGACCTGAGCTGAAGGCAGAGGCTTTAACCCACCGAGCCACCCAGGCGCCGCACAAATTGTGTGTTTTTGCTGGTATCTGTGCACTTACTCCATGTCAAATACTGTGTGATTTAGGCTCTGAAAGAAAGTCCAACAACAGTGAGAGGCAATGAAGACGTTTTATTCTTTCACAGGGGTCCGGAGGGAGGTAGGCCTAGTATTTACTCACAGGCTCAAAACCTCTAGGGACCCAGGGTTTTACTGTTCTCTGCACATTCACTTTCCATGCTGGTCCTCATGGTCCTGGGATGGCTGCTGCAGTCCCATGGATCAGGAAAACCAGCGCAGGGAGGGGGGAGAACACAGCGGCTCCCTCCTTTCATCAGCGAAGGACACCAAAGCCCCCAGCAGCCTTCCTTCTGTGCCCGTCAGTGGCCACCTCTTCCTGCGGATGAGGCTCGGAAGGGAAGCAGCTGGTGAAGGGGGAACGTACTTGCCGCGACAGTGCTGGCCTGCACAGAACCCGGCTTCTGCTGGCCAGGAGGCCTGCAACTGGCTGATCCTGCCTGGCCCCTGGCCCTCCGACTCTGCACCTCTTCACTTGTTCTAGAAAGTCAGGATCCAGAGGCTCTATGAGGTTTTGAGAGAAGCAGTGACTTGCCCAAGTGGTTAGGGCAGGTCATGTTGGGGACGCCAGAAGAGCAAGAATTCTTCATCAAGTTATTAAAAGGGGCAAATACCATAAAGATGTTATTTCTTCTAACAACTCTGGCATCTCTTTCCAGTCTTGAGTCCTTGGAGTGAAAGCCCCAGAGAGAAGCAGAACTCTGGCTTCTGGGAGAAACGTGCTCCTACTAACTACAGGTAGCTCATTTTTTTGGCTTAGCTCAAACTAGGTGCTGGATGGTAAAGGTTCAAGGTCTCATTTCTTGGGAAATTTTGTAACATAAAAACTAGTAAAATGAGCAAACCAGGATACTCTTTTAAAAGTCTAAGCTAGAAGGTTTCCAAAATAAAGCAAGTTTGCCCACTATCTGCAGAGAATCACTTATCCAAGAGAAACAGGGATAGCGGGGACTGGCGACGGGAGCGCTCGCAGTCACGCAGTAAACACCGGAGTGCAGTAATGGGCGAGGGGGAGCCTGTGTGTGTACACTTAGGGTACAAAAGAAGTATTTCTCTTCCTGTGCAAACAGATTTTCTATTTTCCTTGTGTATCACATAAACGTAATTCAACAGTAGTAGGTAATGTTGAAAAGGACTCTGTATTATCTTAAGGGATAAAGAGAAGTACAATATAAACTCAGAAAATCACGCTGGGAAAACGGACCACGGTTGTCTTGACTGCTCGGAGGTTTGCAGCAAGTAGACATTTCAGCATCGCTGCTCATCACGGCACCGGCATGGCCTTCTACTCGGGGGCGGGGGATTTTCTGTCCAAGTCAGACCTCTTCTCCGCTGGGATGCTGAGCACCTTTCTGAAGGACTCCAGGAAGACAGCATAGTCGGATTCGGGTACTGCTTCAACATGTGCCTTTGTCTTCAACTTTGAGTAGTGAATGTGCTAAATGTCTTGATAGAGAAGGTCGTATTTGGGAATATTCTTGGGATCAATAGGACTTTGGACAATAAGTTTCCCCCTCATTGCTCCTCGATAAATTACTTCAATCAAATCTATGAAGTCCTGCTTGGTTTTGAAACTTCCCACAAACTTAGTGTGATCTGGAGACCTAGAGAGCATGGGAGAAAAACAAGCTCGCTCAGAACTTCTGGCGATTACTCATGGCAGACCTTCAGGATAAACAAAATGAATCGCTGCTCTGTTACTTTCTTCTCATCAGTGACACTTAAGACATGAAGCCTGACACGATTTCTGGTTGCAGTTAAGGGGCCCACTTGATAAAGGACTAAAACCAGTGCCATCAGCCACTGGGGCGGCATGTGAGCCCTATCACGTGAAGAGCCTCCACTTCAAAATCTCTTTTAATCACTTCTTAGCTCCTTCTCCAGTAGAACTCCCTGGACACTGGCCTGGGCATAGTTTGTGGCTGCTGCTGTCGGCTTCACCATGGAAAGCCCATTAACTGGTCATCGTCTCGGAGTTCCCCTCATGGATACTTTTGAATGGTGAGTATGAAATCTTTATTTTTTTTTTTTTTTACTAGTTCAAACTTCAAGTATGTTAATTGTAGAAATTTTTTAGAAAAAAAAATTACTAGTGAGGCCAGAAGGCTGCATTTCAGTACATCCTTCCAATGTGTGTGTGTGCACGCACGTGCACAGATGCATTTCTTTTTCAAAATAATGGCAATTATATCATGCAAACTATCTTGTAGTGTGCTTTCCCAACTAACATATAACCTATTTCTTTCAAAGTCATTAAACTTACATCCACAACATTATATGAAACTGATATCCAGTGTCCCTCTGTGGACATCTATGTTCTTTTTTTATTTTTATAAAGATTTTTATTTATTTGACAGACACAGATCACAAGTAGGCAGAGAGGCAGGCAGAGAGAGAGAGAAGGGAAGCAGGCTCCCTGGCGAGCAGAGAGCCCGATGTGGGGCTCGATCCCAGCACCCTGGGATTACAACCTGAGCTGAAGGCAGAGGCTTTAATCCACTGAGCCATCCAGGCGCCCCGACATCTACATTCTATGTATTCTGCTTTCTAAATAATAGTGGGATGAATAGCCACACAGCCAATTTTGGCCACTTTCATGATTATTTTTCCTTCAGAGAAATTCCTGGAAATACAAATGCTGGGTTTTTTATTCTCTTTTTTTTGTGGGGGAGAAAGTCCATGAGTTGGGGGTAGGGAGGGAAAGGGTCTTAGGCAGACTCTGGGCTCCCTGCCCGACACAGGGCTCGATCCCATGATGCTGAGACCATCAACTGGGCTGAAATCAAGAGCCAGATGCTCAACTGACTTAGCCATCCTGGTGCCCCCAAATTTTATAGACTTTTAAGATGGGAAATAGTGTCATAAATCACCCTTGAAAAAGACTGCACCAAAATAATACTTAACTGTATCCTAGAAGAATATATAGCTTTAAAATACTTAAAACAAGTAATATTTAATGTACGCTTAGAGAGAATGGCAAAACAGGAACACAGATCTGACAAGCAAATACCCCGCTCACAGCAGGAAATGATAACAACCACAGACGGGCTGAAAATACATGCTAAGTATTAGGACGCTGACTGGATGCAGTGGAAGGTGTTAAAGATTTCATAGTGCTTATTCTTGACAGAATTGGTTGAAGAATGTTTTCGAAACCTTTTGAGTGGCAGAAGATGGGTCAGTTGGGCAGAGAGAAGCACGTCTTAGTTTGCTGGAACACTTCTTTCCAAATGTAGCCTACCAGTCCCAGATGTTTAAATACAACGACCTATTTTGTTTTAAATGAAATTCCTGGGAAATTTTTAATAAAGCTGTTCTGCATTTTCTACACTGAAGGATGGTTAGCGCTTCCCAAATCGTACAATTCTTTCATGCTTCAGCAAGAGGTTAAAATCTGCCAGTCACACTGGAAACACTCTTTTTTGCACCCACGTTTCACGTAACAAATGAGTGGCGCAGCTGAGGAAACCGCAGCAGCACAGGCAGGCGGTGAGTTATGGCAACTACCTGGGTAAAAGCAACTCCCACCGCTATAGTAACTGCAAGTCAATCAGACTTACCCATAATCCACTTTCATATGTTGCCCATTGAAGAAAAACACAGTAGATGGAATATAACTGATGTCAAAATAGTGCGTGTAAACGGGAGTTCGGTCCACATCTACCAGATAAATAGCAGCCATTTTACTCAGGTCAGAAGAGGTCTTAGAAAGCTGCAAAGAGACAGAGACATGTACGTCATAATACGAGAGGCAGTTAAGGTTTCTTCTGTGAAAACTTTTTACTCGAATATTCTGTTTGAAAGAAATTCCTGGGGCGAGAATCTGAGTTCCACATTAGATACAGTATAACCTTATCATTCAGTCTGAGTTTCCTTTGGTAGACTTGTGAGAGGGCCCTGGGTAAAATGAACTCATTACCCCCCAACCCTTTTTTTTTTTTTTTAAGAAAAAATCTGTTCTTGGTTGTAAAAAGTTTTTACAAACTTTTTATGAATTTATAAAATCCACGTTCACTTAAACAAAAACAACTCAGGACTATGTACTGTACATTGAAATTCCCTCAAATTTCTTCCCTTCCAATCCCCCCATAAACAATAATTGTAATAAAAATAGTGAAGACTTGCATGGCCGTTATTATGTGCTAAGTGTCCAAAGTGCTTTACACCTGTTAACTCATTTAATCCCTGCAACATTCCTATGGTCTCCATTTCTTAGATGTAGAAATTGAGGTAACCTGCCTCTAGTCACACAGCTAGTAAGCAGTACAGCTGGGACTTGAACTCGGGCAGCCTGGCTCAGTGATATTCCGTCCCCTCTACAGCTGAGGGTATAAACCTCTGGCCCCTTCCCCCTCATGTTAACACATCATTTTTGTTAACACACTCATGTTAACACACTCATTTTTAATCACAGTACTAAATATTCTTATACGGGATTCACACTGTAGGTGGCAGCAATAGAGATGCTGGGAAGAGATCTCAGTTCTGGGGTAAGTCTCTCTCCATAATAAACACAGACAGGAATAAACCTGTTCTGTCTCATACTCCCCTCTCTGCTCATCAGAGTATGTAGATGTGTTATGAAACAAGAGATTATCATTGGGCACACACTGGAGGCAACACACTAGGAAAGCTTATCTGCAGGTAGAGAGAAAGAAGTTCAAACCCTAGCTCTTAGGTGGGGCACTTACCCCCCACCATGGGAGCAGTCATTTTCCCACTGTTGTGGGGACCGAGTAAAATAATGTTCACAGATGCTTGTTAATAGTGTTTCTGGTTCTCCACTGCCTTGTTGGTGAAACTGAACTTGGATGGCTGGTGTTGCAGAAGGACATCTAGGACAGACTCAGCACAGTTAGAGCTTTGGGGGCTCAGCTCAGGCCAGTGAAAAGTGTGCCAACAAATGAAAAGTTGTGTCCCTGGGCCCGGCTGCTCCTTTCCATGTACTTTATAGATATTGAAGTGAGAATACATAGATTTTTAATAAAAACCATTTATTTAAAAAATTCACTTACTATATCATCTAGCTGCAGACAGACAGGATCCTCGTCTCTCCCAAACCTGAGGACCAACACCTTCTCTGCGGTACTTTGTATTGCTTGGTCTACTTCTTTTTTGCTAGTTAGCTTGGGCAATAGGAAGCTCATGTTGAGAAATCCTAATAGTAATCCTCACTGTCAGTCCTGAAATACAGGTGCAATATTTAAAGACAGATTAAGTGCACATGTCCTAATTAAAACAACAACAACAACAACAACAACAACAACTTTATTTGTGGAGTAGGTTATATGTATATTTTATTCCCAGAGGAAAAAACGGTTTCATACAATACAGTATCAAAAAAGTAAAAGGAAAACACTAAACGCACAAATGGTGGCAAGTCCGTCAGCTTAAAAAGAAACGATGTAGAAATGTACGCTGTGAGGGGCGCCTGGGTGGCTCAGTGGATTAAGCCGCTGCCTTCGGCTCAGGTCATGATCTCAGTGTCCTGGGATCGAGCCCCGCATCGGGCTCTTTGCTCAGCGGGAGCCTGCTTCTCTCTCTCTCTCTGCCTGACTCTTCGCCTACTTGTGATTTCTCTCTCTGTCAAATAAATAAATAAAAATCTAAAAAAAAAAAAAAAAAAAAAAAAAGAAATGTACGCTGTGAAAAATCTCCCTCCCCCAGTCTGCCCTCCACTGGCCCCATTCCTACTAGCCTATCTTTCCCCACACACCACATAGCTACTTTCATTAGGTTCTCATGTATCTTCCAGTTTTGTTATGCATTTACAGGAAAATACAAACATGCATTCCTCTGTTTTTTCCCTCTTTTACCCCAAGAGTAGCCTATTCTATCTGCCAGTGTGCCAGCAGGAAAAAGATGGCATTCTCAAATTTGGTCATTTAATGAGATTTTCACGAAGGCAGTGTATAGGAAAACAACAGAGTACAGTGCTGTACTTCAGCTAGTAGAGCAGGGTGCTGTTCCTACCCCCAGGCCTGAAGGGGCCACGGGAGGGAGAAGTGTGTGGTGGGGACCACGGGGTGCAGAAGGTCCGTGTAGAGGAGGTCAGCCTGCAGTGAAGGGTGCAGCCACTCTGCTCCCTCCCTCTGATCTCCTGCTGATGTGCCCACTGGCTGACTCAAACTGGAACCAGATGGCAGCGGAGAAGCAGAAGGCAGCCCAGTCTCCTGATCCCAGTTTAGAGAAAGAGGAAGAGTGCAGGTGGAGTGACAAATGACAGACGTCCGGCACACATGTCCAGCACACATACTTTACCCACCCTTCTGCACTTTGGAGTGTTTCACCTAACATGGGAAGACCTTTCTATATCTCTATACATGTTGTGACAACAACATACTATTTTGTGTATGGACCACACATTTAGAAAAAATTTTTAAACATTTTATTTAGTTAGTTGAGAGTGAGAGCATGAGCACAGGGGAGGGGCAGAGGGAGAGGTAGAAGTAGACGCCCCTGCTAAGCAGGGAGCCTGACAAGAGGCTCAATCCCAGGATCCTGGGAAGATGACCTGAGCCGAAGGCAGACGCTTAACTGAATGAGCCACCCAGGCACCCCACTACGCATGCACCATACTTTTTAAGTCTTTTATTGATGGGAATCTTAAGTCCTGGCTTCAAGATTCTTGGTGCATGCCTTACTAGACGTACCTCACCACACGTCAAACAAATCAATTAAGAAGGGTGTGTGGGCCCACCCCACACAAAAAAAGAAACAAGTCATAAAACACCAAGATAGAAGGGACCCAATCCAATTCCCTCATTTTATAGACCTGTTTGCTTACAGTTTTGATTCTAGCTAAAACAAGGACTAGAATCCAAGTCACCAAATTTCTAGTGCAGTGTTCCCTCTGGTATAATCAGTACCTATTTTTATGGTTAAGAAAGGAACTTTATTTTTGAGTCCATCCACAAGAAACTCCATTGAGAACCTGACATTTTCAATCTGGTCCCAAAGTAGGTTAATGCTATGAAAAGGGAGGATTTCTTTATGTGTGTGTGCATGTGTGTGCATGTGTCTGTGTGTGTGTGTGTGTGTGAGAGAGAGAGAGAGAGAGAGACAAGTCACATTTTAAAATATTAACTAATAAAATTCATATAGGAAATGAAATTATTCCCATAAGTCATTCTTTAAACAGGCAAGTTGATTGCCAGAAGGGACCTCGTCAAATGTCAGTAGCAGAACAAATTACTTACAAAGGGGAAAGTCAAAGAAAGGATGGACCTATTCCACAAAAATTCAATGATACTGACATTATGATACTGACAAAGAGAAGGAAGTGAGGAGAAGACAAAGCTGTTCAGCGGGGTGAGGGGACCGTATAAATGTTGGAAGGAAGAGAAGAAAACTGATGCCACACCTAAGAATATGTTCATAGCAAGAATACCAACAGAAACTTCATTAGAAGAAGCAGCACATGGACGCCTGGGTGGCTCAGTTGGTTAAGCGGCTGCCTTTGGCTCAGGTCATGATCCCAGCGTCCTGGGATGGAGTCCCATATCGGGCTCCTTGCTCGACGGGGAGCCTGCTTCTCCCTCTGCCTCTGCCTGCCATTCTGTCTGCCTGTGCTCGCGCGCTCTCTCTCTCTCTGACAAATAAATAAATAAAATCTTAAAAAAAAAAAAAGAAGAAGCACAAATGGACCAAAATATTTGAAAAGTTAAGCTTTAATAGTAAACAAAAGCAAATTAGAAGATTATTTGACAAACCCATTAAGTTGGTAAAGCAAAATAATAATGCAAGAGCATGAACGGACATACACTGCATGGTGCCCGCTGTAATACAGAGGAGCAAAACTTTTCTAGGAAGAAAACAATCCGAGGAACACTTCCATCTCTGAGACTTAATTCGACACGCTCACAAATATTTATGCAGAAAAAAAATATTCTCAAAATCTTAGTGATGAAAAACTGGAAACACCCTAGATGGCCTAAAATAAAGGGACTGGAAAAATAAACGATAGTACAGTCCTAAAACATACTATTACACGACCACTGAATACTGTGATACAAATGAAAATGTCAGATACCGAAAAGCTCTCACGGTAAAGAAGTTATAAAACAGTATATGAAGTGTGATTCTACGGCTGTACAAAACCTAATTGTAATACAAATACATACATTTGCCTAGAAAACCAACTGGAAATAAATTTCCCCAAACACCATCAGTGGTTATGCCTGCGAGTGAACAGACAGGTGGATTTTATTTACATCGGAGAGAGCGTCTTTCCTTTTCCAAAATATTCGACATAATTATACATATATTTAACGAAACCTGTGGCTAGGCTACTCCTGGCCCCTAACTGCTACGGAAAACGATACTTACTTTATTTGCACAAGTCACCTCCCTCTCTTCCACTTCAGGACCGTCCACAACCGTCTCCAAACAAACTGGGACGCCGGCGACACCTTCTCTGCCAGCGTTTAACCCACAGCAACCCAGCCGCCACTGCTTAGCAACTCCCCGCGTACCGCTCGAGAAAACGGAAACGGAAAAAGAAGACGCACAGGCGCAGTAAGTAAACTTGCTGTCCCTCCCAAAAGCCCAACAAGCGGAAGTGGTTATTCTAGTCTCGCCCACTTTGCCCGGCTTCGGCCGGAAGCTGTAGAGTCACTTCCGCCCTTACTAAACATGACCGACCTCCTTCCCTCGCCCTCCTTCTCTTCTCGCCTCTCAGACTAATTGTGATTGGTCGCAACGAGACTCGGCGGTGTCTCTGATCAAAGTCCCAGAGGAGGATACTCTAGCCTTGAGAGCTCGGTCGCTTTCTGTCTCACACTTGGAGGAAAGAACAGGCGTTTTCCGGGCTGCACTCGATGGTATCTTTGGACGGATAGAAGGGATCGCGCAAGGTATTATGGGACAATAATGGCCGCGTTCAAGATTGGTGTCTGGATCTGTAAGGCCTTCTGAGTGCGGGGTGGTGGTGCCGGCGCCCCAGAATCTGGGACAGAAGGTCCCGAGAGTCGAGCTTGGTGAGGTGAGTTTCCCTTCTTCCTTCCTGACCTGCCCTTCCCTAATCATGGCAGCTCCGGCGGCAGATATCGGTCCTTCGCTCAGGTTCCTGCCCGGGTTTGCAAAGTCTCGTCCCTGTCACCCAACTTGCCTTTCTCACCTTAGGGATGCTGCGCGGGTCAGCCCTGGCCCCGTCCTTTCTCCTTGATCTGGTCAGATCCTGCTGCCTGGCGCGGCCTCATGGAGGTGCAGGGATGCTGTCCAGGGGTCACCCTGCACCCTTCCTCGGGCTTCTGCATTAGCCCCCTCCCAGGCCGAGTCCGAGCACGAGTAGGGATCCTGTGTCTTTCTTTTCTTTGTCATAGTGGTATCTTTATTAGGTGATCTCCTGGACTGGAGGGCGAGGATTTTTGTCTGTTCGCTCTCTCTTCTATTCCTGTTGCCCAGAACAGCAACTGGCTCACAGAAGGAAGTCAATGAAAAATTGTTGAATGAGTAAATCTAGTTTTTCGAAATTTTTTTGTATCCTGTGTGGCTTCTCTGTCATTAATAATTCACCAGAATCCAGCCCCTTAACTCTTTATTTGTTCTCAGCAGCTAATTAAGTCTTGTCAGATGCCTTGTCCCAGGCTGTTGGTATGTACCTTTGCTGTCTCTAGAAATGTTTGGTTTCTCGTTCTCCATTACTCTGTTTAAATTCATTCATCCATTTTTTCAGCAAACGTTTATTTTGCTAGGCACTGGGACAGCAACAGCAAGACAGATGAGGTTCCCTTTTTTCCCATTATGAGTATATTTTCTAGTTCAAACTACTGCTGAGCAAAACATGTATGTGTTTACCTTCCTATTTAGATATGCTCTCATGCATACAGATGTCACCAATATGCAGCTCTCCCTTTTCTCTTGTGCCTGATGGCATTTTTCAAAATGCAACTCTTCTGTGTATGTTCATGTTATGTGTTCAGTCTGTTTGGCTTTATTTCTCTATAGAGCCGTGCGTGTTAGTTATTGTGGGCAAAACATTCTGGATTCTGGTGGTACCCTACACCTTGACAGTTACTTTGCTTCACTGACTTGTTGAAAGGGGAGCTACCCAAGCACGCAGGAATCAGCGTATGTTTTATAAATGGATGGCGTGTCATGGAGGGTAAAGAGGAATTGGTTACAAGTTGAGTGCCAGAAAATCTTACAGTCACCTTAATACTTTTCATGAACACCATTTCATAACCTAGTGTTTCTCATCAATATTTTTGGAGAAGGTAGATTGTTATTAAACAGATTTCAACTGCTGTGAGGTAATTGTTTTTTTACACAACACAACTGGTGCCAAAAAAGCCATTAGTGTATGGATCACATGGATGGCAGCCTTATACACCGATGTGCCTACTTTACTGTATCTGTAGTTTAAAAGGAGGGAGAGGTAGAACAACTTGGGTAGAAAATTTTGAGCCCCAGCTGGTATATAGGAGCACAGTAAGTAAAATAATATAATACATTTATGTAACGCTGTATGTTTACAGAGAGCTTTCATATACACTCTAGTATTTAATTCTCACAGTAACGCCATGGATTAGATAAAGCAAAAAGTATTTCTGTTTTACAGATATAGAAATTATGCCTAATCAAATATTAAGTTATCTGCTTACAATCATACAAGTAGAAAATGTAAAAATCTTGCATTCTAACTGAGGATTCTGACTTAAAATCTAGTGGTGTTTCCCCTCTAGTCTCTTTCTAGATGCTATTATGTTCTGGCAAGTGTCCCTTAGTAAGGTCTGTTCTTGCCTGGATGATATCTCCTTGGATTCTAGTGTTTGGTGGGTGTGTGAGTGTGTGTGTGTGTGTGTGTGTGTTTCTGATGCGTGTTGGGGTGGGAGTCAGAGGATCTTTTGAGATTGTCGGTGACTTAATGGAAAGGTCTTGGCAAGAGGTAGCTAAACAAAGCCTGGTCATGATGGGGAGGTTAATCCCCCGAATATACTTCTAACTTCAGTTATCCTGGCTTCTAGCAGAGTTGAACCTTCTCTTACATCCAGTACAAAATGGGTTGTCTTCCTTCCACAGACATCCCAGGGCCTGTCATGGAGGATGCCAGCGAGGATGCCTCGATTCATCGATTGGAAGGCACTGATATGGACTCTCAGGTTGGCGGTCTTATTTGCAAGACCAAAAGTGCCGCCAGTGAGCAGCATGTTTTCAAGGCCCCCGCCCCCCGCCCTTCATTGCTGGGGCTGGACTTGTTAGCTTCCCTGAAACGAAGGGAGCGCGAGGAGAAGGATGATGGGGAGGACAAGAAGAAGTCCAGAATCTCTTCCTACAAGGACTGGGAGGAGAGCAAGGATGACCAGCGGGATGCTGAGGAGGAGGGCAGTGACCAAGCTGGCCGACACAGCCGGAAAGACAGGTAAAAGCTGTGGGTTGGGTTGACCCAAAGGGAACGAGAATGCAGGCCAGGAAATAGCATCTCATGTTTATGTCTGTTTTCTAATTGGATGTGTAGATCTTCATGATTTTATTATGATTCTGTAATATTGAAGGTACATAGGAATTGGTGTTTTCTTCAGATTTGTGGAGAACATTCAAAGGCGTCTAAAGAGAGGATGGAGGTTAGAAGTGCTCTGGGTGGTTGCCATAGTAAGCCTGCAGGGAGATAAAGTGGAAAAGGACAGGTCAGCCAGCCAGAGGTCTGGGGGCAAGGTTTTTCTCTCATGTTTCCTCGGGAAACATGTTTCCTCCCTGTTTCAGACATTATCGGTCTGCTCGGGTGGAGACTCCATCCCACCCTGGTGGTGTGAGCGAAGAGTTTTGGGAACGCAGTCGGCAGAGAGAGCGGGAGCGGCGGGAGCATGGTGTCTACGCCTCATCCAGAGAAGAAAAGGATCGGAAGAAAGACAGATCACGGGATCGAGACTGTGACCGCAAGAGAGACAGAGGTAACGGTCGGCATCATTCACATAGTTCTGAGCAGAGCCATCGGTAGTCCGGTCGTGATTGGGATAGGTGATACTCTGGCCAGAGCAGCCCGGTTAAACATTTGAATTAACATGTCAGCCTCTTTCCTGTTGCAGGAGTTTTTCTAATGCCCAATAATTAGGGAGCCCTATTAGTTTTGATTGTGTCAGGGTTAGGAATAGCAGGCAGCTTAAGAACTGATACTTGCAACAAAGCTGCTTTGCTTGAGTGTGTGCTCCTCGTTTTATTATACTTGGTGATATAGGTGATAACAGGCAATATGTACAGAAAGCCAGAATTTACTACAGTGCTGGTGACAGAGAAAGGACAGTGCTGTGGAGCAAAGCTAGACATAAAATCCAGTGCTGGCTTTGCTTAGTGTTGTTTTAAGTTTTATAGCTTATACACTTGTAACTATTAAACAGCTATTCACTGTAGACTTGTAACTATTGTTTTTTGAATTCTTGCAGGAAAATAACTGTTACTGTGAGTTTGAAACTTTCTAGCCAGTAACTATTTTTTCCCCTTGAGAGAATGGGGATATGTGAGTTTCAGGAGCCCATGGATCGCATTAGAACAGTGCAGGTTGCACCTGTGAGTGAGTGGGAAGGCCTGTCCTTTCTCTAGGGTGAAGACGGGTGGAAATTAGGATGGGACACGTATGTCCTAAGCTCTGTGTGTGACTCTTGGCAGATGAGCGGGATAGAAGCAGACACAGCAGCAGATCCGAGCGAGATGGAGGGTCAGAGCGCAGCAGAAGAAATGAACCGGAGAGCCCGAGACACCGACCTAAAGGTAGACTGAACTATCGCTTGTGACTTGTGAGGGGTCGAGTGTATAAAAGGCAGGGCGAGTGACTCCTGTCCTCAGTTGATTTTCTGTGGGCAGAGTCAGAATTGCTGATTTCACTATGAACCTCCAGGAATACTTGGTTCTGAATCAGGCGGGGACGCCTTGGACCTGGCGAGTTGGATCTGGTCCTTTAAGCTGATAGGCCAGTTGGCTGAATGGCCAGTTCGCCAAATGGCAGGAAAGAATAGGGAGCTGGAGAAGAGGATTTATTAAAAATAATTATTTATATCCACAAGGAGTATGTTTGCTGAGAGAAATTGGCTGTTCTTTCAAATAAACATACTTTAAAAAAAAGAAAAATATTATAAACCCATGAAAACTGGATCATTAAAATCCAGGTATCTTTTTTTTTTTTTTTAATTTTTTTTAAAGATTTATTTATTTATTTGACAGACAGAGATCACAAGTAGGCAGAGAGGCAGGCAGAGCGAGGAGGTGGGGGAAGCAGGCTCTCCGCTGAGCAGAGAGCCCGATATGGGGCTCGATCCCAGGACTCTGGGACCATGACCCGAGCTGAAGGCAGAGGCTCTAACCCACTAAGCCACCCAGGCACCCCAAAATCCAGGTATCTTTAAAAACTGTCCAAACCATCTTACCGTCACAAATAGATATAAAGTTTATGCGTAGCGGAAGAGAGAAATTTGGGGAATTGACTTTTGGCTGACAGCGCTAGAGCCTGAGTTAGATGTCTCCTGTGGTTGTGTTCTTTGCGGCCTCAGACGCAGCTACTCCTTCAAGGTCTGCCTGGGAGGAAGAGGACAGCGGCTACGGCTTCTCCCGGCGCTCGCAGTGGGAATCCCCGTCTCCAACGCCTTCTTACCGGGATTCTGAGCGGAGCCATCGACAGTCCAGTCGTGATCGGGATAGGTGATGTTCTGGGCAGAGCAGCCCGGTTTCTCTGGGTGGGTGGCAGAGGGTGGACGTGAGGAGGGCAAAGGGGTCTGGGCTGGGAAAGCAGATGGCCACTGGGGAACACGTCGCAGCCTAGTGACTGCTCAGTGCTGCTGCTTCTACTGCTGCCCAGGTCTGTGCGGAGCAGGTATTCAGACGACACACCTCTGCCAACCCCCTCCTACAAATACAACGAGTGGGCCGATGACAGAAGACACCTGGGCTCCACGCCCCGTCTGTCCAGGGGCCGAGGTAAGGCAGGGAGGGAGGAGGAGGCAGGAAAGCAGGATGACTCGTCCCAGGGAGGTCGAGCACAGCTGCACTCGGGAGCAGTGTGGCTCTGCAGGGCTGCTGGCATCCCCTGGGGATAAACTGGGGTTACTGGGACTGACCTGCTACGTGTTCTCCTTCAGGAAGACGCGAGGATGGTGAAGAGGGAATTTCGTTCGACACAGAAGAGGAACGGCAGCAGTGGGAGGATGACCAGAGGGTAACAACTTGACATCTTTGGGGCTCCTGGGTGGCTCAGTGGGTTAAGCCTCTGCCTTCAGCTCAGGTCATGGTCTCAGGGTCCTGGGATCGAGTCCTTCATCGTGCTCTTTGCTCGGCAGGGAGCCTGCTTCCTCCTTTCTCTCTCTCTGCCTGCCTTTCTGCCTGCTTGTGATCTCTCTCTGTCAAATAAAATCTTAAAAAAAAAAAAAAAAAGAAAAAAACGACATCTTTGACGGACTGAACGAGGGCTAGTGGCCCTCCGTGGGGAGTGGGCCGTGAGTGAAGTCCCGTGGAACTGGACTTTGGTGAGGGAGCTTAACACGGGGCAGGCTCGGGAGCTGAGCCCTACTCAGTCCTGAGGCCCTGGAATCGGTTCACGGAGGCACAGGCTCCTGCACCAGCTCCTTCACCAGACGCAGGGCCTACCGGAGTTTTTAGTTGAGTGCTGGTGCCACCGTGTGGTGAATGTAGGAAGTGCCGTCAGGAGTCCGCGCCCGGAGTTCTCCTCCAGGTGGCTCATCTCCTAGTAGGGCGGCCCTTGCCTGGCCCCGTCACCCCCCCAGTGACTTTTTCCCAGACATCTCTTCTCTGGCCTTGTCATTCACGTATACTCCGTCTGTCCCTTGTTCTCGTTGCCTTGTCCCCTGTGTTGCAGCAAGCGGACCGGGATTGGTACATGATGGATGAGGGGTACGACGAGTTCCACAACCCCCTGGCCTACTCCTCCGAGGATTACGTGAGAAGGCGGGAGCAGCACCTGCATAAACAGAAGCAGAAGCGCATTTCGGCTCAGCGAAGGCAGATCAACGAGGTGGGCAGCCCGCGGTAGTCGGAGCCGACTCAGCTGGAGCGGGGGCCACGCCGTGGTGGCACGGCTCGCCTCCCAGTCACTGATGTACCCGGTGCCGCTGTACCTCTGGAGGCAGAGGAGGGGTGGGCTTCAGATAACTTCCAGCTGCTAACTTCCTTCTTCTGCAGTCCTTCCTCGAGGGCTGCCGTGGATGGGAACTGATAGGGTGGCTTCTGGCTCTGTGTTCTTGGTGTCTCCGACTGGGGCTGGGGACACTCGCCATGCGTCTGTCTGAATAGAGGTTCTGACTTAGATATAAAGGGCTGCTGCTTAGAAAAAATACTGCTGGTGATTTGGGATCAGCAACTCTGCTTTCTAAGGAGCTGCAGGGTACAGAGGCCCGGGACAGCTCCGTGGCATCCCCTGGCCCTTCTGTCAGGACTTGACGAGTGGACTTGCCGGTGACCTTTCAGGATGCCTTTTGGTTGCAGTCTGAGCCTGGCCTCCTGTTGTGTCGTCACAGGATAACGAGCGCTGGGAGACCAACCGCATGCTCACCAGCGGGGTGGTCCATCGGCTGGAGGTGGACGAGGACTTCGAGGAGGACAGTGCAGCCAAAGTGCACTTGATGGTGCACAACCTGGTTCCTCCCTTTCTTGATGGGCGCATCGTCTTCACCAAGCAGGTGAGGCTCCCGGGGCCCGAGAGAAGCCAGCTCAGGTAGAACTGAAGTGGAAAAAGGAGAGAGGAGGAAAAAGGCCCCTTGCCTGATGGGGTAGCAGTCTGTTCCGTTTCCTGGGGCTGCTGTGCAGTGGACCTTCCTGTTGAGTTAACCATTAGTGGGGAATTTCTCTTTTTCCTCAACCTTTTGCAGCCAGAGCCCGTGATTCCAGTCAAGGATGCCACTTCTGACTTGGCCATTATTGCTCGAAAAGGCAGTCAAACAGTGCGGAAGCACAGGGAACAGAAGGAACGGAAAAAGGTTGGTTTCTTGTCATTGGGGGTTGGGCTGTCTCTTGTGAGAGTGGGTTTTTTTGTTTTCTTTTGGTCTTTTTTCTTTTTAGAAAAATCGTATTAGATCTCCCAGGTAGGGTTCTTGTTGGAAGTTCGATGACCCTCCCAGAGCAAGAGCAAGCTGTTGGAGGAGGGCACTGTGTTCTTCTGCCACGGCCTTAGTGAAGACAACCGCCGGGCCTGATGCTCGGGGAGCTTGAGGTTGAAATGGGGAAGCAGGCTCAGTACCACTGCCGCCTTGCGGGGACTCACCACCTGCTGGGTGCAGCGTCTTGTCAAGTGGGATTAATTTTCCGTTGATCGAAATCGTGTTACATGATGTTTGGTATTGTTTTTAGGCTCAACACAAACACTGGGAGCTGGCTGGAACCAAGCTAGGAGACATCATGGGTGTCAAAAAAGAGGAAGAGCCAGATAAAGCTCTGACGGAAGACGGTAAAGTGGACTATAGGTAGGCATCCTGGTCAGCAGCGGGCTGTCTCTAACGAGGACACTTGCTGGGGAATGGATAGAATTGTGTTTTGTGAATAGGAAAATCATGTCACTTCGGGTCTTCTGGTCCCTTCTGGTCCCTTCCTCCTGGTCTTTCTCTTCTACCATCTGCGGGTTTTCCTAGATAGTTTTCCTCTGGCCTCTACTGCCACTGCTGTAGGTGCCACCCCCGCCTGCCGGCCTTGGACACCTCACATGGGTCTCATGCCAGTCCCATGGGGTAGGTGCTGTTCTTCCCGTGTCCTGTGTGCACCAGATGACGTCCAGGGAGGTTAACTGGTTTGAGGTCACCCGGCTGATAAATGGTGGTTTGATGATGATCCCTGGACAGCGGGACTTGGAGCCCAGTATCTTAGTTACTCTGCTTCAGTGTGTTTCAGATGTTCAGTATGGGATGGTGGGGTTTGCCCCCTTAGATTTCAGTTTAATGGAAGGAGGAATTACTTTTAATAGTGGTTTGAGCCCTGAAAGGATTGTCTTGTCAGAGAGAGACATCCCCGTTCATAGAGGTTTTTAAACAGATGGTAAAGAGCTCCTTATTGGGGTTCCCACCTTGGGTAGGTGACTGGACTCAGATGTCCCTGGTGAGTCTCATTCTCTGAACATCCTAAGGTCTTGCCGAAGCGGCATCCGAGTGAATAGTCCTCTGTACCCCTGTGAGAAATGACCCAAGTGAGAAGTCGGTACAACCGATCAGCCCTTGTTAGCCTGTAGTTGATGGTAGTCCCATAGGCGTTGACTGTTAGCTGACCAGGAGTGATGGTCAAGTTAGGAATACCCATGGGTGGGCCTGCCAGGGGTCCAATCTCTTGGGGGAGGGCGAGTGGCAGAGGCACGGACTTTGGCAACACTGAACTGCTCTCTCTTTGCCTTGCAATCTGGGGAGACTCACGTAGTACTTTTGAGTCTAGGCCTGTGTGCATGTGTCAGATACTTGCGTGCTTTCAATGAAAGCTGTTGGCCAGGACGCAGTGGGTGTGTTCGTTCTCACAATTCTTTGAAAATGAAGCTGCTCAGACTGTGCTGTCCTGCCCAGAGGAGAGAGACGGGGTCTGAGCCGGGTCCGGGCACTGTGGCCTCGCCGCCTCCTTTCAGCCCTTTGCACGTTGTGCCAAAACCGCCCCTAGTGTTCGTGTGAGATCCCGAGCTGGGGGGCAAGCTCTTTAGGGCTGAGATTTGGCCCGTTTGCTCATCCGAGCTCCTGCAGGTCCTACTGAGCCCTGTACCTGAGGGTGTCGTGTGTGTTGTGGCTTCTCCGGCAGCAGTGCCAGTCCCCGAGGCAGAGGACAGGAGCAGCGCTTCAGGTTGCCTGGCTGCGCGGGGCTCTCAGAGCCTTCTTGTGTCTCGGTGAGGTAGTTCTCGCTCTGGGTGCCGGAAGAAGGGCAGGAGCCCGCTCAGGAAGAATAGCGTGAGAGATCGTGCAGGGTGATGGGGCTGCTTTGTGTTCTCAGGACAGAGCAGAAGTTTGCAGACCACATGAAGAAAAAGAGCGAAGCCAGCAGCGAGTTTGCCAAGAAGAAGTCCATTCTGGAGCAGCGACAGTATCTGCCCATCTTCGCTGTGCAGCAGGAACTTCTGACTATCATCAGGTGATTCCTTCCCGGGCCCGGGACAGCCACTGTTGAGTCGGGTTCCCCTTTGTCCCTTGAATTTACTCAGTAGCTCTTCTGCTTTGGGGCGTTGCATCTGACGGAGAACACGAAGAATTTTTTCTTACCTGGTACGGGTGCTCTTGGCTTTTTTGGCCAAAGCAGGAAAGACAGCGTTGCTTTGTTACAGTTCACTTGTTTAACCCCCACAGTCTTCTAGACGTTTTAGGAGGTGTCTCGGTTCTGAGCTGTTATCCCAGGGAAATCCACCTTTCCAAGCGGGTGTGCTCCTTGGATAGTGATGTGGACATAGGAGGTGGCCCCATCTTCTCAGAGGCTCCCTGGTGGCCTTCCACTCAGCACGCCTTGCCTTCATCTTCTCTCCCTTGTAGAGATAACAGCATCGTGATCGTGGTTGGAGAGACAGGGAGCGGTAAGACCACTCAGCTGACGCAGTACTTGCATGAAGACGGTTACACGGACTACGGGATGATCGGGTGCACCCAGCCTCGCCGTGTGGCTGCCATGTCTGTGGCCAAGAGAGTCAGTGAAGAAATGGGGGGCAACCTTGGTGAGGAGGTGAGTGGGCGTGAGGGCTGAGCCATGTGGCTCCCATTAGGCTGAGCTGATCTGCTAAGGCCTGGACCCAGCACAGGGTGTGCCAGCCGTGACCTGGGGCCCAGGGCTTCTGAGCCCTTTCTCTCTGACCTTCAGGTGGGTTACGCGATCCGCTTCGAAGACTGCACGTCAGAAAACACCTTGATCAAATACATGACGGACGGGATCCTGCTGCGGGAGTCGCTCCGGGAAGCGGACCTGGATCACTACAGTGCCATCATCATGGACGAGGCCCACGAGCGCTCCCTCAACACTGACGTGCTCTTTGGGCTGCTCCGGGAGGTGAGGGCTTTGGGGTACACTCCGTCTGTGCCCTTGAAGCTTTGAGCAGCGCGCTGTTGGTGCTGGAGGTGGGCCTGGGCTCTCGCCTAGGAGGCTGAGGGGGGTCTCTGACAGGCCAGAGTGTCCCCCGAGGCCTCCAGGTTGCCCGGCTCAGACGTGGTGTTGTAGTTCACTCTGCTCTTGCTCAGCTGAGTACTCATGGTTCTCTTGGCTCTGGCTTCCTGGCTTCAGGCTTCAGGATTCTTAAGAGTCTAATGTGCCAGTCCGTTAGCTTCGGTCCGTTAGCTGAGGGTTTCAAATCGCTGGGGAAGCCTCACACTGACCTTTTCTCTTAGGTGGTGGCTCGGCGCTCAGACCTGAAGCTCATCGTCACGTCAGCCACTATGGATGCAGAGAAATTTGCTGCCTTTTTTGGGAATGTTCCCATCTTCCACATCCCTGGCCGGACTTTCCCTGTTGACATTCTCTTCAGCAAGGTACTGAGGTTTCCTTTTTGAACCAGTCCTGATCTCTGATGAGAACCCAGCCCCGTCTGTAGCCCTGAACATACCCCACTCTCTAGCCCCCACACCAGTGACTGGCCACCGGTTCCCAGAGGGGTGCCAGCCTGCATTTCCCTTGATAACTGCCCTCTGACTGTGTCCCTGGCTGGTGTTGCAGACCCCGCAGGAGGACTATGTGGAGGCCGCAGTGAAGCAGTCCTTACAGGTGCACCTGTCAGGGGCTCCTGGGGACATCCTTATCTTCATGCCTGGCCAAGAGGACATTGAGGTGTGTGCCTTGGTCATGACTCTGATGAACGGGTAGTGTCCTGCCTGTGAGGCGCTCTGGGGTCTCATGGCTCCTCTCTCTGCCATCAGGTAACCTCAGACCAGATTGTGGAACATCTGGAGGAACTGGAAAATGCACCTGCCTTGGCTGTGCTGCCCATCTACTCTCAGCTACCGTCTGACCTCCAGGCTAAAATCTTCCAGAAGGTGCAGTAGCAAGAAAGTCTGTCCTGGGTCCTCACCTTTGGGTCTCCCTGGATTCTCCCCCAGGGAGGCAGAGAGAGAGAGGGTGTTTCTTTTCTGGCAGGGGTGGGGGTGTTCTTTCCCCTGTAGAGTCTTTCCTACCTGTGGGCCTACAGCCTGCCCTCCTGTACATCCTGCCTGGCTCTAGGCTCCAGATGGAGTTCGGAAGTGTATCGTTGCCACCAACATTGCTGAGACGTCTCTGACTGTCGATGGCATCATGTTTGTTATTGACTCTGGTTATTGCAAATTAAAGGTAAGGAAAGACACGGGCCCTGGGGCCCTGGAACGTCACAGTAACTCAGTTGGGGGAGGGCAGGCCCTGGGTCCTCAGCCCATAGAGGCAGGATGGACTCAGAAGTGCTGGTACTATTTCAGAGTCTAACATTGGATTGCTGATTTTGCCATGCACTTGACCGATTTAATCCTAGTGATAACACCACGAAGTAGATGATTTAGTAACTCAGTAGAGATTACAGAGCTGATATTTGTGGGGGAGATTTCTTAAGTTTCCTGGCTTCAAAAGGATGGCCGCTGGCTTGCTAGAACACCGTGCTCTGTGATATGTAGCAGCCTGGGCTGTCTTTGTTTGAGAGCTGCCTCTCCTTTGCCCTTGCTCTCTCCTTTATCAGCCCTTTACTGTCTCCCCTCCCAAGGTCTTCAACCCCAGGATTGGCATGGATGCTCTACAGATCTACCCCATCAGCCAGGCCAATGCCAACCAGAGGTCGGGGCGCGCTGGCCGGACGGGCCCAGGTCAGTGTTTCAGGTAGGAGCCCTGTGCTAGCCTGCTTTCTGGGGCAGTACCGGGATTGCGGAGTGTGGAGCTGGGGCAGTGGGTGCTGGACTGTGATCCCGCACAGGGATGCCGACCCCAGGATCCCTGAGGCTGGGCACTGGTGGCAGGACTGCCACCTGTTGGTCTTCTCATCATCCCCTGCCTTCCCAGGCACCTGTGAGGTGTGAGCGGCTTTGGGTTTTAGGCAGCCTGGAGTGGCATTGGAGCCCAGGGCACTTCCCTTCAAGGGTAGATTGAACAGATTTATGGGGTTCTGCAGTTTTCGTTTTCATTGCTTCTAATTTTTAGAAATACTCACTATAGAAATCCAGAAAGTACGGAAAACTGTAAAGAAAACAAAAGCAAGCCATGATTCTAGTCCCAGGCTCATTGGTTCCAGACATAAAGCACATGCGTAGGCTCATTGGTTCCAGAAATATAACACACGTGTAGGAGACTCCAGCAGAAGCGTGAACTGGCGGGACTGAATTTAGAACGGGTGGAAATGCGGGATGAAAGGGGAGGTTGGCCTCCAACCCCGTGGCTTTCAGCTCTTCCAGCCTTTCTGGGGCGTGGGCACTGGGGAGAGTTGAGCAGCACAGCTCACCCCCCAGGGGGATGCCCGTGTAGGCGTTGGGCCTGTTGGAGACTCAGCAGGGCCTGGTGTTCTCCCCGGCAGGCTCTACACCCAGAGCGCCTACAAGAACGAGCTCCTGACCACCACGGTGCCTGAGATCCAGAGGACCAACCTGGCCAACGTGGTGCTGCTGCTCAAGTCCCTCGGCGTGCAGGACCTGCTGCAGTTCCACTTCATGGACCCGCCGCCTGAGGACAACATGCTCAACTCCATGTATCAGCTCTGGATCCTCGGGGCCCTGGACAACACTGGTGCGTGGGCCCCAGCGGCTGGGGGAGAGATGGGGTTCTCTCTTGACCTCACTGCGTCTCCTCAATGTCCGGATTTGCCCCTCTCCCAGGTGGTCTGACCTCGACGGGTCGGCTGATGGTGGAGTTTCCCCTGGACCCGGCGCTGTCCAAGATGCTGATTGTGTCCTGTGACATGGGCTGCAGCTCGGAGATCCTGCTCATCGTGTCCATGCTCTCCGTGCCGGCCATCTTCTACAGGCCCAAGGTGGGGACGTGGTGTCCCGTGCTTCTACCCCAGCGGCCGCAGCACAAGTCATGGGGCTTGAGGAAGGATTAGAGGGAACTGGTTTCCTCTGTTATTATTAACATGGGATAGCGGGACAGGAGTCAGAACTTTCAAAGAATAATCTTGCTGTTTTCTGGTAAGCACTTTGGGGTGAGGGAAAGCCTGGGCTACACGAGGGGTTCTCAGTGATTTGGGAATTGGCAAGAGTGTTTTTTATCTTCCAGTGTAGTTGTGTCTCAGCCCTCGTGTTTTAGAGTAAATATTTTGTTATGAGCTACGTTATTTTCCGTGTTGTCAGGGTCACATATCGACGTGTTTGAAGTTGTGTGTGCTGGCAGCTGCAGGGTCTTCTTAGAGGGCCTGGACTGCCTGTGCTCAGAGGAACAGTCCTTTTTCCTTTCTAGGGCCGAGAGGAGGAGAGCGATCAGATCCGGGAGAAGTTTGCTGTCCCCGAGAGTGACCATTTGACCTACCTGAATGTCTACCTGCAGTGGAAGAATAATAATTACTCCACCATCTGGTGTAACGATCATTTTATCCATGCCAAGGCCATGCGGAAGGTAGGGGCAGTAGCCCAGATGAGCGGGATGTTGGGGTGAGGGGTGGTAGGGAGCAAGAGGGGAGGGCTCGCTCCTTCTCTGCTCCGTGTCCTGCCCTAGGTCCGGGAGGTACGGGCTCAGCTCAAGGACATCATGGTGCAGCAGCGGATGAGCCTGGCCTCGTGTGGCACCGACTGGGACATCGTCAGGAAGTGTATCTGTGCAGCCTATTTCCACCAGGCGGCTAAGCTCAAGGTGAGCCGGGGAAGCCTTGTTGTGGCCCCTTTCTGGCCTGGTAATTGTTCCAGAGCAAAGTTTTTTCTCATTGTCCAGTCCTACAGATCTGGGCTTTCCCCACGAAGGCCTGTGTCAAGACAAGGGATGCAGTGGCTGCCCACATGAGGTGTGATTTCTTGCTGTGGTTGGTCACCTGTTACGTCTCTTCCCTAGGGAATTGGGGAGTATGTGAATATCCGGACGGGGATGCCCTGCCACCTGCACCCCACCAGCTCTCTCTTTGGAATGGGCTATACCCCAGACTATATAGTGTATCACGAGCTGGTCATGACCACCAAGGTGAGTCTTTTCTGACACAGCTTGCGTGACGTAGGCTCATCTGGCTGGGCCAGGCCTCTGTAACCCTTCCTTGCCTTCCGGTATGTGCTTTGAGCTTGGGAGACTTGAGGCCACATGTGCTGCTTTGAGGGGAGTTGAGAGACTGGTTTTCAGTTGGGTTTCGGGGAGGCTTATGTAGAATTAATCTTTAGATGACAGTGGCCTCAGCTGCGCCAGTGGCGTGTTTCCTGCTTCCCGCCTGGGTTAAGCAACCCCTCTTGGTGTCATGGGAAGGGCTTTCTGAGGGTCGAGGCCTTTTCTCTTGGATACTGGGCGGCATGTTTTTAAGCATGGAGACATTTCCATGGGAGAGAGGATTAAAATTCTGGTGTCGAGGGCTTATGTCCGCCTTTTTCAGCCTCAGAGAGCTGGGGATAGTCCCTTCCCACATAGGCCCTCATTGTGGAACTTCTGTGGAAAGCACAGCCCAAAGCATTGGCCCTTCTGTGATGACCACTCTGTGATCCTTCCGCCTCCAGGAGTACATGCAGTGTGTGACTGCCGTGGATGGAGAGTGGCTGGCGGAGCTGGGCCCCATGTTCTACAGCGTGAAACAGGCGGGAAAGTCTCGGCAGGTAAGGGCCCTGCAGGTTCCATGGAGGTTTTGTTTGCCTCCATGGGTGGGACCCATTTTTTGCTTAGGCTGGTATTGAAGACATGTCATCATCTGACTCCTGCCTTCCTTCCGTCTCTCTCAAACACATAAGCTGGGATCAAGCCAGATTGGTCTGTTAGATTTGCCCCATCTGCTCCAGTTGCTTGCTTGGCTGAGCTTTTTTTTTCTTTTTCTTTTTTTTTCCTTTTTATGATTTTATTTACTTATTCTGAGGGAGTAGGGACAGGGAGAGAATCTCAGGCGGACTCCTCCTTGAGCTCGGAGCCCCATGCTGGACTCAATTCCATGACAATGAGACCATGACCTGAGCGGAAATCGAGAGTTTGATACTTAACCAACTGGGCCACCCAGGCCTTTAAAAAAACCAAAAAACTTATTAGAATGTCCAAATATTCATAAAAGCGTAAAAAACAGTATAGGGAGCCATCATGAATTCATCACCTGCTTGCCGTAATGATCGACATTGGTCAGTCTTGTTGGGCTTACTCCTACCATCCTCCACACACTCATTGTTTTTCCTGGAAAAATTTTAAAGTGCATTTCAGACACATTATGTCACCAACATAAACTTGAGTAAACATCTTGTTTAAAACTTACTTGTTTTTAAAATGTCACTTTATTTGTTTTTAAAATGTAACTTTTGTGCCATTATTGTTTAACAGAATTAATCCTTAATGTTATTTAAGTTTCCAGTTTCTATTCATATTTCTCCTTTCATCCCAAAGATAACTTTTTATGATTGATCTGCGTGGATTAGGCTCTGAACATGACAATTAGTTGTTACATGTGTTAAGTCTTTTATTCTAGAGCATGCTCTGCCCCCATTCTTTATAATGGCATTGATGTATTGGAGAAACCAGGTCACTTATAGAGTGTCCCATGTTCTGTATTTGGTTAGTTGCTTTTTCATGATGGTGTTTAACTTGTGCCTCTATTCCATGTTAATTTTATAAACCAGAAATTAATCTCAAGGCATGATAGAATTCAGATTTAGCTGATTTGGGCAAAGTTGCATAAATACATGTGGTGTTATGAACGTCCTTCTAGATCTTGTCAGGAAGCACGTCAGGTCTGGTGGTCCCACTTTTGAGGATGCTCAGCTTGATCAGTGGTTCTCCCCGATCCCGGCAGCAGAAGTTCCCTACCTGCTGCTCCATCTCCCCGTCGTCTTACTGTCCATGGACTACGACTGCCTAGAGCTAGGATTCAGGGCTACAGAAGGTGGCAGGGCTCCTGCTTCTCCTCTTGTCAGTACTGTCTGCATTGGGCTGGCGCACATCTTCCTTGTGCGTATTTTTCCCAGTCAGGGGGTCATGTCTCCCTAGTTTCTGTACCTCCTAGCATCACTGTGCACTTGGTAAGAGTGTGAAAGTACTTACTGAATTGAGTGGAGTGCTGAGGCATGACAGGGTTCGGACTGAATTGTGCAGCGTCTGGCTTGACTCAGTGAGGAGAATAGGCTTCAGCCTCAAAAGACAAGGGGGCCTTAGTGTTGGGGCACAGAGCCATATGGCCCCAGCTCTGGAAGCTGACCCAGAGGACACAGCACCTGGCTTGTGGCAGAGTGTGGATGAGGCCTCTTCACCTGCCGGTCCCCGGTCCATCTCTCACTTTTCTAGGAGAACCGCCGACGGGCCAAAGAGGAGGCTTCTGCCATGGAGGAGGAGATGGCCCTGGCTGAGGAGCAGCTGCGAGCCCGGCGGCAAGAGCAGGAGAAGCGCAGCCCCCTGGGCAGTGTCCGGTGAGCTTCGGCCTCGGAACCCGGGCTGGGATGGAGCCCGTCTGTGGGAGGCTCTGGGGACCAGCCTGAGAGACGGAGCAGGTCCCGACGCAGGGTTGCGATCTAAGACAAGTTGAGTGTAGGGCTGAATGGTGACAGAAGTTGACCGGTCCCGCATGGAGGCATGGGAGGAGTTCCAGACACACTGTCTCCGGTGGTGATATGTCTGCAACTCCTGGTCCCTGTCGTGTTGTTCTCTGGCCTGTGGTTGGCTGGAGAAGTTCCAGCTTCACTGACAAGTGAGGACTTGGAAATCATGGTGGGCTCCGGGAGGGGAGCCTGGGAGCCTTGGAGCCTTGGTTTCTGTGTCTCTGCTGGCCCGGAGTTGGCTCAGACTTCACTGGTGAAGGGCACAGTTTTCTGCAAGACTGCCTTCACTTCAGACCCCAGCTGCAAGTTGGGGGGTTGCCAAAGGTCACTCTTACTTCTGACCAATTTGCTACAAATTTGGGGGTCCCCGAGGACTCCCCCACGTTCGATAATTTTCTAAAATAACTCATAGAATTCAGGAAGGTACTGTGTTTATGATTACAGTTTTATTATAGCCAAAGGATACAAATCAGAAGCAGCCCAATGGAGGGATGCAGAGAATGAGGTCTGTGACGGTCCCGCATGTGAAGCTTCCATTGTCCTCAGGGCCCCACAACCCTCCTGGCATGCTGCGGTGTGATAGTATGCACAGAAGCACTGCTGGCCAGGGAAGCTGCCATGTCCAGAGCTTCAGTGTCCAGCGTTTTATTGGGGTTTCATTCATGGGCGTGAATGGTTGAGTAAACATCCATGTGGTTGACTCACTCCCCAGCCGCCTCCTTTCCACGGAGGCTGGGCTGATACCATAAGGTCACATTACATCCCTGAATCATCCTGAATCATCTCGTTAGGAGAAATTATTAGATGTGGTCTGAGGGCCCACCGGGAGTAACAGAGACATTCAATCCCACGGGTTTAGAGATGACCTCCCAGGACCCGGGGACAGATGCATGGGTGGTTCATTGGTAGAATTCTCGCTTGCCAGCACCTGGGGACAAAGGCCAGTTAGATTCTTCATTAGACCGATGGAGTGGCAGCCTGGTGAGGTGACTGGAAGGCTGCTTCCACAGCTCACCCAGGAGGTATGAAAGGGATTATTTAAAGAGCTACCTCCCAACAGTCCTTGGTGGATATCAGAATGAGGTGATTATTTTATTCTGTTCCCCATTACACGTGAGAAAGGCAGCGGGGGTGGAAATGTGCTGGAGGAGAAGACCTTTCAGTCCCAAAGCCTGCTTACACACCACTTAGAAACAGCAAGGCCTTGGGCTCTTCGTCCGCCTGGGCATCCTGGTTGGAGTGAGCAGCAGCGTGATTCCTCGTCCCTCCTTCTGTATCTCCAGGTCTACAAAGATCTACACTCCAGGCCGGAAGGAACAAGGCGAACCCATGACCCCTCGCCGCACACCAGCCCGCTTTGGGCTCTGAGCTGAGGCTTTGTCTGCAGAGGATGCAGCCGTGTATGGAGTCCTGAGCCCCACGGCTAGAGCACCTGCGGCCCGCCAGCGAACCCCTTCATCTGCGCGCTTTCATCTGTACGTCACGGCCCCTGGGGGAGGCTGCAGCAGGGGCCAGCTCTGCCATGGGGAGGAGGAGTTCCTCAGTGCAGGAGTTCTCAGTGCGGAGCAGCAGAGAGCGGCCAGGGCCGTGAGAGGGGGCCGGACCCATCGTATCCAAATAAACCATTCCCGGGATGCTTGGTGTATAAATGACGTGGCCGTGACTATGGTTTTTTAAATTCTGTGTAAAGCAGCAAAATGGAGCTAGAGGGAATTGTAATTTGGTTATAATTCAGGATTTGGAAATAAATTTATTGTTTGTAAAATGTTATTGCATTTCAGACTGTTCCTTTTTCCCTCACTGCCCTAAATCACATAATAGGTAAGAAGATGGGCAGGACTCTGACTTGATTTTCCTTGGGTGGATCCTTCTAAAACCTCAGCTCGCCTTATTTCTGTTCTCTGGGTAGTGCCTCTTTGAGGCGGTTGGCAGATGGGACGTGGCTATAGGGAAGCGTAATGGCCTGGGGCCCTGGACTGGTTGAACTCTGGGGGTGCCTTGCTCTTCCCAAGGCTGGTGGGCAAGGCAAGGCTGGCCAGGGGCCAGGCGGGAAGTTGATGAGCAGCCATGTGCCCCCTGCCCTTCCCCAGGGGTGGGTTTGAGGCGCTACTGCTCAGAATGGCAGAAGTTCCTGCTCTGCATGTGGAAGGGTGATGTATTGGCAAAAATAGACATTGCTTATTGATTTCACATAAAAGATGATCCTTGCTGGATCATCTAGTCCTTTCTCTTATGAAGCAGCCTTGATCTGCTGAGGTGGCTTTTTGGGTATTTGGCCTTTCGTATGACCCACGGCCCTTATTTTCTGATCACCTGGGATGGGGCTTCTGCCAGGCATGCTGGTTACAAGGTTCTGTGCTGGGGCTGAAGAGCTGCCAACTGATGGGCTTGGCCTGGGGCTCAGAAGCACCTTGAATGCAGGCCGCACTCAGCTCCAGCCTCTTGGGTGGTGCTGCTCACTTACTTCTATTCCTTTTCTCACATTGTCCCTGGGACGTAGATTTAAAATTTAAGTCAGTTTTATGGATGAGTTTGGAAGCCTGGCTTCACCAGCCAGCACCAGCCACTACCTCTAATTCCATTCTTTATACCTCTAACTGCTTTTATTGGGAATTCAGGTAGAAACTGACTTTTCGTGGCTCTGGACTGAAGAGAGGGCTTCTGGCTGCTCCTCTGGGAAGGCTTCTAATCTTGGCATCGGGAGGGCTAGCAGAACGTGTCTACCTGCTCTGTAGAAAGAAGCAAGCTGAGTATGTGATCTCATTACAGACTTGGGCTAGGGATGCATCAGAACAGGGCAAAAACTGCCGTTCCGGTGAATATGGCTTTGTTAGTAAAAGGCTGTGACCTTGGCCACGAGCTTACCTTCACGTTCCCTAGGTCACAAAAATGAAGCCAGAGGTTATGGAAACCATGGGTCAACCCAGCCTTCTCATTTAAAAACAAGGAATACATACAGGTGCCACAGGCTGTTTGGGGAGGGTCCCTGCCCAGCACTTCCTGAATCTTCTTTGGCGTTGGGACTTCTGCACAAGAGTCTCTCTGGACTTCTGTCTCTAATGTTTTCTTTAGTTTATGGACCTTTCCATTCAGATCCACCTTAAAATTCCTTCCAGCTTTATACTCTGATTCTTACCACTCTTCCTCAGATACTAACCAATTTTTGCCCCCAGAGATAAAAAAGCATATCTGTGACAACAGCCCTGAAGTGGGTTCTGAAAAGTGGCCTTCAGGCTTCGTGGTGTGAGGGAACAGTGAGGCCGCTGAACTGGACACCTTTATGGGCGCCTCCTCTCGCTCTCAGTCACGTGCATCTCTCCGTAAATGCCTAGGTGATGGTAATGGCACTTTAGACACATTAAAAATGTCAGCATTTGAGGGTCTCAGGCTGAGATGGGGGCTCATTCTAGGGACCCCAGAGCTTGCCTGCCAGGTCCTATCTATGGCAGGAAGCCTCCTCCTCAGCTGGGCTGTGTAGAGAAGCCTCAGAAGCCAAGTGCTTAAGGGGCACCATGGTGGTTGCAGAGAGCTCCTCCTTCCCTTTAGGCAGGTTGCAGTGTCTGATGTCTGCTCTGGGTTTCTTCAGCTTGGGGGAGGAAGTTATACTCCGGTGGGCAGAAGAGGATCTGCTACAAAGGATTCTGTGCGTCCCAGGTATCGGAATCTGAGTGACATCTTCCCACTGGGTGGCCAAAGCACACACTTTACTGAAAATCCCCTTGGCTAAAGTTAGTCCTAGCTTTGTAACTCTTTCTTTCCTTCCTTTGGTTACTTCTTAGAGCAGTTGTAGGTGCACAGCAGAATTGAGCAGGAAGTACTGAGATGCCCACCCGCCACAAGCACAGCCTCCCCACTAACAACATCCTCTACCTGACTGGTTCATGTGTCACACTCGATGAAGCTACACTGACACATTATCCTACAGACCCCAGACTTTACGTGAGGGTTCACTCCTGATGTTACATACTCCATGGGTTTGGGAAATGTATAATGACATGAAACCAGCATTACTGTATCATAGAGACCATTTCTATTATTAGCTATTCAAATTACTTTTTAGAAACCCCTTTGGTTATTTATTTTTTTAAAGAATTACAGTTAGCTTTTCTGGCCTTTGCCTTATCTTTAGAGAAACTACATTTCCCTAAGTTCAACCCCTCTACCCCATCAGATCTCCCTGGTTGGGCTTGCAAGGCCAGATGGCTAGGTGACATGTCCATGTTTTTCTAACTCTGCTGCTCCTTTGCTCCCCATAGCTCACTACCTGCCCTGCTCTGGTGGAATGACCCCGCAAGAAGGGAAAGATAACTTTCAAAAAATGTGCCACATTCAAAGTATCCAGCTACTACTGTCCAAACCAGTAAATATGACACATTTTCATAAATAGAGGGACAAAATGCTTTTTTTTTTTCCAGTAGACTGTATTGGGGATTTTAATGACGTTGAAATTTTGTTTGAATAAATGGGCCACAGGCCAGAAGCAGGAAATCATTTCATTACTACCAGGTTCTTCACTTTTTGTTTCCTCTGGAAAATATATCCTTACTCTAAACCTGGTGGGGATACACAGTCAAAAATAAGCACAAGCAATCAGACAACAACTGTCGCAGCGGAGACTACCAGAGATGCCCATCATTCCTGCCCCAACGCTGCATTTTCCTTATTTGCCCTTGCCAAGTACTGGCAGGGACATGCTATGTAACATGTCTTGGCTTTTGTCTGTCTGGGGAGGGAGGCAAGAATATTTAAGAATCTTTACCAGCTAGTGGGTTTCTTCACTTCTCCTGCGCCCCCCACCACCTAGACACAAACGCTTCCATTTCTTTCTCTTACTTTACCTTAGTAACTAATTTCCTACAGACCAAGAATATAAATTCCAGACATGTATTCAGTTTAACAAAATCCTACCACAATAAAATAGTTTAGCTGTCCTTGGAGTTTGTTGTAATGGAATTGTATTGAGCTGGCTGGGGAGAAAAATAAAATTGTTAAAGGAGAAAGGCAATATGGCGGAAAGAAAGCGGTTGGCTATGTCCCTTCTCCGTTCAGAAAATGCACCACTCATGTCTCTGCCTTTCTTTTGGGTCTTGGGATTACTTTCCTTTTTGAGGTTTTTAAGTTTTTTTTTTTTCTTGCATTCCAGGCACATAGAAAAAATAAAGGGGGAGCTAATTATCTATTGTTGGTTTAAAAACTAATCCAAATAATCCAAATAAACTTGCTTCGAGAATTATGGCTTTCTCGTATATATGAAAGTCTTTTAGAATCCAGAGAAAACAGGGATGAACATGTTGCTGTGGGCTGGAGGGGACAGAGATGTCTGCAAGACGCCAAGAGCTCACGGAGACAGCTATGCTCATGTCTTTATTTTAGAATTTGGGTCTGGAGATGGTAGTATGGTTCCAATGCTCACTCCATTGCAGAAAGTGGACAAAACTCAATAAAATGTTAGCATCTTGCAAAATAGGCAGGGGCCTTGATGCATTCCTGTAAGAGCTGATCCAGGTCAAGAGAGAGGGGTGGAAAATCACTGTCCTCTGAAAAACGTACGTGGAAATGATGCCCAGGGCAAGGTGATGATTCTAGCAATATGAGGAACCTGAGGGAACAGGGAGGAAATGACAATCTTGATTTGAGGAGAAATTAATGAGATGATTCCTCAAGGACTGGCCTCATGGCTGGTCAGCTCAGTTGTGGGGTAACTTCTTCCCTTTGGGGTAATATGGGGTCTGAAAAGGTAGTTATGGATCCAGGCTATACAGGGATCAGGGTGTTCTTGTTGGGTTTTCAGAACACATTATAGAAGGAAGATGTTTATTCTGGCTGTTTCCCTCTTGTCCCCACACTTCCCAAGAGGGACTGGGTCAGGGGAAGGGATAGGTCTGAGATATGAGGCACTTGGCTATCATCAAAGAGTCTTAGATCAGAACAAGGCTTAATTCACTCACCTCTTCCCTCAGCAAGTGAGGAAAGAGTGATCTCTGGTCCAGAGTAGCTAGAAATTCTGTCCCCCAGTTCCTACTTTGAATTCCCAATCTAATGATCTCTTCTTAAGAAATAATACCAGGCTGTTGCTATTTTTTTGAACCATGGGACTAAGAAAGACAATATCATGTAAGTAGCAAAAGACAAATGGTAGACATACCGGAGCAGTGGGGTATCCCAACAAACTTGGTGATGTCCATTCTTTGGGTCATGTCCTGGGTCGTCCCCCTCCAGCCCAAGGTGGCACACACTTTTCCCTTCTGTATGGGCTCCGTCTTGCTCGGGCCCAGGGCTTTGGTGTATAGCCTTGGGTGCCCAGTTTTCAGCTTCTTCTCCTCTATCTCAGTCTTCAGTTTCTTGTTTTCTTGCTGCAGATGGACCATTACATTGTGGAGGTGGCTGGGGAAGGAGGGAAGAACAGGAGTTGTTTGGTCTGCTTCAGCATCTTTTTTTTTTTTTTTTAAAGATTTTATTTATTTGACAGAGAGAGATCACAAGTAGACAGAGAGGCAGGCAGAGAGAGAGAGAGGGAAGCAGGCTCCCCGCTGAGCAGAGAGCCCGTTGCGGGGCTCGATCCCAGGACCCTGAGATCATGACCTGAGCCGAAGGCAGCGGCTTAACCCACTGAGCCACCCAGGCGACCTGCTTCAGCATCTTTGTTCCCCACTTTATCAAGGGTAGATAAAGGCGCCACAGGAAGGAGGGCCAGTGACATTCAAGTCCTTTCAGAACTGGCGCTCTCATGTTCCATAGAGATGGAGGCCTATGTGTATCCATTGGAAGAAGCCCAGGCACAGGGTCAGGGTGGGCCCAAAACCAGTACTTCTGAGCCACTGCGTCATGTCAGCTCAGGGTTGGTTTTCATATCTGTCAGATGGGGACAGTTGAGTCTGATCTGCCTTTTATGCTTCATATAAAGCTCCAGTTTGACAAATGATGGAAATTTGATTTGAAGAGCTGGAAGGCTGTCATGAAAAATCCCATGTGCCTGGGAAACACTCTCATCTAGTTCTGATGCCAAAGCCAAGTTCTTTCCCTTCCCTTTGCTAGAAGGTTAAGAGCCCAGGGAATCCCAGCTCTGTTGAGAGCTTGGGTAAGTAACTTGTCCCCATCTTATGGATGAAGAAATGGTGGCTGTGATGTAGGTGAGGTGAAAGAACTTAGCATATCTCTTAGGGCTCCATTACTGGTCATATTTCTCCAAACCAATGTCGAGGGCAGTGGGGGACCAGGGGCTCTGGAACCAGACACCCCAAGTTGGAATTCTGGCTCTGCCATTTACTATTCATGAGGCCAAGGACAAGTTATTTAGCCTCTGGGTTCCTCTCTTTCTTCATCCATAAATGGGAATTTTAATGGTACTGAACTCATGAGTTCTCATAAAGATTAAATAAATTAATACATATAAAGCACTTAGAACAGTGCCTTGCACATGTAACAGATAAATATTACTTGTGTCATTATTATTATTAAAAGATGGCTTTTCTTCAAATAGGTTCAAACTCAGGAATGAGTTCTTTGTGAAACAGAAATTCCTCGAACTTGGCATACTATAAGAAAAAGTTCTGTTTTTCTAAAATGCTCTGTTACCTTCAGGTTTTTTACAATTTCTTTTTTAGCTAATCCCTTTCAGAAAATGCTTTCATCCAAGTGAAAAACTTCGTGGTCTATTCTAGAGGGAAATCAAAGAATTCTTTCTGAACTTCCACGGGCCTGGGCTTTGCCCTCTTGCTCTCTATAAACCTGGCCAGTGTTGGAGACACCCCTGGAGTCCCTCATGTCACTGCCACACTCCATAAGCCACTGGGCCTGGAGGTGGGGTCCTCACCATGCTCTCATTCCCTGGCTCTCTGCCACTCTCTCTGGTCCACTCGTCAGCATTTCCAATGCCTTCAACATCCTGTACATTCTATCCAAGCCTTTCAGTTCCTCGACTTCTGTATTCCAATGATCTGTCCTCTCCTTAAAGTCTGCCACCATCCTATGGTCACAGCTCAGAACAGAGCTTTCCACCTGAGGCTGATGAGTGGGTTCCATGTGTGCTGAGATGTGGACACCCTCAGCTCTTGGGGCAGCCACTGGTTGGTCAACTTGTCTCAAACAACGCATCCCAAATTCTTCCACTGTGCCAAACAAATGTGGTTATTTTCTAAGTGTTCCCTGACAGAGGGTTGGGAGCCACTGCCCTAAAGCTTGTCATTATCTGTGACTATCCCATCTCTGAAATCTTGATTTTAGACATCCATACTTTCCTCTCTGTCCCCAAACTTCCAGCACTCCTCCTACACTACCGTCTGATTCGCCACCTTTGACCGTAAGGATGAAGCATGGCCACAGGAGAAGGTGAAGCAACAAGTAGAAGAAACTTCGGTCCCCAAATGACCACATGGGACAGAGGAACCCCACCAACCCGGACTGTTCACTTCCTAGGGATGGTTCTTCCATGTTCTATGTTCCTTCATTTGGAGGTCTCTTTGTTATAGCACCTTAGCCTCTACCCTGTCTTTCAGTTCCTGTTTCCTTCTTAGCATTTTGGTCCTCTGAGAATCACAGCAGGTGACAGTGGGAAGGGGCATGGCATAGAGATTAGTAACCCCTTTCCATATTGTTGACGAGGGAAGACCCAAAGAGGTGAAGTGATGTGCCCATGGTCACATAAATGCAGATTCATGACCCAGAATCTTTCCATAGTACTAGCACTTTCCTGAGGTCAGATGCATGTATCTAAGGATAAACCCAGACCTGGCCTGTGGCTGGCCCTTCTCCTTAGGGCCCAAGCAGCAGCCTGGGTGGTGTGGGATGACTTACTCCTTTTCACCAGTCAGCTTGGCAATATATTTGACTTGCTCACGGAGCTTGTTTCCTAGTTTCTCATTGGCGATCCTGTAATAAAATCCATAAAAGAAATCCCCCCCATCATGAGAAGAGCACAGCTGGCTGGCTGGGAGGCTGGCGTTCTCAGCAAGGCGTCCGCTGAGCCCTAGACCCCAGCTCATCACCCACTCCCCGAGCTAGAGCCTCCCTAGCACCTGGCAGTTGAGGGAACCTTCCATTCTCAATTTCTAGGCAAAATCACCGTGATCTCAGGTGAGTTCAAGGGATCTAGGCAGGGAAGCCAGATTCCAGGTTTGGAAGAGGAATTTTGACCTGCAGCAAAGCATCTTCTTTATCATGGGGCTGCTCTGTTTCTAAGTCAGCAGGTCTTCCCGATTCTGCCTGAAAAGTTGAGGCCCCTCCATCTTATTCCCAGCTCCTGAATGTGAGCTATCACTGAATTCATTTCCCTAGAAGGCAGCGTGTGTGTGTGTGTGTGTGTGTGTGTGAGAATGTGACACTATTCTTTGGCATATGTGCAGTTTCTCAGCTCAGCCCAAGCCTTGGGACCCTGCCTTTCCGTTTAATTCCTTACTTACTTCTGCTCTTTTGCCCATTGCTCCATGTTGGACATAATCTGATCATTCTCTCGGCGTAGCCTACAGGTGTCTTTAGTCACAGACCGCTGGGGCACACTAGAGGGCTTTGGTACGAGAAGAAAATGAGATGGTTGGGGGAGGGGAGCGAAGCACAGGCCTGTCACCTCCCTACTCCCAAATCAGGTCTCTTCTCTCTTCCTGGAAGAAGAAACATTGGTTCTGCTGTCTAACCCCTAGGCCAGAGTTGGACCTGACACAGCAGCATCTCACCTCTAATAATGCATGCACACAAAGATGACATTACTGAGCAGGGCACTGTTTATAGTAGAGACAAAGTAGATGTGCATACTTACAATAATGATTTTTGGGCAAAGGCATTAAAACATCTTTGTTTTAAAAAAGCAATATATTAAGCCAATTTTTTAACAGATGGAAAAAAAAATATCTTGAGGAATGGATGCCTTTTTTTTTTTTCCTAATGCAAGCAAAGGCCTTGTGGCTAAACCAAGATATCTGTGGCCACCCGCCGTGAACTTCACTGCTCCAGGACAGGGGCATAAGGCATGCTCGAAGATCTCTTAGCAGATTCTACTGCAGAGTAAGTGAAAATGTCAGGATGGGTTCTGGAGGAGGACTGCCCTGGGCGTTATCTAAGTCAGGGACAGCTGGTATACCTGACCAGGAGATGGCAGTCTTCTCTGGAATGGGCCTTTGTTCTGCTCACTATCTCTATCAGTGAAGGCACAGGAAGATAGTTGGGTTGAGAAAACTGCTGTGGGCCTTAGAGCACCCAGACCCTACCTTGTACTGAATAGAGTGGGCTGGAGGTATCATTTCCTTGCTCTTAGGCGCTCCCACCCCCACCAACGTTGGTCTAGTATCCAGGTGGTTGTGGATGGGCTGGGAGGTCTGGGAGGAAGTGACCAGAAGTTGAGGAGTGCCCACCTCCTTCTCATCTGCCAGGAGGTTCTCTTTCAGGGTGGCCATTTCCTCCTGGAAAGCCCGGAGCTGCTCTTCTTTAGCTGCCAGCATCTTGAGGTCACTCTGGTGCTGCTTCTGCCACTGCAACACTTGGTTGCTCATCTCCTCCAGCTTCTTGTCGAAGGCTTGAACCTGCTCAGGGGCACAAAGTGAGGAGGGAGACCCTGGCTGGCCGGCTGCCCGCCCTGAGCCCAGAGCCTCTGTGACAAGGCAGGAGAGCGGCTTTCTTGACTTGGGGCGACTCCTTGGGCGGGGGGGGGGGGGGGGGGGGGCACTTTACTCCCAGTACCAGCAGAGGGCGCCCCTGCTCTGACTGTTACCACCTTTGCCTTAAGCTCCCTGAGCCCGCAAGAGGAGGGAACCCTTCCGTCAAAGGGAATGGCTCTGCACTAAGGACTTTCCGGGCGAGAGGAGAGAAACCCTGGGGACCTGGAACAGGAAGACAGCCTAAGCTCCTGGCTGCTCCTCACCTCTAGCTCACTCTGCTGTTGGAAGCCCTGCAGTTTTTTTAGTTCCATGTTGAGCTTTTTCATCCTCTCCTCGTAAGCAAGGATTTCATCTTCCAGCTGAGCTTTCCTCTCTTGGGCCTGTGCCAAGCTTCGGTGCAGGCTCTTGGTCTCTGAGGTCGTATGATTGAGCTTCCATAAAGACAAAGGGGTTAAGAATGGCTGTCACAGTTCTTTGGCCTATTCTATTGAGTGCCGAATGGAGAAGGGTTCCCGTCCATGCTCATCCCTTGTTCAGGGTAGCACAGACACCTGCTCACTTGCCTAGTGTCCCAGAGAGGGGTGGGAAGTGACAGTGGTTGATTTGCTACACCCTCATTCCCCTACACCATGTCCTCTTTTTCCATTTCTCTGAACTGATCAGCTAGGCACGATCGGCACTGGGTGAAGCACAAATTGCTTCACCCCCACCCCCTCCCCCACCCCGGGTCATCTGTGGGCAGAAAGAGTTGTTAGATTTGGCCTTGTTCTTTGTGTTCCCTTTCTCCCCCCAAACGAGTCCTCACTACAAGGAGGCAGGCCTTCCCTGGAAGGACATCCTAGCTCAGGCAAGAGTTTGCAGAGGTCCTGGTGACAGCCAGTTCTGCGGGGAATTGACTCTTGCACTTTCCATGCTACTCGGACATTTCTTTGCCTCAAACAGCCCTGGAGAAGAGAGGGTGTGGCTTACCTTCTCGAGAGTTTGTGTCAGGTCATCTTGGCATGCGACTGACTTTCGGGACAGTTCCTCATAGGCTTCTTTAGAGACCATGGTCTGCAGATATTGCTTCTCCTTGTGCACAGCCTTCTCCAGCTGGACCTGCAGACTCTCTAAGGCATCCTTCTGAAGGACTAGCTTTAGGAGGGAGAACATCACTATCAAGGTTCATGGCTACAGAGGAATTCTCTGTGTCTACAGGAAATGGACAAGAGCGAGGCTCTCTTCTCTCTGCACTAACATGCAGAGCAGTCTGTGATAAGGCCTCCACCCTTCCCTCACTGTTATAAAAGGAACAGCTGCCTTCCCAGGCTCTTCAATATGCCTCTCCCCACATTTCCCCTTCTAAGTTAGCAGCCCCCCCCCCCATACAAGGAGTATTGGCAGTACTGGGCTTTGATGTATTAAGTACATGAATAATCCCTTTCACAGAATCTGTAGCCTTTAATAAGGATTTGGAATTCAGTTCTAGGTCAGGAACCATGATACAATATTTCATTTGTACATTTTATACCTTCCTTAGTTCCTGACCTAGTCCACTATACTCGATGCACCATGAGAACAGGACTGTATGTGCTTTCTTCACTGCTGTATCTCCACTGCCTATAGCTCACGGCATGTTATATAATATGTGCTCAGTAAATATTAAATAATTGTTTTTGACTGAATGAATTATTTTTTAGGGCAATGTTTGGAATTAGGGATGCACTGAACATGTAGTTCTGATAAAACATGTTTAAAAACTGAAGTTGGTGTCTTAAACTTAGTAATGAGTATTCACGCTATAGTTAAAAAGAATTGAGATCTGCAGTTAGAGGCTGTGGTTCTTTCATTTATTTAATCGCTCTGAGCCTCAGTTTCCTCTTCTGCAAACCAGTTACTTTCAACTGTTTCATAGAATTTTAGTGATGATCAAATGAAGTTATATAGATAAAAAGGGCTTAGTAAGGTAAAAATTACTATACAGCTGTGAGTTTGGTCCTGAACATGCTAAGTAACAGGACATGTTTTTAAATACTTTTAAGTACAAGGCAGGGATCTACTTCCAGCTTCTGTTCTTTGGTATTTTATCTGTTCTTTGGTATTTTAATACACCCACATCCTCTATGTGGCCATCTACACAGAAACACACAAATTTGGGTTTCCTTCAGTAACTGCTCCAGGCTTGAAATTTATTTATTTTTTTACATGGAATTTTGAATATCTTCAAGTCTAGGAAATGGTGAGATAAGAAGTGTCAGATTATACTTTTGACTCTATATTTACATGTGCCGGGAAGGAAACCATTCTGAAAGATAAAATAATTTGGTCTTCTGGAAAAAGAAATGCATCTTTTTTGAGAACTTCTGAAAACATGGAGTCACCTGGGTCTGCCCAATAAACCAGAGGAATCACTGAAGAAATTGCAATTCACTGTAAGCTCTTGATAATTGGTAGCCAGATCAGGAAATGTCATCACAGAGGTGGGATAACATAAAGAAAGGTGGTGACATAAATCACAGGGATGTTAAAAGCTAAAACAGAAGCTTAATTATTTGATTTTGTTATTTATTTATATGTAATAAGTATATATCATTTATTATTTGTATTATTTATTTATTGTTTTTATTTAAAAAAATTTCCTGCAAAATATGGGTTTATTTGGGAGTGAAAGTGGATTATAATCTGGGACAAAGAAGCGGTGGCAAAATCATAGGGAAATCTGGGGAAGAAAGGAGCAGTATTTTTTTTAAGGAGAAAAGAGGTAAGTTGGGAAGGCTGTTATGAACCAAAAGTCCTTGGAGTTTGGAGACTTTATTTTAAACTTCTCTAACATAAGTGGTTTAGCTTGGAGAAAGATATTAAAAATCTGTAATATATAGATATTTATAAATTATACAATCAAGGAGTTTTAATAAAAGTTCTTATAAAGATGTACTCTCCCCCTTGCCAAAAGCATTAGGCCTAGATGGTTTTATGGGTGAGTTTCTCTAAGTCATCTTTGATTCCTTGCTTCCCCTCACATTCAGTCCATCATTAGTCTGGTCAATTCCATTGCCAAAACACATCATGAATTTGCTAACTTCTGTCTTCACTGATGCTATGCTAGCTTGAATGGCAATAACATCCTAACCGGATCCCTCACTTCTATACCTACCCTTCTCTGCAATGTATTTCCACACATTAGTGAGAATTATGCTTTGAAAACTTAGCTCAAATCACCTCTCCAGTGCCTTTAAGGAAATATCATCAATGTCTTTTCATTGCTCTTAGAATAAAACCCCAAATTGCTTAACAGAGGCCACAATGTCTACCCCTACCTATCTTTCTATTCTCATCCTACGCCCATATCCTCCTTGATTACTGCACTCCAGTCATACTGACCTTATTTTACTTCCTAGAACGTTCCAAGTATTGTTTTAAAAGAGTAATACATGACACACTGTCGGGACTCATACTAATATAAGGGTGGGCCAAAATTAGGATCAATTAATTAATTTTATTCATCATATTACAAAGAACACCATACCAAAACAGATGGATTCCATTAATATTAAAGCAAGAAAAGGATGTTATGTTGAACACCAAACTGTAGGTACTGTGCAATGCAATAAGACAAAAAAAAAAAAATTACAAAGACTTAGAGAACTGTTGTTGCTTGCAAATGAGATACAATCATCTACTCAGAAAATCCATAAGAAGTAACTGAAAAACTATTACTGCTTAGAAGTGAATTCAATAAGAAGTCCAAATACAGAATAAATATGTAAAATAAATTAGCTTTCTTATTAACAGTAATTAATTATAAAATGTAGTGGAAAAATGTCCTAGAATCAAAGAGATGAAAAAAAATCTCAAGATCTATTGCCTTCAGTTGGTAACTTTAAAAATTGAGATATGGAATATTGATGAAAGAAAATGCATTTTAGAATGCAAAACTAAGCCTCTTTCCAATAACCTGTTTCAACTGATAATACATCTACTATATTTGAGGTATGCTTTTAAAAAGTTGAACATGCTTATACACACCAAAAAACCCCTGCAGTCTCCTGATTTCTATCAAAGGAATTCTGAAATGAGTGCTTTTCCTTCCACCTTTACATGGCTATCTTTCTTTTGGCAAACATGATAATATGGCTATATTAAATACTGAGGTAATATCTCTTATATTCAGGGAGGTTCCTTGGGACGGGTCTCAGTGACTCAGACCTCAGCACTGGACCACAGCAAAGGAGAGATTTATATCTCTAGAGGACAAAACTCCAGAAATGTCAGTTTCTGTGCTATCTAATATGGTAGATACTAGCCACATGAGGTTATTTACCTTTAAATAAAACTAAAATTAGTTAATATTAAAATTAAAAACTCAGTTCCTTCATCATACAAAGCCATATTCCAAGCAGTCAACAGCCGCATATGGCTAGTAGATACCATATATTAGTAGAAAGTCCCATTGGCAGCGCTGTTCTTATACTTTGCATAGTCCATACTATTTTAAGATTAACATATTTTCTTCTTAAATTATAAAGGAATCAGAGCTGCTTTCATTTGTAACACAGAGACCACCTATCAAGATGCTATATTGGTTTCCTGCAGAAAGATGAAATCTATGCAGTTAGGGAAAGTATTGCCATTCATGATGAAGGGGAAAGAGGTTAGGTGTTTGAGCTAGATGATCCAGGTTCAAGTGGTGGTCCCTCTCATTGCTTATTCATTGGTTACCTTGAGCCCCAGCCTTTCTTTCCTCTGCAAAATGAGGATCAGGGTAATGTCTATCTTTTTGGGAGTCAACTAGATGGAAGGCATGTGAAGGGCATAAGTAGATGGTCAATAAATGATGACTGACTTCAAGCATGGTGCCTTGTATATGTCAGATGCCATTTACACTTTTCTGTCATTTTTATTTGTGTGATGACAAATGGCTGTCTCCCTTTCTACGCCCTTTCTGTGCTTTGGCACTATTTTTGGCAGTGTTCCCTAGCAAATTGCCCCCAACAATGGACTCACTCAACTCTGGTCTGAAATGTTGCTGTGGAATATCGCTGCCAAAGCCCAGATAGTTTGGGAGATCCAGCAGATATCAAATAAGACCTTCCACATATATTTCTTTGACTGAGCAAATGGTTGTGGAAGGGTTACCCCCACTTCGAGGAGAAAAGTGGAGCTAAAGGCACCACAAGATACACGTGGGCTGAGCATTTAGCTGCATTTCTGTGGTGGAGGAGAGGTCAGTGCTGATTTCAGGTCAAGGGTCACAGGGCTCACGTTTGCACTCCCTCAGGGTTTCTATCAACTCACCTCATTGTTTAGCTCTTGGATGACTTGCTGGGAGGCGTTTTGTTTGCTCAGAGAGGATTCCAGTTGTGCGGAACATTGCATTAACTGTGCTTTGACATTCTCATTTTCCTCCTCCAACATCCGCAAATTTTCCTTTGTCTGCTCCCCCATTAGAGAACAAAACCCAGAAAAGAGGTGTTACCTCAGACTCCCAGAGCAGCCTGCTCCTCCTTCCCACGCCCCCAGCTCCATTCTGCAGCCTGTGGTGCTTGGGCCTTCTCTCTCCTTCTACCTTGCCTTTCTTACCTTCCCTCCCTTCTCTTCTGAGGTTTGAGCACCCATGGCCTCTGTATCCTGCCAGGCTCAGTGGGGCTCAAGTCTTGCCCTGGATTCGTGAACCCAGCCCTTCCTGGACTCTCCTTCTCACCATTTTTTCTTTCCTTTTTTCCTCCTGTCGGAATGTCTCAAGCTCTTGCTCCAGCAACTTCTCCTGTTCTTTGCTCTTTTTCAACTGCTCCCGTTTCTCCTCCAGTAATCTTGTCACCTCCTGAAGCTCCTCGGTTAGACTGGTTTTGGCAGAGCCTTGCTCCCTGTGCTGAGAAATAAAGACTAGCCTGAAAGAGGATGCCTGGGTGGCTCAGTTGGTTAAGCATCTGCCTTTGGCTGAGGTCATGATCCTGGAGTCTTGGGACTGAGTCCTGCATCAGGCTCCCTGCTTGCTCTTTCAAATAAATAAAAAAATCCTGCCTTTTTTTGGTTTTGTTTAAAAAGAATGGCCTGAAAGACAGTCTTAGGCTGTATATTTTTGAAAAAACAAAACAACCACCCCTCCCCAGACAAAGAGAATGGCTGAGATAAATATGAGGCGAACCCGTTGGTTATTTAGCATGGATAATAAAAAAGTTTCCTCAGATGTCCAGCAATATTTTTTTGGTTCAATTAGATATACCAACTTACTTTATTTATAGATCTAGTTCCCACAGCATCAACCTTCTCTCCCACTTACCAAATCTTTCCACATAAAAAGGAATAACATGGAGGACATTAGGAGAAGGAAAGGAAAACTGAATGGGGGGGGGAATGGAGGGGGAGATGAACCATGAGAGACTGTGGACTCCAAGAATCAAACTGAGAGTTTTAGAGGGGCTGGGGGTGGGGGGATGGGTGATTCCGGTGATGGGGAGTAAGGAGGACATGTATTGCGTGGAGCACTGGGTGTTGTATGCAAACAATGACTCTTGGAACAGTGTATCAAAAACTAAAGATGTACTGTATGGTGACTAACATAACATGATTTAAAAAACACCCTCTTTAAATAAAGTTAAAAAAAATCTTAGAAAAGCACAAAAAGAATAATTCAGAGATTGAGGACTTTAAAATGACTGACAAGGATAGTTCTGAATCCTATTAAAAAAAACCGAACATTGTCCTCTGTTTTTAAGCTTAGCCCTTGAGAATGCTTATTATGGGTCGTGGGAACTAGAGCTAATAGGCTGGCTTAGCCTTCTCACACAAATGCTGGAAAATTAGTTTGAATGGATTGGTGGTAGCATCTTCCCCAATAAAGACCAATATATTTAATCTCAGGCAGAGCAGATGCTTGGGCTGGCAGCCTACTTGCCCATTATACCTGGTGTTGAAGGAGTTTTAGATGGTCTAGCAGTTCATTCAGCTTCATTTCCTGCTCAGTCGTGGTCTTCTGGAACTGCCTCTTTTCCTTTTCTGAATTTTCAAGCTTCTTCCGGGTCTCAGAGAGTTCCAATGTCAGCTCCTCTATCCGCTTCCTAAAGCAAAATGGCGACAAGAGGAAGACAGACTCCAGGGTCTGCGTTAGCAGATTGTGAGCCAGCTGCACGGGGCTTGCTACCTCAGTCCCAGGCAGCTGCTGCCGAGTCCAGACCCGCTCGCCAGAGACAGAGCCTCTCCCTGGAAGTGAGACAGTGGTACCTGTTGGGAGCGAGTTCCTCTCCAGCCATCAAGGAATCCTTCTGCAGCTTCTGAAGTTCTCTCTGCAGCTCCTGGATGGTCTCTGTCTTCTGCTTCTCCAGGAAAAGGTAGCTTTGCAGTTTCCTCTGCGCATCCTCCAGGTTATTCTTTGCCAGAAGGGTCTCTTCTTTGTACTGGGAGGCTTGCTGAGCTACAGAACCCAGCAGACAAGCCAGGCACATGTGTGTGGGAGAAGGGATATGCATGCGTGAAGATCTGACTCTCAGATAAGACCAGTTAAAAAGACTGTTCCTTCAATTTGTGACCTATTTCAATTTACAATCTGTTCTTGTTTCTCTCCATCTCATTATCACTCCTAAGGAGCTCTGTTAAGTCATCTGTCTTCAGCTATCCCCCAGCTATAGACTGCTTCTGGACTAAAGTTAAACAAATCAATATAAATTGCTCAGTATCTCTTATGTGACTCATCCTGTCGTTAGGGACAAATCCTGACCCTAATGGAGTTTAGAGTCTCGTGAGGGAGACATAACCAGCCCACGTGACCTAGAAAACCCAGTCATGTGAACTGTGCACTCACCGTGAACTCCTGTGAAACAAGATCAGTGTGGGTGAGAACAGTTGGGGATGGACTTACGGAAGGACAGAGATGCTGCTGGGCCTGGGAATAAGGAGGAGGAAGGGAATTCCAGAGGGGGGAAGCATTCGAGCAAATGCATAGGAATGGAATGTGGGAGGCAAGTGGGAAGAGGATGGGAAGAGATTGGTTTGACTGGGAAGGACAGTGGGAAGGAGTGCTGGAAGACTGCTGAGTGAGTGCATGGACAGGAGTGGGCTTTGGAAGATTCTGAAAGCCAGAGAGTGTCGGAGGCAGGCCACTGGCCAGGGCGGCCTCCGCCATTAAAAGATGGTGCCTGGCTAGTTGCCAGGTTAGGATTGCCTCGTGAGACTAAGCGGAACGCCCAGAGAGGAAGTAAACAGCATTGGTTGCTAGCGAAGTCGTTCGTTTACGTGCACAGCCTGATTTGCTCCTTTCTGTACCCTGCTCGCTGATTGGTCATGTAAGCGTATGTAAGTGTGTAGACTTGCGGAAATAAAGAGAGAGAAGATGCATCCGAACTGGGGCGTCTTGTCATCCTTGCGGGTCGAGGGCGACAAGAGAGAAATGTTTAGAGTTAAGTTAGTGGGTTCTTGAGCAGAGACTTGGCAAAAAGATTATTATAGGAAAATTGAAATGTATTAAAAGGAGAAGGACTTCCTAAAGTTTCTATTATTGTTTCTGTTGAAACATCACCTTTGTCTCCATCTTTCCGCCTGGGATGCTGGACGAAAGATGGTGTCAATACAGGAATAATGATATACCTTGGAAGAAGGAGGAGGAATTTCTTTTCTAAGCAGAGAAGAGGAAGTTCAGTTTGGGGAATGCTGGGTTAGAGGGGAAGGTGGATTGCCCAGGTGGAGCTACTCTCTAGGGACAAGAGTGACCACAGGGGGCAAGTAAGGGTTGGGGCTCTAGGTTTTGGAGTTGTTCCAAGAATGAAACTAGAAGGGGGAAGGCAGAGTTTAAGGGATGGATGACTACTGTCAGAAGAGGGAATGAGATTTGTGAAAGAAGAAGGGACTTGTTTGATCTCCAAAGATGGGAAAATGATGTTGAGGGAGGGAGGCCAAGACCACACTCAGACACACACGGTTACAGGAGGGTGGGGAAGGAGACCACGCTATGGACATCTCCCCGCCCCATTGATATGTCACTCACATAACATAACATTAAACACTTTAAAGCATACAGGTCAGTGGTTTCTGCAATACTCACAAAGATGTGCAACCATCACCAGTACCTAATTTCTGATTGTTTTCATCCCCCTGAGGGCAAGTCCATGCCCAGGGAAAGAAGTTATTAATGACCTCTGGCAAAGTAGTTTCAGCAGAGCAGCAAGGACATGATCCGTAGAGCAGGCTAGGCAGGAGAGAATGTGTTGGGAGGCAATAAAGGGGAGAGAAGGTGTCTAAAGGAAGGGAAGAATAAATTGTGTGACGGAGGTCCTGGAGAAGTTGGGGAGGAATGCAGAGCCCAGAAGCAAAGTTCTGAGCCCTGTCCTCCCTGTGATGGCGAAAGGTGAACTTTAGAGGACGCTGCTGGGGAAACAGCAGGCGTGAGTGTTCAGCAGTTCACCTTCCCAGTTAAGGGCGAGTGAAGGAGCTCGGGCGGGTGCTGTGATCCCTGTGAGATGTACCATGAGATCCTGACAAGGTCTGCAGTGAGGAGCGGGGAAAGGAGCAGGAAGTGGCCTTCAGAGAAAGAGGGGGGACTGCTCTAGCCCCGAGCGAGGGTTTGAAGTGTGGTGGGGACACCGTCTGCTGAGGGCCTCACCTGCCAGCTTCTGTTGCTGTTGGGCATCTTCGAGATTGTCCTTCAGCTTCTGGATCTCAGCTCGCAGGGCCCCACACTCTGCCCTGGACTTATCCTGCTTTGCTTCCTGGATGGTGCTTTCAAGTTCTGTTGTCATTCGTTGCTGCTTCTCCAACTCCATCTCCTTTTTCATGAGGCTGTTCTGAACCTGTGACAGTTCTTTCTCGAGCTCATGCAACATTTCATCTTTCTCTTGGAGGAGCTGAGGAAAGCAAAGGGTGACCACTGATAGAGGCCTGAGCAGCTCCCCAAGGAAGATGGGTACAGATTATCTTGAGCCCTCTCCAGCCACCATCTTCTCTGGCCTGGATATCACACAATCTCCAACCTCCACTTCCTGCCTTAAGTCAGTCCATTCCCAACGCAGCAGTCAGAAGGGGCCCTCTGGAAGCCTAAGTCCAATCTTGTTCTGCCTCTCCTCAAAGCCCTCTGCTGGCTCCATGTATTTGGAAAAAGGCCACTATCCTTCCAGCAACCTCCTGGGATGCTCTTGATGGTCTGGTTTGACCTCACCTCCAGCCACCCCTAACTCTCTTGGTTTGAGCTTGTCTCCTAGAATATTCTAAGCAGATTCCCACCTGAGGACTCTCGCCCTTGCTACTCCCTCTGCTTGGAATATTTTTCCTGAAGACCTCTGCCTGGGTAGCTCCCTCACTTCATTCAAATCTCTGCCAAAATGTCACCCTATCACAGAGGCCTTCCCTGACCACCCTGTGTGAAACAGGAACTTATCAGTACCTGGCATTACATTATATATTAGTTTTGTGATTTCTTTATTGTCTGTCTTTCTGTACTAGAATGTGAGCTCCAGAGGAATAAGCATGTTGCATGTGTTATTATATTCTTAATGCCTCGAGTGGTACTTGGCATATCACAGGAGCTCAAAAATACAGGTTGAATGAATATATGAATGACTCAATTGTTTACCCAGACTCCTGGCTGCGTGTGGTCATCTTTCCAGACACTTCCATTTTGACTAATGGATGCCCCCCTGCACTTTCAAATTGGGAGCCTGAATGACCAGCCAGTCAAGCAGTTGGATGATTTCTGCTATCTCTGATAGAAGTGTAGAGTTGGAAGTGCACTGACTGTATAAGCTTGCATTGGTTTTACAACATTTCTGTCCTTACTTCTATTCCTAGGTTTTTCCAGGACGTTGACTTATATTGAGAACTACAGATCTTCTAGGGCATAGTTCCATTAATATTTTCAAACGCCTGTATGCATATTCATAAGGTATTTGTAATTTTATACACTGAAATTCACTTAAAGTTCTTAATAAGAACTACACAATATTTAAAGCATTTCTTTCCACGATCAAGCATAAACAAAAGCATAACAGAACAATGCAAGTGTGTCCCGAACTCTCTACCTTGCAGGCTGGGAAAGTACCTCTTGTAGAGTCAACATATCTATGAAGGTCCCTGGATAATGGTATTTTATTTATTTATTATGTGCTATGAGAGGTCCCAAAGAAGTGCTCAGAACTGCCTCTGGGCCTAAAGCACCTGCAGTCTCATGCTCATGTGTTGTTCCCCCAGGTAATCCCATGGGGTGCAGAGATCCAGAACCTGCCCTGGACCAGGTCTGGCCTCACACCTGTCCTGTTGGCAGTTCTAACCAGAGAGCTCCTCTTGCCTTACCTTGTCTTTCTTCAAGCCCAGCTTCTGGGTCTCTGTGAACTGCATCTGTAGCTCCTGCAGCCGCCTTTGCAGGATGGAAACCTCCTTATCCTTCCTCTCCATATGGGCAGATGTCTCTTCCCGCAGCCCGTGCAAGTCCAGCTCCAGCTTCATCATGTCTATGGCGGGAAGGGACAGAGTGCTCCTTACTCAGAGGAGGGCTCCAGCTTCCTTCTGCCTCTCCCTGCTGCCCCCCACACCCCACCCTCTCTGGGTTTACCCTTCATGATGTTTTTCTTCTGCTCTGACACGGCCTCTAGCTCCATGCGCAAGTCCTTCACTAGGTTCTGATACTCCTCCACATGTAGGCACTGGCTGTCTTTCTGCTCCTGCAAGTGCTTCAGTATCTGGGCAGGTAAGATAGGACCAGGGCAGGATGAGCACATGGGGCAAGAATGCTTTCTAAAATGCCACCTGTCCAGATTTGGCAAATCCAGAGAGACAGAGAGGGGAGAAGTAGGTGCCAGGGACTGAGGGAGGGAGTGGGGGAATGACTGCTCATGCATACAGGGTTTCTTTTCAGAGTAGTAAAAATATTCTGGAATCAGTGGGGATGGTTGCCCAACCTTGTGACTGCTTTAAAACCAATGAATTGTATACTTTACATAGTGAATTTTAGGCTATGTCCATTGTATCTCAATTAAACAAATTAAATTAAATTTAAAAAGGATACATCAGACTTATCACCTTCATGCAGAATGTGTACAAAAGCCACCATTCCTTCTGCCCTACAACAACTGACATTGATGGAACACCTATCATGCGCCAGGCACTGTCTTAGGTGCTGAGGGCCATAGAATAAGAAACACAGAAACAAATATTTGACCCCATGGAACTGACTTCATAGTGGGGTGAGACAGATAAAGAGCATAAGTGGTCACCTGTAGAAAATGTTAACAGTTGATATGTGCTATAGAAGAAACAGGTGCAGTTCCAAACTTTGGCTGTAAAACTGAATACTGCCAGACACATTCACTGGGACTTGGCATATATTACATACAGGATGCTTGTAGCAGGGCCAATCAAGTTCACACAAATATAAACATATGATATAAAAATAAAAAATAAGCAAGAAAACCCAGAATCAAACCCAACGCAACTTGACACCCCCCAGGCACAAATAAGCAAAAGCTCTCCCACCTTTTTAATGTCTTCACAATCTTCTGAGGAACTAGGAGGATGTCTGTGTGTGGCTGTATAGGAAGCAAAGTCTGCTTGTAATTTTATCAAAGCCTCTTCACGCTCTAGAACCTGCAAATGAGTGTGGGTTAGTTATGCTGAATGATCAATGTAATGTGATTATTACTAGTATGATTTTTGGCAGGGTGTTCTTTTTTTCAGCCCAAGTTTGTTATAATACTAAGTAATTCATCACAAACTTCCTGTGGGGTTGCAACAGAGGAGGAATTAGGTTCTCAATCTTACATCAAGTCTCAGTAAGGCATAGACAGTGGTTTGTCTGAGTCTGCCAGTGGCCACATTTTGGACTCCTTCCTGAACCTCTGTGTGTTCCAGCTTATGAGGCAGAATGTTCTCTAAAAGCTGTGATGGAAAGACATCTAATCTATCAGAGGATGGGATTCAAAATTCAAGTATTAAAGAAGGAAGTTTTTATGGAATGCATGGATGTGTATGTACTTAAGAAAATTAAAAATTATGAAATTTTTGTTCTTGGTTTAAAATAATTCAAACAAAACACAAGCATCAAAAAAATAAGTGAAATCTCTCCACTTACTCTCCACTCTCATTTCTAGTAAGGGGTGGTGAGCACTATAGGCAATTTACGGTATGTACTTCTATATTATAAACAAAGACTTTAAAAAATGAAAGTGGAATTGAACTCTACATGGGATTTTGCAACCTTTTCTCAACAATAGCTCACAACCCCATTTAATTCTTATAGTCTGCTGAATCCTTTTTCTTGGCCGCATATCATTCTACAATATGTAGAATGTTTCTGTTTCTTTAACCATTTTTTTTTAAAATCTATTCAACCATTTCTCTATTGATGAGCACTTAAGTTGTTGTGATAGATTTGAAGTCTCTTTAGAATCTCAAACTTAGTGTGGTTTGGGGGCATGTAACCACAGAGATGACGAACAAAAGGTAGGGGCAAGTCTATATAAGACATTTGAGCAATCTTGCTGACAGAAATAACTTTAGGTGACTCTTTTTCCCTCCTTTGTTTCTTCATGGGTTTATTTTTGGTCTCTCAGAAAAATATTCTAGAAGTCACTTACCAAAGCATTGCTGCAGGCTAATTTATTTCGAAGTTCCTGGATTAGATCATCCTGTTCAGAGACCTTTTGCCAGACTTCAGACAGTCGTTTCAGGGTCTCCTGATGCTCTTGAATCATGCAGGAAGATGTGTATATACGCACTTTTGAATGGTCACCCTTATTCTCAGTCTCCTGGGATATTCGGAAATAATGAGTTGGTTTTGTTCATACTATTTGAGTTAACTTCAGAATGCCATGTGCATGGAAAATCTCTTAGATCTACATTCTGAAAGTTCACGTTCACATATGTGAATCACAGCTTTCTTACTAAAAGAAAAAATTAACAAGTCCATATGCATGGTTGAAAGTTCAAAGAGTTCACAAGAGAATATACTGTAAAGTTAGTCTTCCTCCCTCTTGACCCTCCATGACTCAAGTCCTCTCCTCTGTGACAGTCTATGTTACCATTTTGGGGGGTATCCTTCCAAAGATATTTTATGCATCTTTGTATATGCATATATGTATATATATACATATATGTATGTATATATATACATATGTATATAACCCTCTATTTTTTCCCCTGCACAAATTAAACTCTTCTAAAACGCTATTCTAACATTATGTTTGCACTTGACAATTTATTTAGGATATTTTCCATATTGTCACTTTTATATTTATCTGATTTTTCTTTTAAAATTAATATCAAATTTCACAAGTAATATATATATGATCTATCTAAAACAGTATAACATTGTGGGCAAGTCTAAATTTCTCTTTGACTGAACTACCTTTAATCCCATACTTGCTGTATTTTCCAGAGATGAGAATTTGTGCGCATACTTCTAGAACTTTATCTATACACTTACATACATAATAAGGAATTTGTAGAATACAGATGGTATTATGTTGGCCTTTTAAAATATAAAAATAGATCTTTTTCACTCAAAAAGATGTATTAGAAATATATCCAGGTTAGTATATGTACTTCTAGCTATTTTAAATTGCTTTTCAATGGGTTTATCTAATTTCTTATTGATGGGAATATCAATTGTTTCCAAGTTTGTTTTCTAAAATGAAGTTGAAATGAATATTTTTGCACGTAAGTCTTTGAGTACTTATTCTGGTATATGTTTGGATTAAATTCTTAAAGTGGGGGGGGTGCCTGGGTGGCTCAGTGGGTTAAAGATGCTGCCTTTGTCTCAGATTGTAGTCCCAGGGTCCTGGGATTGAGCCCCGCATCAGGCTTTCTGCTCAGCAGGGAGCCTGCTTCCCCCTCTCTCTTTGTCTGCCTCTCTGCCTACTTGTGATCTCTCTCTGTCAAATAAATAAATAAAATCTTTTAAAAAAATTCATGAAGTAGGACTGCTAAGACATATTTAAAATTTTGGTAGATAGCACACCATTATCCTTCAAGAAATTATACCAATTGACATTCCCATTAGCATGAGTATGCCCATTTTCCTAGAACCGTTTAAAAAATTTCTTTCTCAAAAAAAAAAAATGTCTTTCTTGGGAGAAAAACCATGAGAGACTCTTAATCTCACAAAAGAAACTGAGGGTTGCTGGGAGAAGGGAGGTAGGGAGAGGGTGGTTGGGTTATGGACACTGGGGAAGGTATGTGCTATGGTGAGTGCTGTGAAGTGTGTAAAACTGGCAATTTACAGACCTGTATACCTGGGGCTAATAACACATTATATGTTAATAAAAAAATTTTAAAAATGTCTTTCTCTAGGTCATCTGAAATCATGTATGAGGGTTACTACATGCACATGGGTCTGCACCAACAATGAAGTGAACTGATTTAGATAGCCAGAAAAGAGGAAAGAGTTACAGTTTGGAGAGTAGATCTTTCCCATTAAACTTGTGTCCTTAATTGGGCTTTTCCAGGCAAAGTTAGAAATAGTTTATGTTCACTTAGCATGAAAGCTACCCAGAGCAAGCTGTAGAAGGGTCAGAGAGAAATCTAAAACTGACCATAAATAATATTCTTATAAGTAAGTTAGTGTGTAAGTGGGCAAAAGAATGGAAAATGACAGAAAAGTTAAGGAACAAGAAGATGATATCTAGAGGTCCAATGTCTTCTTTTAAAAGATTTTATTTATTTATTTGATATAAAGATAGGGAAGAGAGAGCACAAGTAAGCAGAGGAAGAGGGAGAAGAGGGCTCCCTGCTGAGCAGAGAGCCCAACGCTGGGCTCAATCCCACAACCCCAGGGATCATGACCTGAGCTGAAGGCAGATGCTTATCCAACTGAGCCACCCAGGTGCCCTTACAGGTCCAATGTTTTAATACCACAGGATGAAAAATAGAAATTAATTTTAAAGTAATAGAAGAAAAATTCCCTGGGTTGAAGAAATTATCGATCTTCAGATTAAAAGTGTCGGTTAAATGTTGAGAGGCTTAATAAAAAATAAACTAAGAAACCTTGAGTCTAAAACCCTCCAGAATTCCAAGAAATAAAACTGGCAACTTACAAAAATGAGAAACATCAAAATCTAACAATTCCTCTTTAATACTGGATGGTACAAGACAATGTAGCAATAATTTCAAAGAGTTAAAGGAAGGTGTTCCTGAAAGTTTATATACCCAGCCAAACTAGCAATTAGGAATGAAGACATGATCTTTTTCAGACATGTAAATACTGAGAAACCTAGCCACTCACAATTGTTTCTGGAAGAATGAATAAACAAAAGTCCAAGAATTTAGAAGTGTTGGAGTATATTGCTTAAGTAATGATTAAAAATTGGTTTTATTTGTAATCTTAAAGAAATGCATACTTTATATGTTATATAAACAGTTTCAGAGATTAAAAGAGAAATAAAAACCTTCTAACTCATTTATCTTAGGGAAGCATAATCCAGAAACCAATACGAGATGAGAGCACAAGGATTTGAGTAAGCAAACTAATCTCATTTCTGAAAAAAAGATACAAAAAATAAAACTTTAAGCAATTTAGTATAACAGTTTATTGTAATATAATGATATATTGTTATTATTAAAATAAAGTAAAATAATAAATAAAATAAAATAATATATCACAATCAAGTAAAGTTAATTTCAGGAACATAGAGATTGTCCTATAAATGAAAATCTATTAATGTAATTCACTTCATTAAAGGGAAAACCTCTATGACAACCTTGATAGCTGCTAACAAAAACATCTGATGAAGTTGAACATTCATTCCTGACAAAAATTCTCAATGAACTACATATAGACAGTCACGCTTCCACTTGAAAGAGAGTAATAACAAGCATCCAAGAACAAACATACTTATTAGTGAAATAATAGAACCATTTGCTTTAAAATGAGAAACAAGGCAAGGATGTTATAATTCAGCATTGTTCTGGGGTGTCCTGGTCAATGCAATAAGATGCAAAATAAGTTGTATGATTATTGAGAAGGAAAGCAATTTAGAAATACCAAGCAGTCCACTGAAAATCTGGTCAGAGAGCTTAATAAGGTGATTGAACAAGAGTTTTCCTATACCTCAGAAATAGTTAATAAAATTAAATGTATACAATCTCATTCACAAAATCAGTAACAACTATAACATATCTAGGAGTAAACTTAGCAAGAAATATGTGAAATCTATAAAGAAAAGTATAAAATCCTATTAAAGGGTGCCTAAGAAAACTTAAATAAAAGTAGAAGCATGTCATGTCCCATAGAATATGCTAATTCCCCCAAATTAATATATAATTTGAAAGTAAATGAACATAAATCTAAATTTCGCCAAGAAATATTTGGAAGTCAAGAACAGGGAAGGAGGACCTACTTTGAAGGAGCTATCAAAACCTATCAGTTAAAGTCACTAAAAACTGTGATCTTGGTGCAAAAACTGGCAAATAGATCAAAAGAAGAGAGTTCAGAAAGAACCACATGTACATGGGGATCAGCATATATACTGAGTTGGCAATTCAAATCAGCGGGGAAAGTGTTCAACAAATAGAAGTGGGACTGCTGGAGACACCTTTTGGTAAACATAAATTATGTGTATCTATAGCTATATATCTACATATATATATAGGCTATCTATCTATCTAGCTATCATCTATCATCTGACTATCTAATCTATCTATTCATCCATCCATATCAATTCCAAATGGACTAAAGATAAAAATGTAGAAATACCAAAATATAAAAGTGCTAAAAAAATGAGGTAAACTTTTGTAATCTTGGGGGGTAGAGAAGGCCTTCCTAAGCAAGAAATAAAACCTAAGGGCCCCTGGGTAGTTCAGTCGGTTGGCTGTCTGACTCTTGATATTGGTTTGGGTCATGATCTTGAGGTCATGAGATCCAGCTGTCAGGCTCTGTGCTCAGTGGGGAGTCTGATTGGGATTCTCTCCCTCTGCCTTTGCCTTTGGCCCTCTCCTGCTCTCTTTCTCTCTCAAATACATAAATCAATCTTAAAAAAAAAAAGGAAAAAGCCCTCAAAATCTATAAAGGAGGACTGAAAGACTTAACTCCATAAAAATTAAAAAATTTCTGGGGCACCTGGGTGGCTCAGTGGGTTAAGCCGCCTGCCTTTGGCTCAGGTCATGATCTCAGGGTCCTGGGATCGAGTCCCGCATCGGGCTCTCTGCTCAGCGGGGAGCCTGCTTCCTCCTCTCTCTCTCTCTGCCTGCCTCTCTGCCTACTTGTGATCTCTCTGTCAAATAAATAAAATCTTTAAAAAAAAAAGTTAAAAAACTTCTGGATGGTGACAAATACCATTAATAAAGTAAAATGAAAAGTTACAAACTGGGAGAAGATACCTGTAACATACGTAGTAAAGCATTATTACCTGTAATATTAATTAAGACACTCCTATAAGTCAATACAAAAAACACTAAATACCCAATATAAAAACTGGTTAAGGATTTAAACAAGTAATTCATTCAAGCCGAAATCCACCTGACTGATACACTCATGAACAGTGCTCAATACTTTGTTAGTGTGGGGGGCACTGTGATGTGTCCCCTTCAGCAATGAAGGACTTACTCCCCCAGCTGCTGGGAGGGCTTCCCAAGACAACCCTCAGCTCTCAGCCCTTTCTGGGGATTGCCTGGGCTGAAGAAAACTGCTCTGCTCCAAGTCATGCCTCTCCCTAAGGGCAGATCACATCCATAACTGATCAACACGGAGGAAGAAGGCCAGCTCCCTTCTCCCTAATTTGGGACCCCTTTGTATGTCCATCCAGCCCCCAGAGCTTCCACAAGGACTGGCTGAGGCCTTTGTTGGGACTGCATTACAGCTCAATTTCTCCCTCTGCTCCCTGCTTCCTTCTCCTTCTTTTCACAGGTATTGATACCAAGGGCTCTCTCTCTAAAAAATGTACTGCATGTCAATCTGTGTCAGAGTCTGCTTCCTGGGGGAACCCAACCCACAACTGTTAGAATGAAAGGAAATGAAAACTGTAATGAGGAAACTTGTTTTTTGTGTGTGTTTTTTGTTTTTTTTTTTTTTCCCCATGCATCAGTTTAGCACAACTTAAAATGACTAAAAACATACCATGTGAGTGTGGGGAAGCAAGTTCCCTTAATTATTATTGGTAAAAGTGTAAACCGGTAGAAGTATCTTTCATTCAATTTAGAAGTATCTTTTGACATTAAAATAAATGTATTCCTTGACCCAGCAATCCCGCTTCAGGAAATTCTCCCGTAGGAATAAAGATGTCCATTACATCTTGTTTGTAATAGACAAAATAGGTCAGCAGATGGTATAGTCATACCATAGAATACAAGGTAGTTACTAAAATTGTCAAGATATATATTTAAAAAGCAAGGTATAGAACCATATTTATAAAATGACCCATTTATGTAATAAGAAAACCCTAACCATTTATATATGTAACTGTATAATAAAAGACTGAGGAAGATTCCCAACAGATTATTCAAATGATTATCTAAAGGGAAGAAAGTAGGGTAGAGGAGGCTGAAAGCAGACTTTTACATTTAATTTCTGTGATTCTGTCTAGGGAACCTACATTGTTATATTACTTCTGTAATTAAAAAAAGCAATTAAAAGAAAAAAAAAGATTCAGGCATTTTTTCTCTGCTTTTGTTACCTTTCATGGACTTCACCTCCTGTTTGATCCTGAAGTCATGGTTTGCATGAGTCCTGTGACCGAGAAGAGCCCCCCAGCCAGAACCTCATGAGAACATGGAAGATTGGAGAGTCCATTTGGTATTTTGATTTTTGCCTTATTTGAAGTGGTAGCACTTTATATTAAGGAGCCTCAAAATTCTTAGGGAGGAATCTTAAAGGAGATGTGAAGGTTGGAAGTTGAAAGCTGGGGGCTACAAAGTTCAAGGGAAGGAACGACATCTGGTTGGAGGTTTGGGTTTCCCTCAGAGAAAGCAGGGACTGTTACCCGGTGACCACCTGGGAGCAGGTCCACTTGCTGGAGCTCCTAGGCAGAGTGGCCTGGTGTTAGGCCTTACCTGACCGACGATCCCGCTGAGCTCCCCCTCCAACATCTTCACTTGGCACTCCAGTAACTCGATGTTGCTCAGGGAAGTCTGGTATTTATCCCTGTAGAGGCTTAAACTCCTTTCTAGGGAGATGATCTTGTCCCCGGCCAAAGCAAGTTGTTCCTGGGCCAAATGAAGCTTCTCGCCCGTGTTCTCAGTATGATTCCCCATTTCCTCCTCATAGAGAATCACCTGTTGGTAAAGGAATGAAACCGCATTGAACTCATGGAAACATCGAATGAGGAAAGGGTATGGCTACAAGGACCCCACGCAGAGGAGTCTTAGGTCTTCATTAGAAACCTAGAAGTACGGAATAGGCCCAGCACAGATGTAAAAGCTACAATATATAATATCAGAATGTTAATGATTAGAAATTAAAACATAAAGATCGTCCGATTCGGACGGTAAGCTTCCTGAAGGCGGGGACCACTGTCTATTTCGCATCTGTCTGGCATGCAGTGAAAAAGTCAATAAGGACTTGTTAGTTGCTTAGCGGGAATGAGTCTGTATAGCTCCATTTTTTTTTTTTAAAGGCTTGAAATGCCCACGTTCTTTCCTTCCTAGGTATTCTCTAGAGATCTAATTTAGAAAATGTGGAGCCCCTCGTGCACACAGCAAGTTCCTAAGAGATTGAGGGGGAACAACCCCAAGTTCCTCTGGGACTTGGATGGTTCTTATTTAGCCTGTGTTCTCTTCCCAATCTTCAGCTAATCGATTGATTAGTTGACAACAGACAGTTATTTATTGAGCGCTCTTAAACAATGTCTTGGTGTGCTGGAGGATATATACCTATTAGACACAGGCTCCTCCCTCAAAGAGTTTACAAACTCTTTAATTTGGGGGAGGTATGATTTATAATCGGCAAATAACTATATATAGCTCACTATGGTCAACCGAATGGCCAGATTTACATGTACTGAAGGAGTTAAGAGCAGGAGAGTCATCAGGAACGTTTCATTTTGGTTCAAATAGTTCACTGTTGAATTGGATAGAACTCGTTCCATCGGTTCTAAGCTAATTATGCTTGCTGCCTGCCATCTGAAGTTCCTCGTAGGAAGAGGTCATTTAGTTCGAGGTGTTGATCAGAAAAGGGGAAGACAGAAAGAATATTTTATATTCAAATGTTTATAACAGAAGCTATCAGTGACTCTCTCACATTCTGAAGGCATTCACCGTTCCTTTGAATGCTAAACCCATTCCAACCACAAGCATCTTCAACTCTTTGCCTGAGGGATGCTCTGGCCTCAGGAGCCCACTCCCGCAGAGGAGCAAGACAAGGCAGGTTACCAGTATGGGGGAGTTAATACCCCCAGGAGCAGCCTTCAAGCAATGACTGGGTGGTGAGTTGGGATCACTGTGAGGCATGCTCTACACTACCTCCCCCAGTTCTCCAGAGGGGCTGAATCCGAGGTGCCCATGGTAGTGATCTTAATACTGATTTTCTTTATAGGGTTCCTGTCTTTCTTTGACTCACTTCTCCACTCTCTCTCTGGGATCACCTCTTGAATTGACTACTTTACATTCATCGACTTGTCTTAGGCTCTGCTGTTGGGAAATTCAGCCTTACACAGAAGCCTGATGCTGCTGTGCAACCAAGTATTTGGGGAAAATTGGCAGAATGCCTAGAGTAATTTTTTCCAATGTTTTCCCAGCTTGAGATCATTTTCAGTGACTGCTATTTACCAGATCCCACATCAATTATCCCCCTCCTCCTTAGTAGTTGAGACTTGACTTCATTTGGGACAGCAGTGCATGTCACTGAAATACATTTCCTTGGCTTCCTAAGAACTAGCTGTAAGCCACGTGACTAACTCTGGCCAACGATACATAAATGAAAGTATTGTGTGGGACTTCTGAAAAGTGTCCTTAAAAGAGAAGAGCGTGTCTTTTTTTCCCCCCACCTCCTTCCCTGCCCTATCCTATTTGGAACAATAAGTGATGGCTGGAGCTCTAGCAGCCACCTTAGGAGATCTAGAAAATGGAAGTTTTGAACTGATGATGGTAGACCGAAAAGGGAGGACCCTAGGTACTTGATGACACATGCAGTTCCTGTAACATTCCTAGACCACCTATCTCCATCCTTCTTCTATATGTCAGAGAAATAAACTATCTAAAGCCACTATTACCTTGGGGTTTTCTGTTACATGCAGCCAAATGGAATACAAGCTAATTCAGGGTTGCTCTATCCAAGCTGGACTCTTGTTTTAAGAACTGGTCAGTTTTAGCCCAACCCTGCTTTAGTTTTATTTAACTATGGTTTATGTTCATAGACTTTGCCCTCAATTATACTTTGTAGGATAGCTTTTCTCTGTTTCTTTCCCTTCCAATCCTTTTCAGCAAATTCTCATAACATTCCCTTTTTAAAAAATTCTACATTCTGTAAGTCCTCAAAAAGCCCCTGGAATTACTCCTTAAGCAACAGCACCATCTTGGACAGTCCTTGGAATTTTATCTCTAAAGGCAAAGAAGAAAATGCTCAGGGAAGCTGTCTGTCTCACTCCTTAGAGCCCATAGTTTCACTGCTGCTAGTGCTACCATTGCTCAACTGGTTTAAATTCTATAGTTTTGGTCTTTGGAATTTACTCGGAATTCCACAAGGATTCTCTTTCTGGTTTAAAAAAAATACTATCTTGGGACATGAATGGAAATGAATGTTCAGAATATACTTGAGTCTATATGATCTAAAACTCCAGCCTGAAAAAAAATGACCAATCTGGTACTCTCAGTGATTGACTCAGACTCAATGTCTGGTTATCTTATCAGCTATCCAAATGCTAGGAATTTTTATATTATCAAAATCTGGTTTTTCTAAAAATGGTTCATTTAATAGACTTTATACGTTTTTTATAACCCTCAGAGACCTAGAGTCTTTTGCATTTAAATTGCAATGATAATAGGATGGAAATGATGGACCTATAAGCAATACCCCCCCCCAACACACACACATCACATCACATGTCCCAGGTACACTGATACCGGAGCTCTCACCCAATTATGCCATTTTCTTTAGTTTTCTCTGTTCAGCTTCAATAAGATTAAGAGTTAAAGAGGGGAAGTTGATAAAACCTGCTCAAGATGTTGAGAAGCTCTCTCCTGTAAGGCCAGTGTCTGCTTTCTAGTAGGTATGGCCTGATTTCAGTGGGTACCTGGGCTCAGGAGACATTTCCATAGTTATTCTATCTATACCTCATCTTCTTTCAGTTTGCAGTGATGGTGGAGAAGAACCAGGTCAGAAGTCTGCTTCTCTAGGACAGACTGATACTGCAGGAGGGAACAGTAAGAAGTCTGCAGCTCCTCTGTGCGGAACTCCAGTTCTTGCTGAAGGGCTAGCAATTTTTTCTTGAGTTGTTGGAGTTGTCTCAGATGGCACTGTTTACTGGGCTCAAACTCCATCCGCGACTCCTGGAATGCTAATGCTTGTTTCTTATTCTGCAATTGAGATAGAATATATCGGGAGAAATACCTTTAGGTTGTCATTTTGTCAAAGAATACATTCATTCTTTGATTTTTTTTCATTTGTTCCACCATTGACATCCATCTCTCCGTCCTTTCATCCACACGCATTTGGTAAACCTTTCACTCTATCTACGCTGAAACATCATTTTGTATTTCTATCCTATAAGGAGGACTTGAAAGAAGAAAAAAAATCCTACTTCTTTCCTACGAGTTAGAGGTTAAAAGTTTATACACTCATATTACTCAGGCCAGAAGAAAAAACATACACCTAAAGGACCTAGAAAGTAACATAAAAATACACACAATAATGTGATTTTTTTTTTTGTCTTCACATTTAAAGATAACCCAATTGATCTAGAACACAATGGAATTCTGTTCAGTTTTTGGGCTAAAATTGATTTACACTCAGATAAAAGGGCAAACTCTTGGGTGGGCTCTTGGGGAAACAGCTTTCTGGAGTGCTGGCCAATGGGAGGCAGAGATTATTCAGGCACATTGACTCTGTTGTCTCCTCCTGAAGGAAGATGTGACCTTATAGATGCTGTGTGTGTGTGTGTGTGTGAGAGAGAGAGAGAGAGAGAGAGAGAAAGAGAGAGAGAAACAGGGAGATCTCTTCCTGCCAATCCACAATCAGGTTGAAATGCTGCTAGACCCATCTTATATTTTCATTCATTCACTCAATAAACATATGTTGAGCACCTACTTTGTATCAGGTACGCTGTGGGTAGGATACATCCCTGAGTTGTTTATTTCAGTACAGGCGAGGTCTTTGCACTGAAGTTCCTATATTTTCTTGCCCAATAATCTCTGATGACATGTGAAAGAGAGGTGGATGAAGAGGGTGGCCCATGGGCATTCCTTAACTCCCTTCTCTGTTTATAATCCTCCTACCTATTATGTAAAATCCTGTCCAATTTTTGCTCTCCTTCCTCTTTTCCCTGCAAAGCCATCTTTGCACCAATACCATAGACTTTATTGGCATGTCTTTACTATGGCATTTCACATTCTGCTTTGCATTATAGTGACCTCTGTGTATCTTATCTTCTATTAGATTATAAGCCCTGGGAGGGCAGGGGCCATGTCTGCTTCTATAGGACCTAGACTAAAGGTTTATATATAGTTAGGTATTGAAGGAAAGTAGGAAATTAAATAGAGACTAGGCAATCTCACTGGTTCCCCAAAATTGGAACTTGTGGCCTTGGCCTCATTAACAGAGTACTTTCAAACTTTCTAAAAATTAACTTTTTTTTTTTAACAGTTTTAGTGAAGTAAATTTGTATATCACAAAATTGAACCACTCTAAGTATATTGTTCAATGATTTATAGAAAATTTATGGAGTTGTGCAACCATTGTTAGAAACTGGTTTTAGAACTTTTCCATAACCTCAAAAAATTCCATCTTGCCCATTTGTCACTCTTGTTCCTACCCCAGCTCCAGGCAACCACTAATCTCTTAGAGTCTTTCTGCCTCTATGGATTTGCCCTTTCCAGACATATCATATAAATTGAATTGTATAATATGTCATCTTTTGTGTCTGGCTTCTTTCACTTAGCATAATGTTTTAAGGTTCATCCAAGCTATAGCAAGAATCAGTATTTTCTTCTTTTTTATTACTGAATAGTACGAATATACCATATTTTGTTTATCTGTTCACCAGCTGATGAACACTTGGATTGTTTCAGTTTTTGGCTATCATGAATATTGCGGCTATGAGGATTAACATAGTAGCCATGTATGGATGGGATATTTTCCTTTATTTTTTAATTTATTTATTTGACAGAGAGAGATCACAGTAGGCAGAGAGGCAGGCAGAGAGAGAGGAGGAAGCAGGCTCCCTGATGAGCAGACAGCCCAATGCGGGGCTCGATCCCAAGACCCTGGAATCATGACCTGAGCCGAAGGCAGAGGCTTTAACCCACTGAGCCACCCAGGGGCCCCTGGGATATTTTCCTTTAATTAATTTGTTTAGCAAATATTATGGTGCCCCTAGTATGTGTCAAGCACTGTAGTAGGTAATGGGGATATAGAAGTATATAAAACAGACAGAATCCTTGCCTTCATGAGTTTGTATCTATGCGGAGGGGGGAGGCAGCAAGTTAAATAATTATGTAGCAAATTAAAAGGAAAAAGTGCTATGGAGGAGCGTAAAGCAGGGGAAAGAGATGAAGAATGCTTGCATGGAGGCAGCTGTAATACTGAATTAAGTATTTTCATGGGACCACATTGAGAAGATGACATTCGGGCAAAGACTTGAAGGAGGCAGGGAAGGAGCCTGGTGGGGATCCATAGCAGGAACCTTCCTGGGAGAGATAACAGCAAGTGCTAGGGCGTGGGGGGTGTGAGGGGCCTGGTCTTGTCTGAGGAGCCACGTTATTCTGGCTGGAGCGGAGAGAGGAAAGGGGAGAGTGGTGCCAGATGAGGGGAGCACAGAAAGGGAGCTCAACTCCTTTAGGGCCATGTAGGCCATTCTAAAGAACTGAACTTCTCCTTTCAGTGAGGTAAAAGGACATTGGAGGGGAGTGAACAGACAAGTGAAATGATGTCCTTTAGGTGTTACAAAGTACACACCGGCTATGCTACTGAAAGGCAGCTGTAGGGGGGCAAAGGTGAAAGCAGAGAGACCAGCAAGGAGGCTGCTGCAAGAGTCCAGGCAAGAAGTGATGGTGGCATGGACCAAGTTGGAAGTTGGGAGAAATGGCCGGATCATGGATATATTTTGAAAGCAGGTCTCATGGGATTGGCTGCTGTGTTAGATGTGGGATGGTAGGGAATGATGGTTATCCAAGGCAGGATGACTCCAAAATTTTGGTCTGAGTAAATGAAGATAGAGTCTTTAGGAGAGTAATTCTGTTAGAGCTTGGACTGAAAAGAGGGGAAAATCTCTGGGGAGAGAGAGTGGGAGTGGCTCACTTAAGATAAGCGAGGCTCAGCAGAGCTCAGGACCAGAAAGACAACAGCTGATTGTGTCAGTTCATTCTGAATGAGAAGACTGAAAATGGACCACGGTGGTCACCAACAAGAAATCCTAGGCAAAGAGAAGCTGAACTCTTGGCCTGAATATCTGGTGTATGTGGCTGGAGGGAAGTTTTTTTTTTTTTTTAAACATATAATGTATTATTTGTTTCAGGCGTACAGGTCTATGATGCATCAGTCTTACACAATTCACGGCACTCACGATAGCACACACCCTCCCCAATATCCATCACCCCACCCCCCCATCCCTCCCACCCCCCCTCCACTCCAGCAGCGCTCAGTTTGTTTCCTGAGATTAAGAGTCTCTTACGGTTTGTCTCCCTCTCTGGTTTCATCTTGTTTCATTTCTCCCTCCCTTCCCCTGTGGTCCTCTGTCTTGTTTCTCAAATTCCTCATATCAGTAAGATCATACAATAATTGTCTTTCTCTGATTGATGGAAGCTAATGATATTTCTTTCTTAAACAATGCTGATTTTTGTATTTGTGTAGCTGTAATTGCCAACATTTATATTACATGTTTTTAGTTAAATGTTCTCGTTCTTTTCAACATAAGAGTGTTGTTATTCTCACAACTCATCCGTGAAGGGACTTGGGAGGGGCGTTTGTGTGGGTGTTCATGCACACAGTTGTGTATAGGGGATGTTCTTAACAGCCCAAGTCTTCTGACTATACAGGTAAGATGAGAGGTGGGAAAAAACTATTAGGAAAAAAACATGGTTAAGAATAAATACCTAATAAGTATTAGGTGGTCCTAATAAGGCTAGGACTAAAGCAAAGGAGTGAATGTCATGGGGTAGGGCTAATTCAGAGGACTTTATTTTAATGAAGCAGATATCCAATAAAATCCTTACCAAATTATGCTTAAATTCTGTTTTTCTTGGGTTTGTGGAAGTTGACTTGATCTCTGACAATTAAGAAACTGGATTCTTGGTCCCTCAAGGACTTGTGTGTGACTGATGATTTGGACCCGCCTCTCCACTGATGGACAGTCATCAGTTGAAAACTAAATGTGGTCTCTTCATTGTTCATTCTTTCTTAGCTTCACCTTATTTTCATATCCCTGTTTTCTCTTCATTATACAAAAGAATGAAAGAAGAGCTTTTTTTTTTTGAAAACCCCTTTCTTTAGGGCTTCCCCTCTAGTATGTGGTAGGTACATCATCTGTTCTTAGGTGTGTTTGTAATTGTTCTTTGCTTAAAAGACACATGTCTTTTCCTATGTGTATAAAGCTTAGTGACCTGTCAGTGATACTGTGAACTGCTTATAACTTCTCTTCCCCAGAAGTTATGATGAATATTTTGGGTTTAATTTTGGTTTGAGGTAACATGATAGACCAGCCAGATGATGAGAGTTCATCCAAATCTTCCAGTACAGGGCAAACACAGCACCTAACCAAATCTGTCTGGTTATAAAGATTCAAGAAGTGCTCACATATGCAGAGAAACTAGAGTTTCCTTGGATGAGAATTTTAAACATTTGTACACTATAGATACCTGTGAGTTTAGAGAAACCAAGTTTCAAAGTCTTGGAGAAATTCTTAGACTTATTTGAGACCTATTAATTTCTACTTGTTTCTTGCTAAGTACTCAAAAGATTCTTTTTCTTAATTGTAAATGAATAGAAAATGACATGCTATGGATTAAACCTACATTTCATTCATATATATGTGCCAGAGAGCACTGTGATAAAGGCATCAGTACATTTCCTATTATTTCTTTGTCTCCCTTTTTAAAAGTTTTCTTTCCAAGGAAGACAGACATTTTATTAGATTCTACTTTGACCTTTAAACTGAGATTTGGAGAAAATGAGCAAGTTGGAAGTAATCTTCCAGAAGTGAGGTTAGTTCTTGAAGTTACCATCCAGAGATGGACTTGATTCTGGAGGCTGGCCCATCTTGTTTCTCAGATAAATTTCTCTCCAGGCCTGAATTGTCTTAAAGGATGGAGAGCACTGGCCACAAGTAGGAACTTGTTCTCATATTTAGTCAATTTTTTGGCCATACTTATGGTCAAAGAGATTATAGCTATTGCTCTTTCCTTGCCTATGTGGCTACTTGATCACAGAAGGAAATTAATTGGCCTGGCATGATTTGCCTTTTGAGAAGTCACTTTGGTTTCTACCCAATACTTTGCGCTTTTCAAGTTGATGCTAATTGATTGATGTTAAGTTCTATATTTTCCCCGATATTGAAGTTAAGCTGACAGGTCTATAATTACCAGGATTGTCCTTTTTCCCTTTTTAAAAAGATGAGCACTTCATTTACCCTTTTTCAGTCTACAGGGACTTTCTTTATCCTCTTGAGTTCTCAAAAATAATCGCTAGCAGCTATGTAATAACACCTGCCAATTCCTTAAGTACTCTTCAAAGTATGTCATCAGGTCCTGCTGATTTGCCTAAAGCCGGCTTTTCAAAATACTTTTTAACCATTTTATTCCCTATTCTAGTTTGTGCTAATTCTCTTCTGTCTCAGATTGGCATTGCTCTGGTAACTGGATCCCTGCTGATTTTCCCCCTTCATTTAAGAACTGAAAGTCTCATCATTCCCCAGTCATTGTCATGAACTTCTTTCCCTATCTTTGAGGTGTTAGGTGAGATATTTTCCCTGTAACCCTGGTTTAGCCTTTTACCACTAGATAGGTTTATCAGTTACTTTTTACATTCTCTACCAAGTACTTTTTTTATATTGGTAGAGTGTAGAACTAGGTGTTTAAGTGATGTGCATTTCTTTTGGATACATCTTCATCCCTTAGACATTTTTCTCATCTGTGATCTCTTCTTACCAGAGAGTCCCTTTAAGGGGTGGGGGAAAGCTCTTCATTTTGGAATAATTTTAGATTTGCAGAAAAATTGCAAAAGTAGTAGATAGAGTTTCCATATACTCTTCACCTATCTTTCCCTAAGGTTAGTATTTTATGTAATTGTGGTACATTTGTCCTACTAGGAAATTAACATTGGCAGGTTATTATTACCTAAAGTACACCTTCATTTGGAGTTTATCAGTTTTTCCACTAATGTTTGTTTGTTTATTTGTTTCTGTTCTAGGATCCAATCCCAGATCTTCCATTGCACTTAGCAGTTCCATTAAAAAATTTTTTTTCATTTCTAATAACTCAAAGTGATATTTCTGTGTCCTAATTTCCATCAAGGATATATTAACCCATATTTGACCAGTGACTTTTATCTTCAGAAATCAAGCTTCTTTACATAGTTTAATGCTAAGAATAGTGTCCTTCATCTACTTCAAAGATGAGGTTGACAATCTGGGCTGTCCTAAATCTCAGGGTATTCTCCCCAGGCCACCACCAGGGCCAAAGCTGTCTGGGCAATTGCTCAGACAGACCCTTCTTTTTCTAATTTGCTCATTCTTATATTATGATATCTCTGTTGTTCTTTTCTCCTTTCACTCTAATCGAGGCACTCTTTGGTTCCTGGACAGGGCCAGAACTACCGTGGGGCATGTGATGTGCAATTTTTCAGGAGGCATTCCGCCTCAGGGTGGGGCAAGCTCAGGGCTGGCCCATGATGGGGGAGAACCCTGTCAATGCTGAACCCTAGTACTTCATTTGCTTCACCCTCATCTTATCTCTGTTCCTGGGTTTTGGAGCACAACATATTCTTGGTTTACAAGGTTACCCACCCCCTGCCTGCCATCCCTGTATTTACACATAACATCTGATCATAACATCTGATGTAGTCTTTTAATTTTCTCTCCTAACCGTAGTTCTGAACTATGACCTCTGCCTCATTTCTCCATATCCTTGTTAGATATTAGTCAAAAATTTCAGAAAGTCTTGGGTTTCCCCTCTGTTCCCACATTACATTTCCTTGTAGAGGGCAGATCTTGCAGGGATTTTCTGAGTGGATGAGTATAAGTCTACATCTAATTGTGTATTTGTATGCATAGTCTGCAATTTAAATTCTGCACTAAGTGCTAGGAAAAAAAGAGCCTGTTTTAAAGCTTATTTCAAGCTGTTAGACCTTCTTCTGGGCAATTAGAATAATAAAATGCGATTTAATGCCTTTCTCCTTCCAAGTTGCTAGGTACGTTTATAAGCCACATGGCTTTCCCTGACTGGGGGAATAAATAAACTTGGACAGCAATGGTGAAAATATCTTAAAATGTTAATATTTAGAAAGAAGTAAATCATGGTAATATTTTCCCTGAGATCCATTTAGGAAAACCGATGGATTTTCCTGTGTTTGTGACCTCCTGGGAAAAGGACAGTAACACTCAGTAGGATAAGGTGGAATTGCTTTGTTGGTAGCATTTTTAGGGCATTGCAGAAGACCAATCTGTGGTTTCTATAGGGAGGTGGTAAGTCCTGGAAGAACTCTAACAGACACAGTTAAGAGAGACCAGATCCTTGACCACAAATGTGGAAGACAGTGGAATCTTACACAGCAGCCAAGGCTAACTTGGGGGTCTGGTTGACAGGTCTGTGCAACTGGTTCCTGCTTCATGTTTGCCAAAGACTCAAGTCCCTAAAAGGAAATGAAGGCTGCAAGTAAGGCATTCTTCCAAACTCAAAGATTTATGGGGATAAACTTAGTGACCGGTTTAAAGACCCTAGCACTAGAATTTCCAAAGAGAGAAAACCTCCGGCTGACATGAAGTTGCCCCAGCTGATGAACTCCCTAGCCTACAGTTAAGTATTAATCAAAAAAGATGATCGTGCTCCTGTTTACACACGTGCAGGGCAAGTGTTACTGAGTATCTGGGCTCCCACACCTCTGACAAGGGAAGGAGTGTCCAGTAGGAGTTTGCATGGGAAGTGATCTTGGGAAACGGTGGAGAAATGAGACAAGGAAAGGAACGGAGCCTCAGAAGGGCGCGTTATCAAGCTAGTGCCCACGTTGGGCAGCTGACGTAGGATCCTATTGAGGAACACCAGGAAAGAGCATGTGTGGGGTGTTCCATGACTGAGGGGCAAGAGTGATAGGTTATTTAACCACCTCCCCGTCAGTCATTGGTAGAGGACTGCTTTTGCGGGCATCAGTCATTCTGCATTTGAGCTTGACTGGTGACCAGGTTCCTGCATCAAAAGGAACTTGTAGGCCAAGAGCTGCCGATGGGGCAACCAGATCACTGCTGCACTGATGAGCAGTGACACCTCTGAGCAAGTGGGACAGTTGTGATTTCCATGGTTGACTAGAAGTTTGTCTAAAATCCATTAGGAGAAGTTACTCTCCTTACATAACTATGATTTGGTCTTTTCAGGGCCATGGACCTCAGGAGCTGCAAATCCAGGTGTGAAAGGCCAGATAAGGAAAAGACAGGGCCTCAGATGTAGATGACCTTGGAGATAGCTAAATGGAAAAATCTTGAGGGCAGGGATGGGGTTTTTGTGTGTGTATGTGTGTGTGCTGCAGTGTAAGTGTGTTTAATTCTCTCTCATTGCCTGGTCAATCAATGCTCTTGAATGACTAGTGGAAGAATTTTCTGTTATTGCTCCTAAGGGAGCAGAGGTGAAAGTTGAGGGAACAGAAGTGGGTAGCAGCCGCTGAATCCCTTACGTGGTTGTCGCTCATCATCGCCTCCTCCACGCAGAGCTGATTCTCCTGCAAGGTCTTCCCCTGTCTCTTGCAAACATCGTGCAGATTTTTGATGTCAACTTGCAGGCTCAAGAGCTTGTTGTTCAGGCTGCTCACTTCTCTGTCTCTCTCCCCAGCCTGGGCAGTCAGAAAAACAAAAGCATCAATTATAAACTATCAAGAAAATGCTTACTTTCGTTCACTTAACTGGTTGACAGAGACTTTAAATTTGCTGGAAATTTGTCCGTCAACTCTTAGCTGTTATTACTCACCCAGTGTAACATTTACACAGTATCCATTTGCGAGGTGTCTGAGCGCTCTGCATTATTCAGACAATTACTTATTTACATTAATTAATCTTCACCCACTGCTGTGGGGACATCGCAGACACTTCCCCTGTTTTTCAAGAGGAAGTCAGTGCCTAGAATAATTCCAGGCACCTAGCAGACTGTCTATAAATATTAATGGCTCTGCCACCGATGAAATGAACATAGTGAGATGTCAAATGAACCTGTCAGGACTACAGTGAATCAGTGATGGAGTTGATGTCGATTCTGAAGTGTCTTAACTTTCTCTTCTTACCCACTAAACCAAAAGACCTCCCTTCCCTGTAAACCTAGTGCTTGCTTTTCTGTGGAGATGTACACGAAGGAAAATAAAAGCAAAATCACTGATTGCATAAGATAATTTGCCTTTGATTACAAGTGAAAAGATTAGCTAATTACAGGTAGGTCAGAATGGAAATTAATGATCAAGAACAAAATAGAGAGTGTGGCACAGCAATTTGGGTGAGCTGTGGTAAGAAAGTGGATTCGCCATCACAGAAGGATGCCACCTTCCACTCCCAGTGTTCTGGGTGGTAACGGTATGAAAAGAAATTATGAAGAAGCCCTTTGTGAACCTGTCCACTGCCTTAGTCCTATCACTGTGCAGACGCTTCATAACACTCAAGAGGGCAGGTCCTACCACCTCTGAGTTTTAGATGCTGGAGCCGAGGCAGCTGCTTTTATGGTAGATCCTTGCCTTATTATTAGATTAGCCAAAGCAGGCTCTTTGGTGAAGATTCCTGGCATGTATTAAAGAAACACTCCAAGAGAAATCAACAAGGAAGTGGAGGAAAGCAGGACTAGGAAAGAGGGAGAAACCAGTGAGGGCATGATTTCAGACAAAGTCCTGCAGGCAGTAGCTTCAGCCTGATCCCAGAGGGAACTCTGGAGTGAAAGTTACACCTCAGAGCTCGTCTTGATTAGTTGCAAAAGCTGGGCTGTCAGACTCATTATCAGTCAGTCAGTGGCTAAGGGCTGCCTTGTGGGATGTAAGCTCCCAAGGATTTCCAGCTCTCTGCTCTTATGAGGAAAGTGACCCCACTAGCCCAAAGGCAATTCTTCTAAGAGAGTTTCAGGTGCAAAAGTACACAGAAGCCATGGGTGCACAGAAATGGTAAAGTGATCCAAACGACAGTACCCAAGGTCCCCTAGCTGGTTAGCAGCAGAATGAGGAGAGTTCTGCTCTTCTGACCCTATAGCCAATGATCTGCCACCATATTCCACTGATTGCTTTGGCTTCTTAAATATACGAGCTACATAACTCTCATTCCTAGGGGAGCTGGAGACCTGATATGGACATCGTAAATCAAGCCTTACCGGACAGGTCAGTTTAAGAGACCTCTGCACAAGGCCGAGGGGGCCAGAGGATAACCACGAGAATCGGACACCACAATGTCAGAGTATTCGGAATTCAGAAGGTTTCCCAGAAGTGCTGCTGTCTCAGCTGATTTATTTCTTCATTTCCATTTAGTACCTGGATTTTTTTTTTTTTAACCACTTTACAGTTTAATTAGGTTAACGGCATGGCTCTGTCATTAAAAGGATTTCATTATCTCAAAACTCTCTCTCTTCCTCCCGTACCTTGTTCCTCACTTTCAGAAAAATAACAGTGGATGTCAACTGCCCCAAGCATGTAATTACCATTACTACAATTTACCAGGGACTCTCTTAAGAGAATGTGTGTAGAGTAGCTTTAAAAAATGGTGTATGGGCACTGTTTTCTAACTAGAAAACAAAATCCTTGACCTGAAAAGGAGCAGCAGCTTGATACTAGCGCTTTAAATTTCTTTTCTCATTGCTGCCACGCTGGGAATAGGGAATAGAGGCTCTCTGGAGGTTGGGACCCTAGGGATCTCTTCCCTTCTTGCCCCAGGACTCTTCGGCATCTAAGAGCAGATTAGGTGACAATACAATGCCTGTTCTATGGAAGTGTCAAATGTTCTATACTCTTGCCTTACTGCTGAATATATGCATTTTAAAGTGAGGACCATGTCACCAGATTGTTCCATATGGAGCCTGACACACTGTGGACTCATTAACAAAGTAGCAATGATATACAACTTGAGCCTCTCCAACTTAAAAGCTCAATGCCCTCCCTCTGTCAGGCCAATAAAAAACCCTTCTCCCTTCAGTTTTAGATGTCTTCTGAGCAGAAGCCTGCTTGGCCCCATTCTAATGCAGCAACAGGACTTCAGAATTGGATTTTAATGTAGATGATCTCATCTAATTTGGACAGTAGCATTGACTCAGAGTCTCTGAGGCAATTTCTTCATTCAGAAAATAAGAGGCTTGGAATAAATAATTCTTTCTTTGAGGATTCTGTAAACCAATTGAATAACAAATGTGTTTTGTTGGATGTCAAATGAAATTTGCTTTTGAAATCAAAGCCTAACCATTCATTTTAAAAGTCCAGATCATAAAGAGTTTTTAAAAAAATTTATCAGAACAGGTGTGAAAATGTTAGGAGAACAATGAGGTGACTTTCATGCAAAACAAAGTATTTTTTACTGCTGGTAAGAAGAGGATGCGCTCACCTCAGAACTCCAGAGTGTTCTGGAGGCAAGTGTTTCTGAGGTTCCAGTAAACCTAATTTCTTGCTAATATCTTGCACAGAGGTCACTGTACACTATTTCTAATCCTATCTATTTTATGAAGGCTAAATTCCAGGCAGATGCCTTTTGAGTATCAATATGTGGCAGGAATTGATTTAATCCGACATTTCATCAGTCAAAGCTCTGTTACCAGTACTGGGGCATGAGAGGAGCTGAGAGTCATAATACTGACCCTCAGGCACCATCTGATCCTGTCCTAGATCTGAAGTCATTAATGATGGCTGAAATCACAAGCCTCTGCTCCTAGGTGAGTTTTCACTTATGCAAGTGACGCTCTTAGATACCCTAGTTTTGCTTAGATGAGGTTGGGACCTGGTTACTGCTTAAAGGCATGTGACATCAGCAACAGCTACCAAGTGCTGGCAAAGTGGTGAGTGCTCGTACTGTGGTTTCATCATGATAGTTATTGGAAAATAGATTGTTTACTGAAGCAAATTTTCTGTATTGATTCAACGGGTCTTTTTCAAAGAGCATGTCTTCTCGAACATATATTTCCAAGGATAGGAAGAAATTTTGCTCTAGACTTCAAAGTATTGACACATAGTCTTGTCCTTCCTCTTGGAGGAAGCTGATGTTAAATTGAGGCTTGTGACTCACAAGCACTCTCAGAAGTCAAGAGCGTTACAAATTTTTAAGATGGCAGCAGTCCCTCAGGATTTGGTACCTGAACAAGAAAGCTTGGGTGGCAGTTTCCAGGAGTCAACCAACGACACCATAAAAGTCATCATCTGTGGGAAATTATCTTTTTTTTTTTTTTTTTAAATCTGAGGATAAAGGCAAATCTTTAACAAACAATGGAAAACTACTTTTAACCGCTACTACCATTCATTCAGAATGTATCAATTTCTCATGAGAGGTATGTTTTAAAAAGCATAAAACCTTAAAAATCATCATTGCTTCAGGAATCTTTACATTTTACTTATGTAATAAGAGTTTACAGTTATCTATAGTAATTTCAAGCACTGTTATCAATATTACTAACTTGATTTCTGAGTTTACTTTACCATCAATAGAAACATAGCAGTTTTTGATTACTTATAATGGGAGTTAATGGGCACTTATACAAGGTTTTGCCTGTGAGCAAAAATTTTGGAACCAATTTTGTTCATCTAGTGAAGAATGAGTATATTTTATTGTGTTCTAAACTCTTTTAAAAATTGGCATACTGCATAAATATATGGGTTAGGATACACATGGCATACGGCAGTGGTCCGCCACCTCTGGAATACGGGCTGATTTTTATTGGCATTTGGGCAGTTGCTATATACTTTTCTCTATCATATCCTTGGGAGAAATTATTTTACCAGAAAGTAAGCTCCACGAGAACATGGATCTTTCTCTCTTTTGTTCACTGCTTTATCCTCAGCCTCTAGAACAATGCCTGGCACATTGAAGGTGGTCCAAAGATATCAACTGAGTGAAGAAATGCCCTTCTAGAAAATCCATACCTAATCTTTGTTCCCTGCAGAACATGCAGCAAATCCAGGGAAAGAGGTGAAACATCTCTTTTAGAAAGTATTCATCTCTTGATAGGGGGTCTGTTGAAAGCATATGTCATGTGGGACAATCCTATACTACCCTAAACATCCCCCCTTAAATGCTTTTTGGAACAAGTCAGGGAACAGGTAAACACAGCTTGACCAAAATATTAGACTAATTAGAACACTCCATTTCCATATCATTCCAGTTAGAGAGACAATGCTTGCAACAATAGCCACTACTTTTTAAATGCTTCCTACGTCCCAAGAACTAGTGTTTTACATGTGGTATCTTACTTAATCCTCACAGCAAACCTTTGAGAGGGGTGTTAATTATTCATATTTTCTACATAAGGGAAAGGAAGGTCCCAAAGGGTAAGTAACATGCCTGATATTATACTACTATTAGATATGGACCCCAACCCATCCTAGCTCACGTCTGGGCTTTTAAACACTATTATCTGCTGCCCACCTCTGTTTGTGATATTCTGGGATTGTTATTCCTAGAATTTTTAATCATGAAACTTGAGAAAGAAGTTCACTGTAACATAGGTTCACCTCCCTGTGTGTAGGAGAGTTAGGAGCCTTACCTCATCTTTCATTTCCTTGGCACCTCTCAATTCTCCTTTAAGCTTTAGCATTTTCTGAGCTTTGTTATAAACCTGCAAAAGTCCAAGAATTTAAGATGGTAAAAGTAGAAATGAGTCTGGACTTTTAAAGATTTTCTCATCTGGATCCACGCTGTCAGCAGGGAGCTTGGAAAAATTTCCTGAACTGTTAGCAATACCTACTTGTCTGTCCATCTGTGTTTTCAAAAGTGTGTTAACACCTTCACCAGACAGACAGAATTAAGGGTTTACATCTTTTCCCAAAACTAACACTTGGTGGACTAAATAATTTCTGAATTCACAGTTTCTTGGAAAGTAAGAGTCCTGAGATGATCTTACTTTCTGATTTAAGTATTCAATGGCTCAAATATAGTTAACATTATGTACTAATTATGAAGACAGAACGTGCACAGCCCACCTTCTTTCTCAATATAACCCTGGGAAGTAGTTATTATTACGATATTTGTTTAAGGAGGAAACTAGTCCAGAGAGGCTAAGTGACTTACCCAAGGTCACATGAGCTGTCTTACTATTCCTTGAGAAGCTGTCATTAATTTGTAACTGTTACTTTGGAGATACCTGATGATGTGGTGTTTTTCAAAGCATCAGTTTACTGGAATGTGGTGCTTGTAAAGTTATGAAACTTGTAGAGGGTGAGAATTATCCATATAAAAAGTCTCAAGGAAAACCAAAGTTTTTTTGCATATGTATGTGTGTACTTAGGTACAGGATGATGTTTTTCAGGTCATAATGCTCTTACTCATTAAAGTAATCTAATTTATTATATTTTTCACTCTACAAATTTCCACTAGGCACTTACCTGCAGAATAGTTCCAAGAATGAGAAGCTATCAAAATACTCATTCTTTGTAATGAACCACATCCTCCACCCCTAATATAAGCCAAGAGGAAGAAAGAATGCTGGTGAGACATGGAATTCGGAATGTTTTGTGGGGTTGTGTTCTGGTATGTTGCATTGTTTACTCTCTTTAGTCTTTGTGCACAGAGATGCATCATGGGAGTGGGGATTTAGCTCAAGCCTACTCAGTTGGGAGAGGCCGGGTGATGTTGCAGGAACAAACATCCCCCAAATCTCAGTGACTTAAAACCATGCAGGTTTCCTTCTCACTGTGCTACATGTCCTTTATGACTCAGCTGGGGCTGCTCTTCATTCTCCTCAGCTGGTAGAACCTCCTCTAGTATGTTGCCTGTTGCCACGGCAGCAGAGGGAGAACACACTGGTTCTTAAAGCGGAAGCTGACACACTTCACTTCTGCTCATAGTTCATTGGCCAAAACAAGTCACATGGCTATGCCTGACTTCTTCCTTTATGCCTTAAAGGAAATAATGGTGAATGTCACAGATGATGTCGACATTGGGTGTCTTAGCTGGTCGTACTGCTGTAACAAAATACCACAAACTGGGTAGCTTCTTTTTTTTTTTTTTTAAAGATTTTATTTATTCATTTGACACAGAGAGATCACAAGTAGGCAGAGAGGCAGGCAGAGAGAGAGAGAGGAGGAAGCAGGCTCCCCGCGGAGCAGAGAACCCGATGCAGGACTCGATCCCAGGACCCTGAGATCATGACCCGAGCCGAAGGCAGCGGCTTAACCCACTGAGCCACCCAGGCGCCCCTGGGTAGCTTCTAAACAATGGAAATTTCTCACAGTTCTGGAAATGAGAAATTCTTGACCGGTTTGCTAGAAGATTAAGTATTTGGTGAAGACCCACTTCAGAGACATCTGTTTTTTGTTTGTTTGTTTGTTTTTATTTGTTCTGTTTTGTTTTTGCTGTGACTTTATATGGCTGAAAGGCAAGGGAGTGATCTGTAGTCTATAAGGGAACTAATCCCATTGATAAGGGTTCCCATCTCTTGACCTAATCACCACTCCAAGTCCCCATTTCTTAATACCATCATTTTGGGGATTAGAATTTCAACACGTGAATTGGGGGGGGCACAAACATTTAATCTACTGCACTACACAAATGAGAAGACTAAAAATGTTGTGGTTTAAAAACAGTAAACAGGGCACTAGCCCACCAAACTTTTAAACCTTGTTCAGCACCTAAGTTAAGGAGGAGCCTTTGGAAAGAAAAGCTCTCATCTCTCCAAGGCTTTGTTTCTGGCTCTATAAACTGGGTGGTGGGTGCAAGTGTTGTATTAAATGACCATTGACTTTCCTAGTACTAAGGCTCACTGATTCATTGTTCTACCTTGATGCACATCTTTCTTTAGTCGGAACCATGAATTCAGCCCAAGCATCATACAAAAGTTGGAATGGAACAAATATATCCTTGAGAATAATATTCCTCTACAGGCAGACCTACAGGATGGTCAAGAGATGACTCTTAAACCAAGTGAAATCTTATCCCAAGGCAGAAAAATGACTGTGTAGATTGTGATGATAACATCAGCTACGGAGTTATACAGCTATGGTTGCAAAGGCCTAAAGTATCTGGAAGGAAAAATGGAAGCAGAGGCTCTCTTATTTGCATGAAAAGACATTGGGCTTTACTAAGTAAAGTAAGTGGGAAGAAAAAAAAAGAGGGAACTAAGTTGTGTTCCATGAAGGAGACGTGGGAATCCTGTGAGTCATTAACAACAGCAGTGGGCAATTTGAAAGTGCTTATGATGAATAAAATGGAAGGGTTATATGATAAATTTTCAATGCATTTGACAGTATGGTTTGCCAGATGGACAAGGAAGAGTGCTCTGAGGAAGCTTCAGATGTTTTATAAAATGGTCATGTGAGCCTTCACAACATTCTCTGAGGGGTGTGGCGGGGCCGATATTTTGTGGAGGAGAGAACTCGTTACAGAAGGAGACGCTCCCTACCTGATCCGTGGATTCTGATCTCTGGGTCTAGGACTTGAATGTCTTCTCTCTTCTCAAACGCTTATTCTGTGTCTTCTGTGGTACTATCTCTGCCTCTCTTTTGAGACCTTCCCTTCCTCATGCCTCTTCTCTTCTACTGGCATATCCAATTCTGCCGCATCTGCCCAGGGAACTGCTTTCTTGTATTCAAAAGTTCTGCTCCTTTTATCCTTCCGGCAGGCCTTCCCTTGGTGACAGCTGTGACCAGAAAAACAACAACAACAACAAAACCGGTTGTAGTGAAAACAGAAACTTGGTCAGAGCATCTCAGAGATGTTTGTGCCTCCGGGTAGGCTTCAGCCCACACTCAGAGCACCTTACAGATTTTCAAGAAACACCGAGCACTGTACCTTACATGAATGACTAGTTTAGCAGGTATGAACTCAAGTGTGCAAAGAAAAAGCAACCATTTTTCTATTGTTCAACCCGGTTACTGAACTCCATTTTCATCGAATGTCAGAAAGCAGAATCTTAGTTATTTCTGAGAAAGTGCCATTGTTTTCAGGTTGAAAATAATCAGTCCATGATTCCTTCCACCTTTTTAAAGTCTCTTCAGAGCACACCTAAATTCCGGGGTCCTAGGTTGGAGTCCGGCATTGGAGGTGGCTCTAGTCCATGGTCATATTCCAGCTCTCCCAGGTGGAGTATGCTGAGATGTCTGTGTCTTGGTCAACAGGCTGCATGTACTGCATCTTCCTCGTACTGTGGGCTTTGGGCTGATGACCCTCTTTCATTCTCCAAGGATGCTCCCAATGCAGAAAGAGACACACACACATGGCAGATTGGTCTCAGGCCGTCTCTTCTTAGGCCCGCCTTAACATTTCTGCATTTTGCCTAGAAAGGCATTGAGAGAAAGGGTATAGGATCCTAATTAAGATCTTGCTCACTTTTCTGCCCCCCATTTCTGGTATTGATCAAAAGTATCTTTTGCCCCTGGTTTGCTAAGCCTATCTGGGATTCTATTGTTTCCCTGACTCTTGCCCTCCTAATCAATCTCATCAGGGTCTAATTCTCTTGCTTATGCCCAAATTCCCCTCTCCTTCCCTTTTCCTAACTCAGAAAGGCTTTGTTTAGTTTTTGGGAGAGGAAAGAAAAAGAGTATAAGTGAATGAATTTGATGAAGTCTAGGTTGAGTGAGCAGGATGGGAAACACGTGTTAGGGTTTCATACACCATTTACCTACATGAGGTTACACTAATGCCATAACCACAGACTGCTCATACTGGCTCTCTTCCCAAGGAACTGGTAACCAACTGCCTGGGTGTAGGGATGGACTACTAGCCTTAGAAAAAATGAGCTAATGTTTATAAGAGAAATAAGAACTGGGGATGGAATGTACAACATGATGACTATAGTTATCACTGTTGTAGTCTATTTGAAAGTTGAGAGTAAATCCTAAGAGTTTTCATCACAAGGAAAAAAAGCATTTTTTTTTTGGTATCTATATGAAATCTTAACTATGCTTATTATGATAATCATTTCACAATATATGTAAATCAAGTCATTATGCTGTACACATTAAGCTTATACAGTGCTGTTTGTCAATTATATCTCAGTAACACTGGAAACAAATTTAGGAGATAAAGTTAAAATTTTCCCTGAGGGTTAATCAAAACCAGTAGGTTTACCTACACTCAGCCATAAGTTGTTCCTTCATAAGTTATTATTGGGTTTTAGAATTTTCTCCAATGTTCTACCCCCTACCAATGAAAAAGGTGTGATCAATTCCAGGGCTCTTAATTCTTAAAATAATGAGAGGATGTTCAATGCTTCCTCTATTTTAAAAATATATGAAGGGCACCTGGGTGGCTCAGTGTTAAGCCTCTGCCTTCGGCTCAGGTCATATGATCCCAGGGTCCTGGGATCAGGCCGCATTGGGCTCTCTGCTCAGTGGGGAGCCTGCTTTCCCCCTCCCCCTCACCTGCCCTTCTGCCCACTTGTGATCTCTGTCAAATAAATAAATAAATAAATAAATAAAATTAAAAAAAATATGTGCGCACCATGAATTTATAGGGATGCTCCTTGTATAATAAATTATTCCTACCCAGAATGCATGGATGGAGCTATATTGTGCAGAAGTTTAGCATGAACAGGGTCTATTCTTTGGGTCCAAAATCAGTTCTTTTTTTTTTTTTTAAAGATTTTACTTGTATATTTGACAGAGAGAAAGATCACAAGTAGGCAGAGAGGCAGGCAGAGAGAGAGGGGGAAGCAGGCTTCCTGTTGAGCAGAGAGCCTGATGCAGGGCTCGATCCCAGGATCCTGAGATCATGACCTGAACCGAAGGCAGCGGCTTAACCCACTGAGCCACCCAGGCGCCCTCCAAACTCAGTTCTAAAAGAGAAATTCCTTAATCATGTAGGGCATATCTGATAGGGGAAGGTGGAAGGGGGAGATGACACTAGAGATGATTTTGCCAGGGTTTGGGGTTCTGGACCATAACTTAATGAATAGGAACTTGACACCAAGGTCTCTGATCGGGTTATTGTCCAACCCTAGGACCGAGGCTTTTCTGGAGAGGAAGCATGGCTAGTTGGGTCTTCCCAGAAGGAGACTTTGTAATGGTGGAAGAAATGAGGGTCCAGGAGGAACACGAGCAGGGTTTCCAGGATTTATCAGCCTCATTGTCACAGGTGAAATTCTCTCCCCATGACTATCTTCTTTGATACTTTTCACAGAGGCTATCAATCACCTGTTCCAGCATCCATACTCCTTGTCTTCCTTTGTAACAGAGCCTTACTTTTATTGGGGTGTCCATGTGCTCATCTCAAAGGCTATGAAATGAAGAAAGGGGGAAAAAAAAGAGACAAACCAAAACACAGACTCGTATCCATAGAGAACAAACAGACGGTTACTAGACGAGAGGTGGATGGAGGGATGGGTGAAATTGGTGAAGGGGCACCTGGGTGGCTTAGTTGGTTGAGCAACTGACTTTTGGTTTTGGCTCAGGTCGTGATCGCATGGGTCCTGGAATAGGGCCCTGCTTGGGGCTGCTGCCTCCACCCTGCATCAGGCCCCATGGGGCTCCCTGCTCACTAGGGTATTGGCTTGAAAGACTGTCTCTCTCTACCCCTCCCCTCACTCTCATGCACATGCTCTCCCTCTCAAATAAATAAATAAATCTTAAAAAAAAAAAAAAAAGAGTACACTTACCTTAATGAGCACTGAGTAATATATGGAGTTGTTGAATCACTATATTATACGCTTGAAACTAATATAACACTGTATGTTTACTACACTGGAATTAAAATAAAATAAAAATAAATAAATAGAAGACTAACTACCTCAGCCTCTCCTGTAGCTAGCTTGTTATGGCTGCACATCTAAGTTTTGGTCACTGAGATGTACAAGGAAATACTGTGGGAACCTTCCAGAAAATCTTCTTAGTTAGTAGTAGTGTACAGCTCTTCATTCTTTCCTCCTTCCCGATGATTTAGAATGCTGATTTAACCCAACAACCATTTGGAACCGGAGAAGATGCTCATAGAGACAAAACAGAAAGAGCCTAAGCCCCTGAATGCTGTGGAACCACCATTCAGAGACAAATTTCTATCTTAAGTCTCTGTTATTTTTTTGTTTCATGCAGCTGAATCTAATGCAAATAAATAGACAAAGTATCCTTATGTTCTTCTCAGAGACACCTTTTGACAACTCCCCATTTTTAGCATCTCAACAAGCTGCTTCTACCATACATTTTAGAACCCCTGTTCCATTGTGAACAGATATTTTTCTCAAATGCCTCTTCCTTTCCTTGACACTTGACTTGGGTTTCTCTTGATACATCAACTCTTTGCTTTCACTCTTTCTCTTTCTCCACTTTCTGTATGGAGTAGGGAGACCCAGAGTGGAGATCTGCCTACTGACACCAGCAATATTCCCATGCCATTTAGTAAAGTTTTCTCTGTTGAAGCACACACTCCTCTCATCTTGGTTGCCACTCGACTGACTGACATGGCAAGCACTCCCCCACTGGATTGTTCAGCATCTTTCCTTTTAAATGAGAAATCTTTCTGCCTGTCCAAAAATCACACCTTCAAGACTCAGCTCAGCTGCCATTTCTGTCATCTTCCCTCCAGCCACATGCACTAGGAACATTTGTACGGCAACTACTCTATGTCAGGCACAGTTATAAACATAAAATAACAGAATTAATCCTCACACCAGCCTTGCCAGGTAGGTAGCGCCTCATATGCTTACAGCACTTTATCTACAATTCTTTTAACACACCGCCACCTTCCTTTATTATGGTTATTTGTGATTTGCTTTGTCTTCCCACAGAGCTAACAGCGGTCTACTCTTGTGAAAAACTGGGAACGTACAGACCTATCTGAAATAATTTTAGATTTCCAGAAAAGCTGCAAAAATAGTCTAGAGTTCCTATATACCCTTTCTCCAACTTTCCAATGTTAGCATCAGTATGACATAATGTTAGTATGTCTTGTTATTGATGATGTTAACACTGGTCATTTGGTTATGCTACTGTTTATTGAGTTTATCCACTATGCAGTTATACTATTTTCTCCATTATAATTAATAACGTCTTAAGATGGGGGGGGGAGATACTTTGAGGACATATAAATATCCTGGGTTTTTTTTTCCTGAAACTCTCACCTACTATTTTTAGCAAGGTGCATCCTGCTTGCAACAATTATTGCTGCAATGTCCTAATGGGGATTTTTTAATTTCCTTTACTCCTTCTACATTTATTCACTGGAATTCTTCATTAGGAAGAGCTGCCCCTTCTCTCCCATTTAATTATTTATTTATTTGCAGCAGTATGAACTCATGGCTATCTATTTTATTCCATGGGTTATAATTTAATATCATCGTTTATTTTGTTGCTCAAATGTTCCAACTTTGGCCACTGGGAGCTCTTTCAGTTTGGTTCCCATATATATATTTTTTCCTTTTTAAGGACTTACTTATTTATTTGAGAGAGAGAGACAGAGAACGCACATGGGGTGGGGGGGAAGGAGGGGCAGAGGGAGAAGGAGAGAGGGATCTTAGGCGGACTCCCTGCTGAGATGGAACCAGACTTAGGTTTCCATTTCAGGACCCTGAAAACATGATCTCAGCCAAAATTAACAATTGGCTGCTTAACAGACTGAGCCACCCAGGTGCCCCCTGGGTCATTTCAACAAGCCCCCAAACTTTCTGGAGTACTTCCTTACTTTTTTGGCCAAGATGCTCCAGACTCATCTTTTTGCTTCCTTGCCCCAGCCTATTTATGGAGTCACGGTTCACATTTTGATTCCAGTTATGTGAGCCTGGGCAAGTTACCTTTTCTGAGTCTCAGTTTTCTCCCTTGGAAAAAACTGGAGTAACAGTACTTACCCTATAGGGTTGTTGTGGGGATTTAAAAAATTATACATATATAACAGGGGTAATATTTTTTAAAAAAAGTAATGCTCTGTTCTCCTTTGCCCTTTCTAGTATCGAATCTGCTTTTTGAGTTGTCCTAGTCTGTCTTATTCCTGGCACTATGCAACCAGATTCTTGCCTTGAGAAAGGATTTTCTGAATTCCTTACCTTCTCCACCCCATGTTAGCCCCGTCTACCTTCTCCCAGATTTCTAAGTGTTCAATGAAAAAACCAAGGCCTTTTGGAAGCAATGTTTTTAGCTGGCATTTGCTTGGATGCCTTCTTTCCAGCAGGAGAGGGGTTAAATAGTTTGGGATAACTTCAGCACGGAACTGCCAAGTCTCTTAGGTTCAGCTCAGCAATCAAACTGCATAACCTAATAGAGCCCCTGGTGCTACGGGAAACACAAGACACTGATTTATATTTTAATATCAGTAATTTCCACAAGAGCAACATTTCTAAGTGTCATTTTACAATTTCTGTCAAATGCCAGCTCAGTTTTTCTTAATTCTGTTTATTGTGTCTGAATTTGCAACCTCATCCGCAATGCAGATTCTTGGCTCCCAGGAGAAAAGAGCATTTTCATCTTTCTCTGGAATGGGCGGGATGGGGATGGAAGCAGAAACAGGCCTATAAAATAATTGGAACTGTAAATGAAGTACTGTTTATTAAGAACGGTTAGGAAGTACTTTTAGTTAAAAAGAAGCAGGGTATGTGTTTGGGGGGCAAACAGTATGGAACAAAATGAAAGGGGAAAAAAAAAAAAAAGAAAAAGAACACACAAAAGTTGGTGCTTGAGATCCAAACTGGAATTGTTTCTTCCAGAATGGAGGACTGTTCTGTACACTGCAAAACTGAGAAGAGGGAACCAATATGGGGAATCTCTGACCACATTTACTGTAAGTAAGGTGCTTGCAATGACCATTAGCACTGCAGCAGTTTATAAAGTGCTTTGGGATCCTTAAGGATCAAAGGTGCGTGACTACATAAATGCCAGATGTTGCCATTAGGACGAAGGAGCCTGGTTCTCTCCTGTGTTCTTTGAACATCTCATAAAAGTAAGAACAAAGCTGGTGCTGTTGGCACCAAACCACATCAACTCGGCGTGCTGACGGGGCAGGAGTGCTTCCTGAGGCTCCGGGCTGCAGATGTGTGCCCTTGAACACCCAGCGTCGTCCACCCGATCCCTGCAGGCCTGCAGCTCCGGTTTCTACATCAGTCCTTTTCCAGACCCTAACGAGCAACCTCCTGTACGAGCACGACACAATGCTCCTCTTTGAGGCCTGAAATTTAGCTTTGGCTGGAGAGGATCTCTCCTTTTCTTGTTACAGAAAGCCAGCCAAGGGTCTGAAGCAGGCACCCGTTAACCGTGAAGCTTCTTGTGAGGCCACTCAGCGCCTTTCCCAAACAGGAATGTTGTTGTCTCTATAAACCTTTTCTCCGAAGCCACAGCTCCCTTGAGGTCTGAGCAAGTCCCAGACCATTGGCTAAGACCTCATGCTTTTCGCCAGCATCCTTCAGTTTCATACACTCCAAATCCAACATCATGTCTCATTGCCAAACCTCTGGCAGAAGCCGTGTTGAGTTTCTCTGTGGAGCTATCGACCACATTGACTGAAGCGGCAGCAACGTGTTTCTCCCCGTCCGAAAGGGTAAAAATAACAGGAACAAGTTGTCGGAAATGAAATTTCAATTCATCCACGCCCTTTCTACACTTCTGCTGCGACTCCCAAGCAGGGATCAATAGTGTTTAGACAGCCAAGGAGATTTTTTCCCCTCTTAAAGCACCAGATCAATAGTGGAAAAAAAAAAAAAAGGAAGAAGAAAAAAAAAGAAAAAAAAAATCCTCCAGCCCTCTGTCTGTGTTGTAGTAAATGTGAACAAATCAGAGGCCTTTGGCTAAACGGATTGACTGAAGGCAGGAGCACTCCAGCGCTTTGTAACTGAGAGTGCATCAGCCGCACAAGGGGCATGGAGGGGAGGAAAGCCGTGAGGCTTGGTGAGCCCCAGCGCTCCCCTGGTTCCGGGAACAAGGAGGATGTAAAGGGAATTTCTGTCTCCAAAACAAAGGGAAGGAATGAAACTTTGATGGGTGTGTTGTAGCACGTGCGCGTGACTTTTCAAAACATTGGAAATACCCAGTTGGGACCATTTATGGAAGTGCATTTTGTGGGAAGACATTTTGGGCCATGGGGTACTCCCCGCTTCTCCACTTTATCTTTTGCTTTTTGTTTTACTTTTTAATATCTTACTTAATTATTTTTTACAGGGGGGAAGGGGCAGAAGGAGAGGTAGAGAGAGAATCCTAAGCAGTCTCCATGCCCAGAACCAGCCTGGATGCAGGGGTTGAACCCACAACCCTGAGATCATGACCTGAGTGGAAATCAAGAGTCTGATGCTTAACCAACTGAGCCATCCAGGCCCCCCATCTTTTGCTTTTTAAATGTTTATTTATTTTTTAAATCAAAATGCTCAGCTATGTATGGCTTTTCTTGTTACTTCATGAGGTGGTTTTTTATTTCCCCCCCAAAAGCTGTCCAGCTCTCAGATATGTCCACCTGGAAAGATCCTGAAGGCTGAATTTCTGCCAGAGGTAATTTCTTCCACTCACCTGGTTGCCTCCTTTGTCCTCAGTGATCTCTGAGGCCTATTCTAGCTCATCCTCTTAATCCCATTATTCATGAGAGAGAGAAACTGGGTCAAAGCTCAGTTTTGATTTTCCTCAAATGATTTACCCACGAGCAACTTCTCCTCCCACTATGACAGTTTCTGTATTTTATTACATCCCTTTCTCCCCCATCAGAGACAATACAGTGTGAAGATATTCACGTGGATAGTTTAGTTGTAAGAGTGACTTCCAAATCTGGTCCTTCTGCTTCAAGAAGCAGGTAACCAGCGGATTGCTGCTGTAATTATGGTATGAGAAGCTGAAGACTGCTGAAGTGGGTTGTCACAAAGCAGTTTCTTAATTTTACTTGGAAAAGCCAAGTGAAGGACTCAAAAGCCTGCCACATATCTGGTGCTACTTTGTGGAACTAAAAATTATTCATGTTGTAAAACCCAAAGATGAACTCTTATGAACATGTGTATATCAGCCTTTGTTACAAAAGATTTACTATTCTTATGATTATTGCATTAATTTCTGCAATGAATTAAGATTCCCCTTGAAACAAAGCATTGGTTAAAGCTAGTATAGAGGCATATAAAAGCCATAGCAAGTCAACCTGTACTAGTTGAGATAATATAGCCTTTTGTAGTAGGTTTAGTTAAATAAATGTCTATAATCATAGATAAAAGAAATGATTCTTACCGATTATGTTATAAACAGAAGCTTCTCTGGAGTCACTTGCTGTCTTTTATGAGCCCATATTTTAAACCAGACCTGTTCTGGTTACAGGTACATTCACTGGCATATCTCAAAGGTATCCTAGGAGAGAGAGATACACCTCAGTCACTTCACATAGGCAAGAGTTCAGGTGATAGTAGAAAAAGTCCCTCTCAATGGATATTTCTAAGAGAAATAGAGACTATAAATATTAATTTATTCAGTAATTAAAAAGTGCAAAGAAGCCAGTATGCATTAGGTGAAGCAGAGATGAGCAATGACAAATGTAACTACAAGAGTACTGGAACCATAAAATAGCTCCTTCCCTCCCGTAGGGGCTTCACGCAGTGAGGGGCCCAGTGACTGCAACCTCTCCCTTCCTAATGATTCTTCTTATTAGCATTTTAAAAGTTTAAGCATTTGAATATATAATGTAGTCAAGCGGTTCCAAAGTGTGAAAAGGGATTGGTCTGGGTTTCCATTTGCCCCTTACTACTGCTACTACTGCTACTACTGCTACTACTACTTACTTCTTCTTCTTCCTCTTTCTCCTTTTCCCTTCTTTCTCCCTCCTTCTCCTTCTCCTTCTTCTTATTCGAAGGGAGGTGGGAGGGACAGTGGAGAGGGACACAGAGAGAGTCTTCAGCAGGCTTCCATGCCCAGTGCAGAGCCTGATCTCACAACCCTGAGATCCTGGCCTGGAGTGAAGTCAAGAATCAGATGCTTAACCTACTGAGCCACCCAGGCACCCCTGCCCCTTCTAGACTCTACCTCTTCTGCTTTGGCCCAGTGAGGTGCACCTGTGGGCCTATCAAGCTGCTCACTTGCCCTCTGGCCTCTGGTTGGCTTGGTGGATATGCAGCACCAGCAGGGGGAGCAGAGGGAGGGAGGGCTGTGCCCTATTTGCACATATGACCTCAGATCTGACCCTGGTAGCTCCCCAGCAGTGACTGAGTCTGGGGTCACACCTCTGTCAGGGTCCTTCTAAACAGCTGCTCCGTTACCCATTTCAGTTTAGGTTTGCTCCATCCTTGGCCCTTGAGGTCTGGGAATGGTCAAGGCCTGCTCTTACTCTGCCTGGGCATTGCATGATAACATGTAGCTTCCTTATACCCTGTCCATGCCTTTATATACGGTTTCCTGAGAAAACATTCCACTAATTACTCAACTTGAGCATGCCATCTGCTTCCTGCTGGGACCCTGATTAATTAGGTAAACAGTGGAATGTCCCATTAGCTGGAGACTTAGTTGTATTAGTTTCCTAGGGTTGGTGTAACAAAGTATTAGAAAATAGGTGGTTAATAGTAGAAATTATTTGTCTCATAGTTCTGAAGGCTGGGAGTCTGAGATCAAGGTGTGGGCACAGTTGGTTCCTTCTGAGAAAGACTGGGAGGGAGAGTCTGTTCTGTGTCTCTCACCTAGCTTCTGGAGGTTTGCCTACACCCCTCCCATCTCAGACTTCATTTTCACATGGTGCTCTCTCTGTGTGCCTGTCCGTCTCCAAATTCCCCTTTTATAAGAACACCAGTCATATTGGATTAGGGAACCATCCTACTCCAGCACGACCTCATCTTAACTAATTACATCTGCAATGACTCTATTTCCAAATAAGGTCACATTTTCCTAAGGCTTAGGACTTCAACATATGAATTTTGGGGGACACAATTCAACCCATGACAGCATTTAAATATGCTCAAGTGTCTTCTATTATGCTTAAAAAAAAAAAAAAAACAAAAACCAACAACCCTCTCCTGACCTCCACCTATTGTCTGCTCTCTCCTCCCCCCATTACTCCCCACGATGAATAAATTGTTTGCATTTGCTGTCTCTTTATTTTTCCTCCACCCCCTTCTCCTACCTCCATCCCCACCTAGTGGCAGCAACTCCGACTGGCCGAGGTCAAACTTTTGTCAGATCCAATGGGCTTTTTTTGGGTCTTAATTGTATTTGACAAACTTGACACCAGTGGCTACTTCCAGCTTCTAGAAACACTTTCTGTCCTTGGATTCTGAGAACCGCTTAGTTTTCTGAGAACTGCTTTTCTGACTGCTCCTCAATTTTTTTTTTCGCAAGTAAAGTACTTCTTATGCCCTGAAATTGTCCTCAAGACTCTCCCTTGTCTTGTCCTCGTTCTCATATCCTCTCTGATCTGTTCTCTCCCTTGTCCTGATATCAGTTACTGTTTATCTGAGATTGCTCCCAGAACAAAATCTCTAGCACAGATCTCGATTTGGAGCTCCAGACCTATATGTGCAACTGCTGTCTAGAGAGCTATTCTTGATTATTCCACAGATTTCCGTAGTTCAGCATCTCCAAAACTAAGCTTATAATCCTCTGCTCCAAACCTGTTACTCCTTCCGTGTCACCTATTTTATTTACTTAACAAACATATGAGGCGTTTATTATGTGCCAGCACTATTCTGAGCACATCACCATTAACTCATGTAATCTGCATGATGACTCTATGGATAGGTATTCTGGGTATCTTCATTATAGGTAAGAAAATGAGGCACAGAGAGATTAAGTAACTTACCCAAGGCTACACAGCAGTAAGGGGTAAAGCAGGGATTCAAACCCAGGTAGTCCAACTCTGCAGTACCTGGAGTCTGTGCTCTGAACCACTGTTACAAGTTGCCTCAGTGAAAGGTACCACAACTTATTCCATCTGTTCAAGCCCAGAAATGCAAGCACCATCTTGAATCTTCTCTCTCTCCTTCCCTCCCTCTTTCCCCCTCTCTCTCTTACCAACTCCCAGCTCTCTTATCCCACCACTCACCAAGTCCTACCTGTTGTATCTTTTAAATAAATCTTTTAATTGGCCCTCTTCTCTTCATCCCCAATGACCCTGCCTATTCCCCAGCAAGTAGAGATATGATCTTGTCATTTACTTGCTTAAAACCTTTCAATAATTCTCTACTGTTCTCATGATAGGAAGATTCTTAAAATGGTTTATAAGGCCCTCCTTGACCTGTGTCCTGCTTTCCTGACCCTCCCTGCCCTTCTTTGTATTCCCCACTGTAGCTTTGTTGACCTATGCTTAGTTTCTCAGACATACCCTGAATCTTTTGCCCATCTGCTTGAGTTATATGTATCATTATATTTCTCTCCTCCCATCATCTTTGGGCTAACTTCAGCTGGTGCCTCAAGACTCAAGGTAAATATAACTTTGTCTACAAAGTCTTCTCTGGTTCCCAAAGCCTGGGTGTTTTCTCCAAGCATGTGGTCCCACTCTTAGCCCCTGAACATCCCTAACAAGGCAGCCATTACACAATATTAGAATTGGAAGTGTACTTGTCTGTATTTCCTTCTATACTATAAACTCCAAGGGTCAAGAGACTGTATTTTTCTTGTTTACCATCTTAACTCAAGCGAGTAGACAAATACCTGGCACAGAGTAGATGCTCAGTAATATTTACTGAAAGAATAAAGAGTCAACTAACTACTTTATAGTGAGAACTCACTATCATGGGAGCTGGAACACGTGCAGTCCATACATGTATGGACATACATGCATACCCTCTCTGACTAACATCAGAAACATCAGAAACCAAATAGGTTTGGGATGACAGAATCAGAACTAAGGACACTTCAAGAGTATAGTGTTGAATGGCAACTGGCCAGGATAACATCATGTAAACGTCTCAGATAGCAAAGACAGATAGTAACTGTCTCCAGTACCAATGGGACCGGTACTGTCAATCTGTTGGCCTAAGTTCCCTATGTCCTAGACATCCCTCCTAGACATCTGGAGGGGTCCAGACATCATTCCTTCTGGGACTATGTTTTTCTCCCCATTCTGCATCATGAGATTGATAACTCTTTCCTTAAGTAGGATACTCTGGTACAGTCAGGTCATCAGAGCTAATCTGTCTCTCTAAGGCGACTCTGGGTATGGTTCAAGCTCTTTTAGAACAATCTTTCTCTCATTTACAAGTTCCAGGGGAAGCCCCCTTGTAATCCACTATGAATTGGCAGACTATCCTAAAGGGTTACTGTAATTCAGAGGTGTACTTGATCACTTTCCTTTGGAACAATCAAAAAAGACTTTCTGGAGGTGGTATGTTTGGTCTTACCTTTAACTCTGATAAGGGCAGATGGGCTGTATTCTGGGATACCAGGGAGAAATGAGAACTTCTAACTAGAGCTAGAAAAGCGGGAGGGCAGTGTTGTGAAAAGCTTCAGATGCTAGAATGCAGTCTGGAATTTATTTAGAAACAATGAGGAGGCAACAGGGAGCAACAGGGAGGCAACTTTGAGTAGGGGAGTAACATCTCAAGAATTGCTTCAGGGAGATTAGCCTGGTCTCTGTGTATAGGAGACAGGGTGGACAAAGGTATGAAGAAGAGAAGGCCCAGAGAGCTAGACAAGAACTAGGAGATGACTATTCTCAAATAAAAACAGCCAGCTGAACAGAGGAGATAGATACGAAATCTGTTTCTGTAATTTGTCACTACAATAGTATAATATTATACCCAAATATATAAACACATCATACTGGAGTTTATTAAACACCAATAAAAGCAAACAAATAAAAGAACTTCATTTCTAAAGAAATATTTACTAAATGAAGCCTGGCCAAGGGTGAGATTTAAAATTGCACCATTGGGACAATACTGTATTTCTTGAGTGGTTTATTTTTTTCAGTCACTGGGTGAGTCTACAGATTAGATCTGCTTATAGTGGGCTCCAAGAACTGTCCACACTCTACTGGGTTAGGTTAAAGTAGTTTGAGATACTAGTTAAGTAATGGAGAGTTGGATAACTTTTCGATCTACACAACTTCTGTTGTAGTGGGATCCGTCCTGTACCCTGTAGGATTATTTGCCCAACATTTCACTTATAACCCTAAAGGGTTGAGGTGAGGTGAAGGTAGGGTTGATTTTGGATGGGGGCGGGGAGTAGGGAGTGGGCAGGTAGACTACTTACATCAAACCCATTTGTATTTTGGTCTTTTTCCTGTAGCCATTCTCCCGTGATCCAGTTGTGGAGGGAAGGGAGAGTGAGGTGGTTACATATGGGCGCTGCTATTGTTATGTTGGAAAATACTTTTTGATGAACAGTCATTTCCTTCCACTGCCAGAGGGTGTTGATAATGAGCAAATTACCTTTTACTCCCTCTGGTGTGGATGTGAAATTGGCTGTTAATAGAGTTGCTAATGCTACCAGGTTAGCATGTGATTGTTCTATTTTAAGCCAATTTAAGGTATATTTGGGGAGTAGCCAATCAGACATCTTGCTAAGAATATGGGCCCAACTGCAGCATTTAATATCAAGAAACCTGCCTCACCCACAGATGTGGCTGTGAGCGGAAAGTGCTGAACATGCTGTCATTAATATGAAATGTTTTAATACAATGTCTTTTTTTCCTTTGGTACAAGAATGGTCTCATTAGGCAAATACCAAATGTTTGCAACATAGGATGGGACCCATTTCAAACCCCAATAATATAGAATGCTACCAGCCAATGATGTACTTTGTTTAATCTAACAATGGGTTAATATCGGTCATTTCATTACTGCTTGTTATGCAGTGAAAGCTTACTAGAAAATGAAATGTTCAGAAATTAGTTGAAAGGAACAGAAAAGGTGAGAGATTTTTACCGAGTTATATGCTCGATTGGGCTAATTAAAGGCACAGATGCATTAGTAGGTTATGGGAACATCTTTGATTTCTAAAGATGCTTGCCTAGAGGGGGAGGGTGTATTCTATCTTACATGGCATTGTGAGCCTCAAGGGAATGGAGCACAGCTTTTCTCTCCTACATTCTCCCTGACCCTCCCCCTATAGCACCCAGCACCACCGGGCCCCTGGGGGCTGAACTGAGTGTATTACTTGGGGGAATTTTCTTGATTAAATAGGATATTCTTGAACAAAGCACTGTTGATTTGTGATTTTTGTGTTTTATTGGATTTTCTTGTTTAAAATGTAAAGCTCATTAACTACACACAAAGGAGGAAACAGGTATGAAGGATGGAAAATAAAACTCAACTGATGTGATACAGAAAGGTACTGTGTGTGCCATTCTGGTTTGGATTAATCGGGCTTGGCACTACTATGCCTTTTGTCACCTGATCAGTTTACAGGGCTGAAGAAAGGAGGGGAATGGAAAGTGCTCGTGCCTAATAATACCCCACCCTCACCCCTGCCAAAATTCCTCCCAAGGAAATTCTAGGCTCATGATCTCTGAGTTGCTATAAAGATCGGTAGCTGTGGAAAACTCATCGTCTCTGATCTTCCGCTTACTCAAAAAATATTTGCTGAGAGCTGCCTTGTGCGAGGCTGGAATCCAAAAGTGACTGGGACAGGGTCCCTGACCGGGAGCTCAGAGTAGAAGGAGACACTTATCTAACAACAATGTATAGTGATAAGTAGACTGGTGAGGGGTGATTAAAGGCTTCAGCATTTGGAAAATACTTTTGGAGTTGACTTTTCTCCTCCAAACACACATGGTCCTGTGTTTCACGCACTACTCTAAAGACTTTAAAAATATTAACTCATTGGTGCACTTGGGTGGCTCAGTTGATTAAGCGTCTGACTCTTGATTTGAGCTCAGGTTATGATCTCAGGGTGGCAGGATGAAGCACAGCATTGGGCTCTGCGCCTAGCGGGGGAGCCTGTTTAGTTTCTCTCATTCTCTCTCCCTCTACCTGTGCTCGCTCTCTCTCTCAAATAAATGAATAAATCTTTAAAAAATTAATTCATTAATTCTCATAATAATTTTTGGATGCAGCTACTATTATCTTACGCTATAGTTGAGGAAGTTAAGGAGTAACTTGCCCAAGGTTGCATGGCTCATCAGTGCAGAGTCAAGATTTGAACCCCCATCGTCTGGTTCCAGATTCCATGCCCTCCATCACTACATGTTGCTTCCTTTTAAGCCTAGACCCTGGAAGATGAGTGGGATTTAGGAAGAGGAGAGGGGGGAATGTGTGATGTAAGTATTCTAGGGTCAGCATTCCAGACAAAGGGAAAAGCTTGTCCAAGATCCTCTCTGTCTGATTCCATGTGGCACATGAGAAGAACTTCCAGGGGTTAGGACAGCAGGGTAAGTGGGGGTGCTGTTTGGGGTGGAAGTGCCAACACTCGAGGGATGGGAAGAGAAGGGAACTGGCTAGGAGGGTTGAGAAGGGTCTTGCAGAAAGAAAGCCAGTAAAAAGATCTCTCTAAATGGGAGAAGGCAGAGAAATGACAGTGGGGTCCATGGTGCAGCTGCTACAGAAGTTGAAGTAAGATGAGAAGATCAGGCCATTATTTTGGAGATGAGGAGGCCATTGCTGACCTTTGTGACCTTGTGGCTAGAATTAAGGACTGAAATTGTCCACAGCTGACCAGAGGTTTCTAGGAGGAGAGAGTGGTGTGAATGTTTTTCTACAAGTTTTATAGTAAAGGAAAGAGGGGAGGGAGAGAAGAAAGGGAACAGAAGGGAAGCCAGCGAGCTTAGCTAAGGATCAGAGAATGGAAAAGCAGAGAGTGAGGGGTGAGAGGCAGGTGGGGTAGGAGCAGCCTGGGCAATGAGTAAGTGTGAGGTTTGGAATTTCTCCCCCCAAACCTAAACCTGAAATTGTCGCTGGAAAACAACTTATTCTATTATTATTTTAATTAATTATTATTATTAATTGCTACTTTATTATTATTAATTATTATGATTTTTCAGGCAGTGGAACATAACATATAGAGGGTCAGATGCGATTTAACACAGGGGGCTTTATAAAACATCCTAAGCTACAAGGACTTTGAGAGAAGACTTTTGTGTCCCCAGCAGAGTGTCAGGCAGAGAGCGGGTTCTCAGAATGTGTTTGTTGAATGAATAAATGGGTTTTATTTACATTTTTATTGTGAATATTATAGAAAAAGAATATGGCACTGATTTTAAAACACTCGGAAATACAGTCATAAAAACTAACATTTTATGGACGGCAAGTCATTTTATGGAGATGTTGCAAATACATATATCTATCCTGCCTGAGGCCTTGCAGTGATAGGACCATTATAGGATTTCTCATTGGGTCATCAAAAAAGTTTCTGATCTCATATTCCTGCTACTTTACAGACAGAATCTGTATTTTAATAAAGGTAGGAAAAATAAATTGTTCTTGAAGCATAGGGTATAGTTAAAGGTGTTAAGAAAATGTAAAACAATTTTACTGGTGTCTTGACTACTAATTTGGATAAATGTTTATTCTCAAAATGTTCCAGCATTGTCTTTCTTTTTCCCGAAAGGTCAGGCATGTGCCACTAAAAATACATTTAGTACATTTGAGAATATTTTTCAAGTGATTTATTGGGGTAATGTATGGACTATTTATTTAAATATATCTCTTATTTCCAGTAATGCCACAACCTCATTAGAAGCGACTTGGCTCATTGCTTAAGCAAAATGATATTGCTATTTAGGACATCTCCTTTAAAAATAGACAATTTTCCTCTCACCATTTACCAGAATTCGGGATCTATTTTTAGAAAAGATGGGTAAGGTCATAGCCCTAAGCCTTAGGGAATTCCTCTAGAAGTTGTGTCCGTTGTACATTCTGGTTCATTTCTCTCCCTTCCTGATTCTCCAGAGTAGAGGGAATTCTCCTTCTGAGGTGGGAGGATTCCACGGAGGATGGTGGAATCCTCGGGAGAGGCTCTGTTCTATATTTTCAGTGGCAGGCACCCAGCCAGTAAAGTATGGGGCCCGGTTTTAGCAGTGAGAAATTGCTTGTGCTCTTTGGGGACATCAGAGGACTATTTGACATATTAGCTAATGAAATTTGCTAACAAGTAAGTGTGCAATGCATAATCACCTGTCTGTGGTTGACACATTTGATGCTTAGTACACCTATGCAAGTTATGAAACAGAACAATCAGGTGCTATACGTGATCCCATCGGGATCTGAAACATTTCCGGTGTGGCATCCAAGAGTTGCCTCTGTTTTGTTCTTCTGACCCCGCCTTCCGCCTCAGAGATAACGACTCCCCTAAACTTCATAATTATTATTTATCTGGTAAAAAAAATGCTTTTATCATATATGTAGGTGCCCCCCAGCAATATGTTATTTAAATTTATTGGCTTTTGAGCTTTATGAAAATTTTATCTTACTGTGTTGAACCTTTTGCAACTGGCTCTTTTCACTCAAAGTTGCTTGCCAGATTCATTCATGTGGTTGTATTGAGCTGTGGTTCATACACTTCACCACCTTGTGACAGTCTATTGTGGGGCTGTGGCACAGTTTATTTATCCTGGTTGCTGGAGATGTACCGTTAGTTGTTGTTGGGTCCTTAATTACCGCAGAGCTGGGCTGCTGTATGCATTCTTGGGCATTCTCGGGTGCTTATGCAAGTGTTTCTCCAATGTAAATGCCTGGTTCATAGGCTTGTGAAAGTTTAACTTGATAAGATAGTGCTGTGCTGTTACTCTCAATAGTTTGAATTTCCTACCCAACTTTATGAAAAATGTGTCAATGCAGGTATGGTTCAAAAAGAAAGGGAGTCACAGGTGGGCAGGCAGGCAGGAGGAAAGAAGAGAAGGGGAGAGAAAAGAGAATTCCTCCAAACTTAAACCCTGTTTAAGGCCAGGATAGAAAATATACACATTTCCTCAGGTGTTTTTTTCTATCTAATGATCCAAATTAAACTATTATAAGATGTTTAAAATGTTATTGAATTGAAAGATTAAAATATTTGTTAAATCCAGTTGGTGTGCACATTGAGGAAACTGGCATTTTCACTTATTGTTTGTGGAGTGTTAACTGCCTTCTTTCTGGAAGGTAATTTAGCAATATGGAACAAAAGTCCTAAAAAAAGGACAATGGACTTGGCAATTCCCCTTGTGGGATTTTATTCTAATGGAAGAAAAGAGTACATATACGAAGATGTTTGCTTAAGGATGTTAACTGCAGAGTTACTGATAGCAAAGAGAAAGGAGAAATAATCTAAATGTCCTGAAGTTGTTGGTTAAACAACTATGCAGCAATTTGAGATAATGGAAGCATGTGTGTATTATAGCGTGTGGGAAAAAACCCAATTATATTATATTTATATAGGCCATCCTACATACATGACCCATTCAGTTTTTATAAAAATAACTTCTATATTGGGATGCCTGGGTGGTTCAACTGGTTGAGTGTTTGACTCTTGACTTTGGCTCATGCCATGATCTCAGAGTCATGATCTCAGAGCTCTGTGTTGGGCTCTACACTGAGTATGGAGCCTGCTTGGGATTCTCTCTTTATCCCCTCGGAACCCCCCCCCCCCTCCCTTCCTCACATGCTCTCACTCTCTCTCTCTAAAAAACAAAGTAAAAAAATATAACTTTTATATTTATTTCTATGGGAAAAATTATGGAGGCAAATACATCCAACTTAGAGCAATGGGCAGGATTTGGGGTGATTATTATTATTATTGCTTATCTATTGTTTGTTTTCTTCTACAAGAATAATGTATTAATTATTTTGATTAAATTAAAGAATAATGTGTTGCGGTCTATTTATTAAAGAGAAAGTGTGGAGACTTTTGATACTGCCTGTACTCCATTATCCATCTGTGGATTATCTGTGGAAATTTTTTTAAAGAATTTATTTACTTATTTGAAAGAGAGAGGGAGAGAGAGAATGAGCACAAGCAGGGGGAGTGGGAGAGGGAGAAGCAGGCTCCCTACTGAGCAGGGAGCCTGAGGCGGGGCTTGATTCCAGGACCCCCAGATCATGACCTGAGCAGAAGACTGATGCTCAACAGACTGAGCCACCCAGGCGCCCCTCCTTAGAGATTTTTGCATCATAGGTGGGCCACTAGCATGAAGGCTTTCTTTCTCTTTTTCTCTGGAGATGTAAACTGATTTTATATCAGCTTTAAAAAACAAAAATATAACCATACAACCCCCATATGCATTCTATGGACAAAAGGTCAAATATCTGTATTGTACTTGATCATATGTCCTGGCTCATGTCCATTAGCCTGGATCATAAAACTAATACCGGCTACCCCCACACCCCCCAGGTTCTCCTCCGGGTAGTTTAATATTTCTAATCCCATTTGTCATTACAACATCCTCATGAGGTGGGGAGAGTATACAGCAGCAGGTATAATAATTATCAAGGCCTCTACTCTTGAAAACAACATTATAGTATATACTAACTAGAATTTAAATAAAAATTTGAAAAAAATGATCAAAACTGCCTATTTTTTTTTTAATTTGATATAAGACTGGTCAGATATTTTCATTTTAAAATCCCTGGTCTCTTGGAATCTTTGAAAATAATGGCCAGTAGTTCAGCAAGTTCATTAACTAATTCCCTTAAGCCTGGGGAATGCGTGTTATCTGGACCTGCTGATTTACATATTGTACCATGATTCCAAGTATTCCCTTACCTGGTTTATTTCAACATCCATATTTAAAGTCTTCATTACTTCCTAATTATCTATGCTCCCTTCCTTTATTTTTCGTGTTAAAGACCAATTTAATAGAGCAGCTTGGTATCACTGCCACTCAGAGTCATCATTAATTTCATTCGCCTTCTCATTCATTAGTCCAGCCACTTCATTGCCCACGCTTTTCCCTTCCTAGCCCATTTGCCTTGCCTTTAACCTCTTTGGTGGTATTAACTCATTCTGCCTTCTCTGCTGCTCTTACCTTTCTTTTCTTGACAGGCCTTAGAAAGAGTTTGTGCATTCACATTTTTTTTTTTTTTTTTCTGGGCTCTTCTTCATCCTTTCTCTATTTCCACAGTGGGCATTCTTCCGACCTTAGATCTTTTCAAGGTTCTTTGTCAAGGGGCTCCTTGCATTTTTTATTCAAGGCATCCTGGCCCTTTGTGGTTTAACTGTGATTTGAAAACTTTGTGCCCTTGCCTGTAGTGCTATCTGGATTTCCTAATTCACCCAAATTGGATTTCTGAAAATCCTTGAACTTGAACAAGTTCCTTAATGTTTTTAAATACAGAGATCAGGTCATATCGCCAGGGCAGTGGTGTCTCACGGTCAACAGCATCAAAGACCATTGACAGGAGGGAGAGAGTCAGCACAGATGTGAGGTCATTGTTCATGCCTTGGGCAGGATATAGACATTTTCAGACCCAAATCCATCCTCAACAAAGAAGCTAAAGTGCTGTTTGTATTCCATGTTGTTGACATTGATCTTGGTTTCCTGGGCAGAGAACACACCATGGATGGCAGGCAGCTTGCTGTTTAGAAAGACAAAATTAATAAATGCTGCTAAGAGTTTCTCTTTCTAGTTCACATTTGTTAATGCGATGAGAACAATTGTTGATTTTTACACTCATCAATTTAGATGCATCACTCCACAGTGTTCCTTCTTCCGTTTTCGATAGTGTCCATGTGTGGACATGGGGATCTGCTGGCAAATATCTGATTTTGAGACAGCTTCCCTTTGAGTTTGTGGCAGCCATAGAGTCATGCTGCTCAGGTCTCCTTTCAAGAGAGAGCCTGGCATAAGGAATGCAGCGAGCTGACAGCCTCTATCTGTGAGCATCTCCAGGGAAGCTCCTGGCCAGGGACCAGGCACAGTGCTGGTACCAGGGCCCACCTTTTCTGGCCAGTACAGGACTCCTTTGCAGATAACTTTTGCACCAGATTGCCCTGTTGGGCTGACCAAGCCCTTCTCCAGCAGCACAGCACTCGGAAGCTCTTCCTATCCCATCTTCTTTCCTTCCCCTTCTTTTCATGGAGGTCCGACCTGCACTGTGGCCGGAAGTCTCTCCCTGCCTACTCCCACTCCCTTTCCCCTTTATCTTTCAAGGGTGTTAACCGCAATAAGTGTCTTGTTTCTAACTTTATCTCAGCATCTGCTTCTTGGAGGACCTGAACTGACACAATGACCCAGCCCGCTTTAACCTTGCTAACCCCTCCTCCTTCTCTACCCAGCTGGCCTGGCGTGAGCTTAGTCATCCTCTTTTTTATGTTACTTGATGGAAAACCCAAGTGCTACACAACCACAGAATGCATGTCAGGCTAAACAAATACAGAATGGGGGGCGGTCATCACCAGTCAGGGATTATATATACTATGATTCTCACTCATTAATACGGGTAATTGATCCCTTTATAGTTGGATCAAGTTGGACAATTCCCAGGGAAAGAGCTTGTACTTAAGCCACAGGATCACTAGGTGACGCTGCTGCCCTACACAAAGGCCACAGCCTGAGCTAGGCTTGGCCAGAACCATTCTGGGCTCTGGGTCCTGCCGTTTACTTGGCTGGATAGGGGCCTACAGGTCTGTAATTCACTATGGAATCTGAAAAAGTGATTTCTGGATCCAAGAAACCAGGCTCCAGAAGAGCATGTTAAATCTCCCTCTGGCTCTTTCTCTCAGAGCGTACAGAATCTGGTGTATGTGTGTGAAGGAGTTCTCTGGAACTCTTGACTTGATTCAGCAACTGACCATGGCTGCTCTAATTTCTCCAAGTGTCCACCTTCAGCTTTGACTGCTCGCTCACCCTTTGGATCAACAGATCAACTGAAAGTTCTTCAATCCCTGCCTCCAGATCTGGGAGAACCCTCAATCTGAGTGGTCTTGACACCAACGTCTTTACCTAGAGTTCCTCAACAGAGTTGCACATCCAGGCACGGCTCACTTCTGCTAGGAGTAGGGGGCTCAGGGGCCAAATCTATGCTTGGTGCCTTCTCTGCTGAATGTAGCACACATGCCTGGATGGTTAGCGTTCTGGCTTTGGTGCTGCCATCTTTTATGCTGCCTCCCCTACCTGTTTATGTGCACAGTCAGCAATCTGTAAACATCCACCTGCCGTGTAAATCCTCATAGACAAAGCTGCTGAGTGGGACAAATATTTAACCCTTTGATTTGCCTCCACCCCAGCCCTGAACAGTTTCATCTGTTTCTCAGGCACAATCCTACCTTCTTAGAGCTGCTGGGTTGGTGCATTAGTGAAGCTGAGTTTTAAGAAGTTATTTTCTTATACGTGGGATGACTATTTCATCGCATAGAAAACACTTTTATATTTAGAGGACTGAATTCATTCATGTTTCCATTGGGGAGTCTCCAGAACAACAGCCATCAATCCATTCTTTATGTTTCTCTAATATTGCCCAATCTTTTTTTTTTTTTTTTTTTGGTCACATTTGACATCAGTAATGGTTAAGAATTTCCCAGAAGACTTCTGGCTCCGTGCCTTATATAGAGACATTACGAGTATGTCAGTGGGATAATTTTTGAAAAATAGCCCTAATATTGTTAATAGGTTCACAGTCCAAGTACAGTGCCACTCAAGTTTGCTTGATTGTAAGAATACAGATTTCCAGGCCCATCTCCTGGAGATTCTGACTGAGTAGGTCTGGGGAATACCCTTGAGAATATGTATTTTAAACAAGTAACCCAGTGATTCTTATGATCAGGAAAATTCAGAAAACCATGCCCCACTGAACAAAGTGGGTTCTAGCTATGAATCATGATTCAATTCCAATCAGACACAGCAGAAGCCACAATGTAAGAAAAAAAATCTAGAGATTTTAATAGCTCGAGAGAGAACCATCTGTGAGTCATGGGATGCCCTCACCAGGTAATTGGGCACCTAGGGTCATCACAGCCACCTGGAAACTTCTGATAGTAAAAGCACTAGGGCATCTTTTATTAGCATATTTAATGTGCTTGACTAAGGGGAGAAAGTAGAGGAAGCCAGGAGGGCTTGTTAGCAACCTCTCCCCACATAGTGGCATGGCAGAGGAACAATGCGTGCTTTCTAAGGAAGGGTTTAGTTTAACCCTTGACTGTCTTTCTCTGGGGAGAAGCCAGGGGGCGTGTACAGTCTAAACAGTCTTCATGAAAGGGCTGGGGTCCCTGTGGCCCCGTGGGCAGTGTCTGGGAGGTATACACAGAAATCTTCACAGATCTCCGTCAGGGAACACAGTTATGGCTTCTATGAGAGAGCGGTCCGCTATGGTATGTCCCAGGCTGCCCTCTCCTCTCCTGGGGTCAGCTTGAGAATATCTGGGCCCCCCAGAACATGACCCACCCAATGAGAGGGGTCCTAACCCCTTCCTCACGGCTGAGGGGTGAGTGCAGCTTTTTCCCAGCTGAGGGTTGACTAAGATAAAGCAGTGCAGACCTTAGTGGGAAGCTGCAGCTGGAACGATGAGCCTCAGAGAAGTGGAAACTTTGATTCTTAGACTCTTTCGCTTTGCACTCAGATATCACACCTGCACACAAACCACAGTAGGTAAGGTTCCAACTTGCCCCCTCTGCAACTAAGTTGGCCCACCCCATAGGGAGTTTTTTGTTTGGTGGCAACAGCTAAGTGAAAATGTAATAATCTCTTTTCGTCTGCAGATAAATCATTCTGCATTGGGGTCTACCTTTTTGTTTTCTATCCTTGAAAAGAGTCTGGGGGGTGGCTTTTTTTTTTTTTTTTGCCTTTTTCATAAATAAATATTTTAACTGGAAATTTCCAAGCATATGACAGGCCTAGAATGTGAACTTGAATGTACTGTAATAGAAATCATCAGTTGCCATGGCGACGTGTTCCAAGAGCAGATTGCACGGAGTCACATGGGCAGAGAGTGCTCAGTAATACTAACACATCAGAGAGCGAGGCCACTTAACCTCAATCGCTTCCAGCTATTGTGCAGAATGCAATTGAATTTATTCCTAATTTCTGCCAGTGCTAAGGAACAAAATTTCCCTGCAGATTTTAATCTTACTCAGGCAGCCCCAGCCAGTGCTCAGACACGGTTCCACACCAATATTCAGCCCGGCTACTCGCCCACTTTACAGCTCTATTTTCTTATTCTTATTTTTAATGATAGCTTCCCTCTCCCTGCTGGATCCCGAGCGGTCCCCCGCCCTGGGGAGATCTGCCCTCCTCCTTTCCGAATGGCTGCACGGTGTCTCGGACTCCATTCTGCTAATACAAGGAGCACAGGTTCATAATAATACTGGTGAAAAAAAATGACCGGGCTCCACTCTCAGGAATAGCTTCCCCCCCAGCCCCAAACCCGTTCTGAAATAGAATTCCCACCAGCTCTGGGCTGCACCTTGGAATGGCACCATTAACAGCCCCATCGAAAGAGGGCAAACTGGTGGATCAGTGAATAATAGAATCAAAGTGTGTATTTTCTGTCCCTGTCACAGTCCCCTCCCCCTCCACACACACACCTTACCCACCCCCACAACCAGGAGAGCAGCACAGATTAGCAGGAGGTACAACGGCCGATCACAGAACACTCATTTCAGAGCTTATCCGCTCTTATGAAGGTTGATAAATCAGAGTCTCTCATATGGACAGTCTCAAGTTAGCAGCGTCATCCATCTCCCCTGCCCCTTTTAAGTTATTTGTCTTATTCGCTTCCAAAGATGATATCAGAGATGCCAAATGAGCCTTTGTTTTCTGTGCTCTTGCTCTTCCCAGGGTGAGTTGCTGTGTTGTTGTGGGGAGCTAAGAAGCATGCTTCCGGGGCCCAGTTCTTTGTTTCCAACCCAAGGTCACCTCTCCCTGTCTGTTCAGGTGTTGTCAGCGGTCTGCCTGTGTTGTGAGACATAAGGCAGTGTCCTCCCTGGCTGAGATTTTGCATGGTCCTACTCTCCAATGACCGCTCCCTTTTACGAATGTCACTTTAAAATAGACATAAAACCTGCTTTAATAGCCAAATGAAGACAAAGCAGAGTCCAGCCCTTAGAAAGCCCAATGCTGAAGGTCAAGCAAAAGGAAACTTAAAAACATAGGGATCATATGAAAAAAAAAAAAAAAAACCAAAAAAACAAAAGGAGGGGGAGATAGTTTCTGCAGGGGCTTCCTTTAAGGGGGTGGTTTACTCTAACAAGGGGTGAAAATGTAATTGGAAATCACTTACTTAGCTAGTAACTCTGTTCTAATGCTGTGCTGCCACAGGAAACTTGCTGGGAAGTTGAGCAGAGAGGGAATGGTAGCATGGAATTAGGACAGACTGCTGGTGGTCATTGTTGACTCTATGCAGAGGGCTTGGTGGCTGTGGGGAATCTTCATGGAGCCTGCAAGAGAAAAATAGCCAGAGAGGAAATGAAGAGAGCTATTGCAAAGGATTTTATATCAGCAAGGTGACATTTAGATCTGGAAAGAGAAAACCACATGCCAAGTTGTTGGTCGCACACATGGCTCTATGCCTGTCTTGCTGTGCCGGAGCCTCTAGAAAGTCTTTGCCAAACACCTTCCCCCCACACCTGCCTGTCCATAGGGCAAGGGGGTGGGATGTCGTCAGAGAGAGCCAACCCTTTAGCTTTAATCAGGGACTTTACACTAGCCTGAACTCTCCCTGGCTAGGAGGGGAAGCCCTGTCCTTGTAACTAGCAAACTTTGCTGGTATTCACAAAACTGAACATGTTTTCTAATCAAAATGGGTTTTATTTATTCTGGAGCATCACTTCCCCACTTATCAGTTTAAAATATTTGCTGACTCTCTTGCTGGAGCTGTTCAAGCAGTTAGAACCTTGAAAGGTTCCAGGAGGATGTCTAATCTGTATCTGAGCAATGTCTCTTTAGGCAGAGTGACCTTCTGGACCCTCTACCCATACACAGGTATCCTGGGACCAGTGAGCTTCATGGCCTCCTACTGAAGAAAGATGGTGTGAGAACATCAGGAAAACGTCCAAGAATTTTATCCTTGATGAATTTCATTAAAGGGAAGGGCAATCTGTGCTATTATGCTAATACCTTCAATAGCAATTTTATTATGTTCGTTAATCTATAGTCAAGGAATAACATTATTATAGTTCTTACAGCTTTTCAAAGTACTTCCATAACTATTAGCTCATTTGAACTGCACAGCAACCCTATGATACAGGTGGGGCATATTTTACGGATAAGAAATTAGGATGTAGAAAAGTTGGGATTAGGACAAAAATCATACAGAGTAAGGATAAGATCTAGATCTCAGAATATTTGGTGCAGTGCTCTTTCCACACCATGGACAGGCTCAGGGCAAGAGCGCTGCTTTTTCTGAGGAAAATGGCCCCAAATGCCACCTTTCTATACAATTTGCTATGGTTGTATCTTAGGAAAGAACCGGTCCATAGATGAATGGATGGAGGTTGGTGTTTGAGCAGAGGACAACCATCCCTAGGTTGAGCATGAGGAGTACAAGTGCCTCTGATTCTATTCACAAGTGTGGATTCTATTCACTAGAATTTTTCAGATCAGACAGAGGCAACCCAACCCAATTCATCTTCTCTCTTGGGAATCGTGGATCCTGGTAGCAAATGAGAAGGTAGGTCTAGTTCCCCTTTGCAGGAAGCCTGCTATACAAATCTTCCTAAGAAGCAGTGGGCCTCAGAGTGAAGGTGCCATTTGAGGTTTTGATGTAGTCAAGTTGACTCTTCCAAATTATAAAGCATTGCATCTTCAGCTCTCTGGAGTAATGGAAGTACCAGACATCCCTACCCTCTGCTGTGCCTCCCACATCCAGAACCTCTTCCCTATCTTGTCCTTGGTGGTACGGGATGGGGCCAAAAATGGGTTCAGAGTCTGACGGATACATTACTTTGTGAAAAAAAAAAAAGGCCCCCAGGGTTTTAACACTGGTTTTTGAGATGGCTGGTGGGGAAAAAAAATACCATGTACTGTTGTAAGTTTCTGTGGATCCTATGAACCTCTAATGCAGAAAGTAACCAGAATGTGGCTGGATACTATTTAAATATATTAATCTATTTTGTCTTTCTCTTCCTCTTTTCCTACAAACAAGTAATTTGATTGGTCGTTGCCGTGGGGGAGACATATCACAAGGCAGGTGAAAGTCTTTCTGGCTTGCATATTACGAAAGCTTAAGTTCTTAGGAAAAATGTTCCAATGGGGGTGTTAGCTTCCCTAAAAAGGGCTTTGGAAATGCATGTCATGAGTTTTATTGGTAGCTTAAATGAATGGAAGGTACTGTCCTTATTTTGTTCTCTAGGAGCTAGAGATGCTAAGTGTCAAGAATGAATGGACGGGAGCTGTCCTACACCAAATGCCCATGGTGGCCTGTTGTCAGTTTTGGAGAGGGGATTTGGGAGCACAAGCCTAGCGTCTTGAAGAAACATAAAGGCAAGATTCCCAGCACCTAAGAGAGATTTCCTCATAGCTGGGAGGAGTGAAAGGGGAGCAGAGAGAAGAGGAAGGGGAGAAGTAGAGAAACGTCTGTGAGTTCTGACTGAAGAAGAGACTTGCTCCCTGAGACCTGACAATATGTCTACATAAGGGGCAAGACTTCAAAGTGAAGTTTATGCATGGTACATCTAGACCAGGTTTTCTCAACCTTGGCACACCTGCAATTTTGGGCCAGATAATTCTTGGTTGTGTGGCAGCATAGCAGTTTGTCTTCCATGGAATACCTATGAAGAGTTAATGTACATCTAGAATTTACCGTATCTGGTATTCTATTCCCCGTCTTTGGGAAGGCAAGACAACTGTCCACTAGTGATGGGCTCTGCTGGAAGGAATCAGCACATGTCTCAGTTGGGCATTCTCTTTCAGGCCTTGGGTCATGGCATACTGTCTGAGGAAAAGAGGAGTAGCCTGTGGGTCCCAGTTCTGTATGCTGCTGGTGATATACACAGAGACTGTCCTTTGTGGGGTCCCTGGGTGCTTTAGCTGGGTTATGGTTCTCTGTCTTCTCACTATATAGTTATTGCTTTTTTATTGTTCCACAGTCTGAGTAACTCCTTGTTCCCATCTCACCCATGGGACGGATGTGCAGAGCTCCCCAGATTACCAGAGAATCCTCATCTGTAAGTCCCTCGCTGCTTTTCCAGCTCTTTACCCAGCGTGGCTTCTGTACTGGCCTGGAAATGTCTGGTGTAAAGCTGACATTTGGCTCTGTCTTTTCAGCTCGCAGACTTTACCTTGAGAGGGTGATGAGATACTAATTTGAGATCATAATTTTATGCTGAACAGTTACCCTTAGAACAATGCATTTTGAATTTAAATTTAAATTGGAGTTTGAGAGGTGTGAAAGTTAGAGGAACTATGTCCACATTTTCATTATAGATACTCCTCATTCCCAACAGTTGTTCAAGAGATCTTCAACGCTTCCCACTTAACATCTGGTTTCTAATTCTGTTAGAATAGTGTGTGCTTCCTCTGAATATGATAGTTAAGAACAAATAGCGATTGTCAGAAAAATAATCTCCAACATGATAGCAAACACTTTTCTGGAATACACAAGGGCCTGGCTCTAAAATAAATAATAATAAAGGATACAAGCAAAGTTGCCAAAACCAGTCCTTTAACAATGAATTTGGTCAACGGATTGTATTGAATTTTATTTACTTTTACTTCTGGGGTTATTTCTATCCCAGGAAAGGGCTAATATTATCAATTACCCACTATATGTTTATATACATTATCCCAATTCATTAAAAAATACTTATTAAAAAATTTTTTAGAATGGGAGAGAGAGCATGAGCATGAACAACGAGGGGCAGAGGGAGAGGAGGAGAAAGGATCCTAAACAGCTTCTATGTCTAGTGTAGAGCCCCCCAAAATACTTTCCAAAGGTCATTATTTTTGGTCAGATGTAAATTAGATGACCAGATATATTGAAAGGCCACTAACTCTACAAAGTAGGTCATGGCTGAGTGGCAGAATACCCTGGTAGTTCAGAGAGAAGGAATCCCAAGACTGAGGTGCTAATGAAGGTTTTCACAGAGGTGGCTTCCTCCAGGAAGGTCTCCTAAAGCCTTTTCTTCATTTTCTTCCACCAAACTAAAGTTAATTCTCCTATCCTGGAATTTTCACACCACTTTGTTTCTAGTACTAGATACCCAATACCCAATACAATTTATTCATGTTTTATCTTCCTTTTGGAGAGAAGATCATCTCTTTCACTCATCTTGCTGTGGAAGCCCTGACTAGGCCCTCGTACTTAGGAGATAGAGTAGGCGGAGTAGATATGCTTGAATCAACAAATCAACGAAGGAACAAATTAGTAAATGAACGAGTTGATATGGGATTTGAGCTGGATCTTAAAGGACGGGCAGTAATAAATAAATAATAAATTGGTCATTATAGATTAGAAACCATCTGGCTAGCATCCAGCTGGAATCCTTACTGAAGTTTTTCACTAGCCATGCTAAGAACCATGCATTTTTTTCTCCTCTAGGCCCCACCCTGACACTCGTTAGAATTGTTTACAGGTAGCATGGACTTTGGTGACACCAAGGCTTCGTTGGGATAGGGAGTTGGCACTTCACTGGGGAGACCCCCATTACTTCCCCGTAGGAGGCTGTCACTTCTCCAAAGTGCACTACCTCTAGTGCCAATCTCTCACTCACGCGTTCTCCTCCTGACTGCTGGGAGCACATAGGCATGCTGCATGTCACCTGCTCCTCTGGCTCTCGGCAATCTCCTTCCTTTGTCTCCAAATCCTACGCAAATTGCTTGGTTGACAATCAAAGCCTGCTAACATCAAACAGCTGCTATAGACAGGTGTGTTCTACAGTTACCTGCTGTTTGCTTTCCTCCGCGGGGACTGATATGACAAACAAAACCCGGGACTGGGTGCCAACTTCCTACTAGTGTTTTTCAGACTTGGAAATTCACCCTAAAAATAGCCTGCCTCAGTCCTCATCAGTGTGTGGCTGGGGGGGGGGGTGCTGTACAATCCCACTGATTATTGCAGTGCTTTGCAGAAAGCTGGGAATATCCATGGCTGCATCCCAGCAAAGAGGCTACATAGTTCTGGAACTCTTGATTTCTAAAGAATACCCAGGACCCTTAAAATATTTTCCAGATTTTTCTTTCTTGTTAATGTGGTTACAGGAGTATTATTTCCTGCTTTCTACTTTTAGCAGTCTTCCCATAGGTCTCAGGTTTTGACCTTTGAAATTTGCTGTAACTATCCTGGAGTTTAATCTGTGATAATTATGGGGGTATGAGGGTATGGCAGGTTGGTGGAGGAACAGATTCCCACTTCTAACATTCCTTCCTGTTTTGCTATGTTATGCTAGCAATTGCCACTGTCTGTACTCCCTTTTATTCACTAGGTGCAAAGGCACCTAGGGTTCTGGATGTGATTTAAGTTCTGCTCTTTAGATATACCAGCATAAATTGTGGAAGGTGACATGGGGCAGTGCCCATGTTTTCTGGGGCTGTTTTTTCTCGGACAGCACCTTTACAGCTGTGTTGGGATTTTCAATGGTGGTCGCTTACTGACTGTACTAATTTCTGATCATGGCAGCTTCCTGGTCACAAACCAAGCTGCAGTCTCCTTGGTGGTCTTTTGCTTGGAGTCACTCTTGACAGCTCCACCTAGCATCTGTCTCTTCAGGGTTTTGGTAATTTTGTAAGTCATTTGATAGCTCACTTTAACTTGTTATAGTGAATTCTCTTCTCTATGACTGACCCTTAGTCACCACTGAGGACAATTGGTGTAGACATTCATTCCCCACTACTTGGCACAGTGCACTGAGGTAATCAGCCAGCTGGCAGGGGCGAGAGCCTAGGGAGGCGGCTGGGAGAGAGGAGGAGCACTGTCTTACAAGGAAGAAACTGTTTATCTCTGTGCCTCTGCCCAGGCCCTTCCTCCTGCTTGAGATGGCTTGCCTCCTCCTCCTCCTTTGAGATCCACTCCCTTTCCCAAAGTGGAAGTAGTTTTTGCTTCTCTGAACTCTATGAACTCTTAGGACACGTCTCTTATGAGATGATGTATGTATAAGCCTGATAAAATTTGACAGGAATAAAAGAGGAGAGGGTGTATACATAGCAATGCTCCCAGACTACAGCCTGATCTACCATTTTCCATCATTTCCCTTCAAATGGATTTTGGGATCCTTTCAAAGACATCAAAGACAAATGATATCAGAGCAGCAGAACTGCCCAGGAGAACTTTCTGTGATAGTGAAAATGTTCTAGATCTACTCTGTACAGCAGGGTAGCCCGAGGCATAGGTGATTATTAGACACTTGAAATGAGGCTGGTGTAACTGAAGAACTGAATTTTAAAATTCTGCTTAATTTTAATTAATTTGAATTTAAGGAGCCATAGTGGCTAGTGGCCACCATATTGGAGAGCAAATTAGAGTACATACTACTTTGACAGGCACATGGGCCAGGACTGTCTAGATGTCATTGCCAGTGTTTATGGGCTGAGAATTTGCCTTTATGGCCCAGGACCAGGGCTTAAAGCTGAGGAGAAAGAGAAGTGGAAAGTTTCATGGGGAGATGACAAACAGGAGATTAGCTTTCAAATACTCTTTTCTCTAATTTTAAAAAGTGAATCCTGACTCTTTAGAAATGAATGACATTTCCTACTTCTTGTACCACTGAAGTACAGCACTGTGGTAGCACAGAGGCCGAATGTCACTGGAAGAATTGTTTGGCCACATATTGAGTGGATCCCCCACCATGGATCAGTATTGAACGGATGACTCCTTGTCGAGGAGGAAAACACACCCCTGTGGGCATCCTGGATGGCTGTGTAGATTGAAACCAACACATTCTTGCCTTGACCACTTTGTTGGCTCTTATTACACATACAAAAAGGTATGATGCAACCCCAGGGCTGGGATCAATGTTGAAATGCAAGAGTAGAGCACAGATGATGAGCACGCGTCTGTGATCACCTGGCTGCAAAGTGGTCTCTTTTCATGACGTTCTGAAAATGTATGTGCAGGACTCTTTTATTTATAGTATCTCTTTCACAGAAGTCTTAGAGATCAGCATTTCAGATGCTAAGAGAAGATAGTCCTTGGATTTAGTCATTTCTGTAATAAATCTGCCATAGGAGGATATAATCACCAACCATACTTGGGTTCACTATGGTAAGTGCTCATATTCTTACTTCAAAACAGAGAATTCTCTCACGTGTAGAAATTATTTTTTTTTTCCTTCTGGGCATATAGATTTACACACAGACAAAAATCATACAACCATGGTCACAACTTGTGAATGTAGAATTTAATAACACTAGGAGAATCATTGACATATTAGCTTGATTCCGGTTGATTTCTGAACAGTCTTGGGTGGACTGTTGGGAAGATAAGCACACCTACTTGACCTGGGAAGGATCTGAACCTGGAATTCTGAATATAAAGTTCAGGTGCCTCCCTGGCACGCTAAATGGCTTCACCGAGGGAGGTCTGCGTGCTCAGTAGGAAAACTTCCCTTTCTCTTTCTCCTACCCCTCTGCTTCCCCCTCCTTACTCCCTGTCAGCTACCAGCCCCCAGTGTGCATAGTCTTACATGTCCAGGGGGGCAATTCCACCCTTCAAAGCAAGAGTTTCTGTGTGGTTCACTTGGAGGGAGGGGGTGATGGATAGGACTGGCAATCTCTCTCCTTCTTCTCCTTCTGCAAGGTCCTCCTTCTCTTTCTTCTAGAACTCTTATTTTTTTCCTCATTCTAAATACCCATCTCTCTCCAGCTCCTCCTGGCTAACCAGGAGAGACTTGCTCTCACACAGGGCTCCTCTGACTTTAACCAGGAAGTTGATATTGGACTGTAACAAGTCTCTCAGACATCTCCTCTTAGAATAAACGTAAGAATTAACTTAAAGAATTAACTTGGCTCAGTGGGTTAAAGCCTCTGCCTTCAGCTCAGGTCATGATCTCTGCGGTCCTGGGGTCCTGGGATCAAGCCCCACATCGGGCGGGCTCTCTGCTCCGTGGGGAGCCTGCTTCCTTCCTCCTCTCTCTCTGCCTGCCTCTCTGCCTACTTGTGATCTCTGTCTGTCAAATAAATAAATAAATAAATAAATAATCTTAAAAAAAAAAGAATTAACTTAAAAACATTTTAAAATTTATTTGAGAGAGAGAGAATGAGCACAGACAGGGGGAACGGCAGAGGAAGAGGGAGAAGTAGGCTTTCTGCCGAGCAGGGAGCCCCACGTAGAACCCCAGGATCATGACCTGAGCTGAAGGTAGATAGACATTTACCAACTAAGCCACTCGGGTGACCCAGGAATTAACTTTTTATTATGGAAAATATCAAATACATACAAAGGTTGAGAGAAGAGTATAATGAATCATCCACTTCAACAATGATCAATAGTTTGCCATTTTTGCTTCATCCATCCCACATCTACTTTGCTCAATTTTTTTTAAAGCAAATCTAAGTCATTGTATTATTTCTCCTAGAAACATTTCAGTAGTTATCCCTAACAGATAAAAACTTAAAAAATATCATTGTCATGCCCAGAAAAATTCACAAAAATTCCTTGCTGTCATCAATATTTAAATGCGGGCTCATCATTTTTTGTGAAGTAAAAATTGATACTTATTGCCTTTTGAGAGTGCAGTTAGGCAGTAGATTTCAAGATATAAAATGCCTACACCCTTTGACTCTGTGTTCTACCATGTAGAAATTTGCCTCAGCCTATATTACATCCACTGAACTATGCAGAGATATGATTTCTGATAGTTCAAAATGGAAAGCAACCTAAATGTTCATTAACCAGGGTTGATTATACGAAGCAATTAAAAGAAGCTGGAAGTGGGGCCTGGGTGGCTCAGTGGGTTAAGCCTCTGCCTTCGGCTCAGATCATGATCTCAGGGTTCTGGGATTGAGCCCCACATCTCATCAGGCTCTTTGCTCAGCAGGGAGCTTGCTAGGGGCGGCCACCCCCCTCCACCCCCGCCCTCTCTGCCTACCTCTCTGCCTACTTGTGATCTCTGTCTGCCAATAAGTAATAAAATCTTAAAAAAAAAAAAAAAAGCTGGTAGGTCTATGTGCTTTGATATGAAAAGCTACCTAAGTCATTATTGAGTAAAAAACGAGAGCAGGAAGAATATACAGGAAACTTTTGGGAAGGACCGGAAGGGAGGAGGTAAGAATAAGACAGGAGTTCATTATAGATCCTGGATATCAACCTTTTGTCTGTACTGTCATTTGCAAATATCTTCTCCCATTCCGTGGGTTGCCTCTTAGTTTTCTTGACTGTTTCCTTTGCTGTGCAGAAGCTTTTGATCTTGATGAAGTCCCAAAAGTTCATCTTCGCTTTTGTTTCCTTTGCCTTTGGAGACATATCTTGAAAGAAGTTGCTGTGGCTGATATTGAAGAGATTACTGCCTATGTTCTCCTCTAGGATTCTGATGGATTCCTGTCTCACATTGAGGTCTTTTATCCATTTTGAGTTTATCTTTGTGTACGGTGTAAGAGAATGGTCGAGTTTCATTCTTCTACATATAGCTGTCCAGTTTTCCCAGCACCATTTATTGAAGAGACTGTCTTTTTTCCACTGTATATTTTTTCCTGTTTTGTCGAAGATTATTTGACCATAAAGTTGAGGGTCCATATCTGGGCTCTCTACTCTGTTCCACAAACTCAACACACACAAAACAGACAATCATATCAAAAAATGGGCAGAAGATATGAACAGACACTTCTCCAATCAAGACATACGAATGGCTATCAGACACATGAAAAAATGTTCATCATCACTAGCCATCAGGGAGATTCAAATTAAAACTACATTGAGATATCACCTTACACCAGTTAGAATGGCCAAAATTAGCAAGACAGGAAACAACATGTGTTGGAGAGGATGTGGAGAAAGGGGAACCCTCTTACACTGTTGGTGGGAATGCAAGTTGGTGTAGCCTCTTTGGAGAACAGTATGGAGATTCCTCAAGAAATTAAAAATAGAACTTCCCTATGACCCTGCCATTGCACTCCTGGGTATTTACCCCAAAGATACAGATGTAGTGAAAAGAAGGGCCATCTGTACCCCAATGTTTATAGCAGCAATGGCCACGGTCGCCAAACTGTGGAAAGAACCAAGATGCCCTTCAACGGATGAATGGATAAGGAAGATGTGGTCCATATACACTATGGAGTATGATGCCTCCATCAGAAAGGATGAATACCCAACTTTTGTAGCAACATGGACAGGACTGGAAGAGATTATGCTGAGTGAAATAAGTCAAGCAGAGAGAGTCAATTATCATATGGTTTCACTTCTTTGTGGAGCATAACAAAAAGCATGAAGGACATGGGGAGTTAGAGAGAAGGGGGTTGGGGTAAATTAAAGTTCTATTTTTAATTTCTTATCTTTAATTTATTATAGGTAAAAATAGTTAATAAAAAAGAGTTCTCGTCACAAGTTTGAGGAGCTCTGATTTTATGTTTCTGGTGGTTTCTTATGTAAATATGATGGCAGAGATTACTAGTATGCTTGTACATCTGGTTCTCCTCTTCTTCTTCCTCACTGAGGAAGATGACATTCCTCTGCCCCCTGCAATTAGGTAGGGCTATGTAACTAGTTCTAGCCGCTGAAGTATGTGTGGAAATCATGTATGTCACTTCCAGGCTGAGGCCTTTAAGAGTCAATGTGCCTCCTCTGTGCTCTCTTATTCACTGCCATATTCACTCTAGGGACCTCCTGTTGAGATGGCAATGTCTCCACAAAGTGGGACAGGGTCTCTGAGGTCTTTGCATGGAGGACCCCCAATGTTCAGACTGCATGAACAAGAAGAAAGCTTTTGTTGTGTTAAGGTAGTAGATTTCAGGGTTTATTACCTCAGCTTTGTTGATCTTGTCCTGACTGACTCAGTAATGACAATAGAGTCACTGAAGTCACAAAAGAAACGGGCTTCACAAACTGCATTGCATATCCTAGTGACATTGTGTAGAGTAATTATAAACCTTTCCCACTAGCTAATGTTGGGTTAATCTTACATTTGAGCTGCAAGAAACACAAGTACAAATCATATGTGCAGAAGTCATATCCACCATTTGGCCATGGTGGTGACTTCACTGAGAACATTTGTACAACCAGGAAGACTGTCCTCAGACTTGTAACTTAACACTTAAGTCCCATGATGTCCTTGTGGTCTATCTTCTCTGAGCCTCTTTTGCTCAAAATAGGCAGGAATCTTCACAGCTTAGCCCTGTCTATCATCCTTGATGTCCCATGGCAGGTGAACTTTAGAAGCATCAGGTACTCTGAGGGCCTGAATCTCTTCCTTTCCCACTGCTCTAAGGTGACTGCTTGTGAAGGCGGAAGGTGTAGTGACAACAATAAGTGAGTCAGAAAAGAAATTTCACTGCTTCATGTTGCCTCAGTTCCAATCAACTAAAAATGAATGAATGTCCTCACTAGATAACTGCTCGCTATTGGAAGATGGAGTGGAGTTTTGAGGAAGTAAGTGAAGAGTGAGTGGAGGGTATGGCAGAGATGGAAAATATCTGGAGGCACAAGAGAAAAAACACAGCTAGATCTGAGCTCAAATTCTGTATATGTAGCCTTAGGAAAATTCCTTAGTCTCTCAGAGCCTCAGTTTTATTTTATGGGTAGTTGAGAGGCTGAAATGAGATAAGGTTCTTATATGATAATAGTTAATAGATAGTAGATCTATTATAGTTAATAGATAATAGGTAATAGTTAATATAAGATAAAAGTTCTTATAGAGTGGCTGGCAAATAGGCAGAACCAGAAGTGCTTCCAGGTAAGGGGTCTCCATGACCTACATCTATTTACAACTTCTGTTGGAGGTGAGCCAAGGCCAGGGGAGCACCAGGATGTCCATGTACTCGTAGCTGTGATAGTAATATTCTGGAAGGGCAGCTCCATAGGGTAATTCCAATACTGCGTTGGCAGCTCACCATTAGTAACAATGCAATAATGACTGAAACTCAGAGAATGTGTATGATGAGCACTTACACTGGTCTAACCACTTTCTGTAAAGCCTTATGATAATCCTTTGGATGTGACTATTGTCATTTCCATCTTGCAGATGATGAAACTGAGGCCCCAAGAGGTTAAGGGATTTGCCCAAGTCCACACAGCCTGTATGTGGTAGAACTAGGATTCAAACCTAGGGAGTTTGAGAGCCCACACTATTAAGCACCATCTCCCAAAGTACTGCTCTTCGCTAACTCGCTATGGCAATGGTCACTGTAGATAATAGGAACAAGCACAAAGCTGGCTAAGAAATGCTTAGCTCCTTTAAATGGCTCCTTAAAATTTTATTATAAACTTCATGTCAATCAGTTTTCACTCAGAACACATGTGACATCAAAATTAAAAAAAAATATATGTAGGAAGGGGGTTTTAAGTGGGGAAATACAAGTTCTTTGCACCTCTATAATTTTCAGGGTTGGAAGGAATATAAGGCATATCAGGAAGGCAAACCTATGCAGTATGTCTCCAATTACCTGGAGTATGATTCTGTCATGATGGTCCATCTGGAATGGTAGGTCAGATGGCAGAGAGGCTTAGGGGCTCAGCAAAGAAGTCTGGGATTTGCCTTGAGTCACTAGAGGTGATTGAGGAGGGGACAGACATAATGAAATAATGTCTGCCACTGTTAATCTGGCAGTGGGGAAGGAGAAGAGAGGCTGAAGGCATGGGGCCAATGAAAGCCTATTGAGGGAATGACAGCACATCTAGGATTGAAACAGAAGAAATGAAAAGAAGGGGGTGTCTGGAAATGAAAGGAAAAACCAACCAGACTTGGCGATTATTAATTGGATCCTGGGGTAGGGGAAGCAGACACAGGTTTTCAGGCACAGGAAGAGATGATTTTGGGAGAAAGAAGATAGACACACTGAATTTTAGGTGAGATGGAAATATTAAAGAGCAGTGGCTAATAGGTGGCAAGAGATACTGGGCTGGAAGGTAGAGGAAACTCAGAGTTAGGATTTAGTAGAGAAATGGGAGCTGCAGTGGTGAGAATTGGAAAAGGTTGTGAGAGCAGGACTGAGAACCAAGAAATGGGGAGAGGAAGAAGGAGCTTCTGAGAGGTGGGCAGAGCAGTGAATGTCAATATCAACAAAGAGAAAGGTAGAGATCAGCCCATAGAACTGACTAGAAGGTCACTGGTGACATTTGAGAGTACAGCTTCAGTGGTGCTGTATTAGTCAGGGTTCTTCAGGGAAACAACCAACACACACACACACACACACACACACACACACACACACACACACACGTATATAAATACATATTCATAGATATGGTTTATTATATATAATGTATATATTATATACATATGATCTATTATAAGGAATTGACTCACACAATTATGGAGACAGGAAGTCCCAATACCTGCAAGTGGCAAGCTGGAGACACAGAAGAGCTGATATGTAAGTTTAAGTCCAAAGACCTGAGAATCAGGAGAGTTAATGGCATACATTCCAATTCAAAAGCCAACCCGCTTAAACCCCGAGCAGGGCAGACATTTCAGTCTGAGTCTGAAGTCTGGAAAGGACCAATGTCCCAGCTCAGGCAAGAGAAGTTCCCTCTTGCTTAGTATTTTTGTGCTCTTTAGATCTTCATTTGATTGGTTGAGGCCCACCTACACTGGGGAGGGTGATCTGCTTGGCTCAGTCTACCAATTCAAATCTTAACCTCATCCAGAAACACCCTTATAGACATGCCCGGAATGTCTGACCAAATGTCCGAGCAGCCCATGACCCAGTCAAAGTGACACATAAATTTAACCATCACAAGTGCCACAAAGTCAGCTTTTTGGGGACTAAATAAGGAAAGCGTGGTGAGGAAGAGGAGGCAGGAAGATGTAGCCACCTACTTGAGAATGTTGGCAGCCAAAAGAAGGAGAAAAATCATATGCGAAACTGAAGGGGCAGCAGGGTCAACCAAGATTTCTTTAAATGATAGAGGAGACCTTTAGACTTGACTCTCCTTTGCTAATCCATACGGACGTTCATTTAATCTTTTTTCCCCCAAAAGGTTATTGAATTGAATATACAATTTCCAATCTAACTGTGTTTGCCCAAAGGTAAGTTTAAGTTAGTTTGCATTTCCGGTAGGCATGCCAACTATTGGCAGAGAAAGATGGCTGCAAAAGGATCTGGGGCAAAGGAAAAAAATCAAGCCTATGATCCAAAATGCGTTGGGGATAAAAGCGCACACTGCTTATAAAGATAATCAAAGTTAATTGTTCTATGTTACTTGTGGCTTTTTGTCATTGATGCAGAAGGGATCTAGTGTTTTTTGCCAGCACGTGTTGACATGCCTTAGCATTTACTTAAATACAAGGGAATACACCTTCCAAACCTTCGTGCCAGATGGGACAGAAGCACTGAAGGGTCCTACACTTTGGTCGGCGGGACTAGGTGGCACAGCCAGCCACGGCACAGTGACATGTCCCTGCCCCAGAGTGAGAGAGCAATGCTTATAACCCAGGAATCCAGACTCTGCAAAACCTTAAAGGTAAATAGAAACAAAATCATTTTTGAGTCACAGACCATTTGCTAGAGTCCGAGTTCCATGTTTCACCAGTGCTGTCTCTTTCTCTCACACACCTCTGTTCTTAAATAGCTTCCACAGAGCCAGCTGGGCCTGGGCACTCAGTTCTGGTCAGCCTTCTTCCGGGAAGTGACATTTTTCTCCTCTCCTCACTTAAACTTTTTTTTTTTTTTTTAAAGATTTATTTATTTATTTTAGACAGAGAGGGGCACAGGGAGAGGGGCACAGGGAGAGAGAGAGAGTCTTAATCGGACTGTGCGCTGTGTGCAGAGCCAGACACGGGGCTTGATCTCATGACCCTGAGATCATGACCTGAGCCGAAACCAAGAATCAGGTGCTTAGCTTCACTCGCTGTACCACCCAGGCACCCCTCCTCACTTAACCTTTTAAAACAGGCCATGCAAATACCTCTCTAAACAGTGCTTGTGTCCAGAAAGTCATGTGCATATTGTACCTGGCCAAACATGCCCATTAACTCATTTCTCAGTGGCTGTGCTGTTTCTTTACTTTTCTTCAACAAAGGGTCTGCTCTATTTCTGGCTGAGATCTACTCACTGACTTACAATGATGCCCCACACATATTCTCAGGGTTATCACTCTATACTTATTAGTACACACAAGCAGTGACCTGGTGGCTTAGTGGGTTATGCACCCACCTTCTGATTTTAGCTCAAGTCATGATCTCAGGGCTGTGAGATGGAGCCCAAAGTCAGGCTCCTTGCTGGGTGTGGATCCTGCTTCAGATTCTCTCTCTCTCCCTCTCCCTTTGCCCCTTCCTGTCCCCCCATCTTTCCCTCTCTAAAAACAAAACAAAGCAAAACAGATAAAAACCCACAGACAAAAATAATATAGTAATAATGAAAAGGTTTGAAATATTGTGAGAATTACCACAATGTGACAGAGGGACATGAAGTGAGCAAATGTTGTTGAAAAAATGACACTGAAAGATGTGCTCAATGCTTGCCACAAATCTTCAATTTGTAAAAAATGCACTATCTGTGAAGTTCAATAAAGTAAAGTGCAATAAAAGTGCTCAATATAATGCTCTTGTTAGATTATTTGAGTATAATTAATTCTTATAGTATAAAAATATAATTGAAGAAAAAATTATAGTTAACTACTCTATTACATACTCAAAGTCACTAAGAAACTAGATCTTAAATGTTCTTACCACATACAAAAATATGGGACACAATGGAGGTGTTAACTAATGCTAAAGCAGTAATCATAGTGCAATCCATAAATGAATCAAATTGATACATTACATATTAAACTTGCACAATGTTATATATCAAATAAATCTCAATAATAAAAAAATACAAAATCCCCCCAAAGAAGAGATTTCCCTATATATTACACATATGATATGATAATAATACCTAGGTGAAATCTTTTCTAAATTATATTTTTATACTATAACAATTTAATTATATTAAAAAATCTAACAAGAGCATTTACTAGGTTAAGACCTATTAGGTTATTAGGTAAGAACCCATGAGATACAAAACAAATAGAAGACATACTACTGGCTTTCAGGTAGACTACACACAAAGTGGGGAAACTAGACCCACACACAAGCAGTGACAATTAACTGCCCTGTCTGGGTGGGCCAGGGAAGCACATGCAGGAGCCTGGGAGACAGGGGGCCATTTCTTCCCTGCTTCAGACTCTCTACCATGATGACAGTTTCTGTTGGCACTCTGCCACTTTTTCGCTGGCTCTGGTAACAATATGTCTGTCTCTTGTTCCTTCTGTTCCAGAGGTGGTAATATTCCTGCTATTTGCCAGTCCCGGGGCATCTCACCTTTCTTTTCTGTTCTCTTAATCCTGTCCCTTCCTCTCTCAGTAGCCCCTACCTTAAATCCTTACTATCTGTACCATTGGGAGTGGAATCTGTTTCCTGCCAGGACCCTGACCGATGGCAATGAAACTTAAGAAGTTGCAGGTAGGGGTTGCTTTTCTTCTTGGTAGAGATTCTAGCATGTCAACCAGAACAAATACTTGTTTCATAGAGGAGAAGGGGGGGTGGCCTTGCCAGTACTGGAGGGGAGGAGGAGCTTTGAAAGCCACTTACAGAGAGAAAAAAGCAAGGGTTTGATGTGAACAAGTTGGGTGTTTGTGATTTGTGCAGCTAATTTTTAGACTCTAAAAAGTTAAATAAATCCTTCTGGAAGCTTATGCTTCCGGAACTGTCACTTGTTAAAAGAGAGCTACATCAAGCACCAGGCATCAGAATTCCAAGAACCCAAACTTCACAGCCCTGCTGCGGGGACACTGCAGATCCTCAATTAGGAGGAGGACTGGAGGTAAGCAAGGGATCCCTTCTGCTTTAATTACTCCTGGCTTAATATTCTTTTTCAAGCTTTGCTAATGAAATGAAAGAGCGTCCTGTTTGACTAGGGATAAAAAAAGAATCCATTTTTGGATTCTGATTAAGGATCACGAAACCAGGGTCAATTTCAACTTCCATGGCTACTGAGTCTCCCAATGGTGACACAGAACAAAACAGAGTGTTGAAAAGGTGAAGTGTTTCTGACTAGAGCAAGAGCAATGTTATCCAGGAGTTCACAGGACAAAGGATATATTAGGTTGGCCTCATGGCCGTTCTCAATAAAATGATTCAGTAGCCAACTGCTTTCAGTGCCCCAAATCCTGAGATACCTAGTACCATGTGCTGGGGGTCTAGAAATCAAAGAAGAAAGAGAAATGTCTGCCAAGGATCCTTTGCTAGGTTAATCATTCTAAAAAATAGGAAGGGAGGCAAGGGGTGGTTTTATCACCCTAGGGGTCCGTTATTAGTAAAAGGAGTTGACGAGAAAAGAACTTCTACAATGTGCTTAAGGATATGTTACGTGCTTTCAGAGAAGTTGTCTTAATCAGTCCCCACAGCAATGTGGTGACTTAGGTTCTATGGAACAGAGAAGACTTTGAGCTAGGTGGCTAAGTTTGCATGTGGTTTCGCCACAAAAATCTCATGTGCTTTCAGGTCTCTGTGCCTCAGTTCCTCAATTAGAAAATGAAAACAATGCCTAATCCTTATAGGTGAATGATAATCAACTTAAGCAGATGAATTTCTTTGGATGGAAAGTTCAGTCTATGTCAGGAAATACTTGCTAATGTGAATAGAAATAACGTGGGCTAAAAGCAGAAGAGAAGGCATAGATGAATACTCAAAGTAGTGACAATACCAACCATAAGAACAATGAGTAACTGAAATTTAAGAGCTTTTACCAAATGTAGCTCTTTTTGTGTGTATATGTGTGTGTGTGGGGGATGGGTGGGTATTTGGTTAACTCACAATTATAAATTTTCTTTGGAAATGGGATAAGATATGAAAACCAATCAGTTCTCTCTGCTAAAGTGCTGCTTAATCAGAGAGGGCTTCCCTGATCATACTAAGAAATCGCATGCTTGTCATTCATCTTCCTTTACCCTACTTTATGTTATATACTTGGTAATTTATTATCTACCTTTCCCAACTAGAGTATTGGCTCTAGGAGGGAAGAGATTGTGTCTAGTTTGTTAATTGTTGACTCTTCAATACGTGTAACATTGCCTAGTACATAGAAGGTACTCAATTAGTATTTATTGAATGAATTTAATAATGATATGATATAAAACTCAGTGTTATTTTTTCAGTTATTTTTGTGGTAAAATACGTAGAACATAAAATTTGCCATCTTAATTATTTTTAAGTGTACAAGTCAAGTGTATTAAATAAATTCATTATTTTATGCCACCTATACCACCATCCATCTCCAAAAGTCTTTTAATCTTGTGAAAATGAACCTCTATACCCATTAAACAATAATTATCTGTTCCTTCTACCTCTAGCCGTGACGTATCCTACTTTCTGTTTCTATTATTTTGGCTATGGTAAATACTCATATAAGTGGAACCACACATATTTTTCTTTTTTGTGACTGGCTTATTTCACATAGCATATGTCCTCAAGTTTCAATCATGTTATAGCATGTGTCAGAATTTCCTTTCTCTAAAAGGCTGAAGGGTTCAATATTTTGATTCTCACTAATGTTTTTGAATGAGGGTACCATGAAATATCTAAATATTCCATCCAATCTTCTAAAAATGTGCTTTATGAAAGTGGTGGTAATATTGAACATAAATCTCCCTGCAAAACAAACTCAATGAAAAAATACTCACTTGCTCTAATATTAAAGGTGGGATCTAAAGTACATGTGAAATCAACCTATGTGACAGAAGTGGACTACAGAAAATTCAAGAATAAAGTAGAATAGTTAGGTCATAATCAGTATTTTCTACTCATGACAGTCTAAGTGGTAAGTGAAAAATGTTCTGTATTGTGTCACACAATACGGTAGATGTTTTGCCCGACAATGAGGAACCACTCTCACCTAGTGGATATCGATACTCAGATCTCTTATTCTAAAGAATTCTCAGGCTTCCACATCTCAGGAAATGACATTTCACTCAACCAAGGTAGTCTTAAAATCCTAAAATAAGATATATTGGACTCCTGATTAAATAAGGTGGATTAACTATGTGTGTTTATCTTTGCTTACATCTAAGACCTTATTAAAATGATCATAGAGGGATTTTTAAAAAGATATAAATCCACTATAGAAAGACAATGAAAGATGTGACCCAACAGATAAGAAAGTTAAATGATTTTTGGAAGTTAGGAGGCAGATGACTAAATGAGATGACTCATTTATTGAATAAAAGAAGCCATAGTCTAAACTTAATTTCAAGGGTGATTTGGATAAAGGGATTTAGCACAGGTATTGAATAAAATCAAGGAGTAGAAGAGTTAACCTTCCTCCCACCCCCTAGTCTCACCAGCAGCAACACATCCTTTAAGCAAGAGATCAGAAATCTTTTCTCTATATAAACTAAATGGCCCTAGGGACTAGACTTTCCCACACTAGCATTCTGTATCTGGTAACCCAAAAGTAAAATCCCTTGGTTGCCTTGTTCCCATTTCTAAATAGAGTCCTCCCTCTGTTTAGAATCTCACATTTCAATAGAACAGGCAAGGACTTATTTTTTTTTTTTTTTAAGAAAACCCCTAAATGGAAAGAAAGAGACAAAAATAGTCAAACAGAAACATGAACATGAAGGAAATAATGTAGGGAACAGAAAAAAAATTAAAAAGAAAGAAACAACCTCTAATTTATATCCATAGCAAAGATGTTATTATAAAAGGGAGCATTGCACAATAAGAAAGAGTTCTTTGAGTTTAAAAATAGAATTTCTGAAATTAAAAAATGTGGTAGAGAGTTGGAATGTAACAACAAGAAGATCACCCAGAAATTATAGGAAGAAGTAATAGAAAATATGAGAGAATAGATAAGAAACATAGGTTATGTCTATCTAGAAGAGGTTGGCAATTAATGGCCCATGGACCAAATATAGTGATAGCCTGTTGTTGTAGGTCCCTTAATATAAGAATGCTTTTTAAATTTGTAAAGGATTATATATATAAGAAAAAGAAGAATATGTGATAGACGCCATATATGGCATCCAAAGCCTAAAATGTTTACTACCTGACATCTACAAAAAACATTTGCTGACCCCTGATCTAGAAGGAGAACTAGAATAGAATAGGAATTCTAGAAAAAGAAGAGAGAATATGGAAATAGGAACTCATCAGAGAAATTATACAAGGAAAATTCCCCAAATTTACATGAGTCTCAGGTTGAAAAGGTGTACAGAGTATTCAGAACAATAAATGAAGACTAGGGCTTTACTAGAGAATATCACTATAAAATTTCAGAACACTGGGGATAAAGAGAAGATCTGGAAAATTTTCAGAGAAGATAAAAGAACTGGTCACTTACAGAGAAATGAGAGATAATATTGCTTAACAGCAATACTGATGCTAGGAGAAAAATAAGTAAGGTCTTATAAATCCTGATTTTTAAATTTGAATTCTATATCTGACTAAATAGTAGATATAATTAAAACAAATACATTTCACATACGAACAAACTTAGAAAATTTACCTTCTCAGTGCCTTTGTTAGGGATCTGTAGTTGTAGATATGCTCTCCTAAAATAAGAAAAAGTCAACCAAGAAAGGAGATGGTGGGATCTAGGAAACAAAGACTCCATTACAGAAAAATGGTAAAGGGAACTCTCAGGATGTTGGCTGAGAGCAAGACTAGAGATTGGCTGGTCTAGATTAGAGGAAGAAAGAGAAAGAGAACTTCATGAAAAAAAATAAAAGGGTATGATGGATAGCTTCCAAAATGATTTTTAATGATCTCAGATTTCTGATAGTCATGCCCTTGTAAAACTCTCCTCTTAGGATGGGCTAGACCTAGTGATGTGCGTCTAATAAATATATTATAATAAAAGTGAGGGAATGTTACTTTCATGATGAGGGTATAAAAAGATACTGGTTTCCATCTTATTTTCCATCTCTTGCTCTGATGAAAGCAAGGTGCCGTGTTGTGAGTTGCACAATGGAGAATGGCAAGAAACTGGGGAATGGTCTTTGCCAAAACCCATGAGGAACTGAATCCTGCTAACAACCACTTGAATGAGTTTGGAAACAGATCATCTCCTGGTTGAACCTTGAAATAGTCATCAGTCCTGGCTGACACCTTAGTTACAACCTTGTGAGTAATCCTGAGCCAAAGGAATCAAGTCTGATTCCTTTCCCACAGAAATTTGAGATAATAAATTGCTTGTGTTAAGTCACAAAGTTTTGGGGCAATTTGCCACACAGCCATAGATACTAATGCAAGGGAATTGAGTGCAAACCTAATATAAAGCATTTGAGGGGAAAGGTCAATGATAAGTAGGTGGCCAACTTTGCATATAAATAAAGAGCAAAACAGAAATTATCAGAAAATCCCAAAGTTGCACGGGAACTTTTTTTTTTTTTTTTTAAAAGATTTTATTTATCTGGGGCACCTGGGTGGCTCAGTGGGTTAAAGCCTCTGCCTTCGGCTCAGGTCCTGGTCTCAGGGGCCTGGGATCAAGCCCTGCACTGGGCTCTCTGCTCAGCAGGGAGCCTGCTTCCTCCTCTCTCCCTGCCTGCCTCTCTGACTACTTGTAATCCATGTCTATCAAATAAATAAATAGAATCTTAAAAAAAAAGCTTTTATTTATTTATTTATTTGAGAGAGAGAGACAGACAGACAGAGATAGCAGGAACAAGGAGGAGAGGGAGAAGCAGGCTCCCTGCTGAGCCGGGAGCCCAAAGTAGGGCTTGGTCCCAGGACTGACTGAGCCACCCAGACACCCCAGTACTAGAACTTGAATCATAGTTCAATTTAAATGTGATCATAGTTTACTATTTGGCTTAACAGTGAACAGTATTAACATAAGCACACTGTTGTAAATATTAAATACATAATTAAAAATAGGAGTGATATAAGGTAGAATAAGGGAAGTAAATTCTTATCATAATATGAAGTATCTGGTTAATTTCCTTTTCTTTTTCTTTTTCTTTTTCTTTCTTTCTTTTTTTTTAGAGAAGGGAGGAGAGGCACAGGGAGAGGGAGAGAGGGAATCATAAGCAGTCTGCACACCCAGCACAGAGCCCGACATGGGGCTTGATCCCATGACCCTGAGATCATGACCTGAGCTGAAACCAAGATTTGAACGCTTAACTGACCGAGTCACCCAGACGCCCCTGGTTAATTTCTAACATTGCAAGTACAAAGTGTCATTAAACACACTCTTTATAAATATGGAGGTAACTATCAGAAGAAACAGCAAAAAAAAAATGAAGATTATAGGACCACCATCATATTTTTAGGGAAAAATAATTGACAACTTTGAATGTTCTACCTGACTTATTATCATTCAAAAAGCAAGGTGATATAAAGACATTTCCAGACATATAAAGCGTAAGAATTTATTTGCCTTAGACCCTGCTGGATGAACAAATAAAGAAAATTGTTTCAAGAAGATCGATTAAACCAGAAGAGAAGAGGATGCAGAAAGCAACAGTGAGCAAAAAATAGTGAAACATGCTGGTTAACTAAATAAATACTAACTACATAAACAAACAAAACCCAACCAACCAACCAACCAACAAAACCCCCTAACAGGGAAGAAGGGTGGAAGAAGGTAGGAAGGTATTTAAGTCATCTTAAGATCTTTGTTTTGGGGGCGCCTGGGTGGCTCAGTGGGTTAAGCCGCTGCCTTCGGCTCAGGTCATGATCTCGGGGTCCTGGGATCGAGTCCCACATCGGGCTCTCTGCTCAGCAGGGAGCCTGCTTCCTCCTCTCTCTCTGCCTGCCTCTCTGCCTACTTGTGATCTCTCTCTGTCAAATAAATAAATAAAATCTTTAAAAAATAAAAAAGATCTTTGTTTTGGTCAGAAGAAGGATAAAGATAATAATAATATAGATGATATTGTTTATAGTATCGGTTTGCATCTAGGTAGAAGCATGTGATTGAGTGGCTTGGAGGAGGTGTGGAAGTGATTAATATATATCTCTCTCTTGAAAGCCTGATCCCTAAAATCACCCACAGTGTCCTCCACACTCTTTCTTTCCTTCTTGGTGAGCAGAGTACAGAGTATACGGTGCTGAGGATTCCCAGGGAATCTCAGGGGACATCGAGCCACCAGATTGAAGAATTGGTATCCCAGAATTAGTACCTGCAAGAGAGCTGCCCTATTACAAAAACCTGCATGAACTTTCCATTAGGCAGAACAAATTTTATTGTGTTAAGGGGCTAAGATATTGTACCATAGTTTAGCCTGTCCTTTTTTGACTAATATAGAAGTTGGTACCTTGAAGTGAGCTGCTGCCCTGATAAAAAACTAAAGCATGTGGCACTGGCTTAGTGGTCAGGCAGTGAGTGACAAGGATGCTGTTACAAATGACCAGAAAGATGAAACCCATGGTATATGGTGGCAAAACATGATAAAACTGTCACTTGTGGCAACCTAGTAGTCATAAGTTCTCCAAAGCTGGAAACTCTAGAAGAAGAGTCTAGAAAACAGACTATTTGTAATGGTTTTGACTTTTATTGGTTGCCTTTGCTAAGCTATTGTTATAAGAAGGAGATGAACCCAAGAGAGAATTAGCAGGTCTGTAAAGCAAAAATAAATGGGATTAAAAAGAGCCCAGGCATTTGCAAAGTCAAAGAGTTGAAAAAGCTCACTGCTCCTCTATCCCAAACAGTAGAGGATGTATGACAAAGGCCTGGTGACAACTCTCAGTGCAACACAGCTTGTGGCAAAGACCAGACTGAAGGTCTGATCTTCCCATAGGTGGTTCCAGATGGCTTCAAGCCAGTTGCCATTAAATTGAGAGAGACTGGCATGAGGACAAAGAAGCAAAAATAAATGAGGCAGTTTTGAAAATCATCTCTAGGAAATAATGTTGGTTGTGATTATTGTCTCATTCAAGTGACTGGGAAGCAAAAGAGATCAGAAGCCTATACTAGTTTTTGAAAGAATTTTACTGTTAAATAAAACAGGAGTCTAGATTAAAGAAGCTCGAGACACAAAACATCTTTAGTTTCCCCAGCATAAGCAGAAAGCAGAACCCTACAGACCAAGAGATTTCCTCCCATAAAGCAGAACTGGGTCCTTGTCAGGATAAGAGGCCTTCACAATGCCAGCCCCATAAGTTTCTAGTATTTGTTAACAATGAGTGATTGTAGCATACCCCCTTTGTGTTCATTTTCTGACAGGAATTTTTCATTACAGTTCTTGCCCTGCTTCACTACAGTATGTGGGGTGGGGTTGAGAGGTAGAGAGAGAAGATAACTGCTTTTAGTTCATTGGTTGCCAGGCCAAGAAGAGTTACATCTGACCTGATAGAGGAATTTGCATCATTGAGAGATGCTGGACTTTGAGCTGGAATGTAGTTATTGGATGGGACTTTGGGTTGTCCCCCTTGGATGAGTGTGTTCTCCATGCTGGAAGAAGAAAGGAATTGATACATTGTGACCAGAAGAATAGACTGTGAAAGAGACTGCTAGTGCTCCTGAATATCCAGTTCTCTTCTTCCTGGACATGTAGCTATGCTAGTTACTCTGCAATCCCTGCATCTAGGTGAAACTATGCCGTTGAGTTCTGGTCAATAGAGTTTAGGCAGAGGCAGTGTTAAATGTTTAACAATGGGCTCTCCATAATACAGGACGTGCATAGGTACTTGAGTTTATTATAAATTGTTGATATAAAGAATGTGTAGCACATTGCTTACTATTAATAATATAACAATTACATTTAAAAATTATACAGTACTCTACTGTAATTTCCATACAGCCAATTGATTCTCTTGAATGCTTTCGTTGACTTCTACTGGACTCTTTTATTGTAGCCAACCTATGGTTACAATTGATGAATGTAGTTCCAACATGAATATCGGTTATCTTCTTTCCCATTATTGAGTAAGTGAAATAATGAAGACATATGTCAGAATTTACTTGTTCATCAGTAATGTGGGCAACTTCTTTGATGAATCAGTTAACACTTATCAAATACTAGAAGAATATTTCTTCAATATTTTGTGTTGTTCATAATGTAATGACTAGAGATACAAAATGATTTTAATTAATCTGGATTTTAATTTTTTCTCTATGACTTCTAAAAGTCTCTAGATAATCAACAAAATAGTAACCAAACCCTAATTTCTAGGGTTTGCCAATTTTTGTGGTGTAAGTATCCCTACCATTGTCTATTTCAAACACCCAACATGATGGCATTGAACATGGAGTCAGGAAGGGATGAACCATTCGGTAGTATTCCACAGCATTTCCCATTTTTAGATACCAGAGACGTAAATAATCTCAAGCATAAATAATAGTAAAATGTAGAAAAATAGGAAGTTTGAATAATTATTACCTTTAATTTTTATTTAATTTGTTTTAAAATTTTGTTTATATAATTTCATTTTAAATAATGTCTGTGTTTAACAACCAGCTCGCAAAATGACTGAAAATTTAATAGGGGGCTCTTTTGAGAGCTGTCATGGGCTGGCTCTGGCACACCACAGGGATGAGGTAGGCCACTAATGTACCTGACTTCTGAAATGTGCAACATAACCCTTCATACACCCTGTCCTTACTCACTGGCCAGCTCAGTGCAGAGGACCCGGAGAAGGACTCCAGGAATGTCCGAGGGGACAGCAGAACCTGGATCTCCAAGTCACTAAGGTGATAACCTGGAAGTACTATCCTACTAAAAATGTCTACTACCATAAACATTATGTGAGCAAAATAAAAATGTTTGTTGCATCATGTGTCTGAAATTGGAGGTTGTTTGTTATAACAAAACCTATCATGACTAATATACATTGCTAGAAAATCTTAAACATTAAAAATAAAATGAAGGGGGTGCCTGGGTGGTTCAGTGGATTAGGCCTCTGCCTTCTGCTCAGGTCATGATCCCGGGGTTCTGGGATCAAGCCCCACGTCGGGCTCTCTGCTCGGCAGGGAGCTTGCTTCCCCCCCCCCCCCCGCCTGCCTCTCTGCCTACTTGTGATCTCTCTCTCTGTCAAATAAATAAATAAAATCTTAAAAAATAAAATAAAATGAAGGATTTATATAATTATATTATTAACTCAAATATAGAGGCCAATATTAGAAATAATAACAATGTTATGATAACATATTCAATGTCAAGCCATCTTCAACATCATATCTAAAGCTATTGATATTGCCTGCTCATCGTGGCTTTCATCCACTGGTGAGCTCTATTCTCTCCCTGTATAAATCTGAGGCTTTAAAAGTATCTCAAAAGCAATGCTTCTGATGTCAGAGCTTCACTTATAGTTTATTAATTTATTTGATAAATATTTGGGGTCAAAGACCAAAGTCTCACGGTTGTAGGTAAATTATTGCTATTTGTCAGAAAGCTTTAAAAAAAATCCCTCAGCTTTAACATAATGCTTGAAAGATCCTGTTTTAACTGTTAAGGCCACTAGATTTTAAGGTCTGCATCTGGGTACAGTATCTTATCTGAACCAATTATCCCCTAAAGCTAGAATCCGTGGTCTTTTCTGAGGGAATATTCTGATAACACTTAAACTAAGCACAAGGAATCAGTGGGAAACACACTCAAAAGACACTTTAACAGAAATTAAGAAATGTCCAGCAATAAATCAAGAGTCTACCAGAAAACAGAAGTGCCTTGAAAAACTATTTTCTCCCATGCTGAAATGTTCTTAAAAAATTTTAATATAAATATCTAACCCCCAGGTTTAAAGGCTTCTTTAAAATTTCAAATATAAACATCTAACTTAGAGTGTAAAACAATCCAGAAAGTGCAGTCGGTAAAGGCTTTGAAAGAAACACATTTCTATAGTTGTCTTGTCCCTACACCAGATGCTCACTAAGCATCAACCATGTGTGAGATATGCACCAAGCAGAACCATAGTGGTAAATAAGCTTCATGGAGTAGGTGGCATGGAATTGCTCTATGGGAGCTGGAAAAAGGGCATTCTGAGCTTAGCAAATGGCTTGAACAGAGTACATCGCATATTTGAGAAAAGAGTAATGTATCAGGGGTCAAATTGTATGAATGACATACTGAGGGTTTTGGTCTAAGTTTTACATACAAGAAGGGAATCACTATAGGGTTTTTGCTTGTGTTAGAAAGACAGCTCCCTGGCAATTTAAAGAGCTAAAGGGCAGTGGCAAATCCTGTAGGCAGAAGAGAACTGGGAGGCTTTTGCACTAGTCTAGGTGAGAGACAGGGGTCTGAAATGGGACTGTAGGAATGGAACAGAAGAGGTAGCCATGAAGATGGGGGGAAATATACCCACAAGACTTGCTGACTGACGTAAAGTACCTGTGTTGGGAGCTGTGAGGACAGGGCTGCTTTGCAGATGACTCCCACGTCTGGAGCCTCTGGGAGCTGTTCAATGGGGTCAACTTCACGTAAGATGGGAAAGGTGAGGTGTGGAGACATGCACTCAGTTTTGGGGACACTGAGATGGAGGGGGTCATTGGGCAGATTCAGATGGAAATAGGACACTCAGAGATATATCCTCAGCTTTCCTTTTTGTGTTTAAGTCAATTTAATACATATTTGTTGAGTCTCTACTACATGCCAAGAGAGGAATCTGGGTCTTGGCCACATCAAGTTCATGGTTCAGGAGGTTTCCCTAGCAAAATCAGCCTTTGGTTTCACTGGAACCTTACCCAAAGAGGGGACTTAGTAGAAAAATTAAGAGAAATGCAATCAAATAGGCCAGATTACTTAAGATTTTTTTTATAATTGTACCGCTTCATGCTAATGTAAGTTTGAATAAATAGACATACTCATGTATTGCTGTTCGAAGTAAACTGGCATAACTCTTTGGAAAGTAACTATATCAAAAGCCTTACAAAGGATTATACTCTTTAAATCTGTAATTCCTCAGGCTCTTCCAAAGGAAACAGTCTCAAATTTTTAAATTAATTCATTAATTATTTTTCCCTAATTTAAAAAAGCTTTCTGTGCGAAGATGTTCATCACAATAGTATTTGTGTTAATAGTTTGAGAATTAGGTTACATGCTTACAGTGGAATGGTACAGTAAATGATGACAGATATGTTAGATGGAATATTAAACAGCCTTTAAAAGTGCTTGAAAGAAGTCTGCTACTTATAATATTAAATGAGAAAAAATGATCTTTGGCATATCACAATTATAAAAATAAAACCAAAAGCCATGAGTAGAAAGTGAACAATGTCTAGAAGGAAACACCACAGTTTTAATAGCAGCTGTTTTCTAGAAACTGTTTTTCCCTCATTTGATCCATTCTTTTGCATTTCTCAAATTTTCTATCATAAGCATTTAATGACTATTTAATCAGGAAAATAAACTCTATCAAATACAGAATGAAGACTAATGATGACTTAGTGGAGGCTGTCTTTGGAATTGAAAGGGCTCAGAGAAGGCTCAGAGGCCAACCATGCTCCAGCGCTTTGTCCTGAACTCTGCAGAGACATTGAGGGGAGTAGGGTCTCTGAACAAATGGCCAGATGCTAAGGCACCCCTTGAGTTGTTTTTTCCACTCTTCACTGACTGCTTTAGGGAAGGTCAGGCCACCTTGTAAAAGTACTTTCTAGGCATCTTCACTCAGGGCTACTAACTGCTCCCCAGAACTCGAAGTTTCTGGGAATTGTACCTTTCCTCCCCTTCCAGCAGCAGCTTCTGAGACTCTAAGAGCCTAGAGCAGGTGGGGGAGGGTGGCAAGAAGCACGCGATTGCTCTGAGACACACCATAAGCCCATAAAGTCTGAAAGGTTACGCAAAGACTGAAGCATGAAGAGTGAAAATTCTCCATTCAACAATAATCTCCCTCGTCTCTCAACTCTTTTTAAAATGGAAAGAAAGGGTGCAAGATGACATTAGGCACTTTAAAATATGCAAAATTAGGAGATGGTGCAGACCTCATTAACACCCGCCTCCAACATCATTAAGATGTTTCCAAGAAAATTAATTGAGAGACTCATTAAAAATAAATTAAGAAAAATGTGTTGCAGAGCGCCTGCACTCAGCTCATAAATCACAGCTCAGAGCTCCGGCCCGCTGCTCCGGCAATTAACTCCAACCTATTTGTTTTATCCTGACTGTGAAAATTAGAAAGCAGACGTGGAGATTAGATTAGGGACGTCTGTCAAGCGGAACTTCAAGTGAATATTTTAGGATACAAAATGGAAACCAGGAAAACAAAGAAAGCAGAGATTTCATTCTTGAGGAGCTTGTCTTTGAAAAGTGACAGGCAGATGAAGAGTGTTGGAGGGAGAGTGTGGGGAAGGAATACATCCGCTGGGGAGGCAGGAAGGGTGGGGGCGACAAAAGAAGAGACATTTGAACTGTTCTGACCGGGAATAGCAAAATGCATTTGCATTTGAAATATAAACAGATGCACATCTCCGTAAAGACAGCATCGAGACATAAAATAGATGTTTCTGATGATACTTGCATGTATCATATTTTAATGTTTAGACATACAGCCATTTGGCCTAATCACTCAAAAGCAGTTATTGGTCCCCTGCAATATGTTATGTATCCTTGATGACTACCTGTTCCTCTATATGATGTGAAATATGTCAATCCCTTCTGTGTATCTCTTACTCAACAACACAACCAACAGTGAGGCTCAAAGGAAAGGGATATGCATGGGAGCTGCTGGGCCAGTAAATGGCAGAGTTGGGATTGCAACCCTGGTGTTTTAAATCTCAGTGACATAGCTTCTATTCATTCAAAAGTATATATTGGGTCACTGTACTGTTCAATCCCCTTCTCTTCCTTTGTCCTTTGGTATTTTCCTTCTGCAAATATTTATTGCATACCCACAATATGCCAGGCACAGTACCATGTCTGGGGGGGTTGGTGTGCACAATGATGACCTTGTTGAGTTTAGAAGGATAGCACTGGGTAAATCCCTGAAAATGTGCAGGCTGCTGTAAAGGACATGATCAGAACATTCTGCAAAAGGGAGGCAGAGACTGTGCCCATCTTTCGGGTCATACACTGAATGCCTGCTATATACAAACAGTGAAGACCCAGACATTGGACAACTGGCTCTCCTGCTTACTAGTTAGTAAGACCTTGGGTAAATAACCTCTCAGTTTCCATATCTGTAGTATGGGAATAATACTAGTACTTACCTCAGAGGTCTGTTTTGAGGATGAAAGGAGAAAATCCATTAGAAGCCCTTAGCAAAGTGCCTGGTTCAGAGTAAGCACTGAGTAAATGTCAGCTGTTATTATTTAGAGGTGACATTTAAGTTGGCTCTTAAAGGAGCAGTAGGAATTTAATCAGAACTTCATTTCTGGGGACAGCTGCAGCCTGAGGGGTGGTATTTAAAATTATTTGGATCTTTCAGATAGAAGAGGGAGTGAATAATCTTGAGTGGATAATGAGACACGGGCCAGCCTGCAATGATACTCAGCCTCAGTGGGGCAAAGGTCTGGCTTCCTAGACTATGAATGGGAGTGGGATGCAGCAAGGCAAGGAACGGGTAGCAGCTTTGCCTCCCTTTCCTCCAGAGCATCTCAGAGGCACGTGGGAAAACTCCAGGCACAAAGGAGAAACGTTCAGGTTGAGGAGGTATATGACATCACAGAGTGTTCACAATTCCTTCCTACCTTGCCTAGGAAATAGTCAGGGATCAGTTGCAGACTGGCAACAGTAGCCTTTGGAAATTCAGTGGTAGTGAAATAGATGATAGTTTGTTTCTCATTTTGTCTTAATCCAATTTTCAGAAGACTGGGTGGAAGTCTTAACTACAGGTCTGTTGGCCCATCCTTATTTGTAAGGGTGTAATAACCCAGAAGATGCCCAATTCCAAGCTGAAACTCAGCTGGATGTTCCCATATGACCCTAATAGTTGTTTGCTATTGGTGCTTCTTATGACTGGTGAGTGATTGTGCTTTAAGGACTTATTCAGTATTTTGAATATCACTCCTGCCATTAAACAAGGCTGGACCAAAACAAAGTTTGAAATATTTGAAATTTGAGAAAAAAATAATTCCTCATTTGTAGGTCAGTTGCCCAAATCATAAGTGGGAGCCAAGAAGCAGGACCTGGTGAGTACGCTGGACAGAAAAGGAAAGAGTGGGCCTACAAAAGACATGCCAAGGGAGGGCTGCCAGGTGGATAGAGGCAATAGGAAAACTATCAGAGGATGGGGTTACAGGAATTACCTCCTAAAGCTTCAAAGCTTATTGTAAAAGGCATACAATATACGAAGAAAAACACATTGGAAAATTTTTAGCTAGTATTCAAAATTTCCTTTTAAAAAGTTTCTATCTCTACCTTAAAGCTTAGAAATCCGTTAAAGGGCAAATCCTTGGGAAGGGTTACATTGCAAGCTCTTAACAAGACAGGATGAATTTCACACCCTTCCAGATGACAGACTTTGACTGTGGAAAGGAAATAAGAGCTCATGGGCCTGACAGCAGAAGAGGGGGGTACTGTGCTGAACTCTCCGAAGCTGCGAAAATAAAGCCAATATTTTGCCCAGGGCGGGCGGGGCTGCTGATGGCAACACGTGGAAAGGATCATCTTCAACTCTCTCTTACACTTGGCTTCATAACCAAAGAGTTGCCACCTTCTGTGGATTCTACATCCTTCAAATCTTGTGTGTTCATTTCTTTTTCCATCCCCTTCTGAAAGAGCTTGACTCTGTCTTGTCTGGGCTCTTATAGATCCCTTACCGAGTTTCCTTTCCTCCATTCTCTTCTCTTTACTCCACTGACAGACCTGTCCTACAGGATAGATGTAATCACATCACTCCTCTGCCCCAAGCCTTTGATATCTACATGATGAAGTCCAAGTTCTCAACTAAGCAACCTTGACTCTGGCTGAAAGTGATCTTTTCCGACGTGACCCTTACTAATTCCTTCTCTTCTAATTCCACGTTTTTGACTCTTGCCCAGCCAGATGGCTCACTGCTGCCTAAGCACACCCAGTATGTCCCCAGGCCTTTTTCGCCTCCATTACTTTCAACATACCTGTCTCAATTCATCCCAGCCTAGCAAATTTTTACCTCTTCTTCAAAACGCACCCCAAATGCTCATTTCCATGAAGCTTCATGATGCCTCCTCCAACTCAGAGAGAAGTAATTTGCTTTTAGAGTTTTCACAGTGCCTGCCAATACTTATTGAATGACTGAATAAACTTTCTCACAGTAATTATCACAATGTCGGTTACACCTCAGTTGGTTGTAATAGGTGCATTGGTCTGTCACCTCACTAGATTCCAAACTCCCTAAAGATAAGAATCATGCCTTGTTTTTATCTCCCATAGAACCTATACCTTGCACACAGCAAAGGCTCCTTAAGTTTTGTTATATTTTACTTAGAATGAAATTTAAGTGCTTGGACACATTATTTCACTTGTTCTCGTTACTTGTGTAAATAAACATACAATTCTGCTTTTGATAATGGAGAATTAATGGCACCTGTAGATTAGTTTTCTCATGAGGCACAGGGGCAGAGCTTGCAGCCATTTTCCTAATTTCTGGCCCAGGGTTCTTCATCTACCATACTTTATCCCCGTATCATCACTCCTCAGAAACTAGAGCACTCCAAGGTAGTTACGTCCTTAACTACCTAGAAGAAGATAGTCTGCTGGAGAAGAAATGTTTGAGCGGGATAAACCATGTACCCTTCACCACGCCTCAGACGATGCACAGATGATAGATCAGTGCTGACAATGCACAAAACACCTGGTTTCCTCTTACCATCTGAGATCAAGCTTACCACCTTGGGTCACCTTTCATCTCAAGACAGTGGGAGATTTTAGAAGTTGATAGCCTCTCAAAAAATCCTAGGAACTCTTATTTAGACATAATCTTCTTTGCATAGCCCATAATGCTAGGTGGATAGTCACATTTCAAGAAATAAGGCTGGGTTACGGATGAACAAATCTCCACACTGTTCTTTCACCTGAAGGCCACGTGCGCATATGTGCATGTGCACATACACACACACCAGGAGTAGAAATATTCGGGAGCCAAAATGTCTCTAAGTTAGCAATAATGACTCTCTGAGATGCCCTGCCTAATTTCTTCCTGTCTGTGCTGTATTTCTGCTGAGCAGGGTCATCCCCAGCAGGAGACCACACCCTATGCTATGGAATCCATCCTCTCTGGCAAACTACATATTTTTATGCTTTGTTATCCAGCTGGGCAGAGGCAGGATTTGCGAGCACTGTCTGAACATTCCTCTGGGAATTCTTCGGTTACAAGATTATTCTGGGCTATGGCTATCTTTTGATACCTCATAGGTATTTTCTAGTGTTCCTGCAATAATAATTAGAGCAATTACCATGACCAGTGGCTTTGGACTGATTTATTCTCTTAAGCTCATATGCAGGTAAGAAAGATTTAACTGCCCTGGTTCTGTCAAGGTCCAAATGATGCCCAGGTTTCCACTGCTTAGTCAAGCATTTCTGGGGTTAATTTTCATTAAAATGACCCTGACACTAATGACAAGTGACTGCTTCTGCCCCCATTTGCAATTTTATAATAATGTCCTTTTGTTTGCTTCTCACTAAAGGATACAGGGACATTGCCGAAAGCCTCCATGTGTCCCTATTACATGTTGTTCTTAATTTTAATTTCACAATTGTTTCTTTAAAAGAAGCTTATCTTTCAGAATACAAAATATTTGAAGACAGAAACTATGTTTTTTTTTTTTAAATAACCAGTACAGTAGGTAGTTGAAATGACAAAACAAACAAACAAGCAAACAAATAATTCCGTATCTGAACTAACAATATTCTACAAATTCATAAAGGAGCCTTCAGGTTTGAATCTGGCCACACATATCATGAAAGACCTTTGATGAGTTCCTGAATTCTTTGATCTACATCAGCAAAAATAGGGATAATAATGCTCACCCCTAAAGGTTTTAGTGAAGATGAAATGAGAAAAATTTTTGTGAAAGCATCAAGCAGTGCTGAGATGTTGAATGCACCTGAGCATATTATCATATTACCAATAGCCACGCTAATAAAAAATCCACCTTAAATGCCCATAAAAATCTAAGACAAGAAAAATTTATTTCTTTTATGCCCCCTACCTGATTTCATTTGTACTAAAAAGAAAAAATATCTTTAAAAATTTAGTGTTTTTCAGAATTGTAAAGACTCTTTAGCTTAACTTTCTCATTTCCTAGGCAAAGAAGCTGAGATCCAGAGAATTTAACTTCAAAGTTATATGATTAGTAATTAGCACAGACTGATTTTTCTTATACCTTGCACACATGATAGTTTGCATTGTTGTTTTGAAAAATGTATTTTTCACCCCTCCCTCCTCTTGAGTCTAGGGTGAGGATGACTGACAACAGCAATCCAGCTTGAATAAGTTAAATATATATATATATATACACACACACATATGTAGTTATATATATGTATATGTATAAATATATATACTTATATATTTATGTATATATAAATTTTTGTTATGTGTTCACTGATTAAAGAAATCTATTCATTCTAGAAAATTTAGATGAAAGCTGCAACAATAAAAATTATAATTACATGTAGTCATATCATTCAGTGATACTTTTAACATTTTAATTGTTTAATAAAATTGGAATGATTCTATGTATTTTTTGTATTTGAGTTTTGCTTTCATTTTATATTGTTCTATAGATAATTTAAAGTGGTCTTTGAAAAAAAATGACTCCAAAGGTTTGAAGAACATTCCTCCACATGGATTTATCATGGCTCAGGAGACGGAATGGCATGCCCTTAAAAGACAAATTTGGGATGGAATTCCAGCCCCACCCTTTAACAGCTGGGTAATGTAAAACTGGCCACTCAACCTCATTAAGCCTCAATTCTCACATGCACAAAATATTGTTAATACTCACCTCATGGGATTTCTATCAAGGTTAAATGGTGTAAAGTATATATGTGCTCAGCAGTGTGCCTGCACACAATAAACATTCAATAAATGGCAGCTACTTACTATTGTTATTATTTTATCACACTCTTATTATTGGACATTTAGGTTGTTTCCTGTTATAATACTGGGAGAAGTATCCTCCAGTGTTTAGCCATGTAATCTACCTGAAATGCACATCTGTTCTGGTCATTTCTTTGGTTAAAGATATCTCTTAATTCCCCATCAAAGGTTTTTAAAATTTCAACAGTGGAAACCTTCTTTAAAATATCTTAAGTAAAACTTCCTGGGGATCTTATGTTGTGACAGGGTGGGGTTCAGAGGTTGGATCAATTCCCAGCCCCACCCCCCTCCCTCTTGACAAAGGCCCTTAAAACTTCTCTGAGAAACGTGAGGGATACTCTGAACACACTGGTAGTACTTTTAGGTTACAGAGTAAAAATGAGGCCCCAGAGTATGGTACATGACATCTTCAGACTGTCCTTCTGAAAGACCCTGAAGTACTATCTTTTCCTACCACTTTGCTTATGTTGTTGTTTCTGTCTAGAATATCTTTATTTCCCATCTTCCCAAGGCTAAGTCATACAACCAACTCAGACTTATGCACCACTTCCTCTAGAAAGCCTTCTCTGCCCCAGGTTGGTGAGATCCTCCTCTTTCCTGTTTCCATGACACCCAGTCAAATTCTCTGTCACTGCTTTCCCATGATGCTTTGGACTGGGAACACTTAGAGGGCAGAGACTGTCTTATGGATAGCATAGTGTCTGCCACTAGTAGATGCTCACTAAAAATAGTTGTTAAATTAAAAAAAACATTTATGAATGAATTTTGTGATACCTCTCTGACTAGGAGAATTTTGTAGAAGCAGGATTACTACTGGGTGAAAAAGGATAAACATTTCCAGCCTCCTTAATGCTCTCTTAGTAAGATTTATGGCAAAACCAAACAAACATACAAAGAAATTTCATTTAAAATATGACTCTCTCTCCTGTGTCCATTAGTGTTTGCTATTTGTGTTTTTAGGGTACAGCACAAAAGCCAATTTTTGAACCATAAAGATTGGTTTTGGGGGTCCCTGATTTGGTTGAGGCAGACAGAGGTATCAGCAGTTGGAGTGACCAGTATAGAGTGGGGCCCTAAGTATGATGTAGTCCAAAGGCACATGTTACTAGATGGCTGGAGATACAATGCTGAAGTATGGTAACTTTCATCACTTGTCATCCCTGTAGTTTCTTTGAGTTGATTTTTCTCATCTGTAAATGAGTTTCACGATATCTCTTAGGGGGTCATGTGGTGATTACATTGAATCAAACAGGCAAACACCTAAAATTCTAATATATACATTTGAGTGTTTTTACTATCTGTTAATGAGAGCTGATCAAGGAGGAGAGTGGGGTAATCTGTGCTACACCAGAAGATAGAGTTCCAAGTTTAGGAAACATTTCAACTGATCTCTCTGATGGGCTTCACTTTTCATAGAACCCTAAAATTCCCATGTGCAAACTATTAGGATATAGCTAGATTATTCTATTTTATCACAGAGAAGACAGAGAAACCATAACTGTAAAATTCATAAACTTTAAGAGGGAGTTGAATAAATTTAAATAGTTCTAAGACACTTGAACATATTACATATCTCTGTGTTCTCATTCAATTCTATGGTTTTAATTAGTTAAACATCCGTGAGTTCAAAAATCTGGATCTGTAGCCAGGCTGTTCTCCTGAGTTTCAGACTCATGTATCCAACTGCCTGACTGGTGTGTTGGTGAACTCAGTGTACTCAAAGCTGAATCCATCACCTCCTCTCTCTGCATACTTTCCCAGACTTGTTCTTCCTCATATCTTCCCATCTCATCACTACCTACTTATACCAAGCCAAAAATTTGGGAGTCATCATCAACTTTTCGTTCTTACTCTCCACATCTAATTAGTCACCCAACCCTGTTGTTTTAATGCCTGAATATTTCTTACACTCATCCTTTCTTCTCCATCAGCGCTGCCATTATTCTGGACCAGCCCCTCATTATTTCTTGTCTGGATGCAGTAACCTCCTGACTGGTCTTCCTGATTCTGGTCTTGCTCTCTCCATTCCATTTCTTACCTCCCTGTCATAAGCATATAATCAATCTGGATGAAAAGAAGCTGTAAATGGCAATAGATATCAATGTCTTCAAATTATGCTCTTTAAAAAATATGATGTCATAGGTTAAGACATAATCAGTTAAACATAGTTCTCCTGGAGACAGGTTGACTGCTCAGCACAAGAACCAAATGAAATATAACAATGAACAATATATCAGTTCACTTGAAATAATACTCATGGAGAACCGATATTTTTTGGATTGTGCAGAGATGATGCGGAGGTTAGTAATGCTAGAAGGGCATGGTGGATTATGAAGAACTTCTCTAGCATTCCAAGGGCCACCTGGTCTCTGTGAACCTGTCAGAGAAAGATTAACTTACTAAAGTCCATTCTAGCTTGATAATTCCAGGAGCCAAAGTTATAATCAACAGGGACAAAATTTTCTACTCCTTAAATTATAAATAAATTGTTAAAATGGTTAGAAAACTTCATGACTACAAATGAACCCCCAGATACTAAGGGCTTCAAACAAAGGTGTTACCGATACTTCTTTAATATGCCTATTTTCTGCAGGTTAAAGAGGAGAAGATGGTCTAAGTTTAGTATGTTCAGAAAAAATGGCAGTGAGTATAAAATCGTATAAAGTCTGGAGATTAGAATAAAGCAAATAAGGCTAGCAAACAAGCAGAGATGAGACATGGTATTTTAATTAGTGTCTCCCAAACTATCTGTGGTAAAGATCAGTTTTTAAAAAAATATACAAAACAACATGGACTAATATTTTCGTAAGCCATGATAAAATTAATACTGAAAAATTTAAATGTAAAAGAAATACAAAATACCCGGCTTGCTTTTTACCCAGACATAAAATTATGCTGTCAAGCTGTTAGAACATTTTCTAAATGCTCATTCTTAATTTTTGTATTTATCTTATCATGAGTCAGTAACAAACAGTTGTTAGACTGGCACTGGTCTATGGACCACACGTTGAGTAGCACTGTTTCAAAGGATTTACTCAAGATAAATGGCAAAGACTTCTCTCACAAAGATATACTGATGGGAAGACACTAATCTGTTAATTAATATTCATGTATCTTTCTTTCAAAGACTGAAACATTCGGCTGTGTGGGTCTTTAAAAACTTCCATCTCTCATCAGGTCAAGTTGAGACCATTTCTATGAGAAAATACCTATCAAACCAGTGAGCCTCAAGTCAACCTCTAGAAAAACAATGGCTATGTGGATTAAAAACTCTCGTCAGAGAATATATAAGCTGTGACTATAACATTGACTGTACATTGTTTAGTGATGGATTTTTCAGTCAATCAACCATTAAGAATGTCTTCCTATCCCACCCAGATCTCAATCAATTATCATGATGTCTGATTTGATAGGCTGATAGTCACAGTTGATAGAAACACTAGTGGTAGGGCAGGTTCCTTTAGACTATATTGAACAATAAATATCCATCAAGCATGAGCTATATGCTGGCTTCTTTCTGTCCTTATTCTAAATACAAGGGCAGCTGTCACTCTCTGAAAAGACTGTATAGTCTGTACTTAACAGCAGATGGAAGATCTCAGCTTCTCTGTTCCACTATTGTTTTAGGTTAAAGGGGCTAAGAAATATTGATGAGGCTGGGATAGTGAAAGGATGGACAGAGATTTTTACTTCTTACCTTGAAAATCTTGTTCACAGATAAGCTATTCTCATACTGTGGCTTTAAATCCCATTACTAGACACATCTAGCATGACTCTCATGGGCTGTTCTCATAATGATCAATGGTGAAATGATGGTTAGTGATAGGTTCAGAAATAAGGAAATGGATATAGTACATGGAGAGAATGTGTATTAATTTATATATCAACCCATAATATGAGGGGACTGACATACAGAGTTTGGAGGACAGAAGACTTCAGGAAGACAGCCTTCAAGCAGCTGAAACATAGAAATCCTATGGAAGTGGGAAGTCAGGATAGCAAGCATGCACTGAATTTGTTCTAGGCGTTGGGGATGCAAAGTTAAAATGCTGTCTTTGTTTTCAGAGGTCTGGTGTCAGAAACAGACACATATACAAATAATTACAAAATGGTGGGGATATGCAGAAATAGGAGTTTGTACAAGGTACAGACATTGTACAGAAGACAGTGATTAACCCTACCAGGTGGGCTTGTAAAAAAATATAAAAGATTACAAAGTAATTTATATTGGTAAACAAAATGTTAGGGTAAACCATTTCTAGAACTTGCAAAAGGGAAATATGAGGTCTAATTTACAAATCAAGTATTCATATAACCCTTCTACTTATAAAGATATAGGTTAAAAACTCTACATTAAGATAATCACTCTCCACCAAAACCATACATATACATGCCAACATCCCTATCCCCAAATCCAAACTACCCAGCAAAACTCTTACTTAAGTAAAACCATTTTAAATGAGCACTGGAGGAATCCACAAAAAGGCAAACAATAATGGATGAAAAGAATGAGCTCTATTTGACTTAAACCTTCAGGGGTTATTATAAACGGAATTTTATTTTTGGTAATTTCATTTTTGGATTTTTCATTGCTAGTGTATATCAATACAATTGATTTTTGTATATTGATCTTGCATCCTGCAACACTGTTGAACTTGTTTACTGTTGTAATAGTTGCCTTTTTTGTGAATTGCTTAGGATTTTCTATGTACAAGATCATATCATCTGAAAATGATGATCGTTTTACTTTTTCCTTTCCAAACTTGGTACTTCTTATCTCTTTTTCTTGCCTACTTGCCCTGGATTTCAGAACCTCCAATACAATGTTGAATAAAAGTGGTGAGAGCAGACACCCTTGTCTTGTTCCCGATCTTAAGGGGAAAGCATTTAGTGTTTAGCCACTTAGAATGATATTAGTCTTAGGGTTTCATCAAATGCATTTTCTGCCAGTTCTCTGTTTTTTAATTTAAAAAACTGCATTGCTTAAGTCTGACTTTTCTAGGAAGGCAGAACATCTACCTACCTGGTTTGTGGATTCAGGGGAAGAGGATAAGAAACAGAAATTTACTAGTATGACTTAGTTTCTATTTTCTACATTTAACAAGAAAGAGGGGGCCCAAGAAAGAACTTGGTGGCTCGTAAATAGGATTGAAAAATACAACTGTTTTTCATTTCCAACTAGCAAAAATGAAATCAGGAAATTCTTTGAGCAACAAGATGGATTTTTAAAAAGCCCCACCTGCAAGTCCTTATTATTCAGATCATGGCCATCACTCCCTCCGTTGAAATTTCTGACCTGAGTTGGTGATGCCCATTCAATTCTTTCATGTTGGACAAAGTGACAAAGGAAAAGAAGTGATAATTGAGCCATAAAATGGCTAAGCTTCTCCTGGGAAGTTGTATGCATCACTGCTACCCACATTTCCTTGGCAAAAGAAAGTCTTATGTCCGACCCTAATGTCAAAGACATGGTCACCCATATGTAGAAGTGCTAAAACTCTGAAAATGAAAGCGAAAATGAAATGCAAATGAGTATTTATAATCATTTCATAGGGAAGGGCAGACAATAATTGAGAAGAGTAGTAAAATCTGCCTTTTCTTTTGGTGACAAACACTTGTTCCCTCTTTTACATGCAAAATACTTTCCTATTTTCTTTAAAGAAAACACTCAAAGTCTCAGCCAATCACATTTCAAAACTCAAAGCACTGGATCTCATATGGATCCTCTTGGTCCAGACACTTGCGAACTAATAAGCCAAATTACTTGCTTTCACATGCCCAGTACATAGTGGTGGAGGAGGGAGAGACAGGGTAACTAAAATAAATATTCCCATTTAAAAAGGGAAGGAACAGAAATCATAGAGCTGTCACTGATTCTCAACAATTTTGAGATTTTTGTGAGGGGACATGGTGAAGTACCCTTAGGGGTAGGGACAGTTCTTTACTTGGGCTCTTGTTCTTCTTCCTGGAGGAGCTTCCTAGTTCTTTGTTCTCCATGGTTCTGGGAGGTCCCTTCCTCCCATTATCCCCCCAAAATATGGTTTCTACTGTGGCTTGGCCTGTTTTCTATAGATGTCTGGGAACTTCAAAGTCATTTTTGTCATAATTGTCATGTCAAAAACAAAACAATCAACAAACAAATAAATGAAAAACTCTAGGGTCGTGGCTCTTTGGAAAGTGTTGCAATCTTAACAATATTAAATCTTCCAATCCATGACCATGGGATGGCTTCCCATTTATTTAGGTCTTTAACTTCTTTCAAAATATTTTGTTTGTAATCTCTTTCAAAATGTAGTTGGCTTTGTATCTATTTGATCATAGGTGACTCTATATGTCAAGAATCAAATGTTCAATTCTTTTTGAGACCTGCCTCCCTCTAGACTTGATTACAGGTATCTTGAGCTCTGAGTTATGTGGGAGAACCAATAATTAGTCAATCCATGGGCAGTATCAGAGACCATGAAGTGCCTGCCATGTTTTGAACACATCAGAAAAATGAGTTTGTTGTACAAATAAAGATGGTCTCCAAAACATGGGATAGCCGAGTCTATTTGTAAAAATAAGACCCATTCCCTTTAGTTCAGTGGTTTCAAGCAGGGGTGATTTTGCTCCTGAGGGGACATTTGGCAAAGTCTAGAGACATTTTAGTTGTCATAACCGGGCGATGTCACTGGTGTCTAGTGGGTAGAAGGGAGCGAGGGCGTCAAAGATTCTAAAATGCCCAGGACGTCCCCTTTCTTGCCTCTTCTGTCTCCCCAGTAAAGAATTATTCAGCCCACAATGTTAATAGGGCTGAAGTTGAGAAACCTTATTCCTAACAGTGCCATTGAAACAGAAGTCCCATTAATACTCCTGATACCTCTTCAGAGCAAAAACAGATAAGATATTTCTGTGTTTACCCCACCAGCCAGATCTATGTTCTTCAATTTTTTCTTCTCCAGAAGCAAAAAGTAGGATCAGAGAGACTATGAAAGCCTACTTGTTTTGATACTTGAAGGAATCACAATTTGTTTTCTAAACTTCCATTGTCTATTGACCATCACATCTCCATCCTCCATCTTATTTGTTAAGATTTTTTTACACAACAGATAATCTTTTGATCCCTTCCTTTAGCTACCAAAGATTGTTCATTGTGTTAAAACACATTCTTCATTGAGATGTATTTCATTTCTTCTTTTTTAATTCTTAGCAAAGCCTTCTTCAGCTCCTTGTAGAAGGATAACCAGAGCTACTGGGAGGTCCTGTTCTCGTTTATAGTTATGTCTGGTTTATCATTATTATTATCTAGCATCTCTGATAATGTTCCTATTGTTATACACTGTGAAGGAAATCTGTCAGGTTTCACACTAAGATAGGGGACATCATGCTTGAAGGGGCAGGGGTTTCATGCTCAGGACCTTAGAGCCCCCAAGCACCAGTGAGGTATTTTAATAAAAATGTGCAGAATGTTTCAGACAGAGATTAGTTTAACAGGAGACAGAACATGGCAAAAGGGAAATTATAAATGCAAAAATCCCTATTAGGTCATTTCAGGTTCATCTTTCCTCAGAGAGCAAGGTAGGCTGTACATTCTAAGGATCTAGATTTTAGAGAAGAAAAGAATATGCTGGTTTAGCTGTCACTAATTGACAGAGCCTAGGCAGGATCTCAGTGACTACAGTGAGAATCCATGCTTGAATATGACTGAATTGTTCTAATATTTCAGATGAAAATATGTAGAGAGAAATAGAGCAGTGTGACTTTTGCAAGCGACGTTTGCTTTCTTGGCTAGTTTCAAATGTCTCTACCACTTTCCTTAAAGGACAATTCTGCCTTCTAATAGAATTCCTGACTAGGCAGATCGTTTTGTTAGATAGATGTTCTATTAACATTTTGCTTTTCTTCATTTCATACCATTTTCCATTTTATTCCTTTGTATCATGGTTGAAAATGTATATGATTCTTATCTCTTCCTCAGGTTTTTCTTTTTTTCATTGTGACATCTGTGCATTAATCACTGTTTAGCCAAGCTGCAGAGACCTGATTCTTTTTAATGGAAAGAGAGCATGCTGCCGTGGAAAGCATGCCAGCTTTCAAGTTACCCACCTGGATGCTAGCCTGGCATCTGCCATTCTCTGGTTGAGTGTCCTAGGACAAGTCACTTCTCTGTAGTTTGGTACAATTAAGGTTGTACCCAAATATGTCTAAGGGGTCACTTTTATCTCCTATATTTTCTGTATATCTAATCTTTTGTATATATGGAAATAGCATGGTAGCTAAATATTTTTTCTGCCTTTTTTTTTTTTTTGCAATCATCTGTTAAGGTATTGTGTGTGTGTATGTGTGTGTATGATGGTAGAAGTGGAGAATGGGGAGAGAATGGACTGGTTAACCTTGGTAGACAATAACAAGGTGTAATAATCTGTAAACATACAGATGTGTTGAAGAAGATATGCAGGTATTTAAATAGCTCTGTTAGAGGAAATAGGTAAGCGTTCATCATGGTTATAAAATAGCATTCTCAGAAATGTCATTCTCTCCCTCCCCCAGGACAGATAAAGCACCTGCAGACTTTGACTGGTCACTGAAACAGCCATGAAAACCCTCATGCTTTTATAAAGCAGGACAAGGCTTTGAAGCTTCAGCTTTAAATCGCCCCAGCATCTCCCAGCTATAACGAGGACAGCATTTCCCTAGTCAAAACATCCTGGTTCTATTTATAGGCATTCGCTTATCTGAATAATAAACAGAAATAGCAGGCTATTCTGATATCCTTTTCCTTCAAGTATCCTACAATTTAATACAATGACAACAATTTAAAAATATTTGAGAACCATAATACGTAACAGTGGGTTTAGTTAATTACCTTAGAGAAGAGAGTGACCAACGTATATAATAGCCGAAGTCTTGCAAGAATGTATGATTGGCCTTTGTTTACCAGGGGCTTCCAATATCTCCCTTGCTATTTCATGGGGAAAAATGTTTCAGTCCTTTAAATGATTCCAGAAATATCCAGTCTCCCAAGATGCAGGGAGGCTGTGTTCATTTGCTAGGTACCTCCCTTAGCTGATGTTGCTTTAAATAAGGATGGCAGACAATACAGCATCCACGGAGACAGCCACAATTCACTTCTATTCTTTTTCCAATGTAAGTTTGTATTAGATTATTTAATGGACCACAATAGATTCAGTAGGTACAGAATCCATGCCCCCAAATGGCTGGTGCTTAATTCCATCCCTGCAGTCTGTTTTAACTAAGACGTTTTCTCCTGTGCATATAATCTTCATTATCATAGAAGTTATTTTTAATTTATAATTAACATAGTTTCCTTCTCATTATGGACGCCTTGATCGACTTAGCCCCTCCAGACACATCTTGTCTGGCACGGTGCTGGCTCTGTACTGCAGTTCTTTCAATGTACAGTAGGTGTCTATCTTAGCCTTTCCTTCATCCTTCCTCCTCCTCTCGTCCCTGACACTGTGATATAGTGCATAATTCCAAAATGGCAGCTTTTTGAAAATTCACCTTGATTATCAGACATTAAAAGTGACTCATCCCGCAGTGACTGTCTGGCAGAACGGATGGGATCAGACAGCAAGACAATGAGGGGACCGGGCGCATTAACGCACTAGATTACAGAGCCCATCAAAAATACCTTTGTTCTGTCAAAGATCCAATCATTTACTAGTTGTGTTCTGCAGAGGAGAAAGAATGAGAAGAAAAAAAATCCACCAAACAAACAAACAAAAAAAATCCATCCAAGAATTTAAAACCTCCTCAGATCTCTTTCTCCTAAGAAGGGAGGGAAGTGTCTGATCAACCATCTCAAGAGGAGGCAAAGTGGGGATTGTGCTTCGGAAATGGGAATCTATAGAAGCCTTTCTTTCAGTGACTATCAAATTTTCTATACTAGATTCTGTATAGAATCTAGTTCGTTCTGCCTTTGGCTTGTACTCAGGCTAATTTACAGCAGAATATTTAGTAGACAAAATATTTCACAATTAGGACACTCATTTTCATTACAAGAAAGCTTCTGATTTCTATCAGACCACAATATAATTAATGCTAACTAAGAAATGCGTGAGGGTAAAAGGAAAATATGTGTAAGGGCTGTTAGTGATAAATGTAAGGATCTAAATGAGGCCACATTTAAAGGCAGCAGGAATGTCTGAAAAGATAGAGCATATGAATTCTTGCATTGAGCATGTGTGTGTTTGTGTGCAAAGGATAGGAGGGAACTGGAGAAGCGTGGTGGGGGGGGGGGGGGTGAGAGCTGAGGGCATTCATGTTGCGCCCTGTGTGGGTGTATAACTGGGTGAGATGTGTGCTGAGTCGTCAGCATGACTGCAAGCCTGGCTAGCTCCAAGGAGACAAATACTCAAATGGGAGGTTGGTGCCTGGCTTTCTTCTTCTTTTTCCTCTTTTCTTTCTTTTTATCATTTTAATCATTTGCCTGTGAACTCAGAGAACCAGTTTATCAGTCGTGGAAAATGCCCCAAAGGGGACTAGATCAAAGACAGGCTTTACATTGTGTACTTAGGTGGATCTCCCTGCCAAACACGTTAATGTGATTAAAACAAAAATTCCATAAACTATTATTTTCCATCTGTTTATCAACAGTAGTAGTGATGCTATGTGGCATCGATAGAATCCTCCGTTTACAGAGGTACCAAGTGAATTCAAATGCTCTTCTGCACATGGATGCTGCAGCACTTTGGGAGGATTTGGAGGGTCTTATCCGCCAGTAGGACAGGAGAGCGGCTGCTGTTACCATGCAGGGATCTCTTGATAAGACTGCATTTTAACTGACTTTCATTTAAAAAATAGACTCATTAAAAAAAAACTCAATACATTTCATCAATTGGGTATTATATTTAGAGGTTTGTTTTCATATTTATTTCTACCGTCAGGTACAGAGAACATATCCCTCCTTTTGCCCCTGTTAATTATGCCTAAATGACTTCATTCCTTTATTGATGGAGGATGGCAGATTCAGCAAGACTGCCTGCCTGGTCAGTAGGACTCGGTAACAGTTATACATTCAGAGACTCATTCGTGTTTGTTTGGATTCACAACACATACTCTGAGAAGGAGAAAGAGAAATCTATAAGCTTTAAAAATCTCTGCCTAAACCTGACCAAGAGATTAAAGGGGAGGGCAAAAGGGGAGGGCCCAGACCAATTTCCACACACCAGCACTCGTAACAGAGGGATGGATTCATGAAAGAGAGAGAGTTTTCATCAGTGGAATTTTAATGAGCCCTAAAGGTTAGCCTTCGACTTCGTTAACAAACAGCTCTAGAGATAATTTCCAATTTTCCGTGTTTATAGAATAGGGGTTCCTTGGTCATAATAAAATTCTGTGACTGCTGAGAACCTACTCTGCATATCTAGCTGAACCTACACAAGCTACCAGAAATTATTAAATGGGTGCTCAAAATCAATTGTGGAAGAAATAAAAAGAGGGGGAAATTTTGCAAATCAAAATGATCACATTAATCTTTTCTGATTAAATCAGTTCAGTCAAATGAAAAATACTTATTTTTTAAAAACCTGCACAGATATTTTAGCTGTTAAAAGAAATAACGACTACTCTAATATTTGAGTGGACAGAGACAAGGGGAAAAAAAAGATGATAAACAAAAGAACACTTCATTCCTAGGAATGAGAGACCAGAGTCCTGGGTACATTGTAAATGGGTTTCAAAACTGTAGGACAAAATACAGAAGCACAAATTAACAAGATTAGCACTAGATAGGTCAGTTTGCTGGGAACATGTCCTGTCATCGTCTCTCTTTCCACCTCCCCCTTCTTCCCTCTCTCTCCCTTCTCGACTCAGTCCTTGCAGCATTGCCAAAATTGTACCAGAAATGGAAAAAAATATGGCTAGAATTCCATCCATATAGAACAAGAACAATAGGTAGTAAGACAAAGGGCCACATCCAGGGACTTGGCTTTTCTAAAAACTGAGTGCAGTGGTGAATGGAAAATGGACCACTTGCCTTGCAAGCATGATAAGTCTCCTAATGGTGGAGACCAACAGCAGGTGCTTGAGCTGTAAATGCTGAGAGGAACATTCAAACATCGTGCTAAGTTTTATTTCCTCTAATGCAACAAATCCCTTTTTGTTTCCCAAGCTTGTCACTTCTCTTCCTATCTGCAGAGGGATGGAAGGGGTTGGGGGAAAAAAAAAACACAAGAACACTACAACAAAACAGAGTAGCTTGAGGTGGTGCAACTCCAAGAGAGGGAGGGATTAAGGAGTGAGACACCCAGCTGGGTGATGCTTTATTCAGTTTTTGGTACAGGGAAGGGCACACAAGGCATAGCATTAGGGGCTGTAAGACTTGGGTTCAAATTCTGGTTTTGAATCTTACTCCTTATTCCCAATGTAACCTTGGTGGGCACAGGGGTGGGTGGTCAAACTCTCTGAGTTACAATTTTCTCCTAGGATAAAAGAGATTGGCAAATTCAGGCAATGTTAGAATTGGGAGGGACTTCAGGGATCATTTAGTCATTTTTCCTCATTTTATAGACAGAAAATAAACAGTGGTAATAATAATAATAACAAATATTTTCAAGCATTTACTATGTGCCAGGCACTATTCTTAGTGCTTTATAAATATTATTCCACTTTCAGAAGAGCCTCATTTAGTAGGTAGTATTTTTACTCCCATTTTACAGAGAGGGAAACTGAAGTCAGCAAGGTTAAATATCCAAGGTGATATAGCTGATAAAAATGGTAGAGCTGTTTCAAAACCAGATAGCCTGGCTCCAGAGGAATACCCTAGTAAGCTATGAACTCCTCATTGATTTTCATTTGCACTGGGTTGGGGGTGGGGGTGCACTACCTGAATTAGTGCTGCACATGGTCCTGAAAACATAGACCCTAAAGAGGTGTTCCCAGTATCAAGGCAAAGGCTGATAAGAGCCACTTTGTTCCCTTCAAATTCCTTGAGGTCACATGGTCCTGCCAGCCAGGTTTTGTGCAGGTGTCCTGTAGTCCTCCCAAGATGCCCTGCCCTCCATGCTGCCCATCTCAAAATTGGTCACCAGTCTGCAACTGTCTGCTGATTCTTACTCTCTCTCCATTTCCTTGAAATTCACTTGAGCTGTTATTGCACTTGTATTTGAACACCTAGCATGATACTCTGTTTCTTAGCTCTAGCACTAGCACTTGCACATCTCCTATTAGCCACATAGATCAAAATTGCTTCTCAGAGCAGAAATAAATCACAGAAAGAGAAATCATGGCAGACAAAAAACCACCTGTGGGAAAAACACTCACCTGAGGATAGTATGGTAGAGCATACATTGGGTAAGACCAGCTGCAGAGTGTTACACTGCTGCTCATTGGTTGAGAGAGGAGACTACAGTTTGTCATATTAGCTTTCATTGGCTAATAGCACCCAGTGACTGGGAAAAATATATTAACAGTATGTGGTAATGGACTATTCTTGCTAAAAGGAGAATAGCATTAATATAAAATTATTGCTGCATATAGAACTGTTAAATAGACTACGCATCCTCTGTACCCAAAGGAGCTTGTTGACTTGTTCGAACACCTGGATAAGTGTGTCTAGGAGAACTCTTCTGTGTTTTCCTTTTTTCACACTTACAACACTTCTCAAACACTTCTGACACTAGATATGTGGGGTTTTCACACCAAACAATTCCCCAACACTAGATGACTGCCCTATAATTCAATTCAATTCTGACACTAGCCAAAGTTAGCACAGGCTCCACAGGTTAAGGGCTCATTCCCATAAGACTGTTCCCCTTTCTGACACCAACTGCAAGTAGTGAGTCCCTAGGTTACTTACAATTTCTGTCCAACATGGCTTCAAGTTGAAGGTTCCTATACCCCTTCCGCAGGTCCAATAATTTGCTAGAACACCTCACAGAACTTTGATAAACACTTACTTACCTCTACTCTTTTATTATATTATAGGGAACATGATGAAGAATACAGATGGACAGGCAGATGAAGAAATATACAGGGTGAGGTCTGGAAATGTCTTGAGTACAGGAGCTTCTGTTCCCATGAAATTGATATGTGGTCTCCAATCTGGAACCTCTGTGAACCCCATACTTTTGGGACTTTTAATGGTGGTTTCATCACATATGCTTTATCAATCATTAACTCCATTTCCTGGAGGATTGGAAGTGGGGCTGAGAGTCCCAAACTCCTAATCAAGGCTTGGTCTCTCTAGTGAACAGCTCCCAATCTGAAGTTATCCATGAGCCCACCAAGAGTCACCTCATTAGAACAAAAGACATGCCTCCTATCTAGGAAATCTCAAGGGATTTAGGAACTCTGTTCCAGGAACCAGGAGCAGAGACTGGTGTACGTATTTTTTCTGTTATTTCAAAAAGCCTCATAAAATTCACTCTGATCTGGCCTCACTTGCCATTTTAGCCATGTATTTCACACCTTGATGTCCTCACAGCTAGTGTCCCTTCTGCTTCAGGCAAAACCTCCCCAATTCCCTTTCAACATCGCCCCTTCTTCAGTTGTAAACATCTGTTCATCCTTCAAGATCTTGTCCCAAAGTTACTTTTTCTGTGCAGCTTCCTGACTTCTTGGCATTTTCTGTAGTACACATGGTTAGAGCACTCATTGCATAAGATTATAATTAATTGGTTATTCTTACTTTTCCTCTTCCTAAGGAGGGAGTTCCTTGAAGACAGAGACTATATTTCATTTATTTGTGTATCTTCAGTGCCCAGCATAGGACTTAGACCATCTTATTCACTCAATGAACACGGAAGGAAGGGGGCAAGGAAGAGAAGGAGAGAGGGAAGATGTAGCCTTCTGAAATTGTAAAACGTTATGAAAATACAAAGAATTACTAACCAGAGAAAGATGTCTACTGTTTGATGCACTCATACTGTGTAGGAATGAGCTTATTGTCTTCATAGGCACAATGCTTAGGCAAAGAATGGAGGCCAATGATAATGCTAGTTAGAAGCAGACCTCTTGGGACGCCTAGGTGGCTCAGTGGGTAAAAGCCTCTGCCTTCAGCTTAGGTCATGATCTCAAGGTCCTGGGATTGAGCCCTGCATCGAGCCCCGAATCGAGCCCTGCATCGAGCCCTGCATCAGGCTCTCTGCTCAGTGGGGAGCCTGCTTCCTCCTCTCTCTCTGCCTGCCTCTCTGCTTACTTGTGATCTCTGTCTGTCAAGTAAATTTAAAAAAAAAAAAAAAAAAAAAAGAAGCAGACCTCTCATTCCTCATTTACCTGCTTGATGAAGGAGAAGGTACACAAATTTTTCCCAAGACACAGGATGAATTCTCTTAAATAATGTCATTCACTAGCAATAATTTGGTTAGCTGAATAAGCACAAAACTGAAAGAATACAGAGACTTAAGGAACTGTTTAATCCATAGTACTAAGATATTAGATCAGGTGGCATGTGGTTCTGTGCACTTAAACACAATCACATAGCATTTTGTTTGGTCATCCTCATCTGCGATGTTAGAAGAACCAGCAGAGAAAAGAAGCCTCCTCAGGGATTTTTCCTTACAGTACAATTTTTACAAAGAGCTGAGTGTACAACTTGCAAAATAATAAGCTTCGGTGATAGCACAAGATTCAGCTACAATTACCACAAAGAGCAAGTCTGCTGCCCACGCTCCTAACTTATCCTTGTGACTACAGAATGTCCGAAGTGTCACGTTCACGTTGAAGTGACCGTGGCCAATTAGGTAATTTCTACCAGATTGGGTCTATTAATAGTTGGGCATTATCTTGAAGGAGAAATAGGAGTCTGTGACAAGGTGCAATGTGGCCTGTGAAATATTCGTTTTGGACAATCACAAATCAAGATCCAAGGGTATGTTAAATTATTCAGCATTCTTGACCTCATTATTAAGACTTCATATAGGTTTTTGCTCATATTCATATAATATTAGGCTCCAGGAGCTTGATTTTGTTTTCTCTCCCCAGCCTTTTCCCCATTTCACCTTATTTTTGGCTTCTCCACTCTTTTGGTATCAGGGGTTTAGTATCTATCTCTTTCTATTTTTTATTCTGTTTAATTTTTATAAATTTAAGGAGAATGGCTAAGGTTTTGTTTGAGAAAGACACAATGGGAACACTTGCAAATACAAGGACACCTGTCAGAAATATGAATACGTGTTAGGAATCTGGTTCTCATGCCTTTCTTTGATAACACACAGCCTTAGGGAATACAAACATCTTCTAAATTAACATCTGTGTTGGTCCTCCATGTATGACGCAGAAAGTTATGATTCATGACATATGGTCAGAACTTTATAAATGAATCAAAACTTCAATGCCAAGTCTGTTTCTGGAAGTATTAAATGATAACAACAAGATTATTTCCCAAAATAATGGGAGAAAGCCACAAAAACACTCCAGGAAGATCATGTACCCTTGATGTTTGTTGATTCCAATTTGTTCCAGAGATGTTTGGAACATTGGGTAGTTGATGCTGATAGGATTTCTACAACCAGTAAATATGCTGAATGTTTAATGAAACTTTAAATTGGTGTTCTTATAGATTGTAAAGAACCAACTGCATAACTATCCTAAGAATATTCCTAGCAGATATCCTTTAAATTTAGAAGTTAAAATACACCAAGGGGGCAAAGCAACAAAATTCGCTTGGAATGCCAACATTGCTAGATAACATGACTGAATTAGTGAACATCTGCCAAAAGAAAGTTTTTAGGCTGGTGATCTTTATGAGATTCACAAAAGAAATTAGGTAACATTAGGCTTCTCTTGGCAAAATTTCTTCTTTTAGATATGTGTATTTTATAATGTTGCCCATAATTCACATCATAACAAATACTCTGAAAGTAGAGACCGAGAATTCCGTTTCATCACACCCCAACCAAATGGGACCCGAACAGGTGTAATCACTTTAAAGCGTTCTTCTCTATAAACCAACTTCTGATACCTTCCATAGTGGAGCTGTCAGCCCTTACACACCCACTGAGGTTGAGAATTTTTAGAAAACTAAACACAGGGATTAAAATAATGTTTGAATTAGTTTTAATCACAGTGGCCTATATTCTCATGCCTCCTAGGAACCTACTGTATCTCTTCCTTGTGTGAGATGCTTGGGAGGGCTGCACATGGGCAAAACTCACCAGAGTGCAGATCAGGAAGGAGAATTTAGGTCAATTATCTTTTGAAGTGTGATCTCTTTAAACAGCTACTCAAGGTAGTATCTTGCTAACTGTGCTATCTATAATAAAGGTGACCTGTGCTATTTCTTTAAATACTGCTTTTTGGTTATAAGCGATCAAAGTATTAAATTTGTGTAAGAAAAAAAAAAAAGATCAAGAGAAGTGTTATCCACATTCTTTCTGGAATCTACTGGAAGGACTGAGTATGTGTTTTACCTCTCTGAAGACCTGGGCTTGAAAGTAGGTGCATCCATTTCATTCTCTCCCAGCTGGTCTTTGTTTTCTTTGTTTCTACTGTAAGTTAAGAAGACAAGTAGTTTAGATGTTACTTCGAAACCTTTGGTAAATACTTGAAGAAATTTTAAAAAGTCGTAGAGTAGATAAATATATGGGGAGGAGGGAGATAGAGGGAGGGAGTATTTGTTATGGATCAATTCTCCAAAGCTTAACAAAATATACTGGGTGTGTGGATATGCATTTTCATTAGTTCTTGGAGGAAAAAAAAATCACTGAATAAATGGTTTTGTGGTTTAAATTTTTTTTTTTTTTGATGTGGAAAAATCTTTACAATTAGTAAAACACTTCAGCTGCTAGAATCATGGCAGGGTTTAAGAAAAAGGAAATAGATTCAAAGAAATATAATGAATATAGGGAATACTTTGTATGGATCTTCAAAGAAAATGATGTAAAATTTCTAAAAATTACTGATAAAATTAATTGTCCTTGTGGTTATAAAAACAATACACATTTGCAGTAGAGAATTTGAAAAATATCCAGACCTTAAAAAAATAAAAATCACCCTGGATTTTACAATTTAGAAATAACAGCTTAACTGATTTTCCTTCTAGTATATAATCATACAAACATGCACACACACATACACACATTGAAAAAAGTCTAGAAGCAGTTAGATAGCTTGTGCACTAAAACATTTGTTTGTTTAACTATTTGCAAGGTTTTGTATCTAGCTACTTTTCTTTACTATATACTGAGTCAGCCAAAAAAAGATTTTTAATAAAGTGAAAAAAGTGAGTTCATTTCAGGCCTATGAAGAACTATACCAATGAAATGATAAGAACCTGTTTTCTGTCATTGCCTTCTTCCAACAGGCTTATGGGTTATTAGAAAGTTTAAGATGGGTTTCAGAGATGAATTAGTTCCACACTGAATTTCAACAAATATCCAACAGTAGGAGCATAGCACAAAATCCATTAAGCCTTGTGACTATTCATTATGAAATTCTGAATTTTAACCATCTAGAAATGTAAGCGAAGCTTAGATTTATTTTTCATCCCTCAAGACTGTAAATTCCAAATAGAGCATGAGCCTCTTCTTTGGGCCTACAAAGTCGCAAGTGCACAGAGGAGGTAAGAGCTCTTCTCCTTCCCCCTGGGCCTTCTGTTTCCATGCTTGCCCAGTACCACAGATCACTCACCAAGCCTGTGGGTGACTAGCAAAAAGGGTTATCATTTCCCTTCTCTCTCTCTCTCTCTCTCATACACACACACACACACACACACACACACATACCCCACAGGAATATAACACAGTCATAAAAAAGGGATGAAGTCATGTCATTTGAGACAATATGGACGGAGGACTTAGAAGGGTTTTGCTAAGTGAAATAAGTTAGATTGAGAAAGATAGATACCATGTGATTTCATTAAGTGGAATCTAAAAAACAAAACAAAATGGTGAACGAATAAACAAACAAAAAGCATATCAGACCTATAAATACAGAGAACAAACAAATGGTTGCCAGAGGGGATGGAGGTGAAGGGCAAAATGGGTGAAGGGAACTGGGAGATACAGGCTTTGAGTTGTAGAATAAATAAGTCACGAGAATAAAAGACACATAGGGGATATAGTCAATGATATTCCAACAGCAATGTATCAGTACAGATGGCAATGATATAGATGTGGTGAACATAGCACACTGTATAAACTTGTTGAATAACTCTGTTGTACACCTGAAGCTAATACAACACTGTGTGTCAACTGTTATAAAAAAAAAAATCTATGTCTGAGTGGACCCATTGTAGCGAAGGGAACGGACAATGAAGATAGCATTATAGGAAAAGATTACAGGAAAAGAAAACAGCAGGGTAAGAAAGATTGGGAATAGGGAGTAGAGAGTGAGTGGGATGATCAGGAGAAACCTTACTGAGAAGGTGGCATTTGGGTCAAGACATGAGAAGGTGAGGGGATAAGCCATTTAGACATGGGGCAGGGCCTTCTAGAGGAACAGTTATTGCAAAGGCCCTGACATAGGAGCAGGCTTGCAGGGCTGGAGGAGGGTGAAAGAGTAGAGCTAATGAGATCCAAAACGTAAGGAGTGGGAAGGGGGTAGGCATGTAGGATCTTGAAACTCAAAAGGATTTTGGCTTTCCACTCTGGTATGAATCTTTGTACCACATTTCTCAAAGGTCACAGATTGAATGACTCTGAACTTCCATTTGCTTGTCGGTAAAAATGGGAATCTTATTGACTATACCATTAGTTTGAGGATTAAAATGAAATAACAAGCATAGTGTCTGGCATGTGGTATGTTTGTGACAAATGTTGCTTCCTTTATTCCTCTGGGTATCATTTTATGTCTTTTATATCTATTTTATAAATGTACACATAAACATAACAGGGTGAGGTAGCTGACCAATAGTTTTCAAGAGGTGGGAATCCAAGTAGGTTTTAAATTTATAAATAAATAACAATTTTTCCCCAAAACAATAAAATTCACACTATCCCCTAATATAATCTGTATCACCAATACAAACTAATAGGTGGGTTGAGGATTCAAGTCAACCAAGGAACTAAATCTTGGATGTATTAGCCACTAGTGAGTACTGGTACATTAGCAGAAATGTACAGGCAAATCTCATTATTTCCTATTTTCATTGAGTGTCTATTTCAAGGTTAGAAAAAATGCTGTCAGTCCTTCTGGGGGGCATCTGAACATTCAAACAATACCAGATAAAATAGTCGCTTCCAAACTTTTGAAAACACCGTTCCCTGCAAGGTTGAAAGGGCCTCTCTTAGATATCAATTTGCTCTGCGCTAACTTTTTTTGTATGATGGTGGCAGTTTTTCTCTCATGTGGTGGTATCATTAGAGTTTCACCTGAGTTCACAGAAATCATTTTCTGGCTAAGTTTCCACTCAAACCCAGTTGCTATAGAAGTTTTAACATCAGTAGGGGAGGCAATTAGTTAGCTAGTTATTATGACTTCCTTAGTATATTTTTAGCAGAAAGAAAAATGACAAAAACCTAAAATAATTCTATAGAAATATACAAGTGACTTTTTTACCCATAGATCATTAGCACAGTGGAGAGGATTTCAAAGAGTCTACCAACACCTATAACATCTCTCCTGTTGTATTATTATGCAGTTGTCATCAGTTAATAGGGTCAACAGGAACCATTTTCATAAAAGTTACAGGGTACTAGTGTTGGAGGGCCTAAAACTAGGGGAAGAGCTAAAGATGGAATCTTCTTTGTAGGTCAACAGCAACTATGCAGAAGTTATTGCTGAGACAATTAGTTATACCACCTTTGGATATTCTGCTAGTCAAAGGCATTTCTGGGAGCTTTAAAAAATATTTGCCAAAGAACTTCTCCAGGGGAACATTAGCCTCTGTTGACTATCCTACAAAGTTTGCTCTTAAGCACTAATGTATTATTTGGTCTCTATCCTTTGGTCTGAATTCTGGAGTTTATAAAAAAGTCTGGACTATCCCCACCTAATCAGCTAAGGGCTTTTCCTGAAAAATTTGTCTTACGATTTTTGTACCAAATAAATGGAGTCCAATAAATGTCTATTGAATGAATAAGTCAGAAAAAAAAAACCCTACTTTTTCCTTTTCCTTGCTCTGATACAAACCGAAGCTTGAACACACATACTATATATTTTACCTATTGCAAAGAATATGGGTATACTAACATACACATACATATGTGAAGTCTGAACTTTTTTAAAAAGCACACACACCAGAATTTATAGCTCCGAATGACAGTTGCTCTTTCTGAAGTCATTTAAAGAGATAATCCATTTATTTCTCAGATGAAAGTGGAAACTTTAGGAACTTCCCTCTGGGCAGTTCTTTCCTGACCTCTGCTCATTAATTTGGATATTATCATTGTTAGCAAATGTGCACCACTTGATAGTAGTTTGGATGTCTAAAAATAGCTAAAAGTCAGTTTGAAACAAACATCTGAAATACGTAAGTGAACAAGACGGATAATACTATTCTTTATCCAAAAATATTGGGCAGGACCAATATTACCATAAAGTAATGGTTTAATACTTTTTTTCATATGGCTTATAAATTGCTTTTTAAAATTAAAGCATATTTGGGGCACCTGGCTGGTTTAGTTGGTAGAACATGCAACTCTTGATTTTGGGGTTGTGAGTTTGAGAGGCATGTTGAGGATCGAGATTCCTTAAAAAGACAAACAAACTGGCTTTATTGGGAAATAATTCACATACCATATAATTCACTCATTTAAAGTGTAAAATTCAATTATTTTTTAGTGTATGCACAAATATTTGCAAACATCACATATAATTTTGAAATATTTTCATGTCTGCAAAGAAAAATCCTCTACGTTTTAGCCATCACCTCTCTATTTTCCTATCCCTCCTTTTCCATTCTCCCTAGCCCTAAGCAACCATTTCTATAGATTTCTATTCTGTATGCCACTAGTGAGTACTGGTATATTAGCAGATATGTACAGGCAAATCTCATTATTTCCTATTTCCATTGAGTGTCTATTTCAAGGTTAGAAAAAATGCTGTCATTTCTATTTCTATAGATTTGTCTACTCTGGAAACTTAATATAAATGGAATAATGTGTTGTCTTGGTGACTGTCTTCTTAACATAATATGTTAAGTTTCATTAATATTGCAGCATTCCTTGTTATGAATGGATAATATTTCAGTATATGGATATACCACATTTTGTCATTCTTTCATCTCTTTTTTTAAAATTAATTAATTAATTAAAAAAATTTTTTTTTATAAACATGTATTTTTATCCCCAGGGGTACAGGTCTGTGAATCGCCAGGTTTACACACTTCACAGCACTCACCAAAGCACATACCCTCCCCCAATGTCCATAACGCCACCCCCCCTTCTCCCAACCCCCCTCCCCCGAGCAACCCTCAGTTTGTTTTGTGAGATTAAGAGTCACTTATGGTTTGTCTCCCTCCCAATCCCATCTTGTTTCATTGATTCTTCTCCTACCCATTCTTTCATCTCTTGATGGGCATTTGGGTTGTTTCCAGCTTTTGGCTATTGTGAATGGAGATGGTATCACTATTTATATACAACTTTTTGTTCAAATATTTGTCTTATTTATTTATTTATTTATTTAAAGATTTTACTTATTTGAGAGAGTGAAGACGAGCTGGGGGAGGGGCAGAGGGAGAAGGAGACTCCTCGCTGATTGGGGAGCCCAATGCGGGCTTGATCCCAGGACCCTGGGATCAGACACCAGCTGAAGACAGATGCTTAACTGACTGAGCCACCCAGGTGCACCTGAATACCTGTTTCACATTCTTTTGTGCATACACCTAGAAGTAGAATTGCTGGGCCATATGGCAATTCTATCTTTAACTTTTTGAAGAACCATCAACTTTTTCCATAAAATCTACACAAGTTTACATTCCCTCTAGTGGTGTCTGAGGGTTCCAATTTCCTGATAACTTTGCCAAAACTTATTATTTTCCCCTTTTTTGAAAAACTATGACCATCCTTGTGGGTCTGAAGTAGCATCTCATTGTGGTTTTTTTTTTTTTATTTTTTTATTTTTATTTTATTTTAATTTTTTTTTTTATTTCCAGCATAACAGTATTCATTATTTTTGCACCACACCCCGTGCTCCATGCAATCCGTGCCCTCTATAATACCCACCACCTGGTACCCCAACCTCCCACCCCCCGTCCCTTCAAAACCCTCAGATTGTTTTTCAGAGTCCATAGTCTCTCATGGTTCACCTCCCCTTCCAATTTCCCCCAACTCCCTTCTCCACTCTGAGACTGTTTCATTGTGGTTTTAATAGGTCTTTCTCTAAAGGCTAATAATGTTGAGCATTTCTTTCATGTGCTTCTTGGCTATTTGTGGGCTTTCTTTGGAAAAAAAAGCCTATTCAGTTTTATTGCCTACTTTAAAATTTGTAATGGACTCTTCCAGAAGAGAAGACCCAAATATTTTGGGCAATAGTAGCACTGTTGGAACAAATCTTGGGGTCACTAAACAAACTTGTAATACAACTTTGATCATAGGAGTAATGACCCAATCAATTACATCACTTTAAGGTGATTCTTCATCCTACACTCAGTAGTTCAACATCCATGGGTTTTTACAACAAATATTTTTACACCTGTTGCACGTTTGTAGACCGTATACTGCTTTGCATATAGTAGGGACTTACTAAATAACTCTAATGGCTACAGAATTTCCTTGAAGGAAAGGTTTAGAGGCAGCAGTCTACCTGGAAGATGGAGTATCCTGAGGCTGTATTTGCTTAACAGTTACATATGACTATCAAAATATTATTAATTTACAACAAAGAATAGGGAAGGCTAGTGAGGGTCATGGGAATCTAAAGCTTCTCCTTTCCTCCAGTGTCTATAACCAACTGAGAATCTAAGGAACTATAATTGGAGAAGGAAACATGCTTTCTCAGATTTACCAATGGTAATCACACTAGTATAGGCATACCACTCTTCCCTCCCTTTGCTCCAAGCATGGATATATATACAAGTAAACTGATGGATAGATATGTGAAAGGCTATGTGGATTAGTAGGAGGAGGAGTAAGCAAGCCAGTAAATGGATGAGAGACAGTAGCATCTTGATGGGAGAAAATGTACTGATAAGTGGGTAAAAGTATGGATGGGTAGTAGAGAAGACTTCTGTTTAGTGCAACAACCCTGGCTGCTAGCAAATAGTAAACCAATATAAATCTTAATAGTCTAAAAGATTAGTCAGCTGAACCACAAAACCAGGTTCTGATGGAGTCCTTTTAAAACATTCAATTTCATCTACCCCAGTGCCTCTGAAAGTTAAAAATTGCCTCACTGGATCCAAATGGTTCTGACTAATTTTTCCCACTCAGTTCTCTCCAGATCTTTGGTGTGGATCAAAAGCTTATGAGAAAAAATGAGCAAGGGGCTGCATGCATTACTGGCAATCAATTACTCAAGGCTTTATACTGGGGACACAAAATGGTGGCAGCTTTTCCCAGGGCTGCTCTATGAAGAAAGGACAAGCTATGAGAATAGAATAAAAACACAAACTGAAAGAAGATGGAATTTGTGACCAGCGTAGGGATTTTCTCACTCCTCTCTAGGGTCTTCTGTTAGAAAACAAAATCAAAATTATGTAATATGATTCCTTCCATCCCTTTCTCTTGCTTGGAATTAAAAATCATCTACTGAAGACTTTCTCACTTCAAAACCCAGTCAGGCGCTTTCTACTATCAAGGAAGGTGCCCGAAGAATAAATTGCTCCTATCAGAAATAAAGCATTTTAGTTCTGCCACAAGCAGTGAGATCTGTGTTTGTAAGTCTCTCCAAAGGCAACTCCATTTTTGCAGCTCTCCTCTCATTTTCTTTTGATGCATAAAACCTGTAGACTGGAGCGCTGTGATTGCATTCGGCTCTGGAGCAGTGTAATTGTAAATATTCATTGGAATTTGAGCTAGCTTTCCCAGGTCTTCCTAGGGCTCCGCAGCTATGCAAACAGCAACAGTGCCACATTAGCTCGCAGCCCAGAGGCCGCCTATTTCCCCACAGCCCCTAGGACCCTTTCTGTAGAGTGAGCACATGCAGAGAAACTGGCCCTTAAACACCATTTCAATCTACCATTTCACTAGTTTCTCCCTTTCTCCCCATGACTGCTGATACTTAGTAATTCTGTCTGTCAGTCCCAAATATGCATTAAAAAGAGAACCATGTCCTCCTCGAATGAAGCTGAATCTGAATGCTCTCACTGCATTTGTGCTCAGCTAATTTAGAAGATTAATCAGATTCCAGCCATTCTGTGAATATATATACAAATATACACAGACACATAAGTACACAGAAACACAGATACACACACACACATATCCACACACAGAGAGGAAGCCATATATATTATGCAGCAACTCCAGAAGAAAAACTAGGATATATATATGCTCTGATTAAGATATAAGAGCATTCATGAGTTAACTCTCCAAGTTAAATCTGAAGGAAGCAAAAATAAAGTATTATGGGATTAGGAATAGCATACTGGTTATAACAAACTTACAGTAAAGAGTTATTTATATATTTAAACATATAAATTGGGCCAGAAGGAACCTGTGTTTCACCATGCTGATTCAATTCTCAACATATTGCCTATAAGGCTGAAGTTGAATGTACAAGCTAGGCTCCCCAGACCGCTCCCCAATATATCTTCTGAATGCTAGATGATTAGATTCCAACAGAATTCATGGCACCTGCAATATTAACTTCAAAACAGTCCAAGGAATAGATTGATGCATAGAAAAAATAAAGATGCATCAAGTTAAATAAGAGAGAGATATGTTACTAATGTTGAAATATTTCAATGCAAAAGTAAGTCTAAATTGAAATTCTTTGGGCCTGGCCAACATTTAGATTTAACGATGAAAGTGAAAAACTACTTTAAGTGGCAAAAAATACAGAACGGTCACAACTTCATTTGTATAAGGAAATTTATTTTATTTAACTGGGTGAGTTCATAAACAAAAGGCACTCTGCTAGGCATTTTGAGGGCTACAGAGATGAATGACGTATGTGTCCTATGTCTTGAGAGCTTTAGAATTAAGCAGCAGAGAGAAAATGTGCATAAATAGCTATGCTATTAAAGGGGGAGAAAATACTATGTTACTTATAGGGAGGGGGTGATGGGGAATTATGAGCAACCACATGGCAGAGATGAAAATCAACCAGACTCTGAAGCAATAGGATTTGACAGACGGAATTGGATGAAGGGAGAAATCCATCTCTGCAGAGAAGTGTTATGAGTTGAACTGTGTCCCCCAAAAAGATATTGTTGAAGTTCTATTCACCAGAAGTTGTGAAAATGATCTTATTTGGAAATAGAGTTTGTTAATATAACCGAGTTAAGATGAAGTCTAATTGGATGAGGGTTGGTCCTAATTCAATGATCAGTGTCGATATAAGAAGAGGAATATTTGGACCCTCTCCTGGGTAAGGAAGAAGGCCACATAAAGATGGAGGCAGAAAGAGACTGGAGTGATGCATTTATAAGCTGAAGGAACACCAAGGATTGCCAGCAACTGCCAGAGGTTAGGAGAGGCAAGGAAGGATTCTTCCCCTAAAGCCTTCAGAGAGAACATAGCCCTGCTGCCAACTTGATTTCAGACTTTGAGCCTCCAAAACTGTAAGAGAATACATTTCTATTATTTTAAACCATCTATTGTATGGTGCTTTGTTATGGCAACCTAAGGAAACTAATACAAGAAGAAAGAAGATGTGGCTTAGCAGTGGGAAGTGTGGGACTTATTCTGAAAGGTGAAGTTTGGATTGGCTGGAGAGCAGTGTGTATAAAGATCAACAGTAGGAGTTACACTTTGGAAAATAAGAAGGCCCAGATTGTGGAGTTTAGGCCACTATCTGTAGTCTATAATGCATTATTGGGAAAGGGAGTGATAGAAGATTCAGGATGAGCTGGAAGAATAGACCAGGGAAGAAGTGAACAGCTAACAGGCTGTTGCGGTATTTGAGATGAGAAGTGACATCTGGATGGTGGCAGTGGTTATGAAAAGAAAGCTATGGATTTGAGAGGCTGAGGTAGAATTGATGGAATCTGGAGACTATTTAAGCGCAGGAGGCATGAAAATAATTTGAACTTTGAAGTCTAGAGGATGAGATGGGGGGATAGAGATGCTAATATCAGAGGCAAGAAACCCAGGAGGTAAAATTGGTTTGGGAGACTATGTTGAGAAGAAGATTCTGGGTTTTAGCAAACAGAGAAGTCCAGCAGAATGCTGGAATTGTGGACTTGCAGCCTGAGAGGTGTGTTGGGCTGGAAATAAGGTCTGGGGCCATCTGCACTGAGGAGATAGTCAAAGGCCTGGAAATGGTTGACAAGACCAAAGAAGATGGATGAGCATAAAGGGAAGAGCTGAGTATTGGGGGAGCATCTGTATTGAGGGGTAGGAAATGGAAGAGGCAAAGAAGTTAGAGAGACAGAGTGTAACCAAGATCAACCCAAGTCAGAGAATCCAGAGAATGTAATGCATGAAGGGGAGGGTGATCAGCAATATAAGATGCCATAGGGTGACTGAGTAGGACAAGGACCCAGAAAGAGTAATTGGTTATAGGGATTAAAAAGTCAAGGGCAACTCAAGAGAGGGCAATTTCAAGCTAGTGGTATGATAGGTCCTTTTGGAAGGGTTTAGGAATGATGAATGGGTGAAAGAAGCTAAAATTCTTTTGACAGATAAATTTGACAGGTTTGGTAATGAATAGAAGGAGAAAGATAAGAGGATTTGTGTTGTCCTTTCTGTTTTAAGGTAGAAAAATAAATGAGCATGTTAATATCCAAAGGGGAAGGAATTGAGAATTTGGGAGAATTGTAAAAAATAAAACAGAGCAGGGTAACTGATAGATCAGAGCCTTGCAAGGAAGAGAGATGGATTGGGATCCAGATAGAGAGAGAGAAGAATTAGCCTTGGAAAGGAGTTGGGATAATTTCCCCTCTGAGGTAGGCAAAATGATAATGGGAAGGATTATAAATCATTTGGATGTGGAATGAGGGAATTTGAAGGAGTTCATGAGTCTCATCTCCATAAAGCGGAAAGCAGGTCAGCTCCTGAGAGAGAGTTGTGGCTGAGAGGGTTGCAAGTTTGAGGGATAGGAAAGATGATATCTTTGGGGAATATGATAGAGAGTGAATAAAAGGACTGCTAATAAGCCTACTTGAGGTGGTAGCAATAGTATTAATTGAAAAAATTAATTTTAATTAATTAATATCAGATATAACTTCTTCCTTTAAGTTTTAACAGCATGGGAGAGATAGGCAGGTGGAAAAGCGGATGGTAGGGTGAGACCAGTGCTGGTTATGAGGGAGATAATGACAGGTAAGCTCAAACCCAAGGATATAGTAAAGGCTAGAATAGGTATTTGAAAGAATTTTTGAGTGGGTATCAGTGTCCTTGTGCTTCAAAGTAACCTAAAAATACTGACAAAGAATCAAGACAAAAGGAAAGTAAAGGATAAAAATTATGTTCCTTTCTTCCGTTACACATTCCTTCTTTTCTCTCCTTTATTCATTCAACATACTTGCCGAATGTCTGTCCACGTCAAGCCATGGAGAAAGAAGGCAGGTATCAGGTCTGTAAATTAGGTTCCTTATCCTTAAGAGTCTAAAATAACAACAACAACAAACCCCAACCAAAAAACCCCAAAACCAAAATCAACAAGAGGAATAAACACTCAACTCACATTGTCCATCAGGAGTCATTACCTTAAGGGTCTATCCACATATTAACCAGTTGGTACTTAGACCCAATTATTTGTCTAATTTCATTGTTGAGGGTAGTGAACTGTAAAGGAGTTAAGTGACTTGTCAAGGTCACACGGTTAGTTAGCTGCCAGCAGAGCCAGGATTTGAACTTAGTGAGTCTGGCTCCAGTCTGTGCCCTTAATGACTATGCTATGCGAACTAAAAAGATTTTGAAATGGGTTTTAAGTAGAAGGATCACATATTCCAATCAGTTTGGGAAGACCCACTTGATGGTTACTGTCCCAGTGAAAGTATCCATTGTAACCCCTTTCAATAGAGGTTTGAAGGATAAAGTACATAGTTCCCCCAATTATAAGAGAAATTAAACAATTGCTGGGCTTTTCTTCAAACAATTAATTATTGGCTTATGTGATGAATATAGACAAATGACTGAAAGTCATTTAAGGAAAATAAATGAAATGGCTATCTCTTGCTATGATGCCAGCCTCATAGCCTGCAAAACTCAGCTTCTTTGATCCCCTTGGTAAGATCATAGCCCCTCTCCTGTTCCTAGTGGCCTCTGTTCCTCTAAGCACTTTAACACTACTGCTGAAGGAATTAAAAGAAAAACACAAAAAGAAACAATGAGGTCTTGTGTTTCTTGCATTCTCCAAGTTCCTACCAATTGGATTTATACACACCCGTTCTTTAAGCAGTAATGGACACTGAACCACAAAACTCTACAGTGAATTTGCCCTCCCATCTCTCTCTTTCTTATCTCCTTTCCTTACCTCCACCCCCAAGTGAGCACTCCATTATTTCTTCCAAATCAGGCATAATGACCATGTGCCGTATGGATATGCAGCCTCAGCTAGAGCTGCTATCAGGCTGATGCCAGGCCATGTGCAATAATGTTGGCTGCCTTGTAGCTCTTGGAAATGGTTTCACATTGTGAGCTATCTCTCCTTACTGTCTTCAGCCTCCAGTGGGAAGCAGGAAAACTGGTACCAGTCAAGGTGAATCTCGTACCCCATGAAAAGTGTCCTCTTGTCATTGCCAAATTAATCCCCTTGGAAGATTTAGAGACGTACCACTCAACTCTCTGTGGACAAAAAAATGTTTCAGTTTTCTAATGCTCACTGATGATAGACACTTATACAATATTGTGATTGGCTCTTAGTCCAGTAATCCTGTTTAAAATGCTGCAATGTGCAAAAATGATGGTAATGCCTAGGACAGAGCAAGCAGAGAAGCAATTCAGCAAACTCAAGAGAAGACATCCATCCAGGGTTTTCAATATCCTGCTGAGCGTCCATTGTTTTGTGAGGCTTTATTATTCTCTGAGGTTTTAAAATGCTGGTCCACAGAATTCTCTTATTATTTCTCTGACTGAGTTTTCTATTGTTTTCTCTGTCTGTCCTGGGCCCTCTGTTTTTCCTTTCTCTGGACTCACTCGTGCAGTAAGTTTATGCATTCATAGTGATTTCAACCACAATTTAGATTACAAAAGGTTTCAAATATACATTGGAGCTGCCTGAAGGGCATTTTACTCTTTCTCCCTTCCTTCCTTGGTAAGCTCATCCTCTAATATGATTTCAATAATAGCTAACATTTATCATATGTCAAGTACAAAATTGATGCTTGGAACCCTGCAAGGTAAGTACGATTATATCTTTGTCTCTCAGAGAAGGAGTTAGTAAGTGCTAAAACTGAGATTTGAACCCAGGAATTCTTGCTTCAGCACCTATGCTCTTAAATACCACAGTAGGGTGCCTCTTCACAGTCAACCATTTGGTTCTCTGCCTTGTGACTAGATACGCCAAGAGCTTCCTAGTATTCTTTCTGATATCAGCAAAACTCAATACATTTTTCATATGGAAAGTTTAGTGTGTTCTCTATTGATCAAATTTAAAGTCCTCCAAAGTTTTCTACTCACTTCTCTGTCACCTAAGCCCATTCAGAATTGATTCCACCTAAGGAGATTTGCGTGCCATGCAAAATATTTTTACCACTTCTTTAGGCTATTCCTTCTACCTAAAACACTCTTTTTTATCTCCTCTCTGGGAAACATTTTACCTCCTCTTTGAGGATTTACCTCTTTCAGGGAGGAAGATATAAGAGTAAATTACATCTGATCAGGGATGCTGTGTTCTCTTTCTTTATTTGTCCTGCAGAGTCTAGTAATGTTTATCATGCATTGATATGCAGTAAAGATGGCTAATGTATAGACCTAACCATCCTAACCAACACTGGAAGGAACTCAAGCCTGATAGCTGAGAGACACAACTTAAGAATTACTAAAGACCGAAGTGCAGGTCTTCATCTATAGAGAGTCTTCTCTTTTCCTTCTAGGCTGTTTCCTATCTGTGTTCACTTCCATTTCTCATTCTTCCCTTGTTCTGCTCTGTGTAGCTGGGAGGTGAACCCCCTGCAGAATGTATTTCTAGGTTCTAAAGTCAATTGGTTACCAGCTAGGTTTGGCCAATGAGAGGAGCCGGAAGGAGAACGTAGTGTGGGAGGGAGGAACCAAGCACATTTCCCTTTCCTATCTGCTTTGGGATGGATCTCCAGCAGCAACTGTGTCTCCTCTGTAGCTCCAGCTCTACTCCATAGGCCTGACACAATTCCAGTCCCTGAACACTGATAGTACCACCTCCTACTCTTATCTCTGTAGTAGGGTAGTGGCTTCCTGCTGTTGTTAACTGCCCTACTGCCACTGGTGTCTCAGCTCCCCCATGTAAATCCTTGCATTAAATTCCCTCTTGTAAATACTTGAAGTACTTCGTTTTCCTGGTTAGACATTGAAAAAGGAAGCAACCTCTTTTTTTTTTTTTTTTTTTTTTTTTTTTTAAAATCCTAATAGAATCACGGAAAAATTTTCCTGGTAATCTCTATTTTTTTTTTTTTTTTTTTTTTGAGAGAGAGAGAGAGCAGAGCAAGTGAGAGAGAACACTAATGGGAGGGGCAGAGAGGGAGGGAGTGGGGAGAGGGGTAGAGAGAGAGGGAGAAGCAGGCTCCCCGCTGAGCAGGGAGCTAGATGTGGGGCTGGATCCCAGGACCCTGGGATCATGACCTGAGCCAAAGCCAGAGCTTAACCAACTGAGCCACCCAGGCATCCCTCTTCTGGTAATCTTAAATCCTTGTAGAGCTATCTTCTGGTTGTTTAGGAGGTGATAACTGGCTACATCTAGTAAGTTAATGGAGGACAAGATGAAAGTGGTGTGGTTGTAACAATAGCATTAAGTCTCTAAGATAGTACTGATGCAATGTGTTTTAAAATTACAACTCTTCCATTCTTGATGTTCTCCATTACAAGTAAATCTTGAACATACATCACAAATACATAGCTTTATACGTAGTAAAGTAAGAAAAATTAAAGATTTATTTATGATTTCACAGGTAAATGAAATTAGCTCAACCTGAATGTTACAACTATATCATATTTTTTATTGGTATATTTAAGGGGATTTGTTTAATATTTAATGCTTATTAGCCTGTAGGTGTTTTTACATTGCTATGTAATGTAGAAAGAAATGGAACAAACACTTTTAAACTCAACACAAATGTCCAAGGTAAAACTTGCCTCTAAGATGAGTCATAAATTCACTCTGTACCAATCTAATTAGAACCATGTGGTGATCAAATAGGATAGATGTCATTTGTGTTTGAGGCATTCTTGTTCAGCCATTCACCCGTAGCATCAACCTGCCCTGTCCCCAACTCTTTTCTCAACTATGCCATGTTGAGGGATTCTTGGGAATTTCTTTAGATAAGGCTTTGAAGTTCTTGTCTGGACATAAGGTCTTTGATATGGAGGAAAGGAAATAATCAATTTAACTATTTGATGGCCCTGAATGTAAGAGTTTCCCATGAACTGGGAGTCCCAGCTATAGCAGAACTTAAGCTATGATATTGAGTTGAGCTCCAATCCATTATAAAGGATTTTCAAGACCCAAAGAAGGCTCAAACTAAATTTATAGAAGAATTTAGGATTCTTTTTGGAGCTTATGACCCTGGGCTTCCTGATTTGTACCAATTTGTTCACATGGTGGTAAGTCCAAGAGATGCCCAAAGATGGCTTCATGCAGCAGATTAGGACTCCTCTAGAGACTCCTCTAGAGACATGCCTTGAGGACCCCACAAGGTATGCCTCGAATGATGGAATAAAAAGAGAAAGAAAGTTAGATTAATTGCTGCATGAAGTTATATGAGAGTTTTTCCTGTGAGAGAATTGATTGGGCTATAATACAATCCTATAAACACAAAAGGGATGAATCAGTTGCAGACTTTCAAATTTGCTTAGAAAAAATATTTAGACAGCATTCTGGTCTCAGGGACTCTAAAGCTAATATTGTCTCGTCTGCTCATTTTGTTAATGGGCTTCACCCTGAGCTTAATGATTTATTAAAGAAGCATAAATTAGAACAGGAGATCACTCCCCTTTCTAAGCTCCAACATCTTGCTGAGTATTTTGAAAGAATTTTTAGACAGTGGAGGTCATCAAGCAAATAAACTCATGATCCTACAATTATAGCAACTATAGGAGCCTCAATAAAATTTTATAACTAATTTTGCCCTTGTTGACAAAGCTACCTGTAGATACTGCAGACAGAAGGGACAATAGAAAAGGGATTGTACCTTCAAACAACATAATTATCCAACTAGCGGGAACATACCATCAGATCTCCAAGATGGTTATCAGTACTGACAGGACTTGGAGGAATTTCTCAGTAAGCTATCCTAGTAATGCCTACAAATCATCAGGGTGAAATAGAACGTAAAATAAATGGAGAAATCGGTACTGTGCTAGTAGATACCAGAGTGACTTTAAACCCTAGCATGATACATCAAGAACTTCCCTGGATTAATAAAAATGTTTCAGTGATGGGTGTGTCCAATCAAAATCAAAGGGTTCTTTTAGCAGAGCCCAACTGTTACTCTTGGCTTCTCCTCTGCAAGCCTTGTCTTTCTGTTATGTGACACAGCTCCTATAAATCTCCTAAGAAGAACTTATTTTCCAAATTCGGAGGCCAAATAAATTTTTGCCCCAGGAGAAATAACCTTGGAATTTCCAGACTCAATAGATCCTGAAACATTATGTGCTCTACAAGTCCAAACTGATTATTCTGAAGAGGATAACAAACCCCTTAATAACATAAATATTGTATCCCTCTCCAAATTCCCTAACATTCTCATGGGCCTCTTCTTTCACAGATATGGGAAAAATTAAGAGCGCTGAACTATTAAAATTCAGATCAGGAAGACAGTGTGGAGATACCTCAAAAAACTAAAAAGAGGGCGCCTGGGTGGCTCAGTGGGTTAAGCCTCTGACTTCAGCTCAGGTCATGATCTCAGAGTCGTGGGATTGAGCTCTGCATTGGGCTTTCTGCTCAGCAGGAAGCCTGCTTCCCCCCCTCTCTCTGCCTGCCTCTCTGCCTACTTGTGATCTCTCTCTGTCAAATAAATAAATAAAACCTTTAAAAAAATAAAAAAAACTAAAAAGAGAAATCTTTTAATTCTACAACTGGGTATTTTCCCAAAATAAATTGAAAACACTAACTTAAAAAGATACAAGCACCCCTATGTTTATTGTAGCATACATGCATCCTATGTTAGTCCACTATTTACAATAGCCAAGATATGGAAGCAAGTGTCCATCAATAGATGAATGGGTTAGAAAAGATGGGGTGTGTACACACACACACACACACACACACACACACACACGCACACACTGGAATATTACTCAGGCATAAAAAATAAAGAGGTTTTGCCATTTGTGACAATATAGATAGACCTAGAGAGTTTTATGTTAAATGAAATAGAGAAAGCCAAATACCATATGATTCATTCAACTTGCATATAGAGTCGAAAGAAAAAAGCTAATGAACAAACAAATAAACAAAAAGTAGAAACTGACTCATAAATATAGAGAACAAATTAATTGATGATTGCCAGATGTGAGGTAGCTAGAGGGACGGGCAAAATGGGTGAAGGGGACTGAGAGATACAGATTTTTAGTTTTGGAATGAATATGTCCCAGGGATTAAAGATACAGCATAGAGAATATAGTCAATGGTATTGTAACAGTGTTGTATGGTGACAGATGGTAGCTACGCTTGTGGTAAGCATAGCATAACATATAGAGTTTCAGATCACCTCACTGGATACATGAAACCAATGTAACACTGTGTCTCAACTGCTCTTCAATTTATTAAGGAAAAAAAAAGAAAGAAAAGAAAAAGAAATGATGATAAACCAAAAACAAATGAGAGATTATTTGAATATATTTTGGTACAAACTTAAACAAAATTCATCCTTCTAAACTGCTTCCAAAATTGCCCCAAGACCCTTTAAAACCTGCAGCCATACAAGAGTTCATCCCTATAACAGAAGATTTAATAAGTCAGGAAATAATTATTCCCTGCAGTAGTCCTTGCAACACTCCTATCTACCCATAAAAATAGCCCCATGGTTGAGAGTGGGGATTTGTACAAGATGCTAGGGCTATAAATAAAACTGTATTCCAAAGTTTCCTGTGGCACCCAACCCAAACACTCTGTTGTCAAATATTCCAACTGAATGTAAATGGTTTACAGTTGTAGCTCTGTTTTGCCTTCTTTAGCATCCCAGTAGATAAGGAAAGTTAGTGTTTGTTAGCTTTCACTGGAAAAATCAACAGTATACTTGGATAGTATATTCACTGAAGGATTTACTGAAGCCCCTTCATATTTATCGCAAGTTCAACATTGGAGTTTAAGTACACCACAACTTTCCAGAAATTCTACCTTGATTCAATACATAGATGACCTACTTCTTTGTTCCTCATCCAGAGAGAACTCAGAAATTGACTCAAAATATGTATTGCAACAGCTACCTTATAAACATCATAAGGCCCCTTGAGATAAACTTCAGTTTTCACAAGAAAAAGTACATTACCTTTATCACGATTTAACAGCAAAAGGAATCATTCTGCTTCCAGAAAGAATAAGTACCATCCAAAGTTACCCTAGACCTAGGACTAAGAGATAACTTAGAAGATTCTTTGGGTTTGCAGGACATTGCCAATTTAGGGTCCCTAATTTTTCCTTATGGTTTCTCCACTCTATGAACTGACTAAAAGTAACATTTAGGAAACTGTTCCTTGGGAAACAAAATATGAGGAAGCCTTTACTGAAACCAAACAAGCCTTACAAAATCCTCCTGCTTTGAGGCTTCTTGATTATACTTTTGACACTCTTTGTTTATGAATGTAATAGGCAGGCACTGGGAATCCTTACACAAGAACATGGGGGGGAAAACGTCCTATAACTTATTATGGTTTATAATTGGACATGGTAGGCAGGGCATAACCAAATGGTTTAAGGGTAGTTATTATAGCTGCTAAAATTGTAGAATCCTATTTAGAACTTATTCAAGGAAGTGTATTCTATCTGAAAGTTCTTCATGCTATAGAGTTTGCTAAACAGCGAATATACTCAGCAATTCTGTTACTCGAGTAGCATGACATTCTACTCCTGTCTCCTTCAGATCTGCATATTCTTTGCTGCAAATTCTTAAACCCTACTACCCTTTACCCTTACCAAACAAAGGAGAAGCTCACAACTATACTGAATTGGTCTTTCAAGATCTGACTCCTAGATTAGATGTACAAGAAACTCCAAATCTGGACTTAGTATGGTATGTTAATGGTTCTTAAGTAAAAATTCTGAAGGGAAATATCAAGGTGGGTATGCTGTAACTACGCAATATGTATTATTATAAAGAAGAGTCTTTTCTCAGTTTAACTCAGCCTAACCAGCAGAATTATTTCTCCTCATTCAAGCATGCGAACTAGCAAAAGGAAAAACTGCAAATATTTACACAGAGAGCAGGCATGTTTTTTGGAGTGGTCTCTGCATTTGGCATGCTCTAGAAATGAGATTTTTAATATCAAATGGTATGCCCATAAGAAATAGACCTCAGATTGCTGATCTCTCTGCTGTTATTATTTTCACAAATAGCTATAAGCAAAATCGAAGTTCATACCTGCTGATCAGACTCTGAGTATCAAGGAAATGCCATGGCTGATGTTCACGCTAAGGCTGTTATTCAAGAAATTCCTAATCTAACCAAATTCTGTACTTTAAATGAGTTTTGTGAGATAGATCCAAATATGGTTACTTAAGACAACTTGTGTAACATATAAAAATTGTGTCAAACACTGAAAAACAAAAACGGCACCAAGAAGGATGTAAATTTAACAACAACAACAGATTGTGAGAAAGTCCAAATGGTCTTCTGACACTTCCTGAATCTCTCAAATTGCCACTCTTATGAGTACTTCACACAACTACCCATGATGGAATTGATAAAATGGCACAAATTATGAAAAAATTTTGGTGGAGTGATTGTCCTAAATTGTCACAACAGATTTATAGTCAATGTTTAACCTGTCAATCATATAACCCAGCTAAAATTATTAAAGTAGCTTGAGGCGTTGCTCCCCTACCATCAGGCCATTGGCACATTTACAATTGGACTTCATTCAATTGCCTCTTTCTATGAGTTATCAATATGTATTTGTAACGGTATATTTGTTTTCTAGATGGGTAGAAGCTTGCCCCTGTTGGAAAGCTGTTGTAGCTACTGTGGCAAAGAAATTATTAGAACACATTTTCCTAGTATGAGGAGTTCCAGATGAAGTTTCAAGTGATTAAAGGATCAACTTACTGAACAGGTTATAAAGCAATTAAACAAGGTTATTCAAATATTGTGGCACTATCATTGTTCCTATCATCCTCAGTCTTCAGGGAAGGTTGAACATACCAATGGTACTCAGAAGTTGAAAATGGCAAAACTGACCGAAATCACACGATTAGCGAGGCTTACAGTGTTATCCTTCACTATCCTCTTAGGATTTTAAGATCAACACCTTTTGGGAAACATAAATTGACACCTTATGAAATCATCACTGGGTAGCCTATGGCATTTAAGATAGAACCCCATGCATATTTTGCCTTTATAAATTCTGACCTGACTAAATGCTCTAAAACACTAACACAATATTCAAAAACTTATTTGCAATAGCTTGATGTATCCCATATATTGGAACATGGAGACTGGGTATTCTGGAAGGAACATCAGAGAAAAATGGCACTTGAAACTTGATGGAAAGGGCTATCATAAGTTCTTTTCATTTTTTACACAGCAACTAAATTATAGGGTATTGAAACTTGGATCCATGTTTCTCATTTAAAGAGAGCTCCCCAAGCCTGGTGGTGGGTATTATGGAGGGCACATATTACATGGAGCACTGGGTGTGGTGCATAAACAATGAATTCTGTTACACTGAAAAGAAATTAAATTTAAAAAAAAAAAGGGAGCTCCCCAAACTTTTTGGCTTGCCAACCTGTAGCTGACTTAAAATTAAAGATTTCCAGGGAGAAGTCTTTCCCTGAAGTAGATGATAGCATGATATAGACAACTTCTGTCCAACATCATGAAACAACATATGCAGAATTACTATGTATTTTCAAGACTTAATTTTAGAACAATTGTTTTGTGATTAGTGTCTTGCAAACTAACTCAAAATGTTTAAACTTAAGGGGAACCTTCCTATACTGTTGGTGGGAATGCAAGCTGGTGCAGCCACTCTGGAAAACAGCATGGAGGTTCCTCAAAAAGTTGAAAATAAAGCTACCCTATGACCCAGCAATCACAGTACTGGGTATTTACCCTGAAGATATAAATGTAGTGATCCAAAGGGACATGTGCACCTGAATGTTTATAGCAGCAATGTCCATAATAGCCAAACTATGGAAAGAACTTAGATGTCCATCAACAGATGAATGGATAAAGAAGATGTGGTATATATACACAATGGAATATTATGCAGCCATCAAAAGAAAAGAAATATTGCCCTTTGCAAAGATGTGGATGGAACTGGAGGGTATTATGCTAAGTGAAATAAGTCAATCAGTCAATCTGTCCAATCAGAGAAGGACAATTATCATATGATCTCTCTGATATGAGGGATTTGAGAGGCAGGGCAGGAGGTCATGGGAGCTAGGTAGGGAAAAAATGAAACAAAATGGGATTGGGAGAGGGACAAACCATAAGAGACTCTTAATCTCATGAAGCAAACTGAGGGTTGCTGGGGGGTGGGGCAGTAGGGAGAGGGTGGTGGGCTTATGGACATTGGGGAGGGTATGTGCTATGGTGAGTGCTGTGAAATGTGTAGGCCTGATGATTCACAGACCTGTACCTCTGGGGTAAATAATACATTATATGTCAATTTAAAAAATGTTTAAACTTATGGTTCTCTTTATGCTGGGAATTTTCCTCACCTAGACTGAACACTCACTAAAGTCCAACATCCAACAAATAACTTCTTTTACTAACCAAAATTATTTTTGGTTGTCTAGCCATTTTTTAAGAGAGAGTGCACATGAGTGGTGGTGGGGGGGGAGCTGGGTGAGGTAGAGGGAGAGGGAGAGAGAGAGAGAGAGTCCCAAGCAGGTTCCATGCCCAATGTGGAGCTGAGTTGGGGCTGGATCTCACACTCTGAGATCACTACCTGAGCCAAAGTCAAGAGTTGGACACTTAACCAACACAGCCACCCAGGCATCCAAGTTACTTAGCCATTTAAATGCTCAGGAAGACACCCAGTTAATATTAGATCCAGCTGCTATACATTCCTAGATTGATTAAGGAAAATGGCTTTATGCAAAGGTCTGGTATTCTTCCCTTGGCCACTCAACTAATACTTATGGCCAATTAATATGGCATTGGGAAGAAGCCTGAGAGCCAAGCCCTGGCTCATGACCACTGTAAACTTAATTGCTGGCAACCTGTCACTATGCATAGAAAATTGTACTAGACCTCATCTGCGGGATTGTTCAGACTCACTCTGTATTTGATTTAGATGAGGAAGAGTGGACTTCTACATATATTAATACAGAATTAAAATTAGATAATGATAACAATACCCTTAATTATATCATCAAGGAAATGACTGAACTTGTACGTTGGTTCAGTGAAAAATAAGTAGGGAAATGCAATGCCTCCATAATCTCATAATGTAAAGCAAATAACGGTTTCACTTATTGGATAGACCAATATTCAGGGCACCAATGGAAAAAGAAATCAATCATTTATCATCCATGATATGATACATGGACTGCTAAATGAAATTCATAGGAAAGTTTTTTGTTCCTATCTAAATGTAAACCACAGCCATTCAAGATGGGAATGTGCTCCTGCTTCATGCATGGCAAGGAATAATCATGATGCCCACCTAATTGGTGGGTCAAGGGATCCACCATAACTCTCTTAATATTATTGGGTTATTCATCCTCTGTGGTAATAAGATATACAAAGCTTTCCCACTGAAATGTTATGGATACTGTGGTTTAGGATAATCTCGTACCCAAAGGACTAAATATGACTCCTTGAATGCTAGCCAGATTTTAAATTTAAAATGATATATATATGAAGTAACAAGCTTCCTGTGAGTTTCCAAATCCTACTGTTCAAAAAAGCTCTGGTTTTCTTATGTTTGTTGGAATGTTTTTTCCTCAATTGGGAGTTAATGAGTTAGAAAGATCACCTGTTAATATTTCTGCAACCATTGAGAAAAGCTTTAATGATGCCCTGAATGTTCTTCAAACAGTACAAATTGAAATAAGTAGTTTATTTTCAGTGGCACGCTAAAATAGGAGAGTCCCCACAAACCAGAAGAGACTCTTAACCTCACAAAACAAACTTAGGGTTGCCGGGGGTGGCGGGGAGGAGGGTAGGGAGAGGGTGGTTGGGTTATGGACATTGGGGAAGGTATGTGCTATGGTGAGTGCTGTGAAGTGTGTAAACCTGGCAATTCACACCTGTACCCCTGGGGCTAATAATACATTATATGTTAATAAAAAATAAAAAATTAAAAAAAAATAGGAGGGTCCCAGATGCCCTGATTGCTCAACAAGGAGGTACATGTTCTATAATTGGAGAAAAAAATGTTATTTTTATGTTGACATATTATGCATTATTACCCCAAATCTAAAGGATCTGAAAGACCAGATAAAAATTTTTCATCAGGGCGCCTGGGTGGCTACGAGTGTTAAGCCTCTGCCTTCAGCTCAGGTCATGATCTCAGGGTCCTGGGATCAAGCCCCACATCATGCTCTCCGCTCAGCAGGGAGCCTGCTTCCCCCCACCGCCTCTGCCGGTCTGTATGCCTACTTGTGATCTCTCTCTGTCAAATAAATAAATAAAATCTCTTAGAAAAAAAATTTTTTTTCCAAGTAAGTGACACCTTCATGGACCTGTTTTGTTGGTTAAAACTTGGCTCTCGGGAATCTCTTCTCTGAGGAACTTTCCAGTCCTTGGTTATTGCCATCATATTATTCTTGCTAGTGAGTTGTATACTTTCTAGGGTTTTAAGTATCTTTTGGCAGCCACTTGCATACTAAGTGGTATGCATAAGGATCAGGCAACTGCATGAAATCAACAATAATTGCTTAAACAATTAAGACTGCAAGTCCCTCCAGCCTGGCAACTATTCTGATGGATAAGTAAGTGATTCCTAGACCTGAGCTGACTACATCAACAGTGGCAACCGGAAGTAATGCTACTGCCCTCAGAGACCATGACCAGAAAAGGGGAACTGTCAAAATCAAACACAAAGACCAACCAAATTTGAAAATACCCTGAGCAGACAAAACCAGTGAGCTTTACAAGAAAAGCTCAATTTAGTTTATTTGGCAAAGAAAAGTGAGGTTAACTTAACCAGCATCACTTCTTACTTATGCCTCTAAAAAACATAAGTGAAACTTAAAAAGTTCCCCCAAATTGATATGAGGTAATCATTGACCAATTCCCTTTCATTTAAGAAAATTCTAATATTGTAACCAATCACGTAAAGAATAAACACTCCCTGCCTTTCTACTATACAAGTTGCTCTATAACAATATACCTCTGAGCCTCATTCCATGTTTTAGTTTGAGTGCTCCTGGTTTACAAACAGTCTTTTTGATGTGTGCACAATAAACTTTTACTAACTGCTTCTTAAGTGATTCATTGGTTTTACTTCTTCTTCTTCTTCTTTTTTTTTTTAATGAACTTCTGGAAGTAAAATGGCAAAGTTGTATCTTACGGTGCCCCTCAAACTTTTGTATCTCATATCCCATCAATTATTGAACTTGTCAATACAAGCCAGTTTCCTTCCCACTCTGATCCTTTCCCCCTCCTGCCAAAGACTGGTAGGAGCAAAGAAGCAAGCTTCCTTTCCAACCCTAACATTAAATACTGCGGGCATTCTATTGCCATGGTTACAATTTATGTTTTTAACTTTTTTTCCTAGGATGTAAGAAATTTTAGAGTGTAATTTATCATGAATCATCAGTGTTCTGAAAATCTTGCAGTCCACTTAACCGATGTTGTTTTCTTGCTGATTGAGAATCCTTCTAGCATCTTACCCCATGCTCCTCTTGCACACTCAACGTCACAGACCTTACTTAATTTTAGGCATCTTTCCTTCTTCTAATTCAGATACAAGTCAGGGAGGAAAAGTGAAAATGAGAATAACATGCACCCTGCAACTAATAAAAGCAATTGTACAGTTGACTGTAAATATTAAGGGTTGAAGATGCATGTAGTAATCAAACAGCCTTCCCTTTGGGACATCTGGAGGAGAAAGCAGTCAGGAGGCCTCAGGGCAAAAAGGGGCCTGAAAGCCTATGTCATGAACCTTTTGTTTGCACTGGCTTGTTAAAGAGAATTCTGGCAATTCATCTGGCCACTGTTGGTTGCAAAGCAGTTAATAACAGAAGTTCTGGGTTTGATCTGTTAACTTCTCTGCACCCCAGTTTTTTCAAATGTAAAAGCAGAACTAATGGCTTCACAGGATTGATGGGAGGATTGTGTATGGATGTTTGAATCTGAACTCTGGGAAAATATTCAAGAAGTAGTATAGAATAGTCAAAATAGGAGGGAATAGGCAGCTGACCATAGCAACTCTGGCAGTTAAGACTAGATTTTCAGTTGTGAGAGAGTCCAGGAGTTAATATACATACTTAATATATATTATATATATATATAATTAAATATATATATAAATATAATATAATATAATTAAATATATATAATATATCAATATATTATTATGCTATTATAAAATTATATATTATTTTGTGTTATATTTTTTATATATATTTATCTATATAGATATGCATATATACTATAATGAAATATCAATATTTTGGGGGGACTTCACTGAAGAAGAGATCAAAGGTTTGGAAAAAAGATAAGTAAGGATATGCTATCTAATTGAATCAAAGTATTAAAAAATCCTTTTAGAATAACTAAATCAGGAGGTAAGGAGAAGTAATATTTCTTTCTCATTTTAAGGGAGAAAGACTTTTTACTTAGTTTTCTGAGATCCAGAGGCTCCTTTCATCAGCTTCTCCACAGCCCTGGCTCTCATTCCCCAAAGCAGTGAGAACAGAGTTCTCAGCCTCTACATTGATGATTTATCCCGGTCACAGAGGGGACACTCGGCTAACTGAGGTTAACAGCTTTCTCGGTTTCATTTCAAAAAGACATTAGCATGGAGGCTCTATGAAATGCTGATATGCCAAATACTGATTCATTCACCTGCAGAGTTCGCTATAAGGCAGGGACCTATTTGACAGGCAGGGCTGAGCTTCCAGCCTTTTCCTAAAGGGCAATCCCATAATTCATTTCCTAGTGCTAAATTATGCCTGACACCTCAATGAAGACTTCAGGTGCACTCCCCCAACTGCAATAAGCCTAATGTGAAAGAAGAGAGTTGGGAATGACAAAGGTATTCTTTTTGAATATAATATAACTAATTCAATTGTATGTGGAAATATCTGTGATGTAATACATTTTCAGGCAGGGTTGGGTTAAGGGCAGTAACTGAGTGGATGTGGGGATGTGACAGTCATGTACACAGCTAGACAGAGTGGCCCTGGTTAGGCCCTTATCCTGGCCACAGTCTTTTAAGCATGGGGACATCCATGTTGTGCATTACTACCTAAGCTACATACCCCTTGACCCGTCCTTACAACTGGCCTATTCATCAAATGAACGCCAAGCTTTCTATAATACTCTATTCTCCTTCCAAATTTGCAGGAAAGCAGACTGTCCAGAAGCTGCAAAGTGGACTGTTGTTACTCCTCAACAGAGGTTTCTGTGGAGAGGCTGAACAATGGGTACAGAAGCGGAATGTCTGTCTCCACCCTTCAGCAAAGGGTGTTCCAGTAGCCAACTGCTGGTGATTAACTTGTCAGACTTGGCGATAAAGGCCACAGAGATGATATGGCAGAAGAGAAATAAAAACAACTTCACAGGTACATTCGTAGTCCAGCTTCCTCAATCTCCTACCCAAGACTTGTCTTTCAGTGTGGGCTGGGGGTCATGGGCCATTTTACTTCATGGTACATGATGAAGCTATGCAGACATGTGAGCCTGACCAAAGTTCAAGGGAGCTTCAGAAAGGTGAGGCAGGATGTTTTCTCTCTAGCTCAGGAAGTCTCCCTCATTATGGGCCAGATATTGGGGACACTGCAGTGAATGGACAGACAGACGTCTTCTCTCATGGAACTTTTGGTCTCACTTGGGAGACCTGAGCTTCAGAGGAAGAATTAAGTTGGCTAAGAAGAAGAATTAAGATATGCACAGCCCGACAGTGCCCACCCTCACTAGGTGTTTGATAACTGCTTGCTGGATGAAGACACTGTAAGTAGGGTAAAAAGCAAAGAAAAGGAGCTACACATTATTAAGTGACTTTCATGTCCCAGATTCCATGCTTGGTCATTTTCATCATATGATGTGATTTTTCACAGGATGAATAGTTAAAGTCACCATATACCCTGGTATATGATTTCTGAGATAGTCTCTTCCATGGCATAAACATGGGAAACTGCTTTTTGGTAGAAAGACTGCAAGATTAGCTGTCCATAAAACTGAGGCTTTGGTAGTGACTCTGTTATTTGTTAATGGCATAGCCTTAGACAAGTCATTTATCCTCTCTGGGCCTCAGTTTCCACATCAGTAAATTGAAGATTATAATACCTCCCTTCTGGGGTGGCCAAGAGGATTTGATGAAATGGTAAACATAAAAGGGTTTTAATTATAATTAAGACCCTGCTCTCCATAAAAGGAAAATCAAATTTTATTCAGTTCACTTTGTACGATTTTATTCTGCTACTAAACGATGACATTTTATATGGTTTTAATTCCAACAACAACATCAGAAACAACAATAAGATTGTCCTGACGGTTGGGGCACCTGGGTGGCTCAGTGGGTTAAGCCTCTGCCTTCGGCTCAGGTCATGATCTCAGGGTCCTGGGATCGAGGCCCGCATCGGGCTCTCTGCTCAGCAGGGAGCCTGCTTCCTCCTCTCTCTCGGCCTGCCTCTCTGCCTACTTGTGATCTCTTGTCTGTCAAATAAATAAATAAAATATTAAAAAAAAAAAAAAAGATTGTCCTGACGGTTATCAAGGAGGTACTTGGGAACATTTGTGTCAGAAAGAATCTTATAATAAGTTGAAGTTTTTTTCAAGGTGATTATTTTCCCTGTACTTATCACATATTTGGGAAAATTACTAATGTTCCAATGTTTAGGCACATAAGTCAACATAACTAAGTTCTTTCTTTAGAAATCTACCTCTTTTATCCCTTCATCATTTCTTTCTTTCTTTTTTTTTTAAAAGATTTTATTTATTTATTTGTGAGTAGGAGAGAGTGCATGTGCCTTTGTGTGCGTGAGTGGGGGGAGGGGCAGAGGCAGAAAATTTCAAGCAGACCAGGCACTGAGCACAGAGCTCCCCCGTTGATCCCACAACCCTGAGATAATGACCTAAGCCTTGCTTACTGCAATGTTGGAATTTACCAGCACCACTGAGGCTCCCTGCTCCTTCAACATTTCTAAGAATTCTTTAGATGAATTAAAATTTGGAGAACACAGGAGAATGGATTTCAGATTCTCACTGAATAAAGGACTATCCTATTTAATGACAGGAAATACACTTTCCCCAATCAGCATTTTAACAATGAAAATGAAAATTGTATATAACTATTTTCTTAGCAATCCTTTATTAAGTCAGGAAAAGAGGTTAAGTATCACCCCTATTTGACTTTACTCTTTATTTTTATTTATTTATTTATTTTCGTGCTCTAATTGTGTCTTGGTTTATGATACTTCCTATGTCAAAATCTGTGAATTCTGTCATTTCCTTCCCCTTCTCAGGACCATTAGTGAGGTGGTTATATTATGCCAAAGTGGGCATCAGTCCTCAGAGATGCACTGGACACTGTCTCCCACCTAAATGTGAGGGCCCACCATTTGTCATTACTCCTTGTTTATGGTCCTTCAGCCAATTTTCAATCTATGTGACCATGCACATATTCTACCCAATTTGAATTAATTTTGCAAGTGGAAATTCATGGAGCAGTGTATCAAATGCTTTAGTAAAATCCATATATATTACCTCTAGTGCATTCCTTTCATCCATTAATCTCGTAATGCGATTTAAAAGAGTGATCACATTTGTCTGGAATGATTTGTCCTTTATCCATCCCTAAAGCTGCCTCCTGCTCTTGGCTCCATCATCCCCTACATCCTGTCAGTTCTTCTCTCTTTGCATTTGAGTCATTATATTATTAGGCACAGAGGTTACATTTTAATAGTTGATAATTACTAAGAACACGTTTTTCTCTGTTTTGAAAATACTTGAAATATTCAAATCTTTAAAGTGAGGATTACTGAAAATAATCTCTATTGATTGTCAAATTCCTAAGCAAATTGCTTTATGCAATCTCTTTATCTCAAGATACGATTCTGTTAACAATCTCTTGGCCTAGGTCCTTTTTTTTTTTTTAATGGAAGTTTTTTTTGTTATATGGTATAGCATTTAAGCTGTCTTTCCTGTTCTGCTTGTTTGAATTGTGTTTCCAGAACCATACTTTCATTTCTGCCTAGGAAAGATATCTACTGTGCTGCATAAACTAAGGGTGATTATAAATATTAAATTCTTGCTGTAATTCTAACGTAATCATATCAACTATGAATGCCTATATTTATTTGCAAAGTAAGTCTAGCCTATTTTTTTTTTAAGATCTTTATTTATTTATTTGACAGACAGAGATTACAAGTAGGCAGAGAGGCAGGCAGGTGGGGGGGGGAAGCAGGCTCCCTGCCGAGCAGAGAGCCCAATGCGGGGGCTCGATCCCAGACCCTGGAATCATGACCTGAGCCGAAGGCAGAGGCTTTAACCCACTGAGCCACCCAGGTGCCCCTGGCCTAAGTTTTTTTTATGTGTATCTGGATTCATTTGTCTGTCTGCTAAAAATATTCCTCACCTTTTAGATTTATGTAGACTTCCCTTCTGAAGAACTTAAGGGTTATATGCCAAATCAATAAATTTGGAGCAACAGTGAACTAAAAATATAAGATGTTTCAAAAAAGTAAGGAAAGCAGGAGAGCACAATAATAATAACAAAAGAGAAGAATGATAAAATCAGGGAGAAGCTAGTATGTAACAGGTAAAAAAGCATGCTATAAGCAATGGACCTTTGGAAAGTTAGTGACAAGAATATCAATGGCTTTGTGGGGAATTCCTTTCAAAAGGTGAGGAGGCTCAAATAGGGATTGATGCTTTGAGATCAGTTCTTTGACCCACAGTTCCAATGCAAGCTACTTCTCCCTATCTATCATCATAGTCATTGGCCAGTCTTTCTTCTTTGCTCTACCAACACTCTCTTTAAGAATGGAGGACTCAATACTGCTTTTTCAACTTTCTGCTTCAGTGGGTGAAGGTAAGTGAATACTGAAACAAGGGTCAGGTCCACAGGATATTTAGGTGTCTGTTCCATAGACACTCACTGCTGACCCTGATAAGATACCACTTGTAGGATACGTGGAATGCACATGGATCAGTGTCTTATTAAATGATGGGGTGAAATAAGCTTTACCCAAGATAAGATCTTAGTACTTTATATTAAATCAGATTAAATTTTGTAATCTAAATTTGTGGTTGGCTAGTATATTTCAACAAGATATTCTGTAGAGGGGTATTGAAAGCCATTGAACTGTTAACCAATGACTCAGGTACAACACGTGCTCATGCACAAGAATATTGAATGGAGGACTAGATAATAAAAATGGCTATAAATTGTCTTCCAATTTTATCTTCATTTTGATCTCTATCTTCTTCCTCCTGTAATAAACAAGTCCATTGTCGATAAAAATCAACTTGGACCCAAGAAATATGCAGCCTCACAGTGATATGTGAATACCCATTCATTTGGGTAGAAATAGCAAGTATTTATTATGGGAAAGCAAGAGGTGCATACAAAATTGTGTCAATATGCATGAATAAATTCTGATTTTTATGTGACATTAATATTAAGAAGTTGAGTGCATGTCTGAAAGTGTACCTTTCTATGTATAAACATCTATGCTTATTCTACACAAAGCATTTGTGTTGAGGACTTAAGAGGCTTTTATTACTAATGCTCTAGGTTTCAAGGAAATTTTCATAATCATTTTCAAATACATAGAGTTTTAGGGGAATTTATACATTTGTATCTGTGCCTTAAAATAAAAAACATTTTCCCTGGCTTTTTACATTTGACTGAGAAAGCCCTAAAATCTCAGGATGTGAAGAAAGCCCTCTATCTTCATGCCCATCCTGACTTTCCCTTGTCTGTACTAACAAAATGCTAAAAAATGGGTCTGAAACTAGGATGTTATCATTATTATATTCTTAATATAGGATTACTATTTTTTAGGAAGCTATAAATCGAGAGTTGCACTAAAAGGGAAGTAGAACAGGGTCCCTATGGCCATCTTTACTGCTTGGGATATAAAGGTGTCACTGATGGAAAATCTGGCTCAAGCAAACATTCAACCTACTGACTTTAATTTTCTATTAATTTTAATTTTCTGTGATATATGGCTCCCTTGTCTTTGAATTTTCCTTCCTCCTCCTTTTTACTATCTAGTGCACCCCTGCTATGTTCTATACTTCGTGGTAGGTGGTGGTAATAAGCCAGGGGCCATGCCCTCAGGAATGTGGCCTCTTTAGGAGGGACAGAGAAGTAAATTGATGTGAATCCTGTGGTGTGCTAAGTGTTAGTTAGAGAGGTTGTGGGTGCTCTTAAGGCATAGAAAAGTGGCAGTTTATTCTTCCTGGGGGAAGGCTGGTGAAATTGTTTAGAAGAGATGATGCTTCAGTTGAGTTTTGAAAAACAAGTAGAAAGTAGCTAAAGTAGGGGTTCTTTTCTTTTCTTTTTTTTTTTTTTTTTTATTCATTTGACAGAGAGAGAGAGATCACAAGTAGGCAGAGAGGCAGCAGAGAGAGAGGAGGAATTGGGCTTTCTGCTGAGCAGAGAGCCGATGCAGGGCTTAATTCCAGGACCCTGAGATCATTACCTGAGCTGAAGGCAGAGGCTTAACCCACTGAGCCACCCAGGCGCCCCTAAAGTAGGGGTTCTTGACCTGACATCCTCTGATTCCTAATAAATCCGTGGATAGAGTTCAGTAGGTCTATAAACTTAGATAAGACCAAAAAAAAAAAAAAATCACATCTTTATTTTCACTAATATTGAACCATATTTAGCATTTCCTTCAGTTATAACTGTAGGAAACACTAAAGTAGTATTAAAAATACCAGTGACAATGTCACCAACAGAAATCACAGCTATTTTCATATCATATCCATATTACATATTTTAGGTAATTTCAAAATATCCCTAATATTCATTGCTACCTTAAAATTACAGCAGTAGTTCCACCACTGGATCTTATTCACCCCAAAATTACAGTAATAGATCTACAACTAGACCATATCAACATTTTAATAAAAAGTACACATATGGTGATATTGGAAATCAATTAAATGATTTTAATCTTTTGATAACTTAATCTCAGTATAAATTGGTTTCCTTGTAATTCTATACATTTTATTTCATACATTCAAAAGTATTATTCTGAGGAGAGGTCCATAGTCTTCAAAGGCTATGGCAGTCTGGAAATAGGGTCCATGACACAGAAAAGATTAAGAACCCCTGAATAAGTAAGAAGGTTGGGGAAAGGGACAGTGGTTATTTCGGTAAGATCAAAAGTTTATGGTTGATTTTAAGTACTTAATCTTGATATTTCAAATTTTACATTATGTTTCTTTAAAAGCAAGTACTGGTAGTATGAAGACTAAATATGTGCATGTCAGTTCTGTGAACTGAGTAATAAATACTCACTGTGTTTTCATAGGGACATGTTCCTGGGGAGCAAAACTATTGATTAGACATATTAATAACTCGCAGAAATTCTGAGTCTAACAAGAAAGGTCTGTCATGGCGTCAGACTCTGTAGCCAGCTGTGGATTGATAAAGGCCAAAGAAAGATGCCTGAAATACTTATTTATTACTTTTTCTTGCCTAAGCAGAATGTTAGCAATCATTTAATATCAACCAATGTTTGCCTTATATACATTTCAATGCTTGTGGTAAGTTCTGGGAATACAGAATAAGCTAAAATTTTATCGAATATTAGTGGAGGCAGCTGGTAACTTAGGAAAGAGCACTTGACCAGTGGTCCATATCCTCAGGTAATTGACCCCAGTCTGATACTCATATCTGTGTCATCTTGTGCATTTTATTATTGGTAAAATGGTGGTAATGGCTCTGCTCTAACTTATTTCATAAGTTTGCTCTAAGGGTCAAATGAGTACATCAAGATGCTCAGAAAGGCTTGAAACATAATACATACATTTTTGAAAAGAAAAAAAGGTGAAATATTAATATCATGATATTTTATGTTATGAATGTAGAAATAACAGTGAAATGTTTCTATCCTTGCATTAAAAATATTTGAATATACAACCTTCAAGACAAATGGGATTGAAAAACATATCTATATATATGAAATATAAAAGGCAGATGTACCATATGACATATATCTGTAACATACGAGTTGGATTCTTATAAGACTGAAGACACTGAAGCTTGCTATCCTAAGCCATTGGATTATTCCATAATAATAATTATTTCCCTATGGCTGGTAACAAGCTTTCAAATATGACCTGTAGGAACAGTAGCACAAGACAGCAATGAATTTATGTATGTGCTATTTAGATTTAGTGGCACTAAGATCACATGGAAACACATTTAATTAGTGGAGTGCATTCAGTTCTAAAATTTAGATCACTTTCTCCAAATAAGCTTGTGCTTCAGAGGAATCAAGCAAGCACATGTTGACAAATATTGCAAACAATGGGAGAAAGACATGAATCTCAGCATTTTTCTGCCTAAAAATAAATCTACTCTTATTAATTATGCTTTTCATTATAACCTAGCAGGGAAGGATTTAAGTACTGGCCTGAGTCTTCTATTCTTTAGGTCAAGGTTGAAAGTTTATTTCTACAGTAAAATACACCTTTCACATTCTGAGTGTCGCCATATAAATCAAACAAAGAGAACTGCATTCCAATTCTCTCCATTACCACAGAGGCATACAAGTTACAAACCAGAACATTCTTCCATTTTTAGCTTGAAGTATTTTTCAACCTCAAGTATGCTTGGAAACATTCTCAAGTCAAGCCTGTTGTGATTATACCTGTTAGACTTTTATTTTGTATAAATTATCTAAGCCAAATGGAGTCCAAAATACAGACCCTGCCTGCCAATTGGAATAGTCCCTAACCCTCAATCATTTGCTAAAAGAGACAAATGAGCTATATCTGAGTTCTGAAACTACCATCTCTGAATAAAAAGGAAAAAAAAAGAGTAAAGGTTAATATGCATTTGGGAAAGATATAGTTAATGCAAATGCAAGAGAAGCGTGGGACACCACTCTAACCTGCTTATACTCATTGCCCTCCAAGTACAGACACCTGAGCAGAGATACACAGACATATACTTATTAACTCAACACAAATGGACTGGAGTGACTAAACATTCAGAAATGAAGAGAAATAAAACCCAATACATTCTCCCCACATCCTACACAGTGCGTACACACCCACCAACACACCTCCTCAACACGAATAAGATCCAGAAGTCCTTAAACAGTTTTATAGGCATCAATTACAAATTAATGAAACCTGCTGAGGGCAGACACGCAAAGATACACAGTTCAAAATATAAGCACTGAAGCAAGACAGACATCTCATAGAAAGTCAGAAGTTCCAGAACTGAAAAGATTATACCCTGGATATCAAACAAATGATGGATTCAGGGTGAACAGATTTGTATCCTGGACACTGAAGTGATAATAGGTTTAGGAAGCACAGCAAATGACGTTGAAAACCATTTTCTGTACTACTCAAATTTAAAAAAAATTAAAGTCAAATGGTTTCCACCCTACATAAGGTTGTCCTTGCAGTGGACAAAGCTTTGGTCAATGGTCTTGGTCTCTCCAGCTGGCTCTGCCTCCAAATAAGTCCTCAGTATCCTTTTTTCCCCCATTATCATGGGTAAGGGATGCTCTGGTCACTTCATGTGAGCTTAGATTTATGAGGTGCTGAGAAATAGGAGCATGAGGCCCTTCAAATTTTTCTTCTAGATTTAACTGCAAGTGAGCCAACACAGGGTCTTGGCATTGGTTAAAAGCTGTTTGTTACTGGATCCGATCTGTTGCCCCAAGGAAAGCAAGAACAAAGCGACAACTAAAGAAGTCTTCCTCTTTCTCCCCCCAAAACAGCCCATTCCTTTCCGAGTCCAGGCTCCTGAATGCACATGAAACTGTGTAGCGTTGGCTGGGGGGAGCAGCACTCCCTCAGCTGGAGGCAGCATTCAGAAAGAATAGATTTTTCCTGGCTTCTGATAGTCTGAGACATTGTGCCTGTCACTCAGAGTATGAGCGAAATAGGGTTCAGAAGAGAAAGCAGAGATAAGTAAACAGATATGAGAGTGGGAAGAGCGTACGAAGTACAGAGATGGCAGAGACTGATATCACACCCACCCTGGGATAGGCCACTCTCCCTGGGCCTGGAAGAGGCTCCTAAGCTATTTTAATTATAAATATTTATATCATGGAAGCAAATTCAGAAGGATTTATGTCCCAGGGGAGTGCAGATCAATAGATCTGAGCAAACCTCATCTCCAGGCTGACCACTTAACACTGTTATCACCGATTAGGGCTGCCTGGGCCTCTGGGAGGGTGTCAGTTCTCCTCTCGTCCTCTGTAGGTCCACCCCATTCTTGGCCCCAAGAGGAAATCAATATCAGGAGGCAGGGATCAATACCCAGGACGTCTGCTTGGCCACAGTGGCTCACCTTAGGACCGGAGTTTGGTGAGCCCTCATCTACCCTGCAAACTCCCTCACAACCCCTCCAGCCTCCCAGTTCTGCTGGGGAAGTCCCAATTTTATGTTTAGCTCATTAACCGAAATCAGCAAAAATGCTGCTGACTCTTTTGAGTAAGGAAAGAAAGACTTGGTTATCATTTGCCTCACTTCCCAAAAGTGAGGAAACTTACCAGACCTCAAGGATTGGGTAATTTCCTGCCTCATGCTTCCTGCTGCCGACTCTCTGGCCACCAAGTACTGTCGGAGCGGCTGGAGCTGGCTGGGTTTCGTTCCAGGTCTGCCCGCGTCTCCCTAGGCTTGGTCTGCCGTTGATAGATCCTCTGCTCCTGAAGCATCCAGCTATTGACCCGCCCAGGGAAAGAAAGAAAAAAATGGGGAAAAAAATCAATTAATACTAAACGGCTTAACAAAATCCTGCATAGCACAGGCCTGAAGCTCACCGGGTAGGAATTGGGGTGGTCTCAGTGGCAACTGGTTGTGGGGACAGGCTCAGCTAGCTGGAAAAGCTGATGTCCCAGGGACAGGAAGCCAATATGGTAGGCGTGATCACACATACAAACACACACACATGCACAAGCACACACACATGGCAGCTCAGTCTGACATGCCCTAGTCTGGGAGCAAAGAGGGCTGTGCAGGTACACGTTCATTGTGAGCTGGTGGAGGGTGTCACATTCACCAAAGCAGAAGAACGGTTGCAACCAGACTCATAGAAGGGGCGTGTATTTTTCTGTTTTCTGGGGTTTTTTGGGGGGAGGGGGAAGAGTGAAAGGGGAGGAGATATTGTTTTGTTCTGAAAAGGTAGTATCATTTATGTGTTGCAAAGAGTTACCCCAGGCATTTCTTCGTGCGTCTCCCTATCATACGATCACATGCAGACACACACGAAGCTTTTTAAAGGGGGGCAAAAAAATGAGGGAGCACCATACCTCAGCTGCCAGGCCCTCTCTCTTCTGCAGGAGCTGGCTTTGAAGGTTCAGGATTTTTGCATCTCGCTGTTCCAGCTGTAAAGAGTTTACATAGGGAGGGAGCAAGGAAGGATCATGAATGTCAACCAATGAGCAATTAGCATGACAAGACTAAAGTATTGATCCACTAAAGCTCACTGCACTGCTGTAGCCCCAGAGGTAGAGCAGCTCCCCTGTCACTAACTCCGACAGTGCATTTCAGAAGCCCGTAATGTAGGGCTGGCTACTTCTGCAACCCTGGCCCTTTCTCCAGGCAGGGGAGGGCGGCACCCTCATGCTGCTCCTCTGCAGCTCTCATAGTGGTCCCTCTCCGTGGGCAGAAAGCTGCAGAGAAGACCAGAAAGAACGGAAAGATTTTGGCTGTTCTACTTCATTCATTTTTTTAAAAATACAGCTCCCTCCCGATGGCACCAGGCAGCTCTAGGTATTGATTGGAGAAGGGCTAGGGAGAAATCCTGGCCTGACAGCTGGGGCTGGAACTAGTGTGGTTTACCATTCTGTGTGGTCAGGGGCAAAAAGCCTCCTGTAGCACTAACTTCTGGCCAAGCCAAATACATACTTCCTGGGCACATTTTATGCATTTTAAACACTAAGGGTTAAAATAGGAAGGGAAAAGGTGCAATCTCACTAAAGAGGCATTCTTATTCCTAGGTGTAAGTCTATAATACCTCGAAAGAGAACACGATGGAGTCTGGGATTCGGCAGACACAGTATTTTGCTACACTAGCCAGGAGTGGCATGATTCCTGCTAGTTTCTCCATTGATTCCTTTCCTTGTTACTCTTAACTACACACATACTGACATTTCTTTGTCATTTCTTCTACTTTTTTCCCCCATTCTATGCCTTCACAAATTCACTTAAGTTGCTTTTCCAATTTCATTCCATACCCTATTTGGATGATCTACTAGCAGTCCATCTCCTCCCTGAAATCCTACAAGTAGCGGTGATCATTTATTCTTGTGTGAGCTTCTCCTACATGCCCCAAACTTCTCTTCCATGATTGGCAATACTGATATGGTCTCTACACTCAAAGAATTTACAGACTAGCTGAATCAGTGAGCTACCCATTGTCAACAAAATCATCTATCCATTCTCTGTCTGTTAATCCATTTGTTGATCCATTCAATCTGTGCTTGTTGAGAACTTCCTATTGTAAGGGACTGTCCTTTACTAAAAATACAGTGGTGTGGCAGAGACTTGAGTGCTTGCTGATAACCATTTTCTCTTCTTCCTGGGTAATTTATAGGGCCTATGACTGAGTTCAGGCCAAGAGAATGTGGTGGAAGTGAGGCATGCCTGGCCTGGCTCATAGAACTTTCCATCTTATTCCTTATTTTTCCCTTTCATTGAAATCTGGATGGCAGTATTTTGAAGACAGTGGTGCAAACTACGTCTCTGGGATCCAGCTGGAAAAGACTTGCCTGACCCACACTGGACTATGGTATGAAGAATAACTCTTACATTGTTAAGTTACTGAGGTTTTTGTGTTAGCATCAGTGTAGCAGTTAGTGTTACTCTTACTAATAAAAATGTTAAATAAGAATAGATATAGCACCTGCCTTCACAAAGCTTGCAGTCCAGTAGGTAAAAGAGGTATTTAAAAAAAAATTTCAAAAATAAATTTAAAAGCACAACAGTGGTAAGTATAATAGGGAGAGGGCATATCTGAGCCAATATACACATATATCAGAGGAAAGTTACTTAGATGACTGCCATTGCACAATTATGTTGAGATCTGAAGTGAAAGTGAACTGGGAAGACACGAGGGTATTCCTGCAGTAGGGAATAGAAGTAGCAAAGTTGCTATGGTAAGAAGGAGTGAGGTATATTCTAGGAACTGAAAGAACCCTCGTGTGAGTAGGACACAGATGAGAAGGGAAATGGTGAAACACAAGGATGGGGAAGTAGGTAAGTTTCATTCAGGGCCTTGCAGATTCTGAAGAATGAATTGCTATTTCCATTTTCAGCCATATGGTAGAACAGAAATGCTCTTTTCATAAAAAAAAAAAATGTTAAGCTATTCCAAAGAAAATGGAACACATGTTCTTTTAAATAAATGGCTAAGCTTGCAAGGACGCAACTCCTGAAATGCCAGGCACAAAGAGGGAACTGAAGTGAGAGTAGTAAGCCATGGAACATGAATCTGCCCTGAGGAGTGCTGCCTAGTGTCAGTGACTGCAGGGATTAGCTTTTAACACTCATGTGGGGATAGGGGCCCATGCAAGTTAGGAAGTTGGAACTGAGACCCCCCTATAAAACTGGGACCCTTAAAAGGATGCTTTCCAAGGTTGCTTGACTTCTCCTGGCCCATGGGTGAGAAAAAGTCTCCCTTGAGAATTTGTGACTATGCCTTTAAGGTTTGAGGATTTATCTTTACTATTCACCAAGTTCAGAGACCTCTAAGCTGAAAAATTAAAATCAAAATTGGTCTTGGGCTAGTAACATCCCCATGGCATTTGGCAAGAGTAAACCCCAAAATACACTGGAGGGCCACAGCTTCATTTTGGTCACCTGGGGTTTTCACAGAGAAAGTGTTGCTGAAGATATAGCCACATGTTACAAAACTAGAATGAGAGTAGTAGACAAAGAAAACAGCCAATTTAGAGCACTGAGAATTTCAGATGATAGAGCAGTCTGGAAGAGGCTGCAGAGTAAGTGTGCTTAAAGTGATTAAAAACATGAAAGAAGGTATCAAAATTATACAAAAATCATGAGGCATTATGAGAAAATAGAATGAACTGGAGAGGGGTCATATGAGTAATGCATCAGGATCAAGAATGCAACCTTCTTGCCTAATGTGCTGGAGTAGGTACCTCTCAGGACTTAGGAAGCAGTGGTTTTTATCTTTCTCTTTTGCTCCTTATATTAAGTATGTTATTTATATAAGACAAACCACCCACTTGCTTTGTTAGTGACATCTAAAATATAAGGGCATAATGACTGCCCCAAAGCCAGGAAATATTTTTCATGTTTAAAACTGATGGTCACCTCATAAGGCATTCTCTGTTAAGATTATTGAAGTGTCTCATAAAGGAAAATATCATCTCAGTGTGATTTCTTTGCTTCTTTGCACTCTTTAGCTCAATGGTCTCTTTCCAGCTGGGCACAAATTGAGGACACTGGCCTTTTCAATGGCGGACAAAGAGCCATAATGGGAGGGAGGTGGCAAGCATCAAAGGAGAGCTCAAAATAAGAAAGGCTCATTATTTTATAGGAAACATTTTTTTCCTTGCTACTGTTTCAAAAATTATTCCGATATCTCAAAAAAGAACTAGTAATAAGTAAGATAATGACATCAAGAGGTTACCTGGCTAGCCTGAGTTGGTGCTGTGGAAGAACCAATATTGCTTTACAAATCCCAGGATATTCCTTTATAGACCCAGGTTCAAGTCATAATAAGAGTTTTCAATAGTGGAGAGACTTTGAGGGAATAAGATGATCCCAAGATGGTGGGATCGGGTCTATTTCACCTACCTCTAATCTCCTGAGACACTGATCACCATCACTACCATTGGTAGTTTTTACTGAAGTTCAGCTAGTTTCCAAGCCATGTGTTATTCCATTTAATCGTCAGGGTGGGTGTTAATGTCCCCATTTCTCAGATGACAGACACAGAAAAACACAATAATCCAAATTTTCTTATCCTATACCAGAATTGGAGGTAGGATAAATGCCCTTAAGCCTTCCTTAGCAGATTTAGATAGAGGCAAAGCCATTCATGGCCCTAAAAAGAGCAGGGGCTCATAGACAACTTCTTTCTTTGTGTACCATTAAAGAAAGTTGTGTTCTGAGCAGCCCAAGTGAGAAAACTGAGCGCAACTATGTTGATCTCTCTCTTCCAGTAGCAAATGCAGATTTACTCCAACGGGATAAATATATTTGAACAACAGTGATTTATAGAATTTGGTGTACTGGTGGGGCTGCTTTCAATCAGGGCTGTTTATGATGAAAAGAGTCAGGTTTTCTGAGTTCTTTTCTTTTTCCCTCAGCCAAATATTTCATTTATCCATGGGGTGTGCTGCTTGTCCCTTCAGATGTATCCAGGTCTGTCCACACTGGTACCCCACAGTCATTTTTGTCCAAGCCACCACCCTATTATCCCCAGAAACCTCTTAATGGGCATGCCTGCCTCTGCTTTTACAACTTGGGATCAGTTGCCAAAACAGCAGACAAAACAATCTTTTACAAATTAAATCAGATACTACTGATTTAGTAGCATGCTGATGCTAAGATGCCCCAATATTTTGCAGGCTGGGCACTCAGTGCTCTTCTTTGCCTGGAAGATTCTGTCACCAGATCTTTACATGGCTGCCCCTCCTATTCTCTAGGTATTGGCTCAAAATCACCTTCCTGGAGACCACTCACCTCAGAGGTCACTCCTCATCACCTTACCCTGTTTTGCTATCTTGTTTTTGGACACTGAATCTCAATTACCAAGCACAGTGCATGGCATATAAACATTATTAATATTTAAAAGAAGGAATAAATGAGTTTTCTATCTTCATTGACACCCATGATCTTCTAAGATAGAGGAAATGAGATACACAATGATTAAGAAAAGTTATTATTAATAAGTCAGCCTTGGAAAGGAAGTCTTTTGAGAATTTTCTCAAGGCAGATAATAATTTATATAGGGAAATCAGAACAGATAATTTTTTATTTGGAATATTGTTGTGGGTGAAATTAAGCTTATAAAAATAAAAAGTCTGGGCTGGTGCCTATTTGGAATTACTATTTAAAATGTGCAATCATAATAATCAAATGTACATTTATATAGTATTTTCTAGTATAAATAATAGTTTTGCACATATTAACTCCTCTTTTAAAATTAACAACTACATGAAGGAAACAGATATTATTCTCTGCATTTTACAGATTAAAAAAAATGCTAGAGACATGATAGCTAGGGAGTATCAAGTTACAACATGGTCTGGTAAACCTGAAAACCCAAAGATCCACCTTAAGAGAATATTTTCTTTTATAGCATACTTTGAAAAATGGCAGATGGGATGCACAGAGGAAAAACTTTTGTTTAGGGTGCTGAATTAAGTTCCAATAGGGTGATGTGTTCATTTCCTAGAGCTGTTATAACAAGTTACCATAAACTGGGTGGCCTAAAAACAGCAGAAATCTATTCTCTCACAATATGAGAAGCTAGAAGTATAAAATCAAGGTATTGGCAGCGCCATGCTTTTTCTGAAACCTCTAGGGGAGGACTCTTCCTTGCCTCTTCCAGCCTCACGTGGCTCCTGGCAATCCTTGGCATTTCTTGGCTCCAATACCTGCCTTTGTCTTCATATGACCTTCCCTCTGAGTCTGTGTGTGTGTTCTCTCCTCTTCTTATAAGGAAGGACAGCAGTCTTGGGTTTAGGGCCCAGATTAATCCAGTATGGCTTCAACTTTACTAATTACATCTGCAAAGACCCTAATCCAAATAAGATATTGGGATTCTGAGATTCTGGGTGGATATGATTTTTGTGGGGGACATTATTCAAGCTTCTATAGATGGGAAGTATCAAACTGTAAATGACTCCCTTTCCTCTTCACTATCAGTTTCTGTATGTTTTTTTTAAAAAAGTAGATATCACATTCAATAAAATCCCTATCAAAATACCATCAACACTTTTCACAGAGCTTGAAGAAATAATCCTAAAATTTGTATAGAGCCAGAAAAAAACCCAAATTGCCAAAGGAATGTTAATAAAGAAAATCAAAGCTGGTGGCATCACAGTTCTGGACTTCAAGCTCTATTACAAAGCTGTGATCATCAAGACAGTATGTTACTGGCACAAAAACAGACACACAGATCTATGGAACAGAATAGAGAACCCAGAAATGACCCTCAACTCTCTGGTCAACCAATCTTCGACAAAGCAGGAAAGAATATCTAATAGAAAAAGAGAGTCTCTTTAACAAATGGTATTGGGGAAATGAGAAAGCCACATGCAGAAGAATGAAACTGGACCATATTCTTATACCATATAGAAAAATAATCTCAAAATGGATGAAAGACCTAAATGTGAGACAGGAATCCATCAAATCCTAGAGGAGAACATAGGCAACAACTTTTTTGGCTTCGGCTACAGCAAACTCTTTCTAGACATGTCTCCAAAGGCAAGGGAAACCAAAGCAAAAATGAGCTATTGGGACTTCATCAGGTAAAAAGCTTTTGCACAGCAAAGGAAGCAATCAACAAAACTAAAAGGCAAACTACAGAATGGGAGAAGATATTTGCAAATCACATACCAGATAAAGGGTGAGTATCCAAAATCTATTAAGAACTTAAAAACTCAACACCCAAAAAACAAAAAGTCCAGTCAATAATTGGGCAGAAGACACAAATAGACATTTCTCCAAAGAAGACATACAAATGTCCAAGAGACACTCAACATCACTTGGCATCATGGAAATTCAAATCAAAACTACAATGAGATGTCACATCACACTGATCAGAATGGCTAAAATGAACAAGTCAGGAAACAACAGATGCTGGTGAGGATTCAGGGAAAGGGGAACTCTCTCACACTGTTGGTGGGAATGTAAGCTAGTATAGCCACTCCAGAAAACAATATAGAAATTCCTCAAAAAATTAAAAATAGAGCTACTCTATGACCCACCAATTGCACTATTAGGTATTTTTCCAAAGGATAAAAACATGGTGACTTGAAGGGGCACTTGCACCCCAAAGTTTATAGCAGCAATATCCACAATAGTCAAAATATGGAAAGAGCCCAAATGTCCATTGACAGATGAATGAATAAAGAAGATGTGGCGTGCGCGCGTGCACACACACACACACACACACACACAGGAATATTACTCAACCATCAATAAATGAAATCTTACCATCTGTAATGACATGGATGGCACTAGAGGGTATTATGTCAAGTAAAATAAGTCAACCAGAGAAAGATAATTATCATATGATTTTGCTCATATGTGGAATTTAAGAAACAAACAAAGGATCAAAAGGGAAGGGAGGAAAAAGTAAAACATGATGAAATCAGAGAGGGAGACAAACCATAATAGACTTTTAATCATAGGGAAAAAATGAGGGAGTTGGAGGGGAGGTGCATGGGAGGAATAGGGTAATAAGTTGATGGGAATTAAGGAGGGCACTTGATGCAATAAGAAGTGGGAATTAGATGCAGCTGATGAATCACTGAACTCTACCTCTGAAATTAATAATAAACTATATGTTAATTAATTGAATTAAAATAAAATAAAGAGTAGGTATCCCTATATTTGGTAATTGTATTTTGTTATCTCCCTTGCCAGTGACTCATACCCACTAGTTCTTTTATTCCTGTTCCTTCCCCCATCAGAAATATTTCTTTAATATTCTATGAGGATTAGTCTCTCTCTCTCTCCCTCTCTCTCTCTCTCTCTCACACACACACACACACACACACACACGTATATTATGAATCTGCAATATAGAGTATTAATAGAGCCTTTCCCAGGGTATGAATCCTAACAATGTTCCCCCAATCAAACAATTAGTAGGTTCAGGCTAATAGTATGATGGCTGTTAGGTCAAATAGTAACATATCCAGTGATTCCAGACTAGTAAAGGAAGACTGGAGGAACAGTTCATCAATAGCTATCACAATCATGGAGCTCCTATTAATAGTTATATAACTGGAATTTTTTGCGGTTTGAGATTTGCAGTCTTTATGGTGTTCTTTCTTATACTAAAGGAAAGTATATTTTAAAGACAATGCTCTACCCTACGATCCAGTAATCACACTCCTGTTATTTACCTTAAAAATACAAAAACACTAACTAGAAGGGATACAGGCACCCCTATGTTTATTGCAGCACTATTTACAATAGCCAAATTATGGAAGCAGCCCAGCTGTCCACTGACAGTGAGTGGATAAAGAAGATGCGATACACACACTGCAATATTATTCAGTCATAAAAAAGAAGGAACTCTTGCCATTTGCAACAAGATGAATGGAGCTAGAGAGTATAGTGCTAAGCAAAATAAACCAGTCAGAGAAAGACAAATAGCACATGACTTCACTCATATGTGGGAATTTAAGAAATAAAACAAACGATCAGAGGTTTAAAAAAAAAAAAAGAAAGAAAGAAAGAAAGAAAAGAAAAAGAAAAAGAAAAAAGAGAGCCAAACCAAAAAACAGATTAACTATAGAGAACAAACAGATGGTTAACAGAGGGTTGGTGGTGGTGAGGTGGATTAAATAGGTGAAGGGGATTAGGAATGCACTTGTCTTGATGAGCCCTGAGTAAATGCATGAACTACTGGATCACTATACTCTATACCTGAAACTAGGATAGCACTCTATGTTAACTACATTGGAATTTAAAATAAAAGATAATGCCTTATTTTAAAATCTCTTAGTACTGATCTATTTTGAGCCCATAAGCATTATTTCAAGTGAATGTTTACATGGTGTCTATCACTGCTACCTTTATACAGCAGCATCTCACTTTTGTAGTTATTGTGCTATGTAAGATCTCTCCTGTCATCTAGTTCATTTCCCTGCCCTGGTTAAAGAGGAGGTCTCACACCTAAAAAGAACCATTTGTGTTTTCTTTGCTTGCAGCTTGAACTAGCTTGTTGTCTCCCTGAATATGATTATAAACAGTTCATACTGATAGCAAGAGATGGAAATTGTTGAATGAAGATTTTTTTGTTTGTTTGTTTTCTCTACTAAAATAAGTTCCTGGATCTCAAGACTTAAAATTTTGTATTCTTTCTTTTTAAAAAGGAAAATTAAAGGGGCATCTGTGGGCTCAGTCAGTTAGGGTCTGCTTCCAACCCTGTGATCAAGTCCATCCTGGTCTCCCCGCTCAGTGGGGAGTCTCTTTCTCTCTCTGCCCCACCCCCTGCTCATGTTCTCTCTCTCTCTCTCTCTCCCCTCTCTTGCAAATAATTAAATAAAATCTTGTTTTGAAAAAAGGAAAATTAAAAAGAAAACATTATGAAAGTATGCTCTCGCATACAATAGGAATTCAGTCAATATTGATTTCATTTGGGTATTTGGAGCACTATTTGGAGCACTATTTTGATTCAAGTTATACTGTAGGAATAAAGAGAAATGACATTTTCTCAGTAAGGGAAAAATAGTGCTGGGACAGTACCCAACAAATGCACCAAAATTAATTCCAGATGAGTTAAAAATATACAAATAAAAGCACAAATTTACGAGAAGAAATAATGAGAGAATAAAAAAAATAATATGGGAGTGAGAAAAGTCCTTCCTAAATACGGCACAAACTCCAGAAGTCATAATATAAGGATTCATAACTTCATTATATTAAAATCAAAACACATTTCTGTATGATAAAAATCATCCTTATCAAAGTAAGAGATATGACAGACTTGGAAATTTTATAATTCATATCATAAACAAATTGCTAATTTATATAATGTATGAAAAGCTTCTATAAATCAATGTATAAAAGTACAATAACCTAATGGGAAACAAGAAAATAGTTCAGAGGAAAAGAAATAAAATGATTTTTAAACATATAAAAACAATCTCACTCACAGTAAGAGAAATACAAATTAAATCCTCACTGAGATACAATTTTATACTGAATACATTGTCAAAACTCCAATTTATTGATAATATGATGTATTTGTGGAGATGTGGCAAAACAAGGTTTTCTGTACATTGTTGGTGGGAGTGAAAACTGGCATAATCTCTATGGGATGTAATTTTCTAAGATCCATTAAAATAATATGCACATACCCCTTGACCTAGTAAGTCTAATTCTATGATTTTACTTATTTATTTATATATATACCTGCACACATGTGAAATGGCAATGTATCACAATTTCATACTAGTAAAAGATTAGCTACTACCCAAATGTCTATCAGTAGCAGATTGGTTAAATAAATAATGGTTTAACCAACAATGGGATATCAAGAAGTTTTAAAATGACTGAGGACTCTCCTGCATAGAAATTCCTTCTCTGTAACCATTGCAGGAAAATGAAATAGATGACAGGAGAGGTCCAGAAATACTACAAATACCTCTTAACATGATATATATATATTTTAAAAGAAGATGCAGAGCAGGATGTTTAGTGTTCTATTGGTGTAAAAATGGGGAGGGGAGTATGTGTATTTGCTTATATATGCAAAAAATATCTTTAAAAGGACACACAAAAACTTGGTAACATGGATTGCCATTGGGCAAGGGAACTGAGTAGGTGGGAGACACAAGGAAGGAGGATTTTCACTGTGTACCTTTTGAGCTTTTTGAATTCTAAGAATGTATTCTCTATTTGATAAGTTAATTAATTAATTAAAAATATTGCTCACACAGAGACAAACGCATAAGCACACACACAGATCAAACATTTGCTATCACACCTCAGACCTAGAAAGATAAGTAAATTCCCACCATGCTATGTTTTTGGCAGCATTATCAGGCTATTGGGCCTTGGAAGTTAATGACACACGTTGTAATTAGGGTAAGTATAACTCATTAGCCAAACATGTCCATCTCCTGAATTCTTAGCACTTACCATGCACATTCACTGAATGAAAAAATTCAAAATGAAAGATAAACAGCAAGTGAAACAGTAAATGGCCTTTGTGCATAACTTCTCAACTATTGATAAAGTAAAAATAAACATGGTGGTTAAAACTGGAGGTTTTAATCTGGTTAAGCCTGGAGACTTGATTTCCACCACCCAGTTGTGAACATGGTAAAGTCATTTAAACTAGGAGAGCTGGCTGCCACATTAGTAAACAGAGAGTGTGGAACAGATCATTTTTAATGCTCATCCAGGTGCATTTCTCCTAGAAGTACCCAAATTGCAACATTCTTTGTCAGAGGGTATAACCAAACTCTTTGCTTTGGGGTCTTAGACTGGTTAAGATCGCAGAAGTTCCCCTGCAATTTAGTCTGACTCTTTTCTTCTTTGTCTTAAAATATACAAAGATCTTTCTGTTAATCCAAAAAATCTCTTAGGAGTCAATAGTTCATCTAGCTGCCTTCCTGTTTCTTTCTTCCTTTTATCTGCTAAATTTCTTAAATATGGGGTTTGCATCTGCTCTCCTCATGATTTAAAGCAACGGATACCTCTGTCGGTCTCTCTTATCAAGTTGAAATTCACATTATATAAAGTTAATCACTTAAGGTACAATTCAGTGGCATTTAATACATTCACTGGTTTAACCAACACCTCCATCTAGCTCTAAAATATCCTCATCACCTTCACATCAGACCTCATGTTCATTAAGTAGTCACTCCTCATTCCCTCCTCCCTTCAGGCCCTGCAATCATTTTCTATCTTTATGTTTCTATGGATTTAACAATTCTGGATATTTAAAATAAGTTGAATGTGACCTATGTAAACTTTGGTGTCTGAATTATTTTACTTAGCATAATTTTTTCAAGATTCATCCATGTGGTAGCATGTATCAGTGGTTCATTTCTTTTAGTGGCCGATTACTATTCCATTGTATGTATTATATCATATTTAGTTTATCCATTTATCCATTGGTAGACATTTGGATTGTCTCCATCTTTTAGTTGGCTATTGTGAATAATACTGCTATGAACACTTGTATACATGCATTTGTGTGAACATCTGTTTTTGATTCTTTTGGATGTATACTTAGGAGTAGAATTGATGGGTCATGTGATAATTCTATGTCTAAATTCTTTGAAGAATATTTTGTGCCTCTTTTTGAAGCAGTTTTCTAAGTCTCAAGGTGGAGACTTTGATTATGGTCTCATTCATTCTATAAACAATTAGTAAGTGCCTCTTTAGGTTAGGCCCTTTACTCAGATACTGGAAAATTTGAAGGTAAGATTGCTGCCCCTTTGAAGGTCTGCCAGAAAAAAGGCACATGGGGAAATAAATAAAATGCAAATTAGATAATGTCTTTCCCAGAATGAAAACCTTCCAGGAATTCATCATTGCAACCAGAAGAATACTTAATTCCTTACTAGGGCTTTAGGGCTCTGCCTACACATATGGCTTAATTTAATCTCCATGCAGAAAAACAGTCTGTTCTCTGTTGCATCCCAGCCTCTATTTATAAATTTATTTATTTGGAAGAAGACCCTTATTTAAATATTTGTGAAATAAATAAATGTGTGAGTATCATTCTGGTCTCTCCTTGGCTTCCAGGCTCCAGCCTTTGTTCTATATCTTGAATATGCTGACATATTCCATGCATAGGGCCTTTGTATTACTGGTCCTTCTTGAAATGCTCATTACCCAGATCTTTGCATGGCTGTTTCCTTCTTATCATTCAGGTCCTCTGACCACTCTGGTTAATAGATCCACCCAACCACAGTCCCTTTCATGTCATCCCATCTTATTTTCTTCATTGCAGTTAACCATTCCTGAAATTGACTTGTTTACTTGCATATTTTCTTATATTGTCTCCTAAAATGTAGCTCCTGGTTGTATCATTTGCTTCTATGTCACCTATGCTTGGCACATAGTAAGTGACTGTTAAATATTTGCTGACTGATGAATAATTGCACTACAGCTTAAATACTACAGCTCAAATACTAAAATGATGGAATATTCAAGGCACAGTGTTGGATCCAAGAAGGGAGAGATCCTGGAGGGGTTCTGTTTGAGTTTCTTGACATTTTTGAGTGTCTGGCTTCTGGTTTTCTACCTTCATGCCCACCTTCACAGTTATCACAATCATGTCTATACCCCAAACATACCTGTGTTCCATGTATACTCCTTTATTTTCAACTACCTAGTAGAACTTTCCAATTTACCATTCCCTAGTCCTGCTGATTCATGAACTTTTTTCTGCAAACTAAGGATTTTAGGGCTTGGTTTCACTATTCTATCTTCTTCATCTGTGACATCCATCCTGTCAAAACACCAGTTTCTTTCATGCTTCTAGTTTTATGTTCCACCCCCTAAGAGAATCAAATGATCTATCCAGATTCCAAACACGACAGAGTTAGCCATATTGTGATCCTCAACAAATATGGCCTCACCTTTACCATTGCATATCCAAATTTCCCTTAAACCTGTATAAGGCCTTTGCTGACCACTGTTGTTCTCATTTATTTGTCCTTCACCTGACCTCCTAAAGTCCATAATTTCTGTACTTCTCTTTTTGATACTTAACAAATATGATCTTGTTTAAATGAAATCATTTGCTGATTTATCCCAATATAATAGAAAATTCTTGTAGTGCAGGTTGTTTAAAACTTTTAAATAGCCACAGCCTTATATCCAGAACTATGTCCATATCATACATACATACATAAGTAATATCTTAATGATAAATAAATATGGATATTGAGAAACTATGACAAAATTTCTCATGAGCTGGGAACAGGTTTTCAGAGAAACTAAAAATAGAGATGATTTGTATCTTTGTTTCCTATACATCTTTTTTGCAGTATTCCCCAAACTGTCTGCACATTAGAATCACATGGGAAGCTTTACGTCATAGAGATTCTGACTTAGCTGGTCTGGTTTGGAGCATCAGTATTGTGTGAAAACTCCCGGTGTAATTCCAATGTATGGAATCACTGTGCAAGACTTTCAGTACCTACCATGTTCTATAAATATCTAACTATATATTTCTATAGTGCTTTTCTTTTTTTCTTGAGTTTGTGGGTTTTATGTATGACAAGTTTAGGTGTTATATCAAGTCACTATATGATCTACACAGTACAGCAGGAGTACTGCTGAAATGGAAACTTTCAGTTTAGAACAATCTGACTATGGGGTATTTGGGGAAAACAGTAAGATACCTGTTGATAATAGTGAAACAACAGAAAAGGGGCAGACACTACTACTATTGAATGTTGGCCATTCAATAACACTTACAGCTTTTCTTCCTGTTTTACAAAGTCCAGATTTTGTACAGGTGACAATGTGCTCATTCTTGGAGGATGGATTATGACTGGCCTAAACTTATTTGGCAATACCATTGTTCTTTTTTTGGTACTCACCTTCCCAGTCCCTGAAGCTAAGATGGCCGAAAAAGTCAGAGCCAATGATATTTTTGGACAAGTTTACTGATGGGCTACTGGAAAATAGTTTGCTTTTTATTTTTTATAAAAATATTTTATTTATTTATTTGAGAGAGAAACAGAGATAGAGAGAGAGGGCACAGGCAGGGAGGAGAGGGAGAAGCAGGCTCTCCTGGTCTTGATCCCACGTCTCAAGGATCATGACCCAAGCTGAAGGCAGACAGTTAACTGACTGTTAACACCCAGGTGCCCCAATTATTTGCTTTTTAAAAAAGAGACTGGACTGGACTTATGTGTGCCACCCATTTTCATTTCCTTTCCTGACTGTATATTTTCTCAGTCATCACCATAAACTTACAAGCACAGGAACAAAAAGTCAATATACTGAGTACGGCAGAACAGAGGACAAAAGGGTTTTGAGTATGTGATAATAATATTCTTGAGTCTTTGGAGCTTCCAACATCCTAACATCTTCTCACTGTGTAAGAGTAAATGTCTTACATACTCAACTAATAAAAGTTGAGTTTTTTGTTATTTGCTGCCATAAGCATCCCAAGTTGTCTTAGTTTGCTTAGGCGAAACTAAGTCACCAAACAATAGATTGGTGACTTAAACAATAGAATTTATTTTCTCACAGTTATGGAGGCTAGAAGTCCCAAACCTAGTCCTAGCAGGTCTGTTTCTGGTGAGGTTTCTCCTCCTGGCTTGAGGTGGCTGCCTTCTCACTGTATCTTCACATAGCCTTTCCTCAGTGTTTGTGTGGAGAGAGAGAACAAGCTCTCTTGTGCTTCTTCTTATAGGGACACAAATCTCATCAGGAGGAATCGACTTTTGTGACCTCATCTGAGCCTAATTAACTCCCAAAGTTCCCGTCTCCAAATATCATCACATTGGAGGTTACGATTTCAATATAAGGAAGTTTGGGGCAGAGGACACAGATATTCATTCCATATTCCTACTGTTAAGAGATTCCTCTGTTCACAGTAGGAATACTGTTACTCTATGAATATGCTCAAGGCCAAAGAAAAGTCTTGTGTATGTTTTTAATAGCATTCTTCAGAGTTGGTTGAAAATTATAGAGTTACCATAAAGGAGATCACGTAACACATAAAATGTGGCAAAAATACAAAATATACCTCCTCAAAACTACAAAACAATTACAAAAGTAGGAATCATCTATGTATTCATTAAATATTCAAGGAATGCCTATTGTGTGCATTGTGCATTTGGGGGATTTAAAGGTGAAAATTTCAGGGTTCCAGTCTTGTATAATCTATTAGGAGAGATAAGAGAAACATAAATGACTGATGAAGAAAGACTATAATACTCACCCTACAGAGATACAAAGCGCTGCAGAAGGTCAGTGTTAAGAGAAGGAACTTCATCAAAGAGATCAGATTTGGCATGTCCCTTAGGTTAGCAGGAGAATCTCTATAGAACCAAATCTGAATTTCTGAAGGGAGCCACACAACTACATTTCCTGGTTTGTCTTCTCTCAGAACTGATTTTCTTGCAGAAAATGGAAAGCTGATCAACTTAGTCATGAATCTGGGGCTAAGTTTTAATCCTGCCCTTGCTGGCAAAGAGGAATTAATAATGGCTGGAAAGAAAAATTTCATTTTTAGCTAGGGTCCTAACATTTTCAGGATAATATTATTTAGGAACCTGGCAAAGTAATTAACCTACAGCTTGTGTTAATACACTTATAAAACATAAAATCCTTGTTTACTTTATCACCAGGTTCATCACTACTAGGGACACAGGTACTTCAGTCTTTAATGAACTATTGGGGAAACTGATGGAATTATGAAGGCCAATAAATTGTTTGGCCCTTTAAAAAGAGCTAATGGAAGGTTGTGACAATCTAGATTACAGAGTCTCTTCCAAACTTTCATTCATCTCTATCAGGTACACCAATGCTACTTCAGCAAGCCCATCTCTAACGTTTGCAGAACCTGTGGCGAGAACTTAAGAGGAGGTCTACACACCGTATGTCTAAATATTTAAAATTTACGTCAACTGGTTGCATAAAACAGGTTCCACCTTCCTACTCTGACAAATATATACCTTCATTAACACCCTGGAAGGCCAGGTTCTAATGCGGAGTACGCAGACTTTAGAGGAGACCTGTGTGGGGAATTAGCTCAAAGCCTTCAGACCTCAACCCATTTCCCTGCTTTTGCTACCCTGGCTTTGTCTTTCACTCTGAAAGATTTCATGCACACTTCGGAACATTATGCCTGCACATCAAACATCCATTCTCCACTCCTGTAAAGTCACCCCTTGGGCTCTGTGGTGCAGCCCAAGAGGATGGCTCTAGGGAAGAACCCTGTGCCGGTCTTGGAAGTGCACTTAAAATTCTAGAGAGCTGGTTGTAGAGTGTGGTCTAGAGGTGGGGAGGGCTGCTGAGTGATGAGTGAGTATCTTCCCTTGATCTCACTGACTTGTCAAACAATGGGAAGGGATGAGATGCAGCCAGGATAAAGTTAGAGTAGAGAGCCCTCTGATAGGCTGTACCCCAGCACTCTTTCCTCTGTTGCTTGTTAGCAGTGAGAACTTGTGTGAGTTCTTTAAACTATATGGGTCTCAGTTTCCTGATCTGTATAAGGGATCATAAAGTTGCTGCTCCTGCTACTACACCAAGGTTGCTAAAAGGTCTAACTAAATTTAACGATGTATGTACAAGTGCTTTGTAAAGGTGCTATTATGTATTGCAGTGATGCTGGTCTTTGTTTGCCTGCTTGTTTTCCATTGTACCATGTTCTAAATCAAAGGGCAAAGCAGGTGCTGCTGTGCATATGCTCTCATGTTCTCATTAACATACAACCAGAGAAGCAAATATGGAGAGTGGATGACATAGGAGGCAAAGGTTATTAAATATCTTTCAGATTTTATGTTTCCTAAACATGCTGCCTGATTCTTCCAGATCCAGATTGATTTCTTTAAGACCCTGAGTTTGTGGACATGTACTAATTTGCATGGCTGATTTAGGCTCCCGGATTGATGGCAGGTAAAGGACATTACTCTTCAGCTGTAAAGCAGGGTAACTCCTGCATTAAGCAAGAAGCAGACTGATATCTCATCGGTTCAGCCAGCACAGAATATGCAGCGTACCTTTGTGGCAAAAGCAGGCTACTGAACGAGCAGGGTGTGCCGGGGAATGAATTACACCCTCAGCTTCTGCATCCATAAAAATGAGGCCGTTCTGGGGTCAGGCGGGTGGGTGATGTGTCATAGAGGCAGGTTAAACTGATTCGACCCTCTGGCTCCCTGATTTGAAGCTGACAAAAGGGGCTGCGCTGTGGCTCTGGGCTCAGAATGATCTTACTATTGTCTCTGGCCATTTTGAACTAGGGAAGACCCTGGATTTCTCTTTCTTAGAATTGTGTTTTCTTTCTTCTTTAAAAAACAAAAACAATAACAAAATCTCATTCCTATCTGTATAGAAATCCAAATCAGTCTTGTTCTCGGGGTAGAGATTTTGGAATGCGTGGGGCAAAACCCCCATAATCTTTATCCCATTTTAGCATCTTAATAAATAGAACAAATTGTGCTATTTCTGGGTTTTTTTTGCTTTTCAAAAGCAATTACTTTCCTGTCATTTTTAGACATGCAGGCAGAAGAGGCTGCCTTGATTACCCGTCCTTCCTCCCCTCCCCCTTTCAAGTCCTCCGGCTTCTGCACTGCTAGGGAAGGATTCAATTAAATGAAGTGTCAATGGAGCTACAATGGTTTCAGGTCAGAGACGTCAGTAAAAAGCTGCGGAGCTGTGCTGCCCCTGTGTATGTAAATGTATATATTTATACCAGGGATGTCAACTTTCAGGACTCTCCTCCACTGCTCCTCCCTGATCAAAGATGATTGCTGAGGCAATTACTGCAAAGGAAAAGAAAATCAGGCCCTTTCCTTCATCCTTGTGCTGTAGGAGCTTAATTGCTTGGAATAATGGAGCAGGAGTCCCTTCCCTTTGCACACGGCCACACTTAGGCACACACAAACTTTCATGCATGGCTGTGCCAGCACACAAACACATGCGATCGCAGTGCAGGAAAACATGCATGTGCCCCCTAGTTCTGATGTACATCCAGGCACACAGGATTGCCAGCACCACAAAGAAAAACACTGCACTCTCAGGCTAATTCAAGAAAAGCAATGCACAGTATCTGGCTCACAGTAAAAACCGTGTTTTTGTCTTCTTTATGAAAGACGTAATTTTTATTTCCCTTACCAAAAGAGATGGCTCAAGTTAAAAAAAAAAAAAAAGAGAGAGAGAGAGAGAGAGAGGATTGAGAAGTCACAGCAACAAAATACCCAAGTACTTCAAACTCCTTTTGTTGTTTAATTCTTCTCTACCCACAGTCACAGAAGTCCTAGGTCTCCACACAAACACTTCACACGTTAAAGCCCCTCTCAGACATTTTAGCTTTGTGTAGGCAGTTACAAGGACAAGTTGAGCATTCCGTGCCATTCACTGTGTTCTAGGCTCTTCTGTTTTGTTCTCCTAAGACAGGAAGAAGGATTCTAACTTGCATCAACAAATACAAGGAATGACGTTCAGATGCAGAGAATTTGAGCTTTCCCTCTAATTAGTTCTGCTGTGTCCAGGCACTGGGAGTGCACACAGCTTTGAGCTAGGGTGAGTCCCTGGTCATGTGTACAACACACGCTCTAAAGCATCCATATGGCAACTAAGTTTTTCATTTCAGGCTCCCAAGGACTATCAGATTTTAAATATTATTTGATTTAATTGGTTCCTCCTTTGATGGCAAAAGAGTAAAGACAGGGAAAAAATACCCTCACAGACCCTGTCATCAACACAAAAACACGCTGCAGACACTTGGCTTTGTGTTACAACCACTGAAAGTTTTCCTTTTTCTAATATAGATTAAATTGTTGAGGCTGTGTGCTTGAAGCACATGTCCATCCTTTCTAGGACATTTGAGAATACACATGGCTTTTCAGAAAAAGGAATTTAGATTTTGTTTTTTCTAGTTATGATTGTTGAAAGTAAGAAATCTTTTCCTGAAAATTTCAGAAAATGGTGGTGGTAGGAACAAAGTATAGGCCAAAATGCATCTTATTTTATAGGCTTGGAGGTAAAATATTACTATGTGGGAGGGCCCATTGAATATGCCAAGTGTTACAACTGAACCCCTGATAATGTCTGATATTTTCATTTTGTTTGTTTTCCTTGTTCTGGTTCCTAACTTAACTCTGGGCTTGGATTTTATATTTCTGATTCTCTTCTCTAGTGGCTCTCAGTGCTTCTTTTTTTTTTTTTTTTAAGATTTTATTTATTTATTTGACAGAGAGATCACAAGTGGGCGGAGAGTCAGGCAGAGAGAGAGAGAGAAGCAGGCTCCCGCTGAGCAAAGAGCCCGATGCGGGGCTCGATCCCAGGACACTGAGATCATGACCTGAGCCGAAGGCAGTGGCTTAATCCACTGAGCCACCCAGGCGCCCCATCAGTGCTTCTTTACAAACATCTGTACCTCCGGGTACAACCTCCCGGCTGCACTGATGTTAATGAGCTCAGACTCTGCCTGGCCTTCCATGTTAAGTCTAATAGGAGAGGCAGAAACATAAACAGACAATTAGAATATGGGATAAAGGCTATGATAAACATAATGGGAGAGTACCCAGGAGGGGCACAAAACCTATTTGGGAGGGGAAGAAAAGACATGGGATCCTGTTCTGGAGGAGATGATTCCTGAACCAGAATTAGCCAGCAGGGTATCAGTTGTAATGCCCAAAGCAGCCAGAGTCATCTTGCGTTTGAAATTAATTTGTTTCAAGTGATTTGATCTTTCTAACCATCATTTGATGGGAAGCCCAATGCCCTTTTCCAGAATTTTGTAAACTCCTGGATTCAAGTGGCTTTAGTCCAGTTCTTCTTACATTTTTGTCATAGGCATTAAAATTCCTTTGGTCTGTTCCTTCTCTCTGGCTGGTATCAATCCCGGTGTGGTACTTGGTACTATGTAAGTACTTGGCACTTGGTTTGTATAAACAACCCACACAGGTATTTATGTGAAGACCTTGAATTTTGGAAGGATGGGGATTTTTCATTACCCTATTCTTAGCTTTTTCTTGGTTTTCCAACTCCCTGGCTTTCTACAGTTCTTTCTCTCAGTCTCCCCCACCCCCGGACCCCCACAGCAGCTCAGCTGTATTACTTCATGCTGGCAAGCAACAGAATTTTCTACCTTCTTCACTGCTGCAGCCTACCTCTGTATGCCCAAATGCATATCCACTGTCTTTTAGAAACACACTTACGTATGTAGAGACACACACACACACACACACACACACACACACACTCCCTTGGCAGAGGATTTGAAATTTTAGGATTTTCCTTCTTCCTTCTCTACTTGTCTCTGCAGAGATGGATTTCCTAATGCTGAGGATTGTGGAATCTCTCCTCGTTAACTCCCCAACAAGGTCGGGTCATTCCACAAACAGTTACTATGCATCTTCACTGTGCCTGGCTCTGTTTTATAGGCACTGGGGACACAGCAAAAAATGAAAAGAGTCCTTGCCCCAACAGGGTAAACATTAGTTTCTAATACTATTTCCTCCTGTTTTTCCAGGAGGTAAAATGCATTTCATAAACGTTTGCTGGGTGAGAGTTTTCACTCATCTTTCTTCTGGTGCCTTATCTCTCTTTACCCCACTTCACCAACCTTGTGTTCCAGTCTACTCTCGATTCCCCAAAGGCCACCAGTCCATTCCTGCTGCTAGAACCTTGCAAAGGGTATTTTTAAAGCTAACATTTATTTATTTATAATATTTAATTATTATAATATTTATTTATTTATTTCTCATGAGCTTTGCAAAGTGCTTTATATTCATTCTTTCATGTAATCCTCACACCAACCCAATGAAGTAAATAATATTAGTTTCATTTTATAGATGAATAAACAGGAGCTTAAAGCAGTTACTTTTTTTTTTTCTCAATAGATCCCTACCTATTAAAATCCTACCCATCCTTAATATCCGATTCCAAATCACATGCTCTCCCCCACCTTTGAAATTCCACATCACTGTGTTTCAGCTCTGACTAGCCTAATTTACAAATGTATTAAAGATATATATTTTTTACTATTAGACTATAAATTCTTTAACATTAAGGGGTGGATACAGATCATACTCAGATCCACTCTTTTCCTTACATGAGGAAACATCAGTAAAATTTTTTAAAAGATTTTATTTATTTATTTGACACAGAGAGAGAGAGAGCACAAGCAGGGGGAGTGGCAAGCAGAGGGAGAGGGAGAAAGCAGGCTCCCTGCTGAGCAGAGAGCCCAATGTGAGGCTCAATCCCAGGATCATGACCTGAGCTGAAGGTAGATACTTAATCAACTGAGCCACCCAGGCATCCCAGTAAATATTTTTGAATTAATTTAAATTAAATAATCATAGCAAATGGCTTATCTCAAAAAGGAGCTGAAGGTCACTCAAATTATCTGGATCTATGAGAAAGTTCAAAATACTATTTTGGATAGAGCCAGGATTGTGAAATAATTTTAAATAATACAATGTCTACATAGTGTGAATTAACATGACTAAACTATTTAAGACCATTCTGCACTATGGCAGGAATAGAATAATATTGCAAAAGTTAAAAAACTAAAAACAAAATTTTAGAAAAAACCAATTCTAAAAACCAGTTTTAGAATCACTAAATAATGAGGGGGCTTACAGCTGCTACTATAAGTAACTTAATTGTTTCAGTACAGGTAAGTTTTGTACATTGTCTAGATCAGAAAAGACTTGTAGCTAGAAGAGAGAACATGTTCCAAGTGCTCAAGGTCTATACTTGGTGGAGCTAAAGACAGTGGTTATTTGTGCACGTGTCCAATTTTCTTCTCTTTGTTCCCTGACAGTGCATCTATGACAAAATGTTTTCTCAAGGGTCCCAAGAACCCATATAGCCACTACAGGTAAAGGCTAGAAGGAATTACAGATGTTAAATCCATTTCTTTGGGGTAAAGCTAAAGTCTGTCTATTTCTCCTTTATGCCACATAATCAATATTTATTTTATATAGCTACAGATAGCAGGTAGAATAGATACCAATGCCTAATATAGGTGAAGATATGAGGAAATAAAGGTAAAAAGAAACGAGAGACTTGACTCCTACAATAGAAGAATATTAAATGGAAGTGGTAGACTATGGACAGTAGGACTTAATAAAGAGAATATAGTTCATTCTTACTGAGACTATTACTCATTTTTAAAAAATGGCTTTGCCTCATTGATTTTCACTGGTCATTGAGTCATCTATTTACTGGCTGGTACTTTGGCTCTTTTTTTAAATGTCTTTATTCAGCTGCTTTGAACCTCTGTAATTTTGCCTTATGTGTTGCACTAATCAAATGCCAAATCGAGCAATGTTTTCGTTATGAAATGTGGCTACAACAGTCTCATAAAAAGGAAGAAATTTGTATGCAGTCAGGAAAAAACTTCCATGTGCGATTTCTCAACGATAAAGATGATGACCTTTGTGAAGGGCACTCAAGACTTTCTAGCAAGTTTTCAGGTTATCTTAACCTCAGTGTGCCGGGTACTTTCCATTTGTTCCTCCAGATTTACTCTACATTCTTCTTCACCTGGTTTGTGCTAAGGCTGACCATTATGAACTGTTTCAACTGGCCACCTTGCCTCTGACTTCCATTGGTTCAGTTAAACGGGATCAGTGGAAAAAAGGATAATCCACTCCCTCTCTGAAGATCAGTTGAAGGTAGCTGTGTTCTTTGAACATTGAAACTCTTCCCAAATGTCCTCTCTATACAACTCTCTCTCCTTCCCCACTTTCAAGGTGAGGGGGGGTAACAATTCCCCTGTTCTGTTACTAGCTCCGGGACGCTGCACTAACCCTTGTTATTTCTTCTTCTTCTTCTTTTTTAATGTCTATTTATGTCTTCTGCCCATATTTTTAAAAATCCTTTATTTAAATTTAATTTAATTAACATTTACTGTTCTATCAGTTACTGAAGTAGAATTTAGCGATTCATCAGTTGCTCTTCATATAAAGTGAATGCCCACCACTCAGTTACCCCTTCCCCCAACCCTCCTCTCCTCCAGGAACCTTCAGTTTATTTCCTAGAGCTCAGCATCTCTTATGATTTGTCTCCCTCTCTATTTTCATTTTATTTTATTTTTTCTTCCTTTCCCCTATGTTCATCTGTTTTGTTTCTTAAATTCCACATATGAGGGTCACCAGGTTGACCGAGTTAATCAAGCATTTGCCTTCAGCTCAGGTCATGATCTCAGGGTCCTGGGATCCAGCCCTGCAATGGTCTCCCTGCTCAGTAGGGAGTCTACTTCTCCCTCTCCCTCTACCCTCCCCCCGGTTTGTGCTCTCTCTTTCTCACTCTCTCTCAAATAAATAAATAAATAAAATCTTTTTAAAAAATTTCACATTTGAAGGAAATCATATAGCATTTGTCTTTCTCTGACTGATTAATTTCCCTTAGCATTATACCCTCTAGTTTCATCCATGTCATTGCACAAGGCAAGATTTCATTCTTTTTGATGGCTGAGTAATATTCAAGGGTGTATGTACAGTGTGCATGGAATTAGTGTCTTTATAAGAAAAAGAATGAGCATGTACCAAGGAAAGTTCATGTGAGCACGCAACAAGAAAGTAGCTATCCACATATCAGGAAATAGGTCCTTACCAGATACTAAATCTGCTGGCACTTTGATCTTGGACTTTCCAATCTCCAGAACTGGGAAATAGGTTTATGTTGTTTAAGCTACCCTGTCTCTGGTATTTTGTTATAGCAGCCTGAGCAGAATAAGATAACACCTTTTCCCTAACTGTGACAACCAAAAATGTCTTCAGACATCTCCAGATGTCCTGTGGGGGCAAAAACACCCCCAGCTGAGAACCACTGAATCAAAGTTTCATATAAATTGTTGTTGAATTATAAGGATGATAAATACTCCCTGCCTCAGTAAATGGCAATACTGAATGCCTAGGGCCATAAATCTTCTTGACTCCTCTCTTTCTTTCAAACCCATATCTAATTTATTAGCAAGTCTTTATTCACCAACAAAATGTATCCTGATTCTGATTCTTTCAACCACTTTCACGGTTACCATCCTAATTTAAGCCACCATCATTTCTCATCTAGATACTATAGTATCTTCCTAACTGGCATCTCTGTTTCCACTTTTGCTCCCCTCTGTTCTTTTCCCTACATGGTAGCCAGAATTTGCCTTTTATAATGTAGATCAGATAATGGCATTCTATGTTCAAAATCCTCTAGTGATTCATTACTCTTGGAATTAAATATAAGTTCTTAAGTGGCCTGTATGGTTCCAAATGACCCCACATTATATAGTCCTTGGCTACTTCTCTGAACTCATTTTACACTGCTCTTCCCCTTACTCACTTCACTTCAGCCACACCAACCTCCTTTCTGTTTCTTAAATATGCCAAGTACACCCCTGTCTTTGAGCTTTGTAATTGCTTTTCTTTAAGCCAAAATATTTTTGTGTGTGTGAACTGTCTGGTCACACATTTTACCTAATATTCTGTTGGGTTGATGGTATATTTTTTTTTTTTTGAGTATTCTATTTTGATTGAAACTGTTTTTTGTTTTTTTTTTTTTTTAAATCATGAGGTGTATGACAATAACCCATACTTTGGTATGCTTTCACTTCTAACACTGGTAGAGAAAAAACAGCAGGAGGGACAGGTGCTTGAAATACATGAAGCCTTTAGAGAGAGAGGGAAACAAGAGTTCTCTGCTGGCAATATCTTCTGGATTTTTTTTTTTTTTTTGCATTACTTTCATTTTTGTCATCCTTATGGTACTTTTAAACCATTTTTCCTTCCAATCCTAAAATACTTGAATATTGTGGTGTCTGGGTGGCTCAGTCAGTTAAGCATCTACCTTCAATTCAGGTCATGATCCCAGGGTCCTGGGATTGGGCCCCCTACCCCCAGGTCTTGATGCACAGCAGAGAGCCTGCTTCACCCTCTCCCTCCTCCTGCTGCTCTGACTGCTTGTGTTCTCTCTCTCTCTGTCAAATGAATAAATAAAATCTTTAAAAAATAATAAAATAAAATAAAAATAATAAAATGCTTGAATTTGACGAAAAAATTATGTGAATACCACTAGGATTTGGTGCCTTTGTGACCTCAGTTTCCACTGTTCTTTCTATGGTTCTCCCATTCCAGTCACCTGACCTCCTTCTGTTTGAGGAATAGAATGGTCCTGCCTCAGAATCTTTGTATTTTCTGTATCCTGTGCCTGGAATGCTCTTCCTATGACTATCCATACAGGTGTCTTCCATTTAATCAACTTCCAAGTGACATCTTCCCTGACCACCCTACCTAAAGTTTCAATACTTCTCCACCAAAGTTTCCTATTCTTCCTTGATTTGTTTCTTCTCCTTAGCCCTTATCATTATCTAACATACTAATATTTTTACTAATTTGTCATTATATCTTTTTTCACCTCCTTGAGAGTATAAGCTCCAAGAGGGCAGGGATTTTTGCCTGCTCTGTTCACTGCTCTATCCCTGAAGAACAGTACCTGGTGTATAGTTGGCACAAAAACTCTTTAATGAATTAACAAATCAAAAATGAAAGATAGACTCTTTGACCTTCTTTGAGTTTATACTATCACCAAAAATGACAACTGCAAATATTCATCCATATATAGAATAACTAAAGATATAGGTGTCTAGTGATGATAGAATAGAGTGCCTAGAGTAACATATGGAGAGATTAGTAATTTTGCTCTGGAATTAGTTCATAGGGTGGGGTTGACTGATGAATTGGATCTTAAGATATTGATGAAACGGGACTGGAACAGAAAATTATGAAAGTATAAAAGTATTCCAGAAAGAGAGAGTAAGGTAAGTTAGGTTAGATATACCAATCAAGCTGTTCTAGTTGGAATAGAGGGACCAGACAGAAAGTAGTAAGAATTAAATTTAGATAATATCTGAGTATATCAATCAAAGCCCCAGCAAGGAACAGCTATCATACTCATAATAAGAATTAAAGAGGGCTTGGGATGCCTGGGTGGCTCAGTTGATTAAGCAGCTGCCTTTGGGTCAGGTCATGATCCCAGGGTCCTGAGATTGAGTCCTGCATTGAGCTTCTTGCTCAGTGGGGAACCTGCTTCTCCCTTTGTCTCTGCCTTCCACTCTGCCTGGTTATACTCTCTCTTTCTCTCTGACAAATAAATAAATAAAATCTTTTAAAAAAATTAAACAAATAAATAAAACAAGTATAAAAAAAAGAATTTATAGAGGGCTTACTTAAGCAACTACTTACAAATATTTTGGCACAGAGGCAAGAAATAGCAAGGGAGAGTCAACCCGGAAATTAAAGAAGAATTTTTAAAATACTTGGAAGCAAATGAAAATGAAAACACAAGTCAGAACAAAGGCAGTCCTCAGAGGGAAGTATATAGCAATACAGGCTTTCTTCATGAAACAAGAAAAGTCTCAAATACATAACTTAAGGAGCTGGAAAAAGAACAACAAATAAAACCTAAATCCAGCAGGAGAGGAGAAATATTAAAGATTAGAGAGAAATCAGTAATACAGAAATCAAAACAAAACAGTAGAACAGATCAAGGAAACTAGGGGCTGGTTCTTTGAAAGAATTAATAAGATTGATAAACCCCTGGCCAGACTTATCAAAAAGAAAAGAGAAAGGACTCAAATAAGTAAGATCATGAATGAAAGAGAAGAGATCACAACCAACACTGAAGAAATACAATTATAAGAGAACATTATGAGCAATTATATGCCAAAAAATTAGGCAATCTGGAAAAAAATGGATACATTCCTAGAAACATATAAACTACCAAACTGAAACATGAAGACACAGAAAAGCTGAACAGACCCATAATCAGCAAAGAAATCAAATCAGTAATCAAAAAACACCCAACGAACAAGAGTCTAGGGCCGGATGGCCTCCCAGGAAAATTCTACCAAACATTTAAAGAAGAATTAATACTTATTCTTCTGAAGCTGCTACCAAAAATAGAAATGGAAGGAAAACTTCCAAACTCTTTCTATTTGGTCAGTGTTACCGTGATCCCAAAACAGACACATAGGTCAATGAAACTGAATAGAAAGCCCAGAAATGGACTTCAACTCTATGGTCAACCAATCTTCGACAAAGCAGGAAAGAGTGTCCAATGGGAAAAAGAATCTCTTCAACAAATGCTATTGGGAAAATTAGACAGCCACATGCAGAAGAATGAAACTGGACCATGTTCTTATACCATACAGAAAAATAATCTCAAAATGGATGAAAGACCTAAATGTGAGATAGGAATCCATCAAAATCCTAGTGGAGAACACAGGCAACAACCACTTTGTCCTTGGCAGCAGCAACTTCTTGCTAGACATGTCTCCAAAGGCAAGGAAAACAAACCAAAAATGAGTTATTGGGACTTCTCAGGATAAAAAGCTTTTGCACAGCAAAGGAAACAATCAACAAAACTAAAAGGTAAACTACAGAATGGGAGAAGATATTTGCAAATGACATACCAGATAAAGGGGAGTATCCAAAATCTATTAAGAACTTAAAAATTCAACACCCAAAAAACAAAAAGTCCAGTCAAGAATTGGGCAAAAGACATGAACAGACATTTCTCCAAAGAAGACATACAAATGTCCAAGAGACACATAAAAAAATGCTCAACATCACTTGGCATCATGGAAATTCAAATCAAAACTACAATGAGATGCCACATCAACTGATCAGAATGGCTAAAATGAACAAGTCAGGAAACAACAGATGTTGGTGAGGATGCAGGGAAAGGGGAACTCTCTCACACTGTTGGTGGGAATGTAAGCTAGTATAGCCACTGTGGAAAACAATATGGAGTTTCCTCAAAAAACTAAAAATAGAACTACTCTATGACCCAGCAATTGCACTACTAGGCATTTTTCCAAAGGATATAAACATGGTGATTTGAAGGCGTACCTATATCTGGATGTTTATAGCAACAATATCCACAATAATCAAAACATGGAAAGAGTCCAAGTGACCATCAACAGATGAATGAATGGATAAAGAAGATGTGGTATATATATACAACACTATACTACTCAGCCATAAAAAAAAAAAAAAAAAGAAATCATGCCATTTGCAATGACATGGATGGAACTAGAAAGTATAATGCTAAGTGAAGTAAGCCAGAGAAAGACAATTACTATATGATCTCACTGATTTGTGGAATTTAAGAAACAAAACAAAGGATCACAGAAGAGAGGAAAAAATAAAACAAGACAAAACCAGAGAGGGAGACAAATCATAAGAGACTTTTAATCATAGGAAACAAAATGAGGATTGCTGGAGGGGTGTGATGGTGGAGGGATGGGGTAACTGGGTGATGGATATTAAGGAGGGCATATGATGTAATGAGCACTGGGTACTATATAAGACTGAGGAATCACAGATCTGTACCTCTGAAACTAATAATATATTACATGTTAATTAAATAATCAATTATACACCAACATATATAACAATAAAACATATATACCAACCATGGAGGAAACCATGATCCTGATTCATAAGGATGCATGGAAAATTAAAACAAAATAAAACAAAACTCTAGCAACTTGAAGAAATCAATAAAATGAAGGAGAAAATCCCAAATACATAAACAATACAGCTAATCTTGGAAGAAAGAGTTATTTGAGAAAAACAGAAAAGAACTTCATATAAATAATAATTACTATCCCCAAAAGATCTGAGAAACTATTGTATTATCCTTAGGTAGATTAGATGAGCTATTATGTTTGTTAAATAAGATAAGATGTCATACTAAGGAAAAAATAAAAGAAGAAAATTCTTGGAAATTAAAAACATAACTTTAAAAATAAAGAATTCAGTAGTAGATTAATTAAATAGACATAGCTGAATATTACATTGGTGAACTGGAAGATCTCCCAGAACGTAGAACAGAAGAACAAAAATAAGAGAAAAATGTGAAATAAAAATTAAAATACATGGAGGATAGAGCACAAGCTCTACCATATATTTAACAGAAATTCCAGAAGAAGAAAATAAATATAATGGAGAGGAGTAAAACAATCATAAAAATAATGGACTATAATGAAAATTTCCCTGAGCTGAAAAAGACATAAATCTTTGGTTTGAAGGCACTACCAAATATCAGATAGCAAGGGAATTATGGCTCACATCTAGACATATTCTTGTAAAATTTCAGAACTTAAAGAGTCAAGAGAAAATTCTAATAGAAAACAGTTAATTGAAGATTCTAATTTGGTAAAGGGGGCAAGGTTATCTATAAGGATAAAAAGCAGACTGATAATCAAATCCTTGTTAACAACATTAGATGTTGATAGACCTTAAAGCAATGCCTTAAAAATTCTTAGGGGAAAAGAAAAATCTCTATTTAGCTAAGCTATCAATTAAATATTAGAGTAGAATTAAGTTTTTGGACATGTAAGAACTCAGAAAGTTTACCACCCACATATTTTGTTAAGTAGATTATTTTGAGTAAATGGCAAAGGAACCAAAAGAAGAGGATTATATAGAACACAAAAAACAATGGTAACCAAGTATGATACTGAAGAAATAAAGGAAGTTAGAAAAATTCTCAAAGAGAACTGAGAAGAGGGGGTCTGTGTGACTCAGTCCATTAAGCATCTGCCTGTGGCTCAGGTCTTGATCTCAGGGTCCCAGGATGGGAAGGGGAGTCCCTTCTCAGTGGGGAGTCTGCTTCTTCCTGTCCCTCTTCCTCTCCCCCTCTACCCTGCTTGTGCTCCCCACCCCCAATAAATAAATAAAATCTTTTTTAAAAAAGAATTAAGTAGAGATTTCGTATTTTGGAAATTCTCCCTCAAATGACAACCTTTCAATGAGATAGGATATACTTCCTTCTCTAGTGGTTCAATCATTATACATGGTTCTATTATGACTACACAATTATAATGTAAAAACTACATTTTATCTAGACTCTTTAAAATCACCCTATGCACAATGCATTTGAGACTTAAGTTATAGAAAAAATTATAAATGTTATAAACACTGGCAAAATAAAAATAATAACAATTACCAAAACCTTGGTGGGACAATGAGGAGAAGCATTGGAAGAAGTATATCCAATATTTTCATAATTTTTTTATACTGCCATGGGATAGTAAATCAAGGAATAGGTTTTAAAAACCTATCATTTAAAATTGTAAAGACAACCACCAGAAGAATTGAGGATATGTCGTTAAAGAAAATTGTGGGTAGGAAATGTGTATATAAGATGGCAAGCAGTGTGAGGGGACAAAGAAAATCAGGAATGTATTAGGTATAACGTAGAGTTGCATGAAATCTATTCAGTGTCAGCTAGGGTTGGAACATCAAGATGGAAATAGAATCTTATTAACAGTTACAATGGCTGATTGGCCAAGTCTAGCTAGAAAGAGATTTGGAAAATTGAGTGTGTGGTGTTTTCTGCAATACACATAAAGAAGGGAGTTTAGGTGCTAGGTAGTTAAAAAATAAAATAAAATAAAATAAAAAAACCATACGCATACCATGCTTTCAAGGTCCTATTAAATATCCACTCATCACTAACGTCTAGGTAAAGGTAGGATGATTTTTTTCCACCTTTCCTGTTAACTGTAAGAGTGAGAACTAACACCAGTTAAGTAGCTACCTTGCGCCTTTATTAGGTACGTCATTCTATTACTGAAGAGGAAAATTACCCAGAGCAGGCCCAGGCTGGCAGGCCCCACAAGATGGAAAGTTACCAGCAATACTAAGAGATAACCAGAAGCCTTGCTTGAGCAAGAGATAACCAGCCATTTCTTCTGTAGACAGGCTTCCCTACTGGAGCTTCCTACAGTAGCTTAACTGCTGCCTTAACTGCTGTTCCTGGCTAAAGCAACGCCCCCCCACCACCACCAATTTAAACCCATTTACCAGCAGTCAGCAGAGCCCTTGTAACCTGACACCCCCGCACTTCTCTATAAAAGCTCTGTAACCCTGCTACCTGCCGCCCAGCTCCCTGGGGCCCAGAATTTCCAGTGCGAGCTCATCTGGGTCTGCTTGTGTAAAATAAACCCAAATTCTACTTCTCTGAGGGTCACTTGGTTTCTCACTTGTCTGATTTTCCCCCCTCAGTATTATCTAATTTAATAGGCAACGGCACTTCATAAGGTAGATATTCCTAGGAATTCTCATTTTATTGGTAAGGAAACCAAAGCCTTAAGAAATTAAGATATTTGATCATGTATTTTTAGTTGGAGGCAGTGGAGTTTGTATTAAAAATCAAGTCTGGGGTGGCTCAGTCTTTTAAGTTTTGTAGCTCTTGGTTTCAACTCAGGCCAGGATCTCAGGGTCGTGGGACCAAGCCCTGCGTTGGGTTCTGTGCTCTCTCCCTCACCTTCTGCCCCGCCCCCCAGCCCCCTCAAAAATCAAGGCTGTATGACTTTGAGGGTTTTGCTTCTCTCACTTCTCCATGTTATATCTGTGTTAGTCTGTATTTCTGCACACGGTATTGAATATATACACTTTTGCACCATGTATGTTTTATCTCCCCAGATAAATTACCAGCACTTTATAAAGGGTTTGCTGCTTTGAACAGTTTTGTATCTCTTCATACCATATAATGGCATGATTTTTATATAGAATAGACTAAGTGGGTATCTATCAAATGACTCTGAAATCTTTATCAATAAAAAGGAAAATCATATTTTTGAGGCAAATTAGGTCTAATAAAGGACCAGTGTTATAAAACTCTATAATCCTTGAAGCATATCAAAATGTGCTTCAGAAACTTGTAAATCTTAATCTTTTCCCTTATTTTTCTCATTAAGTCATTTTCTCAAGATTGCAAACAAAACAAACAAAAAATAGTATGAAATTAAGCTAGCTTATGCATCTCACTATCCGTAACAATATTTTTTTAAGGAAAACTGGCTTAAATGGCTTAAAAAATGAAATTTGGGATACCACACTTTTGTGAACAACAAGCTTCCTGTATACAATCAGTATTTCATGTCTAGTTCAATGAAAATGTGAATGTTAGTTGAATCAAATGTAAAATAAGAAGTAAATCTGTATAGACACATTCATTCTTAGTGTAGGTGCATGCGAAATATGTCCGTTCCTACACCATTCAAGTGTTAGTCAGGAGGTAAATGTTGAGGGACTGTATTCCTCCTCTCATTCATATGGTTGCCTACATAGCCCCTCCTGGTTGGAGGAGCACATACTCAATAATCACACCACTCTGCCAGTATAGATGGATTTCAGTCTGTGTTTTGTTTCACTACAGCAGCAACTTGTTTCAATAAAAGCTGGCTCTCAGGCTTCTTGTGGCTTTTATGCCAAGCTGAGGATGCATGCTTACAAGCTGCCTGTCTCTTTGCATTTAGCTGGAAGTGTTCACTGACCCTCCCCCAACCACCCTTCCCACTGTTTCTGCTACTACTTTTATTCAATTCAACACTTGAGGGGACTGCAGATGAAATGCCTCTGAATCTAAATTGCCAGCAATGGAAATAACAACCTATTTTCTGACCTCCCCTTCCTCCACCCACACTTTTCGAATCTGAGTTTAGAAGCACACAGCTGCTCTATCTCTGTCTCTTGGGTTTAATGGTATAGTGGCTTTTCTAGGCTAGAAAAAAAAAGTACAACCTCAAATGAAAATCCATTAGGAAAAATATTTGGTGAGAGAAAGAAAGAAATGGGTATGCATAAGCTTATAGGGTATATACAAATGTAACGAAATGCATGATGTAGAACGAGAAATCAGATTTTACACACCACACCACTAAGTTGTCACCTTGGGAGATTATACACTAACTCCACCAGCACTAATTGCTGCTAAAGCATTCTTGAAATTTCTCTTACAGAATTGATCCCAGTGTCAGCACATAGGATATATGAGAAAATAAGTCTCTTATCACCTCATTTTAAAAAATCCTAGACAGAAAAAAAAAAAAATCCTAGACAGTATTACTCAGTTTAATCACTCACCATGTTACAGGGCATCTCTATGAATGGGTTTTGCCAATTAAAAAAAATAAAATAAAATCCTTGCCTCAAAAAAGAGAAACTTAACATGGTTGAAATTTAATACTGTGATGCAAGCTTTAATGAAAAAACCTACTATGTGCCAGTGGACAATAGCCACAGCAAGTGGTAGTGTTTCCACTTTAGAGTTAAGAAAACTGGTTTATCACAGAGATTAAGTAAGTAACTTGTCCAAGGCCACATTGTCAGTAAAAAGGTAAGAGGATTTATCCATTTATTCACTTTTCTGCTCAGCAAAACACGGAAAATATCAGCTCTGTCCCCGAGGATGTTTGGGAGCAGAATTATTCCTCTGGGAATGGTTTCAGAGTGCCAAGGAGAACCCCAGGTACTTTGTTACCAAGGCTCCTTAATTGCTATGTGCGTGGACATGGCTTCAATGGCAGGGTGTTGTTGGAGACCCAAAAAAGCTCTGTAGCCCTGAGGAGAGGTGGAAAGAGCAAAAGAAGCAGCAGCCTCCTCCTGAGGGGTTCAACAACTGTGAGTCATCTAAGAAAGTACAGGACCTCAGTTATACCCTTCTCAAGGGCCCCTTCTAGTGGGACATGTCCCCTTCCCGGTCTCAGGTTGCTAGACTGAACAGACTTAAGATTCCCAAGAAATGGAGACTCTTTTATTCCTGGGCAGAAGAATGGATGTTTCATGTCAGGCAATAAAGGACATTTTCACAGCCAGCAGGGGGATGTACATACTTGAAGTGGTATTTTATTTTATTTTAAGATTTTTATTTATTTATTTGACAGACAGAGATCACAAGTAGAGAGGAAGGGAAGCAGGCTCCCTGCTGAGCAGAGAGCCCGATGCGGGGCTAGATCCCAGGACCCCAGGATCATGACCTGAGCCGAAGGCAGAGGTCCAACCCACTGAGCCACCCAGGCGCCCCTGTAGTGGTATTTTAAAGACTTTGTCAACTAGGCTATTAAATCAATATCATTAAGACTTAATTTGCATTCTGATTAAATTTTTATTTCTATTTGTCTTAGCATAGATCTGTTTTTGAATTTTTGTTTGCAAGATCTTTTGAGGGGAAGAGATTTTAGCTTTCTTCTCTCTCTCCCCACCCTCCTTCCTGTCGAATGGTTTGTAATTTATTTCAGGCGACCCCTCAAGGGGCCCCAAACCAAAACCAAGACTTAAATTCAGGGTTGAGGACCCCTGTGCCACTTGGGGACATCACCATATTAGTCACTGTGCCAATGAGAAGATTCATTTATTTTCTGGTACTGAGATTGTTTGCTCTCTCCTGATGCTCCTGACAAGAATGGGCAACCGCTCTTCTCTTAGTCACTGTTTAAATGAGCTGTGGTCGCCCCACCTTAGTCCCTGGTTTCAGAAACTGAGTTTGGCTCCTATTTCCCATCCCCTTTCTTTTTTTTCTTTTTTTTTTTTTTAATGATTTTATTTATTTGAGAGAGAGCGAGCGAGCATGAGAGGAGAGAGATCAGCAGGAGAAGCAGACTCCCTGCTGAGCAGGGAGTACGATACGGAACTCGATCCCAGGACACCAGGATTATGACCTGAGCCGAAGGCAGTTGCTTAACCAATTGAGCCACCCAGGCGCTCCCCATCCCATTTCTTACAACAAACAACCATTTTAATCCCCATCACCCTTAAGGGCTGGCCTCCTAGGCATCATTGTTTTCATACCCAGAGCACATTCTTGGGTTCAAACCTTTTATCCACTCACTAATTTAAGTTTTTGTTTCATTGCCCTCAGGTATTTATCTTATTTGTGAATACAACCAAATCTCAGTTTTCCTTTTTGGATTTAATTGTTGCTTTTGTGTAGAGTGGGGGAGGGGTGTTGCTAAAAAAATGAACCATGCAGCTGTCTTGACTGGAATTCTCCCCAGTGAGCTTGTCTTCTGAGATTTCCTTCAGACAACTCAAATTTAACATGTCTATGATTAAATTCATTATCTTCTCTCACTAAAACTTGCTCCTCTATATTTACTTTATCTTGATGAATGATACAGCAATTGACCTGGCCTCCAAAATTAGAAACATCAGCTTAATCATCAATTCTTCTCTCTCCTTCCCTCATCATTCCAAATCTGTCACCAGATCCTATAGACTCGATTTCAACAGCAACTTCTGAATCCATCATGTCTTGGGGGGAAATTGGAGGGGGATAAAACATGAGAGACTGTAGACTCTGAGAAACAAACAGGGTTTTGGAGGGGAGAGGGGTTGGGGAGTTGGGTGAGCCTAATGGTCGGTATTATGGAGGGCACATATTGCATGGAGCACTGGCTGTGGTGCATAAACAATGAATTCTGGAACACTGAAAAAAATAAATTTAACAAAATTGCATATATCTCTCAAAATTACTTAAAAAAAAAAAAAAAGAATTCATCATCTCTCTTGCCTGAGTGTCAGCTATTATCTCCCTGACACCAACATCTTTCAACTTGAGTACATCTTTCAACAGTTTCCAGATTTGTTTTTCCAAACTAACAACCATATATCTCTTTAAAGACTTCAACTGTCTATTATCTAGAGAATCAAGTTCCAAATTGTTAGCAAGGGTGATGTTGGATAGTAGTCTGAGGCCGAAATATTCAATGTTGGGATGTACTATGTGGCTGAAGCGTAGTGTTTAGAATGAGGGAGAAATGGGATTTGTTTATGATGTTTTTACATAATATTTGATGTTCTAACGTGCAAACGGAGGGACAATAGTAACTGTTTAAGGATGGTGTGCTGGTTATTCTGGTTACTACCAGATCCATTCTTTTTCCCTAGCTCTTGAGAAGCTAATCTCTAATTACCACAACATCTTGACCTCCTGTTCACTGGAGGTGTCAGGTGGAGATGGAAGGGAAGGAGGAGATTTGGGTTTTTATTCCTCTTACTCCATCCCTGTTTGCCATTGTTCCTGTTTTGGCAGGGCCATTCATGGTTAAAGCTCCTGCCTAACAACCCCTTCCTCTATGCTCAGCTCTTAAGGAGCCTGGTAAACTCCATTCCTCCCTTGTCCCTTTAGGCTCAGGGGTGGGTGGGAATGGCTTTCACTGCAATTAGTCTCTGAGGACCTTGTCTTCTTTCTTGGTTCCTTTAATCATGCCATAGTTCTCTATCTAGTCCATTCATTACATTATTTTTAAGTAAACCCCTTTCCTGCTGTACTTGATAAAGATGGTATGTTTGAGAAATAAACAAATGTCAGTTTTAAATTCATTTTAAAAAAGGAAAAATAAAAGAAAACCCCTCAAAAACACAATGTCCTACAGGAATCAAGATTATTTTCTATTTTAATGAGCATTCAGACATTACAGCTTAAGAGTAAGGATGTGGGTGTATTCCTCTAAATTCAGCTCTGAAAGAAGAAGAGTGAATTTATTTTTTAAATAATCTGACTTCCCTTACATTCTGTTTGCATTTCCAAGCAGTAACTATAACATTTGGGGGATCTATTAGAAAGTAGTTTATTGTAGAAGTGATATAATTGGACTAGCTCAATTGATAATATTTCAGCATTTTTCAAGTGACAAATGCCTATCCATGAGTCATAATTAATAAATCCACAGTGCTGAAACTATGACACAACACACCATCCTTCTGGAAAACAAACCAGTTTATGCTCATTTTTTAACCTAGATGTAGAAGCCCTTCTGACACATGCATGCTCTTTCTTCTCTGACCTCTTTTCCGAAGTCAGAAGCATATTTTATTTCTCCCATAGTGATTAAAAAATGACACAGTGGAACAAGTCTATAGGCTAAAGTATGAGCCAATTTCTAGGAACTAAAAACCATTGCAAACAAAATGAAAACAAAACAAAAACAAACAAACAAAAAACCCACACCAACAAACAAAGAAACAACACAGAGGGCAGCACCTCAAACAGTCCCTGGATACTGTCAGTGAAAAATGACCTGAATTCAGTGTAGCAACCAGGAAGAAATGTTGTGTGACTCTTCCCTTCTCTCAGTCCCTCTCACAGTCCCCTTTTGCCAATGCCCCAAATTTCATTCACATCACATCTAACAGTGGAAAAACTATGTAGTGAAGAGATGAGGAAGAGTAAGTGTTGGAATCATGTTCTTTGTTGGGAAAATCTGCAAGCTCTAGCTGTTTCTATGTGAATGGCATTTCATTTTGCCCAGTTCAATGTTTGGTGATTGTTCATGCTGTCTAGAAAAGCTTTGATTAAACCTTCTAATTTCCACTAAGCTTTTTCTTTTCTGCAGGGCAAGCCCTTGTCCTGAAAGTATAGAAATGTGGTCAAAGGGAAAACAACAAAGTAGGAGAATTGAAGTAAAGGAGTTAGGAAGCTTGAAGGAATTACAAGTTTGGTGAGTTTAAACAGTAAAATGTTATTTTAACCAACCACCTCTTTTGATACCTGTTTCACTAATTGTGTACACTCTATGAGTCTGATGTGTTTAAAAAAAAGAAACTTAACATATAAAACACATTTTCCATTTCATTTATATTTTTTTCCACTAGAAATGACACAAAGCTATTCCTTGTTGGCTCCAAACCTGGATGCCTTTGATTCCAGACTGTCCTTTATATCTGATTCATGTGAATAGAAATATAGAAGTTGCTTGTTTCTCCAGCATGAAATTTCTGACTTTGCTTTAAATATGATACTTGTTCAGCCAGGTTCTCTGAATTCACTATTGTTAGCTGATTTTAAATAATTGTGAGAAATCTATTCTGAAAAAGTCAACTATTTGCAGGCATGTGTGAGTGAATGTGTGTGTGTGCATATGTATACGCATACACATATATATCTCAATTATTTTGAATCTTGATATCTATGCATATTTAAAATATTTAGGAAAAAAATATAGAAAGTAATATAACATTGTATAGTTTTTACATTTACTATATCCCTCATTCTCCTTAGCCAAGTTCTGACTCAATTGAGAGTCAGAGAAGTTGGGCAATTGGAAATAAAATCTGCTGTATAATCAATAGGAGGACATGGCACAGGTGGCTGGAGCAGAATATAACACATCTTCCCTTCCAGGTTCTAAAAACCAAATGAAGGAGACAAAGGCAAGCAGATAAGGCTTTAAATAGCAGCTTATTTCTGTTAAGTTTGAAAAATTTTGGCTTGGGTGGAACAAGAATTGGCTTAGACACCTGAACCCACCTGGACATAGTATTCCCTGGTTTGCAATATTGTCATAGCAGGTTGGACACAGCACAAGTTCTCTGCAGATGGGAACATCTCATCTGTATTATTCTATATAGATTTTAAGTACAGCTTGTTAAGTTTCATGAAGAGGTCTTTTTGTAATTGGTTTGGAATTGCACTGAATGCATACATTCATATAAAGAACAATTTAACCTTTACAACAGTGAGAACTTCCATCCAGAAACATGAGATATCTTTCCACGTATCCAGCTCTTCTAATGTCCATCAATATTTTGCCATTTCTTTACATTAAGATTTTGAGATTTCTTGCTAGAGATTTCTAGGCACCTTATAGTTTGGGTTTCTATTTTGATTCTACTTGATAAAAAAAAAGTACTTCAATTTTTAATTTAACTTAAGTTGGTTAAGGGAATCCTAGTAATTTTTGTGTGTATATGTACCCACCAAACTTGAATTATCTTTTTAGTTTCAGTATTTCTGTTAGCAATTTTCTGGGATCTTTTAAATAATTATATCATTTTTAAATGGTGGCACTTTGTTTCTAAGGAAAAACTGGATTCATAAAACTGCTTGGGAATGATCAAGATCAACAAAAATTAATTTCCTAGGACTGAATGAACTGATGAGGATGATTATAATTTTGTATGACTTTTATTTGAAAGAGTGATGGTTCAATTTTTTCCCAAATTTAAAAAGACTTTTTTGGGGCGCCTGGGTGGCTCAGTGGGTTAAAGCCTCTGCCTTCAGCTCAAGTCATGATCTCAGGGTCCTGGGATTGAGCCTCGCATCGGGCTCTCTGCTCAGTAGTGAGCCTACTTCCCTTCCTCTCTCTCTGCCTGCGTGTCTGCCTACTTGTGATCCCTCTCTCTGTCAAATAAATAAATAAAATCTAAAAAAATAATAAATAAATAAATAAATAAAAAGACCCCCCCTTAAACTAATCAGTTAGAGTAATTTGGCGAAGTATAACTTCATGAATAAAGGTCAAACAGTTATTTTTTTTTCCCTCCCTGATCCCTCCAGAATTTGGAAACCCTCAGTGAGTATTCTTATTCTCATGGAAATATGGTTATTTGCATATGATCAGTAAGAATCTGTCTTGTAATAGGACCTAACAGGAAACACTTGTTATATTACCAAGGTTTTATTTAAAAGAGATATGCAGGGGTGTGCCTGGGTGGCTCAGTGGGCTAAAGCCTCTGCCTTCAGCTCAGGTCAGGATCCCAGGGTCCTGGGATTGAGCCCTGCGTCAGGCTCTCTGCTCAGCAGGAAGCGTGCTTCCTCCTCTCTCTGCCTGCCTCTTTGCCTACTTGTGATCTCTATCTGTCAAATAAATAAATAAAATATTTTTTTTTTTTTAAAAAGAGATAGGCATAGATTCAGATGACCAGACAACTTTAAGGAAAGGTTGACTTTATGGAGCCAATAAAGCCCCTTGGAAAAATTAGCCTAATACCTTGCTTACAGGGTTCCCAGGAGCCTTATCTGAATAAAGAAGGTCAGTTTCTGGCAGATCCAGAAACTTCAGGATATTTTAGAGACCTCAAGTACAGAGAATTCACCCAAATCTATAAGTATTGCAGATGAAATCCAATGGTTGAGCTCTGAGTCTGAATTCTTATTTATTTTTTAAATTTCTTTTCAGTGTTCCAGAATTCATTGTTTATGCACCACACCCAGTGCTCCGTGCAATACGTGCCCTCCATAATACCCACCACCAGATTCACCCATCCCACCCCTCACCCCTCCCAAACTCTCAGATTGTTTTTCAGAATCCACCATCTCTCATGGTTTGTCTCCCCCTCCAATTTCCCCCAACTCCCTTCTCCTCTCCATCTCCCCATGTCTTCCATGTTATTCCTTATGCTCCACAAATAAGAGAAACCATATGATAATTTACTTTCTCTGCTTGACTTATTTCACTCAGCATAATCTCTTCCAGTCCTGTCCATGTTGATACAAAAGTTGGGTATTCATCCTTTCTGATGGAGGCATAATACTCCATAGTGTATATGGACCACATCTTTCCTACCCATTCGTCTGTTTAAGGGCATCTTGGTTCTTTCCACAGTTTGGTGACTGTGGCCATTGCTGCTATGAACATTGGGGTACAGATGGCCCTTCTTTTCACTACATCCGTATCTTTGGGGTAAATACCCAGTAGTGCAATGGCAGGGTCATAGAGAAGCTCTATTTTTAATTTCTTAAGGAATCTCCACACTGTTTTCCAAAGTAACTGCACCAACTTGCATTCCCACCAAGTGTAAGAGGGTTCTCTCTTTCTCCACATCCTCTCCAACACATGTTGTTTACTGTCTTGTTAATTTTGGCCCTTCTAACTGGTGTAAGTTGATATCTCAATCTGGTTTTGATTTGAATCTTCCTGATGGCTAGTGATGATGAACATTTTTTCATGTGTCTGTTAGCCATTTGTATGTTTTCATTGGAGAAGTGTCTGTTCATGTCTTCTGCCCATTTTTTGACATGATTATCTGTTTTATGTGTCTTGAGTTTGAGTTCTTTATAGATCCTGGATATCAGCCCTTTGTCTGTATTGTCATTTTCTAATATCTTCTCCCATTCCGTGGGATGCCTCTTTGTTTTGTTGACTGTTTCCTTTGCTGTGCAGAAGATTTGATCTTGATGAAGTCCCCCAAATTCATTTTCGCTTTGTTCCCTTTGCCTTTGGGGACATATCTTGAAAGAAGTTGCTGTGGCCGATGTCGAAGAGGTTACTGCCTATGATCTCCTCTAGGATTCTGATGGATTCCTGTCTCACGTTGAGGTCTATTATCCATTTCGAGTTTATCTTTGTGTATGGTGTAAGAGATTGGTCAAGTTTCATTCTCCTATATATAGCTGTCTAATTTTCCCAGCACCATTTATTGAAGAGACTGTCTTTTTTCCACTGTATATTTTTTCCTGTTTTGTCGAAGACTATTTGACCATAGAGTTGAGGGTACATATCTGGGCTCTCTACTCTGTTCCCCTGGTCTATGTGTCTGTTTTTGTACCATGCTGTCTTGGTGATCACAGCTTTGTATTAAAGCTTGAAATCAGGCAAAGTGATGTTCCCAGTTTTGTTTTTCTTTTCAACATTTCCTTAGCAATTTGGGGTCTCCTCTGATTCCATACAAATTTTGTTTGCTTCCACTCTTTGAAAAAGGCAGACACTCAGCTGACTGAGCCACCCAGACACCCTGAAACTAAACTTAATTTACAAACACATTAGTCTTCTTGTGGTTATCTTTGATAGAAATGGAGGTAATTGTACAGAGAAAAATTATGTTTCAGAAGAAACTATAATACTCACTTTCGGATATTAGATTCTAGTTTTGTTAACTGTTTTGAGGTTTTGTTTTCTACCTATAAACTGGGGTAGGTACTGAATTCTCATTTCCTCTGATATCTGGCTACAACTTTCCAAACTGAGGTTTCCAATTTTTCTTTCACTCTTCTGACTTGGAATCATTGAACTAAAACTGACTTTTTTCTCCAAATCCATGCAAACTAAAGTAGGACAACTTGATAAAATTTCAGAGAAATCACCACAACAACTCATGTATGAATAATCCCTATGCCTATTGCTGTATGGACCACTCAGCAAGATCACCAGAGACATCCAAACTGCAATGAGGAAAATCTATCACATTGCCACTGTCTGCCCTTCCTCCATCTAAGGATGCTTCAAATCCAACATCTAGAAATCTTTTGGACTGGCTATCTTCAGAATTTAGAAATTGGGATTATAATCTGGTCTAATCATTAACCTTCATTTTTTTCTTTTGTTTCCATGGAAATGTCTCTTATTAAATCTCTGATGAAATATTTGCACAATATAGGCCTAAATTGGGGAACCCATCTTCATCACAGACTCCTGAAATGAGACACAACCTTTTCACTGAACTGACCTATTCTTAGGACTAAGACTGGTTCAATGGTATATGGAACATCTTATCAATTCAGGATAGAATTGGACCTACTTAGACCAGATGGCCCAAAATGTTAAAATATTCCACAATATGACCCTAAAATTTTCTTTTTTTTTTTTTTAAAGAGAGAGTGCAAGTTAAGTGGGGGGTGTGAGGGAGAGTGAGCAAGAAAATCTGAAGCCCCACATGGGCTCGATCTCACAACCATGAGATCATGCCTGAGCTGAAATCAAGAGTCAGATGTTTAACCAAAGTGGTGTCCCAATTTGATCCCAACCTTTGAATAGATTCCTAAATCTTTCAAGATCACTGACTTAATTTCATTGTCAGACCCTTCAAGTTTGGGACAGAGTTATGGACTGGATTTTAGACTATTGTCTGTATAATTATTATAGGATTTGCTATTATAATCCTATTTAGAAGTGCAATTTCTAGGTTGCAAAATGCCCTACCCCTGACTTTTAGTGCATCATCTATCCAGGCGTAAAGATCTCCACCACTGACTCTGATGCCTCTGGTATCACAGGGTAAATCATAGTGTAAGTCCCGACAGCTTTTTTTTAACTTTAATGTAAATGCCTGATTTAAGCTTTGATTTCCAAGGCATCTATTTCAAAAAAGTTTCCCTTTTTTGTCAGACAGTTTACAGCTGTCTCAAATAAGCACATTGCCACCCACATGAATTAAGTGCTCGGCCTCCTCCTCAAACCAAGGCTTTTTTATTTTAGAAATTTTGGTTGATTTTAATAACTGACCATTTGGGCCACTTGTTTTTTCATTTCCCATGTCTTAAATTCCTGCTTTTATGTTTAAAGTTCACCAGTTAAGATTGAGCCCACAAAACCCCAGGCCCTCAACTCTCAACCCCCAATAAGCAGAAACCCAGGCCCATGCTCTCTCTCTTTCTCTGCCACTTTGTTATGTGTCCCCAGGTTTTTTGTTATGTACTAGGTTTTTAAAGTAATAAACTTTTATTTTTTCAGTTTCCTAATGGGTGCTGCTGAAGAATGTCTTGCAGTCATAATATGAACCACAAGGGCTGGTTGAACCACAACATAGGTTACTGATAGGCTGAGACAGTACTGGACACTTAAAGCTATACATTTATGTCTATCATTCTATGAGTCTGACTACTTTAGATTCCATGTATAAGTGGGATCAATACAGTAGTTCTCCTTCTGTGTCTTCCTTATTTCACTTAGCATAATGTCCTCTAGCTCTATCCATGTTTTGGCAAATGGCAGGGTTTCTTTCTTTTTTATTTTTATTTTTATTTTTTTTTTAAAGATTTTATTTATTTATTTGATAGACAGAGATTACAAGTAGGCAGAGAGGATGGCAGAGAGAGATTGGGGGGAAGCAGGCTCCCTGCTGAGCAGAGAGCCCGATGTGGGACTTGATCCCAGTACCCTGGATCATGAACTGAGCCGAAGGCAGAGGCTTTAACCCACTGAGCCACCTAGGTGCCCCAGATTTCTTTTTTTTTTTTTAAAGCTAATATTCCATATATATGGATGGATAAAAAATCTATTATCAAAGAGCATTAAGATTGTTTTTATATCCTGGCTATTGTGAATAATGCTGCAATGACATAGGAGTGCAGAAATCTCTTCAAGGTAATGATTTTATTTCTTTGGATATATACCCAATGTGGGATTCCTAGATCACATTGTAATCCTATTTTTAATTTTTTGAGGAGCTCCATAGTGTTTTCCATAATGGCTGTACTAATTTACATTTCCACCGGCAGTGTACAACAGTTCTCTTTCCTCCACATTTTCACCAACACTTGCTATCTTTTATCTTTTTGATAATGGCCATTTTGCCAGGTGTGAAGTGATATCTCATTGTGGTTTTGATTTGCATTTCCCTGAAATGACTAGAGATGCTAAACACCTTTTCTTATACCTGTTAGCCATTTGAATTTCTTCTTTGAGAAGAGTCTATTTAGGTCTTTTGCTCATTATTTAATCAGGTTATTTGTAGTTTGGGCATGTGTGTTGTCCTTACACATTGTGAATATTAACCCCTTATTGGATAAATGATTTGCAAATATTATTTTCCCATTCCCTAGGTTGTTTTTTTATTTTGTTGTTTCCTTTGGTGTGTAGAAGCTCTCTAGTTTGATGTATCCCTGCTTGTCTATTTTTATCTTTGTTACCTGTGTTTTTGGTATTGTATTTTAGTGCGGAAAAATCATTGCCAGGAAAAACATCAAGAAGGTTTTCCCCTATGTTTTCTTTCAGGAGTTTTATGGTTTCCTATATTTGAGTCTTTCATCCATTTTTAGTTATTTTTTGTGTATGGGCCTGAGATAGGTCTATTTCATTCTTTTGCAAGTTGATATTCAGTTTTCCAAGCACCATTTCTTGAAGAGACTATCCTTTCCCCATTGTGTTTTCTTGGCACCCTTACCAAAGATCTGTTGACCATAAACATGTGCATTTTTTCTGGGTTCTCTATTCTTTTCCACTAGTCTATATATCTGTTTTTATGCCATATTGTTTGATTACTATAGCTTTGTAATATAATTTGAAATCAGGTAGCATGATGCTTCCAGCTTTGCTCTTCTTTCTCAAGATTTCTTTGGTTATTTGAGGTGTTCCATATTGGGATCTTAGTGGGGGTTGAATTAAATCTGTAGATAGCTTTGAGTAGTATGAACATTGTAATAATATTAACTCTTCCAATTTATGAATGAATACAAAATGTCTTTCCATTTATTTTTAAATGGAAAATTTTAAAACATTTCTTCATCATGTTTTATAATTTTCAATGTACAAGTTTTCACCTCTTTGGTTAGGTTAATTCCTAAGTATTATATATTTTTTGCTACTTATGTGAATGGGATTAGTTTCTTTTGTTCTCTTTTGAATAATTTGTTGTTAATGCATAGCAATATCACTGACTTTTGTATGTTTTTGTATGCTGCAACTTTACAAATTAGTTGAAGTTATTTAATAATTGTTAGAAGTTCTAACGATATTTCGGTGGAGTTTTTATGGATTTCTACATACCGGATTCATGTTATCTGCAAACAGAGATCATTTTAGTTCTCCCCTTCTGGTTTGACTGCCTTTGTTTTGTTTTATTTGGCTGCCTTTTATTTCTTTTTCCTGCCCATTTTCTATAGCTAGGACTTCGAGTACTATGTTAAATAGCAATGGCAAGAGTCGGCATCCTTACCTAGTCCTGGGTCTTAGGAAAAAAGCTTTCCCGCCATTGATTATGATGCTCGTGGTGGGTTTTCATATAAAGACTTTTCTGTGTTGAGGTATGTTTCTTCTGTACCCATTTTGTTAAGAGTTTTTTTATAAAATGATGTTGAATTTCATCAAATGCTTTTTCTACATCTATTGAGGTGATCATGTGATTTTTGTCTTCTATTTTGTCAATGTGGGGTATCACACTGATTGCTTTTCATATTTTGAGCCATCCTATTCATTCCAGGGATAAATACCACTAGGTGGTGGTGTACGATTCTTTTAATGTGCTGTAGAATTGAGTTTACTAATATTTTGTTGAGGATTTTTATATCTATGTTCATCAAAAATACTGGCCTGTAGTGCTCTTTTCCTGTATTATCTTTGGCTATGGAATTAGGTGATGCTGGACTCATAAAATAAGTTTGGGAGTGTTCGCTCTTATTCTTTTTTTGGAAGAGCTTAAGAAATGCTGGTATTAGTTCTCCTCTGAATATCTGGTAGACTTCACCCATGAAGCTCTCTGGTTCTGGGCTTTTTGTTGTTGTTGTTAAAAGGTTTTTGGTTACTGATTCAATCTTCTTATTTGTTATTCTATTTCTTTGTGATTCAGTGTTGGTAGGCTGTATGTCTCCGGGAGTTTATCCATTTCTTCCATGTTACCCAATATGTTGGCATGTAATTGTTTATAATAGTCCCTTATATGAAACTTTTTATTTCTGTGTCATCCATTGTAATGTATCCTTTTTCATTTCTCATTTTAGAGTCTTTTCTCTTCTTTTTCAGTGTAGCTAAGAGTATCTCAATTTTGTCTTTCCAAAATACAACTCTAAGTTTTATCAGTTTTTTTTTCTATAGTTTTTCTATTATTTCATTTATTTCCACTCTAATATTTACTATTTCCTTCCTTCTAATTTTGGGTTTAGTTTGCCCCCTCCCCCTCCAGTTCCTTGAGTTGTTAAGTTAGGTTGTTTACTTAAGATCTTTCTTCTTTTTAAATGTAGATATTGATTGTTAATAACTTCCCTCTTAGTACTCCTGTTGTTGCATTCCATAAATTTTGCTAAATTGTATTTTTGTTTGTCTCAATGTATTTTTAGAGTCCTTTTGGACTTCCTCTTTAGTCAATGGTTGTTCAAGAGTATGTTGTTTAGTTTACATGTTTGTGAATTTTCCCATTTCCTTTTTCTTATTGATTTCTAGTTTCATTCCTCTGTAGTCTGAGAAGATACTTGGTAAGATTCCAATCTTTTAAAATTTATTAAGACTTGTTTTGTGACCTAACATGTAATCGATCTGTTGCTGTTGGGTAGGATGTTCTGTACATGTCTGTTAAGTCCATTTGTTCTATAATATTGTTTAAGTTTGCTCCTTTATTGATTTTCTGCCTGGACATTCTTTTCATTATCAGAAGTGGAGTATTTAAGTTTCTTACTATTATTGTATTGCTGTCAGTTTCTCCCCTCAGATATGTCAATATTTGTTTTATATATTTAGGCACTCTGATCTGGGATGTGTATATATTTATAATGGTTATATATTCCTGTTGAACTCTTTTATCATATAATGTCCTTCTTTGTTTATAGTGGCAGTTTTTTAAGTCTATTTTGTATGATACAAGTATAGTCATCCTAGTATGGATGCCACTGGTATGGCACATCTTTTTCCATTGCTTCCCTTTCAGACTATGGGTGTCTTTATATTTAAAGTCAGTCTATTGTAAAGAGCATATCACTAGATCTTGTTTTCTTTTAATCTATTCACCCAATCTATGCCTTTTATTGGGGAGTTTAATTTACTTATACTTAATATAATTGTTGATAGATAAAATGCTTTCTCTTGCCAACTTGTTAATTGTTTTCTGTTTGTTTTGTACTCCATGCAAGATAACCAGCCGTCAGACATTTCCCAAGGCAATGGGCATATGACAGTTATAATAAAATTCCCTGTAACCTTACCCACATCTCTCCACTGCAACCCTGGAGGAGGTAAGGTAGTTTATAGAATATGGAAGGGGAACAACAGGAATCTTAAAACATAAACCATGAAACTCTTTCCCCACTTCAAGTTCTGATGCCTTGGTCAGGTCTGAGCTACATAAGTGAAGGGTAGAAACTAAACTGAATGAAAAATTGAAATTTGTATTCAGAGTGGACTAGACTTTTAATACCTGAAAATGAAGCTTGTTTATTAATACTTGAAATGGAAAAAAAGCTATGGGATCTCTCTGGGAAAAAGTAGATCATACAGAAGAAGTCTGAAGGGGATTATTGGGAGGAAAACAATTTCTAGATTGCATTTAACTAAGTTCAACATGTTCAATAAACATGTTACATATTGTGATTACTGATATATCTGGTCTCATTACTAAATAGGTATTTTGTGCTTCTATTTACTATTTTTCTCTCTTTTTTATCTCAATACAATGTTGGTACATTTTCCATATTCCGCTTTTTCCATTTTAGCTTTGAAAACTATAAATTATTAATATATAATTATATATATTAATTATATAATATAATAATATATTAATTATATAATAATAATTATTATATTATTATTATATAATAATATTAATAATTTATAGTACACAGTAATTATATATAATTATATATAATATTATATATAATTATATTTAATTACTGTATACTATAAATTATTAATTTATAAATAAATTTTATTAAGCTCTAAAATATCAGGTTATTAGATATGTTTCTCTTCCTTTCACATTTGACATAGATCTTTGTATACTTTATCCAGTAAATGATACAATCGACCATTTTATTACTGTCAGTATATACTTTTGAATTAAACTCTTGAAAACCAAAATATTGCTAAACCTCTCTATAATTGGTTGTTAAAAACATATTTATCAACTTGTATGCTAGCTGTAATCTTGTATGTATGTGTCTTCTTGGTTATCTTTGTTTCTTATTTTCTTGTATCTTTTTCTGGTTTTGAATTGAGCATCTGTAGTCTTGCCCACCTTCTTGAATGCTTGTATAGTTGAGTATAATATTCAAAGTTATTTCTCTCCAACACCATTATATATTCTGGCATTTATTGTTTCTGTTGTGAAGATTTTTAGAAGTATAAAATGTCTTTTCTTTCTAAGGTAATCTATCTTCGTGGTCATTTTAAAGATTCTTCTTTATCCTTTATGTTCTACAGATCCATTATGATGAGACTTGATATGATTTTACATTTATTTATCTATCCTGCTCACTATTCAAAGTGTGTTTTAAGGGTGCCTGTGGTGCTCAGTCAGTTAAGTGTCTGCCTTCAGCTCAGGTCATGGTCTCAGGGCTCTGAAATCAGGTCCCACATCAGGCTCTCTGGTCAGCAGGGAGTGTGCTTCTCCATCTTACTCTCCCTTTGTGCTCTCCCTCTCTCTCTCAAATAAATAAATAAAATCTTTTTTAAAAACCCACTAAAAACCAAAGTGTGTTTTAAAAGTGAAGGCTACTAACTTTTGAATTCTGGAAATTTGCAGTTATCATCTTTTCAAATATAGTTTTTCTCTTTTCCTTCCATTCATCTCCTGTTGATTTATCTTTATTTAATTTTATTATTTAAAATTTTTTTCCTGTGGATCTATTTTTTTAAAAGATTTATTTATTTTTTAGAGAGAAAGTGCGGGGAAAGACTGAGGAAGAGGGAGAGACTCAAGCAGATTCTGCATGGATTGTAGAGCCAGATGTGATGCTTGATCTCACTCTCAATATCAAGACCTGATCCAGAGCCAGATGCTCAGGCAATTGTGCCACGCTGGTGCCCCAAATGTGGATCTATTTTTATACCTGGCTTGGAGCCTTTCAGTATATCCTATATATCTCTTTTTTTTTTTTTAAGATTTTATTTTTTATTTGACAGAGAGAGAGTGAGAGAGAGAGAGAGAGAACTACCAGGTGGAGCAGTAGTCAGAGGGAGAGAGAGAAGCTGGCTCCCCATGGAACAGGGAGCGTGATGTGGGGCTCAATCCCAGGACACTGGGATCATGAACTGAGCCAAAGGCAGCTGCTTAACCAAATGAGCCACCAAGGTTCCCCTATTCTCTATATCTTAACTGCTTTTTCTTATTAGTTATTCTTTGTATTTTTGTGAGTTTCTCACAACTGCCCCCAATATACTGATTATTTCTTCACTGTATATAATCTAGATTTTAATATTTCTGAGTTTTTTATGTCTGGCCTATAGCTATTAATATGCTATTACAGTTCTGATGCAGAGTAGATTTTTAAAAGATCATCTTTCTGGGATTATTTTTCCAAGTTTGAGGACAAATGTGCACTCCAAGATGCATGGATAGAGATTATTTCTTAGAATGTACCAATTACAACCAACTGGGTTGATATGTTATATCTTACCTAATAAAGTCTGCTATTGTTTTTTCTAATGATACATTATAAGAATAATATACTTATAATGCTAATAGCTTTGGTTATTCTTTTTCTTTAATGGTCTGAGTTCTTAGCTCTCTAAGAAGATGAGGTATTTTGTGATTATTTAAAAAGAACAGTGACAAAACAATTGCATTTTCAAAATAATATATGCAAGAATGTTTGAAGTTAGTTTTCATTATTCAATACATTAAAGAGGTCTGGATAATGAGCACATTTTAAATATTTCAAATGCAAATAAAAGACAACCTAAATAGGTACTCTGCTGAATTTCTTCAGACAAAAGACTTCAGAACACATTCAAAGCCTGTAATTCTTTTGTCTAAAAGGGAAAATCTACAGGAAATGGTAAGAGATTAGAAACAGAGAGCTTGTCTACGGCCATACCACCCTGAACGCGCCCGATCTCGTCTGATCTCGGAAGCTAAGCAGGGTCGGGCCTGGTTAGTACTTGGATGGGAGAAACAGAGAGCTTTATTTATTTATTTATTTATTTAAAAAGATTTTTACTTATTCATGGACAGAGAGAGATCACAAGTAGGCAGAGAAGCAGGCAGAGAGAAAGAAGAGGGGGAAGCAGGCTCCCTGCTGAGCAGAGAGCCCAACGTGGGACTTGATCCCAGGATCCTGAGATCATGACCGAGCTGAAGGGAGAGGCTTAACCCACTGAGCCACCCAGGTATCCCATAGAAACAGAGAACTTTAATGGAGAATATCTGACATTGTTTTTTGACATTTTCTTTTGGTGGGTTTTTTTGTTTTTTGTTTTTTGTTTTTTTCCATTGTAACGTAGTAGTATGGAAGTTACAAGGGTAAACTTCAAGTCTGTTTAAGTTAATGGATAGTTCATGTCAAATCATTAAATAAAGGTGGTTTGAAATGTGATAGTTTATGATGTATTATTTTTCATCTGAACTGATTAGCTATGGAAATGTTTTTCTTTCCTCTGAGGAGTACACAAAATGTATTAAATGAAACAAAAAGCTAATTTCTAATAAATCTTCTAATTAATATAGCATCTGTACCATCTCTTCAAATATAATATTCTACAATAGCAATTATAAAATGGGTAATAAGAAAACATAAATTTCCTCTGGAATCTTACAGACCATTAGAAACTTGCTCAGTCTTCAGCATTTGAAATTATTGATCAGTCATTCCTTTAAATAAAGATCTCACTTTTTGAGTCCCATTTCTATTCCTTTCTTCCTCTATGTCCTCTACTGTTTTCTTTTACCCTCAGTTCTACTCGATTTGCTATCTCTTTCACAATTTCATTCAAAGTATTAAACTGGTCTCAGGACATCAAATATCGTTTCTTTCTGGTAATCAAAGTCTACTTCTACAGTTGCGATACCATTCTAAAATGTCCATTGTGTATTTCCAACTGCCTACTAATCACTCATATTTATATATATCATATTCAATGAGAACTTCTTTACAACATGTTTAAAATTTATTCCAAAGGAATGTTTATGGAAGATTTAACTTTGTCCAGATCACAGTCCTGGGTGTTGGGCCTAAATAAATCATGATGCGTAAGGAAGTAGAATTTAAGGGGAGAAGAAAGACCTATAAACAGTTACAAATACAATGTGATGAGGTCTGGGAACAGAAATGTGTACAATGTGTTGTGGGTGCCAAGTGAAGCTGGCTGATCCCCTAAAATCCTCCCTCACTACTTCTGCTCATTCAAGCCTAAAACACTACAGTCATCTTTGACTCATTTTTCCTATATTCCATTTGACTAAATTAGTTATCAAATATCATTTGTGATTTTTTTTCTCGCAAAACTCTCATAGAGATCCTGCCCTCTTCTATCCTCAACTCCTTGCTATCCCCATTGTCATTGTGCTGGTCCAATCTCTCTAAATGACACATGGATTGTTTTCCTACCCCATTAATTAGATGTTTAACTAGTTAATTAATTAATTTGAGTTAATTAATTAGATACTTAAATCTCTCTGTTTAAACCTCATTGTTACAATGTTAGGTTATTATCAGTGTCAGCCACATGATGAGATAAATACCTGATATCAAAACCACCTAGGATTAACATTTGGTGTCAACATCACCCACACTGATTGAATTATACTAGTCAATATTAACAATTTCAAATGAAGTCAACAAACAATTACAGACATTGTTCAAATGTCTCTCCCAATCTTTTCAGTACTGAGGTGAACTTTTATCATTTCATTATTTTTCTAATTGAAAACAGATCTACCACCTAAAAGCTGTAAACATTATCTAAGTTGATTAACTTTTCTGGGCCAATTTTCCTTATCTGTACAATAGATTATTTCCCAAAGTTTTGGTTTTATAAAAATACATGTAAGTATGAAAACCAGTGGTTAGCACATAGTAAATGTAGCTGTTCTAATAATCCATATTATGGCCCATTCTCTCTCAGTTTTAAGACATTTAAAATAAAAATAAAAATTAAAACAATTAAAAAAACACATTTTGCCTCTCCTAAATTTATAACACTTTTGTGTTGTAGCTTTTTATATATTTTCTCCATCTTATTTAACCATATGCTTCATGAAGGCAGGGAATGAATCTTATTTGTCCTCAGGCATGACTTGTGAACCAATTTTTTCTTTGGCCTATGATTTGTCTCCCAATAAGATTTGATAGATTCCTGTTTGATTCACAGTTGATGGTGACAAAAAGCACCAGAGCTCAATTAAAATGATACTTGAAAGATACCTGATATCACTAAAATCTATGGAATTATGTATTAAATAGTCCTCAAAGATTCAGCTATTTCAAAAATTAAAAAATTATTACAAAGAGATTAATATATCATGTTTTATCATATATCATGTATCATAAAAATGTCAAAAGTAGCTTTATTTTACATTACTATATTTCTTGATGGTGATCTATCTAGACAGGTAAGGCTTGCTGAATTTGAACATGGATAATAAAACTCACACTCTAAGAAAATGTTTAAAATATGAAATATAATGAAGGATGGTGGTAGAGAACTCCTTGGGAGAATGCAGTTAGGGGTATTTGAATCTCAACAGTTTGCAATTCCTTTCACAGCACATAAATGATTTAACAGTAACACAGAGTGGCCAGAGTAAATTATTTCCATTTCTATCACTGCACAACCTATAATAAGTAACAGATAAGATGCTGAATGATTATACTGTTAAGAATGTATGCTGATCTAATCTGAGTTTTTTTTTTCTCTTTTTTGTTTTGTTTTGATTTCTGATGCCTTGGATCCTTGCCAAATCATTAAACAAGTCACATCCAGCTGAAGCTGGCTTGAACAGTTTCAGCACAACTTGCAAAGGCCAGTTCATCAAAACCCTTAGGATCACACAAACAAGGGGAAAATACCAAGGGGCCTCTCCTATTTGTCTTTCTTGCTATCTGTGTTCCATGGGAAGGAAAGAAAAGAACATGAACAATATTTAAATGCTCTGTTTTGACAGGTTATTAAAATTCCTCCCACAACCTGTCTGCTCCCCTCTGATCAAGCCAAGTCCAGAAACACAGCAGAATTTCTCTAAAGCAGATACACATACATATAAAACAAAAAATGCTAGAAAAGAAGGAAGAGTGGAAAAATTCGGGTAATATGAATATTTTGGTAGAGTTGTGGAGGGTTTAAAACCAAGACACATGTTGGTGTGGTAGATAGAGTATATCAGTGTAGTTGACTGGTGCAAGATTTCTTGCACAGAATTTAGTTACTGGTGGTTCAAACGCTGTCAATCTCACCACGTTCTACGATGTAATCAATACTTCCAACCAAGACCTCCATGGGAGACCAGGTTCTTACCCTCTGAAATGAGAGCTCACCCTCTGTATGAGATTTCCTATGATGGGGCCAGCTCTGATACAGGCAGTGGGGCACCAACACTGACTACTCTTAAGTCTCTTTATAAATATTCTTTTTTTTTTTTTAAAGATTCTATTTATTTATTTGACACAGAGAGAGATCACAAGTAGGCAGAGAGGCAGGCAGTGGCAGGGAGGAGCAGGTTCCCCACTGAGCAGAAAGCCCAACATGGGGTTCGATCCCAAGACCCTGGGATCATGACCTGAGCCGAAGGCAGAGGCTTAACCCAGTGAGCCACCCAGGCGCCCCTCTTTATAAATATTCTTCTAATGACACAAATATCACTGTAATGAGCACAGGCTTGGGTCCCTGTCTTCTTCTCTCTAAAGCTGAAGTATAATAAAACATGGGGGTTTCCATAGTGAGGGACACTGGGGAATCCACATTGAATATAAAATTAAGGACATTCTGAGAATTACAGGAGAGAGGGCACTCTGAAGCTACCTAGACTGAGTTATATCATAAATGACTATCTTTGGTATAGACCATGGATTAGCCGAACTACATTCTGTGCCATTTCTGACTGTCAATTTTTTTTTTTTAAGATTTTATTTATTTATCAGAGGGAGAGAGGGGGAGAGAGCGAGCACAGGCAGACAGAATTGCAAGCAGAGGCAGAAGCAGGCTCCCTGCTGAGCAAGGAGCCCGATGCGGGACTCGATCCCAGGACGCTGGGATCATGACCTGAGCCGAAGGCAGCTGCTTAACCAACTGAGCCACCCAGGCGTCCCCTGACTGTCAATTTTTGTAAATAATATTTTACTGGGGCACAGTCATGCCCATCCATTTATTTACACATTGCCTAAATAATGCTCTGTTTTGATCTAACCTGTCAGAAGTGAGTAGCGGCAACAGAGACTGTATGGTCCTTAAGCTTAAAATATTGTTTACCCCTTCATAGAAAAAATTTCCTGGCCCTGATAGAGAGCAACTGAGCAAAATCATCTAGGGTCAGTTCTTTGTAAACTATGTTCTTTGTAAACTGCTTATTTTGGTGGGAAATAGCATGCACATAGATGAAAATCAGACAGACCTAAGAGAATAGGTCATAGCAACAATACCTTCCAGGAAGGCACTTACTGATTTGTCTATTATGACAGGCAGTACATATGGTGTTGTGAAGAGCAGTTACAATATCAACTTGAACCAGAATTTGACGCATAGTTCTAACATTTAAAAAATTTTTTAAAAAAGATTTTATTCATTTATTTGACAGAGTGAGAGAGAATGAGAGCAGAAGGAGGAGGAGTGACAGAGGGAGAAGCAGACTTCCCACTGAGCAGGGAGCCAGATGTGGGACTCCATCCCAAGACCCTAGGATCATGACCTGAATGGAAGGCAGCCACTTAACTGACTGAGCCACCCAGGTGCCCCCATAGTTTTACCATTTAATGGACCTACCAAACCATGGCTCACAGGGTTATTATCAGGATTAAATATTATGGCTTATGTGACAAACTTAGTACTCACAAAACTGTTGTGTTTTTTCCTTCCAGTCAGTCTTCCAGTCTTCACAGTTGCTGGCACAGATCTGAACTCATCATCCACACCTGACCTTGACATTTTGAATAAGGAATGGCACTTGTCTGGAATTGCATCCTGACTCTCACTGGTGCTTTCCTTTTGGGTGGTGCAGAGCTTCTAAATCCTTTAGGTTTGCCATTGTGAATATCTATGATAATCACCCATGGCTTTAAAATCCTTGCCTCCTTTCTAGAACCTAGAAAGCATAAAGAAGAAGCCTCATATACAAAAGGGAAGGAGAAATTTTTTGCCCATAATTAAGTATAGGCTTAAATATCCATTCAGCACTCATGGTGATAGGCTATTATCAATGTTAGTCATACAATTAGATCAATACCTAACATCAAAAACACCTCAAATTACTATTTTGGTATCAACATCACTCATAGTTGCTGAATTATGCTAGTTAATATTAATAATTGCAAATGAAGTCAACAAACAATTGCAGACATTGTCCCAAGTAACCTAGTATAAATTAAAAAATTATTTTTGTTTGTTGAAAATATATAAAAATACATTTTATATTGAAAACAATATTTAATAATTTTAATGCTATATTATCATTAAAATGAAAATAGCTAATATTCATTAAACCCTCTCTCAGTGTCAAGTGGAGTAATAGCTTGCACATGTATCATTTTATTTAATCTTCACAACCTTATGAAAATGGTAAAATCATTATTTTCATATTATAAGAATCTAACACTTAGAAAAGTTAAAATGACAACCAAGATATATCAATTGGTAATAGCATTTCACTGATGAATTATACAATATTTAATTCCCCAAAAGATGTTTAAAAAATATTTGTCGGGGCGCCTGGGTGGCTCAGTGGGTTAAAGCCTCTGCCTTCAGCTCAGGTCATGATCCCAGTGTCCTGGGATCGAGCCCCGCATCGGGCTCTCTGCTCAGCAGGGAGCCTGCTTCCTCCTCTTTGCCTGCCTCTCTGCCTACTTGTGATCTCTGTCTGTCAAATAAATAAATATAATCTTTAAAAAGATATTTGTCATAACAGACAAGATTGGGTGTGTTCAGGGTGGTATGGCCATAGACAAAATATTTGTCATAACAAGAAAATCCTGGGCATGTCAAGTAAAACAAAAGCTCTATGGCTCTATATCCCCTCACTACATTTTTGTATGCTGAATCCTTTGTGTGTTCTTGATCTTGAGTTATTTGATTATACATCATTTCCATGATGATTAGGTATCACTAGTCAATTGCTTTTCTAATTTCAATGTAATTTTGAATATTTATTTAAATTTTATTCTTATCAACATTTTTAAGTAGATTTTTTTAAAAGTCAAAAGTATTCTATAAATTATAATAGAAAACAGCAGCCCCATCCCATTCCATCTCTCCTTAACCCCAAGTTGCACTCTTTAGACTTAACCACTTTCAATTTTTTTTATTGTTATGTTAGTCACCACATAGTACATCATTTTTTTTTTTAAAGATTTTATTTATTTATTTGACAGAGATCACAAGTAGGCAGAGACATAGGCAGAGAAAGAGAGGAGGAAGCAGCTCCCCGCTGAGCAGAGAGCCCGATGTGGGGCTCGAGCCCAGGATCCTGGGATCATGACCTGAGCTGAAGGCAGAGGCTTAACCCACTGAGCCACCCAGGTGCCTCAGTATATCATTTTTTTAAAAAGATTTTATTTATTTATTTGACAGAGAGCGAGAGATCACAAGTAGGCAGAGAGGCAGGCAGAGACAGGGGTGGGGAGGCAGGCTCCCCACTGAGCAGCCTGATGCAGGGCTCTATCCCAGGACCCTAAGATCATGGCCTAAGCTGAAGGCAGAGGCTTAACCCACTGAACCACCCAGGAGTCCCAAGTACGTCATTAATTTTTGATATTGTGTTCCAAGATTTATTGTTTATGTATAACACTGAGTGCTCCATGCAATACGTGCCCTCCTTAATACCCACTGCCAGGATTACCCATCCCCCAACCCCCCAACCCTCTAAAACCCTGTTTGTTTCTCAGAGTCCACTGGTCTCTCATGGTTTGGCTCCTCTGATTTCCCCTTCTTCACTTTTCCCTTCTTTCTCCTAATGTCCTCCATGTTATTCCTTATGTTCCACATATGCAACCATATGATAATTGACTTTCTCTGTTTGACTTATTTCACTCAGCATAATCTCCTCCAGTCCCACCCACTTTGATACAAAAGTTGGGTATTCATCCTTTCTGATGGCTGAGTAATATTCCATTGTATATATGGACTGCATCTTCTTTATCCATTCACCTGTTGAAGGGCATCTCAGTTTTTCCATAGTTTGGTTAATATAGAAATTGCTGCTATGAACATTGGGGTACATATGGCCTATCTTTTCACTGCATCAGTATCTTGGGGTAAATACCCAGTAACCACTTTCAAATTTTAGCTGTTTTCTATAGTATTTTCTTCATATTTCCAAATAACATATGCTGGTATTCACAACATCTTGACATTTTTCCTGTTGTGGGCATGACATCCTGAATTTGTAAAGGGCAAAATGAGAATTTAGCTCTCTTACACTTCTCCTACATGTCATGACTGTGCACAGACCTCCTTGTACATATACATCCCTTTCATCCATCCCACAATATGGTTCTAGAACAGTTTCTTACTACAACATTCATTGACACATTAATATGGCTATGGAATATTTATTCACAGCTGAATCATATAGTATACTATAATTATATTTCTACAACTTTTTGTTTTCCCACGAGTAAGTAATTTCATAATTTTTCTCTGCTTATTTTTCACTAACAGTCTCTCAAACTTGAACAGAGCTGTAATTTTCCTCCCAATAGGTCAAATATGTTAATTGACTGATCTGTTCTATTTCTTCTGGAGCCCTCTGGCCTTCTTGCTCCAATCTGGACTAATTGCCACAAAGCTGTCATCTTGAGAATTCTACTGGATCAGGTTTATTGAAACCTCTGTATTTTTACTTGGTTTTGGCTATGTTAGCTATAGATAATTGAGAGAAGTCTTTAAAAAATCTCCCACTCTGATAAAAGATTGGTTCATTTCTTATGAACAAAGAATTAAATTATACTCGTGGTTGAGTCTGAATACTTTCTTGCTCTTGTATTCCATGTCTTCCTCATTCTTATATTCCTTTTGTTTTTTTGCTGTATGTTCTTGAAAAATTATTTCACGGCGGGTTTTGGGTAACAAAAATCTGCCTTTCAACATCTGAAAAAGGAGATCTTATTTTGCCCACTCAAGTTAATTTTTGTTTTTTTGGTTATATAATTCTTGTTTCTAAATGGTATTCCTTCACATTGCTTTATGTATTTTAATTTTTTTAATTAATTATTTCCAGAAAAACAGTATTCATTATTTTTTCACCACACCCAGTGCTCCATGCAATCGTGCCCTCTATAATACCCACCACCTGCTACCCCAACCTCCCACCCCACCGCCACTTCAAACCCCTCAGATTGTTTTACAGAGTCCATAGTCTCTCATGATTCACCTCCCCTTCCAATTTACCTCAACTCCCTTCTCCTCTCTAACACCCCTTGTCCTCCATGATATTTGTTATGCTTCACAAATAAGTGAAACCATATGATAATTGACTCTCTCTGCTTGACTTATTTCACTCAGCATAATCTCTTTAATTTTTTAACTCTTATGGGTAAACCTGATACATCATATAGATTTCATCATAAAAATTACAAAACAATCCTATTTATAAAAAAGGGTCAACAGACTTTTTTCAAATTGCCAATACATTTGAATTTGTTTATATAGAATATTAACTTTATAACACTGAAACTAACATATTGGGGGCCATTGTTAATAAAAGATTAAGTAAATGTGAAATTAGGTTACACCGAAACTAACATATTAGGGGCCACTGTCAATAAAAGATTAAGTAAATATGAAATTACAATTTAAATCATTATTAGGATAAAATTGAAAGTTAAATTTATAAAATTTGCATGAATCTAAAATTCTAAGAATAATACTCATTGTATAAAGTGAGATATGAGGTAGAGACTTCTTCTGCAGGGGAAACTTGAGAGATCATTAGAGAATAACCCTTTTATTTTCCAGATGAGAAAACAAAAGCCCAGAGACCTGTTGAAGGTCATGCAACTTGTTAATAATCAAGTCACGACAAGAACGCCTGACCACACTGGAATGTTATATAAACTCTTTTTTTCCAAATATCATCTTTATTCATTTTTCCTCACCACCCCAAAACGCCCAACACCCTTATAGAATTCTACTACTCTATTATTATTCTTGCTACAAAGAACTTAAAGTTATTTATGTATGTCTATTTCTCTCCCTAGAACGTGAAATTTTAGTCCTGGAAGTCTAGGACCATGTCTGATTTATCTTTGTAGTTTTATACATAGTAGGTGATCAATAAATATTTGTTTAATAAATATTCTATCTCAGTTATTATCTTTGCGACATTGCCAGTTTGGCATGAAGGACAATGTATTTAAAATAATTTAGCACTTAGATCTCTTATAACTCTAATAATAAAGCAAGAGAACTATTTAATATCTAATCTTTATTTTGGAGATGACTCGATTCAGGGAGTTGAGCCATAATGTCTCTGCCTTTTTTTTTTTTTTTCTTTATACATTATAGAAAAGATGTGTCTCAAGCAGCTAAGCTTGTCTTACCACCCTAATGATCTGGGACCCAATACAGCATAGATAGGCTTTTCTTAGAGAGGTGAGTTTGAGTGACCCCCAGTTCTCCCCAGCATCATCTTAATCTTGTATTTCTCAACATTCAGCCTATATTCAGCCCCTGCAGCTGGTGCATGTTTAAAAGATTTTCACTCACACTGTTTTGCCAGTGTGATAGATTTTATTCACCAGCTGGGATTTTCATATGTTCTGTAGCTTCCTACAGCTTTTCATTGGGCTTGGGTCTCTCTGCTTCCCTCATATTAGTAATGACTCTGGAATAATGGAAAAAAGCTCAGATTCAAGCTTTGCAGCAATTTAAATACCACTTTTATCGTTTTCTTCCTCACATTTCTACAGTATCCTGTCTACTAATATTAACACCACAGCTTGAGGCAGGCACAAACCAATTTGCCTTTATGGATTCTTTGACCCCTAAATGTCCTTGTTCTGTTTCTGAACCCTTCCAACACAAGTCGGGCCTTAGCCCCATAAGCCTATATCTACTTGTCCCCTACAAAGGCAAGTAAAAACTAAGGCAACATTTACCTTTTCCCTCATAACAAACAGGATGTACAAGTTATAAATGTACACAGATCCCTGCTTTCTTTTATTAATTCAAGTAGGAAATCTATATATTTTGAGGATGTATAAGGTGGATTTGTTATTGAATGAGAATATTAGGCTCGTGGCAAGAACTTGACAGAAATTTATTGAAATTACTGTGGTTGACATTGTAAAGAAATTTGGATTCCTAGTGAGGTCTTTACGGAGCCCAAGTTATATTTTTATCATTGTGTAAATATTAATTTTCTTGAAGGGATGACCAGAAAATAGTGCTTATATCTTATTGAATTCAGAGAAAAGAGAAGAACATTTTGTATTGAACGCCTTCCTCTATCTTCTCAGTACAAATGAACGACTAAATCTGTTATAAGAAAACATCATAGCAGATGGTCTTTTCCATTAATGACTTGTAATGAAATAATAAACATGCTGAAGAGAAAGACATGAGAGACTGCAGATCAGTTGTGCAGTAAGTAATTTATCTCAGGACCCAGAGGTCAACCAATGAGAAAGCTGCCATTAGAGTAAACATTGAATATCCTCTTCTTTCTCTATTTTGCTGGTCACCTATAATGCCTTGAATGATCTATTCAGATTACTGAGTCTTCATTGTGAAGTCTCCCAGAAAAATACTCTATGATTCACACAGATGAATATAAAAAGAGTCATCTCATTTATGACTATATGCAAAAGTTATAAGGTAGCAACAAATAGAATTCAGCAATTTTTTTTACAATAATAATGTGGTGTGACCAAGAAGGGTTTATTCTAGGAATAGAAGAGTATTTTCATGTCAGGAAACCTATCAACATAATTGATTACATCACCAAATTCAATAAGAAAAACAAAACTGTGGCATCAGTACATGTTGAAAAGCCATTTAATACAGTTCAGAAGTCCATCCTAATAAATAATAAGTGGAAGGAATCTACTTAAATAAAATAGAGGTGATTTTCTGGAAACGAATAGAAAATGTCATTCTAAATAACAAAATTCTAAAATCATTTCAATTAAAATAAGGAACTATTTTGGAAGATCCAATGATAGTAATTATTATTTTACCAGTATCTTAGAGATTCCAGGGACTGCAATCAGCCAGGAAAAGTAAATAATACGAATAGGCATTGGAAAAGGCACCTAGACAGGTGTGCTGAATTGTTCAAATGTTAACTAGAGTACAAGGGGAACTGTTTTTTTTTAAAGCCCTTCCCTTCTCTGTGATTTTGTGCAAGTGTTGGTCAAAAGTGAAAGTCACATGAGATCTCTGAAGATCTTCTGAGTCAGAGATGATGAAGGACAGATGCAGCATTGCCTGCTGAATTCGTTTGTCATCATTTTTCCCTACTCCACATCCAATTCTGCTTCCTGCCTGGTAGATCTGCTGGCCAAAAGTAGCCCCAGGCCCTCCACCAGATGTTTAACTAAAGACCTCAGCAGTGGGAGTTGTGTAGAGGTGCCAGCTTTCCAGAAATTTTCCTGCCAATTTCCTTTAATGTTCCCTTTCTTGCACCTGAATGTGTAGCCTTCCAGATTTTCAACAACAGAGTTAAGTAGGTTAGTGACTTTTCTCTAATCTTCCAACTTCCCCTTTTGGGTCTTTACTTCCTAATAGCTCTTTTTTTAAAAAAAATATTTTATTTGTTTATTTGACAGACAGAGATCACAAGTAGACAGAGAGGCAGGCAGAGAGAGAGAGAGAGAGGGAAGCAGGCTTCCTGCTGAGCAGACAGCCTGATGTGGGGTCTGATCCCAGGACCCTGAGATCATGACCTGAGCCGAAGGCAGTAGCTCAACCCCCTGAGCCACACAAGCGCTCCCGCCCCCCTTTTTAAAGGAATTTTATGAGATAAGACTTTTTTTTTTTTAAGATTTTATTTATTTATTTGACAGACATTGGTTACAAGTAGACAGAGAGTTAAGCAGAGAGAGAGGAAAGGAAGCAAGCTCCCTGCTGAGCAGAGAGTCCAATACAGGGCTTGATCCCAGGACTCTGGGATCATGACCTGAGCCAAAGAGGCTATAACCCCCTGAGTCACCCTGAGTGCCCCTACTTTCTAATAGCTCTTACTGTTATGTAAGGCCTTGTTCCTATAATTAAACCTCATTTCATACCAGTTGTTTTGCTTCTCTAAATTCTGACTGATAGAATTAATAATATGTTAAGGGTGTGGATAAAGATAAATGCTGAAAATAAACATATTTTGGCAATATGGACCTAGAAATAAAAATGGAAAAATAGTAGTGTTTTCTCACAGTGGTGACAAAAACTTTAAAGTAAGTAAGAATAAAGTTACAGAGGCAAAGATTATATAAAGACAGTAATAAAATCTTACTGAAGGGCCTGGGACAAAATCTAAACAATTAGGAAGGCCTTTCATGGTTTTGGGTGGAAAACCGAAGATGATAAAATGGTAATTCTCCCAAATTAATCTAAATTAATCTAATTAGAATCTTAACAGAATTTAAGAAAAATAATTTTTATTATTATTTCAAAATTCATAGGTAAGAACAAATATCCTAGAATAATCTAGAAAGGTATGAAAAAGAAGTATATGTGATGAAAGTCTTTTACTATATATAAGAATATATTATACAGCTTTTGTAATGAAATCAATATGGTATCAGCATAAGAACAAATAGGTCAGTTGACAGAATAGAAAATCCAGAAATAGATCATAATCTATATGAGAACTGTTTAACATATGAAAAATGTGTAGCTCAATTTGGTGGGGTAACGTATACTTTACTTAAGCAATAGTGTTTACACTTGTTCATATATTGATCTATGAATAAGAAAAGAGAGTCAGAAGGATACGTAAGCTCATTAATGCACGTTATCTATAGGGTGGCTGTGGAACAAAAGGCAGGGGAGAAGAAAGAGACCAAAAAAAATCACTAAGCAAACTTAGAATGTATGATTTATGCCATGCTTCAATAATTATAATTTAATGCGATTCTGTGCAAATATATGTGTAGAAATGGACAGGAGTGAGAGACAAAGGTACTGACCTGTAAGAATCCGTATGATGTATCAGTGAAGAAGGCAAATTGAAAATTAACATATAGAATTTGATTGTTTACATGAAAACAGACACACTGTATTAATCAGGATTTAATCAGAGAATCAGAACTTCTAGGAGACCTATAGAAGGAATTGATTATAGGTATTTGAGGATAATTTGCTATAGGGTCAAGACGAGAGCTGGTTAAACACTTTATATACAGCTGTTGCTTCTGTGTCCAATGTTGGCCCTGAAGTCTTCAGGGCAGGCAGCTAGATAGGAAAGAACAATAAAGTGGCATGCAATTGCAAGGGTAAATTGGAGCCTAGGAGGACAAGTTGAATCCAAGCAGCTCTTTTATTTCTTCCAAACCTCCAACTTTGATGATGTGGGTGACTTGCAGAAGCTGATGCCCTTGGCCATGGAGTGGAAAATGCTTCTGACCCAGGAGGAGAAGAACATGAAGGAGGAGAGCCTGTGGGAGCTGGAGAGTCCGTGGCACAGCTACCACCTGATGACAACAAGGTGACCCGGCAGACCCATACAAGTGTGTATTAGCTGCCATAACACTTGATCCTATACTAATCTCCTCAATTTAATTATTCCAGCTGCTTCATTCTTGCCTTACAATTATGCACATTTCTCTCTGGCCACTCTTAGCTTACAACCACATAAGGAAAGGAATTCTGGTAAATGTAGCCACTACAAACACACACACACACACACACACACACACACACACACACACACACCCTATTTAAGTGTATACCGTTATGTTGGTATGAATAAGGAGAAGGCGTGGGAAGATACACCACAGGCTTCTTAAGTCTAGTTCAATGGGGAAGTTCATAGGAGAGGGATGTGACCAGAGGTTAAATAAAACATGATATACTTATGCAACACAATGCCATGCAGCTGCTGTAAAGAACAAGACAGGTCTGTATGCAGCCTTAGGGAAAGATGCTCCAGTGTTAATGATGTTAAGTGGAAAAAAGCAAGACACCAAAAAAATATCTACAATATAATCTTATTTATGGTAAAATAGCCTAGCATGTTTGGAGATAAAGATATAGATCCGTTTACTGGCTGTGGGACCTGGAGCAAGCTATTTAATATCTGTATACCTTATTTTCCTCATTTGTAAAAAAAAAAAAAAAAAAAAAAGGACATAGTAATAGTAATGATACTATCTGGATCATAGAGTTGTCATGAACATTAAATGACAGCCATAAAGAGCCTAAAATAGTGCTTAGCAAATAGCAAGTGCTCAATAATATTAGTCACCATTATTATTTTGTTGTTATTTCTATCATTATTAATATATATGAAAGGAAATCACTTTCCTCCTTCTCCTATCAACTCCATTCTATACTGTCAAATCAAGGAGAAAAGAAAGAAAAGAAAAAGATCTGACTTAAACAGAGCTGCCCCAGAAGGTTGTCACTGGCCTATGGGTCAGTGAGTTGTAACCCTGGGTAGTCATTAAAAGGATGTCGATGGTGAAAAGACACAAGGTCAAGCAATCCTTATCCAGAAAAAAGCCTAGGACTGAGACAGGCAGTTCTGGCTGCTTCGGAGAGTATGTATGTGCACATGTGTGTGTTTGTATTCTCACGTTAGCATAAATGTGCTTGTGTATACGTTGTAAAGATCCAATACAACAACTGAGGTTGAATGCACATAAGGAAAAATTTTAAATACTGCAAAGGTGAGGTCAGAATGTTATATAACCTTGTTTTCTCATCCACACATGAGAGTTAAGAGAAGGGAACTGCCAGTATACTCATTTACACACCCTGAGCCCTGCAATTTATTTCACTGTATTTGATGTTAGCAGGGAAGCATTTATTTATTTAAAATTACTCAGAATACAGCACAAAGAGCTATTCTGTAGGTAGAAATGTGTCTAAACTGCAATAAAATCCCCCTCCTGCACTTTTGACACAGTGTGACCACGGTAAAGGCAACATGAGGTTTCTTTTGTTTCTAGATGCTGCTGGAGGAAATATAACAATGGGGCATGAACATGGTTCTCAGCTTTTTTTTTTTTTTTTTTTAAACTGGGGCACACGTGGCTGACTAATGTTCCTCAGCACAATGCTCTTCTAAATGCAATTCCCAGTACACTGGCCATTACTTCATCTCATTCACTGCCACCCAAGAGAGCATTTCAAGATACAAATGAGCGAGACTGACATTGGAAGAGGATAACCTTGAAGACATTCTATTTTTTAATTAAAAATGTAATACATGAATATATTCTTATTGTAAAAGATTTAAATAGTATGGAAATATATAGAATATACTCCTGTATGTGCTCTTACACACCCAAAGTCCTCCTCTCCACAGACAGAAGTTAATAAATTATTAACAATTTGATCTGTATCCTTCCTATATTAAATTTGCATTTGTACACATTTATATGTATGCATGTGTTTATCTATAGTTATATCTCCACATGCAGTGGGTTATTTTTCCATAAATGAGATTATATTTCAGATATCTTTCAGCGATTTGCCTTTTCCTCTTAACATCATATTGTGTTGCATACATACCATATTTTATTTAACCTCTCCCCAATTGGTGGATATTTATGTTGTTTCATTTTTATTATTAAAAACAATGTTGGACTGAGCATACTTGCTCACCCTTGAACATGCCTCTTAATGCACAGATATATTTATTAAGAAAAGATACCCAGAAGTGGAATTGCTGGGTCTGAGAATAACCACATTTTATGTTAGTATTTAATTAAATGCAAAAATGTCCTAAAAATCTACTCATTTACATTTTCTCCAGCGGCACATTTTTTCCTCATTCAAAAAAGACTTGGGACACCTGGGTGGCTCAGTTGGTTAAGCGGCTGCCTTCGGCTCAGGTCATGATCCCGGCATCCTGGGATCGAGTCCCACATCGGGCTCCTTGCTCGGCAGGGAGCCTGCTTCTCCCTCTGTCTCTGCCTGCCACTCTGTCTGCCTGTGCGCTCTCTTTCTCTCTCTGACAAATAAATAAAATCTTAAAAAAAAAAAAAAAAAAGACAACGCAGTGGCTACTTACTTGCCTACCTACCTACATATCTCCCTCCTTCCTTACCATCTATCTAATATGTGGAGGAAAATAAAGCAGATCAAGAGGTAGCAGCATTGATAGGGGTAGTTAAATTAGGCGATACAGGTACCTTGCTAAAAATGTAATCTGTGAGAAAAGCCTGAAGGAAGACCTGGAGCGAGCCACCCAGAGGTTATTTGAGGTAGAAAAAGATTTGAGGTAGAAGAAAGTGAAAGTATCTGAGACAGACAGTGTGTATTAGGATAAAGAGGATAAAGACTGAAGTGGGCAAGGGGAAAGTAGGAGAGAGATAATGGGTGTATGAGAGTGTACATCTCCTCAGATTATTACCAAGAATTATTAATCTTTGAAGTGTGCCAGGTCTGCTCACAAATTCACTCCCTTTTTTCAAATTTTATTCTGAGTGATTACTAATGAGATGAACATTTTCACACGAACATTGGCCATTTTAGTGATTATTCTGCATTTATATTTTCATATCTTTTTCTCATTTTTGATTGAATTTTTCTTACTGATTTTGATTCTTTTTATATATTCTGATTATTAATCCTTTTTCAATTATATGTGTTATAAATGCTTTCTCCAGGTTTGTCTCAATTTTTATGAAATCCAACCTGTACATTTTACTTATGACTTCTGGGTATTATTTTTAGCTTAAAAATAGAGAAGTATTTTCTTATATTCTCTTCTGATAGTTTAATACATTTGTTGTTTATTATGTTTCATTATTTAATCCATTTGAGATTTATATTTGTGAATGTCATAGTTAAGGTATAGTCATATTATGTAATATATGCATATATGTTATTTTTACCATATTTATAGCATTAATATGTTAGAATTTCATATATGCCAATGTTTCTGTACCCTCTATTACATTCTATATTTTCCTGTCAATACCACAGTTTCAATTATTTAAGCTTCATAATGTATATGGCTACCTGATATGGATCACTTTTCTTCACTGTCTTTTTAAAATATTCCTTGAGGGGCGCCTGGGTGGCTCAGTGGGTTAATCCTCTGCCTTCAGCTCAGGTCATGATCTCAGGGTTCTGAGATGGAGCCCCGCATTGGGCTCTCTGCTCAGCGGGGAGCCTGCTTCCCCCTCTCTCTCTGCCTGTTGCTCTGCCTACTTGTGATCTCTCTCTGTCAAATAAATAAATAAAATATTCAAAGAAAAATATTCCTGGAGATTCCATTACAGATGAATCAGAGAATCAGCTTATCTATGTGCATTTTATTGAGCTATTATTTTATAGATTAATTCAGAGAGAATATCTGTAAAATACTAAGTATTTTCATTTAGAAAATAAAATCTTTCCATTTACTTAGATTTCCTTTCTAATTTTCAGTAAATTTTTACAGTTTTAGTCCATGTAGATCTTGCATATTTTTGTTAGGTTTGGTCCTCAGCATTTTTCTCTTGCTATTTATAAATAGGGTGTATTAAATGTTATTCTTTACTATCTTGATTGAACTTCATTGGATAAATTCTGAGGGGAAACCCCACAAAACCCTGTAGTAAATAAAGATACAAGGGTAGTTTTACTCTGATTGCAGTCATTTAATAATCTGTTGCTAGGAATAGAGCATCTGAAGTGATTTCCCTCATCAGAAAAATCTCTGGGATATGACAAATCAAAGAGATTACCTTTAGCCTTTGCTTTGGGACATTTATTTACTCAGGGAGGAGGCAATTAGGCCAACCCCTAAGGCTCAAATATGTTCAATCATCCTGGTATCTGAGAACAAAGCAATGTGGCTGGGATTTCTCTTCCCTTTTTATACATTCGCCCCTGCTGTGAATTTTGACTTCCTTTTGTTTCAAGTTTTTATTTTATACAACTAAAATTTTTTAAATTATGCAATATTTCATGCACATGGGAGAGTATATAAATTAACATGACCTTAATTTAATAGATGGGTCATTTAATATAACCCAGGTTTAGTAGCTGTTAGCTGTTTACTATATTTGATTCAGAACTATTTTCCTTTTTAAAAAATTAGTTAAAAAAAATAAACTATTATAAATACAGCTGAAAACAGCATCCCCTCCCTTCCCATTCACACTGATATTTTGGGTCTTACTCTTATGCACATTTTAAATATTGTTCTGTTCTTTTCTGTGCACTTCTAAGTTGTATTCATTATGTGTGTTCTTAGCATTTACATAGTTGATATAACATGTGTAGCCTTTTGTAACTTGACATTATGTGCTTTTGAAATTCATCCTTGTTGACAAGGACAGTTCTCTGAAGTTGCTCACGATACTTCTGTTTATAGCCTATTAGTCAGATTTAGCCAATCTCAACCACCCCTCATGGCCAGAGAAAAAGGGAAATGCAGTTTTTATTCCAGGCAACCATGAACCTGGGTAAAAATCAAGATATATATTACTTAGGGAAAAGAGGGGAACTGGTAGTAGGGTACAGCTAGCCATCTCTGACAAATCTTTTAATTATAATATTTATTGTAGACTTCTGATGTATACTTTTACTAGATTAAGGTATTTTTTTTTCTTTTTTGCGGTTTATGAAAGGATATTTTGACATTGCTGTTAACTAGAAATAAATGTTAAAAGTTCCTTTGGCATCTTTTGGGATGATTTTATGGGTTTTCTACTTTAATCTGATAATAAATTTTGATAGGTTTTCTAATGTTAAACTATCCTTGCATTCTAGAAATTAGTTTATTCAATCAATAACATGAATCTTATATCTGTTAGAAACACATTTTCTTTTAAAACAGTGCAAAGTTTGATTTATTTAGGATTTAAACATATATTTATAGATTAAATTGGCTTATTCTATTGCTAAACTTCTATGATACTTTTCTGTCTCTTATTGAGTCAATTTTTGTGATATATATTTTCTAGAAAAATTAACCTGATAATTCAGATTTCTAAATTTCTTGGCATTAATTCATACTTAGGTTTCTTCCATACTTAAATAAATTTCTGCATCTGTATTTATGTCTCTTCTCTTTTTTCTTGATCAGAATTGTTAGAGATTTCACAATTATGCTGGGCTTTTAAAGAACATTTAATGGGTTTATTAAGTGGTCCTATTAGGCTTTTTGCTTACTTTAGTATTTTCTGTTTTAAATGTTCTCAATACAAATTGGGTTCATTTTTCTTCTAAATTCTTGCATTGCGTTATTATAGTAGACATTGTTTATTGGCTACCCATTCCTATCTTTTTATCCTTTATCCACACCTAACTGTAGAGGTTAAATAGCAAGTACTCAATTTCCCAGATATTCTTGGAACTAGGTATAGCCATGTCTTCCAGATTTAAGAGTTTGAGTTTAAAAGGAAGACTTCTATGGGGGCACAGTGGGATTTTTTTTTTTTTTTTTTTTTTTTTACTGCTCACTGAAGCAAAGGAACACACACTAACTTTCCTTTCCTTCAACTAGCAGAAGGAAAGAGACAGCATGGAGGAGGCACACCTGATTATAAGCACCAGCCTAGATGTGGTATACATCATGCCCTGTCACATACCATTGGAGAAAACTTACTTATTTAGTCAAAACTATTTGTGAGGGAGGCTGGGAAATATGACTACTGTGTTGGTGGCTATATCCCTATTACTGTGGAAGAAAAGAACAGATACAGAAAACAGGTTTTTAGCATATTGGTTGCAACCCTTCCCACTTCCAAAGGTACAGCAGCTAAGAACATAAATTACCCATGGATGCACAAGCTTAGAAGTTGTTATACAGTCCTTATGAGGGCCTATGTGGAAGAAAAATTGAACTTTGAAAATAGTCATCAAAATATTAGGGGATGCTACTAGCATTTTTATCTCACAAAAATACCAAAACTTGAGCTACAAGAATCAGACTCAAGTAAGCAGAGACAGAATGTCTGAGCAGCTAATTTGAAGCAATAATATTTCTTTTTTTTTTTTTTAAGATTTTATTTATTTATTTACAGACAGAGATCATGAGTAGGCAGAGAGGTAGGCGGGGGCAGAGGGGCAGGGAAGCAGGCTCCCCGCTGAGCAGAGACCCTGATATGGGGCTCGATCCCAGGGCCCTGAGATCATGGCCTGACCTGAAGGCAGAGGCTTTAACCCACTGAGCCACCTAGGCACCCTGAAACAATAATATTTCTGTAAGGGAGGATAATCTATCTATAATTCTGTAAAGGGGGATAATCACACATACACACTGCCATACAATTGAGCGGCTTCTCAATTCACTATGAAATCATATTTAATTCAAACCAAATTAATAGTCACAGGTGGTTTTAACTAGCAGTGTCATAAAAGCAATTAACATTGGTTTGTACCAACTCCAACTAGAGTTTGGAGTTGTTTCCTACTAGAACTAGTGGAGCCAATGACAATTGTATGCACAAGTAGCAGTATTCTGTTGTGCATTCAGAAATATTAAAAGAATAGAAAAAAAGATATTACTTTCTTTCTGAGTCAATTAGTTTAATTTTTAAAATATTATCTCTTATATTTTCTAGCAGTTTGCTCTTTTACGTTTAAAATAATTGAATGAAAAAGTCTACAAACCACTTATCTTTTTCTAGCATAGATTTAAATATCTTTTATAATTTTTTAATTTGAAGTTAGGTTTTAAAAAGCACAACTTACATTTAGTAAGATTCACTCTTTTTCAGGTGTACAGTTCTTTGAATTTTACTAAATAAATACAGTTGTATGACTGCCACCAGAATCAAAGTATCAAATATTTCCACAACTTCATCCCCTTAAGAGTTTCCTCAGGTCCCTGTGTAATCTGCAAGTAAAACATTTTGGGGTGAATCAAAATTGTAGTTGAGGTGTCCCAGTTGGTAAGGCAGGTTTTTCATCTGGGAGAATGCCACAAAGAATTCAAATATGACTAAACCAAGGAGCTTATTTTTGTTTTTCTTCCCAGCCCCTATGCTGAAATCCTAGCTGTGCCTCATTGGTCTAAATGATTTTAGCAGTGCATCATTCCTTTTGCTTTGCAAATATACTTTAAGAAAAATTGTGGAGGTGTACTACTTTTAATTCAACATGTTGACGTAAATATCTTCCTTCAAGTATTTTCCAAATCCATCAGATGTTTAAAGTATATTACAGAAATAAACAAAAGAAGGCATAATCTTTATTCTCAGGGGCTTTCAGATTAAGACAGAGAATAAATATGGATATATTTACAGTAAACAGAATATGGTCTATGGTAACCAGTAAGTGTTTAAGCATTTTTTTCTCCTTTGTTTATTATTGTTAGCCTGTGGAGAAGGGAATGTAGGAGGAAGTTGATGGAGTGGAAGGAGTGACTGTATTCAGCAGAAAGGAATAAATGTAAGAAGCTACAGAGTACCATGAAGAGAACAGATCAGAGATTTGGGTAGAGATGACCTTATTAAAAGATGATTATCATGGTTTTCTTTAGATAAAAGAAGCATTGTATAGTGAAGCCCTTCATTCATAGATGAGAAAATAGGCCCAAAGAGGTGCAGTGACATGGTCAAGGTCAACCAGAGAGTTTGCAGCAGATCCAGGACTAAAACTCTCTGTCCTAATTCTTCTGATATTCATTTTACTAGTCTATGTGCCTAACCTACTTGTTTTAGGAGGCAACTGGCAATTCTTCTCTTATTTACACTTGCTTTACAAGACTCCTTACACCCGACTCTAGCTTTACCAAAAAAGCAAAAAACAAAACACAAAAACGAAAAAACCCCAAACCAAACCAAAACAAAAAAACCATTAGCCATCACTTGGGGATGACACTCACTGCCTGGTAGGTGCCGCTCTCAGTTTTTCTTAAGAGAATTCACCTCTACCTTTCTTTTCTCTTGGCAGAGTGCAGGCTTCTTCCTTTTTTTTTTTTTTTTTTTTTTTTTTTTTGCCGTAAGGCTAGCTAGAAACCTTGACTCCCTTGATATCATTTCTGCAGGGGGAAAATATTTTCCCAGTTCCAAATAAACTAAACTTTCAACAAAAAGGCAAATACATGGGTCCTTTCTATAAATTTATCTGTATATGTTGGCTTTTCTATTCTGAAGAGAAATTATATTTGCTGCTCAAATCTAAAACTATGACCTTGTATATATAGGATCAACTATATCATACACAACTCTCCACAGGTTCTGGGAAACCTGAGCTTTTTCCTTGCTAAAGCAGATCACAATTCTACTCCAAATTATAGAGAATGGTACAAAGTGTCTCACTATCTGGAAAACAGGTAGAGTATACGAGAAAAGAAAATTTACAGTGGAAAAGGCACTGGTGACAGTGTCTTGATGCCATAGTTCTTTGCTGAAATGCAGTTTTTTTCAGGTGGCTTCTCTAAAAGAAAAAGGGCTACTTGGATACCAAGCTCAAGTCCACAAAGGAAATTCAAATTAGCATTACACCAAAGGTAGCACTTTCAACATCATCTGTGGGTATTTTCACCATAATGTTCCATGTTCAAAAATATTTTTGAAATGTCAATATGCACACAACACTGTGCTATGGGGAATATTTAAAAAGTAGAATAAGAAGAGAAAATAGTGCATGATATAGGGACAGTTTGGAAACATCAGCTGTAAGTATTGTGGGGATTTGGAATCAAGAAACAAAATTGTATAGAACAAGGAGGTTTAGTGAAAGAAAGCCTTGAAGGACAGAATTTGTACATATGGAGAAGAATAAAGAGCAGAGCAAAGGTTCGGTTGGATGTTCCACTACAGTGGCATTGGCGTCTATTTTGTGTGACTGGTGAATTCATTCTGAATGGTCGTTGTACCTGCCAAATGGGTTGTTAGATATTCTGAAGCTCATCCCAGCAGGCATTTCACGACACAGATGTGGAAGGGGCTATGAGGTCAGAGAGTGGTTCAGCTCGCATGGGCCATCAATCAAATGTAACAATTAAAGTGATCAAAAATAGAGATTAGTCTTTAATTGTTGCTGTGTTTTAGTTAAGTCTTACATATTGTGTGCACTCACTTCTTCTAAGGTTATACAACTAATCTCTCAGTCATGTTGCCATCAGTCTTAAACTTCATTATCATATAGCCTTATGTATCAAGCTGACAAACACACTCAATGGATATAGATGATGCTTATTATTCTTTACCAGAATAACAACGGTACTGTCACTTAACATTCAGATCCAATTTCAATCCCTTTGCAATACAAAGTTTAAAGCAATCTCATCAAGAAGTAGCAGAGCTGGCCAGTCTTCTCTAGCAGGTGCTTCTGCTGTTTCACCTTTTGAGGTAAGTAGCCTCAGGCCATGGAACCAATTTTCAGCAGTGATTTGCTATGATATTGAATACACATCTCAATACCCTATAGATAGAAAAGGAGGATCTGATTCATCAACACTTTTCTTTAGGTCAGCAAACACTCAGGGAACAATTAGACTGTTTATAAAGCCTTGGTACCTAGAATACGGCAAAGTCAATTTAAAAAATATATTGAATATGTGAGCTTTTCCAAATTGTCATCAGCTGTGATGACAAGCTATTAAAGAAGCTATTGTAGAGGACTGAAGGAGCAGCTGATTTCAAAATAGTAAATCAAGTCTTGGTCAAGAGCAGTGATGAAAAGAGAACAGGATTCTTGCTGTGTTTATGAGTAGCTCAAGACAGCTTTAATACACATCAATCACAGGTAGGCATCCTGCTCTGGTCCATGCCCCTGACTCTCAGTGTGACCTTTTGTGAGTCACCAGACGGCTTTCAGGCTCGGTTACTCAGCCGAAAACAAAGCCGAGGAGCAGAAACCTCAATGAAAAACAGGCGCTGCATCACTAATGAGATTTCCTGGGGAAATAAATTCCTCACCTCTGTAACCCTCTCTCCGTGACACTCCCCACTCTAGATTGCCACATCCCACACATTCAAGAGAAGGTGGACAAAGCAAAGTGCTTGAGGCTTGTGACTATGTCACACTCCCAGCTTCAGATGCGTTTATCAGGAAGATTTCACTGTGCTTACTTAAAATAGGGAAGCCACAAAGAAAAAGGGTCACACTATCTTGCTTTAGAAATTGGAGTGCTAGCTTTGGATTCAAAAATTTCTCAATCAGTTATGGTTTACTTAGACTTGGAAGGACTGGCCAAGGAATCTCTTTTTTCAGTTGGTCCTAAAGAGTTATGGCTATACAACCGGTACTTTGAAATATTTCCAATTCCCTCTAGGCAAAAGCATTCATTGCTGTGAAACTTGCTGCTAAAAGCCCAAGATTAGAGTTAACATGAACATGTGACAGTGTCATCATGGATGAAACAAAGTTTAGAACAGAAGAGCCAGAAGAGCAGCTTTTTAGGAGGGTAGTAATATGGGTGGAAAGTAGGCCTGGGGTTTGGAAATGCCACCAATACTGTCAACTACCACAGCTTCTGGGTACAACAGGCCACCTGCAGAAGAAGAAAGCACATAAGGAAGATGTGGCCGACACAACTTACGGCCCTTGAGAATTAGGCTGCACTTTTGCTTTTAAGATTGTTCGTCCCTTATGGGCTTCAGACACACACACACACACACACACACACACACACACACGAGGGTCTCCTTTCTGTGGCTAGCCCCTTTGGAAAGGTTCCACATGAGTGAACACTACTGAATCAGTCAGTCTATTTAGTGACTTGTAAGAAAAGCTGACGATATCACTGCTCCAAGGCAGGCTGCCACCCCAGAGCCTCAATCGTAACTAATGGGGGTTTAAAAGGGAGATCAGAAAATATCATGCAGATAAAATACTGAGATAGGAGAAAAGACCATAACCTCAATCTGCAAAATGTAATAGCTTTGTCAAAATAAAAGCCAAAGCTAAACTCTCCCGCTGCTGCACACCTCCCAGCTCAAGGGAACTGTTCAAGCAGAGAGGCATTTTCTATTAGCACAAACTCTGAATGCAGCAGGGAGAAACTCAGCCATAATATCTGCACAACGGCCCCTCCATGCAAACACCATTCCAGTAATGGGAAATTTTAATGATGTAAAGCAGCAAGGTCACACGATATGTCCAGGCAGCCCTTGGAAAGACACTACCTCGGCAGATATTACAGAGGAGAGCTCAGAATTGCTCTTGGTTCATTAGGCTTTGCCTGAGGGTTTTTTTCTTCCACTATTAACTACAAACAAGGTTGAGGTTCCTGTTACTCAGTTCCTTGTATGCAATGCAAAGAGGTGAAGGGCAGGGTTTGTAAATACGGAAAGGCAGACAGCTTAGACATGTTTTTACAATACCTGAAATATTCTCTCTGAGACACCTTAAATATGAAAATTGCAAAAACCTTATCAATGTTGCAGTAGTTTCTTCCTAGCAGAAGAACTTTTTATCTACTCGCGTGTAGATAAAGGTACTATATGCACATAAATATACACACATGGGGTGGATTGATTCCCTCCCCTACATACAGCACCACCACATCTTCTTAAAGTTTGCTTCCTTCTCCCAGCTTTATGACCCCATTGAGATCACTCTTACTGTTTTCTTCCTCGTTACATTTTGATATTTCAAAGCATGGCCTGGATCTCACTCCCATCTCCCCACTCCACATTATTAATGAATTGGAAAGCAGACATCATTAGTTTTCGGAGACCATTTCTTTTAAAATTTACAGGCCCCTTCATCTGAATCCCCAGAGACAGTCTGCTGTTCTCATCTTAGAATCTTATTAGCATCATATCTTCTGTATCCTGCCATGCAAACTGCATGGCTATGCACTTTCTAGCACTTGACCCTTTTGCGGACGGAATTAATTTACTCTTTGAAGATGCAGCAGCATGCTGTTGTGCTTGTTAAAGAAAGAAAAGCCAAGCAAGGAGATGGTAAAGCAAGCAAAGAAAATTCCTGGTTTAAAAGCAAGCTCTTGTAAGGCAAGTTACGTAGAGACTGGGCAGGAGAAACTAATAGCCAGTAACTATTGATAGAAACAGGCAAATTAACTGATGAGCAGAGATCACTGAGAATATCTGCATCTAACTACTAATAAGCACCCTCGTATAGAAAAGATTACATATTACAGATTACAATTATTGTGTACTACAACCTTTCATTCTTAGAAGACTCTTTGGTTCAATGCAGGTTAGCATTAGAAGACAACCCAAGCAACTAATTTTGATTTGGTCAGACACATGACTTGTCTCTTGAAACCTTTCAGACTCATTTACTCTGTACTCACTGTTCGACAGGTATTGTTCTAGATGCTGGAGATATAACATTGGGTAGGACATGATCCCCTTCATTTGCAGAACTTACTTTCTAGTGAAGGAGTGAAGAAAAAAAAAACCTAAGCAGACAATTAAAAATATAACTGTAGGTAGCTATAAGCACTATGAAAGAAAATGAAGCCATGCATAGGAATAGAGTGTTAAGGAGAATTATTTGAAACAAGGTAATCCATTACTTAGAAACTGACTTTCAACTGGACATTAATGATGTAAAAGAGCAAGCCCTATGAAGATCTCAGGGACCAGTATTCCAAAAAGCACACAAAAGCCTTGAGACTAGAACAAGCTTGGCATCTCTAAATTTAAATATAACCAATGCAGTTGGAGTGGGATAGTGGGGGAGTAAGTGGTGGGATAAATTGGCAGTAATTAGAAGTAAACACTTAAAGACCATAACAAGGAATCTGAATTTTATCTTACCATGATGAAAGCAATCAAAGAGTACAGATTTATGCTTTGAGGTCACTCCTACTGTTTTGAAAAGAACAGAATCAAGGGTGGGAATAAGAGAGCAGAATAAAAGCAAGGAAACTAGATAGGAGGTTATCCCAGAAATCTACACAAGAAATGATTATGGCATCTTGGACTTAGGGTGGTAGCAGTGGTGGTGGAGAGAGGTGGAGCAATTCAAGATATATTTTGAAGAGAGAATTATAGGACTTGTTAAGGAAATGGATGAGTGAGTGAATGGTGACAGATTTAACAGTACCAGAAGACTGAAGGGGGAAAAGATTCAAGATAGAAATAAAAAGCTTCATTTTGGCCAGGTTAAATTTGGGGTGACCACTAGTTTTAAAAGAGTAGATAGGGTAGAGCTCATAGGAGGGATCTGGGATTAAGACAGATATATATTTATAATTGCAAACTTCCTGAATTGTTTCAGGATGGATGAGATCATCATAGAGTGAGTTTAGATGGAAAAAAAGGCACCATGGATGGCTTTGGGGCATTCCAAAATGCAAAGGTCAGGAAGAAAAAAAGCAGCATCAAAGGAGCCTGAAAGGAATAACCAGGGTTACACAAGAATAACCAGAAAACACTACCACCACCAAGAAAAAGGACATTTGAAAAAAGAGGGAGTAATCAACTGTATAAAATGTCACTAAGAATTTAGGTAAAACAAGACTGAGAGTTGGCTATTTGATGGCAAGACGAAGTCATTTGTCACCTTGACTGAAGAGTTCTGAAGAGTGATAGGAGTGTTAATGAGAGAAACTTGATTGAAGTGAATTACAGACAAAATGGAGTATGATGGTGAAAAAAAATTAAAACAAAACAAAGAACGAGGTAGTGAGAGTAGACTCTACTAATCAGTCTTCTCAGAAAGGAGAGCAGGGAAACAAAGTGATATTTAGAGTGTTATGTTGGGATGAAGGAAGGTTTTAAGTTGGGAGCAACCACAGCATACTTGTGTTGGTTCGGCAGCTCCGGGAATGCAGGAGGAACAACAGAAATGACTGCTGGGCCGCCATCTTCCAGTATCTGCCTTCCTTAACCCTTGACTCTCCCACCAAAAGGATATATGCCCAGGTCACATCTCCATAGGTAACCTGGTACCTATGCAGGAAACAAGAATATCAGGACCCCTTCCCCATATCCTCCGATCACCAAATACCTTGCCATGTATGAATGTGAACCCATGCCCTGCCTTGGCCAGATAAAAGACCCCGCCGACTCCATCCCAGTGCGACTTCCCCTACTCCCCTCTCCAGAGTTGTAGAACCTCGCCTGAGAGTGCCAACCTTCTCCCGGTGTGAGTTTCCTAGCTCCCCTTCTCCTGAGCCCTGAAACTTCAATGGAGAGTGTCTTTAATGAATCTTGCCTTGCACCTACCTTGCCTGGTCTTGCGTTTACCTCGTCTGCAAAACTTTACAACTTGTACACCATCAAGAATGATCCTAACAGAAAAGAAAAAGAATGATGTGTAAGAAAGAGTGTATAATTGCAGGAAATATAGCTTTGACTAAAGAAGGGAAGAGAGCCAATTCCCAAGTCATGGCATTGGCTTTAGACCAGAGCATGGACATGTCATTAATGGTAATATGAGGGGAAATAGAGTTTATAGGTGTTAGATTTGGTTGTGAGAGAAACCAGTTCTCTTTTGTTAGTTTCTAATTTCCCATTTCTCAATGAAGTAAGACAAAATTATCAACTGATAATGAGTAATACAAAGGATGGTTTGAGATTTCTAGTAAAAAAAATTGTAAATGAGGCTAGTCAGTATGATTGTATGTTTTTCCCCCAACCACACTTGGCTGTTCAGATAAGGGTGAGAATAGGTGGTATGTTAGATTTACCAACACTGGGTTTACTAGCAAGTATAAAAAGGGAAAAAGGAGTAAGAAAGTAAGCAGAATGATAACAATAATGGACCAGGAATACAATATTGGTGATGTGAGGACTAATGGCATGAAGAAGGTGAATATGAATTAGCTGATGTGTAAGTACAATGGGTTGAAGAAGTATTGTTATATAGATACTGAAGTCTGAGTGAACTATAAACATATTCTAAAATGGAATTCTTACGTCTAGATTTTGGAAATGGTGTAGTGGGTTCTTGGAAAGGGATAGAAGAAAGGACTAGTAAAAATGAGGAAATCAGGGGCACCTGGGTGGCTCAGTAGTTAAGCCTCTGCCTTCAGCTCAGGTCATAATCCCAGTGTCCTGGGATTGAGCCCGACATCGGGCTTCCTGCCCTGTGGGAAGCCTGCTTCTCCCTCTCTCACTCTCCCTGCTTATGCTCCCATTTTTCTTGCTGTATCTCTCTCTGTCAAATAAATAAAATAAATAAAATAAATTGTCAAATATAAGCTTTCAAAAAATGTGGAAATCAAGGAATGATGTGGTTGCTGAAATCACCAAAAATATTGCAAGGTGTGATGGTGCAGAGGAATATAGTGAACAAGCTGCTGACTACAAAAATTACTCAGTCAGGAAATTAAGCAAATGACCACAAAAAGGATAGATAGCAAGGACTATAATCTACTGGTATTTGATTCAAAAGAGTGGGTTTTATAGAGGAGGAAGTAGAAGGACCTGAATGGACCTTTCAGGAGAAAGGAGAACATCAATCTCACCTAAGGCCCTGAGGATATGTGAAAAAAAAGCAGCCAACACTTGACAGAGTGAGAGGGAAAACAATGCCCTAAGGGATAACCTGGTTTTAGTTAGACTGAGAAGTTGGAACATTTTTGGTATGAGGTTAATAACACATGGGATTTTTTTTTCTGATGATAAAGCATGAGTTCCAGAAAGGGTGGTGGAAATAGCAATAGGAAATTGGATCAGGCTTGGGGATGTACAGAGCCACATAGAGATGAGCATACAAGTCATGATGATGACCTTTGAGCTGTACTGTTCAATGCAGTAACCTCTAGCCAAATGTGCCTATTGAGGACTTCAAATGTGCTTGGTCAGAATTAAGATATGCTGTAGGGATAAAACACATGCTGGATTTTGAAGATTTAGGACTTAAAATATCTCATATTTCATACTGATTAAAAACTAAAATAATCTTTTGAAATATCAGGTTAAATGTTATTAAAATTAGTTTCACTTCTTATTTTAGTCTATCTTATTGTAGAGAGAGAGAGTGAGAATGCCAGGAGTGGTGGTGAGGGGTGCAGACAGAGACAGAGGGAGGGAATCTTAGGAAGGATCCATGCTGGGCTGGGTGTGGAGCCCAACTGGAGGTTTGATCCCACAATCCTCAGATCATGACCCGAGCCTAAATCAAGAGCTGGACACTTAACTGAGCCACACAGGTGCCCCTAATTTCACTATTTAAAAGTTTAAATTTGGTTACTAAAAAATCTAAAATTACATATATAACTCAGATTATATTCCTGTTGGGTGGTGCAATTTTAGAAGCTTTCATTTCTGGTGATGACCTGAATGTGGATGTTAGACATGCTGGAATTAGGTCTGATTAGCTTAAGGGAAGGTAGGCTAACAGTTCCAGTTATGGCTATCCCTTTGGAGTGGTCTTTTTAATTTTTGCTCCAGTGTGGCCCTTGGACCAGAAACACTGTACCTGGGAGTTGCTTAGAAATCCAAAATCTCAGGTTCTGTCCCATAACTACTGATTCAGAATCTGCAATTTAACAGTATCCCCAGGTGAGTCTTATATGTATAATGAAGTTTGAGATGCAGTGCTTGGGGTAGTATCTAGTGGTGAAGTGGATAAAGTTGAGGCTAGGGAAGGAGTGTACTGGGAATACCTTGTTGGGTGAGAAATGGTTTTACCAGTGGATAATTTCTGGGCTGGAAGAGAAGCAGTTAGATCTCAGATAACTATGAGTCTCTACACATGTCTTGTCTAATATAGTAGCTGATGGCCACACTTGAAATGTGGCTGTTCCAAAATGAGACATTCTATAAGCCAAAGATACACCAGGTTTTGAAGACTTAGTATGAAAAAAAAAAAGAGAGTGAAATATCTTATTAATAAATTTCAAATGATGAAGTGTTAAAATGACAAAATTCTGGATGTATTGGGTTAAATTAAACATTGCTAAAATTAATTTCATCTGCTTATTTGTTTTAACTCTAGCTATTAGAAAATTAAGCATTTATATGTGACTCATATTACATTCCTATTAGAGAGCACTGCTCTAGACTATAAGAGAAAACTCTCCAGGATGTTCCCATACAGACAGACTCTGTAGAGCAGGGGTTGGCAAACTATGATCCACAAGCCAAGTGTGGACCACTACCTGTTTTTGTACATGAAAGTTTACTGGAATTCAGCCATGTTCATTCTTTTAAATTATCCATGGTCACTTTCATGCTACAATGACAGGACCGAGTATTTGAGACAGAGACTTAGAGATCATAAATATCTATGGAAAAAGTTTGCTATAGAGTAAAAATGGAAAGGCCTCACTGCTTCCAATTTCAGGACAGTCCAGGATTCATATTCATATATGGAAAGTTGGATCATATCTAGAAAAACATTTTCATGATAGTAGTTAAAAATCAGGATTACCTTTTATAATTTTATATTTAATTGTACTTTTCTTTTGAGTTACTGAAACCATAATGCTGTTGCTATTTAAAATTTATTTTAAAGGGAACAGTCTTTAGGATTTACGAGACTTCATTTATGAGCTTGGATTCTAATGGTAGCCAGATGCTACCAAATTTTCAATAATTTAAATTGGTTTATTTTCTTCTTATTCTCCTTTTACACATTGAGTAACCACTTACTAATACAGTATCAAATGCTGGAAGTACACAGTGACTTTGAAGATAATGAAATGATGTAGATTTGAATTAATCGTTTGACAGGTAATGATGTGCCCCTTTATAGTATGGAAAAAACAAACTTGTTAAGATTATTAGTGCCAGGGGAGGAGTCAAGATGATGGAGAAGTAGCAGGCTGAGACGACATCAGGAAGCAGGAGATCAGCTAGAAAGCTTATCTAACCATTGCGAACTCCTACAAATCCAATGGGAAATTGAAGAGAAGAAGAGCAACAATTCTAGAAACAGAAAATTGATCACTTTCTGAAAGGTAGGACCTGTGAAGAACTGAATCCAAAGTGACTGGAAGATAGGGGGGAGGGGACGGCTCCAGGCAAGCAGCGGAGCAACAGAGCACAAAATCAGGACTTTTAAAAGTCTGCTCCATGGAGGGACATCGGTCCAGAGGCTAAATCAGGGGGAAGCCCATGCGGGGTCAGCATAATCTCACGTCCCATGGGGTCACAGAAGGACCAGGGGTGTCTGAGTGTCGCAGAGTTTGCAGGTATTAGAGCAGGGAAGCCGGCTACAGCGACAGAGCCAAGGAGTGAGCTCTCAGCTCGGGGTTACCTTGAATGGGTAGCAGGCTGGGTGAGCTCGGAGCGCGGCCGGAGGCCACAGAGACGGAAGTGACCGGGTGCTTTTCTCCAAGTGCGACATAATGAGCGCTTTCCTACAAGCGCGACTGGAGGCCAGGGAGACGGCGGCGATTGGGCGGGACCCCGAGCTCTAGGCTCCTCCGGGCCAGAGACTGGGAGGCCGCCATCTTCATTCCCGTCCTCCGGAACTCTACGGAAAGCGTTCAGGGAACAAAATCTCCCGAAAACAAACCCAAGCAGATTACTTAGCCCAGCACCTGGTAAGGGCGGTGCAATTCTGCCTGGGGCAAAGACACTTGAGAATCACTACAACAGACCCCTCCCCCAGAAGATCAACAAGGAACCCAGCTAAGACCAACTTCACTCACCAAGGAGAACAGCGGAATTCCAGAGGAGGAGAAAGCAAATCTTATCTGGACAAAATGACAAGGCAGAAAAACTCACCACAGAAAAAAGAACAAAAGGCAGTACTGAAGGCTGGGGACCTAAACAATACAGACATTGCTAATATGACAGATCTAGAGTTCAGAATGACGATTCTCAAGGTTTTAGCAGGGCTCGAAAAAGGTATAGAAGATATTAGAGAAACCCTCTCTTGGAGAGATAAAAGCCTTTTATGGAGAAATAAAAGAACTAAAATCTAATCAAGTTGAAATAAAAAAAGCTATTAATGAGGTGCAATCAAAAATGGAGGCTCTTACTGCTAGGATAAATGAGGCAGAAGAAAGAATTAGTGACATAGAAGACCAAATGACAGAGAATAAAGAAGCTGAGCAAAAGAGAGATGAACAAATACTGGACCACGAGGAGAGAATTTGAGAGATAAGTGACACACCATAAGACGACACAGCATTAGAATAATTGGGATTCCAGAAGAAGAAGAGAGAGGGGAGCAGAAGGTATATTGGAGAGAATTATTGGAGAGAATTTCCCTAATATGGCAAAGGGAACAAACATCAAAATCCAGGAGATGCTAAGAACGCCCCTCAAAATCAATAAAAATAGATCCACACCTCATTACCTGATAGTAAAATTTACAAGTCTTAGCAACAAAGAGAAAATCCTGAAAGCAGCCCGGGAAAAGAAGTCTGTAACATACAAGGGTAAAAACATTAGATTGGCAGTGGACCTATCCACAGAGACCTGGCAGGCCAGAAAGAACTGGCATGATACATTCAGAGCACTAAACAAGAAAAACATGCAGCCAAGAATACTATATCCAGCTAGGCTATCACTGAAAATAGAAGGAGAGATAAAAAGCTTCCAGGACAAACAAAAACTGGAAGAATTTGCAAACACCGAACCAGCTCTACAGGAAATATTGAAATGGGTCCTCTAAGCAAAGAGAGACCCTAAAAGTAGTAGATCAGAAAGAAACAGAGACAATATACGGTAACAGTCATCTTACAGGCAATACAATGGCACTAAATTCATATCTCTCAATAGTTTCCCTGAATGTTAATGGGCTAAATGCCCCAGTCGAAAGACACAGGGTATCAGAATGGATAAAAAAACAAAACCCATCAATATGCTTCCTACAAGAAACTCATTTTAGACCCAAAGACACCTCTGGATTTAAAGTGAGGGGGTGGAAAACAATGTACCATGCTAATGGACATCAGAAGAAAGCTGGGGTGGCAATCCTTATATCAGATCAATTAGATTTTAAGCCAAAGACTATAATAAGAGATGAGGAAGGACACTATATCATACTCAAAGGGTCTGTCCAACAAGAAGACCTAACAATTTTAAATATATAGGCCCCTAACATGGGAGAAGCCAACTATATAAACCAATTAATAACAAAATCAAAGAAATACATTGACAATAATACAATAATAGTAGGGGACTTTAATACTCCCCTCACTGAAATGGACAGATCATCTAAGCAAAAGATCAACAAGGAAATAAAGGCCTTAAATGACACACTGGACCAGATGGACATCACAGATATATTCAGAACATTCCATCCCAAAGCAACAGAATATACATTCTTCTCTAGTGCACATGGAACATTCTCCAGAATAGATCACATCCTGGGACATAAATCAGGTCTCATTCGGTATCAAAAGATTGGGATCATTCCCTGCATATTTTCAGACCACAATGCTCTGAAGCTAGAACTCAATCACAAGAGGAAATTTGGAAAGAACGCAAATACATGGAGACTAAACAGCATCCTTCTAAAAAATGACTGGGTCAACCAGGAAATTAGAGAAGAATTGAAAAAATTCATGGAAACAAGTGAGAATGAAAACACAATGGTTCAAAATCTGTGGGACACAATAAAGCAGTCCTGAGAGGAAAATATATAGCAGTACAAGCCTTTCTCAAGAAACAAGAAAGGTCTCAAATACACAATCTAACCCTACACTTAAAGGAGCTGGAAAAAGAACAACAAAGAAAGCCTAAACCCAGCAGGAGAAGAGAAATCATAAAGATCAGAGCAGAAATCAATGAAATAGAAACTAAAAAGACAATAGAACAAATCAACAAAACTAGAAGCTGGTTCTTTGAAAGAATTAATAAGATTGACAAATCCCTGGCGAGACTGATCAAAAAAGAAAAGAGAAAGGACCCAAATAAATAAAATCATGAACGAAAGAGGAGAGATCACAACCAACACCAAAGAAATACAAACAATTATAAGAACATACTATGAGCAACTCTACGCCAACAAATTTGACAATCTGAAAGAAATGGATACATTTCTAGAGAAATATAAACTACCACAACTGAACCAGGAAGAAACAGAAAACCTGACCAGACCCATAACCAGTAACAAGATTGAAGCAGTCACAAAAATCTCCAAACAAACAAGAGCCCAGGGCCCCAAACATTTAAATAATTAATTCATATTCTCCTGAAACTGTTCCAAAAAATAGAAATGGAAGGAATACTTCCAAACTCATTTTATGAGGCCAGTATCACCTTGATCTGAAAACCAGACAAGGATCCCATAAAAAAAGAGAATTACAGACCAATATCCTTGATGAACACAGATGCAAAAATTCTCTCCAAAATACTGGCCAATAGGATCCAACAGTACATTAAAAGGATTATTCACCACGACCAAGTGGGATTTATTCCAGGGCTGCAAGGTTGGTTCAACATCTGCAAATCAATCAATGTGATACAATACATTAATAAAAGAAAGAATAAGAACCATATGATACTCTCAATAGATGCTGAAAAAGCATTTGACAAAGTGCAGCATCCCTTCCTGATTAAAACTCTTCAAAGTGTAGGGATAGAGGGCACATACCTCAATATTATCAAAGCCATCTATGAAAAACCCACTGCAAATATCATTCTCAATGGAGAAAAACTGAAAGCTTTTCCGCTAAGGTCAGGAACACGGCAAGGATGTCCATTATCACCACTGCTGTTCAACATAGTACTAGAAGTCCTAGCCTCAGCAATCAGACAACAAAAAGAAATTAAAGGCATCCAAATCGGCAAAGAAAAAGTCAAACTATCACTCTTTGCAGATGACATGATACTATATGTGGAAAACCCAAAAGGCTCCACTCCAAAACTGCTAGAACTTGTACAGGAATTCAGTAAAGTGTCAGGATATAAAGTCAATGCACAGAAATCAGTTGTATTTCTTTAAACTAACAACAAGACAGAAGAAAGAGAAATTAAGGAGTCAGTCCCATTTACAATTGCACCCCAAACCAAAAGATACCTAGGAATAAACCTAACCAAAGAGGCAAAGAATCTACACTCAGAAACTATTATAAAGTACTCATAAAAGAAATTGAGGAAGACACAAAGAAATGGAAAAATGTTCCATGCTCATGGATTGGAAGAACGAATATTGTGAAAATGTTTATTCTACCTAAAGCAGCCTACACATTTAATGCAATCCCTATCAAAATCCCATTCATTTTTTTCAAAGAAATAGAACAAACAATCCTAAAATTTATAAGGAACCAGAAAAGACCTCGAATGGCCAAAGGAATATTGAAAAAGAAAGCCAGAGTTGGTGGCATCACAATTCCAGACTTCAAGCTCTATTACAAAGCTGTCATCATCAAGACAGCATGGTACTGGCACAAAAACAGACACATAGATCAATGGAACAGAGTAGAGAGCCCAGAAATAGACCCTCAACTCTATGGTCAACTAATTTTTGACAAAGCAGAAAGGAATGTCCAATGGAAAAAAGACAGCCTCTTCAACAAATGGTGCTGGGAAAATTGGACAGCCACATGCAGAAAAATGAAATTGCACTATTTCCTTACACCATACACAAAAATAGACTCAAAATGGATGAAGGACCTCAATGTGAGAAAGGAATCCATCAAAATCCTAGAGGAGAATACAGGCAGCAACCTCTTTGACCTCAACCGCAGCAACTTCTTCCTAGGAACATTGCCAAACACAACAGAAGTAAGGGCAAAAATGAACTATTGGGATTTCATCAAGATCAAAAACTTTTGCACAGCAAAGGAAACAGTTAACAAAACCAAAAGACAACTGACAGAATGGGAGAAGATATTTGCAAATGACATATCAGATAAAGAGCTAGTATCCAAAATCTATAATGAGCTTAGCAAACTCAACACCCAAAGAACAAATAATCCAATCAAGAAATGGGCAGAGGACACGAACAGACATTTCTGCAAAGAAGACATCCAGATGGCCAACAGACACATGAAAAATGCTCCACATCACTCGGCATCAGGGAAATACAAATCAAAACCACATTGAGATACCACCTCACACTGGTCAGAATGGCTAAAACTAACAAGTCAAGAAATGACAGATGCTGGCGAGGATGTGGAGAGAGGGGAACCCTCTTACACTTTTGGTGGGAATGCAAGCTCGTGCAACCACTCTGGAAAATCATGTAGAGGTTCCTCAAAAAAATGAAAATAGAGTTACCCTATGACCCAGGAATTGCCTACTAGGTATATATCCTAAAGATACAAACGTGGTACTCCGAAGGGGCACATGCACCCAAATGTTTATAGCAGCAATGTCCACAATAGCCAAACTATGGAAAGAACCTAGATGTCCATCAACAGATGAATGGATAAAGAAGAGGTGGTATATATACACAATGGAATACTATGCAGCCATCAAAAGAAATGAAATCTTGCCATTTGCGACAACGTGGATGGAACTAGAGGGTATTATGCTTAGCGAAATAAGTCAATCAGAGAAAGACAACTATCATATGATCTCCCTGATATGAAGAAGTGGAGATGCAATGTGGGGGGCGGGGTTGGGGGTAGGAAAAGAAAAAATGAAAGAAGGTGGGATTGGGAGGGAGACAAACCATAAAAGAATCTCAAAAAACAGACTGAGGGTTGCTGGGGGTAGGGGGGATGGGAGAGGGTGGTGTGGATATGGACATTGGGGAGGGTATGTGCTATAATGAGTGCTGTGAAATATGTAAACCTGGCGATTCACAGACCTGTACCCCTGGGGATAGAAATATATTATATGTTTATTTAAAAAATGAATAAATTTATTAAAAAATTATTAGTGCCTATCATTATTGTTTTTCCATCTTCATTCTTGCTATACTACCCTGATTTAAGACTTAATAAGTCTTGCATATTATACCAATATCCTTTCCATCTGATTTTCTTTTTCTACAATTCATTTTAAGAATAAATTATTTTATTCCTCTTCAATCCATTTTCCTTGCCCTTCTTAGACTCGTATTTTTAAAACACTACTTTCTAAACCTCTTTGCTCAGAAATCCTTGGGATCTACTAAATATTAAAAATCCTGTTAGGTTTATAAACTGGCTCCTAGACAACCTTGTAATCTTATTTCCCATTATTAATTTCCATTCTAAAGTACTCCCAGATTGCCATATAGACCCTGATGTTTCAGATTAGTTCAATCTTCTACAGTTTTCTATAATATGTTTGGTTCGTGTTATTGTCTTTAGTCCAGATTATAACAATCCCCTACAACAAGTTTCACTGTCTCCATTCACCTCTTTAATCCAAGGTCATACAACTGCTTGAAAATTTTCTAAAATCATAAACTTGTTACGTTTTTCTCCATGGTAACAAGAAAAAAAATAACAGATAAAATAAAACTCATACTAATGTAGACTAGGAAAGAGTGGTGGATGTAAGGTCATCTTGATGAACTCATTTCAAAGGTTAGCAGCAACAACAGCAGAAAAAAAAGTCTATGAAAAGTGGAGAGATTTTGTGGGGTCAAGAGGAAATCAATTAAGCTACGAGCAATAGTGATGGGAGAAGACTAGAGTCTGGAGGAGCCTGATATCCACCACTAGTTTATTTGGCATAATAATTCTTTTTCCACCCCAAATTTTGCTGAGAGAGCAACAATGAAGGCAGGGCTTAAAAGAATAAAGAATTTGATTAATATATTACATTCTTCAGGTACCTGGAATTTAGGACTCTAGTGCAGCTAAATAAAAAGATGAATGGAAATTAGCTGTAACTGCAGGCCAAAACCCTCTAAGCCCAATACTAACAAGATAAAAAGGATTAATTTCTCAATGGAGGCAGCCTGAAAGATAGAGCATTGGGCTAGCCAAGAAGAGATAATCTTTATTAAAACTGTAGCTTCACCACAGATTAACTTGACTTCTAGTAATATTTGTTTAGTAAAGTTGAATTATCACCTTAGATATCAGACAAAGAGTTCAGGCTCTTGCAGCAAAAGACAAATGAGGGGCACCTGGGTGGCTCAGTCATTAAGCGGCTGCCTTCGGTTTAGGTCATGGTCCTGGAATCCTGGGATAGAACCCCGCATTGGGCTCCCTGCTCAGCTGGAAACCTACTTCTCCCTCTCCCACCCCCCCTTCTTCTGTTCCCTCTCTCACTGTGTCTCTCTCTTTCAAAAAAATAAATAAAATATTTAAAAAAAGAAAGAGCCAAATGAAACAAAAAAATTATACTACCATATCTTTCCTTCCATACACAATGTCTGGCATATAAGAAAATATCATGAGACACATAAAGAAAGAAAATATTACACATGATCAAGAGATAAACACAAACACAGGTGCTTCAGATAATGTAATTAGCAGAGCAGACTCTCAAACTAATATAAGTATGTTCAAAAACCTAGAGAACACGATGAGCAGAATCGGTGAACAGAAAGGTAATTTCAACAGAGAAACTGAAAACTTAAAGATCAACTGCATGGGGAATGTTAAGGAAATATGAAAAAAAGAGAAATGACACAAACTGAGGCAAATAGGAAGAGGATTGAAAAAAAAAATTGAACAAATTATCAGTGACTCATACAACAATATCACGCAGTCTAACACATACATAATTGAAGTCCCAGAAGGGAAACAATGATAAGAATTATGGATGACTTCTGAGGGAGGAGTCAAGATGGCGGAGAAGTAGCAGGCTGAGACTGCTTCAGCTAGCCGGAGATCAGCTAGATAGCTTATCTAAAGATTGCAAACACCTGAAAATCCATTGGCAGATCAAAGAGAAGAAGAACAGCAATTCTGGAAACAGAAAAACAACCACTTTCTGAAAGGTAGGACCCGCGGAGAAGTGAATCCAAAGCGACGGGAAGATAGACCCCGGGGGGAGGGGCCGGCTCCCGGCAAGCGGCGGAGCAACGGCGCACAAAATCAGGACTTTTAAAAGTCTGTTCCGCTGAGGGACATCGCTCCAGAGGCTAAACCGGGGCGAAGCCCACGCGGGTTCAGCGTGGCCTCAGGTCCCGCAGGGTCACAGAAGGAGCAGGGGTGTCTGAGTGTCGCAGACCTTGCGGGTATTGGAACGGGAAAGCCGGCTACAGAGACAGAGCCGACAGTAAGCTCACAGCTCGGTGTTACCTTGAACTGGTCGCAGGCTCGGAGAGCTCGGAGCGCGGCCGGAGGTCAGGCAGACGGGAGTAACTGGGCGCTGTTCTCTGAGGGCGCACTGAGGAGTGCGGCCCTGGGCTCTCGGCTCCTCCGGGCCGGAGACCAGGAGGCCGCCATTTGTATTCCCGTCCTCTGGAACTCTACGGAAAGTGCTCAGGGAACAAAAGCTCCTGAAAGCAAACCCGAGCGGATTACTCACCCCGGCCCCGGGTAAGGGCGGTGTAATTCCGCCTGGGGCAAAGACACTTGAGAATCACTACAACAGGCCCCTCCCCCAGAAGATCAACAAGAAATCCAGCCGAGACCAAGTTCACCTACCAAGGAGTGCGGTTTCAATACCAAGGAGAGCAGCAGAATTCCGGAGGAGGAGAAAGCCAAGCACGGAACTCATGGCTTTTTCCCTGTGATTTTTTTTTAGTCTTGCAGTTAATTTAATTTTTTTCTTTTTCATTTTTTGTTTTTTTTTTTCTCGCCTTTGGGTAAAAAATTTTTTTTTTTAACTGTTACCTTTTTCTTTTTTAACGATTTTTTACTAGTTTATCTAATATATACATTTTTTCTTTTTTACATTTTTCTTAGGTGTTTTCCTTTTTTTTTTTTAATTCTTTTCTTTTCTTTTTTCTTTTTTTTTTTCTTTTTTCTTTTTTTCTCTTTCTTCCTTTTTGAACCTCTTTTTATCCCCTTTCTCCCCCGTCACGATTTTGGATCTCTTCTAATTTGGTTAAAGCATTTTTTCCTGGGGTTGTTGCCACCCTTTTAGTATTTTACTTGCCCCTTCATATACTCTTATCTGGACAAAATGACAAGATGGAAAAATTCAACACAAAAAAAAGAACAAGAGGCAGTACCGAAGGCTAGGGACCTAATCAATACAGACATTGGTAATATGTCAGATCTAGAGTTCAGAATGACAATTCTCAAGGTTCTAGCCGGGCTCGAAAAAGGCATGGAAGATATTAGAGAAACCCTCTCGAGAGATATAAAAGCCCTTTCTGGAGAAATAAAAGAACTAAACTCTAACCAAGTTGAAATCAAAAAAGCTATTAATGAGGTGCAATCAAAAATGGAGGCTCTCACTGCTAGGATAAATGAGGCAGAAGAATTAGTGATATAGAAGACCAAATGACAGAGAATAAAGAAGCTGAGCAAAGGAGGGACAAACAGCTACTGGACCACGAGGGGAGAATTCGAGAGATAAGTGACACCATAAGATGAAACAACATTAGAATAATTGGGATTCCAGAAGAAGAAGAAAGAGAGAGGGGAGCAGAAGGTATACTGGAGAGAATTATTGGGGAGAATTTCCCCAATATGGCAAAGGGAACGAGCATCAAAATTCAGGAGGTTCAGAGAACGCCCCTCAAAATCAATAGGAATAGGCCCACACCCCGTCACCTAATAGTAAAATTTACAAGTCTCAGTGACAAAGAGAAAATCCTGAAAGCAGCCCGGGAAAAGTCTGTAACATACAATGGTAAAAATATTAGATTGGCAGCTGACTTATCCACAGAGACCTGGCAGGCCAGAAAGAGCTGGCATGATATTTTCAGAGCACTAAACGAGAAAAACATGCAGCCAAGACTACTATATCCAGCTAGGCTATCATTGAAAATAGAAGGAGAGATTAAAAGCTTCCAGGACAAACAAAAACTGAAAGAATTTGCAAATATCAAACCAGCTCTACAGGAAATATTGAAAGGGGTCCTCTAAGCAAAGAGAGAGCCTACAAGTGGTAGATCAGAAAGGAACAGAGACCATATACAGTAACAGTCAACTTACAGGCAATACAATGGCACTAAATTCATATCTCTCAATAGTTACCCTGAATGTTAATGGGCTAAATGCCCCTGTCAAAAGACACAGGGTATCAGAATGGATAAAAAAACAAAACCCATCTATATGTTGCCTCCAAGAAACTCATTTTAAGCCCGAAGACACCTCCAGATTTAAAGTGAGGGGGTGGAAAAGAATTTACCATGCTAATGGACATCAGAAGAAAGCAGGAGTGGCAATCCTTATATCAGATCAATTAGATTTTAAGCCAAAGACTATAATAAGAGATGAGGAAGGACACTATATCATACTCAAAGGGTCTGTCCAACAAGAAGATTTAACAATTTTAAATATCTATGCCCCCAACGTGGGAGCAGCCAACTATATAAACCAATTAATAACAAAATCAAAGAAACACATCAACAATAATACAATAATAGTAGGGGACTTTAACACTCCCCTCACTGAAATGGACAGATCATCCAAGCAAAAGATCAGCAAGGAAATAAAGGCCTTAAACGACACACTGGACCAGATGGACATCACAGATCTATTCAGAATATTTCATCCCAAAGCAACAGAATACACATTCTTCTCTAGTGCACATGGAACATTCTCCAGAATAGATCACATCCTCGGTCCTAAATCAGGACTCAACCGGTATCAAAAGATTGGGATCATTCCCTGCATATTTTCAGACCACAATGCTCTAAAGCTAGAACTCAACCACAAAAGGAAGTTTGGAAAGAACCCAAATACATGGAGACTAAACAGCATCCTTCTAAAGAATGAATGGGTCAACCGGGAAATTAAAGAAGAATTGAAAAAAATCATGGAAACAAATGATAATGAAAATACAACGGTTCAAAATCTGTGGGACACAACAAAGGCAGTCCTGAGAGGAAAATATATAGCGGTACAAGCCTTTCTCAAGAAACAAGAAAGGTCTCAGGTACACAACCTAACCCTACACCTAAAGGAGCTGGAGAAAGAACAAGAAAGAAACCCTAAGCCCAGCAGGAGAAGAGAAATCATAAAGATCAGAGCAGAAATCAATGAAATAGAAACCAAAAAAACAATAGAACAAATCAACGAAACTAGGAGCTGGTTCTTTGAAAGAATTAATAAAATTGATAAACCCCTGGCCCGACTTATCAAAAAGAAAAGAGAAAGGACCCAAATAAATAAAATCATGAATGAAAGAGGAGAGATCACAACTAACACCAAAGAAATACAAACTATTATAAGAACATACTATGAGCAACTCTACGCCAATAAATTTGACAATCTGGAAGAAATGGATGCATTCCTAGAAACATATAAACTACCACAACTGAACCAGGAAGAAATAGAAAGCCTGAACAGACCCATAACCAGTAAGGAGATTGAAACAGTCATTAAAAATCTCCAAACAAACAAAAGCCCAGGGCCAGACGGCTTCCCGGGGGAATTCTACCAAACATTTAAAGAAGAACTAATTCCTATTCTCCTGAAACTGTTCCAAAAAATAGAAATGGAAGGAAAACTTCCAAACTCATTTTATGAGGCCAGCATCACCTTGATCCTAAAACCAGACAAGGATCCCACCAAAAAAGAGAGCTATAGACCGATATCGTTGATGAACACAGATGCGAAAATACTCAACAAAATACTAGCCAATAGGATTCAACAGTACATTAAAAAGATTATTCACCACGACCAAGTGGGATTTATTCCAGGGCTGCAAGGTTGGTTCAACATCCGCAAATCAGTCAATGTGATACAACACATCAATAAAAGAAAGAACAAGAATCATATGATACTCTCAATAGATGCTGAAAAAGCATTTGACAAAGTACAGCATCCCTTCCTGATCAAAACTCTTCAAAGTGTAGGGATAGAGGGCACATACCTCAATATCATCAAAGCCATCTATGAAAAACCCACCGCAAATATCATTCTCAATGGAGAAAAACTGAAAGCTTTTCCGCTAAGGTCAGGAACACGGCAGGGATGTCCATTATCACCACTGCTATTCAACATAGTACTAGAGGTCCTAGCCTCAGCAATCAGACAACAAAAGGAAATTAAAGGCATCCAAATCGGCAAAGAAGAAGTCAAATTATCACTCTTCGCAGATGATATGATACTATATGTGGAAAACCCAAAAGACTCCACTCCAAAACTGCTAGAACTTATACAGGAATTCAGTAAAGTGTCAGGATATAAAATCAATGCACAGAAATCAGTTGCATTTCTCTACACCAACAGCAAGACAGAAGAAAGAGAAATTTAAGGAGTCAATCCCATTTACAATTGCACCCAAAACCATAAGATACCTAGGAATAAACCTAACCAAAGAGACACAGAATCTATACTCAGAAAACTATAAAGTACTCATGAAAGAAATTGAGGAAGACACAAAGAAATGGAAAAATGTTCCATGCTCCTGGATTGGAAGAATAAATATTGTGAAAATGTCTATGCTACCTAAAGCAATCTACACATTTAATGCAATTCCTATCAAAGTACCATCCATCTTTTTCAAAGAAATGGAACAAATAATGCTAAAATTTATATGGAACCAGAAAAGACCTCGAATAGCCAAAGGGATATTGAAAAAGAAAGCCAACGTTGGTGGCATCACAATTCCGGACTTCAAGCTCTATTACAAAGCTGTCGTCATCAAGACAGCATGGTACTGGCACAAAAACAGACACATAGATCAATGGAACAGAATAGAGAGCCCAGAAATAGACCCTCAACTCTATGGTCAACTAATCTTCGACAAAGCAGGAAAGAATGTCCAATGGCAAAAAGACAGCCTCTTCAATAAATGGTGCTGGGAAAATTGGACAGCCACATGTAGAAAAATGAAATTGGACCATTTCCTTACACCACACACAAAAATAGACTCAAAATGGATGAAGGACCTCAATGTGCGAAAGGAATCCATCAAAATCCTTGAGGAGAACACAGGCAGCAACCTCTTTGACCTCAACCGCAGCAACATCTTCCTAGGAACAACGCAAAAGGCAAGGGAAGCAAGGGCAAAAATGAACTATTGGGATTTCATCAAGATCAAAAGCTTTTGCACAACAAAGGAAACAGTTAACAAAATCAAAAGACAACTGACAGAATGGGAGAAGATATTTGCAAATGACATATCAGATAAAGGACTAGTGTCCAGAATCTATAAAGAACTTAGCAAACTCAACACCCAAAGAACAAATAATCCAATCAAGAAATGGGCAGAGGACATGAACAGACATTTCTGCAAAGAAGACATCCAGATGGCCAACAGACACATGAAAAAGTGCTCCATATCACTCGGCATCAGGGAAATACAAATCAAAACCACAATGAGATATCACCTCACACCAGTCAGAATGGCTAAAATCAACAAGTCAGGAAATGACAGATGCTGGCGAGGATGCGGAGAAAGGGGAACCCTCCTACACTGTTGGTGGGAATGCAAGCTGGTGCAGCCACTCTGGAAAACAGCATGGAGGTTCCTCAAAATGTTGAAAATAGAACTGTCCTATGACCCAGCAATTGCACTATTGGGTATTTACCCTAAGGATACAAACGTAGTGATCCAAAGGGGCACATGCACCCGAATGTTTATAGCAGCAATGTCCACAATAGCCAAACTATGGAAAGAACCTAGATGTCCATCAACAGATGAATGGATCAAGAAGATGTGGTATATATACACAATGGAATACTATGCAGCCATCAAAAGAAATGAAATCTTGCCATTTGCGACAACATGGATGGAACTAGAGCGTATCATGCTTAGCGAAATAAGTCAAGCAGAGAAAGACAACTATCATATGATCTCCTTGATATGAGGAAGTGGTGATGCAACATGGGGGCTTAAGTGGGTAGGAGAAGAATAAATGAAACAAGATGGGATTGGGAGGGAGACAAACCATAAGTGACTTTTAATCTCACAAAACAAACTGAGGGTTGCTGGGGGGAGGGGGTTTGGGAGAAGGGGGTGGGATTATGGACATTGGGGAGGGTATGTGCTTTGGTGAGTGCTGTGAAGTGTGTAAACCTGGTGATTCACAGACCTGTACCCCTGGGGATAGAGTATTATGCCTCCATCAGAAAGGATGAATACCCAACTTTTGTAGCAACATGGACGGAACTGGAAGAGATTATGCTGAGTGAAATAAGTCAAGCAGAGAGAGTCAATTATCATATGGTTTCACTTATTTGTGGAGCATAACAAATAGCATGGAGGACATGGGGACTTAGAGTGGAGAAGGGAGTTGGGGGAAATTGGAAGGGGAGGTGAACCATGAGAGACTATGGACTCTGAAAAACAATCTGAGGGTTTTGAAGGGACGGGGGGTGGGAGGTTGGGGTACCAGGTGGTGGGTATTATAGAGGGCACGGATTGCATGGAGCACGGGGTGTGGTGCAAAAATAATGAATACTGTTATGCTGGAAATTAAAAAAAAAAAATGTTAAAAAAAAAAAAGAATTATGGATGACTTCTCATAAGAAGCAATGAATACCAGAAGAAAATGGAATAATATTTTTAAAGTGCTGAAAAAAGAAAATTATTAATCTGGAATTCTATATAGCCAGTGAAATGATCTCTCAAAATGGAGGCAAAACAAAGACATTTTAGGATAAACAAAAATTGAGATAATGTCAAAAATACTCTGTAGGAAGGAATGAAGAGCACTGGAAATAGATTGAGAAAAGGAAGAGTGGATTAACATTTTTCTAATTCCTTTGACAAGTGATTGTTGAAAGTAAAAATAACAAGATTTAATGAAGAGCTTATAAAATACATAATAAGGATAATAAAATATATGACAAAAACAGCACAAAGTATGGAAGGGGAAAATGGAATTATAATGTTGATTCTTAGTTTATATGTGAGTGAATATAATAATAATTCAGGATAGACTATGCTAAGTTAAGATTGCATATTATAGTACATAATGCAACCATTGGGGGGAAAAAGAAGGGACATAGTTTAAAAGAAATGATAAAGTTTAAAAAAAAAAAGGATAAAGTAATATACCTAAACATAGTCAATCTAAAAGCATTCGGGAAAGGAGAATCAAAGAAACAAAGAACAGATGGAACAAAAACAAAGCAAATAGCAAGGCGGTAGGCATAAACTCAACCTTATTAATATTAACATTAAATATAAACAGGATAAATGTTACAGTTAAAAAGTAGAGATGGTCAGAATGAAATTTTTTATAAGAGATACAACTATACAGTATTTACAAGAAATGTATATAAATATAAGGACAGTGATATACTAAAGATGAGGGAATGCAAAAGGAAATCATGTTCAAGAATTAATTATAAGAAAGCAAATGTGACTATATTAATATGACACAAAGTAGACTTCAAAACAAGTAGTACTGCCATAGGTAGAGGTCATTTTATAATGATAAAATGGTCAATTAACAAAAAACACATAAGAATGTTAAATGTGTATATGCCTAATAACAGAACACCAAAGTATATGGAGCAAAAATTGGCAAGACTAAAGAGAGAATAGTAAAAGAAATTTTAAACATACAAATACTTTTCAAGGGCATATGGAACATTTGACTAAATATGTCGTATGCTAGGCCATACAACAAGTCTCAGTAGATGTCAAAAGATTAAATCATACAGAGTGTTTCATGATTCTATGATCACAGAATTAAATTAGAAATAATAATAATAAATAATTAATAATAAAAATAATAAAAGCTATACAGAAAAATCTCCTAGCTATGTGGAACTTAAATGGACTTCTAAACACACATGAGTCAGAGAAGAAATACAAGTAAAATTAGGAGATATTTTGAAGTGAATAACAATATAAAACAAAATATCAGGAGTAGTGGGAGGCAGCTAAAGCAATGCTTAGAAGAAAAAAACAATTGATTTAATGCTTATTTTAGAAAAGAAGACTTAAATGATCTAAACTTCCACCAGAAGAAGCCAAGAAAAGAAGTGCAAAGTAAGTAAAATGAAGAAACTGATAAAGAGCGAAAATCAATGAAATAGGAAATGGACAAACGATAGAGAAAATCAACAAAGCCAAAAGTTGGTTATTTGAAAAGATTTCAAAGGTGATAAATCCCTAATAAGAATGATTTTAAAAGTAGACAAAACACAAATTAACATAATGGTAATGAAAAGGGGAACATTACTATAGATTCTAGGATATTGAAGGATAATATGGGAACACGACTACCAACTTTATGCCAGTAAATTCAACAATATAGACTAAATTAACATATTCTTTGAACAGAACAAACATATATCTTTTTCAATCAATTTCTGCATTTACTGATTTCCTTAAAGTCCACCTATAAAAACTATGGGGCAAGATTTCATTTCTTTTGATGGCTGCATAGTATTCCATTGTGTATATATACCACATCTTCTTGATCCATTCATCTGTTGATGGACATCTAGGTTCTTTCCATAGTTTGGCTATTGTGGACATTGCTGCTATAAACATTCAGGTGCACGTGCCCCTTTGGATCACTACGTTTGTATCTTTAGGGTAAATACCCAATAGTGCAATTGCTGGGTCATAGGGCAGTTCTATTTTCAACATTTTGAGGAACCTCCATTGCAACATGGGGGCTTAAGTGGGTAGGAGAAGAATAAATGAAACAAGATGGGATTGGGAGGGAGACAAACCATAAGTGACTCTTAATCTCACAAAACAAACTGAGGGTTGCTGGGGGGAGGGGGTTTGGGAGAAGGGGGTGGGATTATGGACACTGGGGAGGGTATGTGCTTTGGTGAGTGCTGTGAAGTGTGTAAACCTGGTGATTCACAGACCTGTACCCCTGGGGATAAAAACATATGTTTATAAAAAATAAAAAATTAAATATAAAAAAAAAAAACCTATGGGGCAAGTGGTAGGACATGGAAATCAGAGTAAGAATCTCTGCCCTAAAAAATGAAGTCAAAATTTCTTTTCATGATATAAAAGACGTGTTTCACTTTTGATTTAGACTATCTATTTGGCCTCTTTTAGAACCTCTCCCCAAAATTACATTGTACACTATTCACAACAATTCCTCTCAGTATACTTGATCTATTCATTCTAAAACTCGCTTTATACCTAGTATTCCCTGTGCATGGCATGACTTATACACCTTTCTGCTCTGACAAACTCCTTTTCAGCATTTAAAACTAATGCCTCTAGTTTATTTTTATTTTATCTTGTTATGTTCAGTTAACTTTTCCGGATTTTTCAGACAGGTGTTTTGTATCTGATCCCTTTGATTTCCGTTCAGTTATGGTGGTTACCACACCGAACTATAAGTTAATCGTACATATGTGTCTCCTAAGATATGTTTTTCTTGTCTTCATCCCCAATTCAGGTTCTGAGTTATGTTTGCAAGGGCTTATGTCAAACTGAATCAAGAGGCAAAACATGGAATGAATGAACATCATGTCTGATAGTAAAGCATGATATGCTCAATTGTGTTACATACATTATACTTAGGTGCTCTTAAATATTTACATTGTGGGAACAAGCACTTATAAACTAACACAACTTTTGTGTTATGCTGACATCATTCCAATTTATATTTACTGATTGTATAGCTACAAAACCAAATCATGAAATCAATATTTTAAAGTATTTTATTTTCAAAATGCTCTCTATAAAATGAGTATCTTTCAAAATACAATTACTTTCTAGCACACTGTAAACACTTGATCTTGCCTGGGATAAACAGATTAAATATGTCTATCTTTCCAAGATATTTCATTAAGATATATTATGCCATTTCATTAAGATATATTATGGTGGATATCCAGGTAGCTGATGACTATGTAGTAATCAATTTCTCCAAATTACACCTCCCTCAAATGATATAAAATAAGTTTACAACTACAATGGGCTGTTTAAATGAAAATATAATGTGGTATTGTATTTAAAACATAAATAAAAGGAAAATATATGACAATAATACTACAAAGGCTGGAAAGGGAGAAATAGAAGAATTTCCTTGGAAGTTTTATACTATACAAGGAGCAGTACAATATCACTTGAAGGTAGTTCATGATAAATTAAAGATGTACACTCTAAGCACTTTAAAAATCCCACTAATATAAAAATCAAAGAGAAATAACTAGTTAACTAAGGAAAAGGATAAAATGGAATAAAAATATTCAATTCAGAAGAAAGTAAAAAAAAAAGAGGAAAAAAATAACAAGAGCTTGAACAAGCAAAGCTAATAGAATGATGATAAATTTAAATTAGACACTAAGAGGTGAGCATGGCATAATAAATAGAGTTGTTGAGTCTGTGTTGTACGCTTGAAACTAATGTGGCATTGTGTGTCAACTATACTTAAAAAAATTGATTGTATGAAAATAAATAAGGCATCAAAGTTACATGAAATTTAAATGGCCCAGCACCCTAATAAAATGGCAACGGTTTTCATAATGAATAAAAAATAAGTCCAACTACTTGCTGTCTACAGAAAAGTACATTATTTTTTTAATCTAAATTTTAGTTAGCTAACATATACTACAATATTGGTTTCTGGAGTAGACTTCAGTGATTCATCACTTCCATACAATACCCAGTGCTCATCACAACAAGTGCCCTCTTTAATACCCATCACCCATCTAGCTCATTCTTCACCCACCTCCTTCATCAACCCTCAGATTGTTCTCTGGCATTATCTTGTCTCTTAATTTTCATTGTACAGGTCTTATACATCTTTTGTCAGCTTTATTCCTGAGGATTTCATATTTTCTATGCTATTGTAGGCAGTTGTGTTTTTAATTTCAAATCTATTTGTTACTTGTACATAGCATAGAATGAGTTGAAAGTATTCTTTCAAGCCATAAGGCTTGTTTCCCTCCGTCCTATTTTTCTTTTCCCCCTTCCATATGTTCATTTGTTTTCTCAGATAGGTACTTTAAATGTAAAATTGCAAAGTAGTTTTTTTTTTAAATACAAAAATATATACCATGCTAACATATATCAAAGAAAGTTGAAGTAGTTATAGTTAATATATCAGACACAGTACATTTTAGAGACAATAAAATTATCAGGGATAAATAAGGTCATTTCATAGTGATGAAGAGTCAAATCATCAAAAGGACATAATATATTAAAAAAGGAAGTAATAATCCTAAATATTTATGCACCTAATAACAAGATTTTAAATGCATTAAATGAATGCAAAACACATGAAGCAAAAATTGGTTGAACTGCAATAGATAAATGCACAACTATAGTCAGAGATTTAAACACCGCTTTCTCAATGATGGATAGAACAAGTAAACAGTAAATTGGTACAGATTTAGAAGATTTGAACACTATCAACCAATTTGACCTAATTGACATTTACAGAATGTTCCACCCAACAACAGCAGATATACATTCTTTACATGTACAAATGTAACATTTACCAATAGACTGTCCTTTATGCCATAAAACAAATCTCAATAAATTTAAAAGGATTCAAGTGATCCATGTTACATTGTCTGCTCACAACAGACTTAAATTAAGAAATTCATACCAGAAAAATATTTAAAAATTCACAAATATTTACAAATATTTGGAAACCAATGCACTTTTTAAAAACAACAACAGAATGGGTTAAAGAAGAAATCCAAAAGAAAACTTGAAATTATTTTGAACTGAATGAAAATGAAAACACAACATATCGAAATTTGTCGAGTATCTCTAAAGTAGTGCTCAGGGGGAAATAATATGAAATGTCTATAGAAGAAAAGAAAAGAAAAGAAACCAAGGATCTTAGATTCCATAGTAAGAAATAAGAAAAGAACAGTAAATATGACCCAATACAATGAAAAGAAAAGAGCTAATAAAGTTTAGAGCACAATTCAATAAAATAGAAACAAGAAAAAAAGAAGAATAGAAAAAAATTAGAAGACCAAACCTGGTTCTTCAGAGAGATCAATAAAATTGATAAACCTCCACTCATCCTGATTAGGAAGAAAGGAGAGAAGACAAAAACTACCAAAAATAAGAATTAAAAAGATGATGGTACTACAGCTACATAAGGAAGTAATTTAAAGGAATAGTTAAAGAATATTATTTTTAAAACTCTGTAACAATAAATTCAAAAAGTATAAAAAAAATCCTTGAAAAATACAAATTAAATTCACTCAGGAAGAAAGGGAGAGCTCAAAAGTCCTATATTTAATTAAAGAATTTAATCTGATTTTAAAATCTTCCCACAAAGAAAACTCTAGCTTCAGATTACTTCATGAGAGAATTCTATCAAACACTTAAGAAATAAATACCAGTCCTATACAAACTTTTCAGAAAACTGAAGAGGAAAGAATACTTTCAACTCATTCTATGCTATGTACAAGTAACAAATAGATTTGAAATTTAAAATACAACTGCCTACAATAGCATAGAAAATATAAAATCCTCAGGAATAAAGCTGACAAAAAGATGTACAATACTTGTACAATGAAAACTATAAAACATTGCTGAGAAGTTAAAGACAGCCTAAATAAATTGAGGGATATAGCATGTTTATAGATCAGAAAACTCAATATGGTTAACATGTCAATTCTGTCCTAAATGACTAACAGAATCAATGCAATCTCTACTCAAAATCCCAAAAGGCATATTTTTTTTGGTAAAAATTGACAAGACAATTCCCAAATTCACACAGAAATGCAAAGAACCTAGAATAACCAAAAGAACTTTGAAAAAGAACAAATTTGGAAGACTAAACTACCTGGTTTCAAGACACACCATAAAGCTATAGTAATAAAGATGGTGTAGTATTGTCAATACAGACAAGTAAATCAATGGAACAGGGTAGAGAGACCAAAAATAGACCCATAGTTATATGGACTACTGATTTTCAACAAAGGTATAAGTGAAATCTGATAGAAAAAGTATAGTCTTCTTTAACAAATAACACTAGGACTGGAAATGCACTTCAAATGAACTTCACTAAAAATGAACTTCAACACATACCTTGCATAAACTAGAAAGAGTAACTCAAAACATAGAACTAAATATAAATTCTAAAACATTAAAATTAGTTAAAGTAAAAAGGAGAAAAATATTTATATTCTTGGGCTAGGCATTGATTTCTCAATATGACATAAAAATCGTAACCCATAAGAAAAAAATTGAGATTGAATTTTATCAAAATAAGAACTTTTGCTCTTTTAGGGACATTGTAAGAAAAAGAAAGCTGTGACAGGGAGAAAAATTTGAAAGTCACACATTAAATAAAACACTTTTATCCAGAACATGTAAAAGCATTCTAAATTCAATAACGAGAAACAAGCAATTAAAAAAAAATATTCAAAATATATGAACAGACATTTCATCAAAAATGATACAGCATACGAAAAGATGCTCAACATCTTTAGTCAATAGGAAAATGCAAATTACAGTCACAATAAGATGCCATTTCATAACTACTAGGATGGCTATAAAAGATAAGACAGATAATAATGTTGGCAAAGATGTGGAGATAGAAACTCTCACATATCACTGCTGGGAATGTAAAATGGTACAGCCACTTTGACAAACAGTTTGACAATTTTTTAAGAAAGCCAACATAAACCTACCATGCAACTCATCAATTCCACTCCCAGGAGAAATACGAATATATTTATGCATAAAGACTTGCATGTAGTTGTTATATCAGCACTATTCATAATAGCCAAAAACAGAAAATAACCTAAATTTCTATCAACATGTGAATGGATAAACATAATGTGGTGTATGTGTGCAGCTGAATACTATTTAGCAATGAAAAAGAAGACTACTGACACATACTTCTACATGGATGGACCTCAAAAACATGCTAAGTGAAAGAAGTCAGATGTAAGACACTACACACTGTATGATTCTATTTATATGAAATTTAAAGAAAAGGCAAATTTATACACACAGAGAAAAATTATTCATTGCCTAGGGCTGGAAGGGAAAATGGATTAATAGTAAATGAACATGTGAGATCTTCTTAGGAGGCTAATAATGTTCTAAAACTGAAATATGATGATCATTGTAGCACCCCATTAAGTTATTAAAAGTTATTTAATTGTACACTTAAAATGGGTAAATTTTAAATATAAACTATACCTCAATAAGTCACATAAAGAAAACAACAACAATGAAATACCATGTATATCTCTTAATTGAAAAAAAAATTGACTGCACCAAATACTGACATGTTGAGAAACTGAAAAAAATCACACTGCTGGTGAAATGTGTATGATACAATTTTGGAAAAGAGTCTTGCGGTTTTTTCAAAAGTTAAACATACAGCCATGGGCTCTTGTTTGCTGGGAGAGTTTAGATTACTGATTCAATTTCTTTGCTGGTTATGGGTCTATTCAGCTTTTCTATGTCCTCCTGTTTCAATTTGGTAGTTTATATGTTTCTAGGAATTTATCCATTTCTTCCAGATTGCCTAATTTGTTGGCATATAATTGCTCATAATATTCTCTTATAATTGTTTGCATTTCTTTGGTGTTGGTGGTGATATCTCTTCTTCCATTCATGACTTTATTTATTTTGGTCCTTTATCTTTTCTTTTTGATAAATCTGGCCAGGGGTTTATCAATCTTATTAATTCTTTCAAAGAACCAGCTCCTAGTTTTGTTGATCTGTTCTACTGTTTTTTGTTTTTTAATTTCTGTTTCATTGATTTCTGTCCTAATCTTTATTATTTATCTTCTCCTGCTGGATTTAGGCCTTATTTGCTGTTCTTTTTCCCAAAGAACACCTAAAGGTGTAAGGTACCTAGAGGTGTAAGGTTAGGTTGTGTATTTGAGACTTTTCTTGTTTCATGAGGAAGGCCTATATAGTTACATACTTCCCTCTGAGGACTGCCTTAGTTGTATCTCAAAGGTTTTGAATAGCTGTGTTTTCATTTTCATTTCCTTCCATATATTTTTAAAATTATTCTTTACTTTCCTGGTTACCCATTCATTCTTTAATAGAATGCTCTTTAAGCTCCATGTATTTGTGGATATTGCAAATTACTTCTTGTAGTTGACTTCAAGTTTCACAGCATTGTGTGTGGTCTGAAAATATGCATGGTATAATTTCAGTCTTTTTGTATCCCTAACAAACAAGAGTCCAGGACCAGATGGCTTCCTAGGGGAATTCTACCAAACATTTAAAGAAGAATTAATACCTTGTTTTTCTGAAACTATTTCAAAAAATAGAAATGAAAGGAAAACTTACAAACTCATTCCATTAGGCCTCATTCTATTACCTTGATCCCCAAAGCAGACAAAGATCCCACTAAAAAGGAGAATTACAGACCAATATTCCTGATGAACATGGATGCAAAAATTCTCACCAAGATACTAACTAATAGTCCAACAGTGCATTAAAAGGATTATTCACCATGACTAAGTGGAATTTATTCCTAAGCAGCAGGGGTGGTTCAACATTCACAAATCAACCAATGTGATATACCACATTAATAAAAGAAAAGACAAGAACCACATGATCCTCTCAACAGATGCGGAAGAAGCATTTGACAAAATACAGCATCGCTTCTTGGTAAAAACCCTCCACCTTGTAGGGATAGAGGAAGCATATTCAACATCATAAAAGTCAAATACAAAAGTCCCATAGCAGATATCATCCTCCACAGGAGAAAAACTGAGAGCTTTTCCCCTAAGATCAGGAACACGACAGGGAGGTCCACTCTCACCACTCTTGTTCAAATAGGACTAGAAGTGCAAGCCTCAGCAATCAGACAACAAAAAGAAATAAAACACATCCAAATCAGCAAAAAAGTCAAATGTTCGCTCTTTGCAGATCACATGATCTATGTGGAAAACCCAAAAGACTCCGGCAAAAAATTGCTAGACTAAGCAAATTTGGGTCCTTCAGCAAAGTGGGAGGATATAAAATCAATGCACAGAAATCAGTTGCATTTCTATACACTAACAACGAAGCAGCAGAAAGAGAAATCAAGGAATCAATCCCATTTATAATTGCACCATAAACCTTAAGATACCTAGGAATAAACCTAGCCAAAGAGGTAAGAGATATGTGCTCCAAAAACTATAGAACACTCATGAAATAAACTGAGGAAGACACAAAGAAATGGAAAAACATTACATACTCATAGATTGGAAGAACAAACATTTAAACTGTCTATGCTACCCAAAGCAATTGACACATTCAATGCAATATCTATCAAAATACCATCAGCATTTTTTCACAGAGCTGGAGCAAACAATCTTAAAATTTGTATGGAACCAGAAAAGACAACAGCTAGTCAAAAAAATGTTGAAAAAGAAAGCTGGAAGCATCACAATTCGAGACTTCAAGCTGTATTACAAAGCTGTCATCATCAAGACAGTATGGTACTTATACAAAAATAGACAAATAGATCAATGGGACAGAAGAGATAATCCAGAAATGGACCCTCAACTCTATGACCAACTAATCTTTGACAAAGCCAGAAGGAATATCCAATGGAAAAAAGACAGTCTCTTCAACAAGTTGTGTTGAAATAATTGGGCAGCCACATGCAGGAGAATGAAACCGGACCATTTTCTTACAACATACACAAAAATAATCTCAAAATGGATGAAAGACCTAAATATGATACAGGAATCCATCAAAATCCTAGTGGAGAACACAGGCAGCAACCTCTTTGACCTCAATCGAAACAACTTCTCCAGAGGCAAGAAAAGCCAAAGCAAAAATGAACTACTGGGACTTCATCAGGATAAAAAAATTTTGCACAGCAAAATAATCAGTCGACAAAACTAAAAGGCAACTGACAGAATGGGAGAAGATATTTGCAAAAGTCTTGCCAGGTAAAGAGCTAGTATCCACAAATCTGTAAAGAACTTAAACTGAAAACCAAAAAACCAAAAATCCAGTCAAGCAATGGGCAGAAGACGTGAACAGACATTTCTCCAAAGAATACATACAAATGGCTAACAGAGGCATGAAAAAATACTCAACATCACTCAGCATAAGGAAAAATACAAATTAAAACCACAGTGAGACACCACCTCACACTGGTCAGAATGGCTAAAATTAACGTCAGGAAAAACATCTTGGCTAGGATGCAGAGAAAGGGAAACCCACTTACACTGTTGGTGGGAACACAAACTGGTGCCGCCACTCTGGAAAATAGAAAGAAAGTTAAAATTAGAACTTAAAAAGTTCTAATTAGAACTTAAAGTTAAAATTAGTTAAAATTAGAACAACCCTATGACCCAGCAAATGTACTACTAGGTATTTATCCATATAGATAAACATAGAGATTCAAAAGGGCACATATGTTTATGTTTATAAACTAATGTTTATAGCAGCAATGTCTACAATAACCAAATCATAGAAAGAGCCCAGATGTCCACCAACAGATGAATGAATAAAGAAGATGTGGTATATGTCTACAATGGAATATTACTCAGCCATCAAAAGGAACAACATCTTGCAATTTGTGATGACATGGAGAGAACTGGAGGGTATTATGTTAAGTGAAATAAGTCAGGGAAAAACAAATACCATATGATTTCAGACACATAGAATTTAAGAAACAAACATGAACATAGGGGAAGGGAATAAAAAATGAAATAAAATAAAAATAGAGAGGGAGTCAAACCATAAGAGATATTGAACTGTAGGAAACAGACTGAGGTTTGGTGGAGGGGAGGTCAGTGGGGGGATGTAGTAACTGATGGTCATTAAGGAAGACACTTGACGTAATGAGCACTGGGTGTTGTATGCAGCCCATGAAACACTAAATTCTACCCTGAAACTAATAATGCACTGTATGTTAACTAAGCCGAATTTAAATAAAAAATTTTTAAAGAAAAGAAAGTTAAGCATACAACTACTCTATGATCCACCATTGTATTATCCAAGAGAAAAGAAAGCATATATCCATACATGAATTATATACAAACATTCATAGTAGCTCTATGTGTAATTACAAAAATTTGAAACAACTCAAATGTATATCATTAAATGAATAGATGAAGTGCAACATATAAAATGGAATGCCACTTGGCAGATAAAGTAGTAAACTACTGTTATATGGAACAATATGGATGGATCTCAATATAACTATCCTGAGTGAAATAAGCCTGACCAAAAAAAAAATACATGCTATAAGACTCCATTTATATAAAACTCTAGAAAATGAAAATCAGTTTATTGTGACAATAAATAAATGTTGCCTGGGGATGAAAAGGGGCAGAATTAAGGGGGGGTCCAAACAGGGGCACAAATGACTTTTGGGGTGATAAATAGGTTTATTATCTTGATTGTAGCAATGGTATCACAGGTATATATAGTGTAAAAGCCAATCACATTATACACTTATATTTAATTAATTTATTGTATATATGACAGTAATACTTTAAAAAAGTTTTTAGGGGTAAATACCCAGTAGTACAGTGGCAGGGTCATAGGGTAGCTCTATTTTTAATTTCTTAAGGAATCTCCACACTGTTTTCCAAAGTAGCTGCACCAACTTGCATTCCCACCAACAGTGTAAGAGGGTCCCCCATTTTCCATATCCTCTCCAACACTTGTTGTTTACTGTCTTGTTAATTTTGGCCATTCTAACTGGTGTAAGGTGGTATCTCAATGTGGTTTTGATTTGAATCTCCCTGATGGCTAATAATGATGACCATTTTTTCATGTGTCTGTTAGCCATTTTTATATCTTCTTTGGAGAAGCGTCTGTTCATGTCTTCTGCCCATTTTTGGACATGATTATCTGTTTTTTGAGTGTTGAGTTTGAAGAGTTCTTTATAGATTTTGGATATCAGCCCTTTGTCTGTAGTGTTATTTGCAAATATCTTCTCCCATTACAATGGAACATTATGCCTCCATCAGAAAGGATGAATACTCAACGTTTGTATCAACATGGACAGAACTGGAAGAGATTAAGCTGAGTGAAATAAGTCAAGCAGAGAGAGTCAATTATCATATGGTTTCACTTACTTGTGGAGCATAAGGAATAACAAGGAGGATATTGGGAGAAGGAAAGGAAAAGTAAATTGGGGGAAATTGGAGGGGGAGATGAAGTATGAGAATCTGTGTACTCTGAAAGACAAACTGAGGGTTTTGGAAGGGAAGGGGATGGAGGTGGAGGAATGGGTGAGCCTGGTGGTCAGTATTAAGGAGGGCACGTATTGCATGGAACACTGGGTGTGATGCATAAATAATGAATCTTGGAACACTGAAAAAATAAAATAAAATTTTAAAAAAGTTTTGAATTTTAATTCCAATATAGTTTCATACAGTTAAGGTTTATATTTTCAGGTTTACAATACTGTGATTCAACAATTCTATGCATCACTCAGCTCTCATTAATGGTAAGTGTACTCTAATTTCCATCACCCATTCACCCATTCCCCCCCATCCACTTACTATTTGGTAAATTTCAGGTCATTTTCTATAGTTTGGAGTTTGTTTTTTCGTTTGGCTTTCTCTCTCTTTTTTTAAACTTTGTTCATTTTTTTGTTTCTTAAATTCTACATACGAGTGAAATCATATTGTATTTGTGTTTCTGTGGAGAGCCATCCAGCAGATGCAAGGAGTCACGTAGACGAAAATGCCTGAAGATTGAGGAAGTGAGAATGATTGGCTAGGTAGGGTTTGGGTGCGCTCGTGGCTGATACATGAACAGCACCAGGAGCCAAGAGAGAAACGCATGATTACTGCTTGAGAACAATAGAGCCGTGCGCGGTTACGTAAGGGTCCACGAGGAGACCGCGTGCACAGGACAGTGATTGGATAGTCGGGCTGGACCGCCTACATGTATATATTGCCAGAACTTGCTTGTAGAAAAGGAGAACAAAGAAACCCTAATAAAGAAGTTTGCTCCTCATCACGTTTGCGGGTCGTTCTTGCTGGCGAGAGCGACATCTGGTGCCGAAACCCGGGAAACTGTCCGCATCGCAAAACGGAGATTGAGATAGAGCAACGATAAGGTAAGGAGTGCACCTATTTCTGTCTAGTGAGTGACAGGGAAAGTTCCTAGGATTAGGACGATACAAGTAAAAGTTCCCTCGGCAGGGACGATACAAGTAAAAGTTCCCTCGGCAGGGACGATACAAGTAAAAGTTCCCTCGGCAGGGACGATACAAGTAAAAGTTTCCTCGGGATGGGGAACGATCTTAGTAGACGTAGAATGGAAGATCCCCTAAAAGACGTTCTCAAGATGAATGGTACCCCCTTAAAGGCAAAAACAGCCAGGGCCTTTTTAAAAGAAGTAGCAGAGATTGCCCCCTGGTTTATAGAAGAAGGGCTCCTAAATGTGCCACAATGGGAACACCTGGGCGAGGACTTAAAACTCTGCCCCTCTACATCCCCGGGGACTCTCGCCGTGTGGTCCCTGGTGAAAGTATGTTTGCATTCCCCCCGAGAGCCCCTGCAGCGAGCAGTACTACAGGGAGGGGAAGTTTTTTTGCAAGTGAAAGAAGAATCCCGTAAGGGCTCCTCCCGAGACCCTGACTCCGAAAGCGAAAGCTCAGAAGGGATGTCAGAAAGCGAGTTGCAGGAGCTAGGAAAGATAGAGGCAAACAACAAGAAGGAGGAATCTCCCGGTCTCCAGACAGACTTGGAAGCTATGAGGCAACGATTTGAGGATAAAGAGGCGGAATTGCAAAAAGTATTAGGAGAGTTAAGGGTGCAGGGAGAAGTAATGGCGCAGCTGAGAGCAGGGACGGAAGCCGCAGTTGTGGCGCAATCGAAATTAAAAACGAAAGTTACGCCGCTTCCACATTCTAGCTCCACAGCGCCACCCCATGAGTGGCCCCCGCCTTATAAGCCCAACTGCACCAAGACGTGCTATTGTTCGGGCTGCGCCGCGGAAAATTGGAGAGAGGTCCTTGGCCCGGGAAAAGGCTTTTTTCCAGTGTTAGAAGATCAGAATCAGCAGAGATATCACCAGCCACTAGATTTTAAGTTGGTAAAGCAGCTGAAGGAGGCAGTTAGCAGCTATGGGCCCCAGGCAGCCTTTACGGTCTCCCTTGTGGAGTCGCTGGGAACACTCTACCTCGCTCCCGAGGATTGGGCCAACTTGACCAGGGCGGTATTAAATGGAGGACAATATCTAGAATGGAAAATCCAAAATCAGGACAATTGTCAGGACACAGCACGGAGAAATACAGCCGCAGGTAACCCGCAATGGAATTTAGAAATGCTGACAGGCACAGGGCCATACCTCGGGGCCCAAGTGCAGAGTACATACCCCCCTGCGGTGTATCAACAGATAGCCACAACGGCCCTCAGGGCTTGGAAGACTCTGAGAGGGGCAGGAGACTTGCAAGGCCAATTATCCAAACCCGACCCGGTGCTTAGATGGCACCGAGGTTCCCTTTGTGTTTTCCCACAGGATGCACCTGCTCCACTCTGGGTGCCGGAACGCCTCACCAGGCTGGTGGCCATGGAACCTGTGGAGGGTGCTGGTGATGGTGATGATAGCGACGATGATTGTCCTGCAGCCTGTTCCCATGAAGGCGGAGCCAGTTCAACTGTGGTCGAGACAAGAGACTGCCCAGCTTCAAGCCCTTCTTCAAATGGCTCAGCATAGAGTGCAATCTTCTCACCCTAACTCATGTTTGTTACTGACGCTTATTTTAATGCAAGCTTGCTAAAAGCTTTATGAGCCCTCTTCCTGTCTCACTTCCCTTCTCTGACGCACGCATGGTATGTTGTAGGAACAATTGTAGGAGTACTAGTGGTAATTGTTCTTTTCATGTGCCTCTTGCCTTGTGCACTTAAAATTATATTCGCAGAAATTTATACGGTGAAAGCTATTGTACGTAACCACCGGTTAATCACCCGCGGTAGGCTCAGAATGTCACCTTGAACGCCACTCATGTATCTCTTGGCTCCGTCAGCGATTGGGTTAGTATGTTATAACAATCAGTCTCATTCCTCAAAAACTGGGCAGGCATAGGAGCCCTGATTATGTTGATGATTTTGGCTCAAGTACTCCTTCTAAAATGCATCTGTAGAATTGCGCGACAACAGCGGCTATAGCAACGGGCTTTGGTCTAAGCCATGATGGCTCTGGAGGTCGGGACCTCCCCCCAAATATGGCTTAGTATGCTGGATCGGTAGTCAAAGACGGGTAAGACTGATCCCACACCATAGCAACCTAAGACAGGGGCTCCTCGACCAGGGGGAGTACCCGATGACGGGTAAGCATGTGTGCTGAGGATTGGCAACCTAAGACAGGCACGATCCCTGCCATATAAACAAATAAAAAAGGGGGAGATGTGGAGAGCCATCCAGCAGATGCAAGGAGTCACGTAGACGAAAATGCCTGAAGATTGAGGAAGTGAGAATGATTGGCTAGGTAGGGTTTGGGTGCGCTCGTGGCTGATACATGAACAGCACCAGGAGCCAAGAGAGAAACGCATGATTACTGCTTGAGAACAATAGAGCCGTGCGCGGTTACGTAAGGGTCCACGAGGAGACCGCATGCACAGGACAGTGATTGGATAGTCGGGCTGGACCGCCTACATGTATATATTGCCAGAACTTGCTTGTCGAAAAGGAGAACAAAGAAACCCTAATAAAGAAGTTTGCTCCTCATCACGTTTGCGGGTCGTTCTTGCTGGCGAGAGCGACAGTTTCTCTGGCTGACTTGTCACAGCTAGCATTATACTTTCTAGCTCCATCCATGTTGTGGCAAATGGCATGATTTCATTCTTTTTGATGGCTGAACTATACTGTATCATATACATACATCATATCTTCTTTATCCATTTATTTATCAATGGATACTTGGGCTTCTTCCATAATTTGGCTATTGCAAATAATACTGCAATAAACATAGGAGTGCATGTATACCTTTGAATTTGTGTTTTTGTATTTTTTGGATAACTACCCAGTAGTGCAAATATTGGATCATAGGATAGTTCTATTTTTAATTTTTTGAGGAATCCCCATACTCTTTTCCAGAGCAGTGGCACCAGTTTGCATTCTCACCAATTGTGTATGAGGTTTCCTTTTTCTCCACATCCTCATTATTGCCTGTTAATTTCTTGTGTTTTTTATTTTAGCAATTCTAACAGGTGTGAGGTGACATCTCATTGTACTTTGGATTTGTATTTCCTGATCATGAGTAATGCTGAGCATCTTTTCATGTCTGTTGGCCAACTGTATGGCTTTTTTGGAGAAATGTCTATTCATGTCTTCTACCCATTTTAATCAGATTATTGGTTTTTTGGGTGCTAGGTTGTATAGGTCCTTTATATATATATATTGTGTACTAACTCTTTGTTTTTTAATTAAATTGATTTATTTATTTTCAGAAAAACAGTATTCATTTTTTCTGTGTGTGTGTACTAACTCTTTACTGGATACGTCACTTGCAAATATCTTCTCCCATTTAGTAGGTTGTCTTTCAGTTTTGTTGGTTGTTTCCTTCACTGTACAGAAGCCTTTTATTTTGGTAAAGTCCCAAAAGTTTACTTTTGCTTTTATTTCCCTTGCCTCAGGAGACATATATAGAAAAATATTGCTACAAGGATGGCAGTAAAATGTTCAAAAATCTAAAAAAATGAAAGCATGAAAATTATTCAAATTCTCCACTCAACAAAATTTTAAAAAGAACATCAAAATCAAGCAAAATTTTAAAAAATGGAAGGAAATAATAAACAAAAGCAGAAATTAAATGAGGAATTGGATACAAAAATAATATACTGAATTAACTAATCAGAATTCTGGTTTTTTTTTTTTGAAAAAAGTAATGAAACTGAGAAAATCACTAGTTTGCTCATCAAAGGAAAAGAGAAAGAATAAATAAACAAAAACATATATGACATGAGTAAATAACCATCAAAATGGAAGAAATTATAATCTCATGAGACCATTTTGCAGACCTCTACACAGATTTGAAAACCTATATCAAATGGGTAATTTCTCAGACACAAAGTACCAAAACTAATTCCAGTAGCATTAGAACTCTTAATCAGACCAAGTGTAGAGGAAATGGTGTGAGTTATTAAGAAACTACTGCAAAAAACTCACCAGACCCAGTTGTCTTCACAAAGAAATCAATCATTCTTCCAAAGACCAGATGGTCCCAATGCTCTGTAAATTATTCCACAGTGTTGAGAAGGAAAGAAAACTTTCTAATTCCTTTTATGAAAGAAGTATTAACACTGATATATAAACCAGATAAAGATAATACAAAGAAAGATATATACCCAATTATATTATTATATCCAATGAATACTGATGTAAAAGTTATAAACTAAATATTATCTAGCAGAATCCAACACCACATTAAAAAATAATACACTATGGCCAAGTGGAATTTATTCCAGGAAAGAAAACTTAATCAAATATTTTAAAATCTATTATCATACATCATATTAACAAATCTAAGGAAAGAATCATATGATTACCTCTACAAATGCTGAAAGTATTTGATAAAATTCTTTACCAATTCATGATTTTAAAAAAGCTCAAGAAAATAGAAACCATGGAATATTTTGTTATCATGATAAAATTTGTATACCTAATCTTAAAGTCAGTATCTTAAAATTGGGAAACACTAGGGACAGTTCCACTAACATCAGGAACAAAGTACGATGGCCACTATCTTCATTATTATTCAACACTGTACTAGCGGGTATTAACCAATGCCATTAGATAAGAAAAATCAATTGTAGGCACAGGAATAGGTTAAGGAGTGAAACTGTCTCTTTAAAAATATGATAGCATACCTACACATATCAAGAAAAATAGATAAAACTAAGTGAAACAATAATTCACTGAGGTAGTAAGATTTGAAATTAACATACAAAATCATAGGCCTTCATATATACAAGTAGTATAGTAGAGAAAGTCCCAGTTAAAATAAAAAAATAGGAATACCTATAAATGAGTTCAACAATGAATGTGTTAAGTTTTATGGAAAAAATATTAATAACACTCTTGAAGCCCCTGAAGTAGACTTTATTCAATGGAAAGATATCACCTATTCTTAGATTGAATAACTCAACATGACAGAGATGGCAGTTCTCCCTGAGTTGATTTATAAGTTAAACACAATTATAATAAAATATCACCTAAATATTTTGTGGAACTAGATGAGCTGATACTAAATTTCACATAGAAAAACAAAAATGTAAGAATAGCCCTGAGAACACTGAAAGTGAAAAACTGAGAGAGTAGTACTCATATGTTTGCCTACTTCCAGGATTTGGATTTTTAATTGAATTGGATTAAATTTATAGATTAATTTGGGGAGAATTTAAATATTTACAACATTAAGACTTTCAATGGAAAACATGGTATATACTTGTGCATTATTTAAGTCTTTAAAAAAATTTTTTTTCAGTAAGTTTTGAGAATGTTCTTCCTGAGCTTTCTCTAAATATTTTGTTAGTTTTATTCCTAGGTGTCTACAGTTTTTATTATAAATTGATATTTTTCTAAAATGACACCTTATATGGATTGTCACTGTGTTGAATATAATTAATATTTTGCTTATTAAAAGTTTTTTTTTTTTTTTAGGAGAGAGAGAGGTGACTGTGCACATAAGAGTGGGGGTGATGGGGAGGGGCAGAAGAGAGAGAAAGAGAGAGAATCTCAAGCAGGCCCCACACCCAGCACAGAGCCCCACATAAGGCTTGATCTCAAGACCCTGAGATCATGATCTGAGCCAAAATCAGGAGTGGGATGCTTAATGGACTGAACCATCTAGGTAGCACTGACTGACTGCATTTTTTTATTAGGTTTTTTTTTTAAAGATTATTTATTTATTTATTTGACAGACAGAGATCACAAGTAGTCAGAGAGGCAGGCAGAGAGAGAGAGAGAGGGGAAAGCAGGCTCCCTGCTGAGCAGAGAGCCTGATGCGGGGCTTATTCCCAGGACCCTGAGAGGCAGAGGCTTTAACCCACTGAGCCACCCAGGTGCCCCTTTTATCACCATTAATAATACTTTGTTAGATGTCTTTGCATTTCTATGTAAACAATTATATCATTTGAGCTTTTTTTACTTATTTCCTACACCTACTTTTCACTTGTTTGTCTTCTCATTTTTTTGAACACACATTTGAATTAATAGGTTGTAACTAATCACTCTTTTCACAAATAAATGGACTCTGCAACCTAAAACTAACATATTATGTTAATTTATACCTCAATTAAAAAAATAAAAGAACTCCCAATGTTATTCCTTATGCTCCATGAGTAAGTGAAACCATATAGTTGTCTTTCTCTGCTTGACTTATTTTACTCAGCATAATCACTAAACCTTTTTTTCACGTTATTGCTTTTTAATATTTTAGTTCCTTTTTTTTGTACCCCTCTTCAAAATACTTGTATTATTGTATTATACCATTAGTGATGATTTAGATTTACCTGTTTGCCATTTTCTTTGTTCTTCATTCGTTGTTCTGTTCCCTGCCTTGTTTCTGGGATAAACTTCCTTCCTTGTGAAGTACATTCTTTAATATTTCTTCTGGTGAAAACATATCAATGATAAACTCTAAGTTTTCATTTCTGAAAGTGTCATTTTTTAAATCCTCATTTAATATATCAGGTAAAGAATTCCAGACCGATAGTCTGTTTCCCCTACAGCATTAAGAAACTATTATTCCATTGCCCTCTATCTTCTGCTGTTACTAGTGAGAAATCTGCTGTAGCTATTTTTATTTTTCTATTTTCAATGATCCTTTTTATTCTCTAATTGATTAAAAATTTTCTGTTTCTGGCATTCTAAAGTTTCAATACAGAATTTCTAGGAATGGTTTATCAAGCTTAGATTTTGTTATGTTCCTTGGATCTGAAGACACATGCCTTTCATCTCTTCTGGAAAATTCTCATTTGTTATATTTTTAATTGCTGCCTTTATCCATTGCCTCTAATATCTCCCTAAAACTTCTTTTTGCTTAAAAAAATATTTTTTGAGTATAGCTGGCATACAATGTCACATAAGTTTCAGGTACACAACATAGTGATTAAATTTCTCTACACAATTATGCTATAGTTACCACAAGTGTAGTTACCATCTGTCACCAAACTATGCTATTACAACTTCATTGACTATATTCCCTATGCTGTGCCTTTTATTCTTGTAATTTACTCATTTCTCTCACTCCCCTTTACCTATTTTGTCAATTCCCACTGTTCCTTTTCCCTCTGGCAACCATCAATTTGTTGTTTATATTTACATATCCAATTCTGCTTCTTCCTAAAAAAAATTTTATTGGCAATTTAGGGAGCTTAATCCTGCTATTTATTGTGTTTAATGACTGCTACTTGCCACAGATAGTTACTTTTGGTGTTATATAACATTGAATCAACAGGTAGTCTCAGTGGCTTTTATCTATAAAAGGTACCTCCGAAGAGTTTTGTGTTTGCTCTTTCTAGAGGTTTTACTGTTCCAGGGCTATTTATTTATTTTTATTAGTTTCAGAGGTAGGATTCAGTGATTCATCAGTTGTATATAACACCTAGTGCTCATTACGTCAAGTGACCTCCTTAATGAGGTCACCACATCCCCCAACTCACCTCCCCTCCAGCAACCTTCAATTTGTTTCCTATAGTTCAACATCTCTTATGGTTTGCCTCCCTCTCTGTTTTTATTTTATTTTTCATTCCCTTCCCCTATGTTCATCTGCTTGTTTCTTAAATTCCACATTTAAGTGAAATTATATGGTATTTTTTTTCTCTGATTGGCATATTTCACTTAGCATAATACCCTCTCGTTCTATCCATGTCATTGTAATGGCAAGATTTCATTTTTTCCTATGGCTGAGTAATACTCCATTATACCTTCTTTATCCATTCATCTGTTGATGGCTCTTTCTATAGTTTGGTTATTGTGGACATTGTTGCTATAAACATTGGGGTGCATATGCCCTTTTGAATCACTATGTTTGTATCCTTTGGATAAATACCTAGTAGTGCAATTGTTGCATTGTCAAAAATGGAGCTACTTTCCAGGGCACATTTTTATGTTAATTTCTGGCTTTGGGAATGATCAAAGCACGCAGGTACTATAAATAATGCACTCCCCAAACTCATAGGGCAGGTCATTGTTATTATTGTTAATTAAAATTATCTTCTGAAAAAATTCAGTCCAGGCCAAGACTGACAAGCTTCCTTGTAATTTTCCTGTTCAGCAGGTGCACTTACTCCCTAATCTATCCTTCGAGAAATTGTATGTTATTTAAGCACTTCAGAGTTCTGGCTTTTTAAGGAGGAGGTGTGAAGTCAATGGTATTTTAGTTCTAACTCCTTGGATTATGTGGGCACAAGGCCTCAACTTCAATCCATCCATGATTGTTAACTCAAGCTTCTAGATTTCCAAGCCCAACAAACTCCATCTTTCACCAGAGTCAACTTAGGGCAGACCCAGCCTCTGTTTACATGTTTGCTACTCTGGTTATAAGTTTCTAGCACACTTCTGAAACCTGTATATTTTTACCATTTTTCTGGAAGTTAAGATATGTATTTCAGGGGCACCTGGGTGGCTCAGTGGGTTAAAGCCGCTGCCTTCGGCTTAGGTCATGATCCCAGGGTCCTGGGATCAAGCAGGGTGCCTACTTCCCTTCCTCTCTCTGCCTGCTTCTCTGCCTACTTGTGATCTCTTTCAAATAAATAAATAAAATCTTTAAAAGAAAAGATATCTATTTCAAAGAAAATTCATTGTATTTTATTTAGACTTCCAGATGATTATAGCAGGAGAGTTTCTAGGTGATCTAGTCTACCATATTGGCAGAGTCAGAAATCATTTCACCTTGTACGTCATTTTCTACCACTCAAAAATCCATACTCTATGCTGTGGTCAGACTTTTCTTCTTTCTAGTCTATTATTAATCATGTTCTTTGATACTTCTGTGCTTTGGTTAAACCTATTTTAGTGACTCAGAATACCCAACTTCCCCATTGCTTACCCTAATTCTACCCTTTGTCAGTGTAACCTTCACACCCTCCACAATGTTTCTTATTCCTTCAGTCATCATTGACTTCCCTCTTCTCCAGATTCTTCTAGAATTATAGTCTATACTTAGTCCTGAGTTACACATGGTTTTCTATTCTTTGTTTTTGTTTCTTCTTATTTCACATACTTAATTTTAAGAAATTGAATTTGAAGAAATATGATATCCTTGTGCTGGTTAAAGAACCAAAAGGACCTAAGATATTTACTATGTTTTTTATTCCTTTAATGTGCTAATTACAATTAATAATAACATAGTAAATCAATGATGTGCATAGACTTCAACTTGGACAATATAGAAATTAAAAAGTCTTTATGTTAAGAATCAGATAATTTTCTGCACTAAATCAAAAGCAAATGTTATGTTGTCACTTCCACTGAACAAAATTCTACCATCAAACTCTTTTTGTGACCCTTTATAGTAAATATTATATAGTAAATCTTTCAGAGGAAATTCTACATTACCTTATAAGTAGAGAATTTAGACAGTTCACCTTTTAAAAAAATTTTGGAATCAGTAACACAGCTGAGAAAAACTAAATAAAAATGCAATATATAGTGACATTGTGATGTGATGTTTCTTTAAGCTGACATTTCACAAGTTTATGGTGTTCTTTTCCTTTATATATTTTTATCCTATAGAACCAATCATTGGAAAGTTACCAATCATTGCATTTATTTTATTGGAAATTTCTTAAAATTACGTAAGACTTGCCATATGTGGCAATGCACAGATTGGTGAGGAAATTTCATCTTCCAAAGTGAGGAATTCTTGAATTCAAAGAAAAGTTGTTTTGTCCCCATAGCACCAGAACATTCTCATTTTTGTGTAATCCACACTGAGATCTGCAGTGGGACATTTCCTAGGGGATTAATCAGTTTTGGAACAGCAAGTGTATATGCCAGATACAGACTGGCAGGAAGCTGATGAGGCAGCACAATGAATGATCTACCATAAAGGCCACGGGCAAGAGGTGGCCATTAGTCTAGAGCTCAGTAACGCACTCTTCAAGTACATTACTCACCAATCCATCAGGCAACATGCTACAGAACCAAGAGATTCTAGCACTTTTAAATCTGTAACACGATGGCTGCCAGCCTGCTCTACATGCCCTAGGTTACAAGGGCACAGTAGTGTAGGAGGAAGGCAATTCATTAGGTGTCATAGCCAGTATTTTTTCTATTCTTTCTTCTGTGTGTACTTAAGAAATGGGCCTTCCATTATCCACAGATTAATAGCAGATAGAATGCTCTGGTGTCTCTATTAGCATTAACTACTGGCAGATACTTTCCCACTGCCTAATCAGCACAATTTTCATTAGCTAAAATGAGAAAAACTTGTATAGGAAAATATATGTTATTTTTTATTCTAAAATACAGCTCATAAATATTCTACTAAAATAGACTATCAAACCAAACCCAATTTAGTAAATAAAAGCCCCAGAAACATAAATATGCCAATACTTAGTTGTAAATCAAGAATAGCATCTATTTTTCTATTCAGGCAGCATTTACAAAATTTAAAGTCTCCTTATGCATATACTATAATTATAATTGAATGTGAGGATTTAGGTAAATTAAGTGATGATGTTTATTAATGACAAATTTTCCTCATCTGTAAATAAACCAAAATACACAATTAAACAAACTGGAGTCATAGACCAAGAGGTCATAGGTTTAACTTAATTATGGTAGCCTTATTAATTTATCCTGAGATTACAACTTCCTACTTCGTTAGTGTTTCAATGTCTTGTTTTTTATGATGACAGTAGATGCAATTATGATTTTTGAATGTTCTTGCTTGGTGACATGCAATGTTAGCAAATCCATGTTCCTACTTTTTAAAGTCTATTGTAAGATCCAATGGTGTGAGAAGCACTGATCCAGAGCATCCAGTGAGTGTTGTGAGGGGAAGGGAGAGACACTGTTTCAGCAACAGTTATGTCCTGATGATCACCTGGAAGCTAAATTTTCTTTGGGGTCACTGTGTTGATAAGTCCACCAGAAAGGAAGGAATTAAGAAATCTTGCATGACAAAAGTGACTGTCATGTCATGTCATATCGTATACCAGTGCTTTCACAGCCTATGCATGAAAACATGAAAACCAACCCCAGATATTTAAACATACCCAGCTCATAATAACAGACAATATTCACTTACCACATACTAAGTGAGAGGGACTGTTCTCAATTCTTTACTAATAGTAACTCATTTTTTCCTCACAACAGTTCTTTGAGTCTTTGTATTTTTTAGAGATGAGAAAGCACAGAGAGTTAAAACAATTTACAGAAGTAAATTAAATTTACATAAGTCCAGATTTGAATCCAGTCTTGCTCCAGAGCAGGCACTCCTGAGCACTTTACACAGCCTTCCATACCCTTTTCAAAGATTCCACATCTAGATTGTTAAAGTCTGTGAATCTTGCATGGTGCTCAGGCATATTTGTCATTTAAAAGCTCACAGGTGAAGATATTTGCAAATGACAGTACAGACAAAAGGTTGATATCCAGGATCTATAATGAACTCCTCAAACTCAACACACACAAAACAGGCAAACATATCAAAAAATGGGCAGAAGATATGAACAGACACTTCTCCAATCAAGACATACAAATGGCTATCAGACACATGAAAAAATGTTCATCATCACTAGCCCTCAGGGAGATTCAAATTAAAATCACATTGAGATATCACCTTACACCAATTAGAATGGCCAAAATTAACAAAACAGGAAACAACATGTGTTGGAGAGGATGTGGAGAAAGGGGAACCCTCTTACACTGTTGGTGGGAATGCAAGTTGGTGCAGCCTCTTTGGAGAAAAGTGTGGAGATTCCTCAAGAAATTAAAAATAGAACTTCCCTATGACCCTGCAATTGCACTCCTGGGTATTTACCCCAAAGATAGAGATGTCATGAAAAGAAGGGCCATCTGTACCCCAATGTTTATAGCAGCAATGGCCGCGGTCGCCAAACTATGGAAAGAACCAAGATGCCCTTCAACGGACGAATGAATAAGGAAGATGTGGTCCATATACACTATGGAGTATTATGCCTCCATCGAAAGGACGAATACCCAACTTTTGTAGCAACATTGACAGGACTGGAAGAGATTATGCTGAGTGAAATAAGTCAAGCAGAGAGAGTCAATTATCATATGGTTTCACTTATTTGTGGAGCATAACACATAGCATGGAGGACAAGGGGTGTTAGAGAGAAGGGAGTTGGGGTAAATTGGAAGGGGAGGTGAATCATGAGAGACTATGGACTTTGAAAAACAATCTGAGGGGTTTGAAGTGGCGGGGGGGGGAGGTTGAGGTACCAGGTGGTGGGTATTATGGAGGGCACGGATTGCATGGAGCACTGGGTGTGGTGAAAAAATAATGAATACTGTTTTTCTGAAAATAAATAAATCAATTTAATTTAAAAAAAAAAAAAGAAAGAAAAAAGCTCACAGGTGGGGTGCCTGGATGGTTCAGTTGATCACATCTTCCCAGATTTCTGGGATTGAGTCCCACATTGGGCTCCTTGGTTAGCAGAGAGCCTGATTCTCCCACTGCCGGCAACTCCCCCTGCCTGTTCTCTGACAAATAAATAAAATCTTTAAAAAAAATAAAAATAAAAACTCACAGGCTGTGCAGCTCTTTTGCACAGTCAGGGTTAAGAACCACAGATCCAGTCAAGCAGAGAAAGACAATTATCACATGGTTTCACTCATAAGCAGTAGCACAGAGGACCTTATATGTGGAACATAAGCAGTAGCACAGAGGACCATAGGGGAACGGAGGGAAAACTGAAGGAAGAGAAATCAGAAAGATGAATCCCGAGAGACTATAGACCCTGGGAAACAAACAGGGTTTCAGAGCAGAGTGGTGTGGGGGGAGGGAGTAGCAGGGCCATGGGTATTAAGGAGGGCCTGTGTTATGACAAGCACTGGGTGTTATGCATAACTGATGAATCGTTGAACCCTACATCAAAAACTGATGATGTATTATAGATTGGCTAACTGAACATAAAAAGAAGAAGAAGAAGAAAAAAAAAAAAGAACCAGAGTTCTAGTTTCGTAATCTAGCATGTCCTTCCTATAACACAGCTACATAGGATTGGGTCCTACTCTTGCTTTATATCACAGGAAATGTGTTGGTGTCTCACGATGAGACCATGTCCTAAATAAGGTTAAAGTATGGGGCAATTCTGCTTTTTTCTGCTCTGCTTATATCCCTTTCAGAATAAAGGCTCAGTCTGGGTATCATAGGTAGAAAAATTGTCAAAGAAAAATCCTATTATTGGGGAATATAGCCATGTAAAATAATTACTGGTTTAAGAAATGATGGATACTTTGTTTTTAGATGAGTTAGGGGCAGATATGATGGCCATCTCCAAATATCTTAAGAGCTGTCATTTAGAAGGGGAATAAAACTTGTGCTGAAGCCCTTAGGCATATAATTAGACTCTGTGGCTGGAAGTTAAGGAAAGAACAACTGTAGTGTCTGATGGAAGAAAGAATTTGCTAGGGATGAGAGATCTTGAACATAGAACTGCTTACTACAGAAAGTTTGTAGCTCCTTGTTACCAGAGGTTGAAGTGATATTTGGTGACACTGTTATAAAGAAGTTTCAAGCATTGAGTGTAGTTGGTTAGAACACAGTTTTGGGGTTCACTACAACCCCAAAAGTCTTACTATGTTTCCTTGGCAGAGGCTGGGCTGATGCACAGCTAAAAGAATGGGCACAGCTTTAGCAGCTGTTTAATGCCAGTATCTGTTCTGATTGCTCAATGACATATTTTTCAATATGTCCCCAGGGTATCAGCATTCATCTAATTCAACAATTATATTTTGAGTATATGCTCAGGCCTTAAGTTAAAGAAATAAAGGTAGGGGCGCCTGGGTGGCTCAGTGGGTGAAAGCCTCTGCCAGCGGCTCAGGTCATGATCCCAGGGTCCTGGGATCGAGCCCCACATCGGGCTCTCTGATCAGCAGGGAGCCTGCTTCCTCCTCTCTCTCTGCCTGCCTCTCTGCCTACTTGTGATCTCTGTTTGTCAAATAAATAAATAAATAAATAAAACAAAAAATATGCTAACAAAAGAAAGCTTTAAAAAAAAAGAAATAAAGGTAAATGACACATTGTCTCTAAATAAATAAAAGTAAATGATACATTGTTTCTAACCCTATAAGTAGTAAGGCATATATGTTCACAATAAATTTATGTTGAACCATATGATTTTGCTGACATTCAACCATTTTTGACCTGTAAAAATGATGACTTAATGTGGTTTGATATAATAAAATTGATGAGTTATCATAAAGATATGTAAAAATGCTATGACAACACAGATGAGGGAATCATTAATTCTGTCTGAGAAAGCCTATGGGGAGAATGGGATACACAAGGTTTTTGTTTTTTGTTTTGTTTTGTTTTGAATGGATATATTTGAATTGTATTAAAGGATAAGCAAGAAATTTTCAGGTAAACCAACAGTAAAGAAACTTCCAGAGATGTAGAACAGAAAAAGAGAAGGCATGGAGAAATGGAAAGCATTTATGATTTAGGATTAAAAGCTCTGTGTTTCCACATAGTTCTTATCATCTGTAACAAAGCATGCATTCTTATTTCCTTATCCTTTTGTATCTTTTGTATCTGTTATTGAGTGGCTTTTGGCTATTTATCAACATCCAAAATACTAAGAAGGCTGTACTAGGTATCAGTATAGCAGTATTTTCCCCCCTGAACACACATTTTATGATGATGAAATAGAAGAATGCATATATTTGTGCCAAAGAGCATATGAGCTCTTGGTTAAGGGCCGTGCATATTATATACAGGCTGGCTGTGGGTTCTAATATCAGTTTCATCACTTACTAATCGTAGGCCATGGATAAGTTATTTAGCTTCTCTATGCTTCATTTTCTTCATCAATAAAATGCATATGATAATAGTATCTTTTATCTTCCATTCTGGTACTTGTCTGTTTCTTTTGTTAGAAAAATAAAAGAGATTTTACTCTATGCTCTCAGTTTGTATCTGGAGAATATAAAACATTAAGAGATAATTTTTTGACTTTTTTTTTTTTTCAGATAAATTGTCCTCCTATTTTCAACAAAACGGGACAAGTGAAAGCTCTCAAGTAGTAAACTTACTCTTTGAAGTTTCTGGGCTACTTATACCAGAAAAATTGGCTCTTCCAATACCACATACAGTTAAATCAGTATTTATGAACCTAGGGATTTTGTTCTAGGGGGGAGAAACTTCCTGCAACTAAACAACTAAATATTCTGAATAAAAGATTTACAACATCCTTTTAAATATATAGCTGAGCTCACAATAAAGTAAGGAAAATCCTTAGAGGCAAAGAACTAAGCAGAAACATGAATTCAGAGAGGTAAACATGTTAAAGCCAGCAGCAGCCCTGAGGGCATCTGCCAATCCCTAGAAACCTAGAGCTTCTCATTTGAGAAGTTGGAATGGAAACCCCAACTTAAAATCAGGATTCTGGGAGATACACCTTCAGTTAAAGTATGAAGTAGAAATTCTGTCCTGTAAAAGAAGAAATAATAAAGTATCTTTATAGCCTTGGCTATGGTTAGAAGGGACCCTATTTGTATTAGGGTGACATAAAATTTATAACCTAAACAGGAACTTTAAAAGTGGAAGAAAGTATTATTAATAACTATACCAAAATAAAGGGCACTTTAACTGGGAAATCTTGGATCGTATGAGCATCCTAATTCATAACCACAGGTTTAGCTGTCATGTCAATCCTGGGTAATAGATTGAAATCACACACTTATATGGGTTGAAAAATATCCACGCTGACAAATTGAAGTAATCCTTGGCCAACAGTTCTTAGGCATCTAAGAGGAGCAAATCCAAGTCTATTCTAGGAAAATTCATCCTTAACCCTGGTCTCATAGAAATTGCTCAGAAAAAGCCCCTGTTTATATGATCTCATAATGGAAAATAGAAAAATTCACAAAACCCACGAGGAAACAAGATACTGTGAGTCAATAGAAATAACAAAGAAAAATTTGGTGAGGAATTTCTATACTTCAAATATTGGAATTACAGAATTCAGAATATAAAATAAGTATACTTAATATGTGTAAAGAAATAAAGGAGGGAATAGAAATATAAGCCACATGAAAGAGAATATAAAGTACAAACAGATTTTTGATTGTTTATGGAAAAATAATTAAAATTTAAAATTCAGTGGACAGAGAAAACATCAGATTTGACATAGATGAAGAGAGAATTGGTGAACTAGAATATAAAACTAAAGAAATCAGTCAAGTGCTCACTTTGGCATCACATATACTAAAGAAATCAGCCAAAAGGAAACACTGAGAGACAGAGATGGAAAATATAAAAAAAGAAATTACGGTATGTGGAGGATAATTAAAAGGTGTAAAACCCATCTATTCTTAGTTTTTTAAAAGTATGATAGTAAAGAATATTAAAAAGGATATTCAAGGTAATAATCATTGAGAATTTTTCAGAAATGTTGGAATACCTGAGTATTTGGAATCTAGAAGCACAATGATCCTGAGCAGGATAAATATAAAGAAATCCAGGGGCACCTGGGTGGTTCAGTGGGTTAAAGCCTGCCTTTGGCACGGGTCATGATCTCAAGGTCCTGGGATCAAGCCCTGCATTGGACTCTCTGCTCAGTGGGGAGCCTGCTTCCCCCTCTCTCTCTGCCTGCCTCTCTGCCTACTTGTGATCTGTCTCTGTCAAAGAAATAAATAAAATCTTAAAAAAAAAGAAAGAAATCCACACATACATTTTATCTCATCAGAGTGACTCTGCGAAAACACCAAACATGAAAAGATCTTAAAAGCAAAGAGAATGACAATTTACCATGAAAGAAACAACTCTGATATCTGAATTCTCAACTGAAACAATGAAAACTAGAAACAGTGGACATATTTTAATTACTGAGAGAAAATAATTTGCAACCTAAGCCTGTATTCTGAGAAAATTATCTTTAAAGGATGAGCATAAAATTAAGACATTTCAGAAAAAAATCGAGAGTTTATGAGTAACTATACCTCACTAGGTTTAGAGCTATACCTTAAGAAGCAGGTAAAGTATCCCAGGAAGAAGGTATATTGTGCGGTAAGAAATGACAAGCAAAACCAAACAATTTAGAAAGTGGTACATTAGATATGGGTATATTTAAATCAACACACTTGTGTAAAATGATAACATAAGATCTTTCCTTCAGGCAGTAGTTGTGCAAATGATTTCAGGCAAAACTTTTTACAGATAACAACTATACATTCTAGAGACTATGCTTAGTCTCTTTCTCTATCTCCCAATACAAAAAAAATAAAATTATCAAGTGAATAAAACTTATCAAATTATATACTAAAAATGAGTACATTTCACTGAATGTGAATTTCAGCTACAAAAAAGAACTACAAAATATTAAATTCCAGTTAGTAAGTTTGCTTTGCAATGATATCTGTTAGCAAGTTGAAAGTAAGTTCTGTGAATTCTAGGATAGAGCAAATAAGGAAACATAGTGAGGATAATGGAAGCCACATTTTTCACTGTTAAAGAAGGGGGTTACAAATATGGAAAGGCGGAATACTAGAATATAACATATAGCATTGAACTACATTTGGAGTTACCAGGATGAACACACTTTTTGATAGTTAGGAAAACAAATATAGAAGTAGGTGTAGAGAAGGGGGAGAGTCAAGATGGTGGGGGACTAGCAGACTGAGATAACATCAGGTTGCAGGAGTTCAGTTAGATAGTTATCAACATTCCAAACACCTACACACTCAACAGGAGATTGAAGAAACGAAGAGCAGCAATTCTAGGAACAGAAAATCAACCACTTTCTAAAAGGTAGGATGTGTGGAGAAGTGAATCCGAAATGACAGGAGGATAGACCGTGGCAGGGAGGTGCCAGCTCCCAGCAAGCAGTGGAGCAATGGAGCACAATATCTGAACTTTTAGAAGTCTGCTCCACTGAGGCAAATCACTCCAGAGGCTAAGTGGGGGTGGAGCCCTCACGGGGACAGTGTGGTCTCACATCCCACAGGGTCACAGAAGGATCAGGGGTGTCTGAGTGTAGCAGAGCTCACAGGTATCAGAGCAGGGAAGCCTACTACAGAGACAGAGCTGAAGAGTGAGCTCTCAGCTTGGGGTTACTATAAACTGTGATCTGTGGCACAGTTGGACTACAACTCTTTGAGCAGGGACCCCACAAGTGGCAAATCTGTTGAGACCCACCCTCCTCCACCAAAAGAGCAGCACGGCGGTTATCTGCTGGGTTTAGAGACTCCAAACGCAGCTGTGTGCCAGAGACAGAAATGCTCGGTCACAGGCCAGGTGAGCTTAGAACGTGGACAGAGACCAGGGAGATGGGATTGATTGACCACCTTTCTCCAAGGGCACACAGAAGTGGGGCCCCAAGCTCTCAGCTTCTCTGGGTTGAAGATTGGGAGGCTGCCATTTTCATTCCTGTCCACCAGAGCTGTATGGAAAGTGTTCAGGGAACAAAAGCTCCTGAGAGCAACCCTGAGCAGATTTCTTAGCCTGGCAAGGGCAGCGCAATTCCACCCCCAGCAAAGACATTTGAGAATCACTAAAACAGGCCCCTCCCCCAGAAGATGAACAAGAACATACAGCCAAGACCAAGCTCACTGATCAAGGAAAACAGCGGAATTCTAGAGGAAGGAAAAGCAAAGCATAGAATTCATGGGTTTCTCCCCATGATTCTTTAGTCTTGCAAAGTTAATTAATTTTTTTAATTTTATTTTTTTCTTATTCTAATTTTTTTTAACTTTTCCTCTATCCTCTTTTAACATTTTTAACCAGTTTATTTTAACAATACCTTTCTTTAAAAAAATGTTTTTAAGCCTTCATTATTATAGTCATATTTTATCCTTCATTGTATCTAACTTTTTTTAAATATACATATAGGGCTTCTTCTTCTAAAAATTTTGGGGTACAATTTCTTCTAATAGCTCAAAATATACCCTAAATCTAGCACAGGGCTTTGTTCTAGTCTCCAGCCTCAGCAAAGTCCCTCCACTTTGTTTTTCTTCCTTTTTACAACCAACTTATCAATTCCTTTTTTAGAAATATTTTTAAAATTTTCATCATTACAGTCATATTTCATCCCTTTGGGTTTACCCTTATTTTTGCATATATATAAGTTTTTATTCCTTTAAAATTTTGGGAGGTAGTTTCTTCTAAGAGACCAAAATACACCCCAAATCAAGTGGGTGGCTCTGTTCTATTCACCATTCTAATACACACACACACACATACACACACACACATATATGTATGTATGTGGCTTGAAAAAGGCATGGAAGATATTAGAGAAAGCAGTCTGGAGGAATAAAAGCCCTTTCTGGAGAAATAAAAGAACTAAAATCTAACCAAGCTCAAATCAAAAAAGCTATTAACAAGGTGCAATAAAAAATGGAGGCTCTTACTGCTAGGATAAATGAGACAGAAGAGACAAATAGTGATATAGAAGAACAAATGACAGAGAATAAAGAAGCTGAGCAAAAGAGAGACAAACAACTATTGGACCTTGAGGGGAGAATTCGAGAGATAAATGAAACCATAAGATGAAACAATATTAGAATAATTGGGATTCCAGAAGAAGAAGAAAGAGAGAGTGGGGCAGAAGGTATATTGGAACGAATCATAGTGCAGAATTTCCCTAATATGGCAAAGGGAACAAGCATCAAAATCTAGGAGGCACAGAGAATCCCTCTCAAAATCAATAAAAATAGGTCCAAACCCCGTCATCTAATAGTAAAACTTAAAAGTCTTAGTGACAAAGAGAAAATCCTGAGAGCAAATCGGGACAAGAAGTCTGTAACATATAATGGTAGAAATATTAGATTGGGGTGCCTGGGTGGCTCAGTGGGTTAAAGCCTCTGCCTTCAGCTCAGGTCATGATCTCAGGGTCTTGGGATTGAGCCCTGCATCAGGCTCTCTGCTCAGTGGGGAGCCTGCTTCCCCTTCTCTCTCTCTGCCTGCTTGTGATCTCTGCCAAATAAATAAATAAAAATCTAAAAAAAAAAATATTAGATTGGCAGCAGACTTATCCACGGAGACCTGGCAGGCCAGAAAGAACTGGCATGATACATTCAGAGCACTAAATGAGAAAAACATGCAGCCAAGGATACTATATCCAGCTAGGCCATCATTGAAAATAGAAGGAAAGATAAAAAGCTTCCAGGACAAACAAAAACTAAAAGACTTGGAAAACACCAAACCAGCCCCACAGGAAATATTGAAAGTGGTCCTCTAAGCAAAGAGAAAGCCTAAAAGTAACAGACCAGAAAGAAACAGAGATAATATACAGTAACAGTCACCTTACAGGCAATACAATGGCACTAAATTCATATCTTTCTATAGGTACCCTGAATATAAGTGGGCTAAATGCCCCAATCAAAAGACACACAGTATCAGAATGGATAAAAAACGAAAATCCATCCATATGCTGTCTACAAGAAACTCATTTTAGACCCAAAGACACCACCAAATTTAAAGTGAGGGGGTGAAAAACAATTTACCATGCTAATGGACATCAAAAGAAAGCTGGGGTGGCAATCCTTATATCAGATCAATTAGATTTTAAGCTAAAGACTATAATAAGAGATGAGGAAGGACACTATATCATACTCAAAGGGTCTGTCCCACAAGCTGATCTAACAATTTAAAATATCTATGTGCCTAATATGGGAGCAGCCAAATATATAAACCAATCAATAACAAAATCAAAGAAACACATAGAAAATAATACAATAATAGTAGGGGACTATAACACCCCCCTCATTGAAATGGACAGATCATCTAAGCAAAAGATCAACAAGGAAATAGAGGCCTTAAATGACACACTGGACCAGATAGACCTCACAGATATATTCAGAACATTCCATCCCAAAGAAAAAATACTCATTCTTCTCTAGTGCACATGGAACATTCTCCAGAATAGATCACATCCTGGGTCACAAATCAGCTCTCAACCAAACCAAAAGATGGGATCATCCCTGCATATTTTCAGACCACAATGCTCTGAAGCTAGAATTCAATCACAAGAGGAAAGTTGGAAAGAACTCGAGTACATGGAGGCTAAAGAGCATCCTACTAATGGATGCATGGGTCAACCAGGAAATTAAAGAAGAACTTAAAAATTCATGGAAACAAATGGTAATGAAAATACAACTGTTCAAAATCTGTGGGACACAGCAAAGGCAGTCCTGAGAGGAAACTATATAATGATACAAGCATTTATCAAGAAACAAGAAAGGTCTCAAGTACACAACCTAACCCTACACCTAAAGGAGCTGGAGAAAGAACAGCAAAGAAAGCCTAAACCCAGAAAGAGAAAAGAAATCATAAAGATCAGAGCAGAAATCAATGAAATAGAAAAAACAACAAAAAAAACCCAGTAGAACAAATCAATGAAACTAGGAACTGGTTCTTTGAAAGAATTAATAAGATTGATAAAACCCTAGCCAAACTTATCAAAAAGAAAAGAGAAAGGACACAAATGACTAAATCATGAATGAAAGAGGAGAGATCAAAACCAACACCAAGAAATACAAACAATTATAAGAACATATCATGAGCAACTATACGCCAGCAAATTTGACAATCTGGAAGAAATGGATACATTCCTAGGGATGTATAAACTACCAAAACTGAACCAGGAAGAAATAGAACACCTGAACAGACCCATAGCCAGTAAGGAGATTGAAGCATTCATCAAAAATCTCCCCAAAAAAAGAGCCCAGGGCCAGATGGCTTCCCAGGGGAATTCCACCAAATTTTTAAAAAAGAGTTAATACCTATTCTCCTGAAACTGTTCCAAAACATAGAAATGGAAGGAAAACTTCCAAACTCAATTTGTGAGGCCAGCCTTACCTTGATCCCAAAACCAGACAAAGACCCCACCAAAAAGGTGAACTACAGACCAATATCCTTGATGAACATGGATGCAAAAATTCTCACCAAAATACTAGCCAATAGGATCCAACAGTACATTAAAAGGATTATTCACCATGACCAAGTGAGATTTATTCCAGGGCTGCAAGGTTGGTTCAAAATCCGCAAATCAATAAATGTGATGCAATACATTAATAAAAGAAAGAACAAGAACCATATGATACTCTCAATAGAAGCTGAAAACACGTTTGACAAAGTACCACATCCTTTTTTGATCAAAACTCTTCAAAGTGTAGGGGTAGAGAGTACATACCTCAATATCATCAAAGCTGTCTATAAAAAACCCATAGTGAATATCATTCTCAATGGGGAAAAACTGACAGCTTTTCCCCTAAGGTCAGGAACACAGCACAGCTGTCCACTGTCACCACTGCTAGTCAACATAGTTCTAGAAGTCCTAGCCTCAGCAAGCAGACAACAAAAAGAAAAAATCCACAAAGAAGTGTTCAATCTCTTTTTGCAGATTATATGATACTTTATGTGGAAACTCCAAAAGACTCCACTCCAAAACTGTTAGAACTCACACAGGAATTCAGTAAAGTGTCAGGATATAAAACCAATGCACAGAAATCAGTTGCATTTCTATACACCAACAGTAAGACAGAAGAAAGAGAAATTAAGGAGTCGACACCACTTACAACTGTACCCAAAACCATAAGATAACCAGGAATAAACCTAACCAAAGAGGCAAAGAATCTGTACTCAGAAAATTATAAAGTACCCATGAAAGAAATTGAGAAAGACACAAAGAAATGGAAAAATGTTCCATGTTCATGGATTGGAAGAACAAATACTGTGAAAATGTCTATGCTATCTAAAGCAATCTACACATTTAATGCAATCATTATTAAAATGCTATCCATTTTTTTTCAAAGAAATATAAGAAATAATCCTAAAATTTATATGGAACCATAAAAGACCCGAATAACTAGAGGAATGTTGAAAAGAAAAAGCAAAGCTGGTGGCATCACAATTCCAGACTTCAAGATCTATTACAAAGCTGTAATCATCAAGACAGTATGGTACTGGCACAAAAACAGACACATAGATCAGTGGAACAGTATAGAGAGCCCAGAAATAGACCCCCAACTCTATGGTCAACTAATCTTCAGCAAAGCAGGAAAGAATGTCTAGTGGAAAAGAGAAAGTCTCTTCAACAAATGGTGTTGGGTAAACTGGACAGCCACATGCAGAAGAGTGAACTGGACCATTTCCTTACAGCATACACAAAGGAAGACTCAAAATGGATGGAAGACCTCAATGTGGGACAGGAAATCCTAGTTGAGAACAAGGCATCAATGTCTTTGACCTCAGTTGCAGTAACTTCTTCCTAGAAACATCACGAAAGGCAAGGGAAGCAAGGGTAAGAATGAATTATTGGGACTTCATCAAGATTAAAATCTTTTGCACAGCAAAAGAAACAGTTAACAAAACCCAAACACAACTGACAGCATGGGAGAAGATATTCTCAAATGACATATCAGATAAAGGGCTGGTATCCAAAATCTATAAAGAACTTCTCAAACTCAACACCCAAAGAATAATCCAATCAAGAAATGGGAAGAAGACATGAACAGACATTTCTGCAATGAAGACATCCAGATGACCAACAGCCACATGAAAAATTGCTCAGCATCACTCGGCATCAGGGAAATACAAATCAGAACCACAATGAGATAACACCTCACACCAGTCAGAATGGCTAAAATTAACAAGTCAGGAAATGACAGATGTTGGTGAGCATGTGGAGAAAGTGGAACCCTTCTACAGTGTTGGTGGGAATGCAAGCTGTTGCAGCCATTCTGGAAAACAGCATGGAGGTTCCTCAAAAAGTTGAAAATAGAGCTACCCTACAACCTAGCAATCGCACTACTGGGTATTTACCCTAAAGATACAAATGTAGTGATCCAAAGCAGCATGTGCACCTGAATGTTTATAGCAGCAATGTCCACAATAGCCAAACTATGGAAAGAACCTAGATGTCCATCAACAGATGAATGGATAAAGAAGATGTGGGATATATACACAATGGAATACTATGCAGCCATCAAAAGAAATGAAATCTTGCTATTTGCAACGATACGGATGGAACTAGAGGGTATTATGCTGAGCGAAATAAGTCAATCAGAGAAAGACAATTATCATATGATCTCTCTGATATGCAGAACTTGAGAGGCAAAGTGGGGGGGTTGGAGGGTAGGGAAGGGGAAAAAAATGAAACAAGATGGGATCAGGAGGGAGATAAACCGTTAGAGACTTAATCTCACAAAACAAACTGAGGGTTGCTGTGGGGTAGGGGGTTAGGGAGAGGGTGAATGGATTATGGACTTTGCGGATGGTATGTGCTATGGTGAGTGCTGTGAAATGTGTAAGCCTAATGATTCACAGACTTGTACCCCTGGGGCAAATAATACATTATATGTTAATAAAAATAATTTTAAAAAATTACTAGAACAACCAACCATATGAATAGGGCCTATAGCATAACAGTAAAATGTCAAATTTTCAGATTTGAACAGTAGCACAATGGTTATGTAAGAGAATGCCTTTGCTCTTAGAAATACACTTGGAATATTTAGTGGTAAAAGTAAATAACATTACTGACTTTACAAATTAGTTTTAGATGGTAGTAGGAAGTAGATAGCAAGGACAGAAGGAGAGAGAATGATAAAACAAATAGGGCAAAATGTCAATAACTGGAGTATAGTAGAGTATATGTGGAATTTCTTCGTACAAGTTCTACATATTTTATGGGAAGTTTGGGATTATATAAAAATTAAATGTTACAGGACATCTGGATACCTCAGTTAGTTGGGCATCTGACTCTTGATTTTGGCTCAGATCTTGATCTCAGGTTTGTGAGATTGAGCCCAATGTCAGGTTCCATGTTGTGGAGTCCACTTGAGATTGTCTCTCTCCCTCTCCATCTTCCTCGCGCCCTCCACACCTACTACTTGTATGTTCTCTCTCTCTCTCTCTCTAAAAAAAAAAAAAAATTTACTAAAACATCTAATGTTTATGATTGAAAGATAAGACAGAACTAAGATACTGGAAAAATCATATAAATAGAAAAGATTTGAGTTAAAATATTCTAAGATTCTTGTATACATTTTATTTTTATATTTTATATATGCATGCAATGCATGTGCATTAGAATTTAAAATGTTCTTGTATATGTTTTGATTATTTTCAGGTTATAGATGTATGCATATTAGAATTTAAAATAAAACCACTAAAATAGTAGTAATATATGTGATAACTGCTAAACCCATAAAGGAGCAAAAGAGAAAGACACAACTCAAAATATGAAAATTTTCGAAAGACAGAAAAAGCAGAACAAATAGCATAAAATACAATGATAAAAGAAACAGAAACATATTAGTAACCAAAATAAATGGACTAAACTCACCAGATAAAAGATGATGATGTTAGACTATAGAGTTTTAAAAATTCTGTTACATCCTTGTTACAAGGACAATGCCCAAAATATAAGAAAGGCCAAAGAAAGGCAGATGGAATATTTCAAGATTTATAATAAAATCCTTAAACTTAACAAGGAAAATAAAATGAAATTGAAAAAATATCAAAGAAACTGTTTCTTTTTCAAAACATGCTCAACCTCTCCAGTAATCAGGGAAGTAAAGGAAAGTATATGGAAAGTGGAAGAAATCACTTGCCCTCCAATATTTTTTAACTTCTTTGGTCAAAAGACAACTGATTTTTGGTACAAAACCACTTGGAATAAAGAGCTCATTTTCCAGTCACTCTTGTAACTTGTTGGGTCTATATGACTAAGGTCTGGTGAATAGGTTATAAGAAGATAAGATAAGAAGATTGCTTAGATTCTAGGAAATGTTTTCATAAATGTTAGGGAGGGAAGGCATTAATTTCTTTCCCTTTTCTTCCTTCTGATGGGTTGAACACAAGCATGGTGGCTAGAGATCAAACAGCTTCCTTGTAACCTGGGGTGAAAACCACATGTTGAGGATGTTTGGGGCAGCAAGAAAGGAAACTAGGATCTTAATGAGCCTGGAGTCACCACACTGCAATAGACTGCTTACCTCTGAACCTTATCTACATGAAGAGAAATAAACTTTTGTTGTTGTTTAAGCCAATGTTTTTCATGTTTGCTTCTTTGTTTTTGTCAGTCACAGCCAAACCTAATTTGAAATAATACATGAAGAAGCAAGAACTACTGATGGGAGTGTGGATTAGGATAGCCATTTTTAGAACAATTTAGCATTATCCAGTAAAGTTGACAAGGGAAATATCCTATTCCCAGGAATTCTACTCCTGTGTATACATCCTAAAGAAATTTGCACATAGGCCCTGGGAGACACAAACAAGAATTTCAGAGCAGCACTGATTTTAATGACAAAGAAATTGGAAAAAAAGATCCATGTGTTTGAAGGTTGATAAAGTATATTTATTCAATGGAATATTCAACAACAAAACAAATGAACAAAAGCTGAATAAGAGAGGTATATCACTAAAAAAAAACCAGTATGATAACAAGTACATTAAAATAAAAAAAACTATTTACCTTGGAGCAGATAAAACTCTGGGGTACCAAAAATTATTTAAAATATTGGTATAAGTGGGGTGCCTGTGTGGCTCAGTGGGTTAAGCCGCTGCCTTCAGCTCAGATCATGATCTCAGGGTCCCGGGATCGAGCCCCGCATCGGGCTCTCTGCTCAGCGGGGAGCCTGCTTCCTCCTCTCTCTGTGCCTGCCTCTCTGCCTGCTTGTCATCTCTCTCTGTCAAATAAATAAATAAAATCTTAAAAAAATTGGTGTAAGTGTTGAGAAAGAAGACTTCAGAGTCTAGAACAGCAATATCCAATAGAAATTTCTACACAATGATGGAAATGTTCTGTTTCTGCACTGTCTAATACAGTAGCCACTAGCTACATACAAATTTTGAGCACTTGAAATGTTAGTACAATGAAGAACTGAATTTAAACTTTATGTAATCTTAATCAAATTTAAATAGCCACATATGGCTAATGCCTACCAGCGCAGGTCTAGGCAATAAATCCTTCTATAGTTATGGCAGTTTTCTAATTCTTTGTATAAATATTTGTAACATAACTAAGAAGGAGTTCAAGAAACAAAATTCATATACAGACACATGGACTAATGCAGGGTGTGTGTGTGGGAAGTCCCATGAATTTCATTAATAAATAGGTTTTAGATAAAAAATTTCCTTTTTAAAAAGAATTACTTATCAAATTCGGGTAATATAAATTGCTTTGATCAATTGTATACAAAGAATGATTCTCATGTTAATATGATACATAAAGGAATTTTAATGCCTAGAGTAAGAAAGTGACAAACTCCAAACTTTCTAGCTAATGGGGCCCTTTTCTTCAGAAAAGAAAATCCTAACTTAGTAGTAGTAGTTCAGGTCATGCCCAACAGATGTCACTATGCTCCTCTCAAAAATAAAAAGTCCTGCAGTGGCCCTGTGAGTAGACTATAACACCCAGGGGTGCCTTGGTGCACCTTGGTGCATGGTTTGGGACCCACCGATCTAGAGCCTTTCGGGTAAGAAAATAAGGCAACTGGAAAGTCTGGACAAATAATATATGGGACTATTTTGTATTCTTAATGTTTAAGAGTAGTTTTCAAGAGTCACTTAACTAATGGAAAGCATACAGGACACCTAGAAAAAGGCAGATTTTTAAGAAACTACAAAGACCATAACTAATTTGGGGGCAGGTTAGTAATGAATGAATGATGTGACTACCTAGGAAGTATCTTCATGATACATTATGAACTTTAAATATTCTACAAAAAAAAAAAAGAATAGGTAGTGCACACACACACACATATATATAAGCATACTAATGTAAAGAACAGGGAAAATTTTGGGGGGGGTGGTTAGGTCTGTATAATGGAATATTTAACTTAGAAAATAAGATCTCCCCAGCTTACATCACATTTTCCCTACCTTGAAGGCTATTTGTGACCACATATGGAGGAGACTGTCTGATAAACTATTCCTTATGATTGAGTAGATTAAACAAAATAAAATCTACCTTGGGAAGGTTAAACTAGTTGAATATAGAGAGAGGGAGCCAGGAAGAGTAGGCCGGGTCGAGTGGGAGGGGCAAAAAATTGGTGGAGTGGGAAAGAGAAGTATTATGAATTAAAGTATTAAGGAGAGTTTAAGAAGGAAGAAGAGAAAGGTTATAATTAGAATGTGCTTCTTTGAATCTACAATAAAATGATAGTTGTATTTTTCCTATTATATTTATAAATTTGTTTTCTTTCTGATGTTTACTATAACAGTTCCTACCTATAGTTTAAAACAGTAGTTTATGGAAACAGAAATGTTCTTTAAGAATGGCAGTCATAGAAGTATAAAGTTATATCAAAATGAAGTATCTCTAATCAGATATATATATTTTGAATAAAACATTAAGCCAGTTTATTCAACACTAAAACTATCAATTTTTTAAAAATAAACTTGGCAGAATTTTAAGAAAATAGATGCCTAGGTTTATTACTGCTTTGCATTATGAGAGATTGATCATGACACACTAAAAGTTTTCCACCATCAGCAAGGATTTTTAGAGAGGAGGTCCCACCTTTATTTTTTAAAGGTTTTATTTATTTACTTGAGGGAAAGAGAAAGAGAGAAAGAGAAAGCACACAAGCGTGAGCAGGGGGAGAGGAAGATGGAGAAGCAGACTCCCCACTGAGTAGGGAGCTCAGGACCTGAGCAGAAGGCAGAGGCTTAACCAAGGTACCTTATCCAGGTACCCCAGAAGTTCCCATCTTTAAAAGGTATATGAGGAAATAATTTTTCCCAAATCACAAGTAAAAATTTGAGAAACTCAATGTTTTCTCAAATGACTTCCTTATCCAAATTCAGTCTTCCTTCCTTTCCTCCCTCCCTCCTTCCTTTCTTTCTTTCTGAAATTTAGACAATTAGTCTTCTTTCAGTTCCTCATCAGTACAAAGGGGACAGTAATAGTCATTTCACTGACTTGCTGTGGAAGTAAAGATACTATTTGGGCAAGCACTGCACCATCCTCCAATGTAATACATTGTAAACCATGGAAGTTATTTCTCCACTCCCTCTTTTGCTTTGGCTTAAAGGAAACACTGTGTCTTCAGGTTCTTTTCTTTTCTTTTTTAAAATTAATATATAATATAGTATTGGTTTCAGGGGAAAGGTCTGTGAGTCATCAGTCTCACACATTTCATAGTGCTCACCATACCACATACCCTCCCCAATGTCTATTACCCAGCCACCCCAACCCCTTACCCACCCCCAGCAACCCTCAGTTCATTTCCTGAGATTAAGGGTCTTTAATGGTTTGTCCCCCTTTCTGGTTTCACCTTGTTTCATTTTTTTCCTCTCTTCCCCTAAGATCTTCTGCCTTGTTTCTCAAATTCCACATATCATGAGATCATATAATTGTCTTTCTCTGATTGACTTATTTTGCTTAGCATTAATACCTTCTACTTCCATCCGTGTTGTTGCAAATCGCAAGATTTAATTTTTTGATGGCTGCATAACATTTCATTGTACATATATTACATCTTCTTTATTCACCTGTTGATGGACACCTAGGCTCTTTCCAAAGCTTGGTTTCATGCTCTTAACAGTAGACCGGAAGTCCATTTTTGTAGATTTTTAGAGGTGGATTCATAGCCTTGTGGATTAAATGAGAACTTGGAGATTAAACAATTCCTCCTAACTCTCAATTATGTGCCCTTCACAAGTTCATTTTTTATAACTCTGGTAATTTACCAAGGCTAACTTCTAAATTTTTCACTCCTTTGACATTGTCCTTGAAGGTTCTAGAAGAATCTTATGGCTTCAGATGTTACAAAGTTTGGGCTACCATATATGCATCTACAAATATATTTCTTACCTTCTTTCTAGTTCCCTATCCACCATTGTGCATAGAACATTTTAATTTAAATGTCACAACTCTTGAAACATATTAAAAGTCAAGTCTATTTCTCTTCCCTCAAAGAGCTATCTTTATACATTTTCCCATAATTATCCATAACATCTTCAGTGTTTCCAGGCTTATAACTTTTGGTGTCTTTTTTTTTTCTCTTCTTTTTCTTTCCTATTTTGACCTAATTATAGATTCTGCTACTTTTTTCTCTGTAATAACTTCAAAATTCACTTTCTGTTAATATTACAGTCTCATCAGTTCCCCACTTCAGTTCCCAATTGCTCCACTTCTCAGCTGGCCTTAACTATCTCATGTGTGGATCATTACGATGGTTTATTAGGAATTCCCCTCATCATTTAACTTCTACAATAACCAAACTTTGACAGTATTTGTACAACATTATTTATTCTTCAGCTGATATATCCATAGTGGCTGCTTATATTTTATTTTATAAAAATCTTAATTAGTAAGTCTATCACTCAAGATACTTCACAATTGGAGCTACAATTTTATTAACCACAACTTTACTTCCATAAAAGACATTCTGCTTCAACTGCTGTACTATGCTTGCTATCCCCAAGTTTGACTTTTCTTGCCTTCTATGTTTCAGGTCTGCCACAGGTATAATACTGCTAAAAGAAAACCTTTGTTACTGTGATGAGTGTGGGAGATCATCAAAAGAAAGGGAAAAAGTTTTGCAGATGATCATATGTTCTGCAATCAAAAAAGGAATTCAACTGAATTTTTTCTTGACTTGGTAGCCTAGATTTTAACTTTATACCACTACCCTCTTTCATCTTTAGAGATTCATAGACTTCTTCCTCTTCAAAATCCAGTTAAGAATTTAGCCTCAGGAATCTTTCCTGGATGACCGTACATGAACAAAATATACTCAGAATCTGTGCTCTTTATTTAGAAATTTTCTGTATGCAGTTGTTAATATCATATTACTATATTAAGTACTTTTTGGTACATACTTTCCTGTATATATATGTTTATTATATCCCTATATGCACATTTCTTATCATATTGAGTTATTTGGACACAAAGTAATGTCATATTCCTTTTAATTTTCACATTAAATTCCTCTCTTTCTTTTTTCCTCAGGAGACTTATTTTGCTGAAATCTCCAAGATCTCTGGGGATGTTTATTTAGACTTACAGATCAGTTTTGGTAACTATCTTCTTAGTCAACCAAGGAGATGATTTCATTTCAGCTGTTACTAATGTCACTGCCACAAGATATACCTGTTGAAACAAAGACAACTCAGTATCCCCACCACAGTCTTTATTGTAACTATTAAAATATTCTGCTGCCACACTGTGTTCAGTACTGGATGAGCCACAATAAGTTGAACAGAGCTTCCTTCTGAAAACAAAGTCACCCTGCCCAGAGCAAGCCTGCTGAGTCTTTGAGCCTGTGAGAACCTCCCAAGGCACAGAAGGGGCTTAGCTGCACTTACCTACGTGGCTTCTTGTGACTGGCTCACAGCCAGGTCTTCACAAATGAAGAGACTAACAGAGTAGGATCAAATCTTTGAGTCTGGCACATATGTATGCAAACAAACATTTTCTGTAAGGCTGCTGGTAATACCAGAGCAGATAAATGTGAAGAGATTTCCAGACTCAGCTACTAGTAGGACTGATACAATGCATATCTGCTTCTAGAGCAAAAGAAATGTCCCCTTTTGTTTCCAAAGATCCCTTCCCACTGTGCTTTTAAGAAAAAGCCTTCCTATCCAGACAGGGTTAGGGTCAGGAAATCGATTTCTTCTCAAGTATTTGCAGAGTCTTTACTGTGATAGATACTTTTAGAGATACTGTTTGGTTGACCAGGTTCTTAATCTCAACAATCTCTGCCCATCTCCACTTAAAGGGACAAAAAAAAAAGTCAAATATACATATATGTTATCCTGCCTGTCGTTAGTTTTGACTACTTAAACCTACATAGAATAAGTTGGAGAAAAGTGTGAGAACATAAAATGAGTTGCATCAAATCTCCTAAACAAAAAGAACTCCTTTTCTAGTTCAGTTGTCGTCTCTGAAGCTGTAATTCAAAAAACAGCATTATTAACAAATCTATTCCTCTTAAGCTGGCCATTAAAGGTCATTAACATTTTGCTCTATCACACATTGCCATTGCTTTTTAACCAAATACCTATATCTAACAGAACTAGGTACTTGCTGCTTCTAGAACACACCTTTTACTTTGCTTTCTGACACAGCATTTGTCAACTCTGCCATTCTTTGTACCTGAAATTCAGGACGTCATTAAAATCACAAAAATTTTTTTCCAGTTTTACTGAGCTATAATTGACAAATAAAATTGCATATGTTTAAGATGTACAAAGTGATAATTTGATATAAATATACATTGTGAAATGATTACCACAATCAAGTCAACACATCCATCACCTCACATACTTAACATTTTTTGTTGCAGTGAGATCATTTAACATCCACTGTCTAGCAACTTTCAAGTATATATACAATCCAGTATTACTAACTACAGTCACCATGTTGTCCACTAGATCCTCAGAACTCACTCATCTTATAACAAAGTTTGTACCCTTTGACCACATCTCCTCATGTCTCCCACTCCTCAGTCTCTGGAAACCACCATTCCACTCTTTGTTTCTGGATTCAAGGGTTTTTTTGTTTATTTTTGTAGAATCCACATAGGAGACAAAGTATTTATGTGGCTCATTTCATCTAATATAATGTCCTTCATGTCCACGCATGTTGTGGCATATGGAGGATTTCCTTTATGGCTGAATAATATTCAATGTGTGTGTGTGTGTGTGTATCACATTTTCTTTATCCATTCATATTCCCTTAACAGATACTTGTTTCTGTATCTTGGCTATTGTGACTAATGCTGCAATGCACTTGGGGCTACAGCTATCTCTAAAAGATTTTGATTTCGTTTCTTACCCAATCCATGACTGTATTGCTGGATCACACAATAGTTTTATTTTTTACTTTTTTGAGAAACCTCCACACTGTTTCTCTTAATGGTGGATATTCCTACCAACAATGTATGAGGGTTCTCTTTACCTCAGCTCCTCACCAACACTTCTTATTTTTTTTTTATAATAATCCTTTTAATATGTATGAGGTGATATCTCATTGTGATGTTGATTTGCATTTCCCTGATGACTAGTGATATTGAGGACCTTTTCCAGTACTTGCTGGCCATTTGTAAGTCTTACTTTGAAAACTGTTTATTTTACCCATTATTTAATCAGGTTATGTGTTTGTTACTGAGTTGTAGGAGTTCCCTTTATGTCTTAGATACTAACCCTTTGTCAGGTATATTCAAATATTTTCTCTCATTTCATAGGTTGCATTTTCATTTTGTTAATTACTCTCTTTGCTGTGTAGAAGCTTTTTAGTTTGATGTATTCTCATTTGTTTATTGTTGCTTTTGTTGCCTTTGCTTTTGGTGTCACAGTCAAACCGTCATTGCCAACACAGCATCAAGGAGTCTTTTTTCCATTTTCTTCTGGTTTCACATTTTTTGGTTCTAAGTCTTTAATCCATTTTCTATTAACTTTTGTATATGGTATAAGACTGGGTCCAATTTCATTCTTTTGTATGTGGTATGTGGTAGCCAGTTTTCCCAGAACCATTTATTATCCTTTCCCCTTGTGTGTTCCTGGTATTCTTGCTAGAGATTAGCTGACTGTATACATGTGGGTTAATTTCTGGGTTCTACATTCTATTCCCTTGATCTATGTGGGTTTTTAAGTCTGTACCATATTTTAAAATTTGCTATAACTTTGTAACATAGTTTGAAATCAGGAAGTCTGATACCTCCAGCTTTGTCCTTCCTAAAGATGTTGGCTATTCGGGGGCTTTTGTGGTTCCATATCACCTATGACTATTTTTTTACACATCTGTGAAAAATGTCACTGGAATTTTGATAGAAATTGCATTGAATCTGTAGTTTGCTTTTTGTAGTATAGACATTGTAACAAACTAATTTTTCCATTTCTTGAACATGGGTTATCTTTTCTTTTATTTGTGGCTTCTTCAACTTTTTGCATCAATGTCATTTTAGGGTACAGGTCTTTTATCTCCTTGGTTACATTTATTCCTAAGTATTGTATTCTTTCTGATGCTATTTATTTTGCTGATGTTATTTTAAATGGAATTGTCTTATTTCCCTTAGAGATAGTCTATTAGTGTATAGAAATACAATCAGTCCATCCCTGATTTTTGTATGCTGTTTTTCTATCCTGCAATTTTACTAAATTTGTCAGTTTTAAGTTTTTCTTTTAGAGTCTTTTATTTTTAAGATTATGTCATTGGCAAAGAGAGACAATTTTACTTCTTTCTTTCTAATTTTTGATAACTTTTATTTCTTTTTCTTGCCTAATTGCTTGGGTTAGAACTTCCACTATTCTGTTGAGTAGAAGAGGCAAGAGTGAGCATCTTGTCTTGTTTCTGATCTTAGAGGAAAAGTTTTCAGTTTTTCTTCACTGAGTATATTATCTGTGGGTTTTTTGTATATGGCTTTTATTTTATCGAGATACATTCCTTCTGTACTTAATTTGTTGACTTTTTAGCATCAAGGGATATTACATTTTTTTCAAATGCTCTTTTTGTTTCAAGATGATCGTATGATTTTTACTTTATTCTGTTAAAGTGATATATCACACTTATCGATTTGCATATGTTGAAGAATCCTTGCATCCCAGAGAAAAGTCCCATTGGGTCATGATATAATGATTATTTTAATAAGCTCTCGAATTGCCAGTATTTTGTTGAAAATTTAGCATCTGTGTTCATTAGGGAATACTGGCTTGTAACTTTCTTTTTTTGTAGTGTCTTTGACTGGTATTGGTATTAAAGTAATGCTGGCTTATAAAATGAGTTTGGAAATGTTCTCCCCTCTTCAGTTCTTTGGAAAAATTTGAAAAGGATTGGCAGTAATTCTTCTTCAAATGTTTGGAAGAATTAACAGTGAAGCCATCTGATCCTGGATATTTCTTCATTGGGATGTTTTTGATTACTGATTCATTTGCCTTATTATTAACTAGCCAGTTTAAATTTCCTATTTTTTCATGATTCAGTCTTAGAACACTATATTTCTAGGAATTGATCCATTTCTTCTAGTTATCCAATTTGTTGGCATATCATTGGTCTTAGTAATTTATGACCATTTGTATTTCTGTGGTATCAGTTTAATACCTCTTTCACTTCTGACTTCATTTATTTGAGTGTTCTTTTTTCTTAGTCTAGCTAATGATTTGTCAATTATATCTTTGAAAAAAATTAGCTTAGTTTCATTAGTTTCTTCTACTGTTTTTCTATTGTCTATTTTATTTATTTTTTGTTCTAATCTTCATTTCCCTCCTTCTGTAACTTTGAGCTGAGTTTGTTCTTCTCTCTCTCGTTCCTTGAGATGTCAGGTTAAGTTGCTTTTTTGAGATTTCTTTTAAAATATAGTCAGTTATTGCTATAAATATGCCTCTTAGAACTGTTTAGTTTCATTGCATTAGTTTTGATATGTTGTGTTCTATTTTTATTTGTTTTAGGATATTTTCTATCTCCATTTTGATTTCTTCTTTGACCCATTTGTTGTTCAAGAATGTTGTAAATTTCCACATATTTGTGAATTTTATAGCTTTCCTCCTATTATTGATTTCTAGTTTCATACCACTGTAATAGAGAAGATTGGTATGATTTCAATCTTCTTAAATTTGTTAAGATTAGTTTTGTGAGAGGAATTGGTGGCCAAGGGGTGTCTCTTGGTGCTGAGCTGTGCTGGTTGGGGGCAAGGTGACACAGGTAAAATGAAACTGTTCTTACCCTCTTCAGTGCATTTATTCTTGGGCTTTTGGTCAAACAATGTGCTGGAACTTCCTTGCTGGACTCTTGGATTCTTGCAAATTTAATCTTCACTGTGGTGACTATCAACTGATGTTCTGTAGGGAGATAAAAGTAAAAAACTCTGCCACATTTGACAATGACAAAGTATTCATAGTTATAGACCATAAAAAATTCTACAGTAATCCAAGTAACTTGAGTCTGGGTCTTTGTCCACTGGAAGTTTAAAGCAGGAGTACAAATAAATGTCAAAATGAATTAGAGTAAGGAGAATAGTGACAAGTAGATTAGATAGTAAGTTATCATAATAGTCCCAAAATAGATAAAGAAGATCAACTCAAAAATAGTGGCTTGACCATATAAACTTAAATTTCTCACTCTGAAAATGTGACTAAAATGATTGTAGAATGATAAAAAAGGAATAAACCCACAAAGCCAAACATAACAGAAGAGGAGAAAACAATATTTAGAAGCCAGATGGCAGGTGGATAGATAGAAACTGACTCAATAAATCTTTGAAAACAGAAACTGAAGCCAGGAAGAAAGGCTGCTCAGAAACAAGTAAACATACCATTCATAAAGACACAGAAATTATAGGTCTTAGGTACTTCTGAACATGGGGGTATAGGTAATGCAGAAAATGATGTGAATTGGGTAAAGTTTGAATAAGAAGCAGTTGGATCTATAGACAGCCTTTGTCAACCATTTGTCTGAACAACCTTCCCTTCCAGCTCCATAGAGAAGACTAGAAATTTACTCTCCAAGGAGGCACAACCAGTGGGATTTTGAAGTGGAACAACTCATTGGGCTAAAGACTGTTTTTATTTTGAAAAAAGGTGAATTATTGTATGTACTAAACTGAATTCTATGTGGATCATACTATCTTCTTCCACAAACTTGGCTGAATACTGGCAGAATACTGAAGGACAAGCTCATATTCTCAAAACAAACCATCATAAGATAAAAGATTTAGAAATACCTATATTTAGAGGTCCATAATAAAATGGCCAGTCATAGGTTATTAGTCAATGAAATCAGTTAGTCACCCACAAAGGAAAGTAACTTTGTGACACCAAAAGAAAGCAATCCACACTTACGCACAGGAAGTTCAATGATCTTTTTAGAATATTGCACTCAAATATGAATGGAAACACATTGAAAAAGCCAAATAAGGAAAGAAGAAAGTTTGAGGAAAAAGAGAGTAGGATGGGGGGAAAACAACAATACCTGTAAGACCTATAATAACTATTCTCAGTGAATTAAGCAAACATCTTGATTGCATTAATTAAACAAGAAGAAGATACTATTAAAAAGAAGTAGTCTCAGGGTATGTGCTATGGTGAGTGTTGTGAAGTGTTGTAAACCTGCAATTCACAGACCTGTACCCCTGGGGCTAATAATACATTATATGTTAATAAAAAATAAAAAATTAATTTAAAAAAGGAGTAGTTTCTGTGTATAGTCATTCTTCAAATTTGAACATGATACAGAAGTTATACTTTTAATAATGGTACAGTAGCTTTTATTAGGTTAAACTTCTTACTTTACTAGTGGATAACAACAATGGGAAAATATAAAAATATCTGTTTGAATGCATTCGAGAGCAATTTAAGGCAGGCTGATACTGGAACGGAGTTGACACGTGAAAGAAAGGAATGTATTTATGTGGTTTTCCATCTAAGGTACTTCTTACGCTGCATTGCATGGAACAGCTGGATTTAAAGCAGAAAATTGCAGTCCTAACTGATTTGAGAATTCAGAGGGAAGAGTTTGAGACTATGGGCATGGCTAGAACATAAAATAAAAATCTCAGAAAAGAGGAAGCTAAGGAGCTGGAGGAGGAAAATCCATATACAAACTCCTTTAAATTCTTGGCAGGTCTTGATTAATGTATGTGCAGAGGGCATGCTAGAAAGCAGCAGTTGGAATGTGGGAAGAAGTGAAGATTTAGCTCAGGGAAAAGTTTATAAAGTTTAAGTCAGTCACTTGAATTGCTTGCTAGAACACAACCCACACTACTTAGATGATGCTATCCATAGTCTCTATAAGGGTATAGTAAAAAATTATGAAATGTAAAGAAACAGGAAAATATGGCCTACATTCAAGAGAAAAACAGTTAACAAAAACCAATACTAAAATGGCTAATATAAATATGTTCAAGGGATTAAAGGAAAAGTATGGCTAAAATGAACAAATAGGAGACTCTCAATAGAAAAATACAAACTACCAAAAAGAAAAAAAAGAAAGAAAGAAAAAAAGTAAGAGTCAAATAGAAATTTTAGAAATGAAATATACAATATCTAAAATAAAAAATTTACTGGATGAGAACAACAGATTACAGGTAGTCAAAAGAAGAAAACAGTAATTTTGAAGATAGATAATAGAAAATATTCAACCTGAAAAGGAGAAAAATATATTGAAAAAAAAAAATAGACTCAATGACCTTGTGGGGCCACATTTAAATGATTTAAGTTATATTTTAAAATGGGGCAGAAAAGTTTTTTAGAAAATAATAGCTAAATTTTTCCTAACCTGCTGAAAAATGTAAACTTATAGATCCAACAAGAACAATGAATTTCAATTAAGATAAATACACAGAAAACCATGCGTAGGGTGCCTGAGAGGTTCAGTTGGTTAAAGTGTCTGCCTTCAGCTCAGGTCATGATCCCAGAGTCCTGGGACTGAGCCCCACATCATGCTCCCTCTTCATTGGGGGATCTGCTTCTCCCTCTGCCCCTCCCTCTGCTCTCATGTCTTTCTCACTCTCTCTCAAATAAATAAATAAAATCTTAAAAAAGAAAAGAAAAGCATGCTTAGGCACTTATTTATGAAATGATGGAAAACATAGAAAAAGAGAAAATCAGCCAGTGAGAAAAAACTACATTACAAATGGGGGCAGGGGGTGGAGGGTAGGGAATGATATACATTACAACTGACTTATCAGCAGAAACAATGGAATGTGGGAGAGAATGGAACAACATCTTTAAAGTGGTGGGGAGTGGGAACTGTCAAATGAGATTTCTATATCTGAGAAAAATTACCTTGCAAAATAAATACATTTTTAGGGGCACCTGGGTGGCTCAGAGGGTTAGGCTTCTGCCTTCAGCTCAGGTCATGGTCTCAGGGTCCTGGGATCAAGCCCTGCTTTGGACTCTCTGCTTAGCGGGGAGCCTGCTTCCCCACTCTCTGCCTGCCTCTCTGCCTACTTGTGATCTCTCTCTCTGTGTCAAATAAATAAATAAATAAAAACTTAAAAAAATAAAAACATTTTTAGAAAAACAAAATCGAGAGAACCTGTTGTCAGCAGAGCAGTATTCTAAGAAATTCTAAGGGAAATTCTTTAGGTTAAGGAAACTTAGATGGAAATATATAGAGGAAGAAATTATGAGAACCAGAAGTAGCAAATGCCAAAGTAAATATAAAAGAGAATATACTTGCCTTTTCTTAATATTTAAAAGAATGTGACTATTTAAGGGAAATTAATAAAAATTAAATGTTGGGTTGATGCATACAGATGTACTACATATGAAAATATTATTATAAAGGAAAAGATAGTAAGTGGAAATAGACTGTTGCTAGGCTCTAATTTTTTTAAAAAACAGCTTCATTGAGATTTAATTCACTTAGCATACAACTCACCCATTTAAAGCATACAATTCAATGGCTTCAATTAAATTCACAGTAGAGTGGTATAAGCTATTTTTAAGAGTAGAGATGTCTAATATTGAATTGAAGCTGTTCAATAAACACGTGTTCTGATTCACCGATCCAAATCTTTTGCAAAACTGGCCTGTGAAATATGGATTACTTATTGAGTATAATTTATTATTATAAAGTAATTTCTACTTCAGCTGAGCCTCTTAATAATCTAAACTAAGAAATTAGGAATTCAGAATTATAAACTGTTAACATGAAAACACAGTAAAGGATAGAATGGTTGCAATTTCTATAATAAGGATGTATACAGGAAGAATGACCAGGTATAAAAATTTTTCAACTGAACTGTAATTTTTGAAATGACAACATAAATTCAATCTGATCACCAACCTGAATGATCACTATTTGCTGACAGTGTTACAAATGGGAACTGGAAGGATATAGAGTATATTTTTTATAGAAAACAATAGCCTGCCAGATGGTAACTAGGCAGCAAACATGTAAGAAATATGCAAACCTCTTAAAATATAACCCCACAAAATCTTTTTTTTTTTTTTTAAGATTTTATTCATTTATTTGACACAGAGAGAGCCAGAAAGCACAAGTGGGGGGAATGGCAGAGGGAGAAGGAGAAGCAGGTTCCCCGCTGAGCAGGGAGGCAAATGTGTGGGACTCGATCCCAGGACCCTGGGATCACGACCCGAGCTGAAGGCAGACACTTAAGCAACTGAGCCACCCAGGCGCCCCGACCCCACAAAATCTTAATGTTATATTACTTACATATGTATAAACATAATATCATAAAATTAGATATAACACATTTTCTTAAGCTAATATCACTACAAAACTAAAACAAATTCATAAACCTCAAAACGTTTTAAAAACCAACATATAAATAAACATAATTTAATATTAAATCATTTTGTTTCACTAAAACTAAGTTGCTAATGTTAGGTTTAATAGAGGGTGATGTTTCTTTATGTCTGGTTCTATATTTAATGTGTTTCTATATTTTTAAATTTTAATGTTACTAATGTGGACACTGCCTTTTCATATAAGTGTACTGTATAAATGACTTTATGTTCACTGAGTCTCACACTAAACATTTCTGTACTTTAACATATATAAGCTAACCTTTATTTTATTTTTTTTTCACAATTTAAAGGCTTTGCTTGTTACTACAGTATGATCAGATTTATACTTAACTCCTGTTTATGTAAATATCTTTGAGTGCCTATTTGAATAAGGTATAATTGTTAGCATTGTAGAGATTATTTTTTTATTTGAAAATGCATTTAAATATTTCTATTATTTAAATCTACACTAAGTAATCTTATGGGACTTAGAACAGGGTATTGAACACCCTAGAATTATTTCAAAGAGACACAAAGATAGGGTCTATATAATATGATAATAATACAAATTCAATATGGAACCAAATGCTGCAATTTGGGATTCATGGTACCTTTACTACCATGCTGTTATGAACCAACCCTTTATGAACCACTAAGACAACTTCACTTTTGAATTGCACCGTGACATTTCTTTGCATTCACTAACCAAAAATGTGAGAAAACACAAATATACATAATTGTCCTGAAATCACAAGTCAGTACTTTGTCGTTAGGATTATAGGATATCATTAGGATTATTCATGATATCATTATATTAAATATTTACAGTCAATTAGCAGAATTTAAAATGGTCAGAATTTTTTTTTCCATAGCACTTATCACCTTCTAACATCTAAATTTTACCTCTTTGTTCATTGTCTATAATCTCCAACCCCAGGAGAATGTAAACTCATTAGGGCAGCAACATTTTGTTTTTCTCCTCCATAATGTATTTCAAGTGCCTAGAATAGCATCCAACACATAATAAGCACTCAGTAAATGTGCTGAAGGAATGACAAAACTTGTCATAAGATGACATCTGGGGACACTCCAACGTCTGAGGATTCCCAGATTGAGAAATACTGGCATGGAAAAAAAAGTTTTGGCCCAGGAACCAGAGAGACCAGAGTTTGAAACCATTTTTTAGCTACTAAGTCTTATTCTGCTGCTTAGCTACTTGCATGACTTTAGGCAAGTCACTTAAATTTAGGGAGTCTGCTTTTTTCTCTAGCAAAATGTAAAGTCTGTTAAAAAATGGGGAAAAAGGCTAATACAAAAAGCATATAAAATACCAGCATATAAAGGTATCATCATCGTAATTATTAGAGAGGCCATAGGAAAAGTATTTAATCAAGTAAAACTAGACTTTTCCACATTATCATGATTTTCCTTTCCTTAATTCTTCTTCTTTTTTTTTTTTTTTTTAAAGATTTTACTTATTTATTTGACAGAGAGAGATTACAAGTAGGCAGAGAGGCAGGCAGAGAGAGAGGAGGAAGCAGGCTCCCCGCTGAGCAGAGAGCCCGATGCGGGACTCGATCCCAGGACCCTGAGATCATGACCTGAGCCGAAGGCAACGGCTTAACCCACTGAGCCACCCAGGCGCCCAATTCTTCTTATTCATAAAAAGGTAAAATAGGAAAAGCTTTGGAATAAATGAAAAAACAAAAAGAAATAGGATCTAGAACTTCCACTAAAACAAATGTGTGAAAATACTGCAAGATGTTTTCATAATAATCATTTATCAGATGTTGGAAGAGCTTGGTTATAATACAGCTGTAAAATAAACCAAAAACAAAGTATCAACAAGAAATCAGTAATAGATGATATACATGAAGTAGAATAAAGATCATCTTGTAACCTCAGCTGCATGAGAGTGGTTTTCTTCCCCAGCTCTCATATACTTTAACTACAAACTTACCTACCCATTTCTGGTACACAGGTTCTACTCAGTTTGGCAGGAACTTTAACCCTCAGGCCAACCCTGAAGGAAGAATTAACCTACATAATTATTGAACCCTCAGGCAGTGTGCCTGGCCAGGAAGTTGGGTATGTGGGGTACACACTGCAATCATCTCAGCATTTTACTGTAATATCCCACAACCATCGGAGGGAGAGGTTAAAAGTCATTTACTATATGATGAAGAAAAAGCAGTGTAAATTTATTCCTTGATTTAAGTTTTGCCGCCAAATGGAATTCTCAGAATACTTCAGAAGCGCAAATGGATTTAAGGTCTGTTTTAAGTAAACATTATCTGTAGTATAAAAGGATGATAAAATATTACATAGTTTTAGGCAAGGGTCATACAGTATTCACTTTAGCACACACAAAAAAGCAATTTTGGATGGCTAAATTCAGTCTTAATCCAAACCATGTTCCAACAATACAAATCAGTACTGGTGGATTAAATGGGTCTGTCCTCCATCATCCATAACACTAAAGAAAACAGTTAGATGTGAAATATACCCCTAAAAATAATTTGGGTGTTAACAGCCAAACACAAGTCCTTAAGGTGGTATATGCCAGGATTCCCCATAGAAAGTAGTAGTTTTCCCTTTGTAATTAATTCATATCTTAAAAGGGAGATACTTTGAGTTGAGATAAGGGAGGAAGTAAAGGATAGTCTCTTTCTTGTCATACTTCTACCCAGCAATTTAAGCATCTATGGATGAAAAATTATTTTCTGCAATAATTATTTCTGTAGTATTTTCCAGGTAGTGATTTTCTATTTCCATTATTCTTTATGCATTTATTTATTAGAATTTTACTATATAGAAGCAGCTGTCTTTTTGCCCAAGATTATTCAATTTTTTATATCAGTATAGCTTCACAGATATTTATTTAATGCTATGGTTTATAATCCATTACTTGAATTATATATTCTATTAACATGGGGTCTTAAATATTACTTTTTATGGTTGATTTTGAACATGGTTGTGTATTGCTGAGAAAACACTATGTGAATAACATCATTTCTGGACATTTATTGAAATTTCCTTTGTAACAAAGCATGTGGCTAATTTTTTAAAATACTTTTTGTATGCATGATATAATGAACATTCTTCTTTGCTTCTGATTTTTTTCATTTGAGCTAGAAAACATATAGAAGTGCACCATATATAATTATATGCTTAGCAAATTATTATAAAGCAGACGTCTGTGTTACCAACCAATTGTGAAAAAAATACAGTCTTGCTAGGACAGAAAAACATCCTAAGTGCTGTGCTCCAATTATCACCCTTGCTTAACAACCAACCTTTCCCAAACAAAACTAACACCTTGATTTTTGGGTTATCTAGTTACCAGCTTCCCCTAATAAATTTACCACTGAAGTATGTGTAACTAAAAACTATGCTTTAGTGAAACAATTTATATTATAGAAACATGATTAATCAATTAATATTAATATCACACAAAATAAACGTCAAAATAAGGAGTATTGCCAGAGACAAAAACATTTCAAATGATAAAAGGTTTAATTTACAAAGAACGTATTGCAGTCTTATACATGTATGCATCTAATAACAAAACTTCTAAAGTATATGAGACAAAAGTGACAGAAAGATAAATAAAAAAGTACCGACCCATAATTGAAGATCTTAATACTCCTTTCTCAGTAATTGATATAACAAGCAGAAAGCAAGTGAGAAAAGATATAGATGTGAATAAATATCAAATTAACCAATTAGAAACCTATACCTAACAACTGCAGGGCATACATTTTTTTTTCCCAAATGCATGAGGAACATGTGGTATGTTATTTCCATAACTAATGAACATAAATACTTTTATATATTTATTTGTTATTGGGCCATTATAGTTGCCATGAGGGCTCTGCGTAATAAAGGTTTTGCCTATAGGGAACACTATCTAGGACAGTTGCTACCAAGACTGATAGAAGCATAGTCTAGGAAGGGTCCTAGAGTCTGGCAGGCTATAGGAGTGCAGAGGTTAAGATGTTTTACCTATGGTGAATGAGATGTGATAAAGGTGGAAAGAAATGTACCAGCTTGTGTGATTTCTCTGGCATTTCAAAGCAATGATGAAGAGAGTTAAGTATTAGGACTGTGGAACTGTGTGGTTATTGCTGAGCACCGGAGGTTTATTGAAGGAAAAGAATAACAGATTCAGGTCAATTAAATTAAATTGGTAAATTTAAAGCAAGGAATAAAAATCAAAGGGCAAACATGATTTAAGATTAGCAATGTGACTTAATTATAAGAGTAGCGGAGCTAAAGAGAAGGCTGATTGCTCATTCCAGTCAGGTCTTCTATGCCAAGGTCAGGGCCCTTTTGCAGAGGTGAGACCCTTAGTTCTGAGATAGATATATTAATGAAGTAGTTGAGATCTTTGTAGCCAAGATTATCCTCAATCCTTTGGCTCTGTGAATGGGACCCACTTCCAGTTGTTGGGGATAGGGGTTTGATGACCACATAGAGGTTTCAAATGAAGTAGGTACCTTATAATGCTTTCCTTTCTCAGAACCTAACTTCATGGGCACCAAAGCAATGCTGTCAAGTCTCAGAATAGCCCCACTGGAGAAATCTTGGGTCTGCCAAGGAAAGAGATTTAATGTCAAAAGACAGTGGAAGCACCTGGCTAAAAAGTACTATAGGAACTGCCAGAACATGCCCAAAAGTAAAAATCCTGAGTAAGTTGAACCAGGGAATTGGAATACAAATTGCCTAATGGGAAATCTTTCCCATGACTCAGATTTAATGCCCTGACAAGGGCTCTTGGAGTCCGTTTTTAATATACTGGTGAGGTGGTTTTTGGAAATGTGAAAGAGTGATGACCCATATTAAATAGAGATTTGATAACTGGTGTTACAAACTATTCAGAAAGTAATAAAAAAACCTCAGAGAAGTGGGTATGCTGGAGTGGACATGATACATATCCAGCTTACTACATTCCCTGGAAGGATTTGGAAGATGTTTCATTTATTAGCATTGCTGGGTAGCTTAGTGGTAACTGTTCTTTGTAGGTGGGGACTTCAAAAGTGATGATAATGTTATAGAAATGGAATCTCTCCTATAACTGTGGACAATATGATCCAGGAAAAGCAGAGATTAGATGGCAGCACTTAATTATCAGGAGGATGGTGGAAATTAGTACTATAATAGGCAGCAAGCTTCAAATGGAAACCAGGGGCTGCCTGACCCACAGGGATTTATGGATGTGGCTCATAGAACTTGGTGTTACCAGACACAAGATAAATGGGCAGCAAATAAAGGTGTTTTATAATTCTAACATATATTCAAAGAGATCAAGACTGAATGAGCAAAGATAAAGTCAGCCGATACAGCAGTGCCTGGGTGGCTCAGTTGGTTAAATGGCTCCCTTCAGCTCAGGTCATGATTCCAGGGTCCTGGGATTGAGCCCTGCATCAGGCTCCCTGCTTAGAAGAAAACCTGCTTCTCTCTCTCCCTCTGCCTGCTGCTCTGCTTACTTGTGCTCTCTGTCAAATAAATAAATAAAATCTTAAAAAAAAAAAAAGTCACCCACTTCAATGGAAACTCATAATCCCTTGCTATTTCCAGACCAGAGTCAATTCTCAGATCCAGAATCCATCAATTAAAAAAGAAGCTAGGGTCTACTTATTGCCACAAACAGCAAAAGGATACAGTAGTAACAGACTTCATCTTTCTAGCATCTGGTTCTATGAGCAATGAAATATACCATCTTATATTAATACATATACTTCAGCCTTCATTTGATTAGTGTCAATATGGCATACCTAGTCCCATCCTTTAACTTTTAAACTATTTGAATATTTATATTTGAAGTGGTGTCATTGTAGACAGCATATATTTGGGTCTTCCTGTTTTCTATGCGACCTGACAATCTCTGTCTTTTAATTAGGATATTTAGGCCATTTACATTTGATGTGATTAGAAAAGATGATATTTAAGTCTATCATTTTGCTAAATGTTTTAAATTAATTAAGCATTTTTTGATAACTCCACTCTTTTGTTAGCTTATTAACTATGCCTCTTTTTAAATGTCATTTTTGCTTTTTAAAAAGAGTTTATAGCATACAACTTTATCAGTCTACCTTTGAGTGATATTATACCACTTCGTGTACATTGTAAGAACTTTATAACAATTCTTTCATTTTTCCATTTTCTTCAATAGCTTCTGTGCTACTGTCATGGATTTTACTTTCATGTGTTATATAAACAATCCATTGCTATTATTTTTGCTTCAAATAATCAATTACCTGTAAACATATTTAATAAAATTTTTTTTTAGAATTTACCAACATAGTGACCATTTCCAAAGCTTTTCATTATGTGGTATAATTTTGCATTTGTCTAAAGTGTCCTTCAACATTTTTTGTTGTGCAGATATACTAATGATAAATTCTTTCAGCTTTTTTGTACATCTGAAAAAGTTTGTATTTCATCTTTGCTTTTGAAAAGTATTTCTACTGTTTACAGAATTTCAGTTTAACTTTTTCCCCCCTCAATGTAAAGATGTTTCTCCACTGTCTTTTGGCTTGCATTGATTCCAATAAGAAATCTGCTGTGATTGTTATCGTTGTTTCTCTATACATAATGTGTCTTCTTTTCTTTAGAGGTTTTTAAATTGTTTTGCTTCACAGTGATTTTAAGCAATTTGAGTATAATGTGCTTAGTGTAGTTTTCTTCATATTTTTTGTGCTTGGGGTTTGTTGAGATAGTTGGACCTTTGGGTTTATAATTTTCACCAAATTTGGAAAAAAATCAGCTATTTCTTGGGAAAAAAATTTTTTTTGTTCTCCTATCCATCCTTCACAGGGCTTCAATTACACAAAAATGAGGCCACAAAAAGTTACCCCACAACTTACAGATGTTTTGGTCATTATTTTTCTGTTACTTTTCTTCTGAAATATTTAATCTCTGAATCCCTTCCTGACATGATATTCTTCACCCCAGACATGGTGGTCTTAGCCTTTACACGTTTAATTAGAGTATTTTTTTTAATCTTTCATGTGCCTATTTAATATATTCCTGATTTCTTCTAACTTTGTGAATATATGAAATCCACTTGTGATAGCTGTCTTTATTCACTAATTCTATCTTCTGTATCATTTTTGGTTTGGTTTAGATTGATTAATTGTTCTCCTCATTCTTGGTTGCAAATATTTGGTCCAAGTCTGTAGCTTACTTTTTCACTCATTTAACAATGTCATTCATATAGCAGAAGTTGTCAGTTTTGTTGAAGTCCACCTTTTCTTTTTCATTTATGGTTCAGGTTTTGTTCATCCATCTAAAAAATCTTTCATTTGGCCCAAGGTCACAAAGATTTTATATTTTCTTCAAGAACTTGTAGAGTTTTAGGTTTGTATTTAATACCAATTTAAAATTAATATTTGTATATATTGAAATATGTGTAAGGGTATTTATTTATTTACTTGGTTCCAGAACTATGTATTGAAAAGACATTGGATAGTTTTTGACCCTTTGTCAAAAATAGTGTTTAAAAAAAATAGTGTTTATTTTTGGGCTTTCTATTCTGTTCCATTAATCTTTTAGTCTATCCTCACATAATTACCACACTGTTTTGATACTGCAGCTTATCCCCCCCAACGTCCATTGATTTGATGATTAAAAATATATAGTGATATGGTGAATCCTGCTGATTTTAGAAAGTTGAACAAACCTTACATTCTTGGAATAAACCTGACTTGGTCATGAAGTATCATTCCTTTTACATATCATTCAACTAAGTTTGCTAATACTTTGTTAGGGATTTTTGTGTTTATGAGAGTTATAGGTCTATAGTTCTCTGCTCTTACACTGCCTTTGTCTGATTTTAGTGTCAACGTAATGCTGACCTCATAAAATGAGTGGAAAACTATTTCTTCATTTTCTATTTCCTAAAAGAGATTGTTTAGGACTGGCATGATTTCTTCCTTAAATTTTGGTAAAACTTGCCAGTGATGCCATCTGTGCTGGGTGTTTTCTTTATAGGAAGGTATTTTAACTACTACATTCAACTTCTCTAACATAAAAAACTAAGGAGGTTATTTCTTCTTCACTGAATTTTGGATGATTGTTATTTAAGGAACTTTTCCATTTAGATTATATTTATTGACAAAATTATTATTTTCTTATCACTTAATATTCATATTATATCTGTCAGATCTTTAGTAATGTCTCTTCTTTCATTCTTGGTTGTGATAATTTGTGTCTTCTCACTTTTTTTCTTGTTCAGTCTGACTAGAGGCTTATCAATTTTTGTTTTTCAAAGAACCAAATTTTAGGCATGTTGGTTTTCCCCACTATCTTAAATTTCATTGGTTTATGCTTTTATCTTAATTATTTCCTTACTTCTTGTTTTGTTTTCTTAAAACAGATTGTTGATCCAAAACTTTTGGTTTCTAAAATATGGCATTAAACCTGATTTCTCTGTAGGTACTTTTTAGCTGAATCTTACAAATTTTGTAGTGCATTTTCATTGTCATTCAATTCAAAACATTTTCTAATTTACCTGTGACTGCTTCTTTGACCTATGTGTTATTTAGAAATCAACTTAATTTCCCAAAAAAATTGGGATTTTTCCTAATTTTTCTTACTGATTTCAAGTTCAGTTTGTTGGTCAGATAATATATTTTGTCTGACTTCAATATTTTTGATTTTCTTTTTTAAGGCCAGAAAGTGATCTGTTTTTGTGAATGTTCCAAGTATACTTGAAAAGAACCTATTTCATTCTTGGTAGGTGGAATGTTCCTCTTATTTTCATTTTCCTAAATGGCTATTAACTTTTTGGAAATAAAACTTCACAAAGAGAAGGAATAGATCACATAATGTTGGATTCAGAGATCTGATGGTTCATTGCATGAATCTGAAAAATAAAAAAATTATTTTATAAAAGTATTATGATCATACCTAGTAAACAAAGTACATGTATATACAATTATTAATGATATGAGACCATGTACCATAAATGCAGATAAATGCAGATAATGTATAAGTTATCTCTTCACATGCTTACCTTCTAATCTGTTCCTAGTATGATCCAGTGACCCATTGTCCCCAGCCACACTGGTTTTTAGTTCTTCCAAGCAGCTTGTTCCAATCTCTTGTTGTCTGAGGATTTACTGAGTATACTCTCTACATGGAAAATATTTTCTCCCTCTTTTTGTCTAATTTCTTTTCAACTTTCAGCATTCACCTTGAATTCACTTTCTTCAGGAAGTCTTTTCTGACATGCTCTCCAAAGATCAGTTCCTCCTGGTACACATTTTCATGGCACCCTATATGTCTCTTTCACAGGACTTATTATGATTAAAATGAAAAATATAAGAGTAGATTAGGGCAGATCATCAAAGATGTTATGACTTCTCAAAAGGTTCAAAATCATCAACTCAAAAAAGTTACCAAAATGAGACATGAAGCAGCCAACTAAGCTGACTTAATGAACTTAAACCTGGTTTTTAATGAATAGCATTTCCCTTTTGAAGACATCTATGAAAGGAGAATTATATCTTCAGAAGAATTTTAAATGCATCTGACTTCCATATTATATGTCTAACACATCCAAGAGAACATAATTTATAAAATGTTGCACATAGCAGGACACACACAAAACCAACCAAAATGAGAAGTCCCATTTTATTGCATTCAAATATCCAGACAAATGGATAAGGTGTCTGTTTCCCTAAGGCATTCCTTGCTTTAGGAAGGAAAATCCATATACAAATGCCAAATTTGGGTCAACTTTTTTTTCCAAATTGAATCCAAAAATTAATGCTTTAGAGTCTATTAATTTTGTAAATTTTTAGGCAAAGAATATGGGTGAAGAGAGTGAGGGAAAAATCTTTGTCTTTCATGAATATTTGGAACCTTAATTCCTTTTAAATAACACTTGACACTATTACCAGGGAGCACTTGCAGGAAAATACACAGAGATTCCTTGGCAGTGGGGTTGGAAGAACTGCCTTCCCCATGTCTTTCAGACTCACTTTGTAAATTATGTGAAACACTTTTAGACAGACACTGGCACTCATAAATTATACAGCCCATTTGCATATTCCAGTCATGAGACATTATGCAAAGTGACATGATTTGCATAATGGATTCCTCTTGTCGCTTCAGTTGCTGCATGCTTTTAAAAAAACAAAATGAAATAAAATGAAAGCATGAAAAGGTGAAAGCATCAAGTTTCCAGCTTTGCCTGTCTCCTTCCCAACTACAGTATCAATTGCTTTCCTTTTCTACAGGGGGAGAGATAAGGACAGAAAGCAAAATTCTACAAACATACAAACCAACCAAAAGAACTTTCATATGAATTTTGTTTTTAATTAAAATGTACCTACTTTCTTAGTGAAATCCATTATAAATAACCCATGCGAGTCAAGAGAAATGGGGACAAATTAAAACAGTAAGATACAGAGAAAGAAACTTCATGGAACTTTTTCCTTAAAAAAAAAAAAAAAAACTTCTTTAGGTGTGATATTTAGGGAAGCGGTCGCCTTCCTCCTTGTAACTTAAAGAAAAAAGGCTTCAGGTATTTTCTTATTATTGGGAAAGGGCATATTATGGATGAGATAAATGGGTTAGGGGAGGGATTTTTTCCCCCCATAAGAACTTCTGAAGGGTTTTCCTGTTTTGAAAGATGAAGGGAGAAGAGAGACAGGGTGTGCTTTGATTATTTAACAAAATATAGAATGGCTATATATACCGTAAGGACGAGGCAGTATCACGTCGACTTCTATCGGCTCTACTCCAATAAGCAGGCAACGTTCCCTCAGCAGTTGCCAGTTCTGCTGCGGGCTTTCCCTGCCCCCCTGCACCAGTGCGGAAGGCAGAGTGTGCCAAGCGGCTGGCGTCTGTACCCTGTGGGAAAAGTTAACTGTAATTCTTCGGCTTTTAAAATCAATTAACCCGTGTGTTAATTAACGTCAAGTCGACGGGAGGAGGAGGAGAAGAAGGGGAGGGAGGGAGGAAAGAAAAAAGCTGCAAGGGCGGATGGCAGAAGAGTTGGCACAGTGCCATCCATTCAGGGGCAACGCCACAGTTTCGTGCGATAGCAGCAGCGGGTATATGTTACGAGGGCCCTGTATGCGGGCCAGACAGTGCGGTAAAGCCAAGGGAGATTATCCAGACCCCCAGGAGCGAACAGAAAGCAGCAACCGAAGGCGCAAGTGCCAGGATTACAGCCTAGGCTGCTCCAACTATGAGCCCTTCCTCGGACCCAGAGACTCGGCTACTTGGGGTTTGGGGGTCTTCCACACCAAAGAGGCACAAAGCTGACTTTAATCACTTTCTTCCTTTAAACTTGATTCTGCCGCAGTGGAGCAAGCACAGCGGATGCTTTCACACCCAGCAAGACAAAGGCCGTCGTCTCCGCCATGACACTGTTCCGTTCCAAGCAGAGGCCGGGATCTTGGACTCCTTGAAAAATCAAAGGAAACAAGGAAAACAAACAACAAATACAGCAACAAACTGAAAAAATTAACTACCACCAAAATTGTGTGCCCATTTGCCCATGCCAGGGGTGATCTGGGCATCTGTTGCAGCAGAAGGCGCTTGTGTGGGGCTTTTTTTTTCTTCTTTTTTCTTTTTGGGCAAGCTGTTGGTTTGTTTGCTATTCAACTTCGTTTATAATTAACTTAAAAAAAAAAAAAAACCCCACCATTCAGCCTAGTCAACAACAAACAAAGAGCAAAAGCAGACATCGGAAGAGAAATGCCATAGGAAGCGGCATGAATACATGCCACAGCCGGTGCCACTTGCCATTTGGAAAACCTCAGGGAACGATGCCAATTCTACAGCTCCGAAGAAGGCAGAGAAGGGAGCATAAAGGTCTACAAATAGAAATCATAAGGAAAGAATACTGCTTATACAATCCTGGATTGCAATTGAACACAACTTCTGCTGGGAGAAGAGAGGGAATTTTAAATGGAGACATAGAAGGGTATAAATTAAAAGATAGGCACCTATCGATTGCATTTAGACACATTTGTAAGGCTGTATGTGTATATAAATACACATTATTTTCAGACAAATGAAACATTTAGGTATGTGTCTATTTTTGTGTTATAGGTATGGGTATGTATATAGGTGTATATGTTTATGCATATATACACATAATGTGGGATGTATGCATGTGTGAGGAGAAGGAGAGGAGGACAGAGAAGGAGAGAGAGGGAAATGTGTGTAAGTGCATGTATGTGTGTGCATACAATCCCACTTTTTGACCCAGGTATACACAGAAGACAAAATAAAAATCATACTCCAGCAGCAAGCAGGCAGTCAGAGATTTATCTACATTCACTGCTATCACCAGGGAGATGAATGGGGCCGATCTGAAGCCCTTTTACAAGATCCACTATGGGAGTGAAGGAGGAGGAGGGATGCCACACAGACATGCACAAACTTGAAGTCAGAGGGATTTGGAAGGTGCTACTTAGGAAACCCTGGTGGCATAAAGCAGGGGAGAAGAAGGGGAAAGAAGGGGGAAGAGGTTTGTCTCTATGTTTTAGGTGGTCGTTTAAAAAAAAAATCTGAAAAAGGGTTTCAGGAAACGGCTGGTACTTACGTTGTCTGCGTTGCTGTGGATCCTGAAAGGTGTTCTGTTGGCACCAGGCACTGAGCCAGGGGCAGGCGCTGGAAACAAAGGGGAGAGACAAAATAATAATAATAAAAAAAAATAAAGTCATTCTATGGGAATATTAATTGCTGCTCTTGTGGATTTTACAAAACACACAAACTGTTTTCTTTTTCTTTTTCTTTTTTTTTTTTTAATGTGGATTGGCGCGTGTCCCTTTCGCATGGAATATACAAGTAGTATGGGATTTACAACCCAGTACGGGACTCAGGATTAACTGCGCTGGCATCTTTTGGGCATATTCTTCCTTTTAATGAATGAGCTTTCGCTGTTAATGAGGAATAATCGTTTGGCTAATGAGCTTTGAAACATTAAGAGAAAAGAGGTTTTTTTCCGTTAATCGGTCTGGTGCGACTGCATGGATGGATTACAAAAGACAGCAATAGGAACGCAGTACAAAGGGGGGGAACCTCTCCTGGAGTGGGAGAAACACCGAGATGGGTGATGTGTCCCTGCATCTTTCCTTCCTTCTTGCTCTTTCACTCTCTCTGCCAACTGCTATGGGTTTCCATAACTCCGCAATCAAAGTGGATGGTCGGAAAGGATTATTACAAAGAGTGAAGCCTCCGCTGTTAATGTCTCCAGTGTTTAATCATCATACAGTAGAATGGTTTTATGCATATTTCATTTGCATATCATTAAACCGTGTTAGCGAGGGGCATTCAGAGCCAGGAGAAGTACAAAGTTGGGGAGAGAGGGAAGAAAAAAAGGTCCCTATGATGCTTATCTTCAAACAGGGACTTGTTCCATGATCTGTCTTCTACTTTTGCTAAAATCATTATGACTTGGAAACCTTTGAAGTTGGATACAACCTTGGATTCTTCTAATTCCTGCAGAGCGGTATATTTTTAAAAACAGCAGAAATGTTCCTGCACTAGACAATTAAAGGAATATAAACTCCAGTGGGTTGAAACTAGTAGCTCTTTGGGGAATGCAGTGGCAGAGGCTTCTACAAATACCAACAGTTAAAAAAAAATAATAAAGAGCATCATATTAAAACAAAAGAAAACGAAGACAAGAAATATTAACACGTGGATTATATTGTTTCTTTTGGGGGGTAATGAACTAAAGAGAATGAAGAAGCCATCGGTAATTTATCCCTTCATTAATGAACAGTCACCTTTTTGTATGTGTTTGTTTTTGTCCTTTCTTTTAAGGGGGATGTTGTCATTTTCGAAGCGATTAGTCAATTATTTTGTAGCTCTGATCTTTTTCTCCTGCATCCGACAGGAAAGAAAGGTGGTGGTTAGGGAATATGTGTGTATTGGGGGGATTTGTGGGGAAAGAGGAATACAGTGAGTTCTTTGTAGATCTAATACATGCACAACATATTAATTGGGAGCTTTTAAATCTCCCTCAATAGGCTATTTCATTCCTGGTAAAACAGCAGCTGGTTAGCCACTATTGGTGACTCTACAAATATCACTTTAAGTATTTTTATTCTGTCGCTGTTGTTGTTGTTGTTGTCTTGTTTTGTTTTTCCTTGATCAAGTATGAGAATATGATGTCATCTCTTCTTTATCAAGTCTCTTCTCTCTTCCGTCTTCTCCACTTCCAATTTCCAAACTGTAAAACAATGTTGGTTTAATATTGAATCCTGGTGCACACAGTCTAACTGGTACAACTTGATTTGGAAATGAGATGCTGTTTTATATTTAAATTATCCCCACTCCTCCCTTATCCTCCAAAGCTTTGTCTCTGTTATGAATATTCAGATGAGGCATGATGTGATTACACTGTACAATTACTCCTATCCATAGTGGTGGCAGGGGCTGCTGGGGAGACAGAGAGCCAGACAGCCTCCAAGCCAGTATGGGTTTGTTTTCGGTATTTTTCCTATCTCCTTGGCGCTGAGGCACATGCAGATGTCGCTGTTGTTCTTTATAAAGCCCTAATGATATGCAAAAGCATAACGACTCAGTTTGATGCAAAGCATCAACGAAATATTATGAATGTCTTTAAGAAAAGGGGAGAGAAAATCCTGACTGAAGGAATGTCCACATAAATTATTTTTATTTAAATGAATTCAAAGGATGGGGTGAGGGCAAGTCAGAAGGAGTCACATGGAAAACATGCATAATATTAATATGCATAAAGAGTTCTCACCGAGGAGGAGAAGAAGCTCCTCAGTACAGCTCATGGGACAAACTGGTTCATTAGGAAATAGCTCTGAGCGAATACAGCATTTTGCTATTTCAATTTTTTCCTTATTTTAAATGAAGAGTCAGACAGATGTGTTTTCTTTGCATGGCAGCATCGAGATGGATCCAATCTGTGAAATTTGCTGCCCAAATAGCATTTCTAATGGAAACTGGAACTAAACAAGGGCACGGATGTGGAAGGGAGAGGAGAAGAGAGAATATATGAAGAGGAATATGTTCAGAGCCACAGCATTATGTTTTGTAGTACAGGAGGTTTTCAGAAACCATCTTTACTTCATTAGTCTCAGATGGGGCTCCTGTTGCAGGGAGCTATCAGGGTTTACCAAGATGAGCACCGAAACAGGCCCTTCTAGGTCTGAGGCTGAGGAAAGCAGCGGCAACTTGGTGCCTGTCCCCCACCAAGCTGTCTACAGCTCGGAAGCCAAAAGCACAGCTACTCCTAATTTGGGGCTGCAGTAGAGTGCCTCCTGGTCCAGGTATTTGTGACAGAGGGAATTCTTGGTGCTATCATAGTATACATTGCTAAAGGGCAGATGGAATCATCTGGGTGCTTAAGCAGGCCTGATAATGTCATTGCTGGTTAATTCTCAGGGTAAAGCTTACTGTGGTTTTTCTAACATTTTCGGAATGCTGAAATTACCAGTGGGGATTACTGCATGTTTACGAGGAACAGGGATGAACAAATGGTGAATGAGCCTATTGGATGGATTCAAAACTGGTAAAATATTTGGAATATTACTAGCAGCCTTAAAAGATTAATAAGGAAAACTGAAGCAAGCAGCAGCAGTCAGAAAAAAAGAGAGAGAGAGAATTCATTACTTCCTTGGTCAGGTGTACATAATTCAAATTATTTTAATAATTTAGGTTAAAACATTCTATACTTCCTTTAAATTACCTAAAGACAAAAACAGTTTTGCTTTGGTATGTCTGTGTACATGTACAAATTTCTATTGAATGCAAAATGTTAACCTGGAACTGGTCTTTATTTATGTATGAGTATGTAAGCCTGTTCTAAATTCTGCTGCTCTTCACCAATTAATTTCCAATATTTCCATTTATGAGTTTCCCTTGTAACATACATGCTTGCACATGTGCACACACAGACACACTTCTCAACTGCTATATGATTCTCAACTGGTAAACTGTACCAAACTGTAGAGTACAATAACTTAATGATTATGTGGAGAATGGCTATTTAATCTGAATCAGAATCAGGCCTTTAACCTCTTATTTCTTCCATCTTTGTTGACAGAATTATGGCTGTTCAATATTGAAACAATGCATGTAAAGAATTTAACATAGTATTTGCTCATAGCACTAAATAATGCTATATTTTATTGTTGCTATATTATTGCTACTTCAGTGTATTGGTTAGTATTTGAGAGAAATAGGGAGAGGGACATAACATTCAATCTTTACTAAGGAGCGACTCATGGAAAAGGTTTAATGAGAAAGCAGTAAATAGGTTTCCATGGTGGATAGACAGTGAATGATCAATAACCAAAAGTCAAACTATAGCTTATATTAATGCAGCTCAAAAAAGATACTCGAAAACTTTCCTTTAAAAATGGATGTGTAATTCTGAAATGATGAGATTGCTGCATGGAATCCACAGTCTGATAAGAGTTCTAGCACAGTTGGTGTGGACTACGGTAACTAAGAGATGCTCATTATTTATCACATTATTTACCACCTGACAGGGTAGTGCCAACTTTAAGTACTTTTTTCCAAAAAAATATTTTTGAAGAGGTAAAATGTTAAGTACTTTAAAATAATAATTTAAATCATGTAGAAAGCAAAAAGTCTCTCTTTAGTCCCTTTTCAAGCCATGAATTTTTAACCTCACCTCCAAACTGATAATCACTTTTATTGGTCTCTTGGTTATCCTTCCAGACATGGTGTTATACCCAGATATTAATGAGACATTAATATATTTTCTTTCCCTTTTTTTTGTACACAAATGATAGTTTTTTTAAAAAAGCATCTTTTACAAATGCAGTAATTTCACCGTGAATAGATTACTTAACCTCTTCATTTGCAATAATAATGTCCATTAATTGTTGTCTTTAACTTGTCTTATTTTATTTGTGAGGACTTCTAGTATTATGTTGAACAGAAGTGTGGTGAGAATGAACATTTTTGCTTTGCTTCCAATCTTAGGGGATATCATTGTCTTGTTTCTCAGATTATGGGAGAAAAATTTCAGTCTTTCATCATTATGACAATTGCCTTTATCAAGTGGAATAGGTTTCCTTTTTGCTAAGTTGCCAAGAATTTTTTAAAATCATGATGGTTGTTAAATTTTGTCAAATGCCTTTTCTGCCTCTATTAAAACAAATAACAGCTTAGAGTTGCTACCATGGTAAATATCCATGACTGATTTTCATGTTAAACCAACCTTGCAATCCTGGGACAAAAGCTACTCGGTCATGATCAATTGATCTATCAATCATATATATGTGATAAGTATGTGTATATGAATATATTGCAAATTTGGCCTGTTAGTATTTTTTGTTAATGATTTTTGAATCCATGTTCATGAGAGCTATTGATCTATAATTTTCTTTTCTTGAAATAACTTTGTTTGGTGTTGTTATCAGGGTCTTATTGACTTTATGAAATAAGTTGGAAAGTGTCTTCCTCCTCTATATGCTGAAAAAGTTTGTGTAAGATTGTTATTATTTTGTCCTTAAATGTTGGATAGAATATACCAGTGAAGCTGTTGGGCCTATAAATTGTGGGCAATTTTCCAATCATAAATTTGATTTTTAAGAAAATGATCTAGAACTTCAGATTTTCAGTTTTTTGTGTCAATGTTTGCAACCTTTGTTTTTCAAGGATTTTTCCATCTCATCTTAGTTATCAGATTGATTGGAACAAAGTTGTTCATAATATCCTGTTATTATCCTACCTTTTTTGCCTGTCAAAACTTTAGTAACGTCCCTCTTTCATTTGTGATATGGGTGATTTCTAATTTTTCTTTTTTGGGGGTCAGTCTCTTAAAATCAATTTTATTAATCTTTTCAAGGAATCAACTTCTGTCTGTTGAATTTCCTTTGATTTCTACTGTTAATTTTATTATTTCCTTTCTTGTATTTACTTTGGGTTTAATTTCCTTCTCTTTTTCTAGACTTACAACATCAAATCTTAGATAATTAATTTTATACCTTTCTTCTTTTCTAATACAGATGTGTAGAGCCACATGCCTTCCTCTAAGAATTGCTTTAGTTGCATCCCACATAATTTAATAGGATGTGAATTCATTATCACTTATTAGATATTTAAAACACAGTTTCTCTTGCAATTTCTAATCTGGTACATATATGTTATTTAGGAGTATGTTGCTTATTTCAAAGTATTTGCTTATTTTCTAAGCATCTTATTACTATGGATTTTTAACTTAACACTACTGTATTCAGGGAACATATTCTGTATAATTTAAACTCAAGACTTGTTTTATGGCCTGATATACATTCTTCCTTTTTGAAATTTCATATGCATTGAGAAAATATTTTGCTGTTGATTTCCTCTGTTATACAGTTGATTTCTATTATCTTCTATTCTTACCCTCTGCCTTCTACTTTATTTGGGTTTCCTTTCTATTTCTAATTTCCTAAGAAGGTATTTATATGATTGATTTTCAGTTGATTTTTCTTTTTAAAATATTTGTTTAAAGGCTCTTCTTTACCCTCGAAGTATAGTGTTAGATATAATTCCCAAGTTTTCATATGTCATATTTTCATCATCGCTTGGTTCAAAATATTTCCCAATTTATCTCATAATTTCCTCTTTGGCCTATAGGTTATTCAGAAGTGTAGGGCTTAAGTTTTACACCTTTGAGCATTCACAAAATTTATAGTTCTCTTACTGTTATTGATTTTTAGTCTCTTGTTCTTGCTTTCCAGATTTCTGTCATCAGAGTCTATTTGAATGATTTAAACCTTTGACTGTTTTTCAGGCTTGTTTTATGGTCAATTTTCATAAATGTCTACTTGAATAAAATGAATCCCATCATTGTTAGATGCAGTGTTCTTCATATAATTTAGTTATATTGAGTAATTTTGTTGTTTCATTCACTTGTATTCTTACTGATTTTTTCGTCTCCTTGTATAATTGTTTTATTGGTTACTACAACAAAGATGTGCTAACATCTTACACCAAGATGGGAATTTGTGTATGTATATTTTTAGTTTTGTCAGTTTTGCTTCATATATTTTCTGACTATTTTATTAGATGCAAACAAATTAAGAATTATGATATTTTGTTTAACTGATCCTTCAATAATTATACCATATATATCTTTATCTCTTGCCTTAAAATCTATTTGTCTAATATTCATATAGCTATTCTAGTTGTATTTTGGTACAGCTTGATATCTTCAACTTTTTCATTTTTTTTTTTTTGGATTTTATCCCTTTTTCTTTTTTAACATTCTCTTAAAAATTTTTTTTCAGTATAGTTCACACACAATGTCATGTTAGCTTCAGGTGTACAACATAGTGATTCATCTTCTCTATGTGTTATGATATTATCTTTTATCCAATCTAACAACTTTGTCTTTTAACAGAATTGAATCCATTTACATTTAATGTAATTATGGATATATTTTAAATTATATACGTAACAGCTTATTATTTGTTTCTTATTTGTTCTACCTGATTTATGTTCTTTCATTCCTTTTTTGTGTTAAGATTAATGAAAACATTTTTTCTTATTCTATTTTCTCTTTTAGCTTATTAGTAATACATTATTTTGCTATTAAGTGTTACCCTAAACATTAAGACATGCATCTGTGAACTTACTATTACATTTATTTATTTATATTACTATATCTACTTATTACAAATTAATGCTTTTATCACTTCCCAGACAATATCAGAACTTTAGTCTCATTTTTTAACCCTCCCTTTCATTTATGCTTATTGTTAACATGAATTTCAATTGTTCATGTATTTTAAATCTCACATATTTTAATTTTTTTATTGTGCAGTCAAAATTCATTCAGACTTAACAATATATATACTTTGTGCATTGCTCTTTGTTCACTCCTCCATTTCCATGTTCCTTTCCTTCTATGTAAAGAACTCCCTTTGGAGCCTGCTTCCTCCTCTCTCTCTGCCTCCCTCTCTGTCTACTTGTGATCTCTGTCAAATAAATAAATAAAATATTTTAAAAAATTAAAAAAAAAACTCCCTTTGGTTTTTTGGGGCAGGTCTGCTGCTCATCATTTCTCTCTGTTCTTGTTTATTTATAAAGTTAATTCATCTTCAGTTTTGAAGAATATTTTAACTGAGTATAGAATTCTAGATTGGCAGGTCTTTTCTTTCAGTATTTTAAAGATGGCATTCCATTAGCTTTGGATCTCCATCCCTTCTGAAAAGAAGTCAACTGTCAGTCTTATTGCTGCTTCTATGACATAGTAAGTCTTTCTTTACCTTCATTTAAGGTTTTCTCCTCATTTTTTATTTTCAGCATTTTTACTGATGTATTTTGGTGTGCTTTTTTTGTGTGTTTATTGTGATTGGGCTATCTGTGGCTTGAAACTGTTGATTCTTACGTTTTAAATATTCCTTTTACTACAATCTCTCTTTTCCTTGTTGGATTCCAACATATGTTAGACAGTTTCAATATGTTTCATATGTAGTTTATACTCTTTATTTTCCATTATCTCTTTATGCTTTGGCTTAAATATTTTTTATGGATCTATCATAAAACAATCCTCTCTTTATCTGTTTCCTATCTGGTGTTAAACCTACTTATTGGTGCTTTAATTTCAGTTATTGTGTTTTCTCAGTACTAGAATTTTTTTTTTTTTTTTGGTGAGTTGCAGTTCTTTTTTCTCTCTAAAATATTATCATTATGGAAGTAAATAGCTATTTCTGATAACTCCAATATCTGGTTTTCTGTGAGTCTTTTTCTACTATTATCTGCTCCCACCCACACTTTTGGTTCTGATTCTTGATATTCCTGGAAAGTATTAAATTGATGCCAGAAATTGTGTGTGAAAATTTTACAGGCTCTGGATGATAATATCTTCCTCTGATGAAAATGTACTGTATCATTCAAGGCAGAAAGGCAGAACAAGGGCAGATCACCTCAATCCAGTCAGTGAGTAAGTAGATTTAAAGCTATACTGTAGTCTTTGTAAAGCTCAGATTATATCTGGTTCACTTCATCTCCTAAGTCCCATTTCCTTGACAGCTCTTTAACTCCAACTTTTGTCATCCTAGCACTGTCTGATCTGCTTCTTAGCATCTTGTCTTTTTTTTTTTTAAAGATTTTATTTATTTATTGGACAGAGAGAGAGATCACAAGTAGGCAGAGAGGCAGGCAGAGAGAGAGGAGGAAGCAGGTTTCCTGCCGAGCAGAGAACCCGATGTGGGGCTCAATCCCAGCACCCTGGGATCATGACCCGAGCCGAAGGCAGACGCTTAACCCACTGAGTCACCCAGGCACCCCAGCATCTTGTCTTAAACAAGGAAAATTGAAAATTTGCGATATACTCTGATTATGGAATTCTTTTTAAAATAATGCCATCAAAAAAGGAAGGGAGGATGCCATCAAAAAAGGAAGGGAGGATATTTGTTCTTTGTGAATCTATGTTTATTCCTAGTGATCAAAATCCCCTTTTCCAAATGTATGCAAAAAGTAACTCATTTATTTTTAAAGAATTTATTTATTTATTTGACAGACAGAGATCACAAGTAGGCAGAGAGGCAAGCAGAGAGAGAGGAAGGCAGGCTCCCCACCAAGCAGAGAGCCCAACGTGGGGCTCAATCTCAGGTCCCCAGGGTCATGACCCGAGCTCTGAAGGCAGAGGCCTCAACCCACTGAGCCACCTAGGTGCCCTCCAAAATAACTTTTAAATAACTGAATTCACAATTAACACAAAATTTCTGAAAATTGGGAATGATTTTTTTTCTCTTGTTCAGGCTTTTGGCACATCTCCCAATCTCCTTTATTTTCTTAAAAATGTGTAATTCCTCAAGGCAACAGCAGATGTAGTTCCACAAGCTCACTGCAAAATATCGCAGTACCTTTGAAAGTAATGTATCTGGGATAGGAGACTTGAATTCCAACAATTAGTTGTTCTCTTTTAATCTTTCTGCCCGATCTTGGGCTATAACAAATCTTATTCTTCTCCTTTTTTATCTGAAGTTCATTCTTATTGACAGAAAAAACTGAAGAATAATTCATTCTCTCTCTTCCTCAGTCCCTCCTATTCTTTTAGTAATTTCTAAACAGAACATCAAAATTCTGTAGCAAGTCTCTTTTACTTTTCCCCCAAAACATCTTCCAAATTCTCTCTGTTTCTCCTTATAGCTTTTATATTCATTTATTATCTAAAATGAACCAAATAGATGCTTAGAAATCACATTGTTCTTCTTCACCTTATCCCCCTTGCCTTTTCTCTGACAATTTTTTACTTTACTCATCAATTACTAAGTTCCTATAAATGTACTTACTATTCCTCAAACTCGGTGAAACAGAAAAACATATTCCTCCTTAAAGACTGGTATACAGTATAGCAATAAGCCAATTATATTACAATGTGATATGTGTAGGTGCAATTTTAGTGTTGTTTTGGAGGTCCTCCTATTTTTGTTGAGCTACCTCTCTAGAGATGATGTCCTTAAAGTTATATTTATTCTTAATCTGAATATTTAAAAATCTGTCTTTCTGAAGTCCAGGAAAACAATGTCCAAAAGAACTTACTGCAATGATGGAAATGTGAGTGGGTAGCCTCTAGCTAGTACAACTGAAAAACTGAATCTTTAATTTTATTTAATTTTAATTAAAAGGGCCAACTTATTGGATAGGTAGCTGTAGATGTCTGTTTATGTCTAATATCCATCATTCCTGGATATTTCAAGCTCTAAGATTAAAGGACTATTTTTCTTTTTACCTGGTTCTAAGTTTTTTCTATGTCTCTGAGAAGTTCCCACCTCTTGATCAAAATTAGGTTCATATAATTAGTCTCCCAAACATTTCTTTCATCTACTGAGAATATAGATTATTAGCAAGGTAAACCATGAATCTATCAGAAATTCTACTTTCAGTATAATGAGACTTTGAGCATGCATTTGAATAGTTGACTCTATATGATCATTATATCATGAACTTGTACTTTTTTCAGGATCTGAATCAGGATTGCTAAATATATAATCTTTACTTAGCCAAGAAAATTGTAGAGTATCTACCCTAAACAATACCTATTTTTATGTTACTTCTGATATTTATTTTTATGCTTAACCAGATGCTCTCTACCACGTTTCCACTCAAATTTTGCCCTTTATTAACATAAGAGTAATTAATGAATATTATGTCTAAAGTTAGGAATGTAGTTTGTGATCAAAAATACATTACAACCAACTGGCCAATTTAGGGATTAAAAACATGACTTTTAACTCATTATCACAAAGCTTGTATGTGCTTCTTTACATGTGGAAATACATACATAAATAATACATATTTTTCATAATTTTGCATGAAGAAGAAATAGTGTTTTTCAGAAGGTTAAAATATATAATAAATGAATGTAGTAGAGGGAATTTAGTCTTATGAAGTGATGCATGTCTTACCTTGAGAATTAATTACCAAACAAGATTTAAAAGTTTTTATTGGGTTTTTAGAAAAAAAAATAAAAAATATATTGTTTTAATAGAATTAGATGTTATGTTTTCTGAAAAATGAATGAGAGGTAATAGAGAAATCATCTGGTCTCTCATAATATCTTTCAAATCAAAATATCATGCATGTTCACAGCATACATGAAATGTTTGAACTGATTTATTGACAGGGACTTAATTTTTTCCTAATGAAATACAGACAGGGATTTAATTTTTTCCTAATGAAATAGGTCTGGTTGTCAATATTTTAGTGGACATCAATGTGTAGGGATAATAGTTCAGGCTATGGATTAACATAAAGCTAGGAATTCTGTAATGTGTAGCTCTAATTGTGATGATTTCTGACCTCAAAAGTATGTTAGCAGCTTTCCCATGGTCTTTTTGGCAATTAGAGATTCCAGGTGTCAGTCAACATTATTTAGGACAACCTTAAAAATTTTAATGCTAAAAAAAATTAAGATTCAAAGCTGATAATTAGGGAATTAGTCACATTACAAATTAATTCTTCACTTTTTTATGGACTTCATCCAGAAATAATAAGCTCTTTTATACATTTAAAATAGTATTGTGTTTTTAAAATTTTTAAAAATATAATATTTCAGGAAAACATTTGTTACACAGAGAAAAATATACCTATATTTGGGATAAAAATCCATAATTATTGACAAGGGTATATAAAGGTGCTTCAAGTTCATTACTACTATTATAATTTACCTTATTTTTATCTAGGACTTTACAATGTACAAAGAACTTCCATACACACTATTTCCTTTAAAAGAAAGGCATCACAAGAATACAAACTGACATTGAACTTTTATTCTATGAATAATGACACTTTTAAAATGAAAAAATAAACTATGCTATCACTTTACAATATAATAACAGCACTTGTTTTGCCGAGCTTCTCAAAAGGCAATATGGTCAACCACAGGCTTTGGTGTCATTGAGACCTATGTTAGAATCCTAGTTTTATTTACTTACTAGCTATGTGTCCTTGAGTGAGTTACTTAACTTATATATGCTTTATTTTCCTCATCTGTGAACTTGAAATTTTAACCTGAGTAACATTAAGGGAAAAAATTTATATATCCTAAAGCAATACCTAGTATACAGTAGGAGCTCAATCATTAATAATAGTTACTATTACTACTAGCATTATCTATTCTTTCTCATTGACCTTTATAACATTTCAATAAAACTGAATATGCAAAGGAAATAATTAGATATGACACAATGACTGTTCAAATATAGATCAAGTCAGGAAGAGAGTTAGAAGTAAAAATCAGTTTCAGAAGCAAATTAGGCACTATAACCACAGAATGGAACTCATTAGAGAATGTGATATGACACCTACATATCATATGATATTTTTGAATTTATGATGTTTCAATAGGATTGAAAGTTATATTGATGGCATCACAGGTAATTTTATCTTAGGAAGAGTAAAATTGAAGCACATGTGTGATGTCAATGTTGAATGAAAGAAAATGCGGTAATATTTGCGAAATAAGGAATAGTATATAAAATGCGGCAGGGTGCATGGAACTCATGAGGCTGGAATAATTTGACTTGTATAAGTAAATTTTCCCGCTTAGATTTATCATATGCATATGAGAATGAGGATAAAAGCTTGACCCACACAATTTTGCATAAAAATCTATTCCAGAGTAAAAGACCCTAATGGGTCTTCTCATAAATATATGTTGTCAATTAAACAGGGAGCCTCAATTTAAAATATTTATTGCTTGAAGTAACCTATCATCATTATTATATAGATAACTGAAATTATATGTCCTATTTGTATAAATTCAATGCCATCTTTGAATTAACAACACTTGTTTTGATTTTGTCTTGATGTTTTTCTTTAGAATGTTCAGACAGAGAATTAACTTTATTTGAAGATCCATTATATAGGTGTTTATATAAACTATATATTTTTATTATGCTCATATTATAGATATGAAAGACCAGTTGAAAAATCTAGAACAATATCTAATACATGATGGAAGTAGCATATAAACAAAACTTCTTTTCAACTTGTAAGCAAATGTTCTACTCCCATTCTCCTCATGCTTTTTCCAGATTAAATATACTCGGTTCTAGTAGAAAATTCAGAATGCATACTAAGTGAAAGCAGTGTGTGAAAGAAATGCAGAACTGAGTTAGTGCCACAGGATAATGCATGTATCTGATTATTGGTAGGCACTGAAGAAACATTATTTGTTTAGGCATTCCCTAATTCATCCTCTTTGCCCTCCCCCAAAGGAGTTCACAATTTTTAAGGGTTCATAAATTATACTGAAATATCAAGGAAGAATAATAGTAGCTTGCTTGAAAACATTCTAACAGCTGTACAGGGCACACAATAAGTACTCAATAAATGTCTGACTTATCAGATTTAAAAAATGAGTCATTAAATATTGAAAATCATTTCATGGCACAGAAAGCAAATCAGCCAACATTCAAAAATAAAGTACACAGTTATAAAGAAGACAAGAACAGTAAGGTGTTGCTATATTATCCCTATCTTTTATGATTCCCCTATACAAAGAGTGTCAAAGCAAAGAGGGAACCATATTTGCTCACTGTGAGCGCACATTTAGCCTACAGATCTAAAGGCTGTTTGGCACACTGGGTCTGTAGAGAGACAGGTGATTGCTCTCAGTTACAATTCCAAAGTCCATCTTCTTTACCTCATCAATTTGCAGCTTGGTAGGGGTGAGGGTCAGGGAAGAGTTATACTGGACTCCCAGGAGCCAGGGTCTGTTTTTCTGCCTGTCACTCTACCAACCTCCCAGAATAAATTGCTACTTAGAAAAATGAAAGTCAAACATTTATGAAACATACCGCTATTTAGAAAAAAAACTAAGAATTGTTTTGCAAATAGTAGTACTATTAAAAGAGGGAAGAGAGAATAGCATCAGTCATTTTATATTACATATAAGCAGTTTATTAAAGAATTAAATATTTATAGACCATAAAGCAAGGCAGGCGATGAGTCGCAAACAGCTTGCTGAGAAGTACATTATAAAACAATGAGTCTGTCAGTGATTGATAAAGAATGGGGAGCGCAAATGCTTTATAAAATCCCTAAGTTAGCTACGAATTTCCAGACCAGCAAAACAGGATGCGGTAGCCAGCAATGTGTCACGCCAACTCAAGCTGTTGTATTTGCTAAAGGCCTTCAGTGAATAAAATGTATACAACTGCTTTGATCCTTCCACCACTGTCTAATATAGGGGAAACTCCTGGACAAAACAAGGGCTTTATGGATGAAGTTCCACATTAATAAGTATTAGATCTAAGATCCCCATATAACTTACCTCATTTTTTCCTTTTTCCCATTAAATAAGACTATGAAATTTTGACGAAAGATATCCATCCCTTCCTTACAGAATTACATACATTGGAGATCAGATCACCTTACCTAATCCCTTTAGTTCAGGAGGAGGCAACTGAGCTGAAAGTGGCTAAGTGATTCATTCACATTCACACAGCTACTTAACAATGGGACCAGGATTAAAAGTTGGGTCTCCTATTTCCTAGATCAATATTCTTTCCATAGCATCACCTTCTTTCCTCAATCCCTTTTTAAAATCAGAATTCTGAGGTTTTCTGTCCAGAAAATCATTCCTTAGTTAGAAATTGTGAATTCTTTTCCTCATAAAATTTTATTTCAATCCAGTTTGGAAAATGGTTTTGTGAAGAGAGATAAAAGCTGTAAATGGATAAAACTTTAGTCCATATATTCTCTGAGAGAAATGGAGAATATAATCTGCCTTTCCAAAGTCATTCTAGAGTTTGAGATAATAGGATGCTATTAGTGAAATATTGGCTCTTTCTTGGATAAATTGATGATATAGCTTTCTTCCATGCACTAACTAGCTGGAAGGATGGAGTTTTTTCATCTTCTACGAGAATGACTGGTTAAGACCCTAAAGGTGTTCATAATTTTAAATGCCAGAAGAAGTCATCTCTTCCTGGCTTTGTGAAAGTCATAAGCATCTATATGTTCTGGATACACTAATTTGGAATTCTATTCCTTTCTCTTCTCTGCCTTCAAATTTAAACGGTCATTTTGTTTCTACATAATTGAGCTTGAAATTCTACTTGCTGCCTGTAAATTGAGCAGAGTACACATTGTGAGCCAAGTAAAGTTATATATCAAATCCTCTCTGCCTATTCAGAAGTAAAAGCACTATGTAATTTGTTTGTAAAAAACCAACCACTGATGCTCCTGTCCATAACCTCACCACTATTTTTTAAAAAGATCTATTTATTTGAGAGAGAGAGTATGCATGTGTGGGATGGGGGCAGGGGGCAAAGGGAGATGGAGATAGGGTCTCAAGCAGATTCCCCACTCAGTACACAGCCCTACATGGTGCTTGATCTCATGACCCTGAGATCATGACCCTGAGATCATGACCTGAGGTGAAACCAGGAGTCAGACACTTAATGGACTGTACCACTCAGGCACCTTTTACGACCATTTTTTAAGTATAGCAATTCCTATAAAATTTCTATAAAATTATATCACAGAGAGAAAATCCATTTGAATATATTTAGATGCTTTCTTTCTAGAGCATGGTTCAGAGGCTTCTTCATGAGAAAGAATAACAGCTATTTTTGGTGTGTGTTTCCTCATTCCCCCAATTCTCAACAATACAGAAAGGCGGCTAATTGTGTCTCAAAATTCAGCATTGCCAGTATAATAAAAATGAATAAAAATAAAAATGAATAATATAATAAAAATGAATGAATAAAAATGAATGATATAGAGGGTAAAATGAACACTTCGTTGGTTTTGTGACTGAACATAATTAAAGATAATAAGGGTTGGCTAGTAGTTGGGAATAATTTTATCTTTTGAGTAGAAAGAAAGATATCCATATATTAAGGCAAATCATTCTACAAAACAACAAAAGCCATTATTCTCTGAAATTTTCCCTCCTAAAGTTTTCCTAAAATGGGAGGTATCAAGGAAATTCAATTTACTTTATATATATTATGTTTGAGTAAATATATAGTTAGAATGCCATTTTACTTATTTTTAAAAGATTTTATTTATTTATTTATTTATTTGAGCGAGAGAGTCAGAGAGAGAGAGATCACGAGCAGAGGAGAAGGGTAGAGGGAGAAGTAGACTCCCTGCTGAGCAGGGACCCTGATACGGGACTCGATTCCAGGACTCTCAGATCATGACCTGAACTGAAGGCAGATGCTTAACCCACTGAGGCACCCAGGTACCCCAGAATGCTATTTTAAACATCTTGTCTAAAAAGTTATCTCAAATGTGGGGCCCCTCAGTAGATCATTCTGTTAAGCATCTGACACTTGATTTCACTTCAGGTCATGATCTCAGGGTCGTGAGATCAAGCCCCACAACAGGCTCTGCACTGAGCTTGCAGCCCTCTTAAGATTCTCTTTCTGTCTCCTTTTGTCCCTCTCCCATACCCACGTGCACTCTCTTTCTCTCTCTCAAAACAAACAAACAAACAAAAAAAACCTCAATTGGCTAAAATAAAAATGTAAAAATTCAAAGTTAACTTCTGTCAGAAATGAATCTACAGGCCGAAGACACAAAAAATGAGTATCAGAAATAGCACTAACAAAAACATTAACTAATTAAGGTGATTCAACCTTTAGAAGCCAAAAAATATATGTTAATGAGTACGTTTCTTCCTAAGTGTTCCCTGAAGAGTTTGGCTCTGTGTTGCAGCAGCCAAATGTGTAATTAAAAATAAAATGCTGGAACCACTGAAAAGGCATTCTATATGAGAACAAATCCACAAAACAATTTCTTATATGAAACAATGGTACACTCATGCTTATAGTCCTGAAACCTTAAAACTACAACGCTAGGGGCACCTGGGTGGCATAATCAGTTAAGCATCTGTCTTCAGCTCAGGTCATGATCTCGGGGTCCTGGGATGGAGCCCTGTGTTTGGCTCTCTGGTCAATGGGTATCTGCTTCTTCTTCTCCTTCTGCCCACCCTTGCTTGTGTTTGCTCTCTCTGTCCCTTCTCTCAAAATAAAATCTTTAAAAAAAAAAAAACAACAACACTAAATATCAGTAAAGTCAAAGGGGCTGGTGAATGTGGAGACATACTTGAAATGATTAGGATGTTTCAGTCTGGAGAATGAGAATAATAAAGGTTCTAGATAGGAGGAAAGCTGATTTACCAAATCCTAGAATTAGGGACATCTCTTGAAGCTTAGAATTGTTAAACCTAGAAGACACATGATGAAATGAAACCTAGATTACTTGACATAACAAAGGAAAATTTCAGGAATTTCTACTTCAAGAAAAAAAAGTGGGTTTTAAAGCAATTTAAACACATAAAAGGATGTCAAACTTATGCTATTAAAGCGAGACTGGCATGTCTTCTGGATTGACAACATAGCCACAGTGCATTCTTGAATCCTGTAGTTAAAAGAGTCATACTACTAGGATATTTTCAGTGCAGCAACTGTGTGTTGTTATAGATGTTATCTTTAATTCTATTTAATTTTCAATAAGGGAAAAGTATGTATGAGTAAGTGCATTTAATCACTGCAAAATTTAACAAAGCAAAATCTAACAGCTTAAAAAAAAAAAAAACCCATAAAGTCAAAGATTAGGATGGTCCTACTTTGTGACTTAAACAACAACAAGCCACAATGTCAAGATCTCTTCCAGTAATCTTATAAATTAAAATTCTATTGCAGAAAATGACAGCTGAAAGTTGTTGCTATTTGGTACTGTTCTGAAGGAATTTTTTAGGACTCAGTTTCTGTATTTTCATACTTCAGAACCACAGTTCCACTGCGTAACTAATACAGATTTGTGTGTAGTATAGAAAAATAAACCCAAAATGTTAACAGGACTGAAAACCAGCTCTTTTATCATCTTGGACCTAAGGTATAAAGATCCATTATGAAAGGAGATGCGTTAATGAAGATAGTAAATTAGTAGGTCTGAGAATCAATTTCTTGGGTCTTAAGGGTTTTCAACTCAATCTGATAAAGATAAATTCACTTCTGTGGACATAAAAAGCACAAACCAAACCTGTAATTCTTGGGCTGTTATTATGAGCTCTCAAAGCCAATTGTTAACAACTAGATAAGCCAAAAGTCCATACACAACTGAAGACCGCAGACTTTTTTTTCCCCCTGTGCTTTCTATTTTGTTTTGTTTTGTTTTCATCTTGCCCTTTAAAGCAAGGCTGTACTTGATTGTCCCTAGAAAAAATTAAGTATCAGGATAAAGCTATTGTCTCTAAAGAATGACCAGCAATGACAGGTTTCTCTCTGTAAATCGAAACAGAAGGAGCTGTCTCATTCCCAGTAGGTCTTAGAGAAGGCTATAGCTTTAAGGCAGTTAATTCTCATGTACACATGGTAAGAAGGGACAAGCTGTGTTCTATAGAGTTAATCCTCAGAGAAAGATATGGATCCTCAGGCAATGTTTGCAAACAATAGATTCCAAGAGGTGTGTGGATCAGTCAAAATGACCTATGTGTAAAGTGAGCACCAGCATATGATTAACTGTTTGTGAATGACAGTGTAATCAAACTCCTGTGTGCGTGTGCATGTGTGTGTGTGGCCATTTATTTTTAAATACATCAAATTTGTAAAGTATTAAGAAAGAGCAAAATAATACCTGACATAAAGGATTTAAAAAACTATCTTGTTTATTGATACATGGTGTATGATGAGGAAAAGTATAATCTGAGGAATTTAATACAAATGATAACAAAAATAATTTAACTATCATATAGATGATTATTATTGCTACTGTTACTCTTACGAAGAAGAAAACAAGCCACTTTACCCTATCTCCATTGTTGTTATCAGGGTTTAAGTGGATTATTACAATAGTCTCTTAAGTGGTCTCCTTGTTCTCATTCTTGCTTTCCTACAGTGTATTTTTTAGCATAACAGCCATAGAAATCTGATCGTGTCACTGCCCTGCTTAAGAACCTCTAGTAAGGTCTCATCTCATGCAGAGTGAAAAACAAAGATTTTACACAGCTCTATACAATTGGGCCCTCCATTACTTCAAAGATCTCACCTGTGACTTCTCTCTCGATTGCATGCTCTACTCCGTATGCTGGCCTCTTCAAAGTTGCCTCAAACTCCTACCTCATAGCTTTGCCAAAGCCATGCCCTCTTCTTGGTATACCATTAGATATCATTAGGATTTATTCTTCACCTCCTTCAACAACATCTTCTCAGTAAAGCTTTTCCTTCATACCCTATTTTAAATTGACAACACTCCCCATCTCAGCATCATTCTATATCCTCCTCAATTGCTTACTTTTTCTCCAGAATACTTACCTAACAGAAATATGATTTATTTATCTAACTTACTTCTCATTTCTCCTTACTAGGATATCAAATGACAGTGACAAAAGTTTCGCCTATTTTGTTTACTGCTCTGTTCCCTGATATTTTGACTGTGCCTAGCATATAATATGCACTTGATAAATATTAGTTTAATCAATGGAAGAAACTGCAGTATAGAGCTTAAGTCTTTGAAATTTGAATGCCAGGGCTCAGGATCTGGCTGAAGAACAACCTGCTTTCATAAAACTTTCTTTTCTGTCCCATTAAAAAGGGAAAAATTATGATTTCCATCTGTAGTGCTTTTGTGAGAATTAAATTAGATGGTTCATCTAAAAGCATTTAATGACTTCTTTAGATGACCAATAAAGTTACTGGTATCAGATTTGCCTTATATGTTCATATTCTGCTTCTTTCCTCTGCTCAGGTTGTGGTCTAAAAAGTGCCTCCAGAGAGAAAGCTGGGGTGATTGTGGAAAACTGGATAAAATATTGGAAACAACTTGTTTTAGACACTGGACAAAAGGCAGCACAGAATTATGATACCCAAGAGAAAGAACAGAAGGAAATAAATAAGGCAAGCCCCACAATCACCCCAACTTTCTATCTGGAGGCATTTTTCAGACCAGAGCCTCAGGAGGAGGAACCAAGCAAAGCCTGACAATTTCATGTAGTAGGGGAAACAGAAAAAAAAAAAAAAAAAAAAAAAGTTTAGGGAAGCCAAAGTGCCTGGAATTTTTGCAGGGTACTCAAGAGGAGAGTGAGTCAATGAAAAAGAAATTTAAAAAGCTGCCTACTTATTCCTTAGAGCAGTGGTTCTCAAACTTTTCGGTCTCAGAGCCTCTTTAACTCTCTTAAAAATTGAGGACCTCAAAGAGATTTTAAGATATATGTGGATTATATCTATCAATATTTAGTTTATTAGAAATTAAAATGTAAGTTTTTGAAATATTTATCAATTCATATAAACATAAAAGCTGTATATGACATATTTCTATGACAACTCTAACTTGTAAAAACAAACAAAAAAAAAAACAAGAACAGTAGCATTGTTCTACTTCTCTTTTTTTTTTTTTTTTTGGTAATTTTCTATTTTCTGGCTTACAAAAAGACATTGGGTTTTCAGATCTGCTCCTGAGTTCAATTTGTTTCAGTATTCCATACCATGTAGCCTCTGGAAAAAATGTACTATATACACATGAATCAATGAGAATAGAAAAACAAACATCATCTTAATATAATATAAACATAGTTTTGAACTCATGGGCCTTAGAATGATTATACAGTACTTTTAAACTTACAGACTCCTGAAAGATATTAAAGACTCACAGGGAACTCTCTCGTACTTTTTTCCTAGAGTGTTTGGTGAAATACTAAGCTGTTTATGTGTAGGGTGAAACTCCATTGGACCAGGAAAAGTAATACCAGGAAACTGTAAATTCAATAATTCTCAGAGCTCACACAAGATTGAAGGCATCAAAATTCTAACCAGCTAGCATGGAGAGACTTGCTGACCATGCAGGACATTCAGTAAGTCTCTCAGAAGGATCAGCTTTAGGTAGTAGAAGGGATAACTTAACTCTTAAGTGAAGACTATGTCAGACTGACCAAAACAGCCTTTAAAAACAAGCCTCAGGGTCGCCTGGGTGGCTCAGTGGGTTAAGGCCTCTGCCTTCAGCTCTGGTCGTGATCCCAGAGTCCTGGGATCGAGCCCCGCATACAGCTCTCTGCTCAGTGGGGAGCCTGCTTCTCTCTCTCTCTCTCTGCCTCCCTCTCTGCTTACTTGTGATCTGTCTGTCAAATAAATAAATAAAATCTTAAAAAAAAAAAAAACAAGCCTCAAAAGCATCAAGCTAACACATAAGTAATTTAGCTGCCTGATAATACATGTTTAACACACTCTAACAGAAGACAACACAATCCAGACTCTAGTATAATACACATTCAATTAAAAAAAAAAAACAAAACCAACACTAGATATGTGACTCAACACTTAGAGAAATATCAGTAAGTATAAGAAGATCTAGAAATAGGGCACCTGGGTGGCTCAGTGGATTAAACCTCTGCCTTTGACTCAGGTCATGATCCCAGGGTCCTGGGATCGAGTCCCACATTGGGCTCTGCTCTGCAGAGAGCCTGCTTCCTCCTCTCTCTCTCTGCCTGCCTCTCTGACTACTTGTGATCTCTCTGTCAAATAAATAAATAAATTCTTTAAAAAAAAAAAAGAAGATCTAGAAACAAAAGAGGTGATGGCACTACATGAACTTTAAAACACCTATTGTTAATGTGTACAAAAGAAAGTGCATGAACATAATGAGGAAAGAAATGGAACACATAAAAAAATACCAAATAGAAGCCCTTTGGTGGCTCAGTCTGTTAAGCACCCAACTCTTGATTTCAGCCCAGGGTTGTAAGATTGAGCCTCACATTGGGCTCCATGCTTAGAGACTGCTTAGGATTCTCTCTCTCCCTCTCCTCTGAGCCCTCCTCTAAAAAAAAAATTCTAGAGTTGAAGGATCTATTATTCAAAATGAAAAATTCACTAGATGGGCTTTAAAGGGGAGCAACTAAAGATACAGCAGTAGAAACTATCCCACCTGATGCGTGAAAAGAAAACAGAAATGGGAAAAAATGATTTGAGCTTCAATGACATGTTAGACAACAGCAATTGATCCAACCTATGTGTAGTTAGAATCCCTGGAAAATGAAGAGAGGCATGAAAATATTTGTTTGAGTACTGGTTGAAAATTTCCACAGTTGATGAAAAGTGCAAAGTCACAGATTTAAGAACCTCAATAAGTTTAAGGAAGATGAATCCAAAGAAAACCATACCAAAGGAAAACATAATCAAGCTATTGAAAATAACAATAATAAGAAAATCTTAAAAGTAACAGAAGATATATTACAGACAAGCAGACAGAGAAAGCAAAAATTCCTGATTTCTCTTCAAAATCAATGAAGACACACACACACACACACAGGGTTATCTTTAATGTGTTGAAGGGTAGGGGGTGGGTAAAACTGTAAACTTGGAATTCTATATCCACTAAAAATAACCTTTACATACAAAAGTGAAATAAAAACATCTGCAGTATAAACTAAAGCTAAGGAATTCAATTCCCAGAAGACCTAAACTTAAAAAAAAAATTATTAAAGCAAGTTCTCAGGAGAAGAAAAATGACAGCAGATGTAAACATGTATCTATGGAAAAAAATGGAGAATAAAAGAAAGTTTAAAATGTAAATGAATATAAAAATTGTTTTCTTATTTTGTTGCCTCTTTATAACATAATTGTTTAGAGCAATAGCAAACTATGGCCCCAGAAGTGGAATGGCCCCTGTTTTGGAAAAATAAATTATCAGTGAAAACTAGCTAAGCTCATTCTTTCATGCATTGTGTATGGCTGATGACTGAGTTTAGTAGTTGTAACCAAGCCAATAATATTTACTGCCCTTATAGAAAATGCTTGTTGATCTCTAGTTTAAAGCAAAAATAATGCCATTGTATTGTGGAGTTTGTAGCTATATAGAAGTAAAATGTTTGATAACAGTAGCACAAGGCTTAGGAAGGAGAAATAAAAGTACACTTCTGCAAAATAGTTCTATTATACAAGATGAGGCAAACTATTACTTCATAGTAGACTGTAAGAAGTTAAAATGTGTAATATAACCCCAGACCAATCACTAAAAATGTTAAACATACCGGTTTGGCTAATGAGACAACAAAGGAGGTAAAATACAAATATTCAAGTAATTCAAAACAAGGCAGAAAATAAAAAAAAGAAACAAGAAAAAAGAAGAAAACAAGAAAAAAGAAAAAAGAAAAAAAGAGACAAAGAGAAAATAAACTACAAGAGAGATGATTTAAATCACCTGTATTTATAATATAAAATGAATGCAGCGTAAAATAAAATGCAAATTGTTAAACAATTACAAGTCAGAGATTGTTAAAATGAATAAAAATGAAAGCCTAACTATATGCTGTCTATGACAAATCTAATTTAAATACAAAGACGCAGGTTAAAAGTAAAAGGATGGGAAAATATATAATAGTCTAAACAAATTATGAGAATACTGGCATGGCTATATCAATTATAAGACAAAAATAATGCCAGGATAAGGAATATTATCAGAGACAAAGAGGGCCATTTCATAATGATAAAAGGGAAAATTCATCAAGACCTACACATCCTAAATATATATGTACCGAATAACACAGCTTCAAAATACAGGACCAAAAAAATGATAGGCCTGAAAGGAAAAAAGACAAATCTGAAAGTATAAATTGATTTCCACACTCTTATCTGAATATATAGACAGAACAAGAAGACTGAAGATCAACAAGGATATACAGAATAAAGAAGTACTTAAAACACAGAAGAGCTCAATAAATATTATTGCATTATAAATATAATTATAGCTATTAAACATTTGAAACATGGTGCAAACTCCTATTACCTAAATAGATATAATATGAGCCACTGTCACAGTGGGTCAGGGATACAATTTTTTTTTAACGATTTTATTTATTTATTTGACAGAGAGAGAAATGACAAGTAGGCAGAGCAGCAGGCAGACAGAGGGGGAAGCAGGCTCCCCGCCAAGGAGAGAGCTCGATGTAGGGCTTGATCCCAGGACCCTGAGATCATGACCTGAGCCGAAGGCAGAGGTTTAACCCACTGAGCCACCCAGGAACCCCATGGGATACAATTTTTTTAAAAAAAATTTTACTTATTTGAGACAGAGAGCACGAGCAGGGTGAGAGGCAAAGGGAGGAGGAGAAGCCAACTCCCCACTAACCCAGGGATCATGACCTGAGCCGAAGGCACTTAACAGACAAAACCACCCAGGTGCCCCAAGGATGTAAATTGTTTAAGAATTAAATAGTCCACCAAAAGAGACACTGTATCACATTTGGGGTTGGAAATAGCAGGATCAATGAGTCATAGAGATACGTTCAGTCATAACACAGACTATATAAAATTACAGAAGTAAAACCTATATACGATACTTTTATAATATTTGAGGTGATAGAACTGAATCTTAGAAGCTAGAGTTGGAAAATGTACTCAAATTTATAGATTAGAGATTATACAGCATGGTTTTTTAACTATGATGATATTCAAAATTTCAATAGTCAATTTTTTTAATTTTGTTTTTGGCTCCCCGTCGGGGAATCGAAACCCGGTTTCCCATGTGACAGGTGGGGATACTCACCACTATACAAACGAGGAAGTCAATTTTTTTAAAATAAAGATTTTTATTTATTTATTTGACAGACAGAGATCACAAGTAGGCAGGTAGAGAGAGAGAGGAGAAAGCAAGCTCTCCACCGAGCAGGAAGCCCCATGCGGGGCTCGATCCCAGGGCCCTGGGATCATGACCTGAGCTGACCACAGAGGCTTTAACCCACTGAGCCACCCAGGCGCCCCTCAATAGTCAATTTTTTATATGAAGTTTTTAGCCAATGTCATAATCTTGTATTATCTTTTTTTAATTGAAAAAAATCAGCTTTGAGACATAATTTACACACTATAAATTCATACATTTTTCCAGTTTTTATTTTTGACACACAAAAATTATCTGTTTAAGGTGTACAACATGTTTTGACACCTGTATACATTATGAAACAATTATCAAAATCAAACTAACATATTTATCACCAACCATAGTTATTGCTGGTATGTGTACGTGTCTGTGTTTGTGGTGAGAACACTTGCTATCTATTCTTTTTAGCAGATTTCAAGCATATCATTAACTATAGTCACTATGCTGTATATTTGATCTCCAGAACTTACTCATCTTATAAATGAAAGTTTGTTGCCTTGAAATGAAATTTTGTACGCTTTGATAAAGCATGCAAATTTTCCCCTTCTCCAATAGTAGAACTACCATTCTACTCTCCATTACACTATTAACATGATTTTGACTTTTTTTTTTTTTAAGATTCCATATGTAAGTGAGATCATGTGATATTTGTCTTCTTGTGTCTGAATTATTTCACTTAATACAATATCCTCCAGATTTATCCACATTATCATAAATGGCAGCATTTGTCTTTTTTAAGGAAAATAAAATTCACCCTTCTTAAGTATACATTTCTATAAGTTTTGACAAATATATTGACAAATATATTTGACAAATACATATTTGACAAATATATACCATTCCCACAATCAAGGTACAAAATATTTCCACCACCCCTAAAGTTCCTCATTACCTTCGACTACAATCTCCTACTTCCAGCTTCTGGCAACAACTGATCTGATTTCTATCCCTATAGTTTTGTCTTTTCTGGGTTTTCACATCTTTTGTGTAAATACTGACAAGTAGGATATCTAGGTCATCTGTTAAAATGAATCCTTGACTTTATAAATATCAAATTATTCTCCAAAAATGGCTGTACCATTCCTTCAATAATATATGACAGTTCAGTTGCTATCCATCCTTTGAGCAGTTAGAATTATAATGGTTTGGAAAACATCAGACATTTTATTAGACATAGTAGTATCTTACTGTGGGTTTAACTGATATTTTCTGAAGGACTAATAGGGTTAAACATTTTTTTTCTATGCTTATTTTCCAACAGACTACTTTAATGAAATGTCTACTCAAATCAGTTTGCCATTCTAAAGTTTGTTTTTTGTCTTTTTTTTTTTTTTAATCATTGAGTATAAGAGTATAAGGGGCTACATATGATTTGTTTAATATATTCTTTTTATTTCTTCTTATAATCCTTTAAAAATCCAGAAAAAAACCTTTACTCACTGTATATACTGTTTATATGTATATACTGGTTACTGTATATAACCAGGCCATGGGACAAATTTGGTACATGGACTGTAATTTGCTGACCCTTGCTTTGCATGGCCATTTACATAAAGAGATTAAAAATAAGAAAAAAGTATCTCTATATTTACCAGCATTTCCCCATATTTGCTACTCTTTCTATTTCTTTGTGTAGTCCAAATTTCCATTGGGTACCTGCCTCTGCTTCATCAATTTTCTCTAATATTCTTATATAGAATTCTTTCAGCTTTTGTTCACTGAAACATCTTTATTTTTCCTTAAACTCCCCTAGATACAAAATTCTGGGAGGATAGCTTATTTTAGCACTTTAAAGGTGTTGGTACATTTTCTTCAAACTTAGACACTTTTGGATGAGAAATCAGCTGTACTTTTGATCTTTGTTTCTTTATAAAATTCCTTTTCCTTCTGGCTGTTTCAAGATTTTATCTTTGTTTTTTAGCAGTTTAAATATAATGTCCCTTGGACAATGTATCTATGTTTTACCTTACTTATTCTCTTGAATTTGTGCTATTTGTTTTTACTTTAATTTTCTAAAATACTCAACTTTGTATTTTCAAGTTTTTCCACTCTCTAGTTCTCTTTCTCCTCTTTCTGGGACTCCAATTACACATAAATTGGATTGTTTGATATCGTCCCACAGGTATTGGATACTCTGTTCAGTTTTTTACCCCTACTTTGTTTTGCTCTCTGTTTTCTTTGTCTTTATTTTATTTGTTTGATAGAGAGAGACACAGTGAGAGAGGGAACACAAGCAGGGGCAGTGGGAGAGGGAGAAGCTAAGCTGGCTGAGCAGGGAGCCGATGTGGGGCTCAATCCCAGGGTCCTGGGATTATGACATGAGCCAAAGCCAGCCGTTTAATGGACTGAGTCATCCAGGTGCCCCTGCTCTCTGTTTTTTACTCCAGATAATTCCTAATGATCTATCGTCAGGTTCACTGATTATTTCCTTAGGTGTGTATGATCTGTTGATAAACCAATAAAAGGAATTCTTCATCTGCGATATTTTTTTCCTACCATATCTGTTGATATTTTAATTTTATTTTATTTACATTACATTTTATGTTTATTTTGTTTTTTTTTAATAGTTTTCATCTACTCTGAAATTCCCTACATGTTCATGGATGTCATCTGTCCTTTTCACTAGATCCTTAAACTTATTAATCATGGTTATTTTATAGTTCTTGTATAAATTTTCCAACATCTGTATCATCTCTTAGTCTAGCTCTGTTAATAGCTTTTCTTCTTTGAAATTGTTTTTCCTTGAGTTTCTATGTCTCATAATTTTTTTTTAAAGATTTTATTTATTTATTTGACAGAGAGAGATTACAAGTAGGCAGAGGGGCAGGCAGAGAGAGAGAGGAGGAAACAGGCTCCCTGCCGAGCAGAGAGCCCGATGCGGGACTCGATCCCAGGACCCTGAGATCATGACCTGAGCCGAAGGCAGCAGCTTAACCCACTGAGCCACCCAGGCGCCCTATGTCTCATCATTTTTTAAAAATTTCTTTTCAGTGTAACAATATTCATTGTTTTTGCACCACACCCAGTGCTCCAGGCAATCCGAGCCCTCTCTAATACCCACCACCTGGTTCCCCCAACCTTCCACCCCCCGCCCCTTCAAAATCCTGATTCTTTTTCAGAGTCCATAGTATCTCATGGTTCACCTCCCCTTCCAATTTCTCTCAACTCCCTTCTCCTCTCCATCTCCCCTTGTCCTCCATGCTATTTGTTATGCTCCACAAATAAGTGAAACCATATGATAATTGACTCTCTCTGCTTGACTTATTTCACTCAGCATAATCTCTTCCAGTCCCATCCATGTTGCTACAAAAGTTGGGTATTCATCCTTTCTGATGGAGGCATAATACTCCATAGTGTATATGGACCACATCTTCCTTATCCATTCGTCTGTTGAAGGGCATCTTAGTTCTTTCCACAGTTTGGTGACCGTGGCCATTGCTGCTATAAACATTGGGGTACAGATGGCCCTTCTTTTCACGACATCTGTATCTTTGGGGTAAATACCCAGTAGTGCAACTGCAGGGTCATAGGGAAGCTCTATTTTTAATTTCTTAAGGAATCTCCACACTGTTTTCCAAAGTGGCTGCACCAACTTGCATTCCCACCAACAGTGTAAGAGGGTTCCCCTTTCTCCACATCCTCTCCAACACATGCTATTTCCTGTCTTGCTAATTTTGACCATTCTAACTGGTGTAAGGTGGTATCTCAATGTGGTTTTAATTTGAATCTCCCTGATGGCTAGTGATGATGAACATTTTTTCATATGTCTGATATCCATTTGTATGTCTTCATTGGAGAAGTGTCTGTTCACATCTTCTGCCCATTTTTTTATATGTTTGTCTGTTTTGTGTGTATTGAGTTTGAGGAGTTCTTTATAGATCCTGGATATCAACCTTTTGTCTGTACTGTCATTTGCAAATATCTTCTCCCATTCCATGGGTTGCCTCTTTGTTTTGTTGACTGTTTCCTTTGCTGTGCAGAACTTTTGATCCTGATGAAGTCCCAAAAGTTCATCTTCGCTTTTGTTTCCTTTGCCTTTGGAGACATGTCTTGAAAGAAGTTGCTGTGGCTGATATCGAAGAGGTTACTGCCTATGTTCTCCTCTAGGATTCTGATGGATTCCTGTCTCACGTTGAGGTCTTTTATCCATTTTGAGTTTATCTTTGTGTATGGTGTAAGAGAATGGTCGAGTTTCATTCTTCTACATATAGCTGTCCAGTTTTCCCAGCACCATTTATTGAAGAGACTGTCTTTTTTCCACTGTATATTTTTTCCTGTTTTGTCGAAGATCATTTGACTGATCTGCCCTCAATCTTTTTCTTAAGCATGTAGCAGAAGTCTATGGATATGAGCTTTCAGATAAGTGCAGAGACCCTGGGACTCTCAGGGATTCTAAAATGTCATACTGACCCATCTTGGCCTTAAAGAAGTTGGTAAGATTTTAGTTTACTTTTATATAATTTAATGGAGACCATGTCTTCTTTACTATGACAAAGTTAAAACAACTTGTGTCCCGTTTCTTTGGTGAAGCTTGTCACTCTGGAATTCAGTTTACCTAGTTGCCTCACAAACTCAACTCTCTGATAGTTCAAGAAAGATACGATTTTGTAGGTTGTTTGGCTTTAACTCATTGTTAAAACAGTATGATGTCTCTTTGACTCCTATATTGTCCTCTAATTAATTTATTAAAGCAGTTTGTAACACTTTCTCCTTGTGAACATTTTGTCTTTTGATTTTGCTTTCCCAGTTTTACAGTATAGAATAGTCTTTCGCAAAATTCAGCCTGCATTTTATTCCTATTATCTTTTATACCATACCTCAAAGTATAGATTCTGTAGTGGATGGGTATAAAGGGAAGGAAGGAGAGAACATATATTCATACATACATGCATATACATCCAATTACATATATGTACAATTATGTGTGTAAAACTATTTCAGAATGCCATGGAGGAATAGGGCAATTGAAGAATAGATAATAAATAAGTTATTAGCTACTAAAGCTATTTGGACATAGAGTAATTGCAATAACTCTTAATGGTTCATTAAATAGAAATTATGGAAACACAACTGCTTAGTTCATAGGTTGTGGCTGCTAACTCAAGAGATTGTCCTTGCCTTTCATTTCATTCAGTATGACCTAGTCAAAGCTTTTTCTAAGACAAAATTTATATCAAAGGAAGGTGTATTTCAGTATGTTGTCTCCTAATCTATAAAACATGTGATTACATGTTTTCTAAGTTTCTTTAGATCTTTAGATCTAGAATACTGCCATTGTTTTATCAAGTGTGATTACTTTCCTCCTCTCATGTGACAATGTTTATTATGTTCTAGCCATCTTTGTAGGTATAGGTGAGTCAACTGAGAGCAAAACTAGACATAGATTTCTCTTCCATAGTTTATAGGCTTTAATCAAATAACTACATAAGTATATTGTCAAAAAATTACATAAGTGGTATAAAAATATTATAGAGAACTATGAAAGCACAGAAGAAAGGAAACTGATTCATAAAAGGAATGACAGTATGGGAAGATCTGAGGAATTCAATGCTAAGCTGGGATCTGAGAATGATTAGAAGTTACTTAGGGAAAATGGAGATGGGACCAAAAGCTCATTTTAGACAGAAAGAAAGATTTGGGCAAAGATCCTATTTAATAGGCAACTTACTGAAATAAGAAGTAAAGGGAAGAATGTGATATAAGGTAGTTGGAGAGTGAGACAAAGTCCAGATCATGCTCAGCTTGGAATACCATGTTTGGGATGTTAAGTCTTCATTTTAGGAGAAATGCAAAGTCTTTGGAGAGTTTCATGAACAGGAGAGAAATAATCAGATTTGTATTTTTAGAAAAGGTTACCCTGGTTTTGATGTGGATAAATGACTTTCAGAAGCAAAAACGGATGTGGGAAAAACAGGCAGCTTCTGTGGTAGGCCAGGTGAAAGATGACAGTAACTTGACTTCGGATGGCAGCAGGCAATATAGACAGAACGGTTGAATTTAAAAGATATTTGTGGGGCGCCTGGGTGGCTCAGTGCCTTAAAGCCTCTGCCTTCAGCTCAGGTTATGATCCCAGGGTCCTGGGATCGAGCCTTGCATCGGGCTCTCTGCTCGGCAGAGAGCGTGCTTCCTCCTCTCTCTCTGCCTACTTGTGATCTCTGTCTGTCAAATAAAAAAATAAATAAAAGATATTTGTAAAGTAAAATTAATGGAATTTGATGAACTGGACATGGTGAGGGACATTAAAAAAATGAATATTACTTTTCTGCAACTGGACAGATAGTGAAGTCATTTACAGAAGGTAAGGAATAGAAGACAAAGAACAGATTTTTGTTTTTATTTTTCAAGGTGTGGGTTTGAAGATCTTGAGTGCAGTTCTGGACATGCTGATTTGGGGTTATGTTTAGAAATGTCAAGCAGAACAAAAAGCTGGACTAAAGATAGGAATTTAAGAACCAGAAATAAAAATAATAAAAAAAGAATTAAGGCAGATAATTTGAAGCCTGGCTATGGATGAGATCTCCTACAAGACAGAATATTCTCCCATTATTTAAAATAAATATTAAAACCCAAGTTATTTTAGTATTTTTGGAGAAAGGAACATGTACTGTATCAAATTCTCATGAGCCTTCCCATATCAAATAATAATAAGCACTTAAATGTTTTATCTTAACTTTTATAGTCACTTTATGGGATAGGTGCTATCATTATTCTCACGTTACATACGACAAACTAAGACTCTGCAAAGTAATTTAACTCATTCAAGAGCCACAGTTCGAATGTAGGACTGTACTCCTAACCATTCTTTAGATTATTTTTTTAGTACATCTTACATTAAACATCCCTCTCAGAAATAATAGCAACTATAGCAGTCAAAGTCTTTTGAAGACTTATTGTATAGAGGGTAAACATTGCATATTTATAGTAATAATGTAGGAACAAATGATGACAGCTTTACTCTAATACAAACTATGAGAAGAACAAAGATTTTAGGAATACCAAATGAGTTTACTGGTTTGTTCAAATGACACAGAAATTAGTCTCTGCTCAGTTACCTTAAATTGCTTCATGTTATATAACTATGGAAAATATCATCCACAGCAATATGTTATCCAACAGTAACTCTGTTTAGGAACAAGTTTTAGTTTTGACTTTCAGGAAGGAACACTTCCTCAAAAGTCATCAATGCCAAAAGGCTTAGTATTCTTGGGCTATATGAAAATCTAACTCAGTTTATTAGAACCAAAAAGGATCATAGCCAAAGAAGAAAATTTACTAAGTGTCAGGAATTTGCAAATCAAGAGAATCTAGGAAAAGATTCTAAGTAGATAGTCTTGCGTATTATCATTTAATCAAGAAATTCTGTTTTATACCTATAATCTTTTTTTACACATACATTCTCATGTTTGTAATTGTTGATACACTGAGGTCCCCTGAAAGTATGAAAATAGGATAAATTAGACAAATACGTGAGTTTCAACGGTTTGATTTAAAAAGAAAGTAATGAACAGAGTAAGTAAACACTATTAGTATAAGGAATTCTTTGGATCTGAGTGCAATGTGGAGGATACAATGTCTCTGAAGAGCAGGAATGTTTGTTCTTTGATCAGATATAAATGTTTAGTCTGGCAAGAAAACACAAGAAGGTAATCTTTCTTCCCTTATGGATGTATATCTCTCAATGATGACCAAAACAAACACTTAGCATTGTCACTTTACTAAATTGCAATGCAGCTATTTACATCTAAACTTGCATGTAATTTTAGCTTCTGGATATCACACTGGTGATTCTTATTTTACTTTAGTCATTTTCAACTGAAATGACTTATGTGCAATAAGAATGATTGGTAACCTTACTAGAATGCTTTAAAACATGTTGTTGTCGAAGATAAATTTAATTTCCCAAAGGATTTAATGGTTAAGTTGGATTTTTAGGTCATAATACACTTGACATAAATAAAATGGCATGTCATATTTAGTATTCAAGATATTTAAGGCATTTTATTACTATGAGTTAAAAACCCATCTGAATGACAAAGATACTTTGAATCTTCAAGTCAGTCCATAGATTGTAAGGTCTTGGATAAATAAGCTTCTTTCAACTTTTATATGTCCAGGTCCTGCATATAGACTAAACAGTATGCAAATTATCTTTTTTGATAAGCATTGATTCCATGAACTTAAAGCAAAAGCCAAAGTGAAAATTTTTCAGGGCCAGGTCTAGAGTGAGGGAAGAAAAATGCTTACGACCTACAATTCAAGGAGGCGCCCAGTCTCAGCCTCATGCAACCACAGGGCTGGCATGGAAGATCAAGAACATCCTTAAATATTGTGACATAGTCACCTTGTTACTGCCACTCTGGCCCTGGCCCTGACCCTGGTTTTTATTCCGAAAGGTCTTTTAGGAATCAAAACAATGAATTCTCTAGTTTCACACTGTTTTGTTGTTACTTAAAAGTTAACAAAAATCAAGTAATCTTAAGACTTTATAACAAACAGGTATTTCATAAAAATAGGGCAATATTAAATATTAGAGATTACAGCTAAGTACAAATAGTAATTACAAATATTTTCTTAGTGTTTATTGTGTGATATATGAATTTCTCCCCCAGTCCTCTTAAAGTATTATTATTATTCCCCTTTTACATATAGAGAAACTAAGGCATATAGACCTTAAATAATTAGCTCACATTCATAGACAGTAGGAGCTCAAGTTGATCTAACTCCAAAGCCTGATCTCTTAACTGCTATGCTCTGCTTCCTCCTAACCATGACCATTTATGGAAATGAATGGTTTCATTGACTTCCATAATGAAATGGATTCACTGGAGATAGTTGAAATTTCATATGGAAATACTAGAAATACAGTATTTCTACTGTATGTAGACATCTAAACGCAATTGTTGACAAAGACTGAGAATTCTTGTTAGAAAAACTAAGCTAATAACCTTTAGATACTACTCTCATTCCTGCAGCCTTATAGCTTGGTGTATTAAGAAAGAGAAAATGAAAATATAAGAGAATAAAAAGGGAAGAAAATGTATAAAGGATTATAATAGATTTAGAGATCACATTGGTTTGTGGACTAGAATAAAATGGTAAGAACGGGGATCAGAATAGTATGCACAAGTTGCTTCAAAGCAAACTCTAAAGGGAAAAAGAAGATTTTCACTTATACTGGATACAAAGGCAGGAAAAAGGTTGATCAGAGAGGACTAAAAATGCTAATTTGGTTTAATTTCAGCCTTCTTAAATTAAGAAGACAAAAAAATACATTTCTTTTTCAGAAATGAATTACCAATGGTTATTTTTTTTCTATTCACCTACTGTAGAAAAAGAATATTGACATAAACAGAAACATGGGGAACAACCTTACTATACTTAATTTTAAAAAACATCACCTTTCATTATTCTTGTAGAAAGGAGAGACACTAGGATGAAATTGAGATTATGAATTTTTAAAAGATGAATGCTTCATGGAGTATTCTAAGAATGTGTTTTAAGAAATATAATATTGTATTATATTTGGCAGCGATTGTGATTTTCTAGTCTTTTGGGAAGAGTAGATCTTCTAAGAGGTTAAATGACGTCCCCGTTTCCCTTCCTCCAAGCTCCTCAAACCTCCATTACCAAGTCAGGCTCAGATACCAGGAAGAAAGGCCTTATCTTGCAACCTGCTGAAGAGCGCCCTCTAGTGCTCTCTTGCAAACGAAATGCGCTCAGACCATTTTTTTTTTTTTTCATGAATTGTTCTGGGTTATACTGGATCTTAGGTTTTCTTTGAAACCTTAGCCAAAAGAAAAAGAAAAATGATACTTCAGAACAATTTTCTGGCTTGTAATGCTAGCCAAATACGACTACCACCATATATTCCAGAACGAGAGGATTTTGTGGGTTTTTTTTAAACATTTATGGAATGAGGTACATCTATTTTTAAAACAACAGGCTTTTTGTTGAAAGCCTACTTTTTAAAGAATATAATCTCCGAAAATTTTAGTGTGCTTCATAGTACTGAAAAAAACCCAGGGTTTTTCTTAATTAAAAAAGTAGTGACAATAATTGCTTCTCTTAACCTTTCAATATCTGGAAACTTGTCTACTTAGACTGGTGGGATACTAAGAAAATTTTAAAAAAACTTATTTATATTAAAATTTTAATTTCTAGGGACATAAAATAAAAATTTTGTTCATGTTTAATCAAAATCCAGAATGGAGAACACAGAAAAACAAATTGCCTGACTATAAGGAAGTATACCTTTAAATTCCAGGAAAAAGAAAACGTAATATATTCCAAAGTCTGCATTACATAATGGCAACGTATTCTTTTGAACAGTTTTTGACACTGGTACAAAGAAATTTAAAGGAGCATTCTTGGAAACCAGTGTTTTCATTGTTTAATACACACACATGAATTTGAACAATGAGACTGGTATAACTTCATAAACTACCACTTTACCTTAGATATAATTTTTTCCCTTTCAAAAGACCTCATGTACAATGAATTAAAGTCAGAGTGTGATAAAGTTAGGAGAAGCTGAATACTAAAAAAAGACCATTCATGTTAATGCGTGTGTGTGTGTGTGTGTGTGTGTGTGTGTGTGTGTGTGTATAAAGTTAGGAAAAACTGAATATTAAAAAAAGACCATTCATGTTAATGCATGTGTGTGTGTGTGTACAGTGTGTCTGCACATGTGTGCACATTTATGTATTGCTGTCATTGCCTTTAATAATTCAAGTGAGGATCAGTCAGACTGTTGGTCCAGAACATGTGCAAATATAAGATCTCTGAAATAGTGTTCTGACAAATGAGGTAACTAAGAACACTGAAGGAAGAATTAGAATTCATAGATCTTTTAGTTTTGTTTCTTTTTTTGTTTGTTTGTTTAGTTTGTTTTTGGGAGGGCAGGCAGGATATGTTATTCTGCACTGTGTACCTTAAGGGAGGTTAAATGTGCCCAATCTAGGAAAAAACAATTAAACAAAATGTTAATAATGCCAATCCAAAAATATAAGGTATACAAATAGAAGGTAACATGGCCTAAGGCTTCAAGAATAGGACAATGTTTAGAGATGGCATGTTCTTCAAACGTGGCAAAGTACTTGTGTTATCTAAATCCTTCAGTGGTGTTCAAATAGAACAGGGGCTCTAGCAAACTGACAGCAATAGTAGACAGAGAGGGGTATAAAAGGGCCACAATACTTGAAGTAAAAAAATCTGGGTTCTATTTCCTTCTCTGACTCATCACTGACCTTGAAAAAGCCAGTCATTGCCACTGTGATTCAGCTTCACCATCAAACAGGGGCAGTAACTCTTGCCAGAAACCACACAGGAGTGTTGATAATGGGGAGGATTAGTACGATAATGTACAGAGCTTATAGAAATTTTACTGTGCTATAAACACTTTTGGAAAAGATCTTTCTCTTTTGCTATCCCACAAAAGCTTAAGAAGATAATGGATGTATAAAACATTAGGTTAAATTCTGTTTAGTATCTTTATTTCCATTTATTCTGACACTCCTGGACATATTATAATTTTGCCTATTTTTTAGCAAATAATAGTATAGATATTTCAGAAAAATTTCTAAGTTATAAAATATATATTTACCCCAGTTTATAGGATGAGATATCATACATTTATATTTTATAGAACCTTAGGGTAAGAAAAATAAAAATGCTTTGCACTTCTATTTTCAGTTCTATTGCTTTTGGTTGGATAACAGTAGAAATCACTTAACATATATAAAATATGGAAACGACTACCTCATTGTGCTCTTGGAATGATTAATTATGCTTTTACTTCAGAACAAAGGCTGTGTGAACATACAGTATTATTACTTTAATACATGTAATTCATTGTAGTATGAAACAGCCATATATAGACTGAACAATAATCACTTACTATATATGATAAATAAAACCCCCACTGAAAAATGGAGAAATGCCTCTTTCTGTCCCTAATTAGTTTTTAATAAATGATACATAATAAATGGCAAAATTCTAATTTATCACAGTTTAGGCATAGTCCTTGAATGAGAGATGGGAGTGTATAAACTCTGACAGCTGTTTACATAGCCTCTGAAACCTTTTCTGTTAAAGGACATTGTTCTCAAAGTCTGAAAAGGTACCAGCTCTCATCAAGTCCTTTCAGGTAGGTGATATGGCTAATAGTAAGTAATCCCTAAAGAGCTCAAGTTCTAACTGCAGATAAATTGTCTCTGTTCTTGGTCCACATCTCTATAAACATCCATAATCATTTACTATTGATTTTAAACCCCCCCCACACAGAGTTTAATACCTGGAGTAGGACACAGCCCTTTTTATTTCAAATGTGAGACACACATTTATTTTAATAGTCCTGATTTTCTTTTCAAAGCAAGATTTTGGGTCCTTGACACTAAATTCTATAAACTAGGTCTAATTTTTCAAGTCTGTTTCCACAGACTAGAAACCTGGCAGTATTTTTCTTTAAGAATCCAGATGGTATTTATTTTCCATACCTGGTCCCTGCTTAAGTTCAATGGTGTATTTTATTTTTTTTAAAGATTTATTTATTTGTGACAGAAAGAGAAGAGGGGGAAGAGCAGAGGGAGAGGGACAAGAAGACTCTGTACTAAACATGGAGCCCCTTGTGGGGCTTGACCTCAGGCCCCTGAGATCATGACCTGAGCTGAAACCGAGAACTGAGCCATGCAGGCAACCTTCAACGGTGTATTTTAATATTTCTTATTCTTCCTCAGCTAGTAAAGATAAAGGAATACATTATAACCATAAATATTTAGCAAACATCCATTTGGAAATTTGTGCTCTTCTTACTAAAAGTCTCATCTAGACTTGCCTGAGAAATAAAACAGATGGGAAAGTGGGTTTTATCCCCTCTAATGTGTTCCTTGAATGCATTCCTCCTTCATGCCCGCATCTGCCATATCCATTGTTTTAATATCATACTGCCTGCATGTATGTACTTCTGCACACAAGACAAGGACTCTAATACCTGCATCATCTTGGAATAAAAGAACCTGGAAGGAAAGCAATTGTTTCCTCTTAAAAAAGTAGAAAAAATTGTACTGACACTGCAACCAACCATTTCCATATAACCATAGCTAATACATTCTAAAGAAAATTTCATGTAGATTTTCTATGGAGAAATTTTTTTTTTCTCCACTGGGTCATACTATGAGTGAGTGCCTTTGTTCTCAAACAGTATGCTTTCCCTATGCTGAAAATTTTGTGTAAAGTTCTGATATGACCAACTAGATTTACAGGGTTTAATTTTCTTAATCATCAGTATAAGTATACCTGTTTCTGCGTGTCCTTTATGGAGTTAAACACACACACACACACACACACACACACACACACAATGTATCCTCTTTATAAAATGGACATTAACATAAAACTAGACCACCTTCTATCATATATGGAATGGAAACCACCACATCCTTACAAAAATGCAGGTGTATCTTTATATAGCAAGTGTACCGATAGCATTATGCCTTGACACTCCTTCACCCTGCTCTTCGTGTGTTCAGACACACACATGCATGCACACATACACAACTCCATTTCTATAAAGTCAAATTCATCTAACATTACATAGTCTGCTGGTATTTCTATATCTTTTCCTCCTTTAAATGTGACTAGCTATTTACACCCTAACAATTCTGGTACAGAGCTGATTTAGCATTTTTATTGGAATGTGAAAGCTCTTAAAAGAAGAAAAAATCTAATCAGGCAGAAGAGATAGAAAACTTGCTGAATTTTCTCTCCCCCCTTCAAGACCCCCCTGAATCCTATCAAAAGCACATCTTCCATTCATTGCTTCCCGGTGTCATTATGACAAGCGGCTACAAATCAATAGCAGAGGGAAAGGCAGGACCAACTCGCACTCACCAAGTGATAAAGATTCACTCTCAGCCCCGATTTGCTAATAGCCCATAATAGCAGCCATTGGCGCCCTGCATTAAATCATACATTTCACTCTGCGTTTATTATGGGATTTTTAAAACTCCTCACCAAATTGGATTTTCTCGATGGTCTCTAATTTCCACATTTATCATTTAAAATTAAACTCCTCTGTGGAGAGGGGGAATAGAGAAGGAGGAGAAGGTAGAGGGAGGCCAGAGAGTACTGTATTTTTTCTTCTCACCTCCCTCTTTTTTTATGAAAACCCATAAATAATACCAGGTATCATAGCCATAAGCAGCAGGGCTTTTTGTTGTTGTTGTTAACTATAAAAAAAATTCTAGAAATCAGGCTGGAATGGTTTGTATGTGCTGGTCTGTAAATGAAGATGACAATTCAAGAGGATGAAATATATATAAATAAAGTAGGTTTTAAACAAAAGAAATTTGGCAAAAAAATTTCTCAGTAATATTATAAAGCAGGTGAATTGCAAATGCAATGGAAAATAAGTTAATGTTACATTATGCAAATACTCCAAGGAGCTGTAAAGAGAGTGTTCAGCGAGTACATAGTATTCTAGCTTTAAAAACTACATTTATCTTGTTCCAAAGCTCAGTGAAAGATGAAAAGTAAAAAAATCTTTTATTGGTTTCTAATTATGTAACAGCTTCCTTTTCCCTCTATACAGTCTTAGTTTAAAAATTTATTTTAAAATTGCATGGAATTCCTTGGATAAAACTGCTGCTTGGCTGCCACAGCAAACCCTGAGACAAGTTCTTAAATCTGCCACACCTACCACTGAAACAATGGAACTGACCCACAGGAACTTAAATCACTGCAAGTTTAAATATACAGTATGTCTTTTTGGACAAAATTTTAAAAAATTCTCTGGGTATAAGAACTGAAAAGTAAATTCTGGATCTAGAGCAAAAAATGAAAAAAACTGGGACTTTAGTATGACCTACTTATAACTGTAGTACTATCGGGATCCAAGGCCATCAGATGGAAACTAATCAGTCCATATTCAGAGATGCTTGAAAAGGCTAGAGGTTTAATGAAATGTCAAATGATTCCCTTATTTTTCTTCCTTTTAGAGATTTCCTCAGCAATGAGGTCCATCTATATCATTTTCCTTAAGAAATAGAGAAATGACCTTTTAAAACAGTGCTTGAGGAGGAATTAAAAACTTCGGCCATTTTATAATAATTCATTACATATTCACCAGTTCTCCTTTGTTTTGGAATTTTGTTTGTCATTGATACAATGATTTAACTTTTCACTGATCTTTAAAAAAAAGTTGTGCCATTGATTCTGTGCCTTTTATGTCACATCCCTCCCACCGCGCCCTCCGTAGAAAACTACTGTTGTACATACCTCTTTTCCCCCTCTCCAATTCCACATAACCAATCACCTCCCATTTATTTTTTATTTTTTTATTAAAGATTTTATTTATTTATTTGACAGACAGAGATCACAAGTACACAGAAAGGCAAGCAGAGAGAGAGAGAGGGAGGCAGGCTCCCCACTGAGCAGAGAGCCCCTATGCGGGGCTCAATCCCAGGACCCTGAGATCATGACCTGAGCCGAAGACAGAGGCTTTAACACAATGAGCTACCCAAGAGCCCCTTGCCTCCCATTTTAATATTGCTTCGATTCAAGTAGCATACATACTGAAAAGAGCTTAAATCAGAACTGTAATCTATGAATTTTCGCTAAGTGTACACACTTGTTTAACCAGCATTCAGACCAAGAAACAGAACACTTTAGAATGTCCCAGAAGCCCTTCTTAAGTAATCACTAGCAACTACCCCAAGGGTAGTCTCTGTCTTGACTTTGAATGGCATAGATGAAGTCTGCCTACCTCTGAACTTCATATAAATGGCATCTACCAGTATGTACTATCTTGCATCCACATTTTTTTTTCTCAGAATTATGTGAGATTAATTCTGCTGTACGTAGTTGTAATTTGTTCATTCTTCGCGGTTTGGCAAACTATGGCCACTGGGCCAAATGTGGCCTTGTTTCCTTTTTGTTTTTAATGGTCCTCAGCTAAAGAAGATTTTTATATATTTAAGTGGGTTTAAAAAATCAAAAGAAATATGATGTTCAAGACATGTGAAAATTAAATAAAATTTAAATTCCAGTGTCCACAAATAAGGTATTATAGTTTTGTATTTAAAAAAAATACAGTCATGTTCTTTAAGTATTGTTTGTGGCTGCTTTCATACGGTAACAACAGAACTGAGTACTTGGGGTAGAAATTTGTACAGCACACAAAATCTGAAATATTCACTGTTCAGGTATTAACAGAGAAAGTCTATTGACCTCTGGTGTAAAGTGTTCCATTGTGTGACTTATACCACATACTCATCCATTCTCCTGTTGAAGAACATTTGCGTTGTTATAAATATATCTGGTTATATAATATATCTGGTATCAGGTTATTATAAATATATGCTATAGACATTCTAGAGCATGCATTTCTTAAACATATCTGGAGTGGAACTGCTGGGTGTAGATAATGTGTATGTTCAGTGTTGTAGTTGTCATAGCACTTTTTATTAATTTATACTCCCACCAGCAGTGCATGAGAATTCCAATCACATTTTTCTGTTGGTATTTTAGCTATTCTTATTATTTTAATATGCATTTCCTTTATGTCTAATAAGGCTGAAAGCAGTTTTTCCTATGCTATTGCCATTTAGGTATTGTCTTTGGTGAAGCATACTTAAGACTTTTTGTCTATTTCTATTGAGTTAACCTTTTTCTTACTGATTTGTAGGAGTTATTTGTATATTATAGATCCAAGTCTATTGCTGGTGCATCTTTTGTAATTATCTTCTAGGTTGTGGTATGCCTTTTTGCTCTTTTAAAGGGTGTCTTCTGATGAACAGAAATTCTTAATTTTAATGTGGTTCAATGAACTCATTTTTTCTTTGTAGTTAACACTCTGTGACCTGTTTAAGAAATACATCCTATCCCAAAGACATGAAGATTGTCAATTCATTTGGGTTTTTCATGTATACTAATATCACTTGTGATTAATGACAATTTTCTTCCTTTCTTCTTTGATTTTGATTTCTTGTCTTACGTTATAGTATAGTACAATGTTGAACAGAAATGATGATAGCAGGCATCTTTGTCTTGTTTTGAATTCTGGTCTGGATTTTGTTGATCCTCTTAATTAGGTTAAGGAAGTTCCTTTCTACTCCTAATTTTTATTATAAAATTTATCAAAGATAAAAAAATTTACAGAGATGAACATGTAATTCTCTTTGTTAATATAGTGGATTTCATTGATTTTAAAATGTTAAAGTATCCATGCATTCCCAGAATAAATTCTATGGGGCGATAATTTCTTTCTTTCTTTCTTTTTTTTTTAAAGATTTGATTTATTTATTTGGCAGAGAGAGAGAGAGAAGCAGGCTTCCCATCAAGCAGGGAGCCTGATGTGGGGCTTGATCCCAGAACCCTGGGACCATGACCTGAGCCGAAGGCAGACGCTTAACAACTGAGCCACCTAGGTGCCATTCTAATAATTTCTATATATTCCTGAATTCAATTTGCCAGCATTTTGTTAAGCATTTTTCTATCTTTTCTTTCTATCTTTCGTAAGAAAGATCAGTTTGTAATTTTTTTTTGGTAGTAATCTTGTTCAATTTTGCTATCACGTCCTGTATATTTTTAGAAAGTCTCTGGTGAAATCACAAGTTACTTTTGGCAAACTGCAAATTTTGGAGGAAACTGAAGTTGCTGTACTTTTATAATAATGGCATAGGCAGCTCTGGTACTTATGGGTTTTTCTTTTTTTTCTTTTTTTTTTTTTCTTTTTTTTTTTTTTTAAAGATTTTATTTATTTATTTGATAGAGAGAGATCACAAGTAGACGGAGAGGCAGGCAGAGAGAGAGAGAGAGAGGGAAGCAGGCTCCCTGCCGAACAGAGAGCCCGATGTGGGACTCGATCCCAGGACCCTGAGATCATGACCTGAGCCGAAGGCAGTGGCTTAACCCACTGAGCCACCCAGGCGCCCTTATGGGTTTTTCTTATTCTGCTCTAATATTCCTTATTTTTATGACACATGATTTCCTCAGTACTTGCTTCTCCTAGACCAGCTTTTGAAGATTTTAAATTTTATCCTACTTCTCCCTCTGGTGAATTCAACAGTTCCAGTAAGGGTTTTGTTTGTTTTGTTTTTTTTGTTAATGATTACATATTAGATTGCTAATATCTGTCAGAATATATACAGTGGGGAGTTCTAAGGACACCATATATTCTCTGCCCTCCACCAGTTTATAATGCACTGTTATATCAGTCCATTTAAAAAATTATAACTCAATTATGGAATAATATTTAATTAAATTTCTTCATTCAAACTCAAGAAGCTTTTAAAAATTGACTTCTATTATAATGGGAAAAAAAGTTAATCAAAGAAACATTGGAAATCAAGAAAAGCAGAAAGAAGGTGCAAAATCACTCAGAGACACACCAAAAAACCCAACCATTACTAACTTTTTAAAATTTTGTTGTAAATTAGATAATCTTCAATGTGTTCATTTTCGTATTATAATAGATACCTCCATAGTTGGTGTCTCCTATTTTCTCATCTCTGCATACCTATCCATTTTATGAAGGAGTCTCTGAAAACTGTTTTTAAAGATAAACTTAGAAAATAGCTTCTATAGTTTCTATCAACACAAAACAAGTATAGAAATTAGGAAAACTTTTGATTATTTTCGATGAAACTCACTTCTCTTTCTCAAACAATCAAATATGATACTGTACCAAGGTTCCCAACTCAGAAAGCTTCTAGTACATGCTTGGTAGGTCCTGTGCTTAGCACATTTCTATCTTTAGACTATCCTCATTTTTAATACACAACAAAATAAGACTTATGCAAAAAATACTTTCAAATTTTCTACTTAACATTAAAGTACAGGATTGCAGTCGTAAGAGTTGATTTAGCCTAGTGGTTAAGGGCAGAGCCTCTAGTGCTAGATGGTCTGAGTTTGAAACCTGGTATCAACACTCACAAGGTATATAACCTTGGTCACATTCCTCATCTTCTCCAAGCCTCAAGTACTCATCCATAAAATAGGAGAAACAATGGTAATGACCTCATATTGTTGTTGTGAGGATTAAATAAATTGAGATAAGTAAAGTACTGTTGGGTACATGGTGGGTGCTCAGTTGATTTTAGCTTTATACAGGCAAGCTAAAGGGATGCTTATTTTAAATAAACACAAGGAGCAGCTATACCTACTGTTTTCATATTGAAAGACCTCCTTCAATTTGCTCCCATCAACATCCCTCTTCTCTCTAATCCTGAAGACTGTGTCTTTTTAAACCACTTAGTTCATCTTCATTCTTACTGTCTCCTGCCTACTGTCATATTTTGTTTCATTCCTGAAACAATGAAAAAATCCTCTGCTTTTAAAATTCATTTCTAAAAGCTTACTTCTATTACGAAGTCTCTATCTAAGCTAACACCACTCGATTTAAGTGGATAAAAGCTGGAATTGAAGAAATGAAGACAAGTGACATTTTAAAACTGTAAGCATTGTCAGGGCTTTCCTAGTTTTCTCTTTTGTTTGGCTAATCTAGAATTGACAGAGTACAGCGTATATCTGTTCAATTAAAGGGTCCATCAAAGACCTGGCAACTAAAATTCAAATCTGAGTTATATACAATTAAGTATGAAGAAATTAAAATGAACTTTAAAAATCAGGCCAGAGGCAAGAAAGAATTTTAATAAAAATACAAAATATAAATCTTAAACAATTTTTTTTTTTTGAGATTGTGATGGTTTAGGTAATCACAGACTGGAGAGATTACAATGAACAGGTTTAAGGTCTTAAAATCTGGGCCTAGAGGCTCTGTTTAATCTGCTCACAAAGCTGTGTAACATTGTAGCAGTAACAATTTACATACTACACAGCATGTGTTTATTTCTTTACTAAACTGCATTGTTATTTTATAAAACATCAATTTTGTAAAAAAATTGAGATATGGTCAAGGTTATGGATTCTCTGAGGATGTCTCTGTAGAAAGAGTTATAATGGGATAGAGAAGCTTTAATTATGGGCTGGGTCCTTGCACTCTGAATACCAGCAGCTTTAGACAATCACTCTTTCTGTGGACTCCACAGAGTGCCCTCACCTTTTTTTCACTGTTTCAGAATCTGAAGCATCCTGTGGTTTATTGATTCTCATAACCACACACTCTGCCACTAATGTTCATCACTTGTGTTTCTCCTGACTCCTGCCTCTTGAGGAGAACGAAAGGTGGAAAATGTGACACAATAGTCTCAAATTGGATGACTCAGTTTAAATACCAAACAGGAAAAAAGTGTCTTAAACCACCACTAGAAACATTTTCATTTCAAATGGAACTGATCTTAAAACCCAGTTCAATCCAGCATATAGGTAAAGAATTATTGAAGTAGGTACTTTCAGAACATATTGTGGCATGTCAGAAGATCATTCTTCTATAGGATGACAAAAACTTCTACTTCTTTAGGTTGTGTGTGTGTGTGTGTGTGTGATACTTGCTGATCTTATTCAAATATAATCTTATCCAGCAATAATCCTCACCCAGCCTAAATATTGTCACTCAGATTATAATCCTTTCCTGTCCTTTAAACAGGACAGTGCCTTTGAATTTTGCAGAGAAATGTTCTCCTTCAATAAAAATTATCTTCACACACCATACATACTTTTTACCAACTATTTTCCCCCTCAAGTCAATGATCTACCACAAGTTCTATCCTCTGACCTAAAACCTACTTATAGAATTTATTTGAATACTTATAGAATTTATAGATTGTAATAATCCTGTTGTTTTCCATTACTTTATTGGTTTTATATACTTGGTGAATTTAATTAACATTTTAAAGCTATATATACCCATACATTCTTCATAAAACCAAAAAAGAAGTACAAGATGCAATTGGGAATTTTTGTTAATTAAGAGTGGAAGCAAGCAAACAAACAAACAAAAAAAATTGGAAGCAACAAAGTTAGACTGCCTGAGTTGGAATCCAAGCTCTGACATTTAGTGGCTGTGTAGATTTGGGTGATTTGCTGAACCTCTTTGTGTTTACTTTCCGCATTAGTTAAATGGGAAATAATCAGGACCCTATTTCATAGTGTTGTGGTTATTATTAAATAAAAGAATATTTGGAAAATATAGTATAATTAATATTTATTAGTATTTATAAATATTAACTGTTATTACTTCACTAAAATTTCCTAAATTAAAAAGGAAGAATCTAATAGGCATCTTTTCTTCTCTGTAGCCAAAGTGGTCCCTTTAAAAACATAAATTATATCAGGTCCTTCCTTTGATTAAAATCCTTCAGTTGCTTTCTTTATAATTCAGTCAAAGCCAAAGTCCTTACCTGACTCCCGGGGCCTTACTTGATTTGACCACCATCCATCCCAACACTATGACCTTATTTGCTATTATTCTTCATCCCGTTCATTCACTCTATTCCAGCTTCCACTGGTTTCCTTGTTCTTGAACGTGTCAAGTACATTCTCACTTTCAGTGCCCTATAACTGCTGCTCCCTCTAACTGAAATATTCTTTCCCCAGAATCACATGCCTCCCTTTCTTACTTATTTCAGGTATCGTCCCCTATCACCCATACAAAAGAGCAGTCACTTCCAGCCTTTGGGACTCTCTATCTCCTTTACCTTAATTTATTTTTCTCTACAGCATTTATTACCACCTAACATAAATAACCGAGATTTGTCTCTTGGTGATAACAGAATCTATAGGGCTTAACTAAACATGATTGCTAACTGAAAATTTCTCCTATTACTTTATTATGTTGGCTTAGAAAGCCATGACATATATTAACAAAGTCCTTCAATTTTTAAAATGAATCAGGTAGAATCCTCATAGAATCAGATTCTGTGTACATTTATATTAAATGGGTCTGATCCTTTCTTACAGGAATTAACAAGGGATCTTTTGTGTGCATGTTTAAGACAGATATTGTCAAATTAGTAGCTCTTTTAATAGGTAACAAACAGTTGACACAAATACCTGTCCTGATAGTGAACTTCAATAAAGAGAGCTTTCTATGTAAGGAAGGCTAGAGATAAAAAGAAAAAGAGAACTGGCTTCTACAGGAGGACTCTGAAAATGTTACCTCCCACTTTAAAAAAAAAAAAAAAAACCACCTCTTTGAGGATTTTTATAGGCATAGAGACTTGGTTTAAGTCTCTTGTGTGTGTGCCCTTTGACTTAGAAAAGGGATCAAGTGAAATAAAGACGTATTTCCTGCTTCTCATCAACAGATGAAAGGACAAAACATTAGACTAGCATCACGTCGAGGAAAGAAGGAAGTAAAAGACATTGGAACATAGATAAAGAGAGAGAAACAGCAAGAGAAGAAATAGTTTATAATGTGAGGCTCAACCTGTGGACTCCACAGGTACGTGGCACCTCAAACACAGAGGTTTAAACTGAACACTTATTAGCTAGCTACATAGGTACAAACAGATTAACTTTACATGTGCTAACTGTGTCACTCTCCTTCACAATGGTCTTTGTCAATTTTTACTACCCCTTTTTCTTTTGAGATTTCTGTTCCTAAAATATGCTGTGGGTGGTGACTGCATCATTTAGCAAAATATTTTTACTGTTTTTATTTTTATTAAAGAAAAAAAAACCTATCAAACATTCCAAGCACAGAAAGAAGTAAACGGATAACCATTGTATAACCATTATCTGGTTTTTCAAATTTAGTAAGTTTCCATTTTTTAAGAAATAGAATATTATACTTACAGTTTAATTAAAACCTTGTGAGTAATGCTTCTTCACCTCATTTCCCTTCTCTTTCTAGCCTCCCTACATGTAAACTCAATCTGAATTTGATGTCAATAATTTTCACGTGTGTTCTGCATGATTTAAGGAGATAGGAAGGAAGAAAACTACACACCAACATCCCTTATTAACAAAGATGCAGCAGTGCTCAACAAAAGATTAGTAAATACAATCCAGCAGCATACAAAAAGGATTATATATCAAAATCAAGTGAGGTTATTACAGGGATGCAAGACTGGCAAAATTCAAAATCCAAGAGGGTGAATCACATGATCATATCAAATGATGAAAAGAACCCCAGCATTTTACAAAATTTAATACCCATTCATAATAAAATACTCAGAATGATAAGAATAGAGGGATATTCTCCAGCTCAATAAAGAACAAAAACCTACAGCTAATATTATACTGAATGCTCAAGATGGAATGCATTCCTTCTACGACTGGGAACATAGCGCTAGAAGGTCTATGCAATAAGGCAAGAAAAGGAAATAAATGGCATATACACTCGGAAGAAAGAAATAAAACAGTCCTTATTTATACACGACATGGTCAACTATGTAGAAGATCTCAAGGTATCTATAAAAAAACCTCCTAAAACTATTGAGTTTAGCAAGATACAAGATAAACATACAAGAATCAGTTGTACTTCTATATACAAGTAATGAACACATGGCACCAAAAAAAAAAAAAAAAAAAAAGTCAATACCATTTACAATGAGTTCAAAAAGTTAATTACTTAGGAGAAAATATAAGAATACATATAGAGGACTTAAATGCTGAAAACTACACAATGACAAAAAAAATCAAAGAAGATACAAATAAATACAGAAACATACTGTGTTCATGGAATGGAAGACTCAACATAGTAAGGCTGTCAGTTCTCCCCCAGTTAATATATAGTTTTACCTATAAAAATCCCACAAAAAGTTTTAGACAAAATTATTCCAAAATTGATCTGGAAAGGCAAAGAACTAGAAGAGCTAAAACAACTTTGAAAAAAAAAATGAAGTGTGAAGAATCAGTCTCTCCAGTTTCAAGACTTAACGTATAGTTACAGTATATAGTTGTGCAGTATTCATGGAAGGATAAACATATAAATTAGTGAGGGAGAAGAAAGAACCCAGAAATAGATCCACACAATAATGCCCAAATTATTTTTTTTTACTGCCATATGGAGGGAAGATAGCCTTTCAACAAATGGTGCTAGAGCAACTGGGCATCTATAGGCAAAAGAATGAACTTTAATCTAAGGCTTGTCATACCTTACCTAAAAATTCAAAATATATCACAGACTTAAATAGAAAATGTAAACCTCAAAAACCTTTTAGAAAAATACAGAAAGAGTTCTTAGACTTGACACCAAAAACATGATTCATGAAAGGAAAAACTGCTCACCTGAATCTCATATAAATTAAAAACATTTGTTTTGTGAACGAAAATGGAGAGGGAAAGGTATGACAAAGCATTAGTATCCAGACTATATAAATAACTCTTAAAACTCAACAGTAAAAAAAAAAAAAAAGCAAACAATTCAATTAGAACATAGGCAACAGACATGAAGAGATATTTACTCAAAGAAGATCTATAGGTGGCAAATAAGCAAACAAAAAGATGTTCAGCACCATTACCATTAAAGAAATGGAAATTAAAATGACAATAAAACATCACTTTACACTTATCAGGATGACTAAAATAAAAAATACAGCAACACCATCAAATGTTGGTTGGGAAGGAGAGAAACTGGATTTGCTCATACAGTGCTAGTGGGAATGTAAAATGGCAGAGTAACTCTGGAAAATAGGTTGGCATTTTCTTAAAAACAAAAACAAAAACAAAATACCCCAAAACCTAAACATGCAGTTACCATATAACCCAGCAATCACATTCCAAGTCATATGTCACAATGAGACAAAGACTTAATTGCAAACAAAAATAGACACATGAATATTTAGAGCAGTGCAGTAGGTTGAATAATGGCTCCCCAAAATATACGTCGATGTCCTAATTCCTGGAACCTGTGAATGTTACTGTGCTTGGAAAAAGGTGTTTTGCAGATGTAATGGAAGATCTTGATATGAAGAGATCACTCTGGATTATCTATGTGGGCCCTAGATCCAAAAAAAGTGTTCTTACAGGAGACACACAGGAAATAATTTGATAGAAGAAAGGAAGGCAACGAGAAGCTTACAAACAGAGGCAGAAACTGGTTATAAACTGAGGAAGCCAGCAAAGCTGGAAGAAATGGAGAATGGATTCTTCCTTGGAGCCCTCAGAGGGAGTGGGGTCCTGCCACATTTCAGACTCCAAGCCTCAAAGAACTGGGAGAGAATAAATTTCTATTGTTTTAAGCCCTAGTTTGCAGTAATTTGTTGTGGCAGCCACTGGAAACTAAGATGAGTAACTTTATTCATAAACAACTCAAAATGGAACAACCCAGATATTCTTCAAAGGGTAAATAGCTAAACGCTGGTACATCCACACCACTGAATATGACTCAGCAATAAAATGAAAATAAGCTAGTGATACATGCAAAAACAAGCAAAAATCACCAGGTAATTATGTTGAGATTTAAAAAAAAAAAAAAAAGCCAACCCCAAAAGATTATATACTACCAGTTCCTTTTATATAACATTTTTTAATATCTTGCTTTTTTCATTTAACACTACTTCATTCATTTAACATTCAACCAATATTAATAAACTGTTATAAATCAGAACTGCACTTATCTCTGAATATTATAAGCATTTTCTGATGACTTTAATTACTCTTCAGAAACATGATTTCTAAAAACTACAGTGTTTAAATTTTACTTTTATGTAACAAAATTAAATCATTCTAATTTTTGAATGCACCTATTATTTTTGTTTTAACAGCTTTATTAAAGTATAATAAACTGCACATATTTAAAGTGTACCATTTGTAAGTTATGACCTATGGATATACCTGTGAAACTATCATCAAGATCAAGATAATGAATATATGCCTCACCCAGAAAACAAGAGTTTTCCTGTGCTCTTTGGTAATCCCTCCCTCCTGCTCTTCCCTGCCCCTCACCCTCTTCTCCAGGCAACCTTAGATCTGTTTTCTGTCACTATAGATTGGTTTAGATTTTCTAGACTATTTTATGAATGAAACAATACTTTGTGTATTCTTTTTGTCTGACTTCTTTCACTTATCATAATTATACTTCTATATTGCTTTTCAAGCAGTAGTTTATTTCCTTTTATTGCCTCATAGTATTTTACTGTATGGACATACCATAATGTATTTATCCATTCACCTGTTGATGGATATTTTTAAATTTCCTTTTGTTAATTATTACAAATATAAGTGCTATGAACTGTATCTTTGCATGGCCATACATTTCTTTCTCTCTTAGGTAGTCTATACAAAGACTTATACACACATGTTTATAGTAACTGAGAATAAATGTCTTGATCATATGATGTAGGGGGGTGTGTGTTTTTAAGAAACTTCCAAACTGTTTCCCAAAGTAATTGAATGATTTTTCATTCCCACCAGCAATTCTAGGAATTCAGGAAGGTTGGAGGCAGGAGGGAAGTATGTATAACTATACAAGGCAACAGGAGGGCCACTGTGGTGATGGAAATGTTCTGTGTTGAGTGTTTCAATGTCAGCATCCTGGTTGTGATATGATACTCTAGTTATGCAAGATATCACCACTGATAGAAAGAGTGGAAAGGGTATCTGAGATCTCTTTATATTATTTCTTGCCACTGAATATGAATCTATGATTTTCTCAAAATAAAAATAATTAACTAAAAATGCAATTAGCTTGGGTAGAAAGAAGTAAAAAAAAATAAACAAAAATCAAATTAGAAGAATTATCTTAAGGATTCCAAGGTACCCCAAAATAACATTTAATCAATTTAAAATTATAGTTTACCTTTTGACAAAGTGTTTTTTTGTTTGTTTGTTTGTTTGTTTTAAAGTGAAATAGCTTTGGTGTTAAAAGGTAACATCACTTTCTTGTTTTAATTTTTTTCTATTCTTCTGCACTATTAAGAAACAAAATCATCAGCATGCTGACTGATATAAAATTCCCCCCGCCTCGGGGCTCCTGGGTGGCTCAGTGGGTTAAAGCCTCCGCCTTCAGCTCAGGTCATGATCCCAGGGTTCTGGGCCTCGCATCAGGCTCTCTGCTCAGCGGGGAGCCTGCTTCCCGCCTCTCTCTCTGCCTGTCTCTATGCCTACTTGTGATTTCTCTCTCTGTCTCTGTCAAATAAATAAATAAAATCTTAAAAAAACAAAATTTCCCCCCCTGTAAACTGCTTCAGACTCAGTTCTATAATTGATACCATGGTTGTTTTGTCTTTTCTCTCAGAAATCTGTTTTTAACTTTTATTTCCTATTGAATTAGAAAAATGCTTTGTACTTTTTATTACTGCATTTTACTCTAAAGTGCAGGCTACTTTAATACCATAACCCAATTTCCATCCAGTTCACATTTATTGCTTTACTTGCCCTTAATCAATGACCAACAAATATCTATACACAGTCTATTTAACTTTGCTAATTTTCAATATCCATATCCATGATGCTACCATTTGCCAAATTACCTGTTTCTAAACTTAGTTTCATCTTAGGGCCCCAAATACCTTAGTAAACCCTCTCATGCCTTCAGTATTTTTCTTAAAAATCACTGGTGTTTTCTTTAAAATAAAGTCAGACCACCAACCTCACACGTGGGTCAAAATCTGTCCCTTTACATTGTATCATGACAAAAACAAATACCTTAGGACAAAGACCAGATGCCTTTTTCTTCCATTTTTGTTAAAGTTTCTAATACCCTTCATAATAAAGACTTATTCGGATTCCAAAAGTGTAAAGGTCTGCTAATTCTTCCTTCACAGTTCTCTCAACTCATTTTCAACTGATAAGACCGTTATGTATAAGCCATATGCAACAGCTTCTTATTTGGTCTCCTTAAATCCAAATCTTTTCCCTTTAAAATAGACTGCAAACTATGGTGAGATACATGTTTTTTTTTGTTTTTGTTTGCATTTCACATTACTCTTTGAAGGCATTCAATTGCTTCCCATTTGCTAAGAACAGCGTTCTTAAGCAGTGCATAATCTTTTATGAAACCTTTTTCCCCAGTCATGTTTTGTCAGAATGTAAGTGTATTCTATTTTGTCACAATGTAAATGAATCATGGCTAAACAAAAATTGGAAAAACAACAGACTAAAGAATAGGTCTAAATTTTTATACTAGACTTTCAGGACCCATAACAATCTTATCCCTATATATCCTATTGTCCGCTATGTGCTTCACAAATTCATCGCCCCTCTTAAATTAAGCTACTTGCCTTGCCTTAAAACACACCCTATACTTTGCCAACTAAATCTTTTTGTGGATATGCCACAGGGATTTCACTAAATATGTAATGAAAGTAAAAGGACATAACAGAACCTGAAAAGCAAGTCAATCAGAATTTTACGCAGATGTAATGCCTCCCTACCCATGAAACTGTTTTATCACATTAACATAGATGGCATTGTCCACTTACCTGAAATCTTACAAAAGCTGTTCTTTTTACTATTCTTATGGTGATTATGTAATGACTTTTAATACAATTTGTTATCATCTTAGAGCCCTTGCTGTAATATAAGTATGTTAAAATTGGTATTTCAACTTACGTATCTCTCTTTAATAAAATATTTAAGGCTTCCAAAAGTTAAGATAAATTTAACCAGCACCCAGCTGAAGAAGTAAAACTGAAGCACTCTTCTCTGCATTCCATTCTTTCCCCTAGTAGAGGTAATCATTATCTTAAATTTCCATGCATGTTTTTGCACTTTTATTACCTATATAACTATCTCTACATTTAAAACATTACTGACATCCCAAGGTACACAGTATATTTTGACTTACTTTGTGCCATATTGTTTACCAAACTTGTTCATATTGAAGCAAAGAGTTATAGTTTATTCATTATCTGGCTGTTCTTTTACATTAATCCATCATGGATTTGTTTATTCTCTTTCTGATGGATAGTTTCTAATTATTCACTCTTGTAATGATGTAATAAACATTTTTATGCACCCCAATGTTCATAGCAGCAATGTCCACAATAGGCAAAATGTATAAAGAGCCAAGATGCCCTTCAACAGACAAATGGATAAAGAAGATGGGGTCGATATACACAATGAAATATTACTCAGCCATCAGAAAGGATGAATTTCCAATTTTTGCATCAACATGAATGGGACTGGAGATTATGCTATGAAATAAGTCAAACAGAAAGTCAATTATCATATGGCTTCACTTATTTGTGGAACATAAGGAATAGCATGGAAGACATTAAGAGAAGTGAAAAATGAAGGGGGAAAAATCGGAGTGGGAGATGAACCGTGAGAGACTATGGACTCGGGAAACAAATTGAGGGTTTTAGAAGAGAGGGGAGAGGGGGGCTCCTAGGTGGCTCAGTGGGTTAAGCCTCTGCCTTCAGCTCAGGTCATGATCTCATGGTCCTGGGATCAAGCCCCACATTGGGCTCTCTGCTGAGTGGAGAGCCTGCTTCCCCGCGCCCCCCCCCCCCCCTGCCTTCTGCTCTGCCTACTTGTGATCCCTCGCTCTCTGTGGCAAATAAATAAAATCTTTAAAAAAAAAAAAAAAAAGAAGGGAGGGGTGGGGGTAGATTAGTCTGGTGATGGGTATTGAAGAAGACATGGATTGCTCGGAGCACTGGGTGTTATACACTAACAATGAATCGTGGAACTCTACAACAAAAACTGAAGGTATAGGGGCTCCTGGGTGGCTCAGTGGGTTAAGCCTCTGCCTTCAGCTCAGGTCATGATCTCGGGATCCTGGGATAGAGTCCCACACCGGGCTCTCTGCTCAGTGGGAAGACTGCTTTCTCCTCTCTTTCTGCCTGTCTCTCTGCCTACTTGTGATCTGTCAAATAAATAAAATATTTAAAAACAAATAAACAAACAAAAACAAAGGGTGCACTGTATGGTGACTAACATAACACACAAAAATAGGAAAAAACAAATAAAATTATGTAATGAACATTCTTATACATGTCTCTGTGCTTATGTATGAGAGTTTCCTTAGGGTAGTACCTATAAGTGGATTTGCTCTACCATGACCACTTCTGCCTTTATCATATTTTCAAAATGATTTCCCTGTCCTGGATTATATTTCCATTCCTTATCATTTCTTTCAGTGACCAAAAAGTTCTAATTTCTTAAAAAGTTACAGGTAATTAATTTCTTACAGAGTTACAGCTCTATTTGTGTTTCCAAATCACTCCTGAGTCAATTTGGACAAGTTTTATTTTTCTGGGAAATTATCCATTTCAGTAGGTTTTCAAATTTATTGGCATAATTTATGCCCACAAGGGGAAGTTTCTTGAGCTTAACTTTCTTAACTAACAATTAGATTCACATAACTATTATAGACCATTCTTGACATAAATTCTTTTTAGCAGAGTTCAGCACAGCATATTGGCAGGGCAATGTCAGGCATTTTTCTTCAGTAGGAGTACTCATCACAATAGGCCACCAAACAAAAAGAAGCTAATCTCTGATGTGAAGGAACAAAATCATACTGGATGGGTGCAGGGGTCATTAATATTTCCTTTCATAATCCTACAAGTACAGCTTAAAAGTCACCACACTCAGGGAAGTTTAAAGCTATGGTTTTCTAGTAGCTTATTTATAGCCCTTCCAGGCCAATGTGATTTACTCATTAAGTGTCACTTTTTTTTTAATTTAAAGATTTTATTTATTATTTATTTGACAGACAGAGATCAAAAGTAGGCAGAGAGGCAGGCAGAGAGAGAGGAAGGGAAGCAGGCTCACTGCCAAGCAGAGAGCCCGATGTGGGGCTCCATCCCAGGACCCTGGGATCATGACCTGAGCCAAAGGCAGAGGCTTTAACCCACTGAGCCACCCAGGCGCCCCATTAAGTCACTTTTAACATAGGCAATGGTGCTTGGTATAAACATAGCTCACATTCTAAAAGTCGACTGTGATTTTTATTTGCCTTTCTAGGGGAAACAGAGGGAACAGCTTTCCAGGGTAGATAGGCAGCTTTCCTGAGCTAGGTAACACTTGACTTAACAATTGTCTTTCCTTATGTATTTAAATATCAATGCACTTATAGCTATTGACTGGTTTTTCATTCCTAATACTTTCTTAGTTTTGTTTTTTCAATCCTAGTAGCTTTCTTAGTTTTGTTTCATGTTTGCCTATTAGTCTCTTCAAACAAAAATCTTTTTATCTTTATTCCCTAATTCATCGATTTCTGCTCTTTATTTCCTTCCTTTCACTTTCTTTTGGTTTATTTCGTTTTTTTAAAGTTGAATATTTAGCTATAATTTTTCCTGTAAGTACTTCCTTAATTTCATCTCACAAGCTTTGAAATGGCACATATTTATTATTGTGCCCTTCTAGATATTTTCAAAATTCTATTGCAACTTTTATTTCTAAGCCATGACTTTAATAAGTTTATTTCTTAATTTCCAAGGTTAACGGATGTTTTGAAATATCTTTTTTATTTCTAATTTTGTGGGTTGTAGAATACAGTTAGTGTGACACTCTTTGCTTTTTTTTTTTTAACCTTATGTTAAGACTTGCTTTGTGCCCTAGTATATGGTGATTCCATACAAATGTTATGTATTTATTTGAAAAATAATTTATTGCACAAATCTACCCATTAGATTGCACTGTTAATTTTCTTCAAATTCTTTCTAGCCATGCTTCAGCAATTATTTAGAGAAGATTATTATGTCTCCCATCATGACTATAGATTTGTCATTTTATTGTAATTCTGTCAATTTTTGCTTATGTAATTTGTGGCTTTATTAATAGGTACACACCAACTTTTCTTATACATATTTGGAGTTTTTCATTTTATAATTTGTAGTATAACGAAGCTTATGCCTTAAAAATTATTAGATCTGATATCAATATATCATATTAGTTTTCTTTTTATTAGTGTTTACCTCATACATTTTTTTAAAATTTAAATTCGATTTCCCATAATTAGTTTTTGATGTAGTGTTCAATGATTCATTAGTTGCATATAACACTCAGTGCTCATCATATCACATGTCCTCCTTATTTTTACTTCTAATCTGTGTCTTTTTTTTTTTTTTTAAGATTTTATTTATTTATTTGACAGACAGAGATCACAAGCAGGCAGAGAGGCAGGCAGAGAGAGAGGGAGAAGAAGGCTCCCGGCTGAGCAGAGAGCCCAATGTGGGGCTAGATCCCAGGACTCTGGGATCATGACCTGAGCTGAAGGCAGAGGCTTTAACCCACTGAGCCATCCAGGCGCCCCTAATCCGTGTCTTACTGTGTCAGGTAGTCCTCTTACAGTAAAAATGTAGGTAAATTTTTGAAAAACTGATAATATTGCTTACTGACCTATGATTACTGTATAATACATCTCTGAAAACTAATACTTGAGTATATTTCTATATTATCTTGTATTTAATATTTTTATTTGCTCTTTCTTAGGATTTATCTTTTTCTTCCTGCTGTTAACTTGACAAAGTTTTTTTTTAATTACAAAACTGTTTATATTAAATATTGAGGGAATAAAAGGAGTATCTATAAAATGTTTATAAGGTATGACTAGCTCGATTTTAATGTGTGGATACAGTAATCAGCTTATTAATATTAGATAGATCTTACAAAAACTAAGAGATATGTTAAACACTTCTGAAATAGGCTGATGAATTTACCTATTTCTCTTTATAGGTCTGTCAGTTTTTGTTTTATTTACTTTTACACCCTCTTATTATGTGCACTTAGAATGTATCTTCTTAGTGAGCTGAAAATTTTATACTTATGTAGTAGCTTGTCTTTATTTCTAATACAGCTTTTCCCTTAGTGAGACTTATACAGTTCTTCAAACTTTAAAAAATATTTATATTACCTACCATTATCTTTCTTTTAGTAATTCCATATAAATTTTTGCATACATACCTACCTCATCACAGCCGAAATGTAATAAATATCTAAATATCCAATAATTCTTTCTGAAAATCAGAGGGAACTTAACTTTTAATTCTAGTCACTTTTACTCTCCTTATAGTTTTAAGTCTGTGTTCTCAGCTTGAAGGAGATATTTACTTGGGCAATTTCTGAATTTTGAGTACTATTCCTTCTACTTTGGAAACTCGCAAAAACCAAAGGTTCAACTCAATTCAGCGACTGCTTAAAAGTGAAAGCTGATTCTTTACTTGACCTGGGTTCTTGCTTTTATTTAGTTTTAAGCTTGAATTTCTCTTACTTTGTTACCAATTCATGGATAGAATTAAATTAAGTTTTATTCAGCATTTTTAATTGTTTTTGGTGAGAAGTTGGTGTTAGTATTTAGTTGAACAGACTGCCAGAAATAAAATTCATCTCCTAAGTTTTATTTACTCTGACCTTTTTCCTTTCTTTATATGTTTGGAGGTAACATAATTTTACATTTTTAATGGATACATCTAAGTTTTACTATAAAAAACGGACTTAAAATCTAACAGCAATCACTCTGTCTTCTTCGCAAATAATACAAGGAATTTAGCACATGACATTATTGTCCAGTATTTCAGTTTCATTCTTATATTTTTCCTTTTTAAAAAAATTTTTCCTTCTTTGGAAGTCACAGATTCAAAGAAGTTGCAAAGATAATATAGGGAGGTCCCATGTTTCCTTCAGTCAGTTTCTCCTAAATGGTTACATCTTAAAATAACTATGGCAGAAATACCAAAGCCAGAAAATTTGTACTGGTACAATGTGTGTCTATAGTTCTATGTCATTTTATCACGTGTAGATTCGGGTAACCATCACTACAATCAAGATACAGAGTTTTTCATCACCACTAAGTTCTCTCTCGTGCTTTACAGTCACCCCTTTTTGGCTCTCCCCATCTACCATTCTTACCCCCTGACAAACATAAATATGCTCTCCTTCACCATAATCTTGTAATTTTGAAGATGGTCTACAAATAGAATCACACCTTACATGACCTTTCAAGATTGGTTTTTTCCACTTGGCATAGTGCCCTCTTCTTTCTTGGCTCATTATCCTATTACTTGAAATATTCTTTACTAATTCTTTCAATGTCTATAAGTGAGAAAAATCTTTCACCTCTTGTTTTCCAAATAGCCTTATTATGCTCTCATTCTCAAATAATAGCTTAGATGGCATTATGTAACAATCATAGGTCAGTCAGGAAGAGAGAAGCCATTTCAGATACTTAAAGGATTTCACACAGAAATTTAGGTGCTTAACTGTTGGGAAAACATCTTCATCAAATATTATCTCTCCTTCATTCTTCCATGGTCTCCTTCTGGTACTCCTATTATATGCATGTTGGATCTTCTCATTTTATTTGCCATATCTTTGAGACTCCACTTCACAGTTTCTATCTGCATAACTCTGCACTGCTTCTAGGGTAATTTCCTTAGATCTATCTTCTGACTGTTAATTTTCTCTTAGCTGGCCAAGTTTTTCATTTTTAGGTATTCTGCTTTTATGTTTTAGTGTTTTGGTGAAAACATTCTAGACTTTTCTATTTACATTTTCTCTTCAGTTTTCTGAAGTTGATAAAGGCTAATCCTGGGTCTAATGACTCTTGTTCACATTGGCTGTTTCCTTGCATATTTTGTACCTTTTGGAAAATGAGTCTGTGTTAATAGTGCATTTTCTGGGAAAATACAGTATAGCCTGAGTTGAAGGGGCATCCTTCTAGAATGGCTTTTATTTTAGTTTCTTGTAAGGCACGTTGGCAATATTCATGTTCACTTACAACTTTTATGTTGCTTTCTCAGTATACTAAGTGTAAGAAGTATAAATTTAATCCTCAAACCTAAAAAATGTTATGCATCTAGTTAGAAATTCTCAGGGGAAACTTTTTTTTCCACTCAGACACACAATCCAGGTGGAGAAAAAATCTTCCTGCATTCTGCCTATGCTAGAGATATATTTTTTAAATATCCTGTTCTTTGATTAAACTCCTAGGGTTCTTGCAAACTGATGTCTCAGTTCTAACTGACTCCCTTCATCATGTAGGCCCCAAATCTTGTCTCCTAATTTTGACTTATTATTAAATGTATAACCCTGGACCAGGATATTCCCCCACTCATTCCCCTATACCCACCATTCCCAGGGTAGCCCATGTCACTGCTCACGCTTACAACCCTATTTTTTAAAAAAGATTTTATTTATTTATTTTACGGAGAAAGAGAGATCACAAGTAGGCAGAGAGTCAGGCAGAGAGAGAGAGGGGGAAGCAGGCTCCCTGCTGAGCAGAGCACCTGATGTGGGACTCGATCCCATGACCCTGAGATCATGACCTGAGCTGAAGGCACAGGCTTAACCCTCTGAGCAACCCAGGTGCCCAACCCTATTTTTTAAGCCCTCTACATTCTTAGGTCTTAAGGATTTTCCTTACTTTCTCACAAGCAAAACTATACATTCTAAAGGAAATCTGTTGCTTTTTTTTTTTTTTAAACCATTTCTAGATGTTTAGTAATGAGAGAGTTTTCAAGTTAATTCTAGGTTGCTTGTCCAGGAATTATCTTATAAATCCTTTTATTCTTCATATATCTCCTAGCACAGTATTGTGGGACGGGGCAAAGAATGGTACATAATAAATGTGTGGAATGACTGCTTAAATGAATGATTATATTTTATCAGTATTCCTTTCCTTTGTTCTTTTTCTCAATTTTATATTTCTGCAATCTCTCATATAAATTTATTTTATGGACTCCATTTAGGTTAGTATAATTTTCTCACATACTACTATAGTAGTCATGAAAATCTTCCCTTCAGTTTTTTTTCTATTTGCTTACATGGATTTGCCAGTTATCTTTTTAACACGAAACTCTTCTTATGCCATTTTATGGTCAATGGACTTGCAAAAATCTTATTTTTATCATTTTTAACATCTTAAATTCTTTTCTTCTTTTAATAGTTATACTTAACTATATTTTCCATTAAAGAAGGCAGTGTCAAATGTGTGTAGCACATAAGATGATTCTTAATCATTGCTGCTATTATATTCTGCTTTATTCTTGATAATTCATTAACTTGAGGAAGATTTTATATGAAGACTTGTTTCAGTTTCCAGCAGTAAATACGAAAATTTCTCATATACATCTCTTTCATTGTATTTCTGCCTTGTTCACATGCACTAAAATATATCATATATTTGCTAAAATATGCACACACAAACCTATTATGTCATGATTGTCTTCATATTTATATATATATATATGAAATTATAGTCACATGAATCTTCTTTTACACTTAGCCCACCCCTCAATGTTACATACCATTATCTATCTTCAGTGGAATCTTTGCAAAACCTAGTATAATAAAAAGAACCCAAGAGGCATTTAATAAATATTCACTTGTGACAATCAAGATCTCACACAAGCTTTTTGAAAGTGAATTCTGGAAATCATCAGGTATTCTTTAATGTAGATGAAGAAACCTTCTCCCAGAAGAGATGACTATCTTTCAGTCAGAAAAGCAACTAAATGCAGCAAAGTAAGTGCTATTAAGTCTTTTTAAAATTTTTATTTTTTAGCTAAGATTCAATAATATATAGCATTAAGTACCACAAACATTTTGGATAAACAAAACAGTATGGAAACTCAACTTAGTGACATAAAATTATACATGATTTAAATTTTTTTCCACGTACTGTGGTATGCACTATGAATTTCAGACTTGGGGTTTTAAATACACTAGCTTCTAGGAACTGGTACAGAGCTGCAATTATGTCAATGGACATTCTATGAACATCAGTACTGTAGATAGAAATCCACTGCAGTAAGCTGATTAGCATTGTTAATATGCACACTATACAGTCATATAATTAGAAAGAGTTTTACTCACAGTGATGTTGAGGTTATGGGGTTAGGACAGTTTCCATTTCAAAAGATGTAAGAATCTAGGTTACTGTGATGGGAAAAAGTAAATCAACTAATTTAAGCTGTTGGAAAAATGATGGCTTATTTAAATAAAAACAACTTTTACCTTTCCTTGTGAAAATTAAGGTAAACTATGAGTTAATTCTTCCCCAGATAAAGGAGATTTTTTTTAAAGCAGACTTTTTATAGTCATGACAGCTAAAGAATGTTCACTGTGTAAGACTATATTAGTACAACTATGTTGTCACCTCATTGTTCACTTAATAGAAAATGGAGCTTGATTAGAGAGAAAAATCATGAAAATATTCACTCCTTCTCCTGAAATGGAAACATGTACAGAGAAATACAGAGGTGGTGAAGAGAAGGCAATGAGAAACAAACAGTTGGTTATAATGGTGAGAATCCATTTCCTTTGTACAATTTTGATAATGTTCCTTCTTTATATTCCTTCTCAGCTATAATAATCTATAAACTTTCCCTAGGTTTGGCAGTCTATAATTAGCTAGAGTTATCTCTGCTTTTAATGGAGAACATGTTAGCCAATCACTTATAATATTTGCAAACAATTCCCACTGTCTCAAAATTTAGGTGTAAATACACGTAAACTTTCGAGACAAATTATTTTATTTCTGACAAGATGTATCACAATTGGAGTATATCACCCTTATCATGATACTTTGTGGTGGAATAGAGATGTGTTATTACTCTTCTTTAGAATAAGAAATTGGATCATTTAAGTCTTGTGATATGTGAATTTTATATACATGCCCTGAAATGAAAAAACATTCTCACAAATCCTTACTTTACATAGGAAAATGTCAACTGCAACTTTAAATAACATTCCTAAGGAACAAAAGGAAGCCCAAATTATCTGATCTTTAGAAAACTAAAGGCTAACACACACACGGATACATACACACACCCCTCTCATCTCCTTAGAGAACTATTTCTATTTTCATAGTAGAGTTAAGTTGGATTACCCAAAGAAAAAATTTCAAAGGATTTATCACTTAACACTTCAGTGGAGTTACTAATAGGAATTATATTGAAGTAGGTCATGCCAAAATCCACCCTCAAACTACAGGAGATCCTACATGAGTCAGCAACCATTTCAAACACAATAGCCACAGAAAACCGCAATTACCACTGTTATGTGGCCTAGTATATTGAGGACTAGAGATTTGAAATGTAACCCAGACTTCAATTACAATGCTACTAATATCTCAGTTAATCACTTCTAACATTAGTAGATTGTTTATATCATAATGGTTAGTGTAATCATGTTTACAAAGTAAAAACTTGCTTTTCTCTCAGTCCATGATACATCCTCCTACAAAATAAATCAAAGCTAGAGAAATGAGTTCAAGCTAAAGACATTAAACAAGGGGAGTATCTCTTATCTAAATGAAACACAGAAATAATTTCCCAAGTTGCAAGTTTTGTTGTTCATGGAACACATTTGTCTTATCCTTTGGAACATGCTTTCTAAATCATTCACAAAGATAATAAAGTATTAATTAATAGTAATGATGAAATAGTTTTTAAAATCTGAAGAGGATTACTTATCAGGTTTTCCTCATTGACCTGTACATACACACCCTAAGTTACTTTGTGGAGGAAAAAAGCCCTATAAGCCTATATTATTTTCCAATGAGGCACAGAACATTATAAATAGGGTACATGCTAAGGAAATAAATATATATAATGCTTTTTATTAAAAATTTTGTTTCTGAGCTAAGATAGATATCAGATGGTCCTTGCCTTGTTTCCTAACTTCACATCAAAATTCTACCAGGTAGAATGGGTAGAAATATTGTCTCCAAAGGTAGAGATAATAAGCTAGGGATCACGGATAATATGATTTCACAACATGCAACTCTTCTGTTTTTTAAGATCACAATTTTGCCACACACACACACACACACACACACACACACACAAAATCATTAAGTTGAGCAAGTATAACACTAATGAAATTTTTTTGTCAGTTTGACATTTAATTTATTTCATGGGGCTTCCCATGCCTATGCATGAAATATAGGGCAGATTTTATGTTTCTGTTCAGTTACAAGTACTTAAAATACTCAACAATTAATACATCTCATCTAGTAATAAAAACTTTAAATTTCAAACTTATGATTACTTTTGCTTCCCACTTCAGTCCTGCTATATATAGGCTGGCCACTTGCAGTGAGAAAGAGGGTGTCTTGATTCTCACTTGCAGATCCTTTGATTTAGGTGGTGCTCTCTTTCTGCTCACTGCTCCTGAAAAGATGGCAATTCACTTCACCATTCAGATCACTGGGCCCCTCTAGGAAGTCTGTGAGTCTATGTCAACCTTACATCATCTCTCTTGTGCATATGCCTACCTTTAATCCATGCCATAAATTCAAGCAACATTTGCTCCAAAAAACTTTCAGAATGTAGGTCACCTAAAAGAGCTTCATCACCATAATACCTTCAAAGGAGCTGCCAATCATTTTCAAGCTCTAGATTTTTCAGGCATGCATCAGAAGCAGTTCTTAAGTGGCAGGGGTCAGTTATTAAGCTTTCCAAGTCATCTCCTTCAAGCCTCTCTCTCTCTTAATGAAGGGAGATGCACTTACTCCTTACCTTTGGAGGTGTGATGGGACACTCTGCATACCAACTCTCTCCAAAATCTTCTTTCCCTTAAATTTTGGCTTCCCAATTTGTTTGTATCTTTGACATGATTAACCAGCTTAAGAATCATGTAACTGGTTTTCTCTCTCCACTTCATATATAAACTGGAGGGTGTTTTCATATATTACTTTGAAATCTTTTTTCTTAGGGCTTCAGCTAAGACAAACGGGGAGAGCCCCATTTTAAGATCCTGTTACACATGGTTCCAAAACTGCACCAAATTTAGGAGCTGAAGGAAAAGAATCACTTTTTCATCAAATAACAGCAAATGCTAGCAATTATTAAATGATTTGAAAATGTTTATAGCTAGAGTGAGATCACCAAAAGAATGGCATTTATGTATCACTGTGTTTTCATTTGCCAACTATAGGCTTATCTTCATAACAATTAAATAAAAATGAGGAGTTACTGGTGATTTTCATGCACCAAGGATAAATTAAGGCTCAAATCCTAAGAAAATAGGCAACTTTGTGTCCAAAACTGCTATTATTTCCACCGAACATTCCTTCTAAGACATAAACAAGAGCCCAATGAAAGAAAAATGTCTTCTCTCTTGGCTATGTAAGTTTAGGGAACTTATAAGCTCTTAAGAAACAACTAACATTAAAAAAGAGGTCAATTAGGAATTTTATAGCAAAGATGTAGGCCCTAGAAAAGCCCCCACTGAATTGATTCTATATAGAATGAATAATTAGGAGCTGAGTTTAAGTCAACAATTTTATCATAAAGAGAATTTCCTTTTCTTTTTTTTTAACATTTTATTTTTATTTGACACAGAGAGAGAGAGATCTCAAGTAGGCAGAGAGGCAGGCAGAGGGTGATGGGAAAGCAGGCTCCCTGCTGAGCAGAGAGCCCAATGCGGGCCTCAATCCCAGGACCCTGAGATCATGACCTGAGCTGAAGGCAGACGCTTAACCCACTGAGTCACCCAGGCATCCATAAAGAGAATTTCTAATGAACTTTCTTAAGTTTTAAAATTTTTAAAAATTTTCATTGGTACTTGATAAAGATGGAGCTTTTGACTACGTGGTGTTTGGGTTTAAAAGTTCTTCCTGGAACATCAGAAATCTTACTATTTCAACATGACCCTTTTCCATTTTTCTAAACATCTAAGGTATACTAGCCAGACCTCTATGGAATGTTTTCCCTACAATGTGCCATTTTAATGAGGCTTAGTTTGGCCTTTTCAAATTTTACTTGGTCTTTTACCATTATTTGTTTTTAAGATAGCTTTAATTAGTTTGAATTTTAAGTTATTTGTGCAAATTTATCCAGGATGAAAGAATAATCTCTAGGAAAAAATAATAAAAATAATAATTACAACTACACTTTAGTAAAGTTCACTAAAACTCAGCTAAGTTTACTTTCAAATGAAGCCATTCAGAAACTAGTTTTTGAGCACCTGTTTTTGGTTGCTTGATTGTTCTTTAGACATAGAGAAAGAATTGTGAAAAATACAACTCGGACACACAGGTGTGTTAAAACTAAGAGGCAGCATCAACTTGAAATACTTGGCCAAAGTCAAACCTTTAATCATTATTTGAATATAGTTTTTCATACCTACTTTCAAGAAGGCTCTTGTTTATTTTTATTTATTTTCAATTTGCCAGTCTCACAGGCCAATATTGCTTTGCTTCTGCATTTACTACTGCTTTGGAAAGGATAATAACAGGCAGATACTTACAAGTTATACATTTGTCAAACATTTGATCTAATCAAATGATCAGTAGGTATATTCTTATTGCTATTTTTCTATCTCTTTTGAAAATGCATTGGAAACTTTCATTTTGTTAATTTCAAATCAGCCAGTTTCTTAGAACAAATTGAGGTTCCGGTCCCCAGCAGAAAGCTGAAGAAACCTAACACTGCTTCCTTTCCTTCTTCTTTCCTCCCTTGTATACATATGTGTGTGCATATTTGTCTGTGTGTGTGTGCATGAGTGTAAAGAAAACATTATTTTTGCAGCTTTGCCTGAATACTTGTCACTCTATTTGCTGTAATTCAATTTACCCCCTTACAAAAGATTCAGTTGGAATCCCTGCCTTTTTAGAATCTTCATGCAGGCAAGCGTAGCTAATAAATTTTGATTAATGTAGCCAAATACCAACTCCCACCTCAAGTCCCCTTTACCTGGAATACTATCATCAGGTTTACAGAAAGGAGGAAATAACAATAAGTTGGGAGGGATGGAGATAGGGTAAGACAGCAATAAAAAGTAATTATATAAAAATGCTAAAGATATAACATCTGTTTTTTTTGCTAAGCCCACTGATCTTGGCAGTTCCAGATATATGCTATTGTGTGTTTAAACAGATACAGAAAAGGGAAAAGGAAAAAATGTTTATGTGAGATTATTAAATACTGTAGGAAAAATAAGAGTCATTATTACACTGGTGAGGAAAAGAGAAACTCAGTGAAATTTCTTTCCACAGATTTGCCTTTGTGATCTGCAAGGTGCTGGTTCCCCTGCTTACATCCCGTTACCCTGGCAACGCACTCCTGTAAAATAAAGATTATTAAAGCGCATATGATTATTTTGCTGCTGAGTGAATAAGACAAGCCGCTTCTGAAATGCCTTATCAGAGAAATTCAATTTTAGGCCAAATTGTGTTTTTGCCTCCTTCTAGCTTTCTCCTCCCTGCCCCCACTTCAAATAAAACCATCATCTCCCCAGTTACTACATGATATTTTCTTACTCATTCACACTTTTAGTATTTTAAACTAGCGTTATTTTAACTTCATGAAAGCATTCTCCTTAGTTTTCTTTTATAGCTCCTGTCTATTTTCCAGCTATCTACCATCTGTGTGCAAATCAAAATTAGAAGGCAATGTGTCCTTGTCTTGATTTTATTGCATAGTACTAATAGAAATATTGGGTTCTCTACCAAATACAAATGCATACATACTATACTGAGTAAGCAATATTTGACCGAAGAATGATGCAACAAACTAAGATAAGCCATGCGGTGCCATTTTAAAGGCTGCATATCCAACTGTACCAGTTGTCCTCGCTCTTAAATTTAGTGTCTTGTGCTTTCTGATTTGACACTGCCCTATGGGAATGCAATAGAGATGGGTAGTAGTTTCATAGCCAATTTGACAGTTAGTTGCACCTTTGTTGCCTGATACTTCTACATTTGATCTTCAGTTATGGAAGACAGTAAAGATTGTTGAGATCTCTGAAATTATTTAATAACAAACTTCACAAGGTTTGATAGAACTGCAAAGTGATTAGAAACTACAGCTGTATCATGTTCACTGTCCAAACAAAGGTCAATTAAAAAAAAAGTAAGTATGTTGATAATGGTAAATTTTTAATGTATTCATGCTGTGTAGGAGAAAGCTTTATTTAAAATCTTTTAATACAAGAGTTAAAATTAGCTTTGAAGTAGTGGTGGAAGGAATGAAGTCTCATCAGAAAAAAGCAAGTTTCCCACAGAGGCTACCAGGAGACTCCTTACATGTTTCTTAAAACTGATGAGACATATGGATGGACAAGAATGGCTCTGGAGAAGCCTCCATCCTACATGGTCCCAACAGTGGATGGTCTTGACAGAAGACATTGTTTCTACTGAAATCTTTTTATAAGACATTTTCCCACTGCTATAAAGCACTGGTATGTAACCAGATATTGTTGTATCAGAGCATGGCAAAAAGACAATAGTGTATGGTGCTTATACTCTAATATTAAACATGCAATTGTTAATTTTTTCCTCTGCCAACATTCATTCTCAGGCCCAAACAAGTACCATATCCTTTATATTGATGAAACAGGCAGGTCCACTGGCTTTTTATTTAGCTAAATACAAATCTCTGCTCATTGGTAAGAAATTATATCAATATTTAATAACTTTTAGAAACTCTGAGCAGAAGCAGAATGCTATATGGGTTCATTTGATGAAGCAAACTAAATTTGGTAGTATAAACCAAATCTTTGGTATGCATTAACACCACCAAGCAATTTATGGCTGTAATTCACTCCCATCACTGCCCAGAAGGTGTCACCACAGCCTCATTGGCTTGAAGGACTTGGGGACATGTGGGGGAGTAGAAAGCAAAGGGAGAAAAACAGACACAAAGAGAAAAAAATCTTCATGCAGACAAAGGAAAATAAGACAACTACCAGGCAGTAATATTTTCAAATGTAGAAACCCAAACATTCACCCCATGCTAAAACTACAAATCACTACAAGTGAAAGTGGACTTCTACTTAACTGTAAGAACAGAAAATAGGAGATTCAAGGAAGGTGCTACTACCTCACATAAAAAGCAGGTGATGAATAGGAACTATCTGTGCACTGAGCCTGGTCCAAGCTTCTCAGGTTAACTGGTTTACCTGATTATCACACCAAGTTGTATAAGCTGCCACTGGACCTCATGAAAGGGATGATAAAAGGACAGGTGAGAGAGCTCTAGTACTGTTTCAAAAACACATCATGGAATGATGGTTAAGATGCATGATGGATACTTTGGATACATCTCCAAAGCAACTAGAATACAGTTTTTAAAAATATTTATTTTATATAAGGTTTCATTTGGAGAAATAAAAATCATCTCACTACCAGCAAATAAAGGGAACTAACAGGTTGTCAAAACAACATCAACAACAACAAAACCCCAAAAAACAACAACAAAAAAACCCCACAGCTGAGGAAAGATCTAGGAAGAATCAAAGAATATAAAACACAAACTCTTTTACTGAGAAGCTGCACAAATTAACTCCAAATTACTGCCACAGCCAGACAAGAGGAAGCTTCAAGGCACGAAACTTGTTGCTGCACTCCATCTTGCTTTATTGTGGTGTCTTCACTCATGTACTAGTAGCTAAAAGCCATCCCCTTTATAGTACTACATCTTTTAATCTCTGCTCTTCCCCACTGTAGTTTAATTAAAAGACAATGAACCTTTTAGAGTAGTGAAATGGAAAATATAAAATTGCACTATTCTATCAAAGCTTAAGATATTCCTGTTCTCAGAGCCTGAGAAGAATTCAAAATAACACACTTGGTATTTTATTATACTCCTCTGTGCCATTTTCTCATCAGAAGGCTCTTGGTTGGAACCAGAAATAATTCTACCCAGACTGCTAAACAGAGGCAAAAATTTTAAAAACAATGAATAAGTTAAAACAATTTGATCTGTTCTCTAGATCATTGTACTTGATTTTTAATCTCTAAAATAATATCGTTATAATTTTATTTCTCCTATGTTTAACTGACAAAGGTCTAAAAATTATTGGCTTTTCTTATTTAGGTATTATTTACTCAATGTGTTTTGAGTCTTAAGGCTTCTGGGCTAAAATAAGATAGATGTAGTAAAATATCAGTGGATGCTAAGTAGGCCAGAATGCTTAGCTATTCCCCAAGTCTGCAGCCCAAATCTATTAATTTGGGCAAAGGGCACCAAGACAAATCCATGCTGTTTGCAATGTTCCATGGGAGTCTTTAAAAATGAAGGTCTCGTCTACTCTTTATGGACATTAAAATGCTTCATCCCAAGGACCCCTTTATGGCAAATTGCAGACTGTTCTGTTTTATCTGCTTTGACAGGATGAAGGGCTGAGCTGGCCCTAGAGGGATGGGATACAGAGCCTGAGTAGTTCAAACTTGAGATTTCCAATAAACCATCTTCCACAATTAGAAGAAAGGCATGGAGGAGATTCATTTCAGCAGTTACAGGTTTCACCCACTACTGGAAAGTAAAACGCTCCCGTGGAAACTTTCATAAACCAAAATGGCATAAAGCAAAGAAGCAATTACCATTAATTTACATGGAAAAATTTTTGAGCATTTCCAGAGCCAAAAAAATAACCTCTCTTAGGCTTTTCTGATACTTAGGACACATCTTGCTAACAGATGCACAAAATAAATCAAGATAAAGCACACATGCTCACAGACGCAGTTCAAAGCTATGGTGGCTTAATGCTGAGATGCTGAATGTAGTTCCCAGGGAAGGAGCTTGGTGGTGCCACTCTTGTTGCTTAGGGATATATGCAGGATGCAAAACAAATGCTGAACGCCATTTCTGTGTTTTCCCTTTTTTCATAAAAGCAAATATTCTCTTCTTATTTCTTTCAGTTAGTGAAAAGAGGCACTAATCCAAGTCTGCTGTAAAATCGAAGTGGCGTAACACAAACTTTGGAAAAGCAGTTTCATTCTATTAAGAATTATTCTGTTCCTTCTTCATCACTAAAAATCTAACTAAAATCATGGTCCTCCAATTCTCCACTCCAAACTAGCACTTATTATACACACACACACACACACACACACACACACACAATATATATATATAAATATATAATCAGCATAGAGCTGTGACCTACACATTGATCCTTCTTAGTCATTTGATTCTGATGCTTGCTATCTTAATTCTTCATTTTTTACAAATTAAAATCTTTTACAATACTACCATTGCCCAGTCATTATTATTCTTTAAGTTCAATTAGCCAGTACAGAGTGAAAATTTCTCTACCTTTTTTTTTCTTACTGGATATCCCTGCATATTTCATTAGTTAATAAGTGCTAATGAGATTTAGGTTTAATTCTTCGTGTGTAGATTCCTACTACAGGCCTCTTGCTAAAACCTTCCAAAGACATCACTGTATTCATTACTGCCAACTCTACCTTACTTTTGTCTATTTATTTGTCTTCCCTTAGAATATAAAAATGTAAGAATTAGCCCTATACCAAAAAATAAAGTTACCAAAGACACATGACCACAGTATCCTTCTATGTAAGTGATCTTATAATGTAAAAGTAATGAAAATGGACAAATGGGGGAAAAATGACAATCACCTCTGAAAGTTTAAATATAATAATAGTAATAATATGTCAGAGAAGATACCACCAGTTTAGGGAACATCCTTCAAACATATTCTGAAATTCCATACTATATCAAATAGCTAAAGCTCTGACCAAATGCTGAAAGCATCTACTCTGTTCCCTTCTCAGATAGTTTCTCAACTTTCTGTACCAACATATCATTAAAATTGTACTAATTGATCAAAGGGAGTAGAGAATGTGAACTTGTCAACAATTAAAATATAAACACTTAAAAAACTAAAGTATAAACTTTCAAATCAGACTTGATTATTGGTTTTATTGACTACTTCTAAGTTCTTGAAAAGCCTAAAAGTCAGTTTATTATTCTATAATAATGACAACTTCTACTTTGAAGGGTTGTTCTGATTGAATAAAATGTCATAGGTAAAACGCTCAGCACAGTGCTTGTCATAGAGCAAATAAAGATTCAAGTGATGGTTATTACCGAAAAGATTTTCCTTTAATAGCAGGGTCTACCTGATAATGTAAATATGATATTCATTTTATATGACTTATTTTATAATAATAAAAGAAAATCCCTATGGGAGAGTAAATACATTACTTTCAACCTTTTGACAATTTAAAAATTAACCTAAAGAATAAATGTTATTGGGCTTTCAGTACTGAAGGTGTAGTGACTCATAATTTGATATTAAATTTCACATACACCCTCCGCTCAAAATAGAAAACATGGTAGATGAAAACATAAATATGGATAACTACAAATAAAAGATATAAATAAGCTTATAAGCCATGGAGCAGAATGGAAAGAGAAATGCAAAACAGTGTGCAGGGCTGAGGCTATTGGACTCTAGAGAAAAACAGTGGTAGCAAGAGGTCAGTCTACTGCGGGGTACATAGGTTTGATAGAAACAAGGAAGACAAAGGCTTATGGCTTGACACTGGGGAGATGGTATAGGGTTTCCCCATGCCCATGAAAAATGGTTTAGTGGCTGAATCTGTTTAACTCCTAAATATCGCTCTGGGCTGAACACCAAACTATCCTCATAAGATCTATGTCTGGACAGGAGCTTTGGGGAGCCAGATGCAGGTAAATGAAAGATCATCAAACAGAGGAATGAACAGAGTCAAATAAAAGGAACAAAACACTCATAAAACCTCTCACTCAAGAAGGAGTCAATATGGCAGAGGAATAGGAGGCTGAGATGACATCACGTAGCAGTTCAGCTAGATAGTTAACATACCATTCTGAACACCTACAAATCCAACAGGAGATCGAAGAGAAGAAGAGCAGCAATTCTAGAAACAGGAAATCTGAGAGGTAGGAACTGTGGAGAAGCGAATCTGTGGAGATAGACCGTGGAGGGAGGGGCCAGCTCCCGGCAAGCGGTGAAGCAACGAAGCACAAAATCAGAAGTCTGCTCCACTGAGGGACATCACTCCAGACGCTAAGCTGGGATGGAGCCCTTGTGAGGACAGCGTGGTCTCAGGTCCTGCAGGGTCACTGAAGGATTGGGGGTGTCTGAGTGTAGTAGAGATAGCAGGTATCAGAGCGGGGAAGGCGGCTACAGAGATGGAGCAGAGGAATGAGCTCTCAGCTTAGGGTTACCTTAAACTGTGACCCATGGCACAGTCATACCACTGCTCTTTGAGCAGGGACCCCACAAGTGGCAGATCTGGGGAGACCCCCTGGAAGAGAGGCAGAGATCTGCTGGGTTTGGAGACTCCAAAAGGGGCTGTGTGCCAGAGTCAGAAATGCTAGGTCACAGGTCAGATGAGCTTGGAGTGCGGCCGGAGACCAAGGAGACAGGAGTGATTGAGCGTTTTTCTCTGAGGGCGCACTGAGGAGTGGGGCCTCCGAGCTCTTGGGTCCTCTGGCTGGAGACTGGGAGGCTGCCATTTTCATTCCCATCCTCCAGAGCTCTACGGAAAGTATTCAGGGAACAAAAGCTCCCAAGAGGGAACAGGAGCGGATTACATAGCCTGGCCCCTGGCAAGGACAGCGCAATTCCCCCTCAGGCAAAGACAACTGAGAATCGCCACAAGGCCCCTCCCCCAGAAGATCAGCAAGAACATACACCCAAGATCAAGCTCACTGATCAAGGAGAACAGCGGAATTCTAGAGGAGGGAAAAGCAAAGCATGGAATTCATGGCTTTCTCCCCATGATTCTTTAGTCTTGCAAAGTTAATTAAATTTTTCTTAATTTTTTTTCTTATTCTAATACTTTAAACTTTTACTCTTTCCTCTTTTAACATTTTTTAACTAGTTTATCTTAACAATAACTTTCTTAAAAAAAACCACACAACCTTTTTGAACCTTTATTATAGTCCTATTTTAACCCTCATTGTATCTAACTTTAACTTTTGTATACACATAGGGTTTTTTCTTCTAAAATTTTTGGGATACAACTTCTTTTAATAGATCAAAATATACCCTAAATCTTGCCCAGGGTTTGTTCTAGTCTCCAGCCTGAGCAAATTCTCTCCACTTTCTTTTCTCAACCAACTTATTTTATCAATTCCTTTTTTAGAATTTTAAAAAATTTATCATCTTTACAGTCATATTCCATCCCTTCATCATGTTTACCATTATTGTGTATGTGTATGTGTGTATATATATATATATATTTCTTTCTTTAAAATTTTGGGAGGTAATTTCTTCTAAGAGACCAAAATACACCCAAAATCAAGTGGGTGACTCCATTCTATTTACCAGTCTAATATATATATTTTTTCTTTTATCTTTTTCTTATTTTTGTAAATTCTTGTTTTTGTTTTTTTTTTAACTTCTTTTTCCACCCTTTCTTCTCCCCACGATTTGGAGTCTCTTCTGATTTGGTTAAAAAATGGGGTATTTTCCAACCTTTTAGTATTTTATTCTCTCGTTCATATATTCTTATCTGGATAAAATGACAAGGCGGAAAAACTTACCACAAAAAAAAAAAAAAAAAAGAATAAGAGGCAGTACAGAAGGCTAGGGACCTAATCAATACAGACATTGGTAATACGTTAGAACTACAGCTCAGAATGACAATTCTCAAGGTGCTAGCTGGGCTTGAAAAAGACATGGAAGATATTAGAGAAACCCTGCCTGGAGAAATAAAAGCCCATTCTGGAGAAATAAAAGAACTAAAATCTAACCAAATTCAAATTTAAAAAGCTATTAACAAGGTGCAATTAAAAATGGAGGCTCTTACTGCTAGGATAAATGAGGCAGAATAGAGAATTAGTGATATAGAAGACCAAACGACAGAGAATTAAGAAGCCGAGCAAGAGACAAACAACTACTGGGCCATGAGGGGAGAATACAAAAGATAAATAAGACCATGAGATGAAACAATATTAGAATAAAATTGGGTTTCCAGAAGGAGAAGAAAGAGAGAGGTGGGCAGAGGTATATTTGAGTGAATTATTGTATAGAATTTCCCTAATATGGCAAAGGGAACAAACATCAAAATCCAAAAGGCACAGAGAACCCTCCTCAAAATCAATAAAAGTAGGTCCACATCCCATCATCTAATAGTAAAACTTATAAGTCTTAGTGACAAAGAGAAAATTCTGAGCAACTCGGGACAAGAAGTCTGTAATATACAATGGTAAAAATATTAGATTGGCAGCAGACTTATCCAAAGAGACCTGGCAGGCCAGAAAGAACTGGCATGATATATTCAGAGCACTAAATGAGAAAAACATGCAGCCAAGAATACTATATCCAGGTAGGTTATCATTGAAAATACAAGGAAAGATAAAAAGTTTCCAGGATGAACAAAAACTAATAGAGTTTATAAATACCAAACCAGCTCTACAGGAAATATTGAAAGGGGGCCTCTAAGTAAAGAGAGAGCCTAAAAGTAGTAAACCAGAAAGGAATAGAGACAATATATAGTAACAGTCACCTTACAGGCAATACAATAAATTCATATCTCTCAATAGTTACCCCGAATGTAAATGGGCTAAATGTCTAATCAAAAGACACACAGTATCAGAATGGATTAAAAAAAACAAAACCCATAATATGTTGTCTACAAGAAACTCATTTTAGACACAAAGACACCTCCAGATTTAAATGAGGGGGTGAAAAACAATTTATCATGCTAATGGACATCAAAAAAGCTGGAATGACAATCCTTATAACAGATCAATTAGATTTTAAGCCAAAGACTATAATAAGAGATGAGGAAGGACACTATATCATACTCAAAGGGTCTGAAGATCTAACAATTTTAAATATCTATGCCCCTAACATGGGAGCAGCCAACTACATAAACCAATTAATAACAAAATCAAAGAAGCACATCAACAGTAATACATTAATAGCAGGGGACTTTAACACCCCCTTCACTGAAATGGACGGATAATCCAAGCAAAAGATAAACAAGGAAATAAAGGCCTTAAATGACTGCACCAGATGGACATCATAGATATATTCAGACCATTCTATCCCAAAGCAACAGAATACATATTCTTCTCTAGTGCATACGGAACAGTCTCCAGAACAGATCACATCCTGGGTCACAAATCAGGTCTCAACTGGTACCAAAAGATTGGGATCATTCCCTGCATATTTTCAGACCACAAAGCTCTGAAGCTAGAACTCAATCACAAGAGGAAATCTGGAAAGAACCCAAATACATGGAGGCTGAAGAGCATCCTACTAAAGAATGAATGGGTCAACCAGGAAATTAAAGAAGAATTGAAAAAATTCATGGAAACAAATGATAATGAAAACACAACTGTTCTAAATCTGTGGGACACAGCAAAGGCATTCCTGAGGGGAAAATATAGAGTGATACAAGCCTTTCTCAAGAAACAAGGAAGGTCTCAAATAAACAACCTAACACTACACCTTTCTAAAGGAGCTGGGGAAAGAACATCAAAAAGCCTAAACCCAGCAGGAGAGAAATAATGAGATCAGAGCAGAAATCAATGATGTCGAAACCAAAAGAACAGCAGTACAAACAAAAACTAGGAGCTGGTTCTTTGAAAGAATTAATGATTGATAAACTCTCAGTCAGATTTATCAAAAAGGAAAGAGAAAGGACCCAGGTAAATAAAATCATTAATGAAAGAGGAGAGATCACAACCAACACCAAAGAAATACAAACAATTATAAGAACATATTATGAGCAACCATACACCAGCAAATTTGACAATCTGGAAGAAATGAATGCATTCCTAGAGTTGTTTATACAACTCTACAACAGAACCAGGAAGAAATAGAAAACTTGAACAGACCCATAACCAGTAAGGAGATTGAAGCAGTCATCAAAAATCTCCCAACAAACAAGAGCCAGGGTCAGAGAGCTTCCCAGGGGAATGCTACCAAACATTTAAAGAAGAATTAATTCCTATTCTCCTGAAACTGTTCCAAAACATAGAAATGGAAGGAAAAATTCCAAACTCATTTTATGAAGCCAGCATTACCTTGATCCCCAAACCAGACAAAGACCCCATCAAAAAAGAGAATTATAGACCTGTATCCTTGATGAACACGGATGCAAAAATTCTCACCAAAATACTTGCTAATAGGATCCAACAGTACAATAAACAGATTATTCACCATGACTAGTGGGATTTATTCTAGGGCTACAAGGTTGGTTCAACATCCACGAATCAATACGTGCGATGCAATACATTAATAAAAGAAAGAACAAGTGGGACCCCTGTGTGGCTCGGTTAGTTAAACAGCTGCTTTCGGCTCAAGTCATGATCCCAGCATCCTAGGATCGAGTCCAACATCGGGCTCCTTGCTCAGCACGGAGCCTGCTTCTCCCTCTGTCGCTGCCTGCCGTTCTGTCTGCCAGTGCTCGCTCTCTCTCTCTGACAAATAAATAAAATCTTTAAAAAAAAAAAAAAAGAACAAGAACCATATCATACTCTCAATAGATGCTGAAAAAGCATTTGACAAAGTACAGCATCCTTTCTTGATCAAAACTCTTCATTGTGTAGGGATAGAGGTACATACCTCAATATCATCAAAGCCATCTATGAAAAACCCACAGTGAATATAGTTCTCAATGGAGAAAAACTGAGAGCTCTTCCGCTAAGGTCAGGAACACGGCAGGGATGTCCATTATCACCACTGCTATTCAACATAAAACTAGAAGTCCTATCCTGAGAAATCAGACAACAAAAAGAAATTAAAGGCATCCAAATCGGCAAGGAACAAGTTAAACTATCACTCTTTGCAGTTGATATGATACTTTATGTGGAAAACCCAAAAGACTTCACTCCAAATCTGCTAGAACTCATACAGGAATTCAGTAAAGTGTCAGGATATAAAAATCAATGCACAGAAATCAGTTGCATTTCTATATACCAACAACAGGACAGTAGAAAGACAAATTAAGGAGTCAATCCCATTTAAAATCGTACCCAAAACCATAAGATAGCTAGGAATAAACCTAACCACGGAGGCAAAGAATCTGTACTCAGAAAACTATAAGGTACTCACGAACTAAATTGAGGAAAACACAAAGACATGGAAAAATGTTCCATGCTCATGGATTGGAAGAACGAATACTGTGAAAATGTCTATGCTACCTAAAGCAATCAACATGTTTAATGCAATTCCTATCAAAATACCAATCTTTTTTTTTTCAAAGAAATATTAGAAATAATCCTAAAATTAATATGGAACCAGAAAAGACCTTGAGTATCCAGAGGAATGTTGAAAAGAAAGCCAAAGTTGGTGGCATCACAATTCCAGACTTCAAGTTCTATTACAAAGCTGTCATCATCAAGACAGTATGGTACTGGCACAAAAACAGACACACAGATCAGTGGAACAGAATAGAGAGCCCAGAAACAGACCCTCAACTCTAAGGCCAACTAATCTTTAACAAAGCAGGAAAGAATGTCCAATGGAAAAGAGACAGTCTCTTCAACAAATGGTGTTGGGAAAATTGGACAGCCACATGCAGAAAAAAACTGGACCATTTCCTTACACCACACACAAAATAGACTCCAAATGGATGAAAGAACTCAATGTGAGAAAGGAATCCATCAAAATCCTTGAGGAGAACACAGGCATCCTTCAAGCTCAGTTGCAGCAACTTCTTCCTAGAAACATCGCCAAAGGCAAGGGAAGCAAGGGGGAAAATGAACTATTGGAACTTTGTCAAGATCAAAAGCTTTTGCACAGCAAAGGAAATAGTCAACAAAACCAAAAGACAACTGACAGAATGGGAGAAGATATTTGCAAATGACGTATCAGATAAAGGGCTAGTATCTGAAATCTATAAGGAACTTCTCAAATTCAATACCCAAAGAACAAAGAATCCAATCAAGAAATGGGCAGAGGACATGAACAGACATTTCTGCAAAGCAGACATCCAGATGGCCAACAGACACATGAAAAAGTGCTCCACATCACTTGGCATCAGGGAAATACAAGTCAAAACCACAATGAGATACCACCTCACACCAGTCAGAATGGCTAAAATTAACAAGACAGGAAATGACAGATGCTGGCAAGGATGCGGAGAAAGGGAAACCCTCCTACACTGTTGGTGGGAATGCAAGCTGGTGCAGCCACTCTGGAAAACAGCATGGAGGTTCCTCAGAAAGTTGAAAATAGAGCCACCCTACAACCCAGCAATCCCACTACTAGGTATTTACCCTAAAGATACAAATGTAGTGATTGGAAGGGGCACGTGCACCCGGGTATTTATGGTAGCAATGTCCACAATAGCCAAACTATGGAAAGAACCTAGATGTCCATCAACAGATGAACGGATAAAGAAGAGGTGGTATATATATACAATAGAATACTATGCAGCCATCATAAGAAATGAAATCTTGCCATTTGTGACAACGTGGATGGAACTAGACGGTACTATGCTAAGTGAAATATGTCAATCAGAGAAAGACACTTATCATATGATCTCACTGATATGAGGAATTTGAGAAACAAGATACAGGATCATAAGGGAAGGGAGGGAAAAATGAAACAAGATGAAACCAGACGGAGACAAATCGTAAGAGACTCTTTTTTTTTTTTTTTAAGATTTTATTTGTTTATTTGACAGAGAGAGATCACAAGTAGGCACAGAGAGGCAGGCAGAGAGAGAGAGAGAGGGAAGCAGGCTCCCTGCTGAGCAGAGAGCCCGACATGGGACTCGATTCCAGGACCCTGAGATCATGACCTGAGCCGAAGGCAGAGGCTTAACCCACTGAGCCACCCAGGCGCCCCATAAGAGACTCTTAATCTCAGGAAAAAAACTGAGGTTGCTGGAGGGGAAGGAGGTGGGAAGGATGGAGTGACTGGGTGATGGACACTGGGGAGGGTATGTGCTATGGTGAGCCCTGTGAATTGTGTAAGACTGATGAATCACAGACCTATATCCCTGAAACAAATAATACATGTTAGTAAAAAAAAAAAATAGTTAAAAAATAGAAACTATCAAGATGTTTATGAAGAGATGGATGGATAAAATGGGGGCATAGTCTTACAAAATGAAATACTATATAAAGTATATCCATGAAATCAAATGTCAAAAATAGGATGCTGAGGAAGAAAGCAAATTGGAGAATAACATGCTCTGATACCATTTATAGTTCAAAAGCATGCTACATGATATCATGTCCCATTTTTGGATACATAAATATATAATAATAATGTTAAAATTTCTTTGGCATAAAGCCCACTAACTTCAAGGTATGAATTACTTTTGAGAAAGAACATAATGGGATTTGGGATACATAGATTATATCTATAATGTGTCATTATTACTATTTAATACTTCTACAGCAATCATACAAGATGAGAAGAACTTATTAACCTGTATAATAGGCATAAGGGTATTGCTTTTATTAGTGTTTGTTTATAAAAATGGGTTTAAAACACATTTTAACACACAAAAATGACATGATCCCATAAACTTTAAGTTTCCCCAAGCAGTAAATTTCCTCAAAAGGATTTTTTTTGTTTTTCAATCAATATATCAAGGGCAAATATTACTTACTTGAATCAGCATTAAGTACTACTAAAAGTCAAAGAATTCATTTAGTCAAAATGTTAAATTTTTTAAAAAGGTGAAATTACTATGCATGAATTCAAACACTTTGAAAATCAGATGCTCTCTGGCCTTCCCACTAAGTGTCACCTGACAAGGTCATTGTTTCAAAAAATATAATAATTATTCAGGAGTGAGAGAGAACATTCAGTGGGGTATTCTCCCTACTGTTTCCTCAGTAGAAATCACAAAATGACAACTGTAATTAAATCTTTTTTAAAAATTACCTATGAGTTTAAGTCAGGATGAAAATTACTTCTAACCTTATGAACTTTCACACTGCACTGCACTAAAAGAAATTCTTGCAGTTTTCCTTTTTATCAGCAATGCATATGACAGCTAAATAAATAGGAACTCTTCACTTTCGACCTTTTATAGCTATTCAAAAGAAATAATTCTGTTTGCCATTATTCCACTTACCAAAGATACAAATGAAGCAAGTATAATATTTAACACCAAGTCATCTCTTATCCAAAGGGGCTGAATGCTTTAAGAAAAACATTGCAACATATAAAGGGAATCATACAATATATGGCCTTTTGTGATTGTCATCTTTCACTTAGCTTAAGGCTTTCACTATTTCATTCCTTTTTAGGGTCAAGTAATGTTTCATTGTATGGATATATCACAGTTTATTTTTCCATTCATCAGCTCACCGACCTCTGGGTTATTTTCATTTTTTTATATAAAATATTTTATTGGATATATTATATAAGATAATTCTCAAATATTTTATCTTAGTATTTCAAGGCACTTGATAATTTATACCTATATCACCTATGTAACTGACATTACTACAGTGTTTTATAGTTGTTGGAAATGAAGGAGAAAGAAAAATCTATTCTAATTTCTAGGGGTAAAACTTAAAAAGAATCCAGAATTACTGAAACTAAATTTCCTTGCTAAGTCACCCCTAAAAAATTAAAACAGAATCATTTTGCAGGTATTTCATCTTTCATAATATTACTTAAGAGATTTTTAAGAAGTTCAGAATCTGTTTCAGTACATAAATATGGCCAAACAGCCTCTGTAAAGAATTGTTCAAAGTATAGAGAGGCCTATTATTTATATTACTTTTAAAAAAGATATTATTTAGTTATTTGACAGATAGAGATCACAAGTATGCAGAGAGGCAGGCAGAGAGAGAGAGGAGGAAACAGGCTCCCTGCTGAGCAGAGAGCCCAATGTGGGGCTCGATCCCAGGACCCTGAGATCATGACCTGAGCCAAAGGCAGAGGCTTAACCCACTGAGCCATCTAGGCACCCCTATTATTCATATTATAAAAGGAAACCTCACCCTATTCATAGTCCAGGAAAGTACCAGTCTTATTGGGACTTACTACTGGCAGAAAGTGGGTTCTTCTAGGGCCCAATACAATATAACTGCTCTCAATATAATGCCCAGTTGCCCAGAATACACCCAGAAATAATAGCTGATTCCACCACTTCCTAGGAAGCCAGTTTTGGTACATTTTCAATGTCTACCTAGGCTTATTTTCCACTTCTGCCTTTCAATGTTTTTTCACTTTTGACACCATTAGAAATGTTTGTATGAATGCGGCATTTTATGTGGACATATTTTCATTTCTCTTGGATATATTCCTAGGAGTAAAATTTCTGGGTTATATGACAATTCTGTATAACATTTCGAGAAACTGCTTTCCAAAGTGGTTATGCCATTTATATTCACAATAGTAATACAAGAGGGTTCTTACTACTCAACATCCTTGACAACACTTGTTATTGTCTATTTTCTTTTAGATTTATTATAGTAGGAATGAAGTGGTATCTTATTGTGGTTACAATTTGAATTGTCTTAATTACTTATAATATTGAGTATCCTTTCAGAGACCATTTATATATCTTCTTTTGAAAAACTTCAAATCTTTTGGAGATTTTTTAATGGGGTGGTTTGGTACTCTTTATTATGATACGAGAGGGTTTTTCCCCCCAAATATATTATACATCTCCCTTATGGGTGTAGGTGGTTTGCAAATAATTTCTCCTGTTCTGCGAGTGTTTTTCTCTTTCTTGGCACAAACCTTTAAAGCACAAAAGGTTTAGTTTTAAGGAAGTCTATTTTCATCTTTTTCTTTTGTCACTACAGTTTTGGTGACTAAGAAACCATTGCCTAGCCCAAGGTCATCAATTTTTACTCCTGTTTTCTGCCAAGAGTTCTAGCTCTTGACATTTAGGCGTCACCTACTTTGAGTTTTTTTTTTTTTAATTTATTTTTTATTTATTTTCAGCATAACAGTATTCATTATTTTTGCACCACACCCAGTGCTCCATGCAATCCTTGCCCTCTATAATACCCACCACCTGGAGCCCCGACCTCCCACCCCCTGCCCCTTCAAAACCCTCTGATTGTTTTTCAGAGTCCATAGTCTCTCATGGTTCACCTCCTCTTCCAATTTCCCCCAACTCCCTTCTCCTCTCTAACTCCCCATGTCCTCTATGCTATTTGTTATGCTCCACAAAGAAGTGAAACCATATGATAATTGACTCTCTCTGCTTGACTTATTTCACTCAGCATAATCTCTTCCAGTCCTGTCCATGTTGCTACAAAAGTTGGGTATTTGTCCTTTCTGATGGAGGCATAATACTCCATAGTGTATATGGACCACATCTTCCTTATCCATTCGTCCGTTTCTTGGTTTTTTCCACAGTTTGGCGACCATGGCCATTGCTGCTATAAACATTGGGGTACAGATGGCCCTTCTTTTCACGACATCTGTATCTTTGGCGTAAATACCCAGGAGTGCAATGGCAGGGTCATAGGGAAGTTCTATTTTTAATTTTTTGAGGAATCTCCACACTGTTCTCCGAAGAGGCTGCACAATGAAAAAATGTTCGTCATCACTAGCCATCAGGGAGATTCAAATTAAAACCATATTGAGATATCACCTTACACCAGTTAGAATGGCCAAAATTAGCAAGACTGGAAACAACATGTGTTGGAGGGGATGTGGAGAAAGGGGAACCCTCTTCCACTGTTGGTGAGTTATTTTTTATATATGGTTTGAGGTAGGGGTCAAATTTTATTCTTTTCCATGTGGCATCTACTTCTTTTGGCATGATTTGTTGAAAACACTACTGTCCTGCTCCAATGAATTGTCTTCATCACAGTCAAAAATCAATTGGTCATAAATACCAGAGTTTGTGTCTGGGATTTCAATTCTATTCATTTTTTGTGTATCCTTTTCAGTACTACAGAGTCTTGATTACCGTAGCTTTGAGTGAGTATTAAATTGAACCCACACTATAAGAACAATAGTATAGAAATACAATTTATTTTTGCATATTCACCTTTTATCTTATAACCTTGATGAACTTATTTAATAGATCTAATAGGCTCTTTCTGTGGATTCTTTATGATTTTCTATATACAAGATTATGCCATTTGCAAAATAGTTTTATATCTTTGCTTTTTCTAATGTGAACATCTTTTTTTTTTCTTTCTTAACGTTGCTAGAAATTCCAGTACAACATTAAATAGGAATACTGAGAGTAGACAACCTCATCTTGTTCCTGATCTTAGGTGGGAAGTATTTAGTCTTTCATCATTAAGTATGATGTTAGTTTTAACATCATTTAAATGTTAAGTTTAACATTTAACATCAAGTATGACACTAGTTTTAGTCTTTTTAGGAATTTTTCCATTTCACCTTGTTGTCTAATTCATTGATGTACAGTAGTTTATAATGCTACCTTAGATTACCTTTTCATTTCATTTCTGTAGGTTCACTTAGTGTTGTTTCCTCTTTCATTCATGATTTTAGTCATTTGAATCTTCTTTTTCTTTTGTTAATCCAGCTGATCGTCCTACCAAGTTCCCTTCTAGCAACCACCAGTTTCTGTGTTTTAGAGTTTTAGAGTCTGGATTTTGTCTTTTTTTCTTTGTTCATTTTTTGGTGTCTTAAATTCCACATATGAATGAAATCATATGGTATTTGTCTTTCTCTAACTTACTATTTCACTTAGCATTAAATCCTCCAGGTTCATCCATACTGCTACAAATGGCAAGATTTCATGCTTTTTTTATGGCTGAGTAATATATATACCACATCATTACCCCTTTATCTACTGACAGATACTTGGGTTGCTTTCATAGCTTGGCTATTATAAATAATGGTGCAATAAACATATCAGTGTATTTATCTTTTCAAATTAGTGTTTTGTTTTCTTTGGATAAATGTGCTGTAGTGGAATTTACTAGGTCATTTAGTATTTCTCTTGTTAATTTTTTTGAGAAACCTTCATACCTTCTTACTGATATCCAAATTGGTTGCACCAATTTGCATTTCCACCAACAATGCAAGAAGATTCCTTTTCTTCCACATCCTCACCAACTCTTGTTATTTCTTGTTTTTGATTTCAGCTATTCTGAGATATAAAGTGGTAACTCATTGTGGTTTTAATTTGCACACCCCTGATGATTAGTGATGTTGAGCATCTTTTCATGTGTCTATTGGCCATCTGTATGTCTTCTCTGGAAAAATGTCTGTTCATGTCCTCTGCCCTTTTCTTAAAGTTTCTTTCTTTCTTTCTTTCTTTCTTTTTTTAAGTCATCTCTACACCCAATGTGGGGCTCAAACTCATGACCCTAAGATTAAGGGTTACATGTTCTTCTGACTGAGCTAGTGAGGTGCACCTCTTCTGCTCATTTTTAAACTGAATTATTTGGGGTTTTTGGTGTTGTGTTGGATAAATTCTTTATATATTTTGGATATTAATCCCTTATTGAATATATGATTTGCAACTATATTCTCCCATACAGTAGGTTGCCTTTGGGTTTTGTCAATGCTTTCCTTTACTGTGCAGAACCTTCTTCTTTTGGTATAGTCCCAATCAAAGAACTAACAAGGTTTTTCATGGAATTGGAATAATCCTAAAATTTGTATGGAACCAAAAATACCCTAAGTAGCCAAAGCAATCTTGAAAAAGAACAAAAGTGAAGGTATCACAATTCCAGACTTCAAGTTATATTACAAAACTGTAGTAATCAAAAAACTGTAGTAATCAAAACAGTATGGTACTGGCACAAAAATAGAAACAGATCAATGGAACAGAATAGAGCCCACAAATAATACCATGATTTTATAGTCAATTTTTGACAAAGGAGAAAAGAATATGTAATGATAAAATGATAGTCTTTTCAACAAATGACCTTAGGAAAACTGGAAAGCTACACGCAAAAGAATGGAACTGGACCATTTTCTTACACCAGACACAGTATAAACTCAAAATGGATTAAAGGTCTAAATATAATACCTGAAACCATGAAACTCTAAAAAGAAACCTTGGGGAGTAATTTCCTCAAAACTAGCTATAGTATCATTTTTCTAAATAGGATTCCTCTGGCAAGGGAAACAAAAGCAAAATTAACAACAAAATATAAAGTTCTGTCTTTTACTTTTAACCTATTTGTGTCTTTGAATCCAAAGTATGTCTCCTGAAGAGAGGGCCTTTAAAGAGTTAATGAAGATAAAATAAGTTCATGTGTTTGGGCCTTAATCAACATGACTGGTGTCTTTGTAAAACAAGATTAGGACACAGAAGGCACAGAACATGTGAACATGAAGATGACCAGGTTCAAGAAGAGAGGTTTATGAAGGAACCAACCCTGCCAAAACTTTGATCTCAAACTTCTAGCTTCAAGAACTGTGAGAAAATAAATTCCTATTTTTGAAGCCAAGATAAATAATAAATTTATCTCCCATAGATATTATGTGGTGGGATTGTTTTTTTAATCCATTCTGCAAATCTCTGTTGGAGTGTTTAATTTCTCATGTTTCAAGTAATTACCAATAACAGTATTTACATTCAACATTTGCCCATTTGCTTTCAATAGGTCACATAGCTCTTTTGTTCTGTATTCCTCTACTACTATCTTCTTTACTTCCTGTTCATACAAAGTATCAAGAGCAAACAGACAAAATCTTAAGATTTGCTAAGGTATTTCTGGGGCCTGCCAAAAGCCTGTACATGCAGGTAGCCTTCTGGGTTTACAGGAGCATATTCAAGATTTTCAAAGTCTCCTACAGACATCTCATTCCTCAGATTCAGCTGTTTTTCTTTATTAAGTGTTGCTTAATGACAAACCTTTGGTTAAACTCCCAAGTCTCAAAAAGTTGATCTTTTGCCAGAGTTTTACTGAGTTAATGGAGGACTAGATTTTTGGACATCCTTACTTTGCCATTTAAAAAGTGCTTTACATGTTCTTCACAATACAGAAAGATAATGAAATTCACATCTGATACTGTGCATTTATGATTTCATACTGCATACAAACATGTTCCCTGAATTCATTATGTATGCATTTAAAAGGTAGTTTTTAAAAGGCTTTATGTTTTGCACATATCCTTAGTGGATTACTATATAGTGGCTATCCTTTTTAACACTTAAAATAACATGTTTTTTGTCAATTATATCTTAATAAAATAGGAAAAATTTTAAAAAGGTGCAAAGTAGTCTCCTATTAACCCAAAAACCTGTTGTTCAATATGCTTTGAGAAAGGAAACCAGTGAGTACACAGGAAACTAAAAGTTGAGACAACTCCCCAGCCCTGGTGGTAATGGGGAGAAAGCCCATGGATAGCAGAGGATGGTCAGGGAAATCTTTCTAGTAGAGGTGGTTTGTAAGCTATCTTGAAGTTAATCAAGTAAATATCGCCTGGAATAAAACAAGGGAGATCCTAGGAATCAGGTGTTCCTCACAGAGCAAACAGTAAAAAGAGTAAAAGAGCACAGTCTATTTGGGGCTCTAAGTGTTGTTTCTATATTGGTATAGCAGAAAATGGTGGTAGTGAGGTATGGTTTAAGTTATCATACATGCATCATAGTTAAAACTATTACAGTATTGGGGCGCCTGGGTGGCTCAGTGGGTTAAGCCGCTGCCTTCGGCTCAGGTCATGATCTCAGGGTCCTGGGATCGGGTCCCGCATCGGGCTCTCTGCTCGGCAGAGAGCCTGCTTCCCTCTCTCTCTCTCTGCCTGCCTCTCCATCTACTTGTGATTTCTCTCTGTCAAATAAATAAATAAAATCTTAAAAAAAAAAAAAAAAACTATTACAGTATTACAGTTTGGGTCAGTAAAAGGAATAACAAAAGATAAAGGACTTCCTCTCAGTATTTGTTCTCTATTTTAAGAAATAGTAACTGTGAAGTAACCATTAGATTCTAAAAAACAATGAAAATTGAAAACCTGAACATTCCCCTAAGAAAATTTTTTGTACTAAGACAATTCAATCTAGTTTATGGTTTTTTATGTCCAAGTTGAAATATCCACTAGTAATCACTGAAAAGTTTGGAGGAGTAACAAACATATACTAGTCTTCTGAGAATAGCTGCTCATGTTGCCACAAGCTTATGCCATGTTGCAATGTCTTTTTACAGTAGCTATAACTATTTAATATCATTTAGCTGCATACCTAAAGGTGTCAAACAATTATTCATTAATCCTTACTATGCTGCTCAGGAAATATAGAATATAAAAATTCCTTAACTCACTTATTTTTTTTCAAAGATTTTTATTTATTTATTTGACAGATGGAGATCAGAAGCAGGCAGAGAAAGAGAGAAGGAAGTAGGCTCCCTGCTGAGCAGAGAGCCCGATGTGGGATTTGATCCTAGGACCCTGAGATCATGACCTGAGCCGAAGGCAGAGGCTTTAACCCACTGAGCCACCCAGGTGTCCCCTTAACTCACTTATTTTTAAAAACTATAAGAATATATATATATGAAATCCCAATGCAGTTATTACATAATTCACATATGACAGCTACCTCAGTTCCCTTCCATTGTTTTGCCTCTCTGCCTACAGAAAACAACAACAACAAAAAGCTTGTGGCCATCCATCACAATTTTATATTTTCTGTATTCCTTTTTTCTAAAGTGCACACACACATGCACATACATGCACATACTCTACCCACTCACCCCAAGAACATATATTCTTTTAAGATAAACCATGAAATGAGAAGAAAGAGAAATATCTGATTCATGTTGGCAATCGTTTTACAATTTAAGATTGTTCTTTTCCTTCCCCGGTTCAAATAATCATGGGAAAAGGTTATGAAATATAGAGTTATGCTGAAGGAAAAGGTCCTTCTTCAGCCCTGTTCTTTGCAATAGTATACGTGACTAGCCACCATCATAGTTGTCCTGGCTTGACTTCTGTTTCCCTATCCAAAACACTGAACAAACTGCTGATCTGGCAGGGTAGAAGTGATTATTAGTGACAATAATAGTAATTCCATAAGTGACTGCTTCTGTATTTTGAATATAAAATGGTTCCTAACTATTGGAGAGTAAGAAAATATGACAGTTGTGACTGCAAAAGCAGTCAACTTTCTGTCTTCCTGAACCTGAGACTCAATTTGAACACTTCTACATTACAAGTATGAACGAGCTGCAAATCTAATTTACAAGAACATTCTCTTCCTCTCTATGCTAAATTGCATGAGTTCTATTATTGTATTAAATCCAATATTCTGCTATTCTTCCTGTTTCTCACTTTCATCCTGTACTCCTAAAGTAGCAAAGTATAAAAAACTTTAATAGTAGACCTGAAGAAATTTAGTAATAACGCAGGTATAGGATTAACCTAGAATAAATGACTTTCATAAATTATTTGTCTTTATCTAACAACTCTGATCTAAGTATGGTTAACTCAAGTTTTTATCAACTCAGAATATCCTACAACTGAAGAGTAACTCCAGTTTTATGCTGTTGTTGTTCCCATGACTAAAAGTTACTACACTCCATATTTTTTCCTGCTTTGGGGGAATGCTCAGGAACATTTCATTACCAATGAATCTAGAAGTGTATCTTATAAAGGGAGAAAAGCATTATAATTCAACTCTACAAATACTTCTTCAATATAATGTTTAATACTGTGCTAGGTATTAATATAATTGTTCATAAAGCAATAGCTATGTTTAAATGTATGTTATGTGTCACCAGTTTTACCTCTCACTAAATCCACACAACAACCTAATGAGGTATATATGCTCATCTCCAAGTGGCAGGTAAATAAAATAAAATAAAATTATAAAACTAGTAGCTGGTGGTAGTAAATTTAAATGCAGAGCTAACCAGCTCCAAAGTCTGCATCCTCAAGTGTTATATTAAATCTTCCTAATGGTGTACTCACTGGCTTTACAATCTTTTTTGTGACATTAGGTGTATTTGAGGTCTAAATTTTTAAATTACAATTTTTAAAAGGGTAATACACATACGTGATTCAAAAGTCAACACTGGGCCTAGAAGAACTGAAAATTGTACAATAATAAATAGGTTTAGTATGCAGATCTTGATTTCAAGTATTTTAAGAAACTATTTCCTTGGCAAAATAGCTTATGGTAGGACTGAGGGCAGGAATGTATAAGATGAACCTGGAATGTCTTGTTATATCAGAAAGGAAGGAAGTGATAAAAGAAAAAGTGCTGGATACACTAAAAGAGACACAAGAGCCAGCTTGAAGAAGGTTCTACTGGCAAAATTTGGGACAGTATAAGCACCGAAATAATGAGAAATATAAGCCTATATAAACTGATATAAATTTATTTTTTACTTTGGAGAGAAGTTTTTCTTTAGAGTAGAACACCAACTAATAAATACAGAAGGAATAACAGAGTTATAATGTCACTATTTGGCAAACAGCAAAACAATAACAGATTCAGGAAAAAAATATCAATATACCTTACAATTAGGTGAAAGCTTTGTAAGGAATAAGGTATCTCTCTGGCCTCAACTTGTCTCCCCTCAGAATTCTTATTAATTACAATGGAGAAACCTACCAGCTACTACCTAAACTAAATAAAGATAACATCAACAGTAACAGGATAACAAGACATCAAGTGCCTCCAAAGACAATTCACTTAGAAAAATACATCACTTTTGTGATCTTTCTGCCAAAAGTTTGTAACCTGAAATAATCATGAGAAAACACTGGAAAAACCCAACTGAGGGATATCATTCAAAATATCTAGCCTATACTCTTTAAAAAACATCAAATACATGACAGAGAAATAATTCCAGATTAAATAATCTAAAAGACATAACAACATCAACAAAAAAATACAATGTATGATCCTGGTTTGAGGTAATGTTTAAAAAAATGTACTCTAATTAGATGTTCTTTAAATTTCCTTTATATATAAGAAATTATAATTTTTAGTGTGATAATGATTTAAAAAATAGTTTCTATGTTAAAGATACACACTGAAATATACATGGATATTTACAAATGAAATGATATGTCTGAGATTGACTTTAACCTAGTGAGGGGTTAGGGACATCTATAATTAGATGGGTCATCTGTAATTGTTGGAGCTGGGTGATAAGTCTTAAGTTTCATTATTCTACTCTCTATTCCTGTATATAACAAAAAGTTTTAAACAGTCAATCCTATATAAAAATACATAATAGAGAAATCTCATTCCCATTCTTGACATTTCCATATTTCTTATCAACTCACCCCTTATAGGTAACCATTTTTTAAAAGATTTTATTTATTTGAGAGCGAGAGAACACAAGCAGAGAGAGTGACAGAGGGAGAGGGATAAGCAGGCTCATGGCGCTTGATCCCAGGACTCTAAGATCATGACCTGAGCCAAAGGCAGATACTTAACTGAATGAGCTACCAGGCACCCTGGTAACCATTTTGTTACTAGTTTATTATTTATCTTTCTGGTTTCTTCACAAAAATACAATGAAACACGTTATATATAGGTCTTCCTGTTTTTCTACTCTTTCTACAAAAAGTAACATACAATACACAGTCCTCTATTATTTGTGTCTCCTTTCCCCCACTGCCCTCCCTTTTCCCCCACTGCCATCTTTGTATCTCTGTACTGGTATATGGGGTTTTATTTATGTGTGTGTCTATGTGTGTTTCATTGTTTACTCAACGAATCCCTTATTATCGGGCCATTGAGTTATTTCCAATTTTGTATTTCCAACAACAACAATGCTACAAAAAATAACCTTGCATATTTTGCCATTTTGTATCTTTGTAGGTTTACCTGTAAAATAGATTACCAGAAGGGGAACTGCTTGGTCACCTGCTTGGTACAATTTACCAGATTCTTCTTCCTCTCATGATTGATATATAAGAGTGTCTATTTCCCCATAGCCTTGCCAACTGAATTATCAAACTTTTGGTCTTTTGTTCATCTGAAAGTGATAAATTGTGTCTCAGTACAGTTTTCACTTGCATTTTTCTTGTTATGGACAATATAAACTGCTATTTCTGCTACTTTCCATGTCAGATGATAAGGAATTGTTACTGATTTATGTTTCCAGTGTTTCCAAGCTGTCAACTTATACACCCTAGACTCAGTTTTCTCCTTATGCATCTAGGAACTTACTTTTTCAATACTTTCTTATTCTTCCAGTGTCCTTATTATTCCCACCACTGTTTTCTTTCTTTCGAAGTTCAAATATTCATCTTTTCCTTAATTTTTGGTTAGTTATTTCATATAAACAATATGATATAAAGGGGAGAACATGAAAAGTAACTCTCCTTCATATGCTGAACCTGATCATCCACCTCCAAAATGAACCACCATTCCTAGTTCCTTATGTATTCTTTCAATCACATTTTGTACATAAGGAAGCATATATTTACATATTCAATTTTAGAGATACATTCAAATGGCAAAACACTATTCAGTTAAGGTAAGGGTAGCTGCTTCAATAATTAAACCCTGAAATCTCAGTGGTTAAACAAAACGAAAGGTTCATTACTTACATGTAACAGTCCTGTGTTCACTGAGTAGCCTTCCATGTGTGCCTCAAGAACCCAAGTTCTGCCACAGTCCAGGGTTTCAAAGTCTTCACTTCAGAAGCAAATGAGGAAAAATAAGACAGAAGACATAACTGCTTTTTAACCTTGCCCAGAAGTTAGATCACTCTGCACATACTCCAGTGGAAATAACAGTCACGTGGTCCTTTTAGATGCAAGGGACGCTAAGAAATGTAGTCCCTGGCTTGGCACTTACTCAAATTTATTCATATGGATGGAGAGCGTAAGTCTTTGGAGACAGTAACCTGTCTCTTGAGCATATTGGTCACATTATTTTACTCCATGGTGTGTGTGTGTTTCATTTATCTTAGAAATGTTTCCAATAACTGATATAAGGCTAATCCATTTAAAAACCTTTTTAACAGCTGCATAGTACAGGCACTTCTCTGCCTCACATCTTTCACTTAAGCAACATGACTACAACAAAAACAGTATTTCTGCTACAACAGTTCTGTGTGAGAACACCTGAGTCTCTGCAAAATTAGGCTGCTGAGAAATATGTTGGAGAATTATCCTTAAGAAAGAGAGCTTGCAGACTTGAAGACTAAGTTAGCTTCCCCTCTCCAAGTCCTTTTGGCTTTTGTTACCTCTTATAGTTTATAGTACATTTCATCCCACCTTATAGCCTACAGAGTGGATATCATCCTTCCCTTCTGCCTTCCTGTCTCTTCTACACCATACATCCCATCTTCTTGCTTGTAGCAGGGGGCTTAGCAGAGCCTGAGGACTTTCTCCTAAGCCACTCTGCCCTTGTACACAGCAGGCCAGAAGGGTAGAGAGATCAAGAACAAAAAGTAAAAGCTGTCAACCAAAGACTGATGTGTTTCAGTGTGAACCTACCCTGTATTTAAGTTGGATAACTCAGGCATCTATATTTCACTGTTATGCAGAGTTTATACACAGTACTCCTAACTCGATTTTCCATTCTTTATTGAGTAGTGACCTGAACTTTTATTTCACTACCCTCTAGCAGAGTTTCTTGGGATCACCTCCAAGATAAAGTACTCAGATTCTTATTTGAGAATCTTCTCTGGGGAAACCAACTAAGACATTCCTCTTCCCAGTTTCTGCTTGTAGGTCCCTCAATAGTCAGGTTGGTTGGAGGCTAACAGGCAATGTTCAAGCTGCAGTCATTAACAATGGGGTAGGTAGCACAAAGAAGCACTTGAAGCCACCATTACCTGGTGCAAAGCGCATTAACATATGAGGGAAAATTACGTTGAAATCACCATGACCTCTGTGTTATAATGATAACACTTCTTTACTTACAAATTATACACAGAATTATATCAGAGTTTCTTTAAATAGTCCTCTCCTGGTGGGGATTTAGCTTATTTTCACTCTTGGTATTTACAGACAACAATGCCAGTACTCCTCTTGTACACAGAACATTTCATGTGTGGGTAGGTGTGTCTTTGGGATACATTTTTGAAAGTAGAACTGGCTGATCAGAAAGCACATTTACAGCAACTTTGAGAAGTACTAACAAGTTGCCTTCTTGAGGTTTTATCAACTTTGACTCCCATTTATGAGAATACTTTTTCCTCCTCACTTCCTGACAACACTATCAATATTTTTACCTTTGCCTATCTAATGAGTGAAAAATTGTATCTCAGTATAGTTTTAACTCAAAATTCCCTTTTAAGAAAAACAGCATCTGTTCAGGATTTTGGGAGTCAATGTATTTCCTTTCTCATCACCTATTTATATTCTTCAGCTTGTTGGTATTTCTCTTAATTGATTTGTAAGAGCTCTTTATGTATTAACATTATTTTTATCTGTAATATAGAATTATAAATACTTTTCCACAGTTTAGAGTTGGTCTTTTTTTACTCTGTTTATGTGTTGCTGTTTGTGTGTGTGTGTGTGTGTGTGTGTGTTTTTAAAAGGACAAAGACAGAAGGGGAGGGGCAGAGAATGTTAAGCAAGCTCCATGCCCAGCACAGAGCCCAGTGCCTGGGTCCATTTCACAACCCTGAGATCATGGTCTGAGCCAGAATCAAGAGACAGACTCTTAACAACCGAGCCACGCAGACATCCCTCATGGTGTCAGCGATTTTTTTCTTTTCTTTTTTATTTAGTCAATAATCTTTTCCATTATGACTTTTGAGGTCTGTGTCCTTGTTTCTGTAATTTAAAAAAAAAATTCCAGAGTTTTTTCTAGTACTTTTATGTTTTCATTTTTTCAAGATTAAATCTTTGCTCTATAAGGTGTGAGATATGAGGAAGAACCCAGTATTTCATATGTATACAAAGGGCTAACCAGCTGTCACAACATCATTTATTATGGAATAATCCACTTTTTCCAAATTAATTCAAAACAACACCTTTATTATATGATAACTTTCCAGAAGTATTTGAGTCTATTTCTATACTTTCCATTTAATCAACTGATCTGCTTGTCTATTCATGTGTTCTTACCCCACTATTTAAATCAAGTTAGCTTTATACTATCTTTAACATCTGAGCGGGATTGTCTCTCCTCATCATGCTACTTTTGAAGAATTTTCTGGATTATTACTTGTTTGCTTTCTCATATAAACTATAGAGAATAGAAGCAGCTTGGCTAATTCCAAAAATTACCTAAAAAATATCCATATGTATCTCTTACTGTCTCTTCTTTATCCTCTTTTTCTGTTCATAATAAGATTTCTTTTTTTTTTAAGATTTTTTTTATTTGAGAGAGAGCATGCAGACCAGCGTGGGGTGGGGGAGAGGGAAAAGCAGACTCCCCACTGAACAGGAAGCCTGGTGCAGGACTCAATCCTAGAACCCTGGGATCATGACCTGAACCGAAGACAGATACTTAACTGATAGAGTCACCCAGGTGCCCCATAATAAGACTTCTATTGTCCTCTTCTTAACACTAAAACTTTAAACTTTTTATTTATTTATTTAAAAAGTCATTTTGAGAAAGAACGAGAGAGCATGGGAACACAGAGGGGCAGAGGGAGAGTGTATCCTAAGTAAACTCTCTGCTGAGTGCAGAGCCTGATCTCAGGACCCTGAGATCATAACCTGAGCCAAAATGAAGAGCTGGACACTTAACCACACAGGCACCCCTAAAACTCCAATTTTTTATTTAAAAATTGTATTTACTAATCAGAGAGAGAGAGAGAGAGACAGAAAAGCAGGGGAATGGCAGGGAGAGGGAGAAGCAAGCTCCCCACTGAGCAAGAGGCTGGATGCAGGAACTGATCCCAGGACTCTGGGATCACAACCTGAGCTGAAGGCAGGCACTTAACTGACTGAGCCACCCAGGTGCCCGAAAACTCTAATCTTTTAAAAGTTTGATATCACTATTATTAAACAGAAAAGTAGTCAAGACTCTCTTAATTGCTATATCCGGTAGCTTCTGCCTCTTTGAAGTTTCAGTTATTGTAACCATTTACCCTTTCTTGAAATTCTCTCTTTTGTTTTCTCTGTCTGCTTCATTTAGATACTTAGCATCCCTCTCTCACTACTTTTCTCTATCTCTCTCATAGCAGAAGAGTCACCAAAAAAAAATTCTGTGTTTCTACTTCCCTTGGTATACTATTTCCCTTAAAGATATATAAAGATATATACATGTATAGTCAATTCTTATCTAGCTCTCTCTAAGGCCAATTACCACTAAAATTCTGTCTCTAGTTCTGAGCACCTAAAAAGTACATGCCATATGTTAGATATGAAATAAATACTTAATAGGGGCGCCTGGGTGGCTCAGTGGGTTAAGCCGCTGCCTTCGGCTCAGGTCATGATCTCAGGGTCCTGGGATCGAGTCCCGCGTGGGGCTCTCTGCTCAGCATAGAGCCTGCTTCCTCCTCTCTCTCTCTCTGCCTGCCTCTCCGACTACTTGTGATTTCTCTCTGTCAAATAAATAAATAAAAATCTTTAAAAAAAAAAAAAAGAAAAGAAATAAATACTTAATAAATGAACAAAAGAACAACAATGCTAAATTTCCAAATTCTGGTTAAAAATTTCAGCTGAGAAGCCCTTTAATTGTCAACATATCAACATATCAAATACTTGTATATGTAGAGGAAATAGTTGCCCTGAATCCTACATTGGTCAAACCATACCAGGAACACTAATTTATTCTGGACACAACATTTTTCAGGAGAGGCAGTGACCAATTAAAGTGAATCCAAGGAAGGGAACTGGTACAAGACTTACATTATAAGAGGACATGTTGAAGTTAGGGTGCTTAGTCATCAGAATAGATGATAAAAGACATAAAGGTCCTAAAATATGTGAAGAGCCTTGAGGGCTGGGAAGAGGGAAGAGGGTATGTCACCATTTAGTTACTTCACAGAAGAACTAATGACAAAGTTATAGAGAAACAAAGTTCAAGAAGAATTTTTTAAAATTTGAGTTGTACCAACAAAAAAATAATGGGCAAATTCTAAAAAGTAGTGGGTTCCCTCCCACTAATCTCTCTCAATTTCAATTTTCTGATCCGTAAAATATGGATAATTACTATACACCTACATTAAACAGTTATAGTGAGTATTAAAAAGGATAAACTATATTACCACTCCATATAGTTCTTGGTTCAAGACAGACACTCAAATAATATTAGCTCTTTTAAAACTAGATCATCATTTTTATGAATTAGTTAATTTTACCACTGAGACAGAAGCAGATTATTCCCAACTAAGATTTTGTTTGTGGTCTAAAATAGAACTTACCATATTTTATTCAGAAGTGTCCATATTATTGCTTATTCTTATAGGCTCCACACCTCAGTCCTTTTTAGTTTCTTGTTTCTTCATTCTCCAAACCCAGTCATTCATCAAGTCTTTTCCATTCCAATCAATCGCCCTGATTCTTCTTTCATATTCTTTTAAACCCTCCTTTCTTTTCCTGTGTCTTTACTATAATTCAGGCTGTTGACCATCTGAACCTGACCTGTAGCAACAACTTCTCACTAAGTCTTCTGGTCTGTGATCCATCCTAGCCATTTTGTCACATCAAACTTTTCTAACATATCCTTTCCCTTCTCAAAATCTGATGACTTCCAATGTTGACTTAAAGCATAAAAAATTTGCATAATGAAAAACCTTCTATAATCCCTAATTCATTAGTATTATTTTCCTTATTCTCCCATTAATCCTTTTCTTCATTTAAATGAACTGTGCTTTGGTATATACCCACCAAATCTGATACTACTAAATAATCCCTTTTTTTGTGTATACCTGTATTTCTAGGTCTAGCTCAAGTAGCACCTCCTCCACAGGCGACCATTAAAGAAGGAAGAAATCCCAATCCACTCTGAGGATATGTGATACTGTCAAGATCACTCCCTCAGAATTTTCTTCTGTGTTTGGCAGTTATGTAATTGTCCTATGGTAGTTTTGTATTTTAAGATCCTATAGCAGTGTTGTTGGGGCACCTGGGTGGCTCAGTGGGTTAAAGCCTCTGTCTTCGGCTCAGGTCATGATCCCAAAGTCCTGGGATGGAGCCCAGGGTCCTAGGATCGAGCCCCGCATCAGGCTCTCTGCTCAGCAGGGAGTCTGCTTCCCTGTCTCTCTCTCTGCCTGCCTCTCTGCCTACTTGTGATTTCTGTCAAATAAATAAATACAAACTTTAAAAAAAAAAAAGACCCTATAGCAGTGTTGTTACAGAATTTATAAAAGTTGAAAGTTGTACAGGACTTTCTACAATGATAGAAATATTCTATATCTGTGCTGTCCAATAGAATGGCCGTTAGACCCATGTGACTATTGAGCATCTAAAATGTGGGTAATGGCTATATTAAAAAGTATGGTCCTGGAGGGCAATAAATTTGTTTCCTGGTCTTAGAAGATTTACTGAGAAATAACTATGTTTCAGGCCCCATTTAAACAATCTATATGTAGGGCGCCTGGGTGGCTCAGTGGGTTGAGCCGCTGCCTTCGGCTCAGGTCATGATCTCAGGTCCTGGGATCGAGTCCCACATCGGGCTCTCTGCTCAGCAGGGAACCTGCTTACTCCTCTCTCTCTGCCTGCCTCTCTGCCTACTTGTGATCTCTCTCTGTCAAATAAATAAATAAAATCTTAAAAAAAAAAACAATCTATATGTATTATTTCATTTATGCTTTTCTATTATTATCATTCTGTATTTCAGATAAGTAAATTGAGTCCCGGAAAGGTTAAGTAGCTTGCTTAAACCTGTAATTCTTTGGGATTAAGAAATAATGAGGCTTATCCACAGAATACTGAAGTTAGAATATTAGAAAATATGGGAATGAGCTTAGTAAACCATACTTTACCTTACCTTCTTTTGGTTTCCCTTATGATACCTAGCATATCACATTGTACATAGTAATTATATCTGAATCAGTTGAAAATATTACATGGTTTACATGTAATCTGTCCTTGTACATAATGTGTTTCTAAAAATTGGAATGTACATTAAATATGCAAAAATGGTACCATAAAAGCAAACTGTGATAATATACACACAATGGAGTATTACCCAAGAATAAAAAGGAATGAAGTACTGATGCATGTTACAATACAGCTGACCAATAAACATTATGCTTTGTAAAAGAAGCCAGTCACAAAAGACTGCATATCATATGATTCTTTTTATATGAAACATCTAGAATAGATAAATCCAGAGACAAAAAGTATATTAGGGCTAAGAGGACTGGGAGAGTCAGGGGGAAATGGGGAGTGTGTGTTTTTTTTTTTCTGGGGTGATACAGACATCATAAGATTGATTGTGGTGATAATTGCATAACTGATTATATTCAAAACCACTGAATTATATATGGAAAATGGGAGAATTCCATGGTATAAGAATGATATCTCAATAATTCTGTTTAAAAGAGTGGAACCATTGTTTTGTGTTTATAAAAAAGGGGTCTATTCCTAAGAGCTAAATACAGGTTATGAAATATCTAGAATATAGCTTTGCTTTTTAGTATAATCTTTGACAGAAATATTTCTGTTATATTTAAGAGTAAAGTGAAATAAAAATGTGGTTTTCAAAATTGTTTTTTCAGGAATGGACAAAAGAAATCTTTTTTAGAAACTCAATAAAACAAAAATAATCTGGCTGCCCTGAACGAAGCCAAGTGGACATTCAGACCTCTTCCACTCAGACTCCTGAACTTTCTTCAATATTGACATCTAAGGAACCTCTACAGGGTTTGGGAGAGAAGAATTTGAAAGTTGCAGCAAAAGTAACACAAATAATTGAATAAATACACAAGGAAGTAAAAACTCTGCAAGTTGAAATATATGCTGCCCAGCAGGGTACCACCATGTTATTAATAGCTCAGAATTGTCTTATGTTTGTAATATACAAACGTAAGAATTCTATTCAGTAAATTTTTGAGTTTTGCTTCTGAGATTAGATTTAGGGCATGTTGTTTAAAAGTGTGACTTGGTCTAAAGTCAAGATTTACCTCTAATTTATGTTTGTTTTTTCTTACCTACTTGGATTAGGGGGACTTTTGAATTTTGTTTGTAACAAAAAGAAAAATATGTAAATATCCCAAAACTAAAAAACAGATGTCCTACTTCTGTGACAGCAGGAAGGCTGCATTCCTAGAGCAATACCACTTAGTCAGTAAGAAAAAAGGGCAGTTTTTAACTCCATGTACTTATGTAATTATGTAACTCACTTCTTCTTGGATGGCTTGTTAACACCTAAAATTTATTATTATTTAATTAGATATGACATGTTATATTATACTTTAATTATACCAAAATCAGAACTAATAATTTATTTCCCTCAAATTAAATATATCTTAAATACATTTAAAGGTGAAGAGGAATGAAACTGTGGTTTTTCCAAGTTGTTTTTTCAGGGATGGACAAAAGAAGTCATTTTGGCAAGAAAATAAAGCAGAGAAATCTTCTCAATGTCCACAATTTCTACTGAAATCCAAATCACCAGATTGCTCTCTATCTTTAAAAACAAATCATAGACTCTCTACATTTATAGTTCTTGTACAAGACATGATCCTTTCCTCCTCAGAAATGTCTTTGGAATCTCCTTCCTTTCTTTTTCCAAAGCTACCAAATTTCTCTTGAATCAAGCCTGCTTCTCCCATCTTTTCTAGTTACTGCTATTAGAAGAGTTCTCACGTGCTATTTCTATTGTTATTTTCTTACCCCAAAACTTAAAATTGTTCTCTATAAATCAGATTCTTCTCAATCTCTGTGAGAGTTAATTTTACTTTATTTTATTTTATTTTTTAATTTTTTTTTTAATATTTTTTTTTCCAGCATAACAGTATTCATTATTTTTGCACCACACCCCGTGCTCCATGCAATCCGTGCCCTCTATAATACCCACCACCTGGTACCCCAACCTCCCACCCCCCGTCCCTTCAAAACCCTCAGATTGTTTTTCAGAGTCCATAGTCTCTCATGGTTCACCTCCCCTTCCAATTTCCCCCAACTCCCTTCTCCACTCTAATTTTATTTTATTTTTTAAAAAAAAGATTTTCTTTATTTATTTGAGAGAGAGGCAGTGAGAGATCATGAGCGAGGTGAAGGTCAGAAGGAGAAGCAGACTCCCTGTGGAGCTGGGAGCCCGACGTGGGACTCAATCCCAGGACTCTGGGATCATGACCTGAGCCGAAAGCAGTCATCCAACCAACTGAGCCACCCAGGCGTCCGACAGTTAATTTTATATGTCAACTTGACTGGGCCATGCGGTACCCAAATTATGTGGTCAAACATTCTCTCAGTGTTTCTATGAGGCGGTTTTAGATGAGATTAATATTTAAATCAGTAAACTGAATAAAGCAAATTGGACTCCAAAATGTGGGTGACCTTCATGTAACTAGTTGCAGGTCTGAAGGGAACCGAATCTGACTCTCCCCCAGTAAGAGAGAATTCTGCCTGATGGCCCTCAAACTGTCAGGTCTTCTTGATTAAAAGCCTTTGAATTAGAACAACAGCTCTGCAGATTTTAGACTTGCCAGGCTTCATAATCACAACGAACTCAGATAAATCAATGTAAATCTTTCAATCAATCAATCAATCAATCAATTATCTATCTAACATGACTCTACCCTATTGGTTCTGTTTCTCTGGAGAACCCTAATACACTATTAAAATTCTGTAGTCTCATTTCACCAGCTCATTTCTTATTCGACATCAACAGACTCTCCACTCCACTGAATCAAATATATTTGTCATTTTCTACATAATTTGTACTATTCCATCTAAATGCTTTTATTAAGTAACTGACACATCTCTGCACCACCTATATTTACTTTTTACATATTTCTCTCCAGCTAGACTATTGAGCACTTGAGAATAGGAGCCTCTACAGGGTGAGGGATTTTGGGGGGTAGGGAGGGGATAAAATGAAACAAGATGGGATCGGGAGGGAGACAATCCATAAGAGACTCTTAATCTCATGAAACAAACTGAGGATTGCTGGGGGATGGGGGTTAGGGATAGGGTGGCTTGGTTATAGACATTGCAGAGGGTATGTGCTATGGTGAGTGCTGTGAAATGTGTAAGCCTGATGATTCACAGACCTGTGCCCTTGGGGCAAATAATACATTATATGTTAATTAAAAAAAGAATAGAATCCTCTATTTTCTTTACTTTTTTCTACAGAAATATTAACAAGGACTAATCATGTGAAGTGCAGTGTGTATACATACATATACATACACATATATATACCTTAAAACATAAATATATGTATATATAAAATTTATCTCTTCAAGTTTGACACAAAATTTAATTTGTTTTTGGCTTAGAAAAATCACACTTCAGGTTAAAACTGATTGTCATTTGTAAGTATTCTTCTTCCATATTCATTTCACTCTGTTGTAACACAGAACAAAGTTATAGGAAAATTTTAGCCTAGATAATTTAAGACTACAATTGACGGAATGTTTTAATGTTGGGATGAAATGCATACTTTACTCTGTATTTTTCAAACTCAGTTATATTGCTTTGCTAAAAGTAAATAGTACCTCCAGGACACCATCTGGTAAAAATCTCTGCAGATTAACCCAGAAAAGGAAGTGAATGAATTTTTATATATCGAATAGTTGTGGTTGCAAAACTGCAGTAAAAATATGTTTTCAATGCACTAGTGTAAGTGAGACTTTAGCTACTTCATCTGATTTGATCCAAAAGGCTTGGAATATTTAAGGCCATATCTCATCAACAGGGGAAAGAAGGGGTGTTTTCTTTTCTAGCATTCCTAGGACTTGGAAGAAAAAAAGTCCAGGAAATTGAAGTCCATAAGCTAGAAAATATAAATTGGGTCTTTTAGAAATCATTCATTAAAAACTAACATGCAGTTCCTTAATAATAAGATATTTCCGAAAAGTCTGAGACTGTCTACAACAATTAGATGAGACCCAACAATGTTATTGTGTGCATTTCTGCCAATGAAAAATGGTCAATTTAGTTTTTACCTTTTTTTTCTTTTTTAAAATAATGTGATGTCCAAGTCTTGATCTAGTACAATGACTAGAGCAATGGAACTTCCCCTCACTTCTCTAGGGAATCCATTCCAGAGACTAATAGATTTCACTGTCAGGAAACATTTCCCAGATTCAGTCTTAAATTTCCGTTACTTAATTTCATCCCATTACTTGACTATAAACCCCTTATTGTACCCTTAAAAAAGACTTGGCTTCCATGATGTTTACATCTTTCAAATATTTGTGAAATGTTATCATAACTGGACTCAAAGATGGACAAATATATATTTTATTTTAATATTTTTCTTCAAGTTAAAGTTTAAAGTCTATTATGAATTTAATTTCTAGTTTGGGCGCTATTCAATTTACTTGAGGTATTTACACCTTAAACTGGTATTCATGTTATGATCTCAGCAGCACCATTTAAGTGACTTTTATCTTCGAGTCATATGACATAAAGCTTTTGCATATACAGACTAAAATCTCATTGACTGATTTTACTCTCATATTGCATTACAAGATCATATATAATATGCTACCCACTATCATTTCAAAGTCTCTTGGTATTACTGCTTTCCAAGTACTATATATCCTGCCAATTGAATGGCTGTGTTTCTGATTATTTTTCCCCAGATGTATTAGCTACATTTTTCCAGGTTGAATCACATTTCATTTCCTGCCCATATTTCTAACCACTTTAGGTCCCTTTTATCTGCCCTCACTGGTTTTGTCAACACTATTCAATTTAGTATCATCTGTAAATTTAATTAACATGATGTGTATCCTCTCTTATAAATCATTAATGAAGTTTTTCTGCAATGACTTGTTTATTTTTTAAAATTCTGATGCTGCTTCATGTCTATAGTCTTGCTATAGTCTTAAGACTGTACCACTTTTTGTTATTTATTTCATTATTTTAGGACCGGCTGATGGTAGACTAACAACAGAATCATACCCAGGGTCACTGATTGTTTTAAATATTAATGTTAAATTACCATTTTGGTCATTTTTCTAAAGATTGACATGCTTTTGCAGCCATTTTTCTACCCTTCTGCAGTTGCTACATTTCCTAAATGTGGTCTAACACCATGGAAGCCTCATTATGATGTTCTTATGTCCACAATGTAAAATTATCAAAGATCTCTTATTCCAAATTCTGTTGTGCAAGAGGTTTAAATTTTAGATACTAATTTATCATGGCAATATTCTATTAAATTATAAAAATTAATTTAGAATGTTTCTATTTTAAGTATTTTGGAATTGCTAACTTGAACCAGTTCATCGTTCATATGAACTGAGCAACACTATTTTGTTCCTTCTTTACATTTATAACTGTGATTTCTTTTTAATTTATTGGTTATTTAAAATGATTTTGTTATATTAAAACCTATTTTTAATTATATTTTTAGGAGGAAATATATCAGACTTGGTGTTTTAAATATATAATATTAGAAACAACATGTACAACATACCCACTACCCAGATTAAAAAAAGCTACTACCGGGAATACTAACAGTTATTTGTATACAGTTTTTTTTTTCTTCTCCCTTAGGGTAACTACTTCTGTGAATTTTATGAAAAGGGTTTATCTTTTTTGTTTATACAATTATATATGTATCCTTATAGCTAAGAGGTATTTTTCTTCAAAAACTGAACACCGCAGGCATTTTAGTTATAAATTTTCATCTTATATTAATTCATTTTTTTCCCCCTAAGTATTTCACTTCTCCCACATGGATATCTTATCATACATCTTCAAAAATCTTGGAAGAAAGCCTACATTTCTTTCCTTCTTTTTCCCCTTAACCTAAATCCCTAGTGTTAGCTTTGCACACAATTTCTTTCCTTCTTTTTTTAATCCATCCCCCTTAACTTACTTATTTTTGGACAGGTCGTGTGTGTGTGTGATGCCTCTTTTTCATTTAGGAGTGTATCCACATTCTTATATTACTTATTATGGCCTAATTAGGGCATATAGGTCTGATTTTATACACTTGAGCTAATAAGAGGATCCCTCGAACTGTTTTTCAGCCAAGTCTTATATTTCAATACATTTAAGAGATTAGAAAATTCATGTGGATACTAAACATAAGAACTGTATTTATTCCCTAACAAATTTAAACTTCCATTCTTTTTTAGTTATCAAAATTTTCTTTCCATCCATATTTGGTTCCATCTTAATTTCTACTTCCCAACTCTATATCTAAGTAATAACTTTAACATATTTGTATCTTTTAATCCAAAATTTAACTCAATCATCCTTAATTGTATTAGTATGACATAGTAAAAAGTTGATGATCTAGGGTTTTGTCATATTTGCTAATTATCTTGTTATTGCTTAAAAATGATGTGCTCAATTATTTAGAAAATGATTTGTATTATAAACATTTGATTTACAACAGAAAAAAATTGGCAACTAATAATTATGATTCTAGCTAAATGAAATATAAGTGTAATCTTACAATGGAATACTTGGAATTGAATTAAAATTTGTGATTACCAATTTTACTCCCTGGGAGAGCCTCTTTGACGAGTAATACCTGGGTTATAGAATCAACCACCTTGGGAGGTCCACACAGTTGAGTAACAAATACAAGTTTACAAAAACCAAGCTATCACATTTTCATCTCACAGAGGGACTGTCCCACAAGAGGGATAATTCTGTGGTACCATTAGCTACCCATGGGATCAAGCTAAGGCTAGACTTCCTTTGAAACCATACTTTGCCTATGTTCTTCCTCCGGCATTTCCTGCTTTTCTCCCATTCTTCTGAAAAGTACTCTCTTAATAAATCACCACACACTAATCTCTTTGTTAAGCTCTACTTTCTTGAGGTGCCTCTCTTCTCATCTAAGAGAACAGATGACAGAAGTGGTCCCAGAAAGTACCTCTAAGGGGGAGATTCTAGAGTTGATTCACTCACCATTGGCAGGCTATTAATAAGGACAAAATAAGTAGTCAGTGATTTCTAGTATAATGTAGTAGTGTAACTGCTAAGACCTCCACCTGGGTGAACTGAGATGGAATTCATGCAGAAAATAAATGACTGGCTGGCTTGTACAGTATCTCCAGATATTGTACAATAGCAGATGAGATTTCAGGGATGGAGCCGTCGAGACACAGAAGATAACTGAAGTTAAGGGTGTCAAGAAACTACGTGATTATGTTATCAGAGAGGGCATCTCCAATGAGTATATTGATGGCATCTAAAATAAGAAAATAATACGAAATTAGGGGGAAAAGGCCATCAGCCTGGTATAAACCATTAGTTAACATAGAAAACTAACTTAGAGACTGGTAGATAACAACAAGAAAGCAAGATAGATTGTTCAAAGATAACTGTGTTACAGGGTTATTTTCAGCAGAAGTCAGAAGAGTGATGGGTTACAAGCAGTAAAAAGGAACCTGAACAATACTGAACAACCAATGTTCCAGAAATGTGGATGTATAATGAAGAAGACAAAGTAGTTTTCACTCAGAAGGGTTCTAGGGGTAATCAAATTCTTAGGGTAGCTCCAAACATGAAACCAGTGCAAGAATAACTCTATGAAAAGGCTGTAGACCTAAGGTAATTTTTTCTTAAAGGACAAGTTCTACAGGGTACAATGGAAAGGTTGTGGAGGAGCAAAAGCATTGAAAGATCATGAGACCAAGCACAGAGTATTACTTATATGAAAGTTTAAGATAAAAGAAAGGACTATGACAGGGGTTAGTATTTGGGTTCATGACCAAGGATGACAAAAATATGGAACATGATGGAATTAAGGAATGTTTGCAAAAATAAAAATGCCTGGTATTACAGAAGGTAGTTCAGATTTAATATCCCATTACAACTCTTTGTGGTGGATTAAAAAAAGGCAAGACTGAAAAGCTAAATATTTTTCTCAAGGATGTACAGATATTATAGGTAAGAGTAATGATTTTTACTTAGTTCTGCCTAGATCTACACTCTGTACTTTTATTATTAGGCCCAATAGATGTTTATGCTTCCTGAAGCAAATTTAGTAGGAATTGTTTAGGTCGAGTCCTCAAGTTAATTGAGGAGGACCTGATTAGCAGACAAGAATATCCACATGGATTGTGTTGGATCCCCCAACAAAGGAATATAAGTCCTGATATACTAGAAAAGAGTAGTTCATTTCCTAGACTTTTCTGTCTTGGTAGAAGTAATAACAGGGGTGCCTGGGTGGCTCAGTCATTAAGCATCTGCCTTGGGCTCAGGTCATTATCCCAGGGTCCTGGGACAATGTAGTCCCAGATCCCGCTCCCTGCTCGGAGGGGAGTCTGTTCTCCCTCTCCCACTCCCCCTGCTTGTGTTCCTTCTCTCATTGTGTCTCTCTGTCAAATAAATAAAATCTTAAAAAAAAAAAAAAATAGCAACAGTACCTAAAGGGTAGAAGAGCTTTCTTAATGGAGCTGGTTGTCATGTAGATTGGGGGCTTGGAACATTAATCCCAGAGAGAAGTCAAAAGTCATTGGCTCTCAAGAAAGAGCCTTAGTCACCTTGTGGCATCAAACTAATATTGAAGATACAAGAAATATGTGCTTTGACTTTTTAGTTAATTGAAAAACTGAAAAATTAAAATTTCACTTTGTGTGTTATTAAGACTACTTTGTATTCTCTGCTGTTTCATTTGTACATCCATTCAAAGTTGCCAAGGGCTTAGGAAAGCAGATAAAAACCAAATTAATCAGTTTTCCTACATCCAGCATCTTTGTTTTGGGAAAAAACGTAAAACATTTGCTCTTTGATCACTTATTATGTTTTATTTGAAAAATTCCTCTCGTATATAAAATCCTTATATTATTTAGCATAGATTGTGTACACACACACACTCACAACTTAAAAATGCAGCTAGTCACAGTATCATTTAGAACAAATAATTTCTACCTTCTTTAGGAACAAACTAAGAGTTGAGACAAGTATGCAGGCTTCTTTTTATCTGGTCAATGGCAAAAGGGCAAACTCTGGCACACTGTTTCACCATATTAATTTTTAAAGTCCAATTAAAGGTAACATCTACAACCTTTCTTCTGTTGTGTTTGCCAAATATTTTTAAACATTAAACAAGGTGCTGATTGCAAGAGAAGACCAAAGCTCTTGCTGCTATACTCTGCCAGTGATAAAATCTTTGTCCCCAGGGGACTTGGTAAACATTTAGACATATGAAACAATGTATATTGCATAAAAGTTCATTATTCCAAGGACTTTTTAATCCAAATATAGCCTGATATTATTATTAGCTCTGATTTCATTGCCTCCTATAAAAGCACAGGCATCAGATTCTGAAATAAGAATTTTAAACAAAAAACCTGAAATAGTTTAAAACTGAAGAAAACTGCTTTAATGAAAATTGTTACATATTCTTAACTATTCATCAATTTGTATATCCTCATAATTTATTTCTAGGAACAAGAGCTTTGTATACTTGGTCAGGTAGGGTAAGGCTATGGATTCTACTATACCCACATATACATCTTACTATCTACCTTATCTATAACTATGTCACTTGGGGCTCTTCTAGTTAGAAGTGACCAAAACTACCTCAAATTAGCTTAGCAAAATGAGGAATTTACTAAAATGATACTGGGGTATCTTACTGAGTCCAAGAAAGAATTGTATAAAATGAAGGACAAAGACACAGTTAGAACTTGTACAGGGTTGTTTTTTTTTTTTTTCTTCTCATATCCCATCTTTCATCATGGGGGACAGCTTAATCCTCTGTATCACTGTGGTCCGACTTTTCCCACATAAAGTAAAACATGGCTGTCTAGAGCAAGGGAATTGTATGTTTCACAGCTTCAATCTTAGTCTTTCAGTCTCAAACCTGAAATTCTTAGGGAAGATTCTCACTGGTTCAACTAACGAGCCATGTGCCTTTTCTTGGACATATTAAGTCTGTCGAGGTATGTGAGACCTATGTCCAGGTTGGGAAAATAGTTAAATATCCCTAATGTGCACATCTGGGACCAAGAGATGTGTTGAACATTAGAATGGAAAGAGGAAATTCCAGAAAAGATATGCAAGACATACTACACCATAGATATTCCCTACCCTGAAAAATTAAATTCTCTTCTGTAAGTTCATATATTAAAATTTACCAATGTCACTATGCATTTTTTTTCTACTGAACTAAAAACAGTAACTATATGAAAGATAGAACTGATCTAATTTTGTTTGGCAGTTCTACAGCTTACACTTCTGTAGGCAAGCCTGTAACTTTGAGGTTTATTTATTTATAACCTGTCTTGTTCCAGAAAGAATTCAAGACAGCTTGGAAAATAAATATGTTAAATAATACCAGAACATAAATTAAATGTGAAACAAAAGAAGGAAAAACAGGGTGGAGACAGAATGAAATAATAAATAATGTATTCTATAATGCAGGCATACACATTCACTATAGGTAGGCTACAAGGTTATCTAGTAACTTTTCTAATCACTGGCTAAGTTTTCTAATAACTTTGTCAGTTGCATAATTTATAATGTACATTAGGAAGTAGACTAATTGCTTAGGAAGTATATAATACACACATAGAAATGTATACATGACTAGAAAAAAACCTTCTGGCAAAAAATCCTTACTTAGCCTGAATTATATTCTCAATGTCACACTTCATTCATTAAAGACAAAGAGATAAAAAAGCAACAATGCTAGAAAGGGGAAAAAGTAGGAGAGTTCCTTCTTTAGAAGTGTTCTGTGATATAAATTTGAGCAGAGGCTTGAGCAAACAGATGGTGCCAACTTTGAGATTATCTGAGAGAACATTCAGGCAGAGGAAACAGTAAGCATAAAGCTCAGAATATGGAGCATACTTGGCATGTTCAAGGAAAAGCAAGGTGGCCAGTGTGTCCAGAGCAGAATCAGGGAGGGGTAAAGTGGAAGGCACTGAGAGGCAGACCATACCACGCAGGGCACTGTATGCCATGGTGAAGACTGGATGCTGTTCTAAGTGTAAAGGTAAATGATTAGCAGGTTTTGAGCAAAGAAGTGTTATGATATGGTTCTAAGAAGATGACTCTAGCTGTTGTGTAGAGAACAGACTTTGAGGATAATAGTAAATATGTACCCAACTGATAACAAAGCTTCAAAGTTCATATCCAAATACTGACAGAAATAAAGGAAGATATAAACAAACCCACAATCATAATTAGAAATGACATTGGGGAGGATATGTGCTTTGGTGAGTGCTGTGAAGTATGTAAACCTGGTGATTCACAGACCTGTACCCCTGGGGATAAAAATATATGCTTATAAAAAATAAAAAATTAATTAAAAAAAAAAGAAATGTTAACATCCTCTTAAGAGTTGATAAGAAAATTAAATTTAAAAAGTAGAGAATTGAAGAACCAGAACACATGATACCAAAATTTGTATGGAACTACAAAAGACCCCACATAGCCAAAGCAATCTTGAAAAAGAAAAAATTGTGGGTATCACAGTTCCAGATTCAAGTTTTATTACAAAGGTGTAGCAATCAAAACAGTGTGGTACTGGTACAAACTAGACACATATATCAATGGAACAGAACAGAAAACCCAGAAATAAGCTCATAACCATTATTAATCTTCAACAAAGCAGGCAAGAATATGTAGTGGGAAAAAGATAGTCTCTTCAACAAATGGTTTTGGGAAAACTGGATAGCGTCATGCAAAAGAATGAAACTGGACAACTTTCTTTCACCATACACAGAAATAAGCTCTAAATGAATTAAAGACCTAAATGTGAGACCAGAAGCCATAAAAATTCCAGAAGAGACACAGGGATTAACTTCTCTAACATTGACTATAACAACTTTTTTTTTAGATATGTCTTCTGAGGCAAGGAAACAAGAGAAAAAATAAACTGTTGGGACTACATCACAGTGAAGGAAACAATCAACAAAACTAAAAGGCAACCTATAGAATGGGAGAAGATTTTTGCATATGACATTTCTGAAAAAGGGTTAGCATCCAATATACATAAAGAAGTTATAAAACACAATACCCAAAAAACAATCTAATTAAGAAATGGCAGAAAAGATGAACAGACATTTCTTCAAAGAAGACGTTCAGATGGCCAACAGACACATGAAAAGATACTCAACATCACTCATCATCCAGAAAATACAAATCAAAACTACAATGATAAAAAAAACAAAACAAATAAAAACTATAAAATGAGTTACCATCTCACACCTGTCAGAATGGCTAAAATCAAAAACACAAGAAATAACAAGTGTTGGTGAGGATGTGGAGAAAAAAGAGCCCTTGGACAGTACTGGTGAGACTGCAAACTGGTGCAGCCACTGCGGACAACAGTATGGAGGTTTCTCAAAAAGTTAAAAATAGAGCTACCCTATGCAATCCAGTAACTGCACTGCTAGGTGTTTTCCAAAAATATGCAAGAACACTAATTCAAAGGGATACACACACCCTTATTTTACAGTAGCATTATTTACAACAGCCAAATTATGGAAGCAACCCAAGTGCCCATTGACAGATGAATGAATAAAGAAGATGTGGAACATTACTCAACCATAAAAAAAGAATGAAACCTTGCCATTTGCAATGACATGGATGGAGCTAGAGTATAATGTTAAGTAAAATTAAGTCAGTGAAAGAAAAATACCACATGATTTCACTCATGTGGAATTTAAGAAACAAAACAAATAAACAAAGAAAAAGAAGAGACAAATAAAAAAACAGATTAACTATAGAGAATAAATCGATGATTACCAGAAAGAAGGTGGGTGGGGGAATGGGTGAAATAGGTGATGGAGATTAGGGAGGGCATTTGTCATGAATAGCACTGGGTGATGCATGGAATTGTTAAATCACTATATCGTACACCTGAAACTAATATAACTCTGTGTGTTAATATACTGGAATTAAGATTTTAAGAAAAGTAGAGAATAGAAAACTTGAACAATCAACTTGACTAAATCAATAGTTATAGAAGAGAGAAACCATATATTCTTCTTAAGTTTGGGAACATTCAACAATTCATAGGTTGCATCTCAGTGAATGCTTACAAATTACAATGACATTTTAAAAGACTGAAATCATATGGTTTGTGTTGTGACCAAAACAGAATCAAACTAGAAATCAAGTATAAAAAAATACCTAAAAAATTCCTGTTTGTCACTAAAACAAAATATTTCTAAATAATACATAGGTCAAGTAAGAAACTACAGGAAAGGGTGCCGGGGTGGCTCAGTCAATTAAGTGCTCGACTCTTGATTTTGGCTCAGGTTATGATCTCAGGGCCATGAGATCAAGCCCTGCATTGGGTTTCAAATTCAGGCTTCACTCACCTTCGTCTCCTTCTGCCCCTTCTCATGTTCACTCTCTTTCTCAAATAAATAAATAACATCTTTTAAAAGATAGTATAGAAACTACAGGAAAACCATTAAATGTACTGAAAAGAGTAATAGCAAAAACACACATTTGAAAAATTTAGATGCAGCTAAAGTAGTGGTTTGAAGGGAAATCTAGACTCTAAAACCTTTTATTGGGGGGGAAAAAAGGTTTAAAATCAACTATCTAAGCTTCTATACAAAAAGTAAGAAAAACCTGGGGTACCTGGCTGGCTCAGTTGGTAGAGAATGTGACTCTTGATCCCAGGGTTGTGAGTTTATTATATTTTTTTAAAAGATTTTATTTATTTGACAGAGAGAAATAGAGAGAGATCACAAGTAGGCAGAGAGGCAGGCAGAGAGAGAGGGGGAAGTAGGCTCCCTGCTGAGCAGAGAGCCCCATGTGGGGCTCAATCCCAGGGCCCTGAGATCATGACCTGAGCTGAAGGCAGAGGCTTAACCCACTGAGCCACCTAGACACCCCAGAGTTATGGGTTTAAGCACCACACTGGGTATAGAGCTTATTTTAAAAATATATATACATATTGGGGTGCATAACAATATACAAAGGATACTATCATAAGTGAAGTGTATGTTTTCTAAAGAAACTATGTGTATGTTATGTATTTTTATATATTCACATATACATAAAACATCTCTGGAAAAATATACCAGAAACTGGTGATAGTGGTTGCTTCTAGAGAAGAGATCTATGTGGTTTAGATATAAAAGTAGTATTACATTTCAGTGAATACTCTTTTGCCCTTTAGAATACAGTATAAACATTCCCTATTAAAAAAATATTTTAAGCATATGAAATAAAGGTAACAAATATCATAAAAGAAGAAATCGGGATAATAATACAAAAAGGATTGGAGTCAAAGTCCTTGATAGGTTATACAGACAGCTTGGCTTCCTGTATCTGCAGCTTCCTTTGAGGCTGCAGGCCCTTGTTTATCTAGATAGGACAGCCAAGAAACAAAGAGATTCTGCAGCCTTTTTCTCTTTACCCTTACAGTTGTGTCTAAAGCAAACATGGCAGGTGTCCTTTGCTATATACCTAAAGGGATTAAAAAGGTACAGATGGACAAGCTCACAGGAATCCCCATTTATTGCTAAAGTAGCCCAAACTAAGGCATCTTTTTTTGAGCTTGCAGATTCCATCTAAACTACTGTGTATCCTTTGTTCTTTATCTATGATGGAGAAAAAAAAGAAATGGTGCAGTAATTGCTTCGTGACCACATACATACCCAGGGTAGTCACAAAAGCTAGCAGTCAAAAATTGCTATTGTGGTGTTTTCCCTGTGTCAAGAATCCAGGGAAAGGCAATTTTCAGGAAGTAAAATGAAAATATTTACCTTTCCTTGTATAAAATATTGAATTCTCAAGATTTTAAAATTAAAGTTACCTTCTATGTTCAGAACTACAGGAACAGTATGACTCTACTTACACCTCAGACAGGTTCTGAGAACAGACAGGTTCTATTTTATCTTTTAGAATAATTTTCCCTCTCTGATTTTATTACTTTCTTCTGAAACAACAGTAACTTTTTGGGGGCATGGCTTAAATTTCTTTTCTATTTTAATAAATAGAAATTGAAATTCTATCACTCCTGGGTCAGCATATTTTACAAAAGGCTACAAAAACTGACTTCCTATTTAGATAAATATTTGTATAAAGCATCTAACTTGTCTTATAAAATCACTCATAAAATAAATAATTCTTATTTGATTCATTTGTTCTAACAGTACCATTAATGTAGAAAAAGTGATGTGACGTAAGTTAGGATTTGGAATTCATCTTATGAATTCTTAAGTATTTCATGAGGTACTCCATTTAAATGTCCATTGATTTCATTTACCCATGGATAAATTTTATACTGTTTTTCAGGCAAACCATAATTAGTTCCTTTAGGTATTTAAATAAGCATTATAGTACTAGAGAGCAAAAGCAGATATGCATCCACATATCATTTCTTGAAACATGGAGATGGGCTGATATTTAGCTCAAAGTAGGCAAGACATCACTGAATTAGTTTACACTTTGGGAAAAGATTAGTCTACAGCCATGGAAAGCTAAATCCAACTTCTAAATTAATCAAGAAAATTCTCTGTTTTACTTCCAGACAACAGTAACTAACCAACCAAAAAAGTGACTACCTTTCTTTTCTATGTTCAGTGTCAAAGCTAAAGAGAAAATTTTTATATAAAAAATTTTTTATATAAAATCTTAGTTCAGGGGATTTGTAATACACTATACATGATTGAGGTTGTCTTTTGCTTGTTTATCAGTTATTTGTTTTGACCAACTGTATAAGTAATGCAGCTATGGGTGAATGAGGCAAGAGCTAAAAATGCATAATGTCAATGGTAACAAAATTCTATCTAATTGAGTTACAGTTAAAATAATTAACTCAAATATTCCTCATATGACATGAAAATGTCAGTGGGGAAACATAAATGATTAAGCTCAAATATATTCTTTCATCTGAAAATTTTATACCTTCCTCTCTCTAGAGATTTCACAAAGAGAAAAATAGTATGAGTTCCAAAGATGGAATGTTTAGTATGAACCCAGAAGAAAAGTAAGAATTGCCAATAATGTAGGCTTTCTTTAGAGACTACTTTCTACAAATACAAAACACAACAAAAATAATAATTTGTCCTTTAATAAAGGACATAGATCCAGTCACATTATAAAACACATACAATTATGCTGAGCAAAATAAGTCATTTAGAGAAAGACAATTATCATATGTGATGATCTCCCTGATATGAAGAATCTGAGAGGCAACGTGGGGGGTTTAGGAGGTAGGGAAGGAAAAAAACGAAACAAGATGGGATGAGGAGGGAGACTAACCATAAGAGTCTCAATCTCACAAAACAAACTGAGTGCTGCTGTGGGGAGGGGGATAGGGAGAAGGTGGTTGGGTTATGGACATTGGGGAGGGTATGTGCTATGGTGAGTGTTGTGAAGTGTGTAAACCTGGCAATTCACAGACCTGTACTGCTGGGACTAATAATACATTATATGTTAATAAAAAATAAAATATTAAAAAAATAAAACACATACAATAATTTATGTATTATATCTGCTCACAGATACATAAACATAAGTGGAAATATAAAAACATGAACACTAATGAAAACACTGGATTTGTAAAACACCAAAGAAGGAGGGAGGGAAGAGAATGAGATAGGAGAGGAACACAGTGGGAACAGTAATTGTATTTATAATATTTAATTGGAGGAGAAAGAGCAGCAGCAGGAAATGAGGCATAGTGCTAATATTTCAGGTGGGATTAATATTAAGGTGGGATTAAGTCCATAAGTGTTCATTATATTTTTCTCTATTCTCATCTGCATATTTAAGATATTTCACAATAAATAAATATCATTTGCAATATCCAACAAAAACACATATGCTATAAATACAGCAAAAATATCCCAAAGATTTATGAAAAAATTTTAAGACTTTATTAAAAGACAATAAGAAAGATATAAATAAGTGGAGAGATAATAATACATGCTTATGGATAGAAAGATTCTGTATTTTAAACAGAGCAGTTCTTCTCCAAATTAACCTATAAATTTAAAAATTTTAATAGATTTTCCCTTGAATTTGACAAGTGATCATAAAATATATATGGAAAAGCAAAGAGCAAAGAATGGCCATTATACCCATGAAGAAGAAAAGTTGGGAGAATAATTCTACTGAAATTCTTCTCCAATAACAACACTTATTAAAGCCAAGATAAAGACAAAGTAACAGTAGCACAGGGATCAAGGAAAAAACAGAGAACACAGAAACAGACCCATCTATTATGAAAACTTCATTACAACACAGCTGGCAGTAATGATCAATGAGGAAAGGTTAGGCTAATCAGTCCCATGGTGGGACAGTTGGGTTTCAAAATGGAAAAAGATGAAACTGCTTCCTTATTTCTCACTATATAGTGAATCACTTCCAGGTGGATTATAGTCTTAAATGTGACAGACAAACTATAAAAGCTTTAGAAGACAGTATGAAATAAAATTTTTTAAATATTATAGCAGGAAAGGATTTCTTCAACAAAAGACCAAAAGCATTATTTAAAATAAACTCGAAGATAGATAATTGAATCATATTAAAATTATGAACCTTTGTAAAACAAATCACAGTAAAAACAAAACAAAACAACTTAATGATATGTCACAACCTTAGAAAAGATGTTTGCAATATGTACACATCCAATAAAGGATTCATATCCAGAATATTTAAGTAAATCCCCAAATCAATATGAAATGACAAACATAGAGAAAAGCCGGTGAAAGAGAAGAGCCCTTCAGAGAAAACACAAATGGCTCATAAACATATGACAGTCTTATTATTATGAGATAATTGCAAATTAAAACCAAAAGATACCATTTCAGACCAATAAGATCCATAAAATATTGACAACATTAAAAAAGTCCTAGCAAATCTAAGTTTTGCCAAAATGTGAAACAAGAGGAATTCATGCATACTCTTAGTGAAAGCAAAAATTGGTACCAGCACTTTGGAAAGTTTGGTGTTTCTAAGAAAGCTGAACACGCACATACCCTCTGACCTAGTAATTCCACTCCCAGGTGAACACAGCCTAGAAAATACAGTCTAGATGTGTATGTACATTAGATACACATAGGAAAATTTTCTTAGTAGCACTGTTTCTAATGGCATAAACGATAAAAGAGCCTCATTTTCCACTAGAAGTGAAATGGATAAATGTTACACAGCAGTGGCAATAAAAAGAAAACTGTAGTTTATATTTATCATGTCTGATATTTACAAACCTAATTGTATACTAAAGAAGCAAGCACAGAATACCCATATGATGGTTCCATGGCTGTCAGTTTTAAAACCAAGCAAAACTGAAGACTGTATTATTCAGGAATCCATACATAGCTGGAAAACTTATAAAGGAAAGCAAAATACAACAAAATTCAGGGTGGTAGTAAAGTCTGAAGAAAGCAAGGGTGATGATGACACACAGGTGCTTTTAATATACTGTGTGTCCAGAAATCAGGTCAATTTCTATATAATAATAATGAGACAGAAGGAAAAGTAAGAATTCACCCCATTAACAATTGCAAAAAAACCTGTAAGATACCTAGGAATAAACCTAACCAAAGAGGCAAAAGATCTGTACTCTAAAAACTACAGAACACTTATGAAAGAAATTGAGGAAGACACAAAGAAATGGAAAAACATTCCATGCTCATGTATTAGAAAAACAAGTATTATTAAAATGTCTATGCTACCCAGGGCAATCTACACATTCAGTGCCATCCCTATCAAAACACCATTGACATTTTTCACAGAGCTGGAAGAAATAATCCTAAAATTTTTACTGAACTAGAAAAGACCATGAATAGCCAAAGGAATGTTGAAAAAGAAAACCAAAGCTGGGAGCATCAAATGACAGACTTGAAGCTCTATTCCAAAGCTGTAATCATCAAGGCCGTATGGTACTAGCACAAAAACAGACACATAGATCAAAGAAACAGAATAGAGAACCCAGAAACAGACCCTCAACTCTATGATCAACTAATCTTAGACAAAGCAGAAAAGTATAACCAATGGAAATAAGACAGTCGCTTCAACAAATGGTGTTGGGAAAATTGGACAGCCACACAAAGAATAAATGAAGCTGGACTATTGTCTTACACCATACACAAAGATCAACTCAAAATGGGTGAAAGACCTAAATGTGAGATGGGAATCCATCAGTATCCTAAAGAAGAACATAGGCAGCATCCTCTTTGACTTTGGCCACAAATTCTTGCTAGACAGGTCTCCAAAGGCAAGGGAAACAAAAGCAAAAATGAACTATTGGGACTTCATCAAGATAAAAAGCTTTTGCACAGCAAAGCAGTCAACAAAACTAAAAGGCAACCTGTGGATGCGAGAAGATATTTACAAATGACATATCAGATAAAGGGTTAGTATCCAAGATCTATAAAGAACTTATCAAACTCAACACCCCCCCCAAAATAATCCAGAAAACATGAGCAGAGAAACATGAAAAAATTCCAACATTACTTGGAATCCAGGAAATACAAATCAAAACTACAATGAGATACCACCTCACACCAGGCAGAATGGCTAGAATTAACAAGTCAGGAAATGAGAGATATCGGCGAGGATGTGGAGAAAGGGGAACGCTCCTATACTAATGGTAGGAATGCAAGCTGGTACAGCCATTCTCGAAAATAGTGTGGTGTTTCCTTAAGAAGTTAAAAATAGAGCTACCCTATAACCCAGCAATTACACCTCTAGGTATTTACCCCAAAGATACAAATGTAGTCATCCGAAGAGGTACCTGTACCCCAGTGTTTATAGCTGCAGTGTCCACAACAGCCAAACTATGGAAAGAGCCCAGATATCCATCGACAGATGAATGAATAAAGATGTGGGGTGTGTGTGTGTGTGTGTGTGTGTGTGTGTGTGTGTGTGTGTATGGAATATTAGTCATCAGAAAGGATGAAATCTTACCATTTACACTGATGTGGATAGAACTGGAGGGTATTATGCTGAGTGAAATAAGTCAATCAGAGACAATTATTATATGGTTTTACTCATGTGGAATATAAGAAACAGCACAGAAGATCATAGGGGAAGGGAGGAAAAACAGAATAGAAAGAAATCTGAGAGGGAGACAAACCATGAGAGACACTTAACTAGAGGAAACAAACTGAGGGTTACTGGAAGGGGAGGTGGGCAGGGGAATAGGTAACTGGGTGATTACATGAGGTGTTACATGCAACTGATGAATTACTGAACTTTACATCTGAAACTAAAGATGTACTATATATTGGCAAACTGAATTTAAATAGAAAAATAGTAAATTGCTTAAAAATAAAGATCATGGTGTCCCCTATTAAGTTGCATAGTATATACATGTACATGGATGTTGTTCCATTACTCTTATAGCCACCTACCATTGTTTTATTCTCTTTTATATGAATATGTTTTACTTTTTTAAAAATGACTTAAAAAAAAAAAGTCTGATGTTAATTAAGACAACTTAAAGGCATTCACCCTAGGAGTTAGTGGTAGCGGAAAATTTAAATGGAGTTTTAAATAGGTCATAAATGTCCAAAGAGCCAATGGGAAGAAAGAACACTAATAAAATAAGAATGAGAGATCATAAAATAGGAAAATATTAAAATGAACATTTGGGCATGAAAAACAGATGTTGTAATTTCAACATCCATTTATATGAGTAAATAGTTCACTAGACAAAGCTAATAAGAGAATTAGTGAAATGCTGAATAAGGGGAAAGAAATCTCCCAAAGTTCAATGAAAGAAATAAAAAGATGGAGGCTGTGAATGAGAAGTCAGTAGAAATGGAAGATAAAATACAGAGCTCTAACATAATAGGTAGCACCAGGAAAAAACTAAGCAGAAACAAAGAGAAAACTAAGGAAGCAGTATTTGAACAAGTTATGCTGAGGATTTCCTACAACGACTAATTGCCAGATTAGATCACCAAACATCATACAGCAGTTTAAAAAAAATCACACTTTGACCCACATTATAATAAAGCCATAGAACCTTTTTTTTTTTTTTAACTTATTTGAGAGAGAGAGTGTGTGAGAAAGCATGAGAGTGGAGAAGGTCAAAGGGAGAAGCAGACTCCCCATGAAGCTAGGAGCCCAATGTGGGACTCGATCCCAGGACTCCTGGATCATGACCTGAGCTGAAGGCAGTCACTCAACCAACTGAGCCACCCAGGTGCCCAAAGCCATAGAACGTTAAGGAAAAAAGAGAAAAATGTAAGAGCTACTTCCCAGGAAATACAGTATCTTAAAAACAACAACAACAACAACAACAACAAAAAAAAAAAAACAAAAACAAAAAAACAAGCAGATTGACAGCAGATTTCTCATTAGTAACAAAATATGAACAAAATGTAGAGCAAAGAATGAATGTAAACTTAAAATTTTATCACATAAAATAGTGAAAAAAAAGTATTTTCAGACATATAAAAACTAAAATTTTACTATCCAAAACCTTTGTCAGAAGCAATATCTATGATGTACTCTAGAAGAAAATGAAACCCAAGAGGAAGCAGTGAACAAAGCCAAAATGAGAAAGGATATTAACATGGCATGGTAGTGAATATGGTTAACTACTGATTGTAAAAGAAGTGTAATAAAAATTGTGTGTTTAAAAACTTCTGTGATGAACACTACAGTGCACAGAGTATAGAATCTGAGACCAGACTGAGTTTGAATATGAACCAAAGTTCTCCCTAAAACTAAATTTTAACTTGACTTGACTTAGGACATCAAAGAAATCTGATTTATATTGTTTGTTTTTGTTGACCAACTGTCGTTTCTTAAAAGACAAAGAAGAGAAGAGCAATACAGCTGAGAAGAAAAGAAAAACAAGATTTTCAAACCAGTTTAACTTTTGTTAAAAATCTTAAGGAGAAGATATTCAGAAAAATAATCTTCATACAGCTCAAGAAAGCTTTTCATGGATGGTTAGTTTGAATATTCAACCAGAAAGTAAATATGTCTTTCTAGCTCTTCAAATGTTCTGATAGAAATGCTATCAGACAAGAGATAGATTAAAGAATAAAACTGTTTTGGAGACAGCTGGCCCATTAGGCCAGGAAGAGAACTAAAATCATGGGTTGGTAAAGGTGACAAATTTCTTTTAATTGCTTACATAATAGGAGATATAGAGCAGGATTAAGTCTTGCCTGATTTCTTGGGTCAGAGCTAAAAACAATGCAATTCAATTACATTCTTAGTTCTGTAAATATTTAAGTGCTCTCTATATGTGCAGACCTTTAACAATTTACAGTGAACTGTTCTTACCTAAAATCACCTCCTTCCCATCATCTGACAAGCCCTCTAACCCCTTTAGATTCCTAACGTATGGTCACCAAGCTCAATCCTGTACTTTGTTCTTCTTCTTCTTCTTTTCTTTTTTTTTTTTTTTAAGATTTTATTTATTTGACAGAGAGACACAGAGAGAGAACAGAGCAATAGAGAGAGAGAGGGAGAAGCAGGGGCCCAATCCCAGGACCATGGGTTCATGACCATAGTTGAAGGCACACACTTAAGAAACCGAGCCACGCAGGCGCCCCTCAATCTTGTACTTTCCAGATAACAAGCACAATTTCTAACACAATGGGTGTTTCAGTGGGTTCCACCCAAAGAATTTCATCAAAGGTTTTCACTTGGCAAGCAATACCTTACTTCTTTCTCACTAGGATCTCTCCTTTGTATGTGTCATTTCTATTTTATTGTTAATAACTATTCTTTCTAAGGCTTTGGTTATTTTATTCCATTCCCACTCTAAGTATTTCTCTCTTCTGTTATTTTGGGAAGGTTTACTGAAGTCAAAGTATTTTCATCACACATTCATTTAACAAATATATACTGAGCAATTACCCTGTGTCAGGTTCTGTCCTGGTCAGATCATGTTAAGTTTCTGCTCAAAACCTTTTCATGGCTTCCCATCACATTCTGAGAAAAGCCCAAGTCTTTAGTTGATCTACAAACTCACCATCCCTCATTCTCCACAATCTCTTCAGCCTTCTTGAGGTTACTCTCACTCACTCCACTCTGTACACTGGTCTCATTCTTGCTATTCCTCTTATAGACCATATTCCCACCTCGGAAACCTTGTATTTACTATTCCAGCTGCCTGGATCACTCTTTCCCCAAACATCCACATGGCTAACTCCTTTGCATCTCACTTTACTCAAAAGACAGCAAGGATCCTTTGATCTTACATTAGATTACATTTTTGTCTCAATTTTTCACTTTTATGCACTAGTATTACATATCCATACTCTAGCCTCATGGCGGCCAGAATATAGATCCTTGTCCTTAGACTTTAGGTTTGACCATGTGATTTGTTTGGGCCACTGGAAAGTCAGGAGACATGGTTCAAGCCGACTTAAAATGGCTTGCACTGCTAGGCCTGGTCTCTTGTCCTCCTGCCTTTTGCCATGTAATAAAAAATGATTTGGTATTCCACTGGTGCCAGAATGTTGAGAGATGAATGGAACATACCTGTAACTGAGTCATAAACTGCATCCAAGTCTAGCCCGGATTATTTGAACACCAGGAAACCCAGAGATAACGTCTGGTGTCATGAGTCACTAATTTTAGGTGGTTTCTTATACACATTACTGTAAAAATAGCAGATAGAAATTGAAAACTGCCAACATCCAGATTATCCTCATCCCCTTTCCTTATTTTTCTTCATAGCACTTAAAGAACTATATATTTTATTACTTCTTTGTGTATTGTCCATCCTCCCATACACAAAATGTACACACATATACACATTACAAATAACAGCTCCTTGAAGGAAGTTATTTTTGTCCATTCTATTTATAGTTATATAGGGATAACTATATAGCAAAATAGGATCTGGAACAAAGCAAGTGCTCAATAAATGTTTGCTGAATGGGTAAGTAAATAAGACAAAGTCCCTGAACTCAGGAACTTACATTTTAGTGGGAAAAGCCAGAGAATTAACAAGTACACAAATCACAATATTTAGATAGCATGAGTGTCACGAGGAAAATAAAATAGAGGAATGGAATAGAAAATGTTGGAGTACAGTTGGAAGGGTTAGAACAATGCTAGAAACATTGCCATGAGGAGGTATTATGTAAGCTGAGTCCTGAATAGAGCCCTGCATGTATTTGAGAGAAGACCATCTAGGCAAAATGCAAGGGCACCGAGGCAGGAGCAATATTTCTGTCCAACAATCTTCAGCAGAAAGAAAGCCAAGAGTGGTAGAGATCAAGAAGAAGTAGACAAACATCTGATCACCTAGGGTTTCACTGGCCTCAGGATAGTCTTTGGATTTCATCCTAATTACAGCTAGAAGCTTTTGGAGAAGTTTATGCAGGGAAATACTTGGTTTCCAATGTCATTTAGTTTATTATGTGAATTGAAAGGGGCAATAAGGAAAGTAGGGAGATGAGCATGGAGGTCAGGTCTATGACAGAGATAGTGGCAGAGTGGGTGTAATATTAGGGATATCTTTTGAAGGTAAAACCAGCAGGATTTACTGATTGAATAGATGTGATGTACAAGAGGAGAGAGGCATCTGGATGGTAGGGAGAGAGGAATCACAGAAGACCCACTTGTTTCTGGTTTGAACAATTTATCAAACAGTAGTTTTTTTTTTTTTTTTAAAGATTTTATTTATTTACTTGACAGAGAGAAATCACAAGTAGATGGAGAGGCAGGCAGAGAGAGAGGGAAGCAGGCTCCCTGCTGAGCAGAGAGCCCGATGCGGGCCTCGATCCCAGGACCCTGAGATCATGACCTGAGCCGAAGGCAGCGGCTCAACCCACTGAGCCACCCAGGCGCCCTCAAACAGTAGTTTTGTTAATTGAGTTGAAGATGAACAGTTATGGGGGAAAAGGCATCATGAGTTCCATTTTGTTACATGTATTGATCAATTTCTCTATACAAGGCACTGTTACACAGATGATTCGGGTATCTGTTCTGAAGAACACTCATGCCTTTGTCAGTTGCTAAACGGAATCAATAGTTTCACTGTTATCTAAATACTGGACTCCACTCAGACTAAATAAATAAATAAATAAATAAATAAAACGAACAGGCCATGGTAGATGTTATTGGTCTCCCTTCCTTCTAATTAAGAGAATTCTGGTTTAAGTGTTTGATTTAGTCTGGGGGGGGGAGTTATATGAACAGTTAAAGAAACTTATATCATACACCAATTATGTTTTTAAAAAAGGAGAAAGGAGAATACATACGTGAATTAGCTTGAGTATACTTTTTAAAAAATTTTTCTAGAAGGATAAAAAAGAGACTAATACCAATGGTTACCTGTTTTGTGTTAGTGGGGCAGGGAGGCATGGCAGGGAGACTTGATAGACATGAAGGAGATTTGATAGACAATGGAGATTTTAACTATATACAGCTTTATACTTTGATGTTTTAAGTTTGAGAATGTATAAGGAAAAAATAATTGTTAAGAAAATTCTCACCTTCCTAGATTTCCTCACAGCTAGGAGTGATCAGGTTACAGTCCTAGCCAATAAGATATAAATAAAAGTCCCTGAAGTAGTCTTCTCTTTCCTGATAAACACAAGTCCAGCAAGATGAATTTTGTTCTTTGCCATTTCTCCCTTCTGCTTACCTGGGACACAGATATAAAGTCTGTAGTTGGAATAACCATTTTGACTAAAAAAACAAAGCTTCACACTAAAGATGGAAGAATAGGAAGTTGCCAGAAGGAACATGGGTCCTTGATGACTTCCTGAAGTAGGTGAACAAGCTCTGAATTGCTGACTTTTGGGCTACTTATTTTATGAGAAAATATTGGCTTAATCTACTGTATATCAGATAAAGTTATAATTGATATAGCCTTAGAATCCACATTAAAGTCTGTACTATAATGTGAAGGAGGCAAATGGGTGCTCACAATGACAGTAAAAGGTGTCATAAGGAACATAATGTCACTAAGGCACTTTTAAATTAACTTCTAAGAACAGAATAGTATTAAGAAGTAATCATAATCTCCAAGTATCATAATTATCCATTCTGAGATATGTTTGGATTGCTGGGTTCCTCATATAAGTAATGTGAAGGTGTCCCCTATTAATTTCTTATTCTATATAAGTCATGGGTAATTACTGTGAAAAGCACAGGGCTGAATATCTAAAGAGATTTCTAGTTCTTGGTCATGTCTAACCATAACTATCATTTAGGATTTGGTATAAAATCACTGTTAACAGTGTAATTTTAAAATATGAGTTACAAAATAGACTAAAAAATTATAAACTTACAAGTCCTATTATTATAACTAAAAAGGAATATTATAAGATGATGAAATATACTTTAAGATAAAGATGACATTTTAAGAATTAAACTCACAATATGAATTATTCCTACATTCATGTTTCATTTACTGTTTTATTTGTTTTACAAGATGCCCTCTTCCTAACGTATTTATAAGAAGAGAAAACATTTATGTTAAAGACATCCTTTCAAACATACTCTGCCCTGGAATGAGGTATGTCATTCAGTGTAACATGTATTTTGGCTCTTCTATTTATAACACTATAGATAGAAAAAGACACATTTTGAGAAATAGAGCTAGTGTAAAATCAAGTATTGTAGTGGTAATGCAGCACATTTCTTTTCATTCAAAAACAGAAATAAATTTTATTTCAAATATATTTTTTTAAGATTTTATTTGTTTATTTGACAGACAGAGATCACAGTAGACAGAGAGGCAGGCAGAAAGAGAGAGGGAAGCAGGCTCCCTGCTGAGCAGAAAGTCCGACGCAGGACTCGATCCCAGGACCCTGAAATCATGACCTGAGCCGAAGGCAGCGGCTTAACCCACTGAGCCACCCAGGCGCCCTTATTTCAAATATTTTGAGTCCTCTTCCGAAATCAGACTGTCACATGGGCCGGAATATTGTAAAAGATTGATGTAGAAATTTTTTTCAAATATTTGGATAGGGAAGAAAAGAAGGATTCCTATTCTGCTCTAAGTATACTTACTTATAATACGTTGATCTTAACCATTAAGACTTGTCTGTGAAATTCATTTCCATGAAATTGACCAGATAGTGGCAAAAAGTTTTGAATAAGCAAAAACTCTTGCTTATCCAGGAGGATTTATTATTTCTGTACTACAAATAGCCAGGTCAAATGGTTAACCAACTGATAGACAACTCTGGAAAAGATTTCTTTTTTCTTTATTTTTTTATTATGTTATGTTAGTCAACATAGAGTACATCATTAGTTTGTTTTTTTTTAATTTATTTTTTATTTTCAGCATAACAGTATTCATTATTTTTGCACCACACCCAGTGCTCCATGCAATCCTTGCCCTCTATAATACCCACCACCTGGTACCCCGACCTCCCACCCCCCGCCCCTTCAAAACCCTCAGATTGTTTTTCAGAGTCCATAGTCTCTCATGGTTCACCTCCCCTTCCAATTTCCCCCAACTCCCTTCTCCTCTCTAACTCCCCATGTCCTCCATGCTATTTGTTATGCTCCACAAAGAAGTGAAACCATATGATAATTGACTCTCTCTGCTTGACTTATTTCACTCAGCATAGTCTCTTCCAGTCCCGTCCATGTTGCTACAAAAATTGGGTATTCGTCCTTTCTGTTGGAGGCATAATACTCCATAGCGTATATGGACCACATCTTCCTTATCCATTCGCCCGTTGAAGGGCATCTTGGTTCTTTCCACGGTTTGGTGACCATGGCCATTGCTGCTATAAACATTAGGGTACAGATGGCCCTTCTTTTCACTACATCTGTATCTTTGGGGTAAATACCCAGGAGTGCAATGGCAGGGTCATATGGAAGTTCTATTTTTAATTTCTTGAGGAATCTCCACACTGTTCTCCAAAGAGGCTGCACCAATTTGTATTCCCACCAACAGTGTAAGAGGGTTCCCCTTTCTCCACACCCCCTCCAACACATGTTGTTTCATCATTAGTTTTTGATGTAGTGTTCCATGATTCATGGTTTGTGTATAATACCCAGTGTTCCATGTAATATGTGCCCTCCTTAATACCCATCACTGGGCTAACCCATTCCCTTACCCCCTCCCTTCTGAAACCCTCAGTTTATTTTCCCTGAGTCCATAGTCTCTCATGGTTTGTCTCCTCCTATGATTCCCCACCCCTTCATTTTTTCCTTCCTTCTCCTAATGTCCTCCATGCTATTCCTTATGTTTCACAAATAAGTGAAACCATATGATAATTCATTTTCTCTTCTTGACTTATTTCACTTAGCATAATTTCCTCCAGTTCCATCCTAGTTTTAAAATTAGATGTTCTTGGAAGTTAGTAAAAATAGGTAGTCAAATCCAGGCATGACTGCAACCCAGTAAACATTTAATCAAAATTTAGTGATACAAAAGATATAATCAACCTAAATTTTATCTCTTACAGGTAGGGAAAAGACTAAATTCAATACAAAATACTTTAAAATCTTGATCAAAAATCCCAGAAAGTAAAAGATTATTAACTAAGAAATGAGTGTTCTCTGAATAGTTGTTGTGGAAGACTTTTGTTTTGCTTCCTTTCTTTTCTTTTCTTTTCTTTTTTTTTTTTTTTTTCATGAGCTTTGTGGTTAGGAAGCTTATCCTGGGCTGATCCAGTCACATATATACAGACTGATCATCAGCATTTAGGAAGAGCAGTACAAAATACTCTAAGACTAATCAATTGCCATTTTGATGAGGCTATTTTTAAGAGAAGTGAGGTATAAGCTTTTATGAAGTGAATACCTACTGGGGAAAAAAGTGCATGCCCATAATTGTTACATTTATGTTGGTTGACAAATCCTGAAAATAATTTCATAAATGGTAATGCAATACATACTATATACCTAAGTAGTTCTGTATAATATATGTTTGTCATACATTTCGTTCTCTTTAGTGCACAGATTCTCAGATTTGGTAGTCAAAAGAAATATGCAATGATGCTAAAGAAAAAAATAATACCAAAGAAACCTAACAACCCTGCTCCTCTACATTTCCACAAAATTTCCAGTCCATAACCTCTGAAGCAAAAGTCCACATTTACTATCAGACTCAACTTCTACACTTCAGTTCTTAGTTTTTCATAGTTTAAACCCGAAGAATGGTCAATATCCATAAGACTTGTAAAGAAAGAAGCAATCTAAAGAGGTACTTTAAGTCCCAATTTCAGTTGCTTCTATGAGAATATATACAGAGATGCCACAAGTTCCAAATTAGTACTTTCACTATCCCTAGTGCTTAAGTCATTCCTGAGCAAAAAGTGAAAGGACACAGAAAGGTGCATTAACTCTTTCAAGTCACTTGGGAACTCTTTGATGTACAGCTATTGAAAGGCACTAAGTGTGCTCCTAAGTGCATGACTTACTATCTAAGGTCACTCAAGCACTAGGGAGAAAACACTCCATTGCTGTTTAACACTATATACTAGATTCTGCTGCTTTTTAAACTGGGTCTACGCAAGTTATAGGAGTTGAAACTCAAATGGAAATATAAATCAAAGAAGTTACGAAGTCTCAGAAAATAATAAAACTATCAGGCAACCATGAAGCTCAAAATTGTATTACCTTGATAATGAAATCTTAGATGTTTGCATGTGAAATGAGACCATTTGTTTAAATTGATTGTGACACTAACTGTTTTAAAAACTGAAGAGGAGATATATCTATCTATATCTGACATACAGTATAATGTAGGAGAAATGGAATAAGTAAATATTTCATAAAGCATTGAGTGCATGTACAAATGTGATTAGAAGACACAGACTGTGAGATCAAATATCCATCTTAGAATTTCAGGGCTTTGGTGGTTAAAACAGTAAGAGAAAAACAACATTGTTTTGCTCTTAGAACCTGTTTCTAATCAACTGAGCTACTCCTATGGGGTCAAATAAAAATGATTAGCTTATTAAAAGCATAGCTTTGCTATTTAATAAGCAAAAATGATTGAAAATTCTGCTCCAGATCCTGATAATTTTAGTGTTTCTAGTTAAGCTTGCAAAATTGCATTCATTATTAGTGTCTAGATTCATTAACAATTCAATTTATAGATATTAATGCTTATAATGCATGCTTCACTTGCCAAAACTTGAAGAGAAATTGTTTCAATTAGCTTTCATGGATCATGAATCCTACCGGCTGGGTATTTTTAGACAAAAGATACAAACACATCCCCAAGCAATGCTAATGCACAGCTGGGACTCGTGTGTAAGGTCACTTGAGCTAACAGTTTAAAAGGAAAAACAGTAAATGAGTTTTACTCAGATGAGCAAGATAGGAACAGTCTTCTGTTTCCCCAAATATTTGAAAGGCACATACACACCTTAAGGAAAATGGCAACAGAATTATTTGCTTATGCAATTTCTAGAAGATAAAACCACAAGATAGAAACTGGCAATCTAAACTCAGGAGGCATATAAGACAATGTGAGGACTCTCCGTGACAGATCTTATATTGTCCCTTTGTAGAAAAGAAAGGGGATTTCTTAGAAGTCTTAAGCTTAAGAGAAATGCAAATTCTATCACTTGCATAAAGGTCATGCTGTAGTGGTAGAAGAATAAAAAATAGACTGATGTCCCAGATCATCCAGATGACCAACCAGATTTACAATTCTTAATTCTCCATTTCACTTTGCACTGCATATAACTAGCTCAAAGTTGCTCTTTATTGTTAGTGGCAAAGGGTACTCTTGGGTAGAAGAGCCATTCTTTGGAGGATATCCATCTCTTTCAGGTACATTTTTCTCACACAAATCTTCATGTAAACTGAGGGCCGCAGCTCATTCTCACACTTTACACTTAGTGCAGTGTATTTTAGCATAGAATAGTAAAATATAGTATAGCATTGCATTTCCTTACCCAGTGTTCATAGGTTGGAATTTAGTGGCTTATCAAGAGAATTAGGTGATTTTTACCTAAAAACTAAGACATAATTTGTCTTCAGTAAAATGCTGGCAGTGTCACATACTCAAGAACAGAATGATAATTCTTGGTTGCCTCCATTTCTACTCCTTCAAGGATCCTGTGAGAGAATCTTAGAAAATTTTAAAGTTAGTGGTATAAAATCAAAATATAGTTTGAGAAGACCATAAGATTCTGGAAAGACATTAATGTCATAAAGGTACAGTTAGAAAAGAGAGAGCATGAAGAGCATATAAAGTCTTCAGGAACACTTTAGATGAAGAAGTATGAGAAGATGTAAAATGTTACTTCTAAAACTTAAGTTTCAATTAAATCTTAGATATTAGTCAGAGGAACAACAAATACATGCCTTAAAAAATACTCATTTCATTATTGCTTTAGTAGTGGTGGGATATCTCCCATTGATAACTAGGAGTCTATTATAAATCATAACTGCAAAAAAGATATTTAACAAAACTCAGAAATATCAAGATAATAATCTTGATTTCTAAAAAAAAATATGAACAAATAGAAATCTGATTGCCTTTAGAAGCTTACAAAAGTGATGCATGAGAATGAATTAAAACATGGGAGAAAAAAGGAAAAAAAGTTTAAAGAGAAAAGTGAAAAATTCTGTTTTCGATATAATAATTTGAAGAAAGGTCTAAAAGACTGACAGAAAAAGGACTAGGCTAAAAGCTATATGTACATGGGACTAAACAAAAAATTAAAGATGTAACTTGTTTACTCAGTCAGTATGACTGCAGAGAAATATATACAGAGCATTTCTCACATTGCCAAATTCATGATGACCAAATAACTCTGAAAAAATAATAATTTATTTTTTCAGTCTTGTAAGATATTTAAAATGAAATCATCCCAACACACACATACACACACACACACACACACACACACACACACACACACAGTCCCCCTAAAAAGGAATGACAAGGGCCATGATCGCTGATGAAATCATTAGCACCACCACATTACTATTCAGGTCCATAATTCATTCTTTAGTACTAGAGTCCATAGGGGCCCGGTTTGCTTTGCTACACTGAAAATAGAGGACAGCAGGGATCCCTGTTATAAGAAGCTCACTCCCCATTCTTTCATAAGCTTCCTTCAGCTTCTAAGTGCTCTGATTATTCTTTTGTCTCTGTGGCCAACCTATCACTTAAGGTACTTCGCCCTCCCTGCTCCTCCCATACCTCTATAATAGATGTAAAGGTCAGCGAACCCCTCAGGAATAGTAGCATTTTCAGCAAGGGGTGTGGTGAGGTGGTCACGGGATTACCATTATGGTTAACAGGAGTTGAGGTTATATTCTCTCACATAAAATCTAAACCATAGTTCTTATGATTCTGAGAGCTATATTTTCACATAACCTATACTATCTATAGACCCAAAATAGTTTAGGTTATAACAAAGAATGTTTGGAGGGTGACAACATATAGCAATAAAATAACAGGGCATACAGATAACCAGAAATCCAAAGTGGCATATATTAACATTACAGAGCAGTTTGTGAAGTCAGCTAAGTATACAGATGTGGAGCTAACTAGATTTCAGAGTTTTGAGGAAATGTTGGGTGGTAGGGGGATAGTCATATTATTTTACCCATAAGATAAACATCCCAGTGATTTTCCTATAATGACTTCCTAAAGGCACAAAAAAGAGAATTAGTTTGATATGGTATTATATAGAACAAATAATATTATAATCCCATGAAGACAAGCATACTGTCATACCATTATATGCCTATAGCCACTCTAAAATAATGCTATCACATAGTATGCCCTCAAATATTTGTTCAATTAATAGGTAAGTCATTTCTCACAAGGTGGGCTAAGGTTCTTCTTATGGAAAACAAAGTAACAGTGGCTTCCTTCAAGGGTTGTTTGTGAGAATTAAAAGAAAACAAGCAGTAATTTAAGATGATAACATGAGAAGAACCTGTTTCTTAATCATCTTTAAGATGATAACACAAGAAGAAAGTGAAATCTGGTACGGGATATAGAGCTTTTCTGTAAATCTAAACTTATTCCAAAATAAAAAGTTCATTTTCAAAACAGTATCAGAGCACTCGCATGAGCATCTGGTAGGTGGCCGGTATAATCAACAAGTATTTCCTGACCATCCTCTCACAACATCAGTCACAAACTCAGGACCTAAGGACATTAACCAGCTAACTGCAGTAAAGATTTGCTAGCTCCATTCCTAAAAGTTGTACCTGCCCTAAATTATTTGGGATATTCTTACTGGATACCACCAAAGGACTCCACCACAAACACCCCTTACTTTCTCTCTTTTTCTCTTATACTTTTTTTACTTTGAAGTTTGTTGTCCTTCCAAAAGGTACCCATTGACAGTTACTGTCATTTCTTGGTAATGACTCCCAACTTAACATATGGTCATTAAAGCTATTGCTTTTAGAGAATTTAACTTTATTTAAAATTTAACTGGTTCCCAAAAGTTTTCATGTCTTATGCTTAATATTCATGAAAAAGATGCCTGCTTAGTTAAACTATAAAAATATTAATTCTCTTGAATGCAAAGAAATATTTCTACAGATATTTTTCAATTAACAATGAAATAATTGTCAAATGTCTACATCTACCTATGAGTTTTTGTGAGATATTTATTCTTGCAACTGGCAAGTGTATTTTTAAAGTTTTTTCTTTTTTATTCAGAAAAAAGGAATTGGGAATTCTTCCTAGAAAGAAATCTTTTATTTTCTTAGTATCAACCACTCGAAAAAAAGATTTAACCCAAAAGATCAATTATCTATTTCACTTTTGAAGAATACACAAAACAATTCTTGAAGGATTAGAAACAAATATAAATACAATAATTCTCCCCATGACTTCTACTAAAAACTGGAAATGTGTTACCATTTAAAATAATTATTTTTTAATATTTTATTTATTTGATAGAGAGAGATCACAAGTAGGCAGAGCAGCAGGCAGAGAGAGGGAGAAGCAGTCTCCCTGTTGAGCAGAGAGCCCTATGTGGGCCTCAACCCCAGGACCCTGAGACCATGACCTGAGATGAAAATAGAGGCTTAACCCACTGAGCCACCCAGGTGTCCCTAAAATAATTATTTTTAAAAAGCATTGTTTTTTTAAAAGATTTTTTATTTTTTTTATTTGACAGACAGAGATCACAAGTAGGCAGAGAGGCAGGCGGGGGTGGGGGGAGCAGACTCCCCGCTGAGCAGAGAGCCCGATACGGGGCTCGATTCCAGGACCCTGGGATCATGACCTGAGCCAAAGGCAGAGGCTTTAACCCACTGAGTTACCCAGGTGCCCCTATTTCCTTAAAAATAAACTAAATTTTTAAAAAGAAAAATAAAAGGGGGGAATTGAAATAAGATAATGGAGGAGTAATAGACTGAAATGATGTCAGGTCCAAGGAGTTCAGCTAGATAGTTATCAAACCAAACCAAACACCTACAAACTGAACAGGTAATAGAAGAGAAGAACAGCAATTCTAGGAACAGAAAATTGACCACTTTCTGGAAGGTAGGACGTGTGGAGAGGTGAATCTGAAATGACGGGAAGATAGACTGCAGGGGGAGGGGTCAGTTCTCAAAGTGGTGGCACAGCGGAGCACAAAATCAGAACTTTTAGAAGTCTGCTCCACTGAGGGACATTGCTCCAGAGGTTAAGTGGGGGTGGAGTCATCCTGGGGACAGTATGGTATCAGGTCCCACGGGTCACAGAAAGACCGGGGGTGTCTGACTGTGGCAGAGTTCCCAGGTATTGGAGGGGGGATGCCAACTATAGAGAGAGGGCCAAAGAGTGAGCTCTCAGGTTGGAGTTACCTTAAATCATGATCCGAGGCACAGTTGGACCACTGCTCTTTGAGCAGGGCCCCCACAAGTGGCAGATCCAGAGAGACCTCCTCCTTCCCCCATTGGGAGGAGCGGCGTGGGGACATGTCAGGAATCTGCTGGGTTTGGAGACTCCAAACGGAGCTGTGTGCCATTGACAGGAGACAGAAAAGCTCGGTCACAGGCTGAGTGAGCGCAGAGTGTGGCTGGAGACCAGGGAGATGGGAGAGATTGACTGCTTTTCTCTGAGGGTGCACTGAGGAGTGGGGCCTTGAGCTATTGGCTCCTCTGGGCCAGAGAATGGGAGGCTGTCATTTTCATTCTCATCCTCCAAAGCTATATGGAAAGAGTGCAGGTAACAAAAGCTAACAAGAGCAAACTGAAGCAGATTACTTAGCCTGGCCCCTGGCAAGGGTGGTGTAATTCTGCCTCAGGTAAAGACATATGAGAATCACTGCAACAGGCCCCTCCCACAGAAGATCAGCAAGAACACCCAGTTAAGAACAAGTTCACCAATCAAAGAGAACTGCAGGACTCTGGAGCTAGGAGAAAGCAATGCATAGAATTCATGCCTTTTCCTCCATGATCCTTTAGTCTTGCAAAGTCAAATTTTTAAATTTTATTTTTGTACTTATTCTATTTTTATAACTCTAAGCAAAGAGAGAGCCTAAAAGTAACAGACCAGAAAGGAGCAGAGACAATATACAGTAACAGTCACCTTACAGGCAATGCAATGGCACTAAATTCATACCTCTCAATAGTTACCCTGAATGTAAATGGGCTAAATGTCCCAATCAAAAGACACAGGGTATCAGAATGGATAAAAAAACAAAACCCATCAATATGCTGTCTACAAGAAACTCATTTTAAACCCAAAGACACCTCCAGTGAGGGGGTGGAAAACAATTTACCATGCTAATGGACATCAAAAGAAAGCTGGGGTGGCAATCCTTATGTCAGATCAATTAGATTTTAAGCCAAAGACTATAATAAGAGATGAGGAAGGCCACTACATCATACTCAAAGGGTCTGTCCAACAAGAAGATCTAACAATTTTAAAGATTATTTATTTATTTATTTGACAGAGAGAGAGATCACAAGTAGGCAGAGTGGCAGGCAGAGAGAGAGAGAGAGAGAGAGGAGGAAGCAGGCCCCCTGCTGAGCAGAGAGCGAGAAGCGGGACTCAAACCCAGGACCCTGAGATCATGACCCAAGCCGAAGGCAGCAGCTCAACCCACTGAGCCACCCAGGCACCCATGATCTAACAATTTTAAATATCTATGCCCTAACATGGGAGCAGCCAACTATATAAACCAATTAATAACAAAATCAAAGAAACACATTGACAATAATACAGTAATAGTAAGGGACTTTAACACTCCCCTCACTGAAATGGACAGATCATCCAAGCAAAAGATCAACAAGGAAATAGAGGCCTTAAAAGACACAGTGGACCATATGGACATCACAGATATATTCAGAACATTCCATCCCAAAGCAATAGAATTCACATTCTTCTCTAGTGCACATGGAACATTCTCCAGAATAGAGCACATCCTGGGTCACAAATCAGGTCTCAACCGGTACCAAAAGAGGGATCATTTCCTGCATATTTTCAGACCACAACGCTCTGAAGCTAGAACTCAATCACAAGAGGAAAGTTGGAAGGAACTCAAATACATGGAGGCTAAAGAGCATCCTACTAAAGAATGAATGGGTCAACCAGGAAATTAAGAAGATTTGAAAAATATTCATGGAAACAAATGAAAATAAACACAACTGGTCAAAATCTTTGGACACAGCAAAGGCAGTCCTGAGAGGAAAGTATAAAGCATTACAAGCCGTTCTCAAGAGACAAGAAAGGACTCAAGTATACAACCCAATCCTACACCTAAAGCAGCTGGGGGGCACCTGGGTGGCTCAGTGGGTTAAGCCTCTGCTTTCGGCTCGGGTCATGATCTCAGGGTCCTGGAATTGAGCCCCGCATCGGGCTCTCTGCTCAGCAGGGAGCCTGCTTCTTCCTCTCTTTCTGCCTGCCTCTCTGCCTACCTGTGATCTTTCTCTCTGTCAAATAAATAAATAAAATAGTTTAAAAAAAAAAAAAAGGAGCTGGAGAAAGAACAGCAAAGAAAGCCTAAACCCAGCAGGGGAAGAGAAGTCATAAAATCAGAGCAGAAATCAATGAAATAGAAACAAACAAAGAAACAAAAACCAGTAGAACAAATCAATGAAACTAGGAGCTGACTCTTTGAAAGAATGAGTAAGACTGATAAACCCTTGGCCAGACTTATCAAAAAGGAAAGAGAAAGGACCCAAGTAAATAAAATCATGAATGAAAGAGGAGAGATCACAACCAACACTAAAGAAATACAAACAGTTATAAGAACATACTATGGGCAACTATAAGCCAGCAAATTTGACAATCTGGAAGAAATGGATACATTCCTGGAGAAGTATAAACTATCAAAACTGAACCAGGAAAAAACAGAAAACCTGAAAAGACCCATAGCCAGTAAGGAGATTGAAGCAATCCTCAAAAATCTCCCAACAAACAAGAGCCCAGGGCCAGACAACTTTCCAGGGGAGTTCTACCAAACATTTAAAGAATTAATACCTATTCTCCGGAAAGTGTTCCAAAACATAGAAATGGAAGGAAAACTTCCAAACTCATTTTATGAGGTCAGCATTACCTTCATCCCAAAACCAGACAAAGACCTCATCAAAAAGAATTACAAACCAATATTCTTGATGAACATGGATGCAAAAATTCTCACCAAAATACTTGCTAATAGGATCCAACAGTACATTAAAATATTATTCACCAAGACCAAGTGGGATTTATCCCTGGGATGCAAGGTTTGTTCAACAACTGCAAATCAATCAGTGTGATGCAATACATTAATAAAAGAAAGAAGAACCATATGATACTCTCAATAGAAGGTGAAAAACATTTGACACAGTACAGCATCCTTTCCTGATCAAAACTCTTCAAAGTGTAGGGCTAGAGGATACATACCTCAGTATCATCAAACCCATCTATGAAAAACGCACAACGAATATCATTCTCAATGGGGAAAAACTGACAGCTTTTCCCCTAAGGTCAGGAACACAGCAGGGCTGTCCACTGTCACCACTGCTAATGGACATAGTACTAGAAGTCCTAGCCTCAGGAATCTGACAAAAAAACAAAATAAAAGGCATCTGAATCGGCAAAGAAGAATTCAAAATCTCACTCTTTGCAGATGATATAATACTTTATATGGAAAATCCAAAAGATTCCACTCCAAATCTGTTAGAACTCATACAAAAATTAATTAATGTGTCAGGATATAAAAATCAATGCACAGAAATCAGCTACATTTCTATACACCAACAGCAAGACAGAAGAAAGAGAATTTAAGGACCATAAGATACCTTACATATCTTATGGTTACATAAGCCATAAGATACCTAGGAATAAACCAAACCAAAGAGGCAAAGAATCTCTACCCAGAAAATTATAAAGTACTCGTGAAAGAAACTGAGGAAGACACAAGGAAATGGAAACATGTTCCATGCTCATGGATTAGAAGAATAAATACTGTGAAAATGGCTATACTACCTAAAGCAATCTACACATTGAATGCAATCCATATCAAAATACCACCAATATTTTTCGAAGAAATGGAACAAATAATCCTAAAATTTATATGGAACCAGAAAAGACCTGAATAGCCAGAGGTATGTTGAAAAGGAAAGCCAAAGTTGCTAGTATCACAATTATAGACTTCAAGCTCTATTACAAAGTTGTCTTCATCAAGACAGTATGGTACTGGCACAAAAATAGACACAAAGATCAATGTAACAGGAGAGAGTGCCCAGAAATAGACCCTCAGCTCTATGGTCAACTAATCTTCAACAAAGCAGTAAACAATGTCCAATGGAAAAAAGACAGTCTCTTCAACAAATGGTGTTGGGAAAATTGGTCAGCCACATACAGAAGAATGAAACTAGACCATTTCCTTACACCACACACAGAAGTAGACTTAAAATGGATGAAAGACCTCATTGTGAGACAAGAATCCTTCGAAATCCTAGTGGAGAACACAGGCATCAATCTCTTTGACCTCAGTCGCAGCAACTTCTTCCTAGAAACATCACCAAAGGCAAGGGAAGCAAGGGTAAGAATGAACTATTTGGACTTCATCAAGATCAAAAGCTTTTGCACAGCAAAGGAAACAGTCAACAAAACCACAAGACAGCTGACAGAATGGGAGAAGATAATCACAAATGACGTATCAGATAAAGGGCTAGTATCAAAATTTATAAAGACCTTCTCAAACTTAACACCCAAAGAACAAAGAATGCAATCAAGAAACGGGCAGAAGACATGAACAGATATTTCTGCAAAGAAGTCATCTATATGGCTAACAGAACATGAAAAAGTGCTCAGCATCACTTGGCATCAAGGAATTATAAATCAGAACCACAATGAGATACCACCTCACACCAGTCAGAATGACTAAAATTAACAAGTCAGGAAATGACAGATGCTGGAGAGGAAGCAGAGAAAGGGGAACCCTCCTACACTATTGGTGGGAATGCAAGCTGGTGCAGCCATTCTGGAAAACAGCATGGAGGTTCCTCAAAAAGCTGAAAATAGGGGCGCCTGGGTGGCTCAGTGGGTTAAAGCCTCTGCCTTCAGCTCAGGTCATGATCTCAGGGTCCTGGGATCAAGCCCCACATCCGGCTTTCTGCTCAGCAGGGAGCCTGCTTCCTCCTCTCTGTCTGCCTGCCTCTCTACCTACTTGTGATCTCTGTCAAATAAATAAAATCCTTAAAAAAAAAAAGAAAGAAAGAAAATAGAGCTACTCTACAACCTAGCAATTGCACTACTGGGTATTTACCCTAAAGATACAAATGTAGTGATCTGAAGGGGCATGTGCACCCAAATGTTTTTAGAAGCAATGTCCACAATAGCCAAACTATGGAAAGAACCTAGATGTCCATCAACAGATGAATGGATAAAGAAGATGTGGTATGTGTGTGTGTATATATATATATATATAATGGAATACTATGCAGCCATCAAAAGAAACAAAATCTTGCCATTTGCAACGACATGGATAGAACTAGAAGGTATTATGCTGAGCAAAATAAGTCAATCAAAGAAAGACAATAATCATATGATCTCTCTGATATGAGGATTTTGAGAGGCAAAATGGGGGGCCTGAGGGGGTAGGGATGGAAAAAATGAAACAAGATGGGATTGAGAAGGAGACAAAGCATAAGAGACTCTTAATCTTACAGAACAAACCGAGGGTTGCTGGGGGGAGAGGAGGTAGGAGGGTAATTGGGTTATGGACATTGGGGAGGGTATGTGATATGGTGAGTAGTGAAATCTGTAAGCCTGATGATTCACAGACCTGTACCCCTGGGGTAAATAATATATTATATGTTAATAAAAATAATTAATAAAAAATAAAAACAAAACATTGATATACTCAAAATATACTTCTTTATTATAGCTTAAAATAGATAAAAATTACTAATTTCTGTCATAGAAACAAAAGATACTTTTTTATTTTTTTCATACTTTAATTATCTCCTTATAATTTTTCTTTTTTATAATTTTCCTCCTTACTCATTTTCTATTCCCAAACCAGGTATTTACTTTATCTGAACTCATTGCAAAATTAAAAGAAAATAACAAGTAAAAATCAAACTGAAATAAAAAGCTATAAATATTTTTCTTTTTTTTTTTAAAGATTTTATTTATTTATTTGACAGAGAGATCACAAGTAGGCAGAGAGGCAGGCAGAGGAGAGACAGAGGAGGAACCAGGCTCCCAGTGGAGCAGAGAGCCCGATGAGGGACTTGATCCCAGGACCCTGAGATCATGACCCAAGCCAAAGGCAGAGGCGCAACCCACTGAGCCACCCAGGTGCCCAAAAGCTATAAATATAGCTTTCAAGGACATGATTGCAAAGATATAATTAAATGCCAGCTAAGTTAGGATAAAATAGTCTTTTACTTTGTCAATTGATACTCAGACTAAGTGATCTCAAGTCTTCCTTTATGCTCTTAAAATTATGGAGAACTCCAAAGGGTTTGATTATGTGTTAAAACAATATGTGCAATAATAAAGGAGTGCCTACATGGCTCAGGTTGTTAAGCGTCTGAGTCTTGATTTTGGCGCAAGTCATGATCTCAGGGTTGTAAGATTGAGTGCTACATCAAGGCTCCATGCTGGGTGTCAAGCCTGGTTAAGATTCTCTCTCCGAAAGGGGAGCCCTCCTACACTGTTGGTGGGAATGCAAGCTGGTGAAACCACTCTGGAAAACAGCATGGAGGTTCCTTAAATGGTTGAAAATAGAGCTACCCTATGACCCAGCAATTGCATGACTGGGTATTTACCCTAAAGATACAAATGGAGTGATCTGAAGGGGCACGTGCACCAAAATGTTTATAACAGCAATGTCCACAATAGCCAAACTATGGAAGGAACCTAGATGTCCATCAACAGATGAATGGATAAATAAGAGGTGGTATATATATACAATGGAATACTATGCAGCCATCAAAAGAAATGAAATCTTCCATTTGTGACGACATGGATGGAACCATAGGGTATTATGCTTAGTGAAATAAGTCAATCGGAGAAAGACAACTATCATATGATCTCCCTGATATGAGGAAGTGGAGATGCAACATGCGGGGTTTGAGGGGTAGGAAAAGAATAAATGAAACAAGATGGGATCAGGAGGGAGACAAACCATAAGAGACTCTTAATCTCACAAGGGGTTGCTGGTGGGAGGGGAGTAGGGATAGGGTGGTGGGGTTATGGACATTGGGGAGGGTATGTGCTATGGTGAGTGCTGTGAAGTGTGTAAACCTGACAATTCACAGACCTGTACCCCTGGGGCTAATAATATATTATATGTTTATAAAAAAATTAAAAAATTTAAAAAAAAAGATTCTCTCTCTCCTTCCACCCCCAACTCCTGCCTAAATAAATAAATAAATAGATGCAATAATGGAAATTAAAACAGGGAAAATATTAGAATATTTTCTAAATCCTTTTAAAATAGTAATAACTCATATATTAACAATACATTTTTATAAAAATTAATTAATTAATTAATTCCTTGCCTTTTCCCTTAGTTCAGAATATACCCTTGTTTCCATATGAAAATTAGGTTTTATATCATGAGCATGAAGGGGAAGTATTGCTTATTTCTTCAGGAAGAAGTACCATGTGTATTCCCAGCTCAAGGGAGTGTCGTGTGGTAAAACGTACCAGATACCAGTATGACAAACACAGGAATTGAGAAAACAATTTTCTTACAGTTGAATATGATGTTTTATTTTTGGCAGCGGGTTTTCTAGTAAAATTTATACTCCAGGAGACAAAACTGTCTAATTTCTTATTGTGATCAGAGTAACCATAGCATAGCTCCTATTCGCATGCATCAGTCCTGACTTAGAAGAACTCCATGTCATCTGTGGCCTCATAATTAAAACATTGCTTACCTTCCAGTCAGAGTTCTTGAGGTAGGTTGACCCTTTGGTAGGATATATTTGTTATTATATGTTTGAAAATATGGACTGGGGTTTCCTTCAAATTAACTAAACCTAAAGCTAATCCACAGTGTTCTTGGAGACTCTGGAGAAAAAGTGGGCCCTATAGGGGGAAAAAAAATACCTTTTATCTATTATCACCAATAACTTCACACAAAGATTCAGTCTACTGGCATCTGGGTATTTGATACCAGATATTACTGAAAGTACCAGGACTTTCACTTTGTAGGATACACCTAGCAACTGGACATCAAAATAATTTTTTATTTAAAACTTTGCAAGATACAACTAGCATACACCTCTACATAAAAGGCAAACTTTAAAGAAAGAATGATTTCTAGTCAGGGGGTAAAAGCTTCATGTCTATCAAGTAAAGTAGTATATACCAATCATATATATATTGATACTATGTACTATTAATTAACAACTTTGACCAGATTCTCTATGGGTGGAGCCCAGAAATAAGAATTTATAGAAAACTTCACTGGTGTTTCTTTTTTTTTTTTTTAATTTTTATTTATTTATTTAACAGAGAGAGATTACAAGTAGGCAGAGAGGCAGGCAGAGAGAGAGAGAGAGAGGAGGAAGCAGTCTCCCTGCTGAGCAGAGAGCCCGATGCGGGACTCGATCCCAGGACCCCGAGGTCACAACCCGAGCCGAAGGCAGCAGCTCAACCCACTGAACCACCCAGAAGCCCCTTCACTGGTGTTTCTATTATAGCTTTTGGGTTTAAACAGTGCTGACTAGAGTTAATAGACTTTGACTATAGCATAGATTTCCTTATCAAAATGAGTTTTTCTTTTAAAAAAAACTCTATTAAAATAGCTGAACAAACATAACTGACAATCACTTTGTGCCTTTTGACTTGTTTTTAGTGATTAAGTCTAGTTCATTCTTACATACTTGGTAAATGCTGCTGTCTCTGGCTGCCAATTCTTTTTCATCATACCCTCCCCTTTCCAGAGCTCACTCTTCCTTTCAGCCTAATGGTCTCAGGTCAGTCATTTCACTTTCTTAACCTTCCTTAAGGATCCCTTTCTCCTTATCTCCAACCTCCTCCCCAACTATCTGTCCAGGTCTGTTTCCTTCATGCCACTGAATTGCATTGTATTTTTACTCACTGTTAGTCTCTCCCCACTAGACTTTGTCTTTCCTTTTGCTGCGATAATTCTACTGTCTAGAACATTTGGTAGAGAGTGGGCTATATTAGTCAGGGATATTGAAGGCAACCAATAGACATAACCCCATTTAATTAAGCAGATAGGCTACCCAGTCAGAAAGAAAGCCCCAAGAAGCATGCAACAGAACCAGTCCGGTGAGAAAGCTACTGTCTTTGGCTCCGGATGTTTACACAGCTGACACCACCAAAATGGAGTTTAGTGATACAAAGGCTACTGTGTCTGCAAAGTGGACGATTCTTTACTTGCTGCTTCTGCAGCCATAACCTATCATTTAAAAAAAAAAAAATTGTACTCCACTTACTAGACAAGTCTGATTCAAAATGTTGTCTGTCTGGCAGAGCTCATGTTATGAGCCTACACTCCTTGCAAGGAGGTTGGAAATATAAGCAACTTGCATTTTCAGCTTCTACAGGGGCAGCTGAGCTTGACTTTATTCAGAGGACCCCAAATATAAGAAAAAGGTTTAGCTTCTAGGTGGCCAAAATGAAAGATAAATGTGTCCATTTATAAAGACTCTCAACTACTTCTTGAATGAATAAATCATAAAATATATTGAAAGATATTATTAGAGTAATTTTTAAGTAAGTATACGTAATGACAAATTTTCTAGTATTTAACTGCTATCAATTACTCTTTCTTCTAATTCTGGTTTCCTCCTTCCAGACCTGAATTTAAAAAAAAAAAAAATCTGTGCTTCCAAGAAGCTCTTGAATTTAACCATAATGTGAGAGACAATGTCAGGTACACTGCAGATTCTCCTCAGATAAAGGACTTGTTGGGTGGCTGCTGGGAAAGTGGTTAGCCAGCATCTGACTTCTGTGGGTTAGACTTCTGTAATGGTCTCAGCTGCAGAGTACCACATTCCCCAAGGTTAGACCCCCTTCTCAGGGTAGCCTGCATTCAATGGCTTATCAAAATGAGAATATAAAGGCTTGAGCCCCTTGCCCTAACTCCAGATAACTCTATAAAGTCAATCAAGACCCGAAGTTCCCCATGGGTTCACTCCAGGCTGGCATTTGGCCTTCATGCAGCTTTACTTCTTCTGCTACCCAGTACTGTTTTTTTCCCCTGCCTTCCACAAATGTTGACCCCAAGGGCAATCCTTAATAAACACTCCGCAAGCTAAACTCTCTTTCAGTCTATATCCTGGGGGATTCAGCCGGGGACAGATAGTTCCAGCAATGATCCAAGACAGCAGACATTCACATGAGGTTTGGAACTGAAACACTCAACTCCTGGCTGAGAGGAAAGCGGCATAAGAGAGTTTATTGATGTGATATAAATATCTTATACTTAAATTGGGTTACTTTTCACATTTCTATATACTTAAAATTTCTTTTTTTTTTTTTAAGTTATTTATTTATTTATTTATTTATTTTTATTTCCAGCATAACAGTATTCATTATTTTTGCTTAAAATTTCTATTTAATAAAATAAATAATAAGAAATACTTTTAATTTAAAAAGTAATAAAATGACTTTTTTAATAAAATGAAATACATTTTATTATTTATAAATTATACCTCAAAATACATATATACAGAGAGAGAGAGTGGGAAGGCAGAAAAGAGTATTCTACTGACTAAGTGGCTTCTAGTTCCTTTCACACTGGACATTGACATATGATATAAAAAGATAGCAGATAAGGGACAAATATCAGCTAATAGCCAGTCAGTGATGCCTTCTGGTCTTCAATGGAAATATGTCAGTAATTTGGAAAGAAGACCTTTTGTGAGGCAGTCTCATGAATGTATAATTGAGACAAAACCATGAAAATTAAAGATAATTAGATTCAACCAATAAATTGTTGAAATGAGATCATGTGTTAGTTGCCATATTCTACCAAAATAAGAAAATCAGGATCAAGATAGAACAGACAGAACAGGCTGATGACCAGGACATTTTAATTTTTTCCCTCAAGCTGAATAGCTTTTCAATATAAATAAAAATAGCAGATACTGCTAGAGAAACTATTTAGTGTTCAGTGTGCTTTTAATTTTGTTTAAAAATTCCAGTGAACATAGACCAAATAATTAAATTTGAGGGTAATACATAACTAAGCCACAAATACTCTCACGGGTCAAAATTTGAACTCTTTGATGCCTTTTATTTAAGAAATGCAAAGAAAGTGATGGAACATTCAATATTTTCAACCAAAAATTATGTAGAAACCTAGAAATATCACTGAGAACCCCCTTTGGTTTTATTTTTAAATGTTGCTACATAGAAGTCTGAATTACAAAAATTTAAAATTGTGTTTTTAGGGGCACATGGGTGGCTCAGCGGGTTAAAGCCTCTGCCTTCGGATCGGGTTATGATCTTGGGGTCCTGGGATTGAGCCCCGCATCAGGCTTTCCTCTGCGGGGAGCCTGCTTACCCTCCCTCTCTCTGCCTGCCTCTCTGCCTACTTCTGATCTCTCTCTCTGTCAAATAAATAAATAAAATCTTTAAATAAATAAGTTAATTGTGCTTTTATTCTTCTTTTCCAGAATCTTCTCCTTACCTCCAATGTCCTTGATTTTATATAAGCAGGATATAACACTGAAATTATGTCATAGCTAATTATCAATTTCAGAGTAAATGTAGGAAAATGGAATTGAGAAATAGCTTGACCCAAGAACAGTTCAGGTTGTATAACACTAATCAACAAAAGCAGGAACTCTGAACTTTACTTTCCTACTAAAAGATTCTAGACTGTACCCTGAAGAAAAATAATTACCTAAGAGTCCTGTGCTGAAAAATTACTTAGTTTAGAAAATAAGTTAAAACCCCTTCATGCAAAAGCAGTTTTTTTTTTGGCTTGACCTGAAGTTAGTGAGAGGAAGGCCCTCCCTTATTAAGACATATGCAACTATGGAAATAATGTGGAGCTGCAAAGTTATTAACAGTTTTATTATTATAACACTGTAGAAATAAATTATGTACTTTTGCTCTATTACTAAACCTGTTAATTATACATGTAAAGTAAAGTTATTCCTTGCAACTCCAAAACCAAAATTCTAAATTTAATACTGTTAGGATTAGAAAAGAGAAATATCTGCTAAAGGAAAAAAAAATGACCTGCATAATACATATGTTACACTCTACTGACTCAAAGAAATGTGATCTAACAACCACTATCACCTAACACTCGTTTTTTTTTTCTTTTTTTTTTTTTTACTTTCTCTTGCTAATCAGACAACCTACATGATACGAGGCACAATGGCTTTTATCTATAACAATGGCAGCATTCAAAATGCCAGACCAGGGACAGAAAGAATAAATTCGTAAAGTACTCCATGTGAAGCCTCCACGAGCATCATTATATTTGGGGGGTTTACTATGGCAATGAAACACAACCAACAATTTAACAGCACAACTGTACTATTATAATGACAATTGCAGAGATGTCAAGCTGGATTAAAAAGAAAGAAGAGCCAGTTATCGCTCTCTACAGGAGATACACTTTAAATAGGTTGAAAGTAAAAGGACAGAGAAAGATATATCATTCACACAGCAACCATAAGAAAGCTAGAGTAGCTATATTAATACTAGACAAAATAGGTTTTAAAGTTAAAATGTTACTAGGGATGAATAGAAACATTTAATAATGGTAGAAAAGTCAATCCACTAGGAATATTTAACAATTATAAACATACATGCTCCTAATAATAGAGCCACAAAATACATGAGAAAAAAAAAATGACAGAACTGAAGGAAGAAACAGATGATTAAAAAATAGTGTTTGGAGACTTTAATACCTCATTTCAGTAATAGAGAGAACAACTACAAAGAACATTGACCAGGAAAAAGACCTGAACACTCAACTCACATGGCCTAACAGACATTTATAGAATACTCCACCCAACAAGAGCAGCATACACATTATTCCCAAGTGTACATGGAATGTGCTCCAGAACAGGCCACATATTAGAGCATGAAATAACTTTCAATAATTTAAAATGATTGAAATTGTACAGAGAAGACTGAAATTAGAAATGAGCAATAGAAGGAAATTTTGAGAAATCCACAAATATGTGAAAAATAACAACATAGCTAAACAGCCAATTAATCAAAGATGAAATAACAAAGGAAATTAGAAAATACTTTTAGAAGAATGAAAATAAAAACAAAACATGGCAAATATGGGAAAATTATGGGCTGTAGCTAAAACAGTGCTAACAGAGAAATTTACAGCTCTGTGGAAGCAACTAAACATCCATCAGTAGATGAATGGATAAAGAAGACATATATACACAATGGAATATTACTCAGCCATATAAAGCACAAAGTCTTGTCATTTGCAACAACTTAGACAGACATAGAGGGTATTAGGCTAAGCAAAACAAGTCAAATAGAGAACGGCAAATACCATATGATTTCATTTTATATGTGGAATCTAAAGAAACAAATAAATGAACAAACAAATGAAAACAGAACAGATTTATAAATACAGAGAACTGAAGGTTACCAGAGGGGTGGGAGTATGGTAGTGGGGGATATAGGTGGAGAGGATTTAAAGGTAAAAACTTCCAGTTGGAAAGTGAGTAAGTTGGGGGATGAGAAGTGCAGCATTGGAAATACAGTCAATAACACTGTAATAACTTTGTATGGTGACAGATGGTAATTACACTTATTGTGGTAAGCACTGTGTAACACATAGACTTGTTGAATCACTACGTAGTACACCAGAAATTATTAGAACACTGTATGACAACTATGCTTCAGTATAAAAAGAAATTTGTAGCTGTAATGCCTATATTAAATAAGATCTCAAATCAATAGGTCAACTTTCTACATTAAAATTCTAGAAAAAGGAAGAGGAAACTAAATCTAGAGCCTGCAGAAAAAAAGATTAGAGTAGAAATTAATAAAATAGAATATAGAAAGAGAAAAATCAACAAAACCAAAAGCAGGTTCTTTTGAAAAGATTAACAAAATTGTCAAATTTTTGGTTAGGATGATGAAGACAAAAAGAGAAAATACTTGAATTACTACAACCGGGAATGAAAGAGAAGGTATCACCATTTAACACACAGAAATTTAAAAAAAAAAAAAAAAAAAACTAGAAGGAAATATTATTAACAATTATATGCCAACAATTTATAAAATTTGGATGAAATGGACAAATTCCTAGAAAAGACATAAACTACTTCTTGAAACTGACTCAAGAAGAAACAGAAAATTTGAATAGCACTATTTAAGAGATTGAATTAGTAATTTAAAAACTTCCCACAGTCCCAGGCCTAGATGGTTTAATAGTATAACAGAATTAATTCTATATCTTCACAAACTCTACCAAAATTCAGGAGCAGGGAATACTTTCAAACTTGAGGCCAGTATTCTATGAGGCCATTAACACCACAGAAACAAAACCAGACAAAGACATCATAAGAAAACTACAGACTCTTAGAATACCTCTTAGAAATACAGATGCAAGAATCCTTGACAAATACTAGCAAAATGAATCCAGCACCACATAAAAAAGATTACACATGATCATCCAGTGATCTATATCCTATCAATGTAGGAATGGCTTGACATCCAAAAATCAATTTATGCAATACAGCTTATCAATAAAATAGAAGAAGAAAAATCACATAATTTCTAAATAGAGAGAAAGAATTTGTTAAAACCCCAAATCCTTTCATGATTTAAAAAAAAATCATTCAACAAACTAGGAACAGACTGGAACTTGCTTCTACAGAAAAAGAGAATCTAAGAAAAATGCATAGTTCTTTCTTTCTTTTAAAAATTTTTATTTATTTATTTGAGAGAGAATGAGAGAGAGACGACGGGGGAGCATGAGATGGGGAGGGTCAGAAGGAGAAGCAGGCTCCCTGCTGAGCAGGTGGGACTCAATCCCGGGATTCCAGGATCATGACCTGAGCTGAAGGCAGTTGCACAACCAAATGAGCTATCCAGGCACCCAGAAAAATGCATAAAAGATTGAATACATTCTTCCTTTAAAAAAGTACAAGGATATCCACTCTATTTTCATTTAAAACTGTACTAGAAGCTCTAGCCAGCATAATTAGTCAAGAAAATAAAATAAGGGGCCCCTGGGTGGCTCAGTGAGTTAATCCTCTGCCTTCAGCTCAGGTCATGGTCCCAGGGTCCTGGGATCGAGCCCCACATCAGGCTCTCTGCTCAACAGGGAGTCAGCTTCCTCCTCTCTCTCTGTCTGCCTCTCTACCTACTTGTGATCTCTCTCTCTCTCTCTGTGTCAAATAAATAAAATAAAAAATTTAAAAAAAATTAAAGAAAAGAAGCACCCAGATTGAAAGTAAAAAAGTAAATCTATTCCAATTTGCAGATGACATGATATTGTAGATCAAAAATTCTAAGGATCCATTAAAATCTCTTAAACCTAAAAAAACCAGTTCAGGAGGATCAATATACAAAAATCTATTGTACTTCTAATATAAATGTAAAATGAATAGTCAAAAAATGAAATGAATAACAAGATTCCATTTATAATACCATCAAAAAGAATAAAATCCTTTGAAATAAAGAGAAGAATATAAAACATACAGTTAAAGCATATAACCCTATTGAAAAAAAATTAGAGAAGGCCAAATAAATGGAAGCATCCCACATTAGTGGATCGAAGAACTTAATGTGAAGATGACAATTCTTCATAAATTGATTCAACTCATTCTGTATCAAAGTAACAGCTGCTTTTTCCTCAGAAAATGAAAAGCTAGTTCAAACCTTCACATGGAAATGCAACGGACATTGCATAGACAAAAATACCTTTTTTTCTTTCTGAGATTTTGATAGGAATTGAGTTTCTTGGGGGGAAGGGCGAGAGGTGGGCAAAGGGAGAGGGGGTGAGAGAATCTTAAGCAGGCTCCATGCCCAGTGTGGAGTCCAATGCAGGGCTCAATCTCAGGACCATGAGATCACGACCTGAGCTGAAATCTAGACTCTGATGTTTAACCAACTGAGCCACCAGGCACCCCAACCAAAAGTATTTTTGAAAAGAAGAATAAAATTAGAGGATTCATATCTCCAAATTTCACAACTTAATATAAAGCTATGGTAATAAAGACAATGTGGTATCAGCATAGGATAGATATATAGATAGATTTATTGAATATACCTGAGAGTCCATAAATAAATTTTGACAAAGAATCAACAGACTTTTTTTTTTTTTTTTTTTACAAAGGCGCCAAGACAATTCAGTGGGGGTAATACAGTGTTTTCTACAAACAGTGCTGAAACAACTGGATATCCATATGCAGAAGTTTCCCTGATAGGACCAAAAGTACATGGAACAAAAGAAAAAAACAGATATTTAGGGATTTATCAAAATTTAAAAATTTTATTCTTCAAAAGACACTATAAAGAAAATGAGAAGACAATTCCATGGAAGGGATTATGCAAACCATATATCCAATATGGAACTTATATGCAGAATATAAAAAACTCTACAAACTCAAAAACATAGATAATTTTAAAAACTAGATCTGAATGGACGTTCTTCCAAAGAAGATATATAAATGCTAACAAGCACATAAAAAGATAATAACATTCTTAACCATCAGAGAAATGCAAATCAAATTCACCATAACACTTCAGATCCATTAGTACTAATATCACGAATTAGTATCCAAAAAAAGGGGGGGGATAACAAATGTTGGCAAGAATGTGAGGTAATTGGAACCCTTGTAAGTTGCTGGTGGGAATGTAAAATGGAGCAGCTGCTTTTGCAAACAGTCTGGCAGTTCCTCAAAGGATGTATGACTCAGCAATTATACTCCTAAGTATATATCCAAGAGAAATGAAAAATTATGTCCAAACAAGTTTACATTTTATATGAAAGCACATAGCAGCATAATTAATAGTTAAAAAGTAGAAATCACCCAAATGTCCATGAATTGATGAATGGAAAAATACAATGTGATATATGCATATGAGATATTATTTGATATTTATTTCTGTGAAGGGCATGATCAGACTGTCAAGCAGAAAGCTGTAGATCAAGAGAGAAGCTTGGAATAGAGTATCAGGACATAAGAGGTACAGGAAATAACTAAAATCTCGTACACATGGACCAGACTGCCCATAAAACATATAATACAGAAGCAGAGCCAGATAAAAACAATCTCGGAAATCTATAATTAGGGAGAGACAGAATAACTGGAATTCACGAAAGGAGTTTGAAGAGGGGTTATAGAAGAAATTAGAGAAAGTGACAATAAGGAAGTGTTGGAGGAGATAATCAAGAGGATGGGACTAGGCGCTGCCCCTCTAGTGGGACCTGGGCAATCAGATGGTCATTACCTCTTCCCCTGTCCTTGGAATGTACACACTGCCTACCATTCCTGCAGTGGGAGCTGTTCCAAGAACAAAGCCTTCAAAGAATTAGGTGTTGTTGAGACCATCTGGACTGAATATGTGACTGAACTCAGTTATGGTCTCCATATAACTTTAAGACTGGTGGACAGGTGTGGAGATCTACTCATCTTATGGCTGCTCAAGCAAAACCTCATAGGTTAGTTCCCCTGCTTATTAAAACTGCCACCTACTAATCTGGTGTGGTCTGCCTTTTTCTTTGGTTTCTTCCCACCCTCCTCTTAAGGTGGTCAGTTACAGATTACACCAGGAAAGCTCCAGAGTTTGTGAACCAACAGAAAGGAATTTCAAAAAAGGCAAAAAGGTATTCAAGAGGGCGTGCCTGTGTGGCTCACTAGCTTGAGTGTCAAGACTCTTGATCTCCACTCAGGTCATCATCTTAGGGTCCTGAGATCAAGCCCCAAGTTGGGCTCCAAGGCTCAGCACAGTCTGGATGTCCCACTCCCTCTTCTCTCCCCCACCCTCCTCATCATACTTGTGCTCGCTCTCTCTCTCTCTCTCTCTCTCTCCCCCTCTCAAATAAATAAATAAATGAGCAAATAAATAAATAAATAAATATTTTAAGGATAAAAAGGGCATTTACTAGATTTGGCAAAAGTCTTGAGTGATTTTGGCAGAAGTGGTTTCAGTGGAGAAAGAGAGGTGAAAAGCCATATTGAGGTTGAAGAAGAGCAAATGAGAGATGGAGGTCATGCAAACAGAAATCAAGAAGTTTGACCACCAGGGGAAGGATAATGGTTGGGTAGTAACTAGAGGATGATACAGGGTCAAAGCTAAACTTTGTATTATCTTTTTTTTAAATCAAGAATTCTCAATCATGTATATATTACTTAGAAAAAGAAAACAGAGAAGCTAAGAAGAAAATGGGGATAAACTGATAAAGGCAATCACTGAGAAGATAAAAGGGGATGAAAGCACAGCTTCAGACAGGAAGGATAGATAAGGATATGATTTCAAAATGCAGGGGAGCAATGAAGGAAGTTCTCATCCCACTGCCTTCATTTTCTTGTAAAATAAGAGGTAACATCACAATAAAAAGTAATATGGAAATAGTAAGAAAGAAGCCCTGAGGATAGTGGCAAAGATTAAAAATAAATGTTGAAAGAATAGAAGAGGAAAGCTGACCTGGAAATACAGAGAAAAACTGCCATGTGATATTAGGGGGTCCAAATGAGGCTGAAATACAAGAATCTTCACTAAGTATAGCAGTCCTCAAGATTATATGATTTATCCCTCCAGCTATACAGGAAACAAGAGTAAAAGTTAAATAAAATGGAAGTGGAGAAGAAATAAGTATAAAAATTCATTAAGCTGTATCCTTCAGATTTATTTACATAACTGTAATTTATATCTTAATATCAATGTTAATTCATAAAAGAATTATATTATATGTCTCATTTCAAGTGCCCTATACTCCCACCCCCAAATCAAGAGACTAAATAAAAAGGAACTCTAATGTCTGTTTAAAAACAATAGATATAAAAAAAAGACTGAAAATGAAAACAAACAGAAACCTGGGGAAAAAAAACCTCTTTCTCCTCCAATGTATGTTTTTTATCTGGAGTAAATTACAGACCACCAAGTACAGTCTGACTTGGTTATTCAGCACCAGTTCCCACATGAAAATTGTTATTGTTGGCTTTAGCACTTTAATCCAAAGAGGACACAAATTCTGCTCATGTTTGAATAACCCTTGCCAACAAATTGATCCCATAGCACCAGGGCTGTAGGGAGCAGTTTCAACGATTAAAAGGAAACATAACGGGGAGAAAAAACTCAGTGAATGTATTTCCTCCTACTTAGAACCTAGGATAGTTCACTTTAAAAAGAAAACAAACAAACAAACAAAACTTTTAATCTTACCTCTTTTTCCAAACGTTCTCTAATGCCCTGTTGGGCTACATCTGTAATTTACATAAACGGGAGCAATGCCAAAGAAATGCAGATTCCCAGCTGTTAACCCAGGGGACAACTCAAATCAGGCAAATCTCTAAATAAGGTCTGAAAGGCAGATCATCTGCTAGAGGGCAGCTAACTTCCAAAACCGGGAGTATAGAGTGGGCACTAGAAATGCTAATGTCTGCTTTTCTGGAAAGCTACCTTTGCCTTTATATGGACAAACCAGAATAATTGATAATTCCTTTGCCAATTAAGATATACCCAAAGATGACTAGAAACTTTGCCTTGCTATCCCTAACACATGAACACATGAAGAGATTTTCCTTGTCATTTTAAATCCTTATTTTCTTCATCTACTCAATATTACATGCTGGTTAATAATATTACCAGAGTAAAACTCCCTAACTGTACAATATCAAAGGTTAATGTACTTTTACAAACTCTCTAACAGAATAGGGCAGAGAACAAGATCCCCTGGCTTCAAACTCAGCTTCTCCATTTCCTGTGTTGCTTTGGGCAAGTTATTTTATTTTTACAGACCTCAGTTTCCCATCTGTGAAATGAAGATAAAACTACCTCCTCATTCAGCTGTGAGGATTAGAAAGTCAATATATTGACGCATATAGACGCAAATATTTCAGATATGCTGTAAATGTTCCATAAGTTTTAGCTCCTGCTATTAAGTTCCTACCTTACCAATTTACATCAAATCCATCTCTTTACTATGACTTCCAAAATTTGCATGGCACCCAGCATTAATTGATGTAACTTATACCCTGTGAATGCCTGACAGGCAGAAAAGGGTCTCAAGCTGCAAAATGATGAATTTGCTGGCCTATTCACCAATAAAGCAAATATTAATGACTCCATTGTAAAAACAGATACATTCAGACTTAAGATTTGAAGGTTAAAGTCTCAATATACCAACTCCATTTCCCTTGACTAGTAGTCCTCCACATAATATATGTGTTTACTGTAATGATTGACTGACTGCCTTTTGCGGAAACTGTCGATATTCTGCATGAAGAGCATCTGAAAGGATTAAGCAGGACACCAGGGAATTAAAAAATACAATTAAGTGAAAATTAAGAAGGAAATAGTAAGATGTGTTTTAAAACAGAGTTTCATTAAGCTTTCATAATTTTTATCCCCCTTTTTTGTTAGACCATTAGTGGAGTTTTGTTCCTTTAACTGTCAAATTGTTTTCCATGTTACAAGTAATCTTTCTTCACAGAGGAGTCTTTTCAAAGTTATAAATAAAATACCCCAAATATTTTCTTTTTCCCACAGATGAGAACATTAGAACCCTGACATTTTAATCTCTTCTGAACGAGAGTGAGTTGTGTCAACACAGTGCTCCCAGCTACAACACTGAAAAAAAACAAGTTTAATTAAAGACAGAGACGAAACTCTATGTGGAGCCTAAGCCATTGAGATACAACAAAGAGTTGTCGTCTTCAGAGTCAGTTCTCTACGATCAAATCTCTTTGTCAGTGTCAGGAGAAAAAAAAGACATAGGAAAGTGTAATGCTATAAAGGAAAAACATGGTGGTGTCAAATGTCAGTGTTCAGACTAAGAACTGAAAAACAGTATTTATGTAGTACTTACTTCTAGAGTCTAAACACTACTCCTAACATCATAAAACATCTTGGGATATAAATAGATGTCTATTAACCTTATATATGTTGTAGAAGATAAAGCTGAAGCACAAAAAGGGAAAGAAGCTGAGCCAAGATCACAAGGTGAAAGTTTAGCAACAACAAATACTGCCCTTACTGGGTTTATTCCACATTACTGGTATATTCCTTCCTTAAATATTAATTTGAAGGGAAAAGTAGCATCAACACAGTGCTATTTTCCAAAACTAAGCCCAGCTCTAACTATTTTCTAGCAATAGCTTGCTTGCCTATGCCCTGTTCTTCTACTAGGGCACCATATCAACAGACAAGAGCACAGCACAATAAAAGAAAACAGGGCAGATGTGAAAGGTTCCAACCTCAGCTCTGCCACTTCCTAGCTCAGTAACTCCTGGGCAAATTACTTATTTTAGATTCTTTTTCTTCATCTATGAAACAGGAATGATAGTATCTACTCAATAGTGTTATTGCAAGACTTCAATGAGACAATATATGTGCTCAGTTCATTTCTTGGCACATATAGATGCTTCATAAAAAATATACTTTAAAACTTCTGATCTTGGGGCGCCTGGGTGGCTCAGTGGGTTAAAGCCTCTGCCTTCAGCTCAGGTCATGATCCCGGGGTCCTGGAATTGAGCCCCGCATCAGACTCTGCTCAGCAGGGAGCCTGCTTCCTCCTCTCTCTGTGCCTGCCACTCTGCCTACTTGTGATCTTGGTCTGTCAAATAAATAAATAAAACTTCTGATCTTTATGGGCATCTGGGTGTCTCAGTTGGTTAAGCAACTGCCTTCAACTCAGGTCATGATCCTGGAGTCCTGGGCTCAAGTCCCAAATCGGGCTCCCTGATTGGCAGGGAGTCTGCTTCTCCCACTCACCTTTCTCCACTCATGCTCTCTCTCTCTCTCAAATAAATAAATAAATAAAATCTTTAAAACAAAAACAAAACAAAACAAAACTTCCAATCTTTATAACATGGACCACTCGCCAATTGTGGGTCATCATATTCCTTATAACTATAACTCTTTTCTTAACTGTAATATAGCCTAACTCCCCTTGGTGGGAAGCCTTAGTACTAAGCCTCAGTACCTTCTGGTCTGCTCAGATATATACAACTTGTATTTTTTGCAGCACAGTATTATATACAGTTCTCAATATGGGCTCTTATGTCAACAGTGCCTGCATTAGCTGGTTACATTTCAATTCTGACATTTATACTTAAGAGCTGTACAACTTTTTGCAGGTTACTTATCTATGCCTCAATTTTCTCATTTGTAAAACAGGGAAATAAACATTTTTATTTATAGGGCTGCTGGGAAGACTAAATACGTTAAATACACAAAGCTATTAAAACACCAGGTCCGAGTATGAGCTCGAGAAACATTTGCTATTACCTAGCAGATATATCTGCAAATGAATGTTATTTTGTTTATTGTAATAGTGTTAAATATTACTCAGAATTTATAAAGTTGTAGGAAGAGGAAGTGAGGTATTTTGTTGAATAGTCATAAACATTTTAAAAACAATAGGAACATTCATTAAGGGAAAAAATTGTCAAACATGAGATAAGAAGTGAATAAGAATATAAGAAGGGATAGCACCATGAAGAAGATAGTACAAAGATTTACACAGATGAGGAAAAAAAAACAAAACAGGTCATTCAATACAGTAAAAGACATGAGCAAAGGTATGAGAGAAATACAGAAAGCCCACTTCAAGACTGATAATAAACAGATTTGCCTACCTGGAACTGGGGTTTCTATAGGAAATAGTTGATCTGGTGCTCTCAATTTCTTTCCCACAGAGTTTAGCATGCACACATGCTAAGGTGCTCATTAAATAGTTATATAAAAGGAAGAATTCCAATTGTATCCAATCTCAAAAGCTAGATTTAACAGAGCTTCCTAACTGGTATGCTCAGGCACACTGGTGTGCCGAGATTGGGCAACAGATGACTGAGATGGTGATACTCTCAGCTCTTGGAGTCCAAACCCTCCAGGCAAGAGATGACTTGCCAAAGTCACACTTACCCAAATGTGTCAAAGAAATACCATCATTTTCTAAGTGTACCATGCCATAAGAAGTTAGGAAAAAACGGGCTAAGAATATATTAGGCAATATTCAATGGAATGAAGATAAAAGACGACTAAATAGAGAGGATATAATGTAAAAAGTCATTGCCTAGTTTGGTGTTACTGTGGAAGACAAGTAAAGAGGGAAAAGACAAGTGGCAAAAAGAGCACTTCAAAAACTGCTATCATAGGTGAGGCACAAACAATACAAGCCAAAATTAGGGTAGTGGAAAAGAGATGCATTCAAAACAGGTTATGAAAGAGTAACTGCTTAGAACTCAGTTTAGTTCAGCTCCACAAACATTTACTGCTGCCTATGATATGTCAGCCATTTGATAGGCATTAGGGATTTAAAAATTGAAGACATAATTCCAATTAAGAATTTTTTTAATTGTAGAAAAAAAATTCCAGATTTTCCTTAATACATCCTATTTCACATTAGCTCCTAGAAGAAAAGAAATAATTAAAAGATGTTAGGTATTATAGTATAAGCCAAAGTTTATAGGTAAGTTTTAACTTACCTATTAAAGATTCCAAAAGTAAACCTTTTGGTTAAAAGCTTCAGTAGTAGGGTGCAGAGGGCCGTGGAGCAAATTTTGTGAAACAGTCATCTAAACACTAGGTTTTTATCTGAGGAAGTACTGGAATGCATGCTTTTGGCAAACACCTTTGGCTTTTAAGAGATGGTAAAAAAAGTAATGGGTCTCACTTATACCAAACATCGTGCCATTTTCCATATATTATCTAATTTTATACTCCAAACAGCCCCAAAGTATAGGTATTATTATTATTCTCACTTCATTCATGAAAACCAAGAATATTAAGTCACTGTTCAAGGTGTATAATGGCAAAGCCAGAATTTAAACCCAGGCCCATCTAATTCTCAAGTCATTGTTCTTTTTAAATGTATTTTAACAGATAAGGTATTTAAGAAAGAGTTTTGAGGGAGGCATCTGAGATACAGAAAGGGAAGACTCACTGAGGCAAGACTCATGTAGTGTGCTAGGAGAGAATGTGTTTGCTATCCAAGGCTCAATGACTAGATCCATTCACTGAAAACCCTAGGTTTGTGTATTAGTTTTCTACTGCTGGTAACCAATTACCACAAATTTAGTGGCTTAAAACAACACAAATTTATTATTTTTACATACAGTTTATGTCAGAAGTCTGACATGAGTCTCACTGCGGGACTCAAGGTACAGATCAAGGTATCACCAAGGCTGCATTCCATTCTGAAGGCTCTAGAGCAGTATCTACTTTCTTTCTTTTTCCAGCTGCTTGAGGCCACCAGCATTCTCTGGCTCATGGCTCCTTGCCACCATCTTTAAAGGCAGCAAGGCAGGTTGACTCCTCATGCTATAGTTTCTCTAGTTTTCCACAATTTCAATTACCTTTCACCACAGAGTTTTCCTGATTATAAGAAAACTTGTAATCAGAATGGACCCACTAGATAATCCACCATAAATCACCCCATCTCAAGGACCTTAACTTAATTCACATCTGAAAAGCTCCCGCTGCTATGCAACATAACAAGTTGTGCAGATTAGGGCATAGACATCACCGGGGAGCCATTATTCTGCCTACAGTCTATGAGAGAGTGGTGCCACTCAGTGCTTGAACCATGTAACTAGCTTCCTTGTTCTGGTTCCACATGCACAAGGCAATTTATCATAGTATTTTGGCTTGCCCTATAACTTACTCATAGGAAGAGAATGTACTATTTAAAAGACACAGTGCTCAATCCCCTAGTTGAATATATTTTACATTATATTGAATAATTTGTTTTCTGAGTTATACATTAGTGTCTTGTGAATGCTGTCAGAATGAGTCAGAACTTCTTAGTTCAAAAACTCTAGGACTCAGACAAAATCAATATTCTGAATCTTCAACTTAAGGATCAGAGGGGGAGGGGGGTATATTTAACAGGTCGGTATCTATGATAAAAACAAAACTTTGGATATCATGTTTAAGAAACTATATATAATAAGACATCTCTAAAAATGCAGATTTATGTCACTCCTTTTGATTTACAAGACTTGTATCAACAAAGAGAATAGTCACATTTTTCTAATTATACTGGGGACTTCAAATCAACAACTTTAAAAACTTGGATTGCATAGATTAATGTTTCCCTAGGGCTGGGGGATTGGTGGAGGAATAGAGAGACACTGCTAATAAGTATGGAGTTTCCTTTTGGGAAATAAATATTTTCTAAAATTGATTGTTGTGATGGTTGCACAACTTTGGGATTAACAAAAAATTGCACTGTACATTTTAAATAGGTGAATTGTATAGCATGTAGATTATATCTTAATTAAGTTGTTAGAAAAAACACTTGGGTCACAAAGAGAAGACAGTAGAGGAGTATCCAATTAAACACTAGGATTAAATGGGAAGAGAGGTCTTATTCAATTTATGATCTTAATGAAGATCCTTCCTTAGTATCTACTACTTTCCACTTTGTTCTTTACCTTTTTGTAGCTTTTGTTCTTAGAAAACTCTCAACTTCCCACATTTTCCTTTCCTCTTTTGGAAGTTTATTTATCAATAATATACACATACAACATATATAACAAACTTGTTTCATAAATCTGATGTTAACTCCCAAAGCTTTCTACTACGAACGAAGTATGGAGAGGGGAGACATTCCCATCCTGATCCTGTTTTAAATGCTTGTTTTGTCACCCTCATTCTGTGTTGTGTGCCCATGATTCTTTGTATGCCCTAAATATCATTCCATGTATCACAACAGCCTGTGTGAGATTCATGCCTCCTTGTGTCAAGATTCTCCTATTAAATTCAAAGAATTTTTGGTGTGGTGTGAATGTGCAAAGATCATACTTTAGTAGACATCCTCCGTTTGCTCTGTTTTATAGTTATAACTATTACAATGGCAAACGGTGACCTTAGCTCATCTGTATAATGCTACTGAATGACCTCTCTGCATTTCATTTTACCTGCATCCTATTTCTCAAGAGCAACAATACTCCCTTTATTCAAACACCAAGGCAGAGTAAAACCTGGCTGTCAGAGGTCACTACATAGTTATGCTTACAAATTAGAATGCTGGACCGATTTTGCTTGGAGCTTTCTTGTAGATAATATGAAAATAATCAACTAAATCGTTCCTAATACCTCCTTTGAATAAGTGATCAAGCCATTTCAAAGAAAACACTTCCCTGAAACTGATACATTAAAGCTGTTCAGATAAATTAATAAAATACCATTAACCCAGCCCATAATGGTAGATCCATTATCCACCTTGAGATAGAACACTTCCCTTCTAAGAGTTTAGACAAATGGCTTGCTTACTTTTCTTTTTGAGTTGTAAGAGATCACTCTCCGCTCTCAAAATAATAGAAATTACTGAGGTTGCAACCCAAATCCTTGGGTGTAACTACGCTTATACACTGTGTTATCCACTGAATCACATTCTGTCATATGATTCCATGCAACACAATTTATTCCCATATCATGGAATATACCTAATTGTATATGCAGAAAGAACGTGATGGTCTGAGAAGATACATATATACAATCCACACTGTAGAGTGTATATAATTTCCTTGCTCTTAAATATGAATGAACAACTGACTTTGTAGAACAGAGCATAAATTCAGTTCTTGATATAAAAACTACCTTTGTTAAATAGTTTATATCACTCACTTTGCCAGGTGTCTGCAAAAAGTGTTGCAGTTGAAACTGCAAATGTTTGTTAAGATTGTGTTGTTGCTGTTGTTGTTTTAATGCACCCAGAAACTCAAGCCCATATTCCTGGGATCCTTTCAGACAATCAAAGGAAGAATTTTCCAAGTAGGCAGCTGTAGTTCATTAGATCTTTCATGGACCGTGAAAGCCACTTGCCAATAGTGTCGAAAGACTATTACTCATTTCAATCTTTCCAAAGAGGACGGATCTTTCTTTGACAAAACATTAGTGAAAACCTCAGAGGTTGGGGCTTGACTAGAAAAGCTCAGCACACATGAATGGAAATTCAGTAGAGAAACTAAAAGTGGAGATGGCAGAATGATGTTCTAGCTTTTTACCTTCCCATACCAGAGCTTCCACCTAGATTCCAAGAAAAAAAAAAAAAAAAGACAAAAACCTACAAATAACAATGCACTTGCTGAATGCATGATAATCATACCACCTGACCTGACAGAACTGTCAGTCTGAATGGCAAATTCTCTGCATATGATTGAGTTTTGGAAGCTTAGCAGCTCAAAACAGAGAAACTTAAGGGGCCAATCAAATCAGTTTTGAATGTCAGGGACTGTCCAAGTAATGTAGTTAATCAGAAAAATCAGGGTCACACTCAGAAATTCTCTAAGTTCTTATTCAGCAATCACAAAGACAACCATGGAGACTCCAGACATTTAAAATTCTGTGGAATTAAACTGAATATTAGTATGTCCAGCCAGTATGACAAAAAAATATATATAACTATGTGGATAATTTGTGCAAATATTAAGTAATTGTGCTCTTCATAAGTTTTTAAATCTAGATAACTACTTAATACTCAAAATTTAGGTGGAGAAAAAAAAATTTAGGTGGGTAGATAGATTCTGATATTCAGTTAGGTGTTAGCACTAACAAGGATATTCTATTGGTTGATCAAGTTGCTAGCTACAGAGGTACCATTAAGTTATAAAAATTCATTGAGCTGCACACTTACAGTAAGAATCTTTGTGATCAAAGAAACTTTGTGATTAAAGGGATATCATGTCCTCTAGTCAACTGCCCCATGAATTAAGTCTTTGAAAAAAACTATAGTATCAAATTCCCATTTGATCAAGATCATCTCAGCTTCACATGTACTTGTTTTTCAGCTTTTCAAGCTAAACCATTTAGTGAGAGACTCAAGTTAGACATGTTAGAGAAATAGAACCTGTTTTATTATATTTGGACCTTTTATCTCGTAACATAGCTTTTCACAATGACAAGTATTTCTATTCTAAAGACCTACAAAATATTTTTTTAAATAGTCCTGATAATCAGGATATTTCATTGCTAAAAAGATCTACCAAACCACAACATAGGCACATTACTCTTTAACAGTCACCAAGTAGTTTGTGAAAAATACACAACAAGATTGAGTACAATGTTTCAATGGTAGAGGGCACTCAAAATATGTGCTACTGATGGCAAAGGCAAACCAAGAGATAGACTAAGACACTGCTCAAAGTATTTATGAAAGATCATGATGAGAAAATGATTGCAGCTCAAGGATGAATTCCAGTTTTGCAAAACACTATTAAAGATATATCTAGGGGCGCCTGGGTGGCTCAGTGGGTTAGAGCCTCTGCCTTTGGCTCAGGTCATGATCCCAGAGTCCTGGGATCGAGCCCCCGCATTGAGCTCTTTGCTCAGCAGGGAGCCTGCTTTCTCCTCTCTGCCTGCCTCTCTGCCTACTTGTGATCTCTGTCTGTCAAATAAACAAATAAATAAATAAATAGATCTTTTTTTTAAAGATTTTATTTATTTATTTATTTGACAGAGAGAGACAGACAGTGAGCGAGACAGGGAACACAAGCAGTGAGAGAGAGAGAAGCAGGCCTCCTACTGTGCAGGGAGCCAGATGCAGAGCTCAATCCCAGGACCCCAGGATCATGACCTGAGCCAAAGGCAGCCACTTAGTGACTAAGCCACCCAGGCACCCCTTAAAATGTATTTTAGCAAATGAATAGCATAGAATAATCAGCCCAAATTTCAAGAGAGCTCCTCTTTAACATTAACCAGGATTTCAAAGGAATCTTCTCTAGATTTTTTTTTTTTTTTAAGATTTTATTTATTCATCAGAGAAAGAGCACAAGCAGGGGGCGAGATAGGCAGAGGAAGAGGCAGACTCCCTACTGAGCAAGGAACAGAACACAAACTTGATCCCAGACCCTGGGATCATTACCTGAGCTGAAGGCAGACACTGAACTGACTCAGCCACCCAGGTATCCCAGGAATCTTCTTTAGATTTAAATTAGTAGCCTACAACTTCCAAATAACCGAAAGTTGAATTGTTTACTTGATAGATTTTAATTTTTGTACTTTTTGAATTAGACTTTTTATCTCAATCTTATGAATTATTTACACATTTCAGGGTATGGGCATATTTTAGCACAGATAACATCAATTTTTATGTAACATGTTGTCTTTGTCAATCTGTTTTACAAGTAGTTCCATTGGTTGTTTTTATTATTCACTACACACTTAATGGCAGAAGATTCATATGTAATCTTGATAACACTGAAACTCTTTATATTTATTATGTGCCATCATATTCTGTGTTCAAGTTCTCAGGTTCAAAGAAGTTATATAACTTGGTTAAACAACAAGGAAGTTGTGGAGTTGGGAACTCCAATACAGGTACTATGACTCCCAACTATTTTGGGGATTATGTTTTTGTGCAATCTAACCCTTTGTATAATCTATTTATTTGTTCTGACTGGTATCATCCCCATTTTACAAGTGAAGAATCTGAAGCTGAGATGGAGTTAAGCACTTTGCCCATTGACACAGAATAAAGGACTGACAGAGCTGGCATTTGGAACAAGCTCTGTTTGACTTCAAAGTGTATTTTTCACTACATTATCCTATTTATTTTTCCTCGGCCTGCTCATCATACCTCTTAATTGTTGTGTATTTAAAGATGATTTTTAATAGACATTTTAAAATAGGAATTTACCTCATGATCTTCACTTATGATCTGGAGAGAAACATATTGAAAAGATAATTAGAGTAGGTAGTAGGAAACGTGACTTACTGTATGATCTCTGATTCTGGTCGTATGACATTGGATAGATTAGCTTTTTTGGGTCTTATTTATAAAATGAGGGCATTGGACTAGATGATTTTAGAGGTTTCCTTGAAACTTAGTTGAACTATTAACTATTAGTTAGGCTATATTAAATTGCCATTGCTATCGGTAAACAACAGCTAAATCTTGGCAATTTCACGTGGCTTAACCTAATAACAATTTTTTAGACAGTTCCAACTCTATTCTAGAAAAAAACAAATAATACAAAAAAAAATGTTTATATCATCTGCAAATACATGCAAAAAAGTGTTACCAAAGAAACAACTAAGTGCAATTGTACAAGGAGAAATAAAAATAGTAGGTTTTATGAAAATGGGGGAAAAATCAGGTCGTTCAACAGGTTACTGAAATCCTGGTGGTGATCGATAAATCGACTTTGCTTCACCTTTTATGAAGAGACTGTACTTAGCAAATCACTGTGTAAGCTGCCTCAATAACAGCACTCCTGCTATCAAGTTTACTTGCAATGATTCCAACAAAGAAATTAATTTCTTAGATGACAAGAAAAGGTTATCTGAAACAGGGAAAACACAGGAGACTGAGCTTTCTGCTAATAAAACAGACAAATATCAGTCTAAGCACTGAGCTCAGAGCTGTTTTATGCCCTGAAAGATCTGAATTCCCTGTAGCCCAACTACTACCATTGGTTTAGACATATACACACCTACATATACACATTCCCATGCGATATATCTAAATATACATACATATATACTTGCCCCTATTTGCCTGTTAGGCAAAGCTCCTAGTTACATCACTGAAAATTCCATGATTCAGAAACCCAAACCTGGGCAATCTGGGATTGTTGGTTACCCTAATCTATAGCTACACTTGCATGTGCATGGGTGCCAACTCACATACACATAAACTCTCACCCATCCACATCCCAAACTCCAAAAAGTACTTTCCTAAATAATGAACTTATTAACTCTTCAGAAAATAAGTAGTGCTATAAAAATTATCTAATAGCTTTAACTTGTTTTATAACTATATCAATAAAATATACAACCGGCAGTGATCAAATCTGAGAATGTGGAAACTGCCATTCATCACAAATCATCAGACCTTTTCAGTCCTAAAAAGTTTTATGCTTATATCATATTTATATAGATAAGTATTACCATTGGTATCCTCTTACAATTATTCTGTGTTGTAAATATGAGGAAAATCTCTGTGGTATTCACTCATCTAAATTGCTGCTTTATCACTTAACAATGATGTAACTTTAGGAGAAACTGCTTAACCTCATTAATTCTTTATTTCCCAGTGTGTAAAATAGGGATAATTGTACTTACCTCATACGGTTTTCATGAGTACTAAATGATGTAATGTATATAAAATCTTGGTAAAGTACAGTAGTATAAAATTTTTTCTCAATAAATGTTACTCTTATAGTTGCTAATAGTATTATTGTACAGGTAAGAACTTACAAGTGCTTTGAAGGTAGCATTCACTTGTTCCTGTCTTCTTTGGTAGAAACATTTTCTACTAAAAATAATTTATTTCCTTTTATAATATTTAGATTTCCAGAATACTATTTCTGACTGTAAAAACTATGAAAACCTTGAACAATTTAAAAGAAAGAGTGCTCTTATAATAAGATTAATTTCTTCTTTATATGGAATTTCTTTCCATTATTGAATTTCAGCATCAGATGTAATAGTGCAAGTAAAGAATAAAAATCAGAGCTCCTTGCCCCCTAACTTTAATAAAGTATCATATTTAATGGGCTAAAATACAGATGATAAAATTTTATGTGTGCTAAAAAGAACAAGTGTAAATATTAAATCAAAACAGAGTCAAATTAGATTTTAGAGTTCGAGGAAACCTCTAAAATCATCTAGTCCAATGCCCTCATTTTATAAATAAGACCCAAAAAAGCTAATCTATCCAATGTCATATGACCAGAATCAGAGATCATACAGTAAGTCACGTTTCCTACTACCTACTCTAATTATCTTTTCAATATGTTTCTCTCCAGATCATAAGTGAAGATCATGAGGTAAATTCCTATTTTAAAATGTCTATTAAAAATCATCTTTAGGGGCGTCTGGGTGGCTCAGTGGGTTGGGCCGCTGCCTTCGGCTCGGGTCGTGATCTCGGGGTGCTGGGATGGAGTCCCGCATCGGGCTTTCTGCTCAGCAGGGAGCCTGCTTCCTCCTCTCTCTCCCTCTGCCTGCCTCTCTGTCTACTGTGATCTGTGTCTGTCAAATAAACAAATAAAAAAATCTTAAAAAAAAAAAAAGATTTAAAAATCATCTTTAAATACACAACAATTAAGAGGTGTGATGAGCAGGCCGAGGAAAAATAAATAGGATAATGTAGTGAAAAATACACTTTGAAGTCAAACAGAGCTTGTTCCAAATGCCAGCTCTGTCAGTCCTTTATTCTGTGTCAATGGGCAAAGTGCTTAACTCCATCTCAGCTTCAGATTCTTCACTTGTAAAATGGGGATGATACCAGTCAGAACAAATAAATAGATTATACAAAGGGTTAGATTGCACAAAAACATAATCCCCAAAATAGTTGGGAGTCATAGTACCTGTATTGGAGTTCCCAACTCCACAACTTCCTTGTTGTTTAACCAAGTTATATAACTTCTTTGAACCTGAGAACTTGAACACAGAATATGATGGCACATAATAAATATAAAGAGTTTCAGTGTTATCAAGATTACATATGAATCTCCTGCCATTAAGTGTGTAGTGAATAATAAAAACAACCAATGGAACTACTTGTAAAACAGATTGACAAAGACAACATGTTATATAAAAATTGATGTTATCTGTGCTAAAATATGCCCATACCCTGAAATGTGTAAATAATTCATAAGATTGAGATAAAAAGTCTAATTCAAAAAGTACAAAAATTAAAATCTATCAAGTAAACAATCATTCTATAGTGACATATTTAAGAAAATTGTGGTTTTCAGGGTTTTGGACTTTAAAATGCTCCATTCACAAGTTAGAAAATATAGTATAAAGTCAGAAGTTAGGTAATAGCAGGTTTACAAAGTATGAAATAAAGTTAAAATTATAGCAATGACACATTGGAAAATCTATAAAACATCGTGTATCGAAGAAACTGTCAGCTTTGGAATATTGTGTTTATGATGACATGGTTTTCATACACTACTAATCAAAAATATAATAAAAGAAAAAGAAACAGTGGAAATCCACATCTAACATATTACGATTTAAGAGAACCAATTCCCAGGTGATTAGAAAAGAGCTATGTGAACTTCATGAAAAAGCATGATTCCTAAATTCAAAGGGAAATTAAAACCACAAAGTTTAAACAAAACAGCATGAAAAAAATACCTCACAAAATGAAAAGGAAAATTCAGTTTTCAGCTTTCTCTTTACAAAAATTCTATTTTTAGATAAGATATAGTGGTTTAAGATGCTACCATGTCTTTAAGCTCCATTTGGTAGGGAAATACCTGTGTTGGCTTTGCTATTTCTAAAGGTAAATAGGAGGTTTTGCATTTGCACAATGTGGACTACTTCAGAGTAACCTCATGCCAAAATGGCACATTTCTGAGGGATGCAAAGGTATTCAATAAAAAGCTTTTAAAGGCATATTTTTAAACTTGCAGCAGGAAAGCTTTTCTGTGTCAAGACAGTAATTCTTTTAACAGCATTGATCAAAATGTCATTCTTTTATGAGTGTACAATACCTTTTAATGGCATACAACAAGCCATTAGGGTTATACACCTCTGTATAGCAGACAGCTTACTGGAAAAAAGGGAACACTGGCCAAGATACAGTCTGTAGGTTTTTTTGCTTCTAATAAGGGATCTTTTTCCCCCTAACTGCTTCATTCTCAAGTCCCCAACTGAAATTATCCAAAGATTAAGTGTAAGCTCTCTTCTGTAATTTAGAAGCACTTTCACAGAGGCCCAAACTGCAAGGTCTTATCTTGGTAGATACCATAGGATGGCCCTGAAAACAGTTTCTCACCCAGGGCCAAGGAGAAATTATTTATGAAGATTAGAAAAGAATGCTGGTTTTATTTACTTTGGTAGTTTTGGGGAAAGAAGCAAGTCAATTTTAAGAAATGATATGAGCAGATCACTTTTCAAATTTATTTACAAAGCCAAATACTAAAGGAATATTAAAGTTATGTATTACTCTAACACAAAGTGTCTCTTTTCATCAAAATAGTGATTACATAATCTTTCATAGAAGGAAACTATTTAAAAATCATCTTAAAACAGGTCCTTGTCTTTGGGGTATTCCTCCTTAAAGAAAGATAAACTCTGAAACTGTTTAGAAAACAAACAAGGGCACCTGGGTGTCTCAAGCCATTGAGCATGTGACTCTTGATTTCCGCTCAGGTCATGATCTCACGGGCCTGGGATGGAGCCCAAGGTTGGGCTCCGTGCTCAGCAGGGAGCCTGTTTGAGATTCTCTCTCTTCCTCTCCCTCTGCCCCTCCTCCTGTTGGTGCTTGCTCTTTCTCAAATAAATCTTTTTTTTTAAAGTATACAAATTTTTTTTTTAAGATTTTATTTATTTATTTGACAGACAGAGATCACAAGTAGGGAGAGACACAGGCAGAGAGGAGGCAGAGAGGAGGAAGCAGGACCTCCGCCGAGCAGAGAGCCCGATGCGGGGCTCGATCCCAGGACCCTGAGATCATGACCTGAGCTGAAGGCAGAGGATTAACCCACTGAGCCACCCAGGTGCCCCTAAAGTATACAAATTTTAAAAAGTTTGTAAGTATACAAACTCATGAAAACTTCCATCAATTTATCAAATTTTTACTAACCAGGAAATGGGGAGGTAAGGGATTGTGCAAAAAATAAAAAGAGGGACTAGTCCTGCTTTTCAGATAATCCTTTACTTACTTTTCACTATTAAAACAAATATGATTTAAGTACAAGTAAATTCTTGGAATTACAGAAATGTCCTAGATAAGTTGATTGTAGCATAAATCTTGACCTTTAGGAAACCATTCAAGGGCTTCATAGAGTCTAAAGAATGTCAGCAATAATAATTACAATCCTGCATCAAAAAGGAAAATTCAACTTAACAGACAATACCAGATGCATTTCAAAATCTTTGTGTAAAAGCAAAGTTTAAAAGGTAGAAGAAACCGTCTCCTTTTAAAAGTGTGAATGTCTAGGTAGGAGAAGAATAAATGAAACAAGATGGGATTGGGAGGGAGACAAACCATAAGAGACTCTTAATCTCACAAAACAAACTGAGGGTTGTTGGGGGTCAAGGGTTTGGGAGAGGGTGGTGGGGTTATAGACATTGGGGAGGGTATGGGCTATGGTGACTGCTGTGAAGTGTGTAAACCTGGTGATTCACAGACCTGTACCCCTGGGGCTAATAATACATTATATGTTCATAAAAAAAAAAAAAAAAAGAAGAAGTCATCAAAGAAAAAAAAAGTGTGAGAGTGTGGATGTGGGTGTGTGGTATTATAGTAGGAAAAAGACGGTACCCCAAAAAAGCAAGTTTCTATTAATGGCTTTCCAAATTTCAACATTGGCTTTCCAAATTTCAATAAACAGAAAGTTTATTTCAGGCAATATGGAAAACCAGAATATATACAACAACTCTATCACTGAAAACAACTAAAAATGCAAAGTAATATACAAAAATACCTTCTTAAAAGCTTCTTAGTTGATAAGAATAGTAAGAAGTTATCAACTCAAAGTTTCAGTGAAAATGGAACTCAGAAGTCAAAAGTACTGAATATGTTTTTGCTTTCAGAAATACTTCATCAACCATTTTGACCAAAGTAAAAACTTATCTAGATCTTATTTGGGATGAGGGTTAGAAAACAAACCTGAACACCACCTAAGAGTCTAACAGGAGACTCTCCTCCCATGAAGCTGGGAACTCAAATTGTTATCTCCTCAATGTAAAGGTGATCAGGAGTCTAGCCCTTAAGGGACCATATGGAAAGTTGCTGTGGCAATGAGCAAAGCAGGGAAAACAGAAAACCACAAGGAGATGTAACCATAACCTTGGAACTCAAGAAAATATACATGCTAAATCCTTATCACCAGAATGGATCAAAAAATAAATAAATAAGTAAATAAACATAAACTGGTACACAACTGGTAGTATCACAGAAGCCAGATCACAGCAAACGAAAATGTTATCTGGTGGAACAAACTATTAAATACATAAGTAAAGAAGGCACCATGAAAGAGAACCAGCAAAAATGAACCTATGAGGATTTCACTTCTTGGAACTGTCAAAAACAGTTTATACACATTTAATATATTTAAAATAATTTTTAGATTGTAAACACATTTTGAAGAACAAAAAATTAATGACCTAGAATCTTGGAGTGCCTGGGTGGCTCAGTGGGTTAAAGCCTCTGCCTTCGGCTTAGGTCCCGGGGTCCAAGAATCGAGCTCCATGTCTGGCTCTCTGCTCAGCAAGGAGCCTGCTTCCCTTCCTCTCTCTGCCTGATAGTGATCTCTGTATGCCAAATAAATAAATAAATAAACTCTTTTAAAAATAAATAAATAAATGACCTAGAATCTTCAAAAGACATCTACACAAATACACAGTAGTTAAATTTAAAACTCAGTGGAGAGGATATGGCAGATTATCTCCAATGAGACTAACATTCCAATTAAAAGAACTAGAAAAACTACGTAAAATATGGAAAACAACTATGGAAAGACATGAGAGAGCTACCAAAACCAACCAAGAAGTACGTAAGAGAGGTATACAGAATGAAGCTCAGCTTTCGGCATCAGTTTTCTTAAGTCATTGCCAATACTTAATTAGGAGGATGAGAAACTGAGTAGAATTGTTAGCAGTATCACAGGCCAGAGGGGAAATTTTTGCTGTTGGATACTACTAGTGGTAAACCAGAAACGTATCACAAAAATGAAATCCAGCTATACATCAGCGCAGTCTCAGGTTGTATTAAGTTTAACACTCTATATTCTACCTACTGTCAGAAGCAAAACAAAAACAAAAACAAAATCTTTGGGAAAGTTAGTATCATCCAGACCTTCCAAATACATACTCAATGTCTGACATTCCATTGATGATTACTAGGCATATCAAGAGACAAAACCACAATAAAATTTAAAAGAAAAGAAACAGACCTACAAAATATACAGGTACCAGAGTTATTAGATGTGTTATTAGTTATAGTTATTAGTTACTAGATTTATTAGACTTTGTTTTATAATTTTTTTTTAGATTTTATTTATTTATTTGACAGAAAGAGAGATCACAAGTAGGCAGAGAGGCAGGCGGGGGGGGGCGGGGGAAGCAAGCTCCCCACAGAGCAGAGAGCCCAATGTGGGGCTTGATCACAGGACCCTGGAATCATGACCTAAGCCAAAGGCAGAGGCTCACCCACTGAGCCATCCAGGCACTCCTAAATGTGGACTTCAAATATCTTCAATTAATATGTGAAAAATTGAAGAGGACCCTAGTTTCCCATAAAATAACGCCCATCTAAATCCGATATTGCTACATAACCTTAACAAAACTATAAAAATAAAAAGGGAGTGGGGAAAAAACCCTCAAAACTCATATCTACAGCAAAACTGAGAGACAAAAACTAGGAAAACCCAGGAGCCTATGCTTTTAAAAGAGAAATAAATGAAGATTGTGTAGAAAAGAGAAGGTGACAAAATACAGATAAAATAAGCACCAGGAAGTGGGGAAATCCTTATAATGGGTCTAAGACCTATTAGATCAGAGCACTTGTTACTGTGGAATCAAAAAGAAGATGTTGGCAATCACAAGAAATGGAAGTGACCATCTTATAGAAGCTCCACTTCCATAAGAGACTTAGAAGTGGTACTTCTTGGATGCTTGGTGGTAAAGAGAAAGAAGAAAACAGTAACGGTCCTAAAGATATAAAAGAGAAGCACAAAATTAGAGAGATCTCAAATGCTGTCATTCTCCAAAACAAATGCACCATGGATTTCAAGATACTGCAGTTCATTATAGTAACAGAACAGACTGCTTTTGAACTAAGAAACTCTGTATTTTCACTATTAAACTATTATCATTGGTCAAGGAAAATTGAATTTCTTAACTGATCATTAAATAGCTGGCAACAACTGTAAGTAGGTTTATAAAAGAATACAGAAAATTAGAACCAAAATGTTTCCACTGATGAACACCCCTCTCTAAGGAGGGAGGGAAGGAAGGAAGGAAGGAAGGAAGGAAAGAAGGCAGAAAGGAAGGAAGAAAAGGCCATAAGGTAGAGATAACTTTAACAATATTTCAACCTGAATTATATAAACAGTATTTACAAATATTGGGGAGGGGGAACCCTTCAAATCAAATATTCTATAATTGAGAACAGAAATGAGCCCCAAATCTTCACATTAGGAAGATGTGACATGAGAGATACGTGGTTTAATGAAAGAAATTTTGTAGACAAAGTTATTTTAGAAATGAAGAATAAATTATAAATTACTCAAGAGAAGATAGAATTGAATGAGAATACAGTAAGAGGTATTGAATGAAAGAATGAAAATACTAGAACAAAATGAAGAAAGACTGTAATGAGAATCAGGAAGAAAAGTGTTAATATACAAAAAAGAGAAAGAGGATCCAACACACATAAAATTGTAGAGCTAATATTTAAAACTTGAATACAAAAAAAGATAAGCAGAAATAAGAGAAGACATGAGTCTATATGTTAAAAAGACCTATGAAAGATCTGGGAAACTAATATGGGAAGTATGCAATATATAACTGGGCTTTAAAGATAAAACTACATACTCCTCCACACCACACAATTTAGATATATGGCTCCTAGTTACTTCTGACTGTAGTCACATAGCCCTTAGTTACTGTTAAAGAAACCTGTAAAATCGCCTTACGAAATAACATAAAATTGTTTCCTGAAAAGTGTGTGGGATGCTGTTCTACTGACATAACAAACATATTGTACCATGTTTGCAAGAAAAAAAATAACAGTTTGCAGCTTAGTAATAGTTACAGGATATAGAACTTCTGCCTTTGTACTCTTTTTTTTAAAAAGATTTTATTTATTTGACAGATAGAGATCACAAACAGGCAGAGAGAGAGAGAGAGAGAGAGAGAGGAGGAAGCAGACTCCCCGTGGAGCAGAGAGCCCGATGCGGGACTCAATCCCAGGACCCCAAGATCATGACCTGAGCCAAAGGCAGAGGCTTTAACCCACTGAGCAACCCAGGCACCCAGTGTTATAATTCTGATACCAGACATGGTAGAACTGAGACCAAAACGCATTATATAATAATGACCTAGAGACCATATTCAAAATAAACATATTAGTTATGAATATCTACACACCAAATAACATGGCAACTGCTTTGATGATATGAGTCCAGGAGAAATAAAAATGCAAGAAAGAAACCAAACAGAAGACATCAATATACCAAAACTCAGTACAAAATGTACAAAAAGTAAAAAACAAAACAAAACAAGAAACAACCATGGAAGTCATAAACTAAACAAAGCTCTATCAATATCTAGATTTTTAAACTCCCATAACAAATACTTTCCAAGTGTACATGAAACATTTACAAACATTATCACAAATATTATCACAAACATCACAAATACTATAAATCTCAAAGAAAACTTCAATATGTTCCATAAAGTAGAAACAATAGTATATATATAAACAATATATAAAAACAATAGGAATAGTATATAAACAATATAAATAGTATTCTCTGATTCTCTGATTTCCACTTATAATAATAAGTGGAAAATTATAACAAAATTAAAAAGGTCTTCCACCCATGGTAATTTTAGAACTATCCAGCAAAGTTCTTAATGAAAGGGGAAATACAACCTGCCACACGAAACAAAACTGTCAAAATTACAGACAATACCAAGTGTGGGGAAGATGGGGAGCAACTAAAACTCTTCTACAATCTGGTAGGACTGTAAGTTGATATAACCACTTTAGAAAACTCTTCAAGCAATTTCTACTAAACCTAAACACATCTCCGTTGTATGACCCAGGCAGAAGTTCTATATCCTATATCTTCTCCTAGACAAACAAACAGATACATACAGATATACATACATATACACACCTAAAAAAGATGTGAGTGTATGTCTCTGGAATGACATGTACAAGGATATTAAGAGCTTGATAGACAACCTCAATGTGCATGAACAAGAGGATTGTATATTCTATACAATTCTATATTGCGCTATATTCATATAGCACAATATTACACACAATGAAAAATAAAAGTGGCCTCGCACAACATAAACGGCATCATGTGTTATTTTAAGTAAAAGAAACCAGACACAAAAGACCACATACTTTTAAATGAAGTTCAAAAGAAAGTAAAACTAATTGATGTTAGCCAGATCATTTAGGTAAGAAAAATAAAAGACATCCTAATTAGAAAATACATAAAGTTATCTCTGTTCACAGATCATGCGATCTTTTATGTAGAAAATCTTACAGATGCCACAAAGAAATTTTAGAATAAATGAATTCAGCCAGGAAATAGGATACTATCAACATGTAAAGGTTCATTACACACTATACATACTAGTATACATGCTATATATAACAGTAGCAATTAAAAATTATATAAAATTTTAAAATATATTTTATATATGTAATACAAGTGTGTGTGTGTGTGTTTGTGTTAAAATCAGAGCCATAAAGTAGAATGGTAGTTGCCAGGAGCTGGAGGAAAGAGGAAATGAGGAGTTACTGTTTAATGGGTATAGAGTTTCAGTTTTATAAGAGGAAAAAATTATGAAGCTGGGTGATGATGATGGTTGGAGAACATTATAAAGGTATTTGATATCACTAAACTGCATGCTTAAAAATGGGTAAGATGATAAATTTTATGTTATGTATATTTTACCAGAATAAAAAACTTGGAATAAAAATTTAATTGATGCTGGTAATAAGAAGAATATTGTGCTTATCTCTAGGAAGATAGGATAGTACTAATTGAATGAACATAAGGACTTATGAGATGCTGAGAATGTTCAATATCTTGATCTGGATGTATATATAAATGTAGAAAACAATAAAAAAAAATTCTGAACTGTACACTTAAGATTAGTGCCCCGACACTCTACTACATGTCAAAAGTACAAAAACAGTTATAAACAAACACTTCATCAAAAAAGGAAATTCAAATGGTCAGAAAACTTAAGTATGCTCAGCCTCATTAGGTACCAAGGAAATGCCAATTAAACCACTACTACTGTAAGGACCTATTTAACCAGAGGCTTCCATTAACGTTAAACAACAACCTTGTTTAACCCTTAAACTGTTCCTGCTCTCCTTCCCCCATGACTTAAAAACAAGTCCCAGAAACCAGCCCCAGATAACAAAGCCCAGATACAAGGGTGGGTCAGGCCAGGTGGAGACATCCAGTCAGTGGGGAGTTGCATACTGTCTCCCTAGCTACCAAGGAGTATGGGCCCTGCCCTTTGGGAGCCTTTTGGGCGCCAATTCTAACCAAGGTGTGATACGCTAGGTCAAATGTCTACTACAGGGTAAATTGTAATTCAATTGGTCACCTAGCATCACTGTGCAGCTTTCTCTGTGTGTTATAATCTCATTGGCCACCTGTGCGTGGCCAGGCCCAACTGCATGGCCTTTGCCCTTTAAAGCTAGTCTGTGAAACAGAGAAGAGTCGCCTTCACTGTAAGAGGCACGGCCCTGGCCAGTCGGTTTGATTCTTGATGCTTGGCGCAAAATAAAGCTTTGCTTGACCTTCACTTTATATCAGTCTCACTCCTTTAATCACGGACCCATTTTGTGGGGGGGCATAACACTACAACTGCTACAAGATTAATACACTATTTGATCAATCATCTCAACTGTTTTATGAGAGTGCAAACTGGTTTAACCATTTTGGAAAACTATGATGTGCTAGGAAATTGAAATACACGATTGTTTCAAAAAGTTGTCTGGCTTATGTATTTCATTTCAGTTAGGTCCTTAGTGTCCAGTAGCCACAGTTTTTTTCTAGACATGCTTAGGTTTTTTTATGTCTTTTTGTTTGACCCTGTAGATTCCATCTCTCTTCCTACTTCTGAGTATCGGGCTTATCAAGAATCAGAGGCAGAGACTTTTCCATAAGATTGTGTTCTATAAAATTATAAACTGACCTATGTTGATAGCAAGCATATTACCTTTCTTGGTAAACTTATATCTTGTCCTGTTCCACAGACAAGGAATATTTCCAGATCTCATAGCACTAACTTATAAATTTTGTGTCACTGTTCGCAAAAAGTAAAGTAGACATCACTGAATATCTCAAAGACCTCTAAAAATCCTCTCTTTACTGAAAAAATGAGAGCATCAACAAAACCTATTAAACCTTTTCAGAATGCTAGAAATTAACCAAAAGCCTGTAGGAATGCAGGGAATGATTATTCAAGAAAAACAGTCAAATTGTAAGGGCCTATTCAGCCAGAGGGGCCCCACCCAGTTGAACTGCCATTTTGTTGTTTATGCAGTAAAACTTAAATTGACCCTGCCCTCCCCCCAGGGGAACTTACTTAAAAGCAAGTCCCAGAAAGCAGTCCCAGGTAATAAAGCCCAAATACAAGGGTGGGTCAGGTCAGGTGGAGACATTCAATCAGTGGGGGCACATACTGTCTCCTAGCTACCAAGGAGTGTGGGTCCCACCCTTGGGGTGCCTTTTGGGTGCCCATTCTGACTAAAGTGATAGGCTAGTTCAAATAGCTACTATAGGGTGAACTGTAGTTCAATTGGCCACCCGTGTGTGACCTAGCATGACTGTGCAGCTTTCTCTGTGTATTGTAATCTCATTGGCCACCTGTGTGTGGCCAGGATCAACCACATGGCCTTTGCTCTATAAAAGTTAGTCTGTGAGGCAGGGAGGGGTCCCGCTCTCTGTAAGAGGCGTGACCCCGGCCAGTTGGGTTGATTCTTGATGCTTGGCGTGAAATAAAGCTTTGCTTGACCTTCACTTTGTATCAGTCTCACTCCTTTAATCACGGACCCATTATTGGGGGACCCAACATGGGGGCCCAAGAAAATCTCCTAAGAACAATGAGCTTTGTAGCATTTTAATTTGCCTTATACCCATCTGTCCACCCTCAGCCCCACATGATTCTCAAAAAACAACAGCTACAATCATGTCTGGCAGTCCAAGAAGCTAGAATTCTTTCAAAGTCTCATCCCAGAGAAAGGTCGTCATTATTGGACATGAAAGATCCTACATGTAAGACTATTGTTATTTAAACTTACCAGAGCTCATCAGTACAAAAAGGATTTTCCCTGAGACCATTTGTTAAAACCAACCAGAGACAATTGTTGAACATAACTCTTAGACATAACCCTTAAAACTTAACAATAAGAAAATAACCCTCTTAAAAAAGCATGAAGGGATACCTCACCAAAGAAGATATGCAAATGGCAAAAAAAAAAAAAAAGAGAGAGAGAGAGAGAGATGCTCATTATATAATGCATTAGGGAATTACAAATTTAAAAAATGTACACATTTCTTAGAATGCCAAAAATTCAAAACAATTACAATACCAAATGCCGGTGAAGCTGTGAAACAACAGGTACTCTCATTTATTGCTGGGGAAATGCAAAATGGTACAATCACTTTGGAAGAGAGTTTGGCAGGGTTTTTTGTTTGTTTGTTTTTTATCAAAACTAAATATACCCTTATCACATAATCCAGCAATCTGCTCCTTGCTATTTACCCAAAAGAGTTGAAAGATCACTACATAAATGTTTATAGCACCATTATTCATAATTGCCGAAACTTGGAAGCAACCAAGACGTCTTTCAGTAGGTGAATGAATAAAGTCTATAAGTTTACTGCTTTTCCCCCACCAGCACCTCAGTAGTTCTAGACCCTAGAGATTTCCCTTTAATAGGACACAGTTTTTGTTTTTGTTTTTTCATAAGTGAGGGCACTTTAGCTTATCTTTTCTTCCACAATGCAGGAACAAGAAATCTAAAAGTTTACTGAAAAATAAGAACTTGGGATTTAAGATACTTTGGGATATATTTTATATTCCATATTACCTGATTTTAATTATAATTTTAATTATAATCTTAAATATCTAAGATTTTTTTGTTTTAGATAAAATTGGACTTATTTCCTACCACAAAAGGTGAAAAAGATTTTGTTAACAATAATTTGACTTAATATTCTTCTTACTTTAACAAAAAAATCTATATTCTTCCAGAAAAAAATATGATAAGGGAAATCTTTATGTACTCGAGACATTTTCAAGTTCCTGATACCTATTTCCTTGAAGGGAAATAAAATACCTACTTTTTAATATAAATAGTTTCTATGTATGCTCTTAGAAGTCTCATCATGGCTGATAGTTCTAATGGTTGTCTAACCTGAAGAAGATAGAATGAATTGTATAGGGGCGCCTGGGTGCCTCAGTGAATTAAGCTTCTGCCTTCAGCTCAGGTCATGATCTCAGGGTCCTGGAATCGAGACTCACATCAGGCTTTCTGCTCAGCAGGGAGCCTGCTTTCCCCTCTCTCTGCCTACTTCTCTGCCTACTTGTGATCTCTTTTTCTCAAATAAATAAAAAATTTTTTAAAAAATGAATTGTATATATTGTTCCAGATAGCTCTTCATAGGGAGAGGGGAAAAAGTACATGCTATGTAAGTTAAAAAAACAAAAAAACAACAACTGTCATTAATTTTTTTAAAAGGTGACTGTAATAGTGTTATCTTTATAAAATGCCAATTGAGAAATCATGCCTTTATTTCTACAGCAACTACAAGATACTTGTTGTATGAGTTTAACTCCAGACCACATAATTAAAATGTTTGCATTCACCCTTCCAATCTTAAACATATCTTAAGCTTAGAATCTCAGTTGTTAACCGGTACCATTCAATGCCTGAACTCCTGTTTTCCTTACTCTCTTGGGGAGGGTGATGTCTTTTTTTGAAATGTAGATTTGTTTTTTAATCAGTCAACTTTCTAGTAAACATCACCTCCTCATCTGTGAAAGAGGGATAATTGTTATCAATAAAGAAACAAATGAGATAACCACAAGATGAAAATGTTAGGTTAGCTGTTGCTTTGCTATAACTATTATTATTCCTGTTTACTAATTTTTCCCAGCAATGGTAACTGCTTTGAGAGTAAGGTCAAGTATCTAGATAAGGTCCTCTAAGGAATCTTGAGGATTCCTCATAGAAACAAATGAGACCCCTATAGGGTACATCTGTCATAAGCTGTCTATACACTACTACAGAAACAGGTCTTAGGATTTTGTTTTATTCCTTCCTTCCCTAAATCTCAATCTTCTCCCTTCTCTATATAAGGATGCCTACCACTGGATTAGGGTCTAACCTAACTGAGAATGACCTTAATTTGGGTTACATCTGCAACAACCTCATTTCCCAATAAGGTCACATTCACAAATACCCAAGGTGAAGGTGAAGACATGAATATAACTTTCTGGGGGATATCATTTGACCCAAAATAGAGAATATCATATTTAAGAAACTGTACAGAATTCATATAATCCCTGTCCATATTCTGCAGGCCCGGGGTTTCTGGAAGTCTTTTGGCACTCCTGTTTTCCTCTTTTTATCACTGTGGGTAGCACTTTTTAAATGACCCTAGCCCTCTGAACTCACAGCTTCTACAAAGTCCTCTCTTTATAAAAAATTATCTTCCCAGGCAAAAGTCTTGATAGTACAATTTTAACAAATTCCTTTCCTCGTTGTGGACAAGAATTGAATTTTTACATTTCCTTGACACTAGAATGGGGTACGATATAAAAAACCTAGAAACCACTCATGTATCCTCCTGCTCAACTGAATAATCTGTTTCTCAGGGTGCCTTCTAAGGAGGTGATTATCTTTTAACCGAGCTCCTATTCCATGTAAGGAAGATCTCATGCATGGCATTTCCTCATATCCCACATCTTTATGTTCTTCTTCTGAGATTGGCTAAAATCTCCTAGAAGGCACTGATTTGACTTCTGAGAGTAGTACCACTTTGCCAAATATAGCATTAGTTAAATTGCTTCCAGGTCATCTTGCTCTATATTTTTGCTTGGTTTCTCAAAGGAAAATATAACCTTAGAAGAAGTTATATTATAACTTCATTTATGCAAATCAGTACTCCCTCAACATCCTTTTCTCAATTCCATCTGATCTGCTTTCGATTCTACATTTGACATTGCTATTCTTTTGTTTAAAAAAAAAAAATTACCTAACTTTGCCTTTCCAGGTGCTATGGTTCCATCTCCATTTTAGTGTCCTTTTTCTTATACAAAATTATATAAAATGTTCTAAAAATAAAAAGAATTCTGTATACCTATCATATAGCTTAAAAAATAACACACTGACAGATATAGTTCAAGCACCGTATGCGTTCTTCCTTAGTTCTACTTTTTCACTCTTCCCTGCTACAAGTACATATTACAAGTTACCTCCACAACCAATTACTCTCTGGAAGCTGATGTTTGTAACCCCATGAATTTTTCTTTTTTAAACTAAATTATATAGTGTTCCATATATTTTTAAACTTTAATTCGGTATTATACCTCTGACAGATTCTTATGCAAAATATTTTTGCTCAGATTATGATCATGAGTTTCATCATACTGATACAAGCTTTTATTCATTAAAATTTTAATGAATTCATTATTTTAATAGCTTCACTTTTTCATTCAAATTTTTCTTTTTCTTTTTTTTTTTTTACATTCTTCTATTGATGGACATAGAGTTAGTTTCCATGTTTTGCACTTATAAACAATGCTGTTTGAACAGTCCATTAGCAGATCACAACTAGTTGTTTTTTTCTTTTTCTTTTTCTTTTTTTTACAATTTATTTATTTATTTGAAAGAGAGAGAGAAAGAGAATGTGTGGGGGGAGGGGCAGAAGGAGAGGGAGTGAGAGAATCCCAAGTAGATTCCCTGCTAAGCACAGAGCTGGACCCTAGGCTCAATTCCAGCACTCTGAGATCATGACATGAGCCAAATCAATAGCTGGATGCTTCACCAACTTAGCCACTAAGTTGTCCCTCCCTCTTTTTTAAAAAAATCTTCATTTACATATAGTTCACATACCATAAAATTTGTCCTTTTAAAATACTACTCAGTAGTTTTTCAGAATATTCACAGAACTATTCAGCCATCACAAGTTCTAATTCCAGAATATTTTATAATCCCCCCCAAAAAACCCCTCTCCCACTCCACTTCTGCTTCTCTCAGTCCCTGGCAAACACTAATCTACATTCTATTTCTATAGATTTGCCTATTAGGACATTTTATATAGACTCAAACAATATGTAACCTTTTATGATTATCTTCTTTCACATAGTATAATGTTTTCAAGGTTCATTCATGCTGTAGCATGTGTATTAATTTGATTGTAGTGATGGGTATATACATATATCAAAACTTAAAACATATGATTTAAATATATGCAACTTATTGTATGTCAATTTTACTTCAGTGAAGCTATATTTTAAAAATAGAGATTTTAATAGATGCTTCATCCAAAGAAGTTATACATAAAGCAAATAAATACATAGGAGATACTTTAGATCATTAGTCATCAGAGAAATGCAATTAAAATTATGAGACATCTAATACACAGGTACTGGAACAGTTAAATTTAAACTACTAACACCATCAAAGAGCTGATATGAATGTACACTAATGAAAGTGATCATAAGTTGCTGATAGGAAAACAGAAGGAATAGCCACTATGAAGAAAAGATTGGTAGTATTTTATAAAGTTAAATATATTTTTATCATATGACCCAGCAGTATCAATCCTATGTAGTCACCTAGCAAAAATAAATATTTATAATCACACAAAGACCTATCGGCCAATATATACAGCACTTTATTGCTAAAAGCCAAAACCTGGGAACAACCCAAAATGTTTACAAACTGGCAAATGGACAAATTATGGTACATATCTGTAATGGAATACTACTCAACACACATAAAAGGATAAGCTACTGATATATGCAACAACATGGATGAAACTTAAATGCATTATACTAACTGGAAGAAGCTGGACACAAAAAGCTGCATAAGATGCCATTAACAAGATGTTTTTAAAATGCAAATCTATGAGCAGCAAATCTCAGATAAGTTTTGCTAGGGGCTGGGAGTGGAGGTGGAGAACTGACGATGATGGATAATGAGGAAATTTTGTAGATTTACAGAAATACTTCATATTTTGATTATGGTAAAAGTTCACAACTGTTTACATTTGTCAAAATTCATGGAACTGTATTTCTAATAAGAGTGAATTTTACTCTCTGTGAATTTCGCCTCAATAAAACTGACTTTAAAAATAAGAAGCAGGTGTGAGTGGCTCAGTTGGTTAAGCATCTGCCTTTGGCTCAGGTCATAATCCCAGGGTCCTGGGATCAAGCCCCAGGTCACTGGGCTCTCTACTCAGCTGAGAGTCTGCTTCTCCTTCTCCCTCTGCTGGGTCCCCCAGCTTGTGTCCTCTTCCCCTTGCTCTATTCACTCTCTCTCTCAAATAAGGTAAAAAATCTTAAAAAAAAATTTTTATAAAAAGCAGACATATGAGAGAACAAAATACAACTTCAAATATCTAACTAAAAACAACACAAGCATAAAGACAATACAAAAGTGCTAAAAACCAGAATCATATATACAGTATAAAAGTATAACTTTCAAAAATCAAAGATAAATAAAAACATTTTCAAGAAAACACTAATAGAATCCATGACCAACAAGCCACACTATAAGCAATGTTCAAGGAAGTTCTTCAGACTTAAGGGAAATGATACAAACTTAGACAAGAAGCAAGAGTGCCAGAAACGGTAAGGTGTAAAGAAGTAAACTTTGTTCTCATTTTTTAAATTTCATTAAAACCTTCTCACAAAGAAAATGTCAGGCCTAGAGAGATGCACTGATGCATTCTATTTAACAAAGAAGTAATACCAATTCCATACAAACTCTTCCAACTTAAAGAAACTCTTCCTCACTTAAAGAAACCAGCCAGCCTTGCCCTAATCCTAAGACTAGGGACAAGAAAGCAAAACCAAAGACTAATCTCTCTTAAGAACACTCTAAAAGAAACAGAAATAAAATCACATTAAAAGACACAATAACAATCAGGATATAGTATGCTCATGTTCAGGTAGAATAACACAAAGATGATAATTCTTCCCAAAATAATCTGTATATTCAAAGTAATTACCATCAAACCCCCAAAAAGATTTCTCATGGCATTTGGTAAACTTATCATAAACTTAATATGGAGGATCTAACAGCCAAGAGTAAGGTGAAAAACAACTCATATGAGGAATAAGGGCAGCAATTTAACTTATCAGATACTGTTTTATTTTAGAGCTCAAAAATGAAAACATTGTGATATACGTGCAGGGCTAGACAAATGAGACAGACTAGAGAACTCAAAAACAAAGACAAACAAATGGAAACTACATGGGACAAACATGATATTATCCCTTTAGTGGCAAAAGAATGTCATATAACGGGCTGGCAAACTTGTTCTGTAAAGGGACAGACAGTAAGATAATTGGGTTTTGAAGCCCATGTAGTCTCTGTCACAACTACTAAACTCTGACATAGTGGCACAAAAGTAGCCACTGACAAGTAAAGATGTGTCTGTGTTCCAACAATTTTATTTACAAAAATGGTGAGCCAGATTTGGCCCATGAACCATAGACTTCCAAACAGCAATAAAACAATAAAAAAAAATTTAGTTAAAGCCATTCTTCACATCATACACAAAATTAAGTTTCAGGTGAACTAAAGTTCTAATGTGAAAAAATAATGCTTTAAATAGTTCAGAAGACACTGTATAATAGACATTTGGTGGAATTTCACAAAAAGTATTTCAATATAAAACATTCAAAAAATTAAGGCAAGTAAATTATTTTAACTCTGTGTCTGTCAAGAATTTTCCTACTTTTTATGTTAATTCAAAAAGATTCTGGATACAAAATCTTGTCCACTTTTTTTTTTTTAAGATTTTACTTATTTGACACGGAGAAAGAGAGAGTGTGAGAGAGGGAACACAAGCAAGGAGAATGGAAGAGGGAGAAGCAAGGCTTCCTGCTGAGCAGGGAGCCCTAGATGGGGCTCCATCCAGGACCCTGGAATCATGACCTAAGCCAAAGGCAGATACTTAATTGACTGAGTCACCCAGACACCCCTTGTCCACTTATTTTTTGTATGCCTCTGTGCCCATATACTACCGTCATCTGTGGTTGACTTTGCTATGATTTTAAGAAGCATTTCAGTGACTTCTCCAAAATTCTTAAATCAGTGCTCCTTTAAAAGTTTTGTTACTAATACAATTGTTTCTCAATCTCACTTGCTTCAGAACTGTGAGTTTCAAAACAACAGAAATTAAAAGACACTTTTTTTTAAAAAATAAAACACCTGTTTTTGCTGCATAACTACTACTTTTTTAAACAATAGAAATAAACTTCTAGAACTGAACAGGGGCCCTAGAGATATCCATACTTCAAAGTGGACCCTAAAACTCCCTGAAATTGATACAAAATTTTTGTATGTTATATTGTATACAAGATCTCCAAGACTTATCTTGGTTCTTAGAGGGGACTGTGAACGCCACACCCCACAGTTAAGAACCTCTGTTCTAGAGGCTGGACATTTAGAAAATTACGTTGAATTATCCAGTTAGAAAGAAAAAGAAGATTCTCATAGTCATAGACAGGAGATGTTTGGGAAACATCCTGAATCTCAGGTCCTGAATCTCAATTTGACATTTAAATACGCTGGGGAGTGGTGGGAAATCAGGTCATACCAAGTAAGTTGAAATTTAGTGAAGAGGTTTCAATCAGCTGTTGCTTTTGTTTCAGATCAAGCCTGAGTTTGGATGTACTCCAAAATACAGGTGAAACGCATACATGAATAGGTCTGAGAAGGAAAAAAATAACCATGTTTTTGATACGAATCCGTCATTATTCAGAGTCAGCAACTGCACAATAGTAACTTACATTTTTGTGTTGCTTTATACAGAGCTTCCGATCTCCACGTGACCTTCACTACATCCCACTCGGGAAGATTGGGACAGCAGCATCCTCTTTCTTGATGAGGGACGTCCTGGATTCAGATTGTGAGGTGTGGACGCTCACCAGTTGCTGCGGAGACATCTTTCCACAGTCAAGAGCAGATGTAAAGTTTCTAATACTGATGAGGGGGAGGAGGATACAATTATGAAAGACAGCGGTGGGCATAAAGTGCAGCTGGTGGGACGCGGAAGCGCTTCAGAGCTCGGGAGGGTTGTTTCTGTCTCTGAATCGCAGGGAAAAAGACGTGAGGAGGTGTGTGTAGGCGGACAGAGGTCCTGCCTCAGGCGAGTGAAGCAGCCTCCTGAAGTCCCCCATCTCGCGGCGACCTGTTTGACTCAAGGCCCCTACACCTCCGGCCGCCCTTTTTGTCATCTTCCCCTCAAAGTCGCTCACCACAAGATTACTGGCTTCAGCAAAACGCCCAGCCCCATACCGCACCTCAAGAACTCAACGCGCCATAAATTCAAATACGAAGTCTGGAGTCGCACCGCCCCAAACGTCTCCTAGAGTGAGGGAGAGATGGACCAATCAAAGCCAGAATGGCTCCAGACGCTAAAGTTGGTGGGCGTGGTAAAGGAATGGAGGCGGGTCGATACGCTGTTGCTAAGACGACGGCTTCCGGGTGGGCGGGCCGAGGTGACTTCGGACCGGAAGACGAGACTCCGCGGGAAAAGCGTCCCTGTTAGTTGGACAAGGAGCTGTTTGGCTGAGACAGTTTCCTCAAGAGTAAAGGCGGGCCTGTGCTAGGGTCACGCCACTGGCCTCCGTTTTCTTTACCCTTCTGTGTCACCAAACGATATTCCTGTCCAGTTACAAAGTGCAAGTTGTTTCCCTCAGGTAAGCGTGTGGTAACCCTACCCACTCATTATATAGGGGTTTATGGAAAGTCTAGTCCACTTTGTCACCGGAGGAGCAGGTACTGAAAAAAGGAAAGGGTGAAAATTCAGTATCTTCTTAGAGTGCGGATTTTTTACTGCACTGTACACATTTTGTAGTTTTAAAACACCGCGTGCAATTCGACTTACTGTTAAATTTAAATTTCGTTGTTGTTCTTAAATTTAAAATTTGGTTATTCCTGACTGCCAAATTCCATCTTAACCCGGTAATGGAGAAAGACCTAAATTTTCAAATTTTCTGTTAACAGTGTCAAAGATTCTCATACTTAAACTCTTAATCTCCCACAAATCTGAAGGTAGATGGTGAAATGGCCAGGTGTTTTGAGCCTGAACCATTCCAAGAATCAAACTAATTCAGCTCTTTTCTTTAGGAGAATCATTTTAATCTAAAATAATTGAAGCCAGGTGCTAAATATGGCGCCTTTGTTTCAAAGTGTATCTCGTTTGAAGATATTTGTCTCACATAAGTCGTGAAGTAAACCTTGAAATGATAGAAGAGAAATCAGGCTCTTTAAAGACATAATTCTTCTAAAAAGATTTGCTGCTTTAAAACACACTGTTAAACAAACCACAAGAGTCATTGTTAAATTCTTGTCACCAGTGTCTTTAAGAAAACTTCAGCAAAACTTACCTGCTTATCAGGAAGAATTTAGTTCTCTAGAGTTAAGGCAAGGAAGCATTTTTGAAAGCTTAGATCTATCTGTGTTTAGGTTCCTGCCAACCTCTTAATATTTCATCTTCAGAACACCCTGCTAATGAGCACTCTTCCAGCAGCTTGGATGAAACATTTTGAATAACTTCCCCAGCCTCTAGGTTAGAAATTTCATTAAATAAAAAATTAAATACATTAGAATGCTTAGGTATGAAACATTAATGAACTGTGTAATACATTCTGCAAAAGAGGAGGCTCTTAAGAAAACATAGGCCACCTGCATTGTGGAGCCATCTAATGTGATGAGATTTGATATATAGGCAAGAGATCAAAAAATGGCCAGAATTTCAAAAGAGAATGTTCAATGAGCTGCTTAACTGCCCTCACAGACTATTTGAAAATAAAACTAAATCTCAGCAGAGACCCAGGAGACTTTAGAGATGAACCAGAGCATCCTTTGGATGTCAGTATTGTACTGAACAAAGTCAGTTGGACTCTTACTTATCTGGCAGGAAAAAAAAATGCCTAAATTTTATAAGGACTTAGTCATTAATACTGTATAGTGACTTAAGTTTGAGAAAAAACTTGAACTCCTTAGATGTACCTATAACATGGAAAAAATATGTTTATTCAAATAGTAGATATATTTGTTTTTGTACACTGTTCCTCTCACCTAGATGTCCTTTCCTCTCTGCTTAGTTGACTCTTACTTATCCTTTAACACCTAGGCTAAATTCTAATTTTTTTGAGTTGTAGCCCATAATTAATTCTCACTCCAGACCACCTATAGAATTATAACATGCTCTTTATTTGGCATTTTTGCTTTAGACCTTGTGATGTTTCTCCTTTATATTGACAAATATATCTTACATATAGTTTGCCTCAACCACTAGCTTTTAAACTACTTAGAATGGTATTTGCCGTGTACCTGGCAAAATGACTTGAACATAGTAAACATGATTTTGATGTAAAAATGACTAAGGTTAAGGTTAAATATAATTGGTAGCTATATTAGTTTGCTAGGATGACTTTAACAAAATACTGTGGACTGGGTGGCTTAAGCAACAGCAATTTATTTTCTTGTAATTCTAGAAGGTAGAAAGTCCAAGATCAAGTTGTTAGCAGGGTTGATTTCATTCTGAGGCCTCTCTCCTTGGCTTATATAGATGGCCATGTTCTGACTTTGTCTTTGCATCGTCTCTCCTACGTGCATGTAAACTGTGTCTTAATTTCTTCTTAAAAGCAGACCATTCATACTGGATTAAGGTCTACCCTAAAGACATTTTTTTAAGCTTAATTATCTCTTCAGAGATCTTGTCTTTAAATATGGCTGCATTCTGAGAAGCTGGGGATTAGGACTTCAACAAAGAAATGTGGAGGTTTGGTGGGGGGTACACACAGTCCAGCGCTTACCAATAGCTGGTGCTCAAAAAGCAGAAAAGGTTGGGAGCTGTTGTCTGTCACCAATAGAATTCTTCTGTTTAGACCATTTATATAGACATAAATATGTAATCAGATTAGTGTAAGATAATAGGAAGTAGTAGAGCCTGTGTTAAATCACAGAGTGTCTGCCTAAGCAAAACATTCAAATTAAAATTTGTAAACAAAACACATCCCTAATAATACTAGACTATGCAAACAAAACAAAAAGACTAACTGGTTTTGGCTTATAAGGGATAGGTTTGCAAAAACTACCAGCATATTATTTAATTTGGAATCTGTAACCTTTTATGATAGATACTGGACATATTAAGCATGTTTTGGCATATCCAAAGGAATTTTCCCCAGATGTCATTGGTTCACTGTTGAGGGTGGATGCTCCAGGGGCCCGGAGATCCATCAACCACAGAGCTTTGCAAAATGGCGCCTGGCGATTTGTGTCTAGAATGACTGATCGTAAACAGGAAGTACTACCTATTGGCTGTTGAACTATTGCTATGCTGTGGGTACTTGGTAACAAGCTTAAGATTGGTGGATGCATATCGCTGTCTATGCTGATTGGCTTAGCTCCCCTATATAAGGCGATGGCCATATGAAATAAAGCCCCTTGCTTTTTTGAAACCCAACCGTCGGAGGGTTGTTATTATCGCTGCTGGACGGCGATAAATGGTGGCCCCTACGGGGAAGGAGGCGGCACAGCCCGGCGGCAGCGGACAGCAGGACAGCCGAAGACACCACCTCCCTGCTGAGCGCACTCGAGCCTACTGCGCCGCGCGAGCCCAGCAGCCGCTGGGGCCGCGGGAGCCTGACGTCTCCGCCCGCCACCTTTCTCCGTTTCTAACAGTGCACTGAGGTAAGTGACGAATTTATTTAGAAGAAAATTCTGGCCAGAGAAGTTTTAGGAAAGTTCACTGATTATAGTGACCATTGCAACATAAGCTCACTGGTGTTAGTGACGATCTTGAGAAAGCTCACTGTTTTAGTGACGATAGCAGACTAGTCTTTTCTTTGCTTCTTGACTATTTATTTCTGATCTACTATGAGTTCAGAGGTCTCAAGAATGCGTATGGAAGGGCCTCTGCGGGAGTTGCTAAAAGCAAATGGAACTCCTTTGAAAATGAAAACTGCTCGGGTGTTCTTGCGCACCGTAGAAGGAGTCAGCCCTTGGTTCCTAGATGAAGGATCATTAAACATTCCACAATGGGAACATTTAGGGGAGGATCTTAGGAAGGTTGATAAAGAGAAACCCCTTCCATCTGGCACACTCGCTATATGGGCTCTCATAAGATCCTGTTTGCTTAGCCCCAAACCCCCTGAGATTATAAAAGAAAGCCTACAAGCAGGGGAACAGGTCTTGGAGGAAGTAAAAGAGGAACGATCGAAGGCCTCAACTATAGGGGCCTCTTCAGAAGAGGAAGAAGAGCTTTCAGGGGATGAATTAGCAAAAAAATTAAGCAACTTATCTTGTGAGTCGTTGCAGCCTTCAGCTCCCCCACCTTATAATCCTGAAATAAATTGTAGCTGCCCAGGAGCCTGCTCGCACGATAGACATGACGTCACTGATTGGAATTCAATAGGACAACAGTTAGGCTTAGCCCTACCAGTCTTTCAAGATCAGCAAGGGAATCGCGTGCATCAGCCATTAGATATTAAACAAGTAAAACAGCTAAAAGAGGCAGTCATGTCTTATGGCCCTTAGGCTGCTTATACTATTACCTTACTCGAGACTCTCGCAGAACAAAACCTAACACCTTTAGACTGGAGTAATCTAGTGCGAGCTTGCTTGTCTGGAGGGCAATATCTTATGTGGAAAATATGCTCGCCATAATGCGGGAGCTGGGAATGGAGCTTGGAATTTAGAAATGCTGACTGGTACAGGACAGTTTTCTGGAAATCAAAATCAGATCAATTTTCCACCTGCAGTGTATTTGCAAATTGCTACTGCTGCCGCTAGGGTGTGGAAAACCATACAAGGCACAGGTGATTTACAGGGTCAATTGTCAAAAGTTATCTAGGTGCTGACTCCCCAGCTAAGGTTTTGAGTAGCTACCCAGAGGCCATAGCTGAACTAATTCTGAAAGCCATCAAAATAGCCACCATTTCCTTTGGGACGTCACCCGCGTTGATCATCACACCCTACACCCCTGCCCAACTTCAATTCTTGAGTAACTCCTCCTCTAATTGGGCCATTATCATGACTAGTACTACTGCTAAATTTGACAATCATTATCCCTCCCACCCTTTATTACAATTCTGGAAAGAACATCCCATAATTTTCCCAAGGATAACCAGCCAAAAACCTATTGATAACGCCCCTGTGGTGTTTTCTGATGGTTCCAATAATGGAACTGGCGCCTTTATGGCAGATGGGAAAATTAATACATTTTTGTTTCCCACTACCTCTGCTCAACATGTGGAATTATTAGCAGTCACTGAGGTCTTCAAGGCATTCTCCTTTTGCCCCTTCAATTTATTTTCTGATAGTAAATATGTAGTATATGCACTATCTCTGTTAGAAACAGCAGGAACTGTATCTACTAGCTCTTCTGTACATACCTACTTAAGAGCATTACAAGTTCTTATTTGGAACAGAAAGCATCCTTTTTTTATAGGGCATTTAAGAGCACATTCTAACTTACCTGGGCCCCTCTCGTTGGGAAATGCCCTGGTCGATTCTGCTGCTAAAGATCTACATATATTTAACTCTATAGAAGCAGCAAAAACCTTTCATGAGAAATTCCATGTGAACGTTTCTACCTTAAAATTAAAATTCAAACTTACTAAAGCTGTAGCTCGCGATATAGTTAAATCCTGTGAACGCTGTGTCTCCTTACTCCCTCAACCTTCTTTGGAAGTCAATCCTAAGGGGTTACTCCCTAATCACATATGGCAAATGGACATAACACATATGCCCAAATTCGGACTCTTAAAATACGTTCATGTTTCCATTGACACTTTCTCTGGATTTATTACGGCCTCCTTGCATTCTGGAGAAAAAACTAAAGATGTTATCGCACATTGTTTGCATTCGTTCTCTGTTCTAGGGATACCAAAACAATTAAAAACAGACAATGGCCCTGGATATAGCTCTACTACATTTAAACAATTTTGTGCTACATTTGGAATCACTCATGTCACTGGTATCCCCTACAGTCCCCAGAGTCAAAGCATAGTGGAACGTGCCCACCTATTAAAAATACCTTATTTAAACAAAAAGGGGGAATAGGAGATACATTCCGATCCCCAAGAGACAAACTATCCACTATCCTCTGCATTTTAAATTTCTTGAATGTGGATAAAAACCAGCGTACTGCCGCCGAAAGACATTGGTGCACACTAGGCAATTCTCAACCTAAGGTTCTTTGGAGGGACCTTCTGTCGGGTCAATGGAAGGGCCCAGACCAAGTGCTAATCTGGAGCCGAGGCTCTGTTTGTGTCTTTCCAGAGAACGCTCCATCCCCTATTTGGGTCCCTGAATGGCTAGTCAAGCCAGTCTTACACTCGGCACCAAAAGAGGCAGAAGCCCAAAAGGACGACAGCCATGGTGACAATAATCCGGATGATGATGATCTACGCACTCCTGACCATGACATCAGGACAGACCCTTTGGGCCATTGTTAAAGCCTGGCCCTATCCACTCCCTTTAACGTCTTCCTCTGCTACTTACCCCGCACTCTTAACTACTAATTTATTATGTAACTCCTCTTAAAAGCACAACTTTTCCCAAACATTTGAAACGAGCGTTGAAGTGCAAACTTGTTCTAAAAATATCACGTTTTTGCCTACTCCTGTTTGTATTCGCCCCCCTTTTATGTTTCTTGTCAGTAACAGTACAACCATTTCTAATAAGTTGAACTGTATGTTGAACACTTGCTTCCTTACACAATGTTGGAATGCTACAGGCTTTTCATTTGCTATGATAATGTGTATTCCAGTGTTTTTGCCTATGCCCATCTCTGTCCCAGAGGGAGACCTTCCAGTTTTGCTGAGACTTATAAAAGAGACTTTGGTATCACCGCTGCCGTGGTGACAAATGTTGCCGCCTCCGCTGCTGCCGCCGCTGCCACTGCTACTGCACTTGCCATTGCTATTCCTGCAGCCAAGGAAATTAATCAACTGTCTACGAATACCGCAGAAGCTCTACAAACCCAGAGTGAAATTAATGATAATCTCGCTGCGGGTATTCTTTTTGCTAATCAGCAAAAAGATTGACTTGCTACAAGAACAAATGGACATTGTAATACAACTACTGACTGTAGGATGCCTTCGCTCAGATACTGGACTCTGCATTACTCCAGTTGCATATGATAACTTCACTCGAGCAGCTAATTATTCCAGGGAATTATCCAAGATGCTTACAGGCAACTGGAGTGCCAGATTCGAGAATCTGACAATACAGCTTCGTGCTAATATTGTTAACATTAATGCCAGTAAGATAGAAGTAGCTTCAGTATCTCAATTTGTTGCCTTTATGAAAAATGTTGTAGGATGGGGGAAGCAATGGTTTGGGTTCATATCCATGGGTGGATTGCTGATATTCGCTGTGGTGTGTTGCTTATGGTGCATTTGCCCCATGATGAGGATTCATAAAAGAGACACCATTGCCATCAAACAAGCTCTGTTATCCATCGAGTCCGGACAGCCGCCCCAGGTATGGCTCAGTATGCTGGATCGGTAGTCAAAGACGGGTAAGATCGTAGGCGGAATATACCAACCTAAGACAGGACATGATCCTATAAACATCATGATCCAATGACGGGTAAGGATATTCTTGGCCTTGCGACAACCTAAGACAGGCACGACCCCTGCTGAGTCTTTCCTTCTACCATAAAACAAAAAGGGGGAACTGTTGAGGGCAGATGCTCCAGGGGCCCGGAGATCCATCAATCGCAGAGCTTTGCAAAATGGCGCCTGGCGATTTGCCAGAAGGTGTGTAGAGTGATCGTAAACAGGAAGTACTACCTATTGGCTGTTGAACTATTGCTATGCTGTGGGTACTTGGTAACAAGCTTAAGATTGGTGGATGCATATCACTGTCTATGCTGATTGGCTTAGCTCCCCTATATAAGCGATGGCCATATGAAATAAAGCCCCTTGCTTTTTTGAAACCCAACCGGACGGAGGGTTGTTATTATCGCTGCTGGACGGCGATAGTTCACACATAACTTTGTATTGAGTACCTGCAGTTGTGAAGGAACTTGACTGAGTGTGGTGCTGTGCTGTGCTTAAAATCCACAAATGTGGCCTCATATATCCAAGAGTTACAGAGACATCCTATTTTTTAGATACTTTATTAAATGCATAAGTATGCGTAATTTAGGTTTGTTTTAGTACAGCTTTATCCTGTAAATAAACTAGAACCAAAAAATTCCTTGTCAGATTATTTGCCCTCATAAGGTCAAGGCTTTGCCCTGAAGTACAACTGTGGAAGACATGAGACATAAACAAAGGTAATTATAGTGCAAGACAAAATTCACACTTTAAAAGAATTATAGATAAAGTACTGTGGGAAATTAGAGGAGGAAAAGATTTTTTCCAGCTGGGTATTTACCAAAGGTATTTAACAAAGTTAGAATTAATCTTTCCTATGGCACCTGGTACTTCTAATGTAGCATTAGTCAATGTGTTATATGGTAGCTATTTATAAATATTCACATCTTTTCCAATACACTCTGAAACACACTAGAATGTCTTAGTCTTTATATGCTCCAATCTAGTGTTCCCCCAAAGTATTAAGAGTCACCTGGGGAATTTTATTTTATTTTTTTAAATTTTATTTATTTATTTGACAGAGATCACAAGTAGGCGGAAAGGTAGGCAGAAAGAGAGAGAGTGGGGGAAGCAGGCTCCCTGCTGAGCAGAGAGCCCGATTCGGGCCTTTATCCTAGGACCCTGGGGACATGACCTGAGCTGAAGGCAGAGGCTTTACCCCACTGATCCACAGGGTGCCCCACCTGGGGAACTTTAAAAAAAAAAAAAAAAAAAACTTCTCAAATCTCTTTCTAGAGATTCTTGGGGCACCTGGGTGGCTCAGTCGGTTAAGCATCTGCCTTCAGCTCAAGTCATGGTCCCAGGGTCCTGGGATCGAACCCTGCATTGGGCTCTCTGCTCAACAGGGAGTCCGCTTCCCTCCCTCTCTGTGCCTGCCTCTCTGCCTACTTGTGATCTCTCTCTCTGTCAAATAAATAAAATCTTAAAAAATTTTTTTGTTTAACTCTATTTCTAGAGATTTTAATTTAATAAACCTGGAATGGTGATAGAGAATCTATTTAAAAAAGGCTTCTCACTTAATGACTGTGGTTATCAGCCCCATTTGGAGCCTCCTGCCCTAGAGCACCTAGTATGTAGTATGCTCTCAATAAATTCTTGTCACATTAAATAAGCAGAGCTGTGACTTAGTAAGATTAATAATACTCCAGTGTGTAGGATGAATTAGAGTGGAAAATATCCTAGAGGCAAGGAAGTACTATTACAGATGTCCAGCTGAGAGATAAAACAGCCCTAAACTAGGGTTAAGTCCATAGAAAAGGAGAGAACCAAATAAAAAACATTGAAAAGGTTGACCAAGCTACAAAATTAGATGATACTTGGTATAATGCACTAGTTCCCAAACATAGTGTGCCTAAGACTTAGATGTGTTTGTTTAAAAGGTGGGTTGCAGGAATCTTGTGTGAAATCCTAGTTAATCCAGGGTGAAGCAAATGAATCTGCATTTTTAACAACCCTTACTCATGATTTTGATTTAGGTTATTTAATCTTTTAATTTAAGACCTCAGTTTAAGAACACACTGATCTGCTGACCACTGTAAGAAAGAAGATTGAAAAATCTAAAGATTAAATCTTGAGTGACAGGGAGGATGATAAGCCATTAACAGATATGCAGTATATGGTTTAGAGGAAAATAAAGTTCATCCATGAACTATTGTGGACATTGCTGCTATAAACCTTAGGGTGCATATGCCCCTTCAGATCACAATTTTTTTTATCCTTTAGATAAATATGTAGTAGTGGGATTTTTTTAAAGGTCTTTCCAGGGTAGTAAAGTAGTAAAGGAAATCAATAATAAGCTTAATTAAAAATTCCCTTTTTAAGAAGTAAAACAAAAGAGTAGAAGGAATTTCTGGAACAGAGTTTTTTAATATAGGCCTTAAAAAAGAAATTTTTTCAAGTAACAGCCTTTCTAGACTTATCAAGAAAATGGTTTTATAAATGTTATCTTATATGCCAACCTTATAAACTATCCCTAAGTACATAAGTAGTATAGTAATTTATATAACAGACTAGGATTCAAAATTCAGGTCTACCTTTTAATAGATGAGTATACAATCTTGGTTAAGATCCTGTTAAATAAAATGGAAATGAAATGATACAATGTTAAATATGTGTCTGACATATAATAAAGATTAAATAATAATGACCTATTGAGTGACCTTTTTTAAGTTACTTAATTGTTCTCAATTTTTTAAAAAAGATTTTATTTATTTATTTGACAGACAGAGTCCACAAGTAGGCAGAGAGGCGGGGGCGGGGCGGGGAGGGGAGGCTGTGAAGCAGGCTTCCTGCTGAGCAGAGAGCCCGACGTAGGGCTCGATCCCAGGACCCTGGGACTGGACCATGACCTGAGCCAAAGGCAGAGGCTTAACTGACTGAGCCACCCAGGTGCCCCTGAATTTTTAAGTGTTCTCTGTAAAATAATAAGTTATATGGACAAAGACATCCATGCAGGGAGGTAGGGTTACTAAGATTAGGTTATTAGAAAATTGGAATTATCAAAGGACTTTGCAATAATGTTTAATACATAAAAACATTCAGTAGATGGCTAATGCTATTATTCAAAATTCTAAAAGTAATATCACTTATTTATCTGTGTTTTCACAGTCCTTAGAAATACATTCTTCATATAGTCTTTTCAATAGTATTGTGAGATTGTCCCTTTTTTATAGATGAGAGTCAGAAAGCTTGAGTAACTTAGAGCCAAAAGAAGCAGCAAAGTTTTCTCACTCCTAGGCCAGTTCTGTTTTACATGGTACAATATTTGGCATTTAAGTCACAAACCTTATTTTTTTTACCTTTTTATTTTGAAATTTTAGATTCATATGTAATTGCTAGTAATAGTATACAGTGGTTCCTTGTACACCTTCACGCAGTTTCACGCAATGGTAACTGTATCTTGTATAATTACAGTATAATTTCACAACCAAGAAATAGATAGCTAATAGGCTTACTTAGATTTTACCAGTTTTACATACACTAATTTGTGTGCATGCGTGCATTCTATGCAGTTGTATCTGTGTGTAGATTCATGTAACCACCTTTATAGTCGAGATACATAACTCTGTTTTCACCATATGATTTGTTATACTACATTTTTGATAGTCACAGATCTTCCACCTAGATCCCAGTTGCTAAGCCCTGGCAACCACTAAACTGTTCTACATGTCTATAATTTAGTTACTTTGAGAATGTTGTGTAAATGCAATAACAGTTGTAACTTTTTGAGATAATTGAGTCTTACTGTTAATTAAATTTATGTTTCATTTGTAGCAATTAAAAGTAAAGACATTTTTTCAAGTTTTTAAATTCCAGTTAATGTCCATTGTTATATTAGTTTAAGGTGTACCATATTGTCATTCAGTCATTCCGTACATCACCCAGTGCTCATCACAAGAAGTGCACTCCTTAATCCTCATCACCTATTTAACTCACTCACCCACCCTCCTGCCCACTGGTAACCATCAGATTGTTCTCTGTAATTAAGAGTCTGTTTCTTGATTTGTCTCTCTTTTTTTTCCCCCTTTTGCTCATTTGTTCTGTTTCTTAAATTCTCCATATGTGTGAAATCATATAATACTTATCTCTCTCTGATTAACTTACTTCATTTAGCATTCTACTCTATAGCTCCACCCATGTTGTAGTAAACGGCAATATTTCATTCTTTTTTATGGCTGAATAATAATTCCATAGCATGTGCAGATATATACCTCATCTTTATTCATTCTTCAGTCATTGGACACTTGGGCTGTGTCTGTAATTTGGCTATTGTAAATAATGCTGCTATAAACATGGAGTGCATGTATCTTTTTGGATTAGTATTCTTGTATTCTTTGGTTAAATACTATTTTTTTAGATTTTATTTATTTATTTACTTGACAGGCAGAGATCACAAGTAGGCAGAGAGACACGCAAAGAGAGGGGAAAGCAAGCTCTCTGCCGAGCAGAGAGCCTGATACGGGGGCTCGATCCCAGGACCCTAAGATCATGACCTGAGCTGAAGGCAGAGGCTTTAACCCACTGAGCCACCCAGGTGTCCCAAGGTTAAATACGATTTTTAACTTTTCAAGAACCTCCATACTGTTTTTTTCTTTGACTGCATCACATGGCATTACTGCCAGCAGTACACAAGGGTTCCCTTTTCTCCACATCCTTGCCAACACCAGTTGTTTCTTATGTTTCTTGTATCTTTGTGTTTCTTGTGATTTTAGCCATTCTGACTGGTGTGAGGTAGTATCTCATTGAAGTTTTGATTTGCATTTCCCTAGTGATAAATGATGTTGAGCATTCGTTCATGTATCTGTTGGGCATCTGTAAGTCTTTGGAAAAATGTCTTTTCAGGTCTTCTGCCCATTTTTAAATTGGTGTTATTTGTATTTCAGGTGTTGAGTTGTAGAAGTTCTTTATTTTGGATACTAACCCTTTATTGGATTTGAAATTTGCAGATACCTTCTCCTATTCTGTAGTTTACCTTTTATTTTGTTTATTGTTTTCTTTACTGTGCAGAAGCCTTTTCTTTTGATGTAGTCCCAATAGTTTATTTTTGCTTTTGTTTCCCTTGCCTCAGGAGACATATCTAGAAAAAATAGTGGCCATGACTGATGTCGGAGAGGTTACTGCCCATGTTCTATTCTAGGATTTATACAGTTTCAGGTCTCACATTTAGGTCTTTAGTCCATTTTAAATTTATTTTTGTGTCTGATGTAAGAAAGTGGTCCAGTTGAATTCTTTTGCATGTTGCTGTCCAGTTTTCCCAACACCATTTGTGTTTTTTTATTTAAATATTTTTCTTTTTTTAAAGATTTCATTTATTTATTTGACAGAGATCACAAGTAGGCAGAGAGGCAGGCAGAGAGAGAGAGAGACGAGGATACAGGCTCCCCTCTGAGCAGAGAGCCTGATGCGGGGCTCGATCCCAGGACCCTGGAATCATGGCCGAAGGCAGAGGCTTTAACCCACTGAGCCAGCCAGGGGCCCCTCCAACACCATTTTTTAAAGAGACTTCTACTCATTGCATATCCTTGCTTACTTCGTTGAAAATTAACCTGTAACTGTCTATGTATTTTTGGGTTTTCTATTCTGTTTTATTGATCTATGTTTCTATTTTTGTGCCAATACATACTATTTTGATTACTACTGCTTTGTAATATAACTTGAAGTCTGGAGTTGAAATATGTCCAGTGTGTTCTTTTTCAAGACTGCTTTGGTTATTCAGGGTCTTCGATGGTTACATATAAATTTTAGGATTGTTTGCTCTAGTTCTGTGAAAAAAGCTATTGATATTTTGATAGGGATTGCATTGAATACGTAGATTGCTTCTGTAGTATAGACAGTTTCAAGATCTTCTTCCAATCTATGAGCATTAAATGTTTTTCCATTTCTTTGTGTTCTTTCCTTTCTTTCGTTAATGTTTTATAATTTTTAGAGTATAAGTCTTTCATATCTATGCTTAGATTTATTCCTCAGTACTTTATTATTTTTGATGTAATTGTAAATGGGTTTGTTTTCTTAATTTCTCTTTCTGCTGCTTTATTATTGGTGTATACAAGTGCAACAAATTTCTGTATATTGATTTTGTATCCTGCCACTATACTGAATTTGCCTATCAGTTCTAACAGTTTTTTGGTAGTATTTCATGTTTTCTATGTATGGTATTATGTCACCTGCAAATAGTGAAAATTTTATTTCTTCCTTACAGTTTGGTTGCCATTTATTCATTTATTCATTCTCTGCTGTGGCTAAAAGTACTTGAGAGTGGACATCCTTATCTTGTTCCTGACCATACAGGAAAAGCTCCTTTTCCCCCCATTAGACATTATGTTAGCTGTGGGATTTTCCTGTATGGACTTTATTACATTGATGTATGTTCCCTCTAAACCTACTTTGTTGAGGGTTTTTATCATGGATCTATGTTGTACACTCTCAGAGCTTTATCTCCATCTACTAAAATGATCATATGGGTTTTGTCTTTTATTGATGTGATGTATCATGGTGATTGATTTGCAGATATTGAAACACCCTTGCAATCCTGGAATAAATCGCACTTGATCGCAGTGAATGATTTTTTAAATGTATTGTTGGATTTGATTTGATAGTCTTTTGTTGAGAGTTCTTGCATCTGTGTTTGTTAGTTATTGGCCTGCAGTTTGAGTTCGTTCATTCGTTCTTTCTTTCCTTCTTTCACTGTGTTGTCATTTTCTGATATTAGTATCAAGGTGATACTGGTCTCTCTTTTTCTTTTTTCTTTTTAAATTATTTTTATTAACATATAATGTATTATTAGCTCCAGGGGTACATACCCTCCCAATGTCCATAAACCAACCACCCTCATCCTACCTCCCCTCACCCCAGCAGCCCTCAGTTTGTTTTGTGAGATTAAGTTTCTTATGGTTTGTCTCCCTCCTGATCCCATCTTGTTTCATTTTTTTTCTTTCCTACCCTCACAAACCCCCTGTGCTGCCGCTCAAATTCCTCATATCAGAGAGATCATATGATAGATAATTGTCTTTCTCTGATTAACTTATTTCTCTCAGCAGAGTACCCTCTATTTCCATCCACGTCTTCGCAAATGGCAAGATTTCATTTCTTTTGATGGCTGCATAGTATTCCGTTGTATATATATACCACATCTTCTTTATCCATTCATCTGTTGATGGACATCTAGGTTCTTTCCATAGTTTGGCTATTGTGGACATTGCTGCTATAAACATTTGGGTGCATGTGCCCCTTTGGATCACTACATTTGTATCTTTAGGGTAAATACTCAGTAGTGCAATTGCTGGGTTGTAGGGTAGCTCTATTTTCAGCTTTTTGAGGAACCTCCATGCTGTTTTCCAGAGTGGCTGCACCAGCTTGTATTCCCACCAACAGTGTAGGAGGGTTCCCCTTTCTCCGCATCCTCGTCAGCATCTGTCATTTCCTGAGTTGTTAATTTTAGCCATTCTGACTGGCATGAGGTGGTATCTCATTGTGGTTCTGATTTGTATTTCTCTGATGCCAAGTGATGTGGAGCACTCTTTCATGTGTCTGTTGGCCATCTGGATGTCTTCTTTGCAGAAATATCTGTTCATGTCTTCTGCCCATTTCTTGATTGGATTCTTTGTTCTTTGGGTATTGAATTTGAGAAGTTCCCTATAGATTTCGGATACTGGCCCTTTATCTGATATGTCGTTTGCAAATATCTTCTCCCATTCTGTCAGTTGTCTTTTGGTTTTGTTAACTGTTTCTTTTGCTGTGCAAAAGCTTTTGATCTTGATGAAGTCCAAATAGTTCTTTCTTACCCTTGCTTCCTTTGCCTTTGGTGATGTTTCTAGGAAGAAGTTGCTGCAACTGAGGTCGAAGAGGTTGATGCCTGTGTTCTCATCAAGGATTTCAATGGATTCCTGTCTCACACTGAGGTCTTTCAACCATTTAAGGTCTATTTTTGTGCATATGGTGTGAGGAAATGGTCCAGTTTCATTCTTCTGCATCTGCATTCTTCTTCTAATTCTCACAAAACCATTTGTTGCAGAGACTGTCTTTTTTCCATTGGATGTTCTTTTCTGCTTTGTTGAAGATGAGTTGACAATAGAGTTGAGGGTCTATTTCTGGGCGCTCTCTCCTGTTCCATTGATCTATGTTTCTGTTTCCATTGTTCTTTGTGTCTGTTCCATTGATCTATGTGTCTGGACATCCAGATGGCCAACAGACACATGAAAGAGTGCTCCACATCACTTGGCATCAGGGAAATACAAATCAGAACCATAATGAGATACCACCTCATGCCAGTCAGAATGGCTAAAATTAACAAGACAGTACCATACTGTCTTGATGATGATAACTTTGTAATAGAGCTTGAAGTCTGGAATTGTGATGCCACCAGCTTTGGCTTTCTTTTTCAATAATCCTCTGGCTATTTGGGGTCTTTTCTGATTCCATATTGAATTTTAGGATTATTTGTTCCATTTCTTTGAAAAAAATTGATTGTATTTTTGAAAGGGATTGCATTAAATATGTAGATTGCTTTAGGTAGCATAGACATTTTCACAGTATTTATTCTTCCAATCCATGAGCATGGAACATTTTTCCATTTCTTTGTCATCTTCCTCAGTTTCTTTCATGAGTACTTTATAGTTTTCTGGGTACAGATTCTTTGCCTCTTTGGTTTGGTTTATTCCTAGGTGTCTTGTGGTTTTTGGTGCAGTTGTAAATGGGGTCAACTCCTTAAACTCTCTTTCTTCTGTCTTGCTCTTGGTATACAGATATGCAACTGATTTCTGTGCATTGATTTTATATCCTGACACTTTACTGAATTCCTGTACAAGTTCTAGCAGATTTGGAGTAGAGTCTTTTGGGTTTTCCACATAAAGTATCATATCATCTGCAAAGAGTGAGATTTTGACTTCTCTTTGGTGATTTGGATGCCTTTCATTTCTTTTTGTTTGACTGCTGAGGCTAGGACTTCTATCTAGTACTATGTCGATTAGCAGTGGTGACAGTGGACAGCCCTGCTGTGTTCCTGACCTTAGGGGAAAAGCTGTCCATTTTTCCCCATTGAGAATGATATTTGTTGTGGGTTTTTCATAGATGTCTTTGATGATATTGAGGTATATGCCCTCTATCCCTACACTTTGAAGAGTTTTGATCAAGAAAGGATGCTGTACTTTGTCAAATGCTTTTTCAGCATCTATTGAGAGTATCATATAGTTCTTGTTCTTTCTTTTATTAATGTATTGCATCTCACTGACTGATTTGCAGTTGTTGAACCAACCTTGCAGCCCAGGAATAAATCCCACTTGGTCATAGTGAATTATCCTTTTAATGTACTGTTGGATCCTATTGGCTAGTATTTTGGTGAGAATTTTCACATACGTGTTCATCAAGGATATTGGTTTGTAATTCTACTTTTTGATGGGGTCTTTGTCTGGTTTGGGGATCAAGGCCATTTTATGGCCTCATAAAATGAGTCTGGAAGTTTTCATTCCATTTTCCTTCCATTTCTATGTTTTGGAACAGTTTCAGGAGAATAGGTATTAATTCTTTAAATGTTTGGTAGAATTTCCCTGGGAAATTATCTGGCCCTAGGCTGTTTTTTGTTGGGAGATTTTTGATGACTGCTTCAATCTCTTTACTGGTTATGGGTCTGTTCAGGTTTTCTGTTTCTTCCTGGTTCAGTTTTGGTTGTTTATACGCCTCTGGAAATCCATCAATTTCTTCCGGATTGTCAAACTTGCTGGCTTATTGTTGCCCATAGTATGTTCTTATAACTGTTTGTATTTCTTTGGTGTTGATTGTAATCTCTCCTCTTTCATTCATGATTTTATTTACTTGGGTACTTTCTCTTTCCTTTTTGATAAGTCTGGCCAAGGGTTTATTAATCTTATTAATTCTTTCAAAGAACCAGCTCCTAGTTTCGTTGATTTGTTCTACTGGTTTTTTAATTTGTTTGTTTGTTTCTATTTCATTGATTTCTGCTCTGATCTTTATTATTTCTCTTCCCCTGCTTGGTTTAGGCTTTCTTTGCTGTTCTTTCTCCAGCTCCTTTAGGTGTAGGATTAGGTTGTGTACTTGAGATCTTTCTTGTCTCTTGAGAAAGGCTTGTATTGCTATATACTTTCCTCTCAGGACTGTCTTTGCTCTGTACCACAGATTTTGACCAGTTGTGTTTATTTTCATTTGTTTCCATGAAATTTTTTCAATTCTTCTTCAATTTCCTGGTTGACCCATTCATTCTTTAGTAGGATGCTCTTTAGCCTCCATATATTTGAGTTCCTTACAACATTCCTCTAGTGATTGAGTTCTAGCTTCAGGGCACTGTGGTCTGAAAATGTGCAGGGAATGATCCCAGTCGTTTGGTACAGGTTGAGACCTTTGTGACCCAGGATATTACCTATTCTGGAGAATGATCCATGTGCACTAGAGAAGAATGTGTATTCTGTTGCTTTGGGATGGAATGTTCTGAAAATATCTGTGATGTCCATCTGGCCCAGTGTGTCATTTAGAGCCTTTATTTTTTTGTTGATCTTTTGCTTGGATGATCTGTTCATTTCAGTGAGGGGGGAGGTGTTAAAGTCCCCTACTATTATTATATTATTGTCAATGTGTTTCTTTGACTTTGTTATTAATTGGTTTATATAATTGGCTGCTCTCATGTTAGGAACATAGATATTTAAAATTGTTAGATCTTCTTGTTGGACAGACCCTTTGAGTATGATATAGTGTCCTTCCTCATCTCTTATTATAGTCTTTGGCTTAAAATATAATTGATCTAAGGATTGCCACCCCAGCTTTCTTTTGATGTCCATTAACATGGTAAATTGTTTTCCACCCCCTCACTTTAAATCTGGAGGTGTCTTTGGGTCTAAAATGAGTTTCTTGTAGATAGCATATTGGTGGGTCTTGTTTTTTTTTTAATCCATACCCTGTTTCTTTTGATTGGGGCAATTACCCCATTTACATTCAGGATAACTATTAAAAGATATGAATTTAGTGCCATTGTATTGCCTATAAGGTGACTGTTACTGTATATTGTCTCTGTTCTTTTCTGGTCTGTTACTTTACTCTCTCTTGCTCTCTTTCAATATTTCCTGTAGGGCTGGCTTGGTGTTTGCAAATTCTTTTAATTTTTGTTTGTCCTGGAAGCTTTTTATCTCTGTTTTGATGGCAGCCTAGGTGGATATAGTATTCTTGGCTGCATATTTTTCTCATTCAGTGCTCTGAATATATCATGCCAATTTTTTCTGGCCTGCCAGTTCTCTGGATAAGTCTGCTGCCAATCTAATATCTCTGCCATTGTATGTTGCAGACATCTTGTCCCGTGTTGCTCTCAGGATTTTCTCTTTGTCACTAAGTCTTGTATGTTTTACTATTAGATGATGGGGTGTGGTCCTATTTGTATTGATTTTGAGGTGGTATTCTCTGTGCCTCCTGGATTTTGATGCTTGTTCCCTCTGCCATATTAGGGAAATTCTCTACTATAATCTTCTCCAATATGCCTTCTGCCCCTTTCTCTCTTTATTTTTTTTCTGGGATCCCAATTATTCTAATTGTTTAGTCTCATGGTATCACTTATCTCTTGTATTCTCCCCTCATGGTCCAGTAGTTGTCTCTCTTTTTCTCAGCTTCTTTATTCTCTGTCATTTGGTCTTTTATATCACTAATTCTCTCTTCAACCTCATTTATCCTAGCAGGAAGAGCCTCCATTTTTTGATTGCACCTCGTTAATAGCTTTTTTAAATTTCAACTTTGTTAGATTTTAGTTCTTTTATTTCTCCAGAAATCGCTTTTATTTCTCCATAAAGGGAATCTCTGATATCTCCCATGCCTTTTTCAAGCCCAGCTAGCACCTTGATAATCATCATTCTGAACTGTAGTTCTGACGTATTACCAATGTTCGTATCGATTATGTCCCTTGATATCAGTATTGCCTCTTGTTCTTTTTATGGTGTTGTTCTTCTGCCTTGTCATTTTATCCAGATAATAAAATGTGAATGAGAGAATAAAATAGTAAAAGGATGGTAGTAACCCCTGAAAAATATACCCTAACCAAATCTGAAGAGACCGAAATCGGGAGGAAAAAAAAGGGGGAGAAAAAGAAGTAAAAATAAATAAAGAATGATATATATCATATATATTATTATATATATATATATATATATAATATATATATATATATATATATATATATTATACCAGTGAATAGAACAGAGCCACCAACTTGATTTTGGGTGTATTCTGTTCTTGTAGAAGAGACTATCTTCCAAAATTTTAAAGATGAAAGACTTAACATATATACAAAAATAAGGGTAAACACAGTAACGGGATGGAATATGAGTGTAAAGATGAAAATTTTAAAAAGATTCTAAAAAGGGAATTGATAAATTAGTTGGAAAGAGAAAATAAAAAGGGGAGAGAATGTGATCAGGCTGGAGACTAGAACAAAGCCATGTGCTAGATTTAGGGTATATTTTGATGTATTAGAAGATAGTGTATTCCAAAATTTTAAAGAAAAAACTCAAACCCTTTATGTGTACAAAAAGATGTTAAATACAATGAAGGGATAAAATTTGGCTTTAACAATAAAGATTTAGGAACTTTTTTTACGAAAAGTATTGTTAAAGTAAACAAGTTAAACATTAAAAGAAGAAAGCGGTAAAGTTAAAAAAAATAAAGAGTTACAATAAAATTTTTAAAATTTAATTTTGCAAAACTAAAGGATCATGGTGAAAAAGGCATGAATTCTATGCATTGCTTTCTCCTAGTTCTGGAGTTCCGCAGTTCTCCATCGGTGAACTTGTTCTTGGCCGGGTGTTCTTGCTGATTTTCTGTGGGAGGGGCATGTTGCAGTGATTCTCATCTGTCTTTTTGGGAGGTGGAGTTACACCACCCCTTGTCAGGGACCAGGCTAAGTAATCTGCTTGGGTTTGCTCTTGGTAGCTTTTGTTCCCTGCTCTCTTTCCATACAGCTTTGGAGGAGGGAATGAAAATGGCGGCCTCCCAATCTCTGGCCTGGAGGAGCTGAGGGCTTAAGGCCCCCCTCCTCAGTACACCCTCAGAGAAAAGCAGTCAATCACTCCCATTTCTCTGGTCTCTGGCCGTGCTCCGTGCTCACTGGCTTGTGACTGCCCGTTTCTGCCTTTGGCTCACAGCCTCCATTTGGAAGCTCCAATCCCAGCAGATAACTGTCACACACTGCTGCGGTGCTCCTTCTGGAGGAGGAAGGAGGGGGTTTCTCTGGATCTGCTACCTGTGGGCTGCCTGCTTGAAGAGCAGTGGTCCAACTGTGCCTTGGATCATGGTTTAAGGTAAACCTGAGCTGAGAGCTCACTCCTCAGCTCCATCTCTGTAGCCAGTTCCCCACTCCAATACGTGGCACCTCTGCCACAGACAGACACCCCTGGTCTTTCTGTGACCCTGGGGGTCTAAGACCACAGGGCCCCTGCGAGGGCTTTAGCTCTGCTTAGCCTCTGGAGTGATGTCCTCAGTGGCACAGACTCTAAAAGTTCTGATTTTGTGCTCCGCTGTTTGTCGGGTGCTAGCCCCTCTACCCCCCAGTTTATGTTTAGGTCACTTCAGATTCAGTTCTCCACATGTCCTTCCTTACAGAAAGTGTTTAATTTTCTTTTCCTAGAATTGTTGCTCTTCTTCTCCTCCATCTCCTGTTGAGTTTGTAGGTGTTCAGAATGGTTTGATAACTATCTAGCTGAACACCTGGGACCTAACAATATTTCAGTCTGCTACTGCTCGCCATCCTGCTTCTTCCCCTCTTTTTCTTTTTCAGTTTTTTAGTAGAATTCACATGTGAGGCCATCTGGTCCTGGGATTTGTTGGTTGGGAATTTTTTGTTTATGGATTCAATTTCATTGCTGATTATCAGTCTCTTCAACTTTTCTGTTTCTTCCTATTTGTTTTGATAGTTTATATGTTTCTTGGAACTTATCCATTTCTTCTAGATTGTCCAATTTGTTGGCACATAGCTTTTCATAATATTCTCTTATAATTGTATTTCTGTGGTGTTGGTTTTCATTTCAATTCTCTCACTTGTGATTTTATTTATTTGAGTCTTTTTTTTCCTGGATAAGTCTGGTAGAAGTTTATCAATTTTTTAAGATTTTATTTTTAATCATTTGAGACAGAGAGAAAGAGAGCACACATGTGAGCAGAGAGAGAGGGAGAAGCAGATTTTGTATTGGGCTAGGAGCCTGATGTGGGAATTGATCTCAGGACCCAGAGATCATGATCTGAGCAGAGCGCAAACACTTAACCATCTGAGCTGTCCAGGCACCCTGTGGTTTTTCAGTTTTTGAATTTTTTTCCTCAAAGACCCAGCTTCTGGTGTTACTGCTCTATTGCTTTTTTAGTTCCTGTATCATTTAGTCTGCTCTAATCTTTATTATTTCCTTCCTTCTGCTGGCTTTAGGTTTTGTTAGTTCTTTTTAGCTTATTTTAGGTGTTACGCTGCTTGAAATTTTTTTTTTTTCATAAAGTAGGCTTGTATTGATGTAAATTTCCAAGAACCACTTTTCCTGCATCTCCAAGTTTTGGATCATTGTGTTTTTATTTTCGTTGCCATGCAACTTTTCTTTATTTCCTGGTTGGCCCATTCAGTATTTAGTAGCATGTTATTTAACCTTCATGTATTGTGGTGTATACAGATTTTTTCTTGTGGTTGACTTCCAGTTTCATAGCATTGTGGTTAGGGAAGGTGCATGATATGATTTTGACCATATAGAATTTGCTGAAGCTTGTTTTGTGGCCCAATATGTGATCTGTTCTTGAAAATGTCCCCTGTACACTTGAAAATAATGTGTACTTTGCTGTTTTAGGATGGAATGTTATGAATTTAGCTGCTAAACCCATTGGGTCTACTGTGTCATTCAAAGCTATTTTTCCTTGTTGATTTTCTATTTAGAGAATATGTCCGTTGAGAAAGTGGGGTATTAAAGTTCCCTACTAATATTGTACTTTATTGATTTGATCCTTTATGTTTGTTATTAACTGTTATATGTATTTGGATGCTCCCATTTTGGGGACATAAGTATTTGCAATTTTTATGACTTCTTTTTGGATTCTCCCCTTTATATAGCATCTTTGTTTGTCTCTTGATGCAGTTTTTATCTGAAAGTGTATTTTGTCTGATATAAATATTGCTACTGTTGGTTTCTCTTGCCATCCTTTTCATGATGTTTATCTATCTCCTTACTTTCAATCTTCATGTGTCTTTAGGTCTAATATGAATCTCTCCAAAGTAGCATAAAGATGAGTCTTGGTTTTTTATCCATTCTGCCACCCTGTATCTTTTGATTGGAGTGTTAAGTCCATTTATATTTTATACTCAAAGGAATTATTGATAGTTATATCTTTATTATCATTTTATTACTTTTTTGTGGTTGCTTCTGAAGATTTCCTCTCATCCTTTCTTGTCTTTTGTGATTTGCTGGTTTTTTTTTTTCGTATATATATTGATTTCCTTCTTTACTCTTTCCATATTTATTAGTGGTTTCTGATTTGTGGTTACAATTAAGTTTGTATATAACATCTATGTGTAGCCGTCTATATTACTTTGATGGTCATTTAAGTTTGAATCCCTTCTTTTTTTTTTTTTTTAAGAATTATTTTAGTAAAAGAGACTACTTGACAGTACAGGGAGGCAGGGCAGAGGGAGAGGGAGAGCGAATCTCAAGCAGGCTCCACGGAGCCCAACATGGAGCTTGATCTCATAACCCTGAAATCACAACCTGAGCTGAAATGAAGAGTTGGATGCTTAACTGACTGTGCCACCCAGGCGCCCCAAATTTGAACCCATTCTTGACTCTTCTCTTCCTCGTGTTTTAGGCATAGGGTGTCATATTTTACATGCTTTTATTTTGTCAGTTCCTTGACCACTTTTCTTTACAGAAATATTCATTTTACTGTTTTGGTGTTTCCTACCTTGGTACTGTCATTTTTGGTCTTTCCTTTCCACTCAAAGAGTCACCTTTAATATTTCTTGCAGGGCTGATTTATTGATCATGAGCTCTTTTAGTTTTTTCTTGTATGGGAAACTCTTCCTCTCTCCTTCTGTTCTGAATGATAGCCTTGCTGGATGCAGTATTCTTGGCTGCACATTATTTTCATTCATCACTTTAAATATATCACGTTCCTTCCTTCTGGCTTGGGAATTTTCTACTGAAAAATACCAGTAGTCTAATGAGGTTTCCCTTGTATGTTATTTTATTTTATTACTTTTTTAAAGATTTTATATATTTATTTGTCAGAGAGAGAGAGTGGCAGGCAGAGGGATAGGCAGACTCCCTACTGAGCAAAGGAGCCTGAGGCCGGGACTCAAGCCCAGGACTCTTGGATCATAACCAGAGCTGAAGGCAGATACTTAACTGACTTAGCCACCCAGGCGTCCCTTTTCTTTTCTTTTCTTTTTTATCTTGCTGCTTTTACACTTTTTTAAATCACACTATATTTTGCCAGTTTAACTAAAATAGGTCTTGCTGTTAATCTGCTTTCATTGATATTGCTTGGGGTTCTTTGTGTATCCTAGATCTGGATAGCTCTTTCCTGCTCCAGATTAGGGATGTTTTCAGTTATTATTTCTTCAAATAAATTTCCTGCTCCCTTTTCTCTCTTCTTCTTCTTTTTCTGGGACTCTTGTAATACAAAAATTATTACGTTCGGTTGAGTCACTGAGTTGCCTAAGTCTGTTATTGTTTTGAATAGTTTTTTTCTGTCTTTTGTTTAGCTTGATTACTTCCCATTGCTCTCTCTTCTAGCTCATTAATTTTTTTCCTGCCTTACAACCTCCTGTTCATTCCGTTAAGCATGTACTTCATGTTATTGAGTGCTTTATCTGTGCTATGTTATTCATTATCTCTGTGTTAAGGGACTCATTAATGCCTTCCACTTTTCCTAGGTCCAGTGAATATATTTACATTTATTACTTTAAATTCTCTATCAGCCATTTAAATTATATCTGTTTCACTTCATTCTCTATGTATTTGCCCTGTTCTTTCATTTGGGACAAATTCCTCTGTCTTCTCATGTTGTCTAAGTCTGTATGCCTGTTTCTGTATGTTAGGAAAGTCAACTGTATCTCCTGTTCTTGAGGGTAATGGCCTTATGATGAGGAGGTCTTATAATACTTAGGTCCTATACTGCTATGTAGTATTTTCTATTCCCCAGAGCCTGACACTTCAAGAACTGTCTTTAACATGTACTGCATGTGCTCTGCTGTTATGCTCTGCCATTTTATCCTTCAGACCAGCCATCTGCAGATGCCCTCTTTGCTTGTTGTGGCAGTCTTTGGTCCTTGGCCTGATTACAGCATGTTTTAACTAGCTATTCTCCAGTCTGCTTGTGAAATGAGACCTCTTGTCACCACCACTGGAACTGAGACTCTGTAAATCTTCTGGATAGGGAGACATAGTGTGGCGTGGGTTTGGGCGGTGATCGGTGCTTCTGGATGCAAGAACTTGCTATGCTTAGAGTAAGGCAAGCTTACTAGAAAGAGGAGTCTCACCAGAGCATGGGGAGGTGGTGATTGGTGTAAGCAAGTTAGATAGCAAGTGTTTGCTCTATGCTGGTTTCTACATGTGGCCCTGTGCTTATGCTGAGCGGCAGGGGAGGGAAAGGGCCTTGCTAGTTCCTTTGTTCTCAGAGGGGTCTCTCCATGAATGGTGCCTCTCTGGGCCTCACTCTGAAATGAATATATCATGTCCCCACTGTGTACTTCAGGCACTCTTCAGATCACTTTTTCTGTGCTGTATGACAACAGGCTGTTTGCCCTGCCTTACCTCCACAAACAGCCCCACTGCACTTAGGGCTCTGTTCATGCCAAGCCCATTAATTCAAGGAATTAATTTCTGCTGCTTTAAAAAACATGGCTACCTCCCCACTGCAGCAGCCACAATCACTTTCTTTCCCAAGCCACGTCTACACTTACTACCTTCTTCACTGTGAACTCTTCTCTACCTTTGTTTGTTATGCCAGTTTTCAAGTGATTTCTGGGGTACTCAGAATGACTCAATATTTACCTAATTGTATTTGTGGGATGAGGGGAGCCTAGGGTCCTCCTACTCCACTGCCATCTTCCCCTCAGCCCCCCTCATAGTAAAGACATTTAAAAAATAAAATATAAGCCTTCTGTCTAGTAGAGGAGTGGATCTCTTTCCATGTTTGTGGCCTGTAGATAGTAAGGGAAGAATTGTTGGAATAAAACCACATGACAGCAATTAGCAATGGTAAACAAAACAAAACAAAACAAAACAAAAACAAACAAACAAAAAAACAACTTCTTAATTTCAAGTCCTGGCACACATGGTTCTGGGTTTCTAGACAGCACCACTTTTTATCTTTAAGGATGGTTCAATGGCCATTGCCTGTCTTTCCTTTGAGAATGTTTTCTTGTGGAAATTAACCTAGTTGTACATCTTGTGTGGATCTTTACTGTCATATCAGTGAATTAGACAAAATTTATAAAGTGTATGATTTCATGAAAAATAATGGAATATAAAGTTTTAAGGCTTGGTCTTCCCACCGAAATACCCACTAAAAGGGAAAAATTTCTCACAGTCAACCATTTTGGAACTCTGGAGCCTGATCAGACACTTAAAGAAACCAGAGGAGTGCATAATGAAAGGAGAGACTACTGAAATTCAGTAAAAGAGTGACGTGCATGAACCAGCTATTAACCTCCTTTCTTCTGCTCTGCCATGATTGTGGTAATAGTGTGCATTTTTGGAGTGGCTGGCTGATGTCAGTGCAGGCAGTAAGGACTTCATCCTCCATAATTTGGAGACTCATTTTGATCAGTCTTGTCACCCTTGACCAGCAAAGATGCTTACTCTTGTTTCTGCAGCTTCCATAGCTGTGGCTACTATCAAAAAATTTAGAGATGGTTTCTTTTCCCTTTTTTTGAAAAGCATTTGTGTAAACTCTGTTAGAATTCTGCATGACTGGGGGGGTAATGGAAAAGTAACATCTGTGACCACATGGATAACTGTAGACATATTTAGCAATAGACTTAACCAAGGAGGCCCAAGATTTGTGCACCAAAAACTGCAAAACATTGTTGAAAGTTATTAAAGAAGACCTAGGTAAATAGAAGGCCATCCCATATACATGGATTGGGAAACTTAATACCATTAAGATGACAATACTAGCTAAAGCAATCTAGAAATTATATTCAATCCCTATGAAAAAATAATCCATATATAGAAGTTCAATATTTTATAATTCTAAAAGTTGTATGATCTGTAAAGACAGTAATTAGAGGTTATCAGGAATTTGGTGGGAGGGGGCAAATAGGTTATTACTTTATGGATGAAGAATTTCTGTTTGGGATGATTTGAAGTTCTGGGTATAGATAGTGGTGATGGGTGCACAACACTATGAATGTACTTAATAATTTATTTAATTAATTTATGCCACATAAATTTAAAAATGGCTGTAGTGGTTAAGTTTTATATTCTATGTATATATGAATAAAATTTAATGTGGCTATTGTTTTTGAGAATTGCTGCTCTAACTTAAAAATTAATGAGAAAACCCTTTGGTTTTCTTTCTTTTTTTTTTTTTTTAAAGATTTCATTTATTTGACAGAATGAGAAAGTTGAGGAGGGGGTAAAGGGAGAGGGAGAGAGAAACCCAAGCAGACTCCATGCAGAGCTCAGAGCCCGACCTGGGGTTTAATTTCACAACCCTGAGATCAGACCTAAGCTGAAGCTAAGAGTCACTTGCTTAACCAACTGTGCCACCAAAAACCCTTTGGTTTTCTTTGTTCTGTTTCTTAAGTTATCTTTTAATCTTTAATCATATTTAGGTTTTCTACATGGATTTTAGATACAGATTCCTCTAAAAAACTTTTTGTTTTAAACAAAACAATTGTTTTTTTCTGGTTTTGATAAAATAACATTAAGTCAGTAGCTAAGAGCCCAACTTTGAACTAAAAAAGTTTTAAATTCTAACTGTGCCATTTATTAGCTATGTGACTGTGGGTAATATAATTTAGGACAAAGTTTTGTCTGTAGGACAAAGTTTTCTCTTTAGTTTTATGGGCATGATAATAGTTATCGCATACATTTATTGTACTAAATGAAATAATCCAGGTACAACATTTAGCACAGTCCCAGATACCTACTAAGTACACATTAAGAGTAATTCTCATTGCAATGAAATTTTTAAACCTCAAAATTACTTAAAAATTTAGAAAATATACTCCCAAAGAAATTCTAAGATAGAACAGCTTCCACATTGATCACTTCAGCTTCTCAGTGGCATGATCAGAATTCAGATCTTCTCATTTTGCTACTCTGTTATCCTCAAAATGTTAACCCTTGTCTTCAGATTAGGTTTCCTCATGGTCGTAAGATGACCACTCAATTTTTTGTCTTCAAATCCAGTCAACACAGCATCTAGCAAAAGAAAACACCATCTCTTTGTGCGTGTTTCTTTTTTTTTTTCTTTTTCTTTTCAGTGTAATGTGTGTGTTTCTTTTTAAGAACAAGGGAATGTTTTTTTGGAAAACTTCCAACACCCTTGCCTGCATGACTTAGTGACTAGGTCATATCCTCACTTCCTAAATGATCACAAGTAAGGAGAAAGGGATTATGGGTTACCTAGGGGTAGGTGGGCTTAGAAAAATCAAGATTTAACAAAGCAGAAAAGAATACCCAATGGAAAACAGTCTCTTCAACAAATGGTGTTGGGAAAAATTGGATAGGAACATGCAGAAGAATAAACTGGACCATTTTCTTACACCATACACAAAAGTAAATTCAAAATGTATGAAAGACCTAAATGTGAGACAGGACACCATTAAAAATCCTAGAGGACAACATAAGCCGCAACTTCTTACTAGGTGTGTCTCCTGAGGCAAGGGAAACAAAAGCAAAAATATACTATCGGGAGGGGTTGCCTAGTGGCACATTCAGTTAAGTGTCTGACTCTCAGTTTCAGCTCAAGTCGTGATCTCTGGGTCGTGAGATGGAGTGTGCGTTGGGCTCCACCTTCACCATGGAGTCTGTTTGTCCCTCTCCCTCTGCTCCTACCCCTGCTTGCTCTCTCTCTAAAGTAAATAAATAAAATCTGTAAAAAAGTATTGGTGAGAATGAAGAGAAAATACTGTTGGTGTGAATGCAAACTGGTATAGCCACTCTGGAAAACAGTAGGGAGGGTCCTCAAAATGTTAAGAAATGAACTGCCCTATGATCCAGATATTTATCCAAAGAATACAAAAATACTGATTTAAAGGGACGCATACACCTTGTTGTTCATAGCAGCATTATTAACAGTATCCAAATTATGGAAAGAGCCCAAATGTCCATTAACTGATGAATGAATAAAGAAGATATGGTATATATACAAAATGGAATATTACTCAGCCATATAAAGATTTAAATCTTGCCATTTGCAATGACATGGATGAAGCTAGCCAAATAAGTCAATCAGAGAAAGACAAATACCATATGATTTCATTCATATGTGGAATTTAAGAAACAAATGAACAAGAGGAAATGAGAGAGAGACCAAACTGATGGTTACCAGAGGAGATAGGTTAAATAGGTGATGGGGATTCAGGAATATGTTTTATGAAAGTATGGAATGACTATATTGTACACCTGAAAATAATACTACACTGTATGTTAACTAACTGGAATTTAAATAAACACTTAAAAAGAAAAATCAAGATTTATCCCTGAAGTTTGGGTTGTGTCACTTATTAAAGAGTGGATGTTTAAACAAAATTGGTGCTGTATAACTTGGAGAAATGGGTACATACCATAGCTGTTAGTCTGCATTATGGAATATTTCCCATTTCTTTTTAATCCTCACATAAAGGAAATTCAGTTATCTAACTGCTTAGTTCCTTGCCAGTGTCATCCATCAGTTATTACACAATAATGCCAATTTCATTCTTTTTTCACTCTTAAAAAAAAATGTTTCTTTCTGTTGTTCCTACTACTGTGGAAGGTTACTGAAGTGTCACAGCTAAGAATGGCAAGTACCTAGGAATATTAGGTTTCCCTGAAACAGTTCAAAAAATGTGAATGTCATGATAACTATAGCTGCTTTCTTTTTTTAAAAAATTTTTTTTAAGATTCTATTTATTCATTTATTTGAGAGAGAGAGAGCTCAAGCAAGCAGAGAGAGAGAGGAGGAAGCAGGCTCCCCGCCGAGCAGAGAGCCTGATGCAAGGCTCGATCCCAGGACCCTGAGATCACGACGCGAGTGGAAGGCAGAGGCTCTAACCCACTGAGCCACCCAGGCGCCCCCTATAGCTGCTTACTTAAGGCGAATTTTACCTTGGGATGGAAGCAAATAATTAGCATTAGTGTACCTGAGTTATAAATACAAAATCTTGCTTTCCAAGCTATAAAAAATTGATTAGGAAGTTATTATTCTATTTACTTTCTATCTAAATTAGGTAATCTATTAGCAACACCCTGATGAGAACTAAACATGGTATTATAATATATTTGTGTAGGAATAAAAAAAAACAGTTTTCATTGTACCAAAGAGTTTATAAAGGATAGGGGTGTATTTATATAGTAATATATGTAGGAAATCCTTTAATTTTCCTGATTCCTTCCTCCATACCTCCATTTATTTTTTATTTAAATTCAATTGAATTAACATATACTGTATTATTAGTTTCAGAGGTATAATTTAGTAATTCATCAGTTGTACAACACCCAGTGCTTATTACTCCAAGTGTTTTTTTTTTTAATGTTTTATTTATTTATTTGACAGACAGCAATCACAAGTTGGTGGAGAGGCAAGCAGAGAGAGAGGAGGAAGCAGGCTCCCTGCTGAGCAGAGAGCCCGATGTGGGGCTCGATCCTAGGACCTTGGGATCATGACCTGAGCCGAATGCAGAAGCTTTAACCCTCTGAGCCACCCAGGCGCCCCTCCAAGTGTTCTTCCCCCATGCCCTCTACCTTCCCTCCAGCAACCCTCAGTTTGTTTCCTATAGTTAAGATTCTCTTATGATTTTTGTCTTACTTTATTGTTTCCCTTCCCCTATGTTTATCCATTTTGTTTCTTAAATTCTACTTACGATTTAAATTATATGGTATTTGTTTTTCTCTGACTTATTTCACTTAGCATAATACCCTCTAGTTCCATCCATGTCGTTGCAAATGCCAAGAGTTCATTCTTTTTGATGGTTGAATAATATTCCTCTGTGTGTGTGTGTGTGTGTGTGTGTGTGTGCGCGCGCGTGTGTGTGTGTGTGTGTACACACCATATATTCTTCATATATTCCCTTCATCTCTCAATGGACATCTGGGTACTTCCCATAGTTTGGCTCTTATGGACATTGCTGCTATAAATACTGTAGTGCAGGTACCCCTCCTTCAAATCACGATTTTTGTATCCTTTGGATAAATACCTAGTAGTGCAATTGCTGAGCTGTAGGATAGCTCTCTTTTTAACTTTTGAGGAACCTCCATACTGTTTTCCAGAGTGGATGTGCCAGTTTGCATTCCCACCAAGAGTGTAAGAAGGTTCCCCTTTCTCTGCATCCTTGCCAACATCTGTTGTTTCCTAGGTTGTTAATTTTAGCCATTCTGACCAGTGTGAGATGGATATTATTGTGGCTTGTATTTGCATTTACTTGATGATGAGGGATGTTGAGCATCTTTTCATATGTATGTTGACCATCTGTATATCTTCTTTGGAGAAATGCCTGTTTGTGTCTTCCACCCATCTCTTGACTGGAGTTTTTTGTTTGTTGTGTGTTGAGTTTTATAAGTCTCTTTGTATGTTTTAGATACTGACCCTTTATCAGATATGTCATTTTCAAATATCTTCTCCCATTGTGTAGGTTGTCTTTTGGTTTGTTGATCCTTCCTTTGATATGTTAGAAGTTTCGATATAGTCTTAATAGTTTATTTTTTGTTTTATTTCCCTTGCCTCAGGACACATACCTAGAAAAAAAAATGCTCCAGCTGATGTCAGAGAAGTTAATGATTTCCTGTCTCACATTTAGGTCTTGAATCTGTTTTGAATTTACTTTTGTGTATGGTGTAAAGAAGTGGTCCAGTTTCATTGTTTTGCAAGTAGCTGTCCGGTTTTCCCAATACTCCTTGTTGAACATCTTTTTCCCATTGCATATTCTTGTCTCCTTTGTCAAAGATTAACCATATCATTGTGGGATTATTTCTGGTCGAACGATATGTCGAACTATATGTCTATTTTTGTGTCCATACCCTACTGTTTTGGTTATTACAGCTTTGTAGTATCTCTCAAGTCTGGGATTTGATACCTCCAGTTTTGTTCTTCTTTTTCAAGATTACTTTGGCTATTTAGGGTCTTGGGTGGTTACATACAAATTTAGGATTACTTTTTAGTTCTGTGAAAAATGTTATTGGTATTTTGATAAGGGTATGGTTTCTAAGAAATTGCTGCTTACTGTATTGTATGCAGCTGTTTTTAGAAAAGCAGAAAATAAGATACTTCCTAGAATATGGAAAGAAGTAGGTAATATTTCAAAAATAATTCTGGAGTTTTACTACAACTGTGTAAAAGTATGGAATGTGAGGTGTGAAAACAAATTGCTTAGATTTCCTGCTGCAAGGAACATAATTCACTGATGGGCCCACCCACTGCCTTTTAGACCCACTCTCAAGTTCATGCCAAGGCCATGAATCCCAAGTGACCCTTACAGGCAGTGACTGCACATGGTGGCCACTGTAAGGCAGGTCTTTTACAATGAGATGCAGGACTCCTTTACTGGGATATTTTGGTTCAAGGACTTCCCATTAGTTGGGCCAAAACTTTCTTAGAACTGTGCTACAGTCTCATGCTCTTCCCACCCAGGCCTCTTTTCCTTCCCTTTTCCCATCACAATCTGAAGGCTCTCTTCTTCCTTTCTCATCACTGATTATAAGCTAATCCCCAGATCTTTTGCTTGTCTAATCCTATTTGTCATATGCTTGTTAGAAGCCTCAAACCAGCACAAAAACACAAACGTACAGTACTGACAGAAAATGGACCAAAATGATGACTTAAAGAAAAAAAATGTTCTTACAGAAAGATTCCTGATACTATATGTAGATACTCTGTCCTTTTTAGGAGCTAGGGTTTAATTCTTCTTTCCAGTGTGGGATGGGCTTAGTGACTTGCTTCCAATGAACAGAGCAGTATCTGCCAGTAACTGCCTTTAAAATACCAATCCCTGCTCCACACAGACACGGGAACCTTTTTAGACATTTTTTCATAAAGTCCCCAGTTGAAGTTTTAAAGATTTTTTTTTTAATTTATTTGACAGAGTTCACAAGTAGACAGAGGGACAGGCAGAGATAGAGGAAGAAGCAGGCTCCCTGCTGAGCAGAGAGCCGGATGCCCGGCTCTATCCCAGGTCCCTGGGATCACCACCCAAGCCAGAGACAGAGGCTTTAACCCACTGAGCCACCCAGGCGCTCCCCACCCCGAGTTGAAGTTTTAATACTGTAAATTTATTGTATATCTGTTTATCTACTATTTATATACTCATGTTTTATGCATAAGAAGAATTAAATTTTTTTGCCCGTAGGAATGAATTTTTACTCCCCTAAGGGTGTAAATAACCCCGACTGAGAATGCACAGAACAGAGTATGGAAAGGGAAAATTTCTATCTTGTTGTGGAGAAATCTGGCAGACACCACATTAACAAAGTGATCACATTTAACGTCACCAGTGATAAATCCTGTTAATGCCAGGTATACCCAGTATGATACAGTGAGAAGGGTATTTTGCCTTTGTAGGAGTCTTCCCCAGAACACATAACCCACGTGTCATCACAAGAAAACATCTAACTAACCCAAACTGAGGGACAGTCTATTAAATATCTGGCCAGCACCCTTCAAAAGTGTCAATGGAATAAAAAACAAGGCAAGACAGAGAAACTGTCCCAGATCATTCAAGACCAAGGAAACATGACTAATAAATGTAATGTGTTATCCTAGATCCTTGCACAGAAAAAGAGCACTCGGAGAAAAATGGGTGGAATATGAGTGAAGTCTGTCGTTTAGTTAATAGTATTTTATCAGTGTTAATTTCTTAGTTTTGACAAGTGTACCATGGTTTTTCAAGATAATATTAGGGAAAGCTGGAGGAAGGGTAAAAGGGAACTCACTCTGCTGTCTTTGTAACTTCTCTGTAAATCTAAAATTATTACAAAATTAAAAGTTAAAAAGAGTATTCAAAGAATAAAGATCATCTATATTCATTACATGAAAATAATGGTGCAGGTATTCAAAGAGAAGTAAATATATATAGATGGCTAGAATTATAAATATTAACCTAATCTGAAAATATGAGTTTTGTAGATGTATTAGTAAATGAAAAAATATAGTAGGTGTAATATTTCTCAAATTAGTCAAGCTGTGATACAGTGTCTCATGACATCTGTGCACAATTAATTCAAATTGTCCCGGATATAAGCAGAGTCACAGGTATTCAAAACTGGCTGGAGAACCATAAAAAATATTGATAAACCATAAAAGGAAATGTATCAAGTTGGGGAATATGTCTAGGTGCTCCAAGAATCAGTGTTATGTCCTTATATAGCTGCTGCATTAATGATGTAGAAAAGGGAGTTAAAAACCATGTTAATGAAATTCACAGGTTATATTAAATTGCAAGTAGCAGTAAGGGCAGTAAAGCAATATAAAGGTACCTAGAGAACTTAAAATATGGAGTGGAGGGGCACCTGGGTGGCTCAGTCGGTTACATGTCTGCTTTTGGCTTAGGTCATTATCCCAGGGTCCTAGGATCCACTCCCACATTAAGCTCCCTGCTCTGTGGGGAGTCTGCTTCCCCTTCTCCCTCTGCTGCTTGTTCACTGGCTCTCTCTTTTGCTCTCTCAAATAAATAAATCTTGGGGAAAAAAAGAAGGAAAGATGGAGTGGAGACAACAAAATGAGATTCTGCCCCTCCAACATAGAAATTACTACTGCATTAGGAGAAAAACAATAAAACAGAATAGATATTCAAAGGGAGTCCGATCTGAAAGTCATCAAATGGTCAAAAAGACCTGAGGGGGAAAATGAATAACAAAGTAGATATGAATTTATGAAACAGTGCTTTTGAAGATTATGGCTACATACACTATATACCATAAAGGAAGAATAACATGTCTGTTCTTCAGACCTCTAGTAAAATGACATCTGGAAGACTGAATTTGTTTTGTGCCAGGTTGGTACCTAACTACCATCGACAAAACAGAAGTAGTAATAAAAATGATTAAGCCTTAGAACACTGCTGACAAGTATATTTATCTTCAGCAAATTACACTGAGCTTTTTTTTTTTTTTTACCAGTCTTTACATTCATAACTGCTGATTCTAGTTCATATCCCATATAGGTGACCCTTCGTCAAACATACAACTTAAACTAAGCCTCGGAGCACATTACCTAACTCTTTTTAACCTTCTCCTTTGTCTCCCAGATTAAGTTTACAAGTGCTTTGTAATTTCTTATTTTCATTAAGATTAGTATAGCCTCTCTTGATTACTTACTAAAACTGAATGAAACTTATGTCACATCTGTATCCCAATGATGTAAGCTTTGTTTGCAAATACATGTGTATGCTTCTACCAGCAGCTATAGAACAAAGAGCATAAACTAGAGTAACATCTGAGAAGTGTGCTGCAGTTGAGACCTAACTGAATAACAACCATTAAAAAAAAAAAAAAAACCCACACAGATCAGAATTCTAATAGCAGTGCAATGTTCCAGTGATCACAGCATATATCAGGAAACCCCAAGACATTATCACCTATTGGCAAGGAGTCATTCAGAATAATGTATGAAGAAATCACTTTTCTGGATGACTACATATACTTATTAAGTATTACATAATAGATGCTTTTGAAAAATTTTCTCAGTACAAAAAATCTATGAATTATTATCTTTATGGTTTAAGAATATGCCTTTCTATGACTTCTATGTGGAAAATGTATAATCCTGAGGGCATAAATAATACTTAGGCTCAGTAGGTTACAAGGAAAATATTTATGAGAATCAGTGATTTAGAAGAAATATTTGAGATCTTGTCTCAACCCCCTCCTCTTAAGTGTAAGGTCATGGAGTGCACCAAGATGAAGGAAGGAATACCCTCCATGGTTGGGGAAAGGGTATTAAATAATAAATTGATGTTATCTTTTTAAGAAACTGAGGAGAAGCCTACATTGGACGGAAGACTGGACCGAATGAATTCTAAGGTCCCTCTCCATGTTTTGAAGATATTTTGTGTGAATTATTTGGCTGCTTGAGTGCCTATAGCGTACAAATGTGAAATGTTTGTCTTAAAATCTTTATAAAACTAAACAATATCATCTATCCCCGTATTTTCAACAAACTGCCCCACTGTAGAGATAAAGCTCTTCAGTATAAAATTGAGCAAGTATCATATATATACAACAAAAATGTATAAAGTATATCAAGAACTGCTCCCTCAGTTCAGTCTGTAGTTGCCTAGGTGTTATACTTGATTATTGAATTATTTACTACGGAAGAACTTGGCCTTAACTCTCATATAATATAGAACCCTGAACATCAGAAGTGTAGGGAGGTTAAAAGGCTAGATGTAAGAAGCACAGTTATCATTAATTCTTTGAAAAACTTTGTGACAATAAATAAAAGGGGGAATGGTGCTTCTGTACCTGAAATAGTTCATACAGTTCACTATTTTCTTAAGACATTTTTATAGTAAACTCCAAAAAGTTGCATTCTTTATGTTCTTTGAGGTGACCCTGTCATAATTTTATCCTAACCCATCTGCAGAGGCATAGCTGTCATTTCTACAGTCATTCCAACAATAGATCGTAAAACTGATCATGTCCACTGACTTAACTCACAGAAGAATCTAATTTAATATTGATATTAAGTATCTAATTTGCTCATCTAGGGCTTAATATTTTTAGAAAGGCACATATTTCTCAATATCCTTGTCACCCTAGATGCTATTTGTTACCATTTTTAAAATTTTTATTTAGGTCTTAACATCTGCATCTCCCTTAGAAGCTGAGACTAGATCCTTGAGCATGAGTTCTTTGCTGCCTATGATATATTTTATCTTTAAATCTTTTGCAGTGGTATAGCTAGCATATTGAGAACTATTTTGAATATTTATATCTGAGAAGGGCTCTTAATCATTTGGCAAATATTCTTCCATAAAAACAATAGACATGACTTCTGGCCCTTGCCAACTTCCTGTATTTTCATCAAATGATTATTATAATAGATCACAAAACAGAGAAATAACCTGAGCAACAACAACAAAAAAGTATTTGTTATAATCAAATGCATACTTGATTAAATGGTAATAAGATTAAATTGTCTGGGTTTTTTGTTTATTTGCAGTAGCAAGATTTTACTCATTTCATTTTGCAAACTTGCAGATTTCTCTGGACTTGCCTTTAATGTTTGTATCAGGACGGGTGATAGATTTCTCATATTGGCTCTACCACCTTAAAACATCTCTGAATCTAAGTGCCAAGTAGACTTCCTGATTCTTTAAATTTCATCCTAAGACCTGTTGACTTAGCCTATGACTGCCGACTCTCCCATAATAAACCAGTCAAAATCCACCCTCTAAGATATCCCCAGATTTCTCTATTTCACTCATTCTGAAGCTAGTTATCATGGTCTTGCTTTACCAGCTGTTACCACCTGTGATGCATGTCTTTATATAGACATGAATTGAAGTATCCCATGTAACTCTGTAAATAAACTCTGTATTGCTAAATATTTTATATTTGTAAACTACAATCTATATATAACTTTTGGTTAAATGTAGCATATATTTATTTCTAACATGCTTACTACTGCCAAGATATAATAAGAGTTCTGGATTCTTTATAAAAATGGCAAAAAAGGAGAAACGTTCTTCTTTTGCTCCTATAGTAATTCTGAAGATGTTCATCAAAGTTGTAAAACTTGGGTCCTCACCACAGTTAGTCGTGAAAAGAACACATGCGCACACACACACACATACACACACATGCACAAACACTTACATGTACATATATAATGTATAGGGTTTAGGGAAAAAAGAGCTGGTATGACTTACCTCAGGAAATTTGCTGCTAGCCCTGGATTTTTTGGATTCTGATGTTGATTTTTAATGTCAATTTTGGTAGAATATGTTATTTTGTTCCATTCTGGGTGTAATCAGTGCAATCATGGTAAGAATAAATATTCTTTATGACATAAGTACAAGAAGCATAAGACTTACCATATTTTTTAAACCTACAGCTCAACCAGCATGGTATTCAGCCTCCAAAAGTAATGCCAAAGCTGGTTTTATGGGGAAGAGTGGTTGTCTACCATACTTCAAAACTTAAAAAGTTTAACTTTCTGTGGATATATCATTTATAAAATGTATAAATTTCTTCTGATTTACCAGGCTCTACTGCTTTTTAGGGTAAAGAATTACTTGTGTTTATCAAGAACCATCATTATTACATAAATTTACATTAACTTACTGTATAGGTGGACCTTAGATTCTTAAAGGGACCACTTGAAAGATGTTGAGGGATATTTTCTTGTTATTCTTATGAAAGTTAAGATTAGAATTATTGATTGCCTCCTTTTGTGTAGTTATTTCAGGAATTCATTATTTTAAAGATAGGATTACAATTTCACTTAAACAATGGGTAATTTATTCTGACTCTGGCTCCTTCACTTCTGTCTTTATCTTTTAAATTACTCAATTGTGCTCTCTCTTCAGAGAATATTCCTAAGAATTTTTTTCCTAATTTCAGATTATTGTCTCTTATATTTCATACTTTCATTTAAACTAACAATATTAAAATAATTATAGAATTATCCTACTTATGGCACTAGATTTCCATATTTCCCATTTTATTTTTGTTATTCACATATCTTAATCATGGAATGAGAGCTCTATATTTTTATTGTTTATCATTGTAATCTACTTCCTATACTATGTAGGAAAAAACGCAGTCTGCTAAACCATAAATACAAAATGTACAACCATTTAGAACATTTGGAAAACTTCATCTCGTGTTTATCCTCTCTCTAATCCTTTCATCGTAATTTGAATTCATTGTTACTGTTACTTTCCTTTGCAGTGATGTTGACATTTATAGAGGTATTTATAATAGAATTTGCAGTATGTTTTAAATTGGTGACCCCATAGAGATTTCTGAAGCGTGCTTGAATACTGGAAATATCTCTAAACACCACCTTCAAATGTTTTGTTTTTTCTTCCCAACTCCTTCCTTCCCCCTTAGCTACTCTATCTTTTCACAAAATTTAGATAAGAATAATCAGAAGAGTCACATCTTTTTCTTGTGCATAAAACCTGGGGGTAGGATATGTGTTCCATTAACTTAAACGAGTTAATGTTTATTTTAGACACTGATAAAAAGAGAAAGTAATGTGGGGTTTAATTCTATTTATTATAGTTTTTCTATTATCCAGATCATTGTTCTTTATTCAGACTTACTAATCAAATTCTAACATGTATGAGGAACTTTACATTCACTTTCTTTTGCACTGAATTCATCACAACTGCATTTAGTCAGGCAGTATGTGATCAAAATGAAATAGATTGAAGTGTTACCTTTATAGACTCTGTCATATAGAAACCATACCATAATTTATTTTCTTAGAATTTATTTAGTGTTACAAGTTTTTAAAAATAATAATTAGGTATTAAAAATGCCTGATGATATCCAAATGTTCTTTTTTTTTGAAATTGCAACATAGTTGACATACAATATTATGTCACTCTCAGTTGTACAACGTAGTAATGTAACAAATCTGTACATTAAAAAATGCTCACTACAATAAGTGTAGTTACCATCTGTCACCATACAAAGTTCTTACATTATTGACTATAGTCCTTATGCCATATTTTTCATTCGCATGACTTACTTTATAATTGAAGTTTGTGTCTCTTAGTCCCCTTCACCTATTTTGCCTGTCTACCCACCTTTTGCCTTCTAGCAGCCGCCAGTTTGTTCTCCTTATTTATGAGTTTGTTGTTCATTTGTTTTATATTTTAGATTCCACATGTAAGTAAAATTATATGGTATCTGCCTTTCTCTGCCTAACTTATTTCACTTAGGATAGTACCCTCTAGGTCCAACCATATTGTCACAAATGGCAAGTTCTCATTCTTTTCTATGCTGAGTAATAACTCCGTTTTGTATATATATACTACATATTCTTTACCCATTTATCTGTCAATGGACACTTGGCTTGCTTCCGTATCTTGGCTGTTGCAAGTGGTGCTGCAGTAAACATAGGGGTACATATATCTTTTCAAGTTAGTGTTTTTGTTTTCTTTGGCTAAATACTCAGTAGAGGAATTATTGATCACATGGTATTAATATTTTCTAATTTTTTGAGGAACCTTTATGCTTTTTCCACAGTGGTTGTCCAATTTTCATTCCCACCAGCAGTACATGAGGGTACCATTTTTCCTACATCCTTGTCAACACCTGCTATTCCTTGTCTTTTTGATTGTACCCATTCTAACAGGTGTAAAGTGGTGTCTTATTGTGGCTTTGATTTGCATTTCTTTGATGACTAGCGACATTGAACATCTTTTCATGTCTCTGTTTACCATCTTTATGTCTTCTTTGGAGACATGCCTGTTCATTCTCTCCATTTTTTCTTGGGTTATTTTGTTATTGGGTTAATTGAGTCATATATATACATATATATACATCTATATATATGTGTGTATATATATATATATATATATATTTTAAAGATTTTATTTATTTATTTGACACACAGAGAGAGCTAGAGAGGGAACCCAAGCAGGATGAGTGGGAGAGGGAGAAGCAGGCTCCCTGCTGAGCAGAGAGCTCTAGGTGGGGCTCAATCCCAGGACCCTGGGATCATAACCTGAGCCAAAGGCAGACGCTTAACTGACTGAGCCACGCAGGCCCCCCTTTTTATATATTTTAGATATTAACTCCACATTGGATATATAATTTGCAAATATTTCTCCCATTCAGTTGGTTGCCTTTTTGTTTTGTTGATGGTTTTTTTGTTATTGTTGTTGTTGTTTTTGTTTTGCTGTGCAGAATCTTTTTATTTTTATTTTTTTTATTTTTTTTTAAGATTTTATTTTTTTATTTGACAGACAGAGATCACAAGTAGGCAGAGAGGCAGGCAGAGAGAGAGAGAGGAGAAAGCAGGCTCCCCGAAGAGCAGAGAGCCCAATGTGGGGCTCGATCCCAGGACCCTGGGATCATGACCTGAGCTGAAGGCAGAGGCTTTAACCCACTGAGCCACCCAGTCGCCCCCAGAAGCTTTTTATTTTGATGTAGTCCCAATTGTTTATTTTTGCTTTTGTTTCCCTTGCCTGGAGAGAAATATTCCTGCTCTTGCCATTCTCAATCATCATTATGATGTAAATCCTAGATTTTATGCAAAGCCTATATGGTTTATTTGATGTGGATTATTTAGGAAAAATTAGGATTGCTGGTAATCAGTTATCTTTCTCTTAGCTCTTTATATATGAATTGGTAGTGAGTTTATAGTTTTCATGGAGCTAGTGTCAGGCTGTATTAACACAAGGTTTCAAATTCTGCTATCTTGAAAATGTGAAGGTAGCATCCTTTTGTTTGTTAGTTTGTCTTTCGATAATGGGATTAACTCTGGACTCCAAGATCAGTTATGGGTGTTGCATAGTTTTTCATTCTTGAGACTAGTTCATACAAATCTGTAGATTTATTTGTTATTTATTTATTATTAAGTAAACTCTGCGCTTCGATCTCACAACCCCGAGACCAAGAGTCATATGCTCTACCAACTGAGCTAGCCAGATAACCCTAAATCTTAAGATTTAAATATAATTTACAGGGATGCCTGGCTGGCTCAGTCCAAAAAGAGCGTCCAACTCTTTTTTTTTTTTTAAGATTTTATTTATTTATTTGACAGACAGAGATCTCAAGTGGACAGAGAGGCAGGCGGCGGGGGTGGGGAGCAGGCTCCCTACTGAGCAGAGAGCCAGATGCAGGGCTCCATCCCAGGACCCAAGATCATGACCTGAGCCAAAGGCAGAGGCTTTAACCCATGGAGCCCCTCAGGCGCCCCAAGTGTCCAACTCTTGATTTTGGCTCAGGTCATGATCTCAGGGTCCTAAGATCAAGCCCCAAGTGGAGCTCTGTACTGGTCTTGGAGCCTGCTTAGGATTCTCTCTTTCCCTCTTCCTCTGCCCCTCCTCCACCTGAAATCAGGCAAGGGTCTGTCTAAATAAATAAATATTGTTCTTTCCAATCTCTCTGTGACTATGAACTATGAACCCTTTAGGTTCATAGTTTTTCTACTATTGGATTTACTTACTGGTATCTTATATAACGGTCTTTTTTTATTATTGGCTTTTTCACAGTAAGTTATGCAAAAGGGCTATTTAACATTCTACAAATTCTCATTTGTTGTGCTTTATAGTCATCCTATCCTACTTCCATCTGAATATTTTTTTTTAAAGATTCTATTTATTTATTTGACAGAGATCACAAGAAGGCAGAGAGACAGGCAGAGACAGAGAGGGAAGCACACTCCCTGCCGGGCAAAGAGCCCAATGTGGGACTCCATCCCAAGACCCTGGATCATGACCTGAACTGAAGGCAGAGACTTAACCCACTGAGCCACCCAGGTGCTCCTTTCTGAATCTATTTTTAATTCCTTCTGATTTCCTTTAATTCCTCTATTGGGCATTATTTCATTTTGCTTTTTTTGTCTCTTTCTTCCTTGATGGTTAGCCTATTATGTCATTTCATTCTCCCATTTTTAAAATAGTTGCTATACACGTCTTTCTTTTATTCATTTCTCATTTATTCATTTCATTTTTTTTAAAGATTTATGTATTTTAGACAGAGAGCACCAGTGGGTGAGGCTGAAGGAGAGGGAGAAGAATCTGAAGTAGACTCTGCACTGAACATAGAGCCCCAGGCAAGGCTCGCTCCATACCACTATCTTATGACGCAGCATCATGACCTGTGCTGAAACCAAGGGTTGGGCACTTAACCAACTATGCCACCCAGTTTCATTTCACTTCACCCCATTCATTTCATTTCATTCATAATATTTTTCATTTTAATTGTTTTTCTTTTCAAAAATACAACATTTCACTGTGTCTAGTTTAACTGCAACCTCCTTTATATCATAGATTTGATTCATTTGTGGTTACAAACTCCCAAGTATTTTCCCACTTATAAATATGCTTGCATTTGTTTTTATAGGTTAAAAACTCAAGATGAAAGACAAGCCCATGGGCAACTTATAAAAGGGAATTTATGCTAATTTGGGAGTGGCAGAAATTGAAATAGCATTATGGGTTCATCGTAGAGCTGCTTGGAGGACTTGGTTAAACTAAACAAAGTTATTCAGTGCATTGCTTAGGCTGACACTTACTTATGCCTGTGCTTTTTTTTTTTTTTTTTTTATCAGAACTCCTGCTTTTAAAACAGGGATGCTTTGGCTTGGAAGCCCATTTTAAATTCCTCTATAAACACATCTCAACTCTTAAAGATTACTTAAAAGGATAAAGGGATGGATAAATTCTAGACATGAAAATCAGTTCAGATCTGAAAGATAGACACATTTCAAAATGCTTTAATATTTTAGTGAAACATGTCTATGATCTCATTAGAAGTGGTTTCACCGAAGCAAAAATACTTGGGTTTTCATCTCTCCATTGTTTGAAACTAATTCTGTAGTCTTGTTATCACATTGTCAGTAAGATTTGAACCACAGCAAATTCTGCTTCAGAGTCACCCAGAAATATGTCCAGCTTTCTAGATATTCAAGTATCCTCTTACCTAATGGTTTACCTTGGCTGGGCTATATCATTTAATAAATCTTGTTTATTCTTACTATATGGGTTTACTTTCAGGTCTATAATTTTCAAGTATAGAATAAAAGTTGCCATTTACACAAAAAGTGTATTTACCCAGGTATTTACATGTATATTGATAATTGGGGATTATTTTTCCAAAGAGTAAGGATTCTTGAATAAAATTTTGAGAGAATGAAAACTCAAGTTTTAGAATTGTATTTTTATGTAATACTGCTCTCAGAGACAAAGAGAGAGAGGCGGGAAGCAGGGCATGGGGAATTGATAGAAAGAAAATAGCTTTTAAAAAAGTAAATGATAGAAACTGAAGTCTGAAGAGAAGAAAATAATCAAGAGTAGTAATTTCCACTACAGTTAATCTGAAGCCATGTAATTAAAACTGAGGACAGTAGATAGATAAGAATAAGACCAGAAGTAATATTTTACAGTACGATTAGCTCACTTGGAGGGTACTTAGTGCTGGTGGAAAGTGTGAAGGGGGTGGAGGAAAGAAAGCTTAGCGAAAACACTAAATTATCTCACAGCCTTTCAAATTATTTCTGCAGATCCTATTACAGTAAAGTGGGTAGAGAAGGAGCTGCAGAACAAATCATAAGAATTTTTGTATCTAGCTATCCACTAGTCACTAAATAAAAAGTGGCAGAGGCAGTAAAAGTTGCTCTCATGTCCTGTTCATCACCATGCCGTCCTCAGATGCAAATATTGTTTGACACCTTTGCAAAGCTAAAATTTGATGCAAATAAAGACATATTCTCTGATTTCACATATTTTTGCCTTCCAGTAATTCAGAATAACTCTGCCTTTTTCTCTTAACTTTCTGTGGAAAATCCATCTAATTCATTTTCTTTTACACAACTTACCAAATCTTAGGACTGAGTTTTTATTCTTGTATCAGAATTAACAGTGTATAGTATAATTTTCAAAAGGCAGAACTGTTCTTCTGTTCCATTGCTTCCTCTAGCTTCAGAATAAAGTATTACAATATCTTATACATGTTCTTTAAATGGACTTTCTCTTATTCTTAATCTTTTTTGGGGGTGCTGAGCAGAAAACAATAAATTTACAGAATGGCAGAATTGAGTGTTAGCTTCACTATAAAATATGCAGAGAGCGTATATGCATGTGTGGGTGTGTATTTTGAAGGAGAGAGACTGAATCATAAGCAGAAATCATTAGATAATGAATCTAAGTATCAAAGTTGAGTAAGAACCCCATATCCAAATAACAAGTTGAGTTACTAAGTAAAAATCCTTTGGGATAATTAAATAGAACAGAAGTAACTATGTACCACTGTTTCCATTGAATTCAATAATATTGCTCCTATGTTTATAAAATTAAAATTGAAATAACATTTTTGTTAAATGGATTTTTTTTCTCCATCCATAGAATGCTCAAGTCAAAATTTTAGGATTGAAAAAAGAGATGAGAAAAATGTCATTGAAACAGTTTCCATTCAACATGTGGACAAGACAACAATAACTTTATTGCCTGTACCTCAAAAATAGTTTTTATAGAGCCCTTGAATTATTTAATCATTAAATGATTTCTCTCTCATCTTTGTAGTAAGTACTATCCCAAAAGCACAGAGTAAGAAAAGTAATTACAATATTTTATATTAAATAACATTCTATAAGATTAGCATACTTTCTAAAAGGTGTCTGTGACCTCTTTGAAGAAAAGCTGTAACAAATGTATTATTTTGTGATTTTTTTTTTCCTTTCTTCATTGTTGGCTTCTTCCTCATCCCCATTTTAATCTTTCCTTTATCTGGAAGAAGTATACATGCCTATCAAAACTATAATTTTCAAACTTTTGTCACTTCTATTCTATTTCAGTTAATCTATTTGTAGTGACAATATATGTTAGGCTGAAGACTATTGCATACAGTTTGATGGCAGCAGGGAATGTAGGAGTCACAGAAGAGTAAAGCATTAGTTGTATTCATTGGTTGGTGATTCCTCCTGTGGAAAAGCAGAAATGTTTAAAGGCCTGCAGATTTCTGAAATGTTTTTGTGGGCTTATTAAATACAGTGGTTTCCAGTATTTGGAATGATCCATGTAAAATCCCTTTGAAAATACCATGTCAGGCTAACTGTTTACTAAAACTATCATCAAAGTTTGATGGTTTGGTAATTTACATTAAACTGGCCATTTAAAGCAGTCCTTGTATTTGAAACATGGGAATTTTTTAAAGAACTATTAGTGTGTCATTCCTTATTCTGTCCCTAAGTATTGAGCCCCACATCCAAAATACAGAAACTAGACCAAATAGAAGAAATAAGCAATTATGAGATACGTATGCTACTGCAATAAATCAAGTCATTCAAGAAATGTTACAAAGTTGGTAGGATAAATTTTGAGCCCTAAGTTTCCTTCCTGCTTGTACTTAATTCATATACATGAAAAGGGACATTTCTAAAACAGGATTCTGACTATGAGTCCTAATAGTTTGGTGGATTTGTGAACCTGAAAATTGCTATCAAATATTGCAGGATAAGCTATTTCAAAAATCTTTCTGAATTTATGACTGAGGTAACAGAAAAGTAAGGAAAATTATTTTCCAGTAGCCTAAAATTAAGATGATAAATTGGGTGTGAGTTAATAGCTGTAGCTGCCTGTAGGAATTTGCTGGTCTCAGTACCCACTGGTCGGTGGTTTTAACTGCCATGTTAAAGCTGTGAAAGGCACAGAATTGTAGGTCTGTAGGTGAGATTCCAAATCCAAAAACTACATCTGAGGTGAAAGAGCAGAACTAAAAAACAAAAAAAAATAAAAAAATAAAAAAAAGAAAGAAAGAAAGATAGAAAGAAATCTTCCCAATGGGATAGTAAGAACTCAAGAAAACTTGTCTCATCAGCCCTGGGCTTTAGATTAAGGGGATAGGGGATAAAGAGAGATATGGAGACAGACAGAGAAATAGAGAGAAAAGAAATAACTAATTTCCTCTACATATTCATAGCCAAAGGCCTGCCTCCATTCCTGTTTGGGTTCAAATTTACCTTGTTTATGCAGTTCAGGAATTCCTAAACTCAGAAGATGAAATAAAAATCATCCTGGGCTGCGAAAAAAACAAAAAAACAAAAAACAAAAATCTGGCCTAGAAAGATCCATACACACCTATAAAAAGCAAAAGCTACAATTTTGGGGGAGACGTGACTTTATTCAAGGATTCCTACAATTATAAACCCAGTTAAAAATGAACGTATAACCCAAAATTAGGAAATAAAGCAATCCATCCAAAGAGTTAACAGACAAAAGATAGCAGTATTGATGCCCATGAGTTTTCAGTAATAGCATTATCAGATAAAGGCTGTAAAATAACTGTTATAAACATTTTAAAGATATAAAAGAAATGGAAAACAAGAGAACAGGAAGTATCAAATATCCAGGCAGATTTAAAAAAAGAACTTATAGAAATAAAAAGTTTGTTGAAATCAAAAGATCCATTCTCAAATACAAAGATTCTGAAATTTCCCTAGAGACAAAAAAAAAAAAAAAAAATATTTCCTTCTGAGTTGAACAGTGAGATTCCTTACAGATACTCTTTACCCAAACCACATGCCATTTCACCAGTGCCTTTTGGATCTTATGTGACTCTTATAACCTCTAAGAGCTAATTTATTGAGTTCTAGCAAGTCCCAAGCCAGTATGCCATGTGTTAGTTACACTGAATGGCCTCTTCAAAATAAACCACACAACACTGATGTTGATCCTGTTAGATTAAGACAAATTAAAAATCTAATACATAGTTTTGCTGTCAGGTCCTAAAGTTCAAAGGTCAATATGGTATATTGCAATAAGGCTATAGGTTACCCATACCCCAATATTTTATCATAATAAACCAAATAGGGATGAAACACCCAGCAGTAGCCCATAAATCTATTAGCAGTGAACTGTCAATGTCCTATATACCAGGGTAATTTGTTAATTCAGAGCTAGGTCTCTTTTTTCACTAGACCTTGTAAACTCCTTTCTGAAACATCAATAAACCATCTGCTTTGACTTGTTAATCAAATGACTTTATTCAGTCCAAAGCAATTTTTTCCTAATAAAAACAGAGTATTTATCTCCATGGCTATAAAAGAGGATTGTTTTCAACTGTTCACTTATAGTTAAGAAGCACATTTAGTTTGGATTGATTTCCAATGCTTTGGTCATATCTTGTCACTTTCCATTTCTTACACACAGCATCTCAGTTTAGCCATTTAGGAAAAGAAAAAACAGTCAAATTCTGAATGTGGTATGGGACCAGTGCACAAAAACTGAGGAATAAGTTTGAGGAAAGAACTCACCCCAAATTACTGTAGATCAACATTTCAATATCCTGATTTCCCTCTGTCTGGAAGTTTTCTTATCTTTCTAGATAGAATGTTCATACTAGTACTGTTTCTGAACTGAGGTTTCCAGATGTTTGCCTTTTAGTCTGTATTGCTCTGTTCTGACTCACAGGGCAGATAATGTTTATAATAGAAACTTTTTATCCTCTGTTAGGCTTTATTGTGTTAGTGTAAAATAAAGTCAGGTTCAGTGAGATGGAATCTTAGCATGTGAAGCTCTGCAAAATTACCCCAGAAAATTGACCCCCTTTTCTCCAACCTACCAAACTGACATAAAATGAGTATTTCTGAGGTATCCGTGGGGATATTCTCAATGCTTTGTGAATGAGCATCTTCAGGAATCGTCACGCTTCTTGCACCCTCTGTCCTTGGAGCTTACTGCCAGCTGGCAAATGGGAGCACAGCCTATGACCTCTGACCTTGACTCAGCTCCTCTTGGACTGTTAGAAAAATGATGTCTGGGGAGAGGTCTGAGCATTTGAGTTATTACTAGATTCTGCCCTCTTAAAAAACAAAGAAGAAACTCATAGGTGTCCTTAATGAGCAGAGGCTTCAAATGCAGCACAAATCATGGTGCATTCTGGGAATTGTTTCCCTGGGCACAGCTTCCTTTTCTACTGCAAGTCCCTGAACAAAGGAAAAAATATGCAGCAAACAAAAAGTATAATTAAAATGCCTAAAGTGTTTTTACAGACTTGTTTTGATTCTTTTTATTCAGACATTATTTGGTGAGTAACCGTTTAGATTTTTTTTTATGTTTGAGGTGACATCGGAGGGGAAGGATCGTCAAACAGTCCTGTTTCCTCTCAATATCCTTTTATGTACTCAGTTTTACAGTGAGGAGAAAAAAATTCCTGAGCCCTTAATCCAAGGCTTGGGCTCTTTGTTGAGCCTAAGAAAGAAAATAGGAAAAACATCTGAGATTTTATTGTTATAGCAATAGGTTTCTAATATTGTGACAAGTTTTTTCTAACATTTTACTTTTATTGATTTTAACATTATTCCCATGAGATTTTTCTCCTAATATTTCCATAAGAAGTATGAACCAAATACATTAAAACTAACTGCCCCTCAGCCATGAAATTCTGCCAAATTAAATATTATTTTTTCACTTAGTACTAATGAATTCATTTTTTGAACACCCCACCTTCAGCTTGGCACTGTGTCTTCACACTATCCACAACTAGAAGAGATTGCCAGTCATGCACTCATTAATGTTCTCCACACTGTAGCTCTCCACATTGTAGTAGGTTATTTTCCTGAGGACAAGGAGAGCCCGTTACTGGAAATCTTGATGAAAACAGTCCTTCAGCTATGGTTGAGTAATACGATCTTTGCGTGAGAGGAGCTGAAGCACAGATTTGCAGACTTTAATGTTAAGAAGGATAAATTGGACTGGAACAAGAATGGGAGTATCAGAAAGTAGAAGAAAATTATGTACATAATTTAAAATGTGTGTTATATTAAGCAACACAAATATATATTTTTTAAGCTTACATTGTCATTATCAAACTGGTTGCTGTGGATTCCCAGAAGCTTCTTATTAAGGGTTAATTTATGCACTTGAGTAATATTTTGGGGGTAGAGAACAGAGCATGATACAATTATATTTAGAATTCAGAATCAAAAAGCCAATTCATACAGTTTATGCCAAACAAAATATGCTTAGCTTGAATAACTTGAATTGACTGTCAGTATGCTCCCCAAATCCCTGAATGGGTAGGTTCTCTTTTAACCTTGTTGATTTGCCTTTTTGGCTTTGTTTTTCCCTAGTAACATACAGTTTGGATTTGGGTTTTGTAAAATATTTCACAGAAAGTTTTACTAAAAAAGTCAGTTATGGGACAGGAAAAAGAAAAAAAAAACCTACTGGTTTTAAGAGGCAGACTAAGTCAATGACTCAAAATCCCATGAGGATTGGACAGCACAGTTGAAGGTCATTTTTTTTTTTTTAATCAGATGTGAAGAATCTAAGAGGGTGAATAACGTGCTGGGAAACACTATGGTTAGATTAGGTTAAAAGATCAAAGACAGTGCAGAATATTTATGAAGTTGGCTAAGCAATATGTAGAAACAAGTAATAGGGAAATAAAAAAGTGATTAGAATGTCCTACCTGGCAAAGCAATAATCATATAAAAGCTAGTATATAAATGAAAGGAATACAATGATATATTTCTGTTCCTTTTAGTAGGACTACCCAAGAAAATTGTGTTGCATTTTGAAGATCTTAATAAAGGGAAATTAATAAGACTATATGTTTAGGCATTAAAGGATTAAGAAACTAACATCTCAGTCAAGTTTAATGGAAGTTAATATGTATGGCTTGGCTAAGCAAAAACTGGATTTGGGTTTTGTAAAGTGAAAAAGGGCCATAAACATTTAAAATTTGAAGAATAAATATAAGCTATATAACATGCCACTAGGGGTTATGTATGTTGGAGAATAAAATTATTTCTCATTTTCTTCTAAATATGAAATTTTTTACTCACCATTAAGAAATTTTAGCTAAGATTCATTAGGCTAAGTTTTAAATGTGTTCTATAATGTTTACTCTTACCATTTATCTTGATCTTATAGTTCTGTGATCTAACAATTCACTAAAAAAAACCTTCCAAACTAGTACAAAAAAGGTAAAATAGTTTCTCTTACTAGAAAATTTCCTATTATAACACATCTTCGTCTTATTAGTAAGATGACATTTTCTGGATTTGGTACATTCCATTTCATATTTTATGTATATAGATATTGATCTCCTAATAATGTTTTAAAATAATAGTTTACATGGGTGCCTGACTGGTTCAGTCAGAAGAACATGCAACTCTTGATCTCAGGGTTGTGAGTTTGAGCCCCGCATTTGGTATAGAGATTATTTAAATATAAACAAACAAACAAACAAAAAACAGTTATATTTAAATAAAATATCAGGAAGCTAATATATGTTTTTTATGTGCAAAATTGCCAATATATCCATTTGGAAAAGATCGCTTTGAAACTAGAAGTTTGCTTCATATTTGTCTTTCCTTTTTTTTTTTCCCCCAAGATTTTGTTTATTTGAGAGAAAAGCAAGCACAAATAGGGGGAGCGAGAGATGGGAAAGGAGACTCCCTGCTGAGCAGGGAGCCTGTTGTGGGGTTTGACCCAGGGACCCCAGCATTGTGACCTGAGCCAAAGGCAGACACTTAACCAGCTGAGCTACCTAGGCACCCCTTGTCATTCCTTTTACCTAATTATATTTGTGGATTCCAGGACCCACGAAATCATGACCTGAGCCTAAGGCAGCCTTTTAACTGACTGAGCCATGCAGGTGCACCTACCTAATTACATTTTAAAAATGCAAATGTATTAGGACTTTTTGTTTGGAAGACAAATACTTCCATTAACTTTTCTGTAAAGTAGTAAGTTTATGACTGGGTGGTCAATTATCATTATAAAAATATCTCTCCAGTTATTTGTTTTATTTCTAATTTATTTTAGAGAGAACATGAGCAGGGGGAGAGGCAGAGGGAGAGTGAAAGAAGCAGACACCCTACTGAGTGTGGAGCCCCACATGGGACTCAATCTCTGGACCCTAAGATCATGACCTGAGCTAATATCAAGAGTCAGACACTTAACTGATTGAGCACCCAGGTGCCCCTCTAGTTATTTTTGTATACAGTTACTCAGTGAACTGGGATGCTGGTTAAAAATGCAATCCTGACTCAGCTGGATTGGAAAGAGAATTCAGGAATTTGCATTTTAAATATATTTTTAAAGATTTTATTCATTTGAAAGAGATAGCATGAGGTGGGGCACAGCGGGACAGAGGGAGAAGGAGAAGCAGACTCTCCTCTGAGCAGGGAGCTGGATGAGTGGGGCTCTATGTCAGGATAAGGACTGATTTGAAGGCTGACACTTAACCTACTGAGCCACCCAGACACCCCAGGAATTTGCATTTTAAACCAACATTATAGACGAGTCTTGCGTAAATGATCTGCAGGCCTTTTGTGGAAATTTACTCTGGCATTTAAATATGCTCTTTAAAAGTAAGTGGGTATGGAGTTTAGCTTCTAGTAATAATGTTAAACTAAGTAATTTGAACCATGTCTCCTACTGAAAATAATTAGGAAAGCTATTTTTTGAAATTGAAACAAAAATCTGTTTGAGGCCTTGTGATACTAACACCTTGTGAGGTCTTGTGAGAACCTGTGAGATCCAACTAGGAGGACATTAAAGAGGATGAGTCTGGCATTTAGAAGTGTTTTTCCTCTGGAAGTGTCTGCCATATCTTGTAGATCCAAGTGTCTGCCATTTCCAGTGAAGATGACCAAAGGGCTGAGAAGCTGAGTAGAGATAGATACTCGGAAATATGAAGTCTAGTCCCCTCAAAGAGGGGACTAATACCTGATTAAATCTGAGAGGAAGGATGAACCTGAAATAGACCAGCCTAACCAGGGACTGAAAACCAACGTTATTTCAAATCTTGATCTGATACAGGTGATAGAGTTGCTAGTAGCTTTACCCACTCCCAGAAATTTTTTTTTTTAAGATTTTATTTATTTTATTTGACAGAGATTACAAGTAGGCAGAGAGGCAGGCAGAGAGAGAGAGAAGGAAGCAGGCTCCTTGCTAAGCAGAGAACCTGATGCGGGGCTCAATCCCAGGACCCTGGGATCATGACCTGAGCCGAAGGCAGAGGCTTTAACCCACTGAGCCACCCAGGTGCCCCCAGAAATTTTTATAGAGGAAGATAAGTTTGTCCTGCGCCATCAACTGTTTCTCTGCAGTTTTCTATGTACACTTACTGGTGTTCAATCAAAATAGAAAATAAGCACAAGAAAAGATAAAACTGTATTATAGAAAATCAAGAGAAATAACACCCAGTACAAAGAGGCTTACACAGATGATTTAGATAATTGGGGTTTTAATTTTTTAATTTTTGTTTATATTTTTTTAAACTTTTTTTTTTTAAAGATTCCTTTTATTTCTTTGACAGGGAGAGATTGTGAGAACATGAACACATACAGGGGGAGAGTGAGAGGGAAAACAGGCTTCCCACCGAGCAAGGAACCTGACACAGGGCTAGATCCCAGGACCCTGGGAGATCAGGACCTGAGCCCAAGGCAGATGACTAACAACTGAGCAGCCATCCAGGTACCCATAGGCGATGGGTTTTTAGACACAGATTTCACAATAAGAATACTTAATATTTGAGGACACTATATATTCTGATGTTAATTATCAGATATGTGATTTTCAAACATTTTCTCCTATTCTGTAGGTTGCATTTTTACTCTATTGATAGTGTCCTTTAATGCATACATTCTTAATTGTCACGAAGTCCAGTTTGTTTACTTTTTTTGCCTGTGCCTTTAACATCATTTCCAAGAAATCTTTGCCAAATCCACTGTTGTGACATTTTTGTCCTATGTTTCTTCTAAGAGTTTATGTTTTAGTTTTAATGTTTCTGTATTTGATCGATTTTGAGTTAAGTTTTGAATATGGCTTAAACAACAGAAATCAATTTATAACTCTTCTAGAGGATAGAAGCCAGAGATAGCACGCAGTATCAAGGTGCTAGCATGGTTGGATTCTCTTTTTGGCTTGCAAAAGGCTGCTTTTTGCTGTGTCATCACATGGCAGAGAGAGAGAACTTGAGCGTCTCTTCCTTTTTTTATAAGGGTGCTAGGTCTACACATCAGGGATCCTTCTTTATGACTTAATTTAACCCTAATCACTCTTCAAAGGCATTATCTCCAACACAGTCACATCGGTAATTATGGCTTTAAAATATGAATTTGGGGATCATATAGTTCAGTCCATAGCAACCATATATGCAAGGGTTTATTTCTGGGCTGTTTATTCCGTATGTTTGCATATCTATTTCTATGCCTGCACCATACTGTTTTGATTACTATGACTTTAGTATGGTTTGAAATTATGAGTCCTCCAATTTTGTTCTTTCTTAAAATTGTTTTGGTTATTAGATGGTCATACAGGTTTTTTTTTTTCCCCTTCATTCTGTTAATGTGATATATTCTGTTAATTTTTTCCTTTGAATGGGCAATACTTTGGTGATTCTTTGTATGCCTTGTGATTTTTTATGTGAAAACTGGACAGAAACAGAATCTTATAATGTAGGAACTCTAGAAATCATATTCTCCCTCTTTGCCAGCATTTTCTATTTTTGTTGTTATTGTTGTATTATTGTTTTTATTTTTGTAGCCTGATTGCGTGCTGGTGATCAGCATGAGATATAAAGTTAAGGTCTTTCTAGATTTATTCTGTGCCTTCTCCTATAAAGCCTGTAAATCTCCTGGAAGTCACTTTAGGTGGAGGGGCTTGCAGCAATGGGTGCCTGACTCTGTATCTCTCCTTACACTGCCATAAGCAGCCCAGAGCAATATTTAAAGTACAAGGTTTGGTTTCCCACTCTCACAGGCTGCATACAGGCTGCTTCAGGAACATGTACACAGCTGCTCGCCATGAGGCTAAGGAGTAGGGGATGGAGAGCTACTGCTGCTATATTAAGAGCTAGAGGAAATCATCCATGTTTACTGTCCAAGACTTCCCCTGCAATGCTACAAGCCTTAACATGGACTCCAGAGTTCCAAAACAGTTATATCATACAGATTCTCTTGGTACAATTGTTGTCTAGGTGGGGGGACAGATTTCTGATATGTCAGTGTTTCCTACTCTACTGTCTTCCCAGAAGAATCCTCTGCCCCAGAAGTCCTTTTTTTTTTCTTTTTTTGGATTTTGTTTATTTATTTGACAGAGATCACGAGTAGACAGAGAGGCAGGCAGAGAGAGAGAGAGGAGGGGAAGCAGGCTCCCTGCTGAGCAGAGAGCCTGATACGGGGCTTAATCCCAAGACCCTGAGATCATGATCAGAGCCGAAGGCAGAGGCTTTAACCCACTAAGCCACTCAGGTACCCTGAGACTTTATTTTTTTAGAGCAGTTTTAGGTTCACAGCAAGATTGAGAGGAAGGTACAGAGATTTCTCATATACCCCTTGTCTACATATCAACCTCATAATCTCTCCCATTATCAAAATCCCTCCACCAGCGTGGTACATTTATTATAGTTGATGAACCTGCCTTGACACATTACCACCCAAAGTCCATAGTTTACATTAGAATCCACTCTTGATGTACATTTTATGAAACTGGAGAAATGTATACTATTTATCCACATAGTATCATACAGAGTATTTTCATTGCCCTAACAATCCCCTGTGCTCCACATATTCATCCCTCCCTTCTGCCAACCCCTGGCAACCTTGGATCTTTTTACTGACTCCATGATTTTGCCTTTTCTAGTATATCATATAGTTAAAATCATAATCTATATATGAAACCTCTTCAGGTTGGCGTCTTTTGCTTAGGAATATACATTTAAGCCCCCTCCATGTCTTTTCATGGCTTGATAGCTTCTTTCTTTCCTTTTTTCTTTTTTTAAAATATTTTATTGGGCGCCTGGGTGGCTCAGTGGGTTAAGCCGCTGCCTTCGGCTCAGGTCATGATCTCAGGGTCCTGGGATCGAGTCCCGCATCAGGCTCTCTGCTCAGCAGGGAGCCTGCTTCCTCCTCTCTCTCCCTCTGCCTGCCTCTCTGCCTACTTGTGATCTCTCTCTGTCAAATAAATAAATAAAATCTTTAAAAAAAAAATAAAAAATAAAATAAAATATTTTATTTTTTGTTTATTTGTCAGGGAGAGAGGGGGAGAGAGAGAGAGAGAGAACACAAGTAGGGGTTGCTGCAGAGGCAGAGTGAGAAGCAGGCTCCCACTGAGCAGGAAGTCCGATGTGGGACTCAATCCCTGGACCCTGGGATCCTGACCTGAGCCCACGGCAGTCGCTTAACCAGTTGCGCCACTCAGGCATCCCAATAGCTTATTTCTTTTTAGCACTGAATAATATTCCATCGTGAGGAATTACCAAAGTTTATTTATTCACTGACCTACCGAAAAAGTTTTGACAATTATTAATAAGGCTGCTCTAAATATCCATGTTACAGATTTATGTGTGGACATGAGTTTGTAAGTCCTTTCAATAAATGCCAATGAATTTGGTTGCTGGGTCATATGGTAAGAGTATATTTAGTTTTGTAGGAACCTGCTAAACTATCTTCCAAAGTGGCTGTATCATTTTGCATTCCTACGTAATGTAGGAGAATTCTTGTTACTCTACATCCTTATCAGCATTCAGTTTTGCACTGTTTTGGATTTTTGCCATTCTAGTAAGTGTATAGTGGTATCCGGAAGTTCTTTTACTTCAAAATATCACAGTTTCTTTTGTTCCAAACTGGCAGTGCTTCTACTGATTGATCTCTCTTAAAAATTGCTAGGGGGGCGCCTGAGTGGCTCAGTGGGTTAAGCCGCTGCCTTCGGCTCAGGTCATGATCTTAGGGTCCTGGGATCGAGTCCCGCATCGGGCTCTCTGTTCAGTGGGGAGCCTGCTTCCCTCTCTTTCTCTCTGCCTGCCTCTCCATCTACTTGTGATTTCTCTTTGTCAAATAAATAAATAAATAAATAAACAAAAATTGCCAGGGATTTCATGTTTGATTCTAATCAACTCTGTATGCCAAAAACCACACCCCTGATTCTTTTTGGGACTTAAACCCTTCTATCTACACTTAAATTACAGATACTTGGGGTGCATCACACTTTTGTGGGACTATGCCTTTTACGTTTCTAGAACTCCTCTTTTTTCCTTCTGTGAGTTGATATACAAGGCAGCACCTTAATTCGTCCTGAGGTCTTAATAAAAGGTCTAATAGCCATATCCTTCCATTTGGTCTTTACCCAGTGCCCTAGGTTTGGTATTTTCCCTGAAGCTGTTTCTTAATAGCCACTAGAGCTTTTATTAGATAAGAAAGTTTTATTTTCCAGTCCTGAAATATCTGGGCAATTTATAATCTCTTTAATTTTACCTGCAAATGGACCGCTTCTTTTCTGAAGTCATCTCTTTCTCATAGAATCTTACCAAATAAAGCAGTTTGTGCATTTAACATTTTCCCTCAAAATCTACTCCCCTAGTTCTATAAGTTTATTAAATAATTTTTTGCTAGATTCCATGCAACTTTTTTTTTTTTTTTGAGAGAGAGAGAAAGATCACAAGTAGGCAGAGAAGCAGGCAGAGAGAGAGAGGAGGAAGCAGGCTCCCCGCTGAGCAGAGATTTCTCCCCCCACTGTGGGACTCCATCCCAGGACCATGGGATCTTGACCCTAGCCAAAGGCAGAGATTAACCCGCTGAGCCACCCAGGTGCCCCTCATGCAACGTTTTTTACCAAATATTTGACATATGAGTCATCACTTTTCTGATCTGCTCTGGTTCCTTGCCATTTTTCCAGCTTCCTATTAGAGTTCCCTCAATACCTGCTTCCTGGTTCCGAACTATCGTATATTTTAGTTTTTTGCTATTGGAGCATTCTGCTTTCAGCTTACCTCTTCTATATCTGTTCACTTTCGCCACAGGAATGATCAGTAGCTTCAAACAAAATAATTTATTTTTCATGCATTGTGGGATGAACTGATCTAGGCTCCAAACTGGAGTTTAGGTCTAGGGCTACTCTTTTTTCTTGGCCTACCAATGTAGTCAGGGCACATTCTTATGATAATGTCAGAAGCATGGGCAAGTTTAGCTGAGCAAACAGATTTCAAGACTCTGTTTGCAGTACAGCTACTAGTATCTCACTGCAAAAATGTGTAATGTGACTTAACCCAAAGTCACAGCTCAGGAAGGTATTCCGTCTCTCGAAGAAGGAACAGCAGTCACATGGCAAAGGACATCAGTATGAAGGGGTGAAGAACTACAGTCAATACAATCTACCAAGTCATTTAAACACTAACCAAAACACAGTATGAGAAAGCTCTACTCATATAAAATCATTTAAAAATATTAGAGATAAATAGTGATGTTTCTTGAAAAAATAATTAATTTAGCTGTAAGCAAAAATAATTCTGAATATATATGTACCTGACAACATAGCCCCCAAATATAGAAAATAAAAATTTATAATACAAAAAGGAGAAATATGAAAATTAATAATCTTGGGAGATTTTAACACACCATTCTCAATGACTTTTACAACAAACAAACAGATATTAAAAGAAGGAAACTTTTAACTCAATTAACAAGCTTGACTTATTTATCTTGTATGTAAAACTTCAGAATGCATATTAAAACTACTTGATACCCTTTACTATTGAGTACACACAGATCATTTTAAAAATATGGTTGTTGTGCGCCTGGGTGGCTCAGTTGTTAAGTGGCTGCCTTCATCTCAGGTCATGATGCCAGGGTTCTGGGATCTAGGCCCACATAAGGGCTCTCTGCTCAGCGAGGAGCTTGCTTCTCACTCTCCCACTCACCCTGCTTGTGTTTCCTCTCTCTCTGTGTCTCTCTGTCAAATAAATAAATAAAATCTTTTTTAAAAAATTGGCTGTAGTCTAGGCATAAAGAAATTATCAAATTTCAAAGGATTGAAATCATACAGAGTGTTTTCTCAGGTCACCATGGAATTAGATTACAAAAGAATAACAAAGATAATTAGAAAAGCCCCATATATTTGTAAATTAAAAAATATACCATTAAATATCTAATGCCTCAAGTAAAAAAAAAATTCACAATGGAAAAATAGAAAAAAATTAAGCAAATAATAATGAAAATACTACATATCAAAACTTATAAGTGTTTAGCTAAAGCATGCTTACAGGAAAAATTTTGGATTTAGATGCATATGTTAGAAAAGAGGAAAAGCTGAAAACTCAGTGATGTGCATATCCATCTGAGGAAGGAAGAAAAAACAAATTGAAATGAAAAGAAACTAGAAGGAAAAGAATAAAGATAAGAATAGAAATTAGTGAAATAGTAAACATCCAACAAATCAACAAAGCCAAAAATTGTTTCTTTGAAATAAGAAAATTGATACTTATTCCTAGGCAAGACTCATCGTTAAAAAAAGAAGAAGAAGAAGAAGGCATAATTAACTAAATTCAGGAATTAAAAAGTTGGGAAACATTACTATATATACAAATTCACCATTTGGCAACACATAATATTAACAGGATTCTACATTGTGGCATAATTTTTTATTGTATAAATAATATGTGATGCTGATGTATATAATTTAGAAAAACAGATACTAAAGTAAAATATTGTCCCAATACTTAGGAAAAAATATTGCTCAATCCTGGGTACACACTGGAATCACCAAGGATGCGGTTTTTAAATACTGATGCCTGGGCCCCTTGGAGGATTATTTAATTCAGAATTTCTAGTTGTGTCCTTGCATTGGTCTTTTTAAAAAATTGCTACATTGATTCTAATATTTAGTTGCATTTGTGAACAACTGATAGAGAAAATAACATTTTAATGTTGTCCTTCAAGCCTTTTTTGCATGCATAAACATATACTGTATAATTTTTATATATTCTTACTAAGCACACAATTTTGGTTTTAAATTCACCAACATGTTGTAAACGTCTTTCTATACGAGTAAATACACTTCTACCACTGCATTTTTTAATAGTTACATAGTATTCCATAATGTGAATTTATTATCATTTATATAACTAATACACTGTTATTGTCCATTTGAATATTTGGTAGTATAAACAATGCTAAGAGAATATCTCCATAAAAGCACTCTTCCCATATCTATAAAAAACACTTGTTAAAAAATCACTTATTCAAATATATTCTTACTGGATTAATGCAAATAGTTTATGTGACAGTTGGTAACTGAGTTTTTATCTTAGATGCTTGCTCAGGAATCATGTAGGCTATTAAGATAGAAAGAGATGTATTAATATATGTTTGACTAACCATATTATCCCTAAGACAGCTGTGCATGATGTACAGAAGGCATACAAAAATATTTGTTGGATAATTGAATGAATTTAATTCCTTGGAACCAACTTCAATTTCTAGAGATGTGGAGCAGTCACATTCAAAAGAAAGATAATATAACCTTGGAATCAAACCTAGTATGAGAAGCCAAATTTGGAATCTGTGAACTAAAATTTTTGACTTTCGAATTAATGATTAAGAACCAAGAGAATTATTGAGATTTATGTATACCTAGACTTTAAATATGGTCATTTTGGCATGTGGATTTTAAGTTACTATTTATTGAGTGTTTTATGTCCATTATCTCATTGACCCTTCACAACAACCTCATATAGTGTATATTATTATCTCATTTGAAAGGTGAGGTTCAGAGAAGTGAGGTAATATGCTCAAGGTCACAGAACCAGCAGAAGACAGGAGACAGGAATTCAACACTTGTTTGTCTGGCAGGAAAGAAAAAAAAAAAATACCTTATTAACCACTGTGCCTCCCATGTATTTTGTTTTCTGCTGCACTGGAGCAGAGTAATTTTTGATAGTGCAATAAAAGATAATATTCCTATAACCAACACATAATAATGGAAACATATTAGACAATTCAGATAAGCAAAAAAGAATACAAATTATACCTATGATTCTATTCTCCTTTGGGGGAACAGTACTTTTTATCTTACTGAAAGAAGTATTTCTTACCTCTGAAATTATTATAATCCCTGCCATTCATTTTTGTTCTTTGTGTCTAATCTTATTTTGAAATTTGGGTACTTGGCATGCATTGAAGAAGCAGTACAAAATATATATTTTAAACTGACCATTCACTTTTTTTCCATAGCATTTATTCATTCTTTTATAATTATAAATATTTGTTATGTTTATGTCCTGTTTTGTTCCATGCATTCTGCTCCTTTTGCAAATACAGTGGTTCTCAAAAACAGATATGGTCCTTGCCCTCATGGAGCTGTCAGTCAATTTGAAGAGAGTTTTATGAATAAAAATGACATAAATTAATTTAAATGTGCTACTGTAATTAGCACTGTGAAAGAAAGCAGTGTGAGTTTGTACGAGGAGAATTTGACCTGATCAGAAAAGGCTTTTCTGATGAAGTACTAAGTAATTTGATATTTGAAGGAAAGTCGAAGTAGGGAAAGAGAAGCCTTGCAAGGAAAGGTAATAACCTGGCAAAACCTGAGACAAGAGAGACCTTGAGAATGAAGGAGACAGAAATAAGGCTGGCTTGGCTAAGGCTAGAGAAACTAGCTGGAGACTCTCATACAATGTGGGGCTGGAGAAAAAGGTAGGTGCCAAAGTGTGCGAAGGCCCTGAGGCAAGATCATACCGAGTACCCTCAGCAGCAAAGATTCCAACATGGCTAAAGTGGCATAAGCAAGGCGAGAAAAGTGGAAAATGGGGTTAGGAAAGGCAACAAGGTGCCAAATAGTATTGCAGTGCTCTCCAGTAGCACTTTCTACAGTGATGAAAATTCTTGTTCTTGTCTGCTGTTCACTGTGTTAACCACTACTCACTTGAAATTGAACACTCAAAATATGGCTAGTATAATTGAGGAACTGAATGTTTAGTTGTACTTAATTTTAATTTTAATGGTCTTTAGCTTCGGTGTTCAATATGGTGGCTTTTGAACACTTAAAGTGTGGCTGTTGCAGCTAAGGAATATAAATTTTAATTAATTGAAATTGAGGTTGCCATGTGTGGCTAGTGTTTGGTATATTAAACAGTGCAGGTATAGGTTGTGGCCTTTGGCTTTTATACTAGAGTAATTGAACTTGAATTACTTCAGGCTTATAGCCAAATTGGTGTTTTGCTTTGCTTTTAAGCAAAGTAACAAGAACTTAAAAATACACATAATTTCCTATCATTTTTAATTGATACCTTAAGACATATTTCAGAAGGTGAAATGTAGTTGGTTAGAGCACATGTATTTTTTTCTCTCCTGCCTCAGCTTAAATGTCTTTTGGTCATTAAAGCCATCCCTGATTTCCTTGAGATGAAGTAGTTCCTCCAAGTTAATGTTCTTGTAGAACACTCCATTTTCTCTTCTTGTCTCTTGTTATACACTAAGCTATGTTGATATTGTGTAATTATTTAATATTTTCACACCCCCCAGCCATATATAAGATTATTATTTAGGGAAGAGACAGTGTCTTACTAACAGTCAGTCTATAGTACATAGAATTATAGTAGACCCTTAGTGAATATTTGACACCTGAATAAAAGGATAAAGAACTAAATGACTATACAGCAGTCTCATTTCCACTATACTCATCTGTCTGCTTATCTATCCATTCTGAGTCTCATCTACCCACCTCAGGCCATTAAGGACTTCTCTTAATCTTCTATTCAGCCCAGTTGCTTAAAACTATTGATAAACATAAAGCTCAATACTGTCCTTAATACATTTAAGCAGTCTTTTTGAGAGACCTTTTCCCACCCACAAGAAAGGGATTTAACGATCTTAAAATGAGATCTGAAAGAACTAGTAAAAAGGTAGTTTGGTGACATCTGTAACTCAGAACTGAATTACTCTACAGTGACAACATACTTTGTCCCATAAGACTTCTCAGCTTTCCTAGAAGTCGTGAGTCTACCTTATTTTAAATGAATTGCCCATTTTAAGACAATGATGGTGTGTGACAAATGGCAGTTGTGTCATGGCGTTTCACTTAGCTGGCTTTACACAATCCAGTCATCCTTAGGATACTTAAGGATGTATATACTCATGTTGAGTTTGTCTTTGGGACATTCTAAGAACCCTCTGTTGTGATTCTGCAACATGTTACAGTGACTTCGATTTATTTTGGTCCAAAATGGGAGTACTTTCATCAGAGAGTTGGAGGACTGTCAGAGTATCTTCATACAATTTGTATGCAATGTATAGTGGCAGACCCGAAGTGAGCATCCAGTGACCTGGGCTTCAGTCGTTGCCTGGCCCCCAACTCAGTGTGTCACCTTCAATGTACATAACCATTTTGTACTTCAAGTTAGAGTCTGCAAAGAGAAGCTCTCTTTACCTCTTTCAGTGATATTAGAAGTAGTAAAATAATCCACTTTTGTGAAGCATACTAAAGTCCTTCTAAAAACAAGTTCTATGCAAAGATTACTCTGTGTGTTTGTGCAGAATTGCTGATGTTTCAAGTCAGATAGAACAGTAGCACCTAGTCAAGTCACCACCACAGGGGACCTCTTAAAGTAGGTTCGCTTCACTATATGATAGGATCGTTGTTGGTATATATTTCTCTTTTCCTGACTAAAAAAAAGCCTTGAGTCTAGAAGGAGGAATTAAAAGTAGTGGTATCTGAGAAAACTAGTGCCACAGTGAACTGTGTATATGTCAATTTGATTTTGAAGCAGGTCTGGCAGTTACCTTGAAATACTAGGCCTTCATATTTTTTCTACGTTTTTTCTTTATGCTTTACCACTCCTGATGAAAGAAACAAAACAGTAAAAAGAGAAGCTATAGGTTACTCTGCAAAGATGCCAAGTTTCTTCGGGGAGTGGTTGTCTTAGGTGGCGCTCTGACTACAGCACTGAGAGCCACACGGGTCCAGTGAGTAAAGCCTGACCTTTTTGGATCATAATGTGCTATACATTTCTATTCTTACTGCTGCTCCCAGAATTTCTTATCTCCTGCCCTGGCAAATCATAACACACACACACCCCCATCTCTGTCCAGTGCACCCAGTAGGGGGGAGGGGGCAGAAAAGACAAAGTCATTTATATAATGTGTCTCCCTGCTGAGCCCCTAATGGCCAAAGCTTTTGTTCTGCATTCAGTGGCTGCATGTGATGGGCAGGAAGCTGCAGTCTCCCTTTGTTCCATGGCCTTATTCAGCAATTTAGATCCATCATAAAAATCAAATATGCATGTTGCAATCGCCTTGCCTACAACAGCTTCAATTTTCACCTTTCTTTAATTTGAACTCCACAGGGGAAAAAAGAGAACGAAGGGAAAAAGGGAGAATGGGGAGAGGGGAAAAAATTGCTTTGTATTTTTGCTTAGTGGACTATGAAAATAGGCAGTAATGAAAAATATATTTTTAATTTCCTAGATGCTTCCTATTCAAAACAGCACATACCACCAAACCAGGCCAATAGAATCCCTTCTGGAAATGCCCTCAAACCATCCTGGTTAATTGAGGCTCCAAAACTGGATGCAAAGTGATGGGATCCAAGAGGAAGGTATGAGAGCATTACACAGGGTGGAAAGAGGAAGACTGTGTTTGGGGCTTGAGAAGTCCTCCTTTTCAGAGAGATGATATCTACGCCACTTCTAATTATGACCAAAAAAGAATATTTTCTGTTCAGCTGACTGTCATGAGTTTTCTTTTGTAGAATAAATAATTTGGGAAAAGGGGTCACAGATGGAATGAAAGAGGGATTACATTTAAAAATAAATATTTCCTCTCCAAATAAAAATGAACACATTGACAGAGATGTTTTTGTCCACTTATTGATTTGTACACTATATTTAAAATTTTCCCAGAACTTCAAAGGATGTGTTCCCTGGGGTTCAAATAAATTTGCATCAGCGGCTTTGGTATTGATTATTCAGAAAAATACAGAAACCCTTTACCTAATCCATTATTAGACTTGAGCAAGGACTTTACAGAGGAGTTCATGCCCTAAATATAAACAATATGGCCAATATTTATTTGATTTATTAAAAAAATAAAAGATCTGAAGAACTTTGTCTCTTCATGCCTGGTTTTACTTACTATTATAGATTTTGAAGGCTCAAGCTAAAGTTGAAGCTGAACAGTTTGAAGATCCTTTGCCTGTTCTTATAAATGGAGCTTGGGTAATTCCAGGGAGATTTGCTGTAGGCAACATTAGACACCCGCTGAACGTAATGTAGGATGGATGTAAACTGAAAGAGTGATCTTGGGGATCATTCAAGGTTGAAAAGCCTTTGATTGTCTTGAGTGGAACTTCTCCTGGAAGATGTACTGAGTGAGTCTGGGATCAAAACCAATTTCACAAGTTTGATCCAGTTGTAATATGGAAATCCACCAGATTCTGCTATGACTAATTAGAGATGTGTGAAGAGCATTTCTCTTTTTCAACATTATTGATTTTTCTTTCAAACCCCCCAGTTTCGCAGAGAAAATCTCTGGCATTTAAAAGTGTTCAATTTAGTACAGTTCACTGATGCATGTAATCTTTGCTAACTGCATCCCATTTTCTCTGAACTTGTTTTTTCAGGCCCTCATATGTTCTGGGTATATTTTAGGTTTACTTTCGGTTTTAAGTGAAATTAAGGATGCACCCAGAACATATGAGCACTGGGAGGATAAATTTAATATTTGGGGGGTGTTGGTTGCAATTTTTCCTTTCCCTCTGTTGGAAATAGAAGAAATAATGCATGCCCAGAAAAAAAAAAGGTATAATTTTTAAAAGTGGAGTCCACAATTTAAATTTCCATCTGAGTCCAGGGATTTATCTCTTGAATCTCAATTGGAAAATGTGAGAAAATTAAGATGGTAATAGTGCCTGGAAATTTACATCGGAGAACATCTGTGATTGTATAAGCATAACTCAGGCAAAAGCTATGGCTCTATGCCACCTGAGTTCCTTCTTTCCACCCCTTCATTTAATACTGTCCAAGGTCTCTTGGACTCTTGTGGACAAATATCAGACCCTCTAACTTTTCGTTAAAGTCAGGGCCATATGCTGGCATTTTACGTTTTCAGCTTCTCTTCTATGAAAAAAGATGCTGGACAGATGGATCAGATGGGAAATGTTGCATATGGGAGAGTGAAGCCTTTTTTCTTTGAATGTAAGATAATTTAATGTGTAAGGGTTTATCTTTGATTGAACATTTTCCTCTCCCATATCAAATGGGAACTTTTCTTTGTCCTCAGTTCTGTCTTCTCAAGAAATAAATTGTAGAAAGCATAGAGGAAAAATTGTTCAGGTATTTTCTTGACCAGGCTTCCTTTTCAGGCCACCTGGTTTGTACTTCCAATCATTCCCCTTACTTCCATGATTGTTACTTATGATTTAAACAAAATAATTGGGTTTCTTTCCCTCAAGATCTCAGTGTCTCTCAGAGTGCCTCTTTCTCTTCAGTATTAAATACATGTTGAGCTAATGATAAGTCTTAGTTACTGGAGCTTTTCCTTCTATACAAAATGTAGTTGTTGAGTTAGGCTCCAGAATTAGTCTCGGTTTAAATTCTGTTTCCATCCTGACCAAGCTCTGTGGTCAAGTTAAGCATTAGTGTCTTCATATGTAAAATGAGTATTTTTTTTAAGATTTTATTTACTTATTTGACAGAGAGCGATCACAGGCAGGCAGAGAGACAAGCAGAGAGGGAGGGGAAACAGGTTCCCTGCTGAGCAGAGAACCCCATGTGGGGCTCCATCCCAGGACCCTGAGATCATGACCTGAGCTGAAGGCAGAGGCTTACCCACTGAGCCACCCAGGCACCCCATAAAATTTATTTAAGGATAATAGCACCTAATTCATATGATGGTGAGAGTTACATGAGATTATATAACGTGTCACTGCAGGTTGAGTTACTAGGGAGGCAGACTGTAAGGTGGAGATTCACATTTAGAATGTTTATCATTTTTTATTAAGGAGTGCTCTTCAGATCAATACCTCTGGAAAATGAGCTTCAGTGCATTCCCAGCAAAGACTTCAAACAATCCCACAGGTGAATTTTTTCAACTGAGAGCTGATAAGTGAGGGCCATCTTCTTTCATGTCTCCCATCAGCTGGTAAAATAAATCCTTCATTCCTGAAGGAGGATTTGAGTGGCACATCCCAGGTTCCACCAAAAGTATTTAGCAGCTGCTCAATAAATCTTAGCTCTGTAGTATTGCCAGTGTGTATTTACCTGTGAGACTATTCTTATCATTACTGGAAACATTTGCTCCCATTATATTTTTTAACTACAAGGGGAAGCATAATTTTGTGTTAAGAGCATAGCCCTGGAACTGGACCTCATGAGTTTGAGTAGCAGTCCCCCAGTTAACAACTAACTGAACCTAGATAAATTAGGATCATGTGCCTTGGTTTCCTCACCTGTGAAGTGGGAATAATAATGGTACCTATTTTCACAGGTGTATTTTAAGGATTAAATATGTTAATACTGAACACTTTTTACAGTGCCTGGCGTGTAATATGTTCTCTTATTGTGCCTATTGTTGTAATTTTCTTTCTTTTCTCAAGTTAAACACAGAGTCAAAAAGAACTTCAGGATCAGACAATTGAGAGTTCAAAATCCCAGCTCTGTCACTTAACGACTATTTTGATGATGTTATTTAACCTGTGATACTCAAGTTTTCTCATCTGTTAGAGACATTGATGTCCCTTATAGAATGCAGCAAGAATTTGAAGGTATTATAAACCTATGTTTTAGTTCCTTTTCTGAAATAGGGGAATAATCCTACCCTTAGGATGTCATGAAGATTACATGAGTCCATATATGAAAAGAATATAGAATGATACCTGATGCAAAGTACACATTAAGTGTTAGCTAATAGGATGAAGATGATGATGCCATCAACAATGCATATAAATAAAGTACTGTGCACAGTCCCTTGCATATATTAAGCAAATCTTATTTTTTGAAGGCCATTATGGATTTGTTTTCTTTATTCTCTTTTTAGCCTTTATTTCCTATTTAATCTGGCCTGCTGATCCTTTATTCTTTTTTTTTTTTTTTAAAGATTTTATTTATTTATTTGACAGAGAGAAATCACAAGTAGATGGAGAAGCAGGCAGAGAGAGAGAGAGGGAAGCAGGCTCCCTGCTGAGCAGAGAGCCCGATGCGGGACTCGATCCCAGGACCCCTGAGATCATGACCTGAGCCGAAGGCAGCAGCTTAACCCACTGAGCCACCCAGGCGCCCCTGATCCTTTATTCTTGATTATTCCTTTCCTCTTGCTTCATTGGCTTCAGGTTTTTGAATGGTAGGTGTCGGTCAATGTTAAATCACATCCTCTGACATCTTTTAAAAATTTTTTTATTTCCTTTTTAGAGATAATAAGGCTGATGACTGATTATATATTATCTTCAAGTACAGGAAGGCTCTCGCTGTAGAAAGAATAGCTGTCAGTTCTCTATCTTTAGGACATAAGAAGAAAAATAGACTCAAGTGTAACATAAACCCTATGTGGATGACCAAAGAGGATGGTAGAATCTCCAACTCTAAGAGAGGCTAAAAAACAAAGAATGTTCTTAATTTAACTAGATTAAGTATGTACATATGTTCCCACCCAAATGGAAGAGAAAATTCTAATGAATCCCTTTTGACCCCCACAATTTTCTGATTCTGCTATCCCAAAATATCTTACCTATAAATATTATCTGCTAGCATGTACCTTGCTTGTGCTATGTTACTCTGTTGTCATATTATCTTTCTGGGTTTTGTAATAGCTGCTGCCTTTATAAATTCATCAGAGAAGGATCTTCGTGTGGCACAATTATTTGCTATTTATAGCAGTTTGTAAACTATTTCTCTCTGAATAGTATATGGTAATAATCAATGACAGCCAAAACTTTCTTTTACAGTGCAGAGGAAATAAATAACCTGCTTAAATTTACCTTATTCTTACAGAGTGTTTATATTGTTTTAGATTTAGATATTGGCAAGTATTAACCTTAAATTGTTACTTTGACAGAGATTTGATAGTATAATCATGGCCTTTATAATTATTTAGAAAATCATTTAATTAAATAAACAAAAACTGAAGGAAAAGGAACATTTTGATTGAGTTTATTCCATAAGAATAAGAGGAAGATTGGCTTAAAATAGAAGCAGACATCTGTGGAAATAAAGAAGAAAAATCTGCAGTTCTTAAAAACCTAGACTTCTCTTTTAAGGATATTATCATATAGAGATCTAGGAAATAGCATACCTTCAAACATATCCCTTAATAGATAGAGGAAAGCTGCATTTTTGACGGCAGACAAAGCTATCATCTTTGTTCAGACTTTGAACTACTCCTGTAGCACCTTCTGCTCAGGAATCTCGAATTCCCACAAATTCTATACATAGTAGTTATTACATGTTAAATATATAAAGCATGAAATTTCTCTTCCTGCAAGTCCCTGAGAGTGTATAAATTAAATCTCATTGTCTTTAGAACTCTTTCTTTGGGTTTCTCCTGATGATCCCAAGTGAAGGGAGATCTGTGCCCTGTTGTGTGTATCTTTTAAAGACTTACAGCACAGGAGAATTTTCTATTATATTTTCTCTTTAAGAGATCTTGCTTCCCTAAGAAATATGAAGGGGCTAAGTGGATTTTGTGAGTGTGTGTAAAATACACTAGAAAGTTAGTTAGTTAGTTTTTGTTTTTGTTTTTTTTCATAACTCTGTGCTTGGCATGGAGTGGGTACCTAATAAGTAGTAATGGTTGAATGGGTCCATTAAATCTGTTGTTAATTTAAAAGTGATTCTTTGGGTGCCTGGGTGGCTCAGTGGGTTAAGCCTCTGCTTTCAGCTCAGGTCATGATCTCAGGGTCCTGGGATGGAGTCCCACATTGGGCACTCTGCTCAGCAGGGAGCCTGCTTCCCCCACCTCTGCCTGCCTCTCTGCCTATTTGTGATCTCTCTCTCTGTGTGTCAAATACATAAATAAAATCTTTTTAAAATAAATAAATAAAAGTGATTCTTTTGTGTTGCTATGTATTTATTGTATCAATATCCACACCAGTTCTGGAATTGCTTTCAGAGTTCCGAGCCTTTGGTATAGTCTTTTGAATATGTTCACGTTTTTATTATCAGTTAACATTTACTGAATGGCTATAGTACATGTTTTTAAATATCATGATTTCACCCATCAGTAGTTCATTTATTTTCTTTCTTTTTTTTTTTTTAGTTGAAGTATAGTTGACACACAATGTTGCATTAGTTCCAGGTGTACAGCATAGTGATATGACCAGTCTATATGTTATGCTCTGCGTACTGCGAGGATAGCTACCATCTGTTGCCATACTGAGCTACAATACCATAGACTATATTCTCTATGCTGTATATACTGTACCTTTGATTTATTCATTCCGTAACTGGAAGCCTGTATCTCCCATTCCCTTTTACCTTTATTGCCCGTCTACCCCTCCCCCACTCCTTTCTGACAATAATAAGTTTGCTCCCTGTATTTATGGGTTTATCTCTGCTTTTTGTTTATTTGTTCATTTATTTTGTTTTTCAGATTCCACATATAAATGAAATAATATGATATATTTCTATCTCAGTCTGACTTATTTCACTTAGCATAGTACCCACTAGGTCTATCCATATTGTCTCAAATGACAATATCTCATTTTTTATGGCCGAATAATATTCCATTGTGTATATTTACCACATATTCTTTTATCTTTTTATTTATTTATCTGTCTACTTATTTAAAGATTTTATTTATTTTAGAGTGAGAGAGAGTGAAAACACAAGTGGGGGAAGGGAGAGAGAATTCCATGTAGACTCAGCACAAAGCTCGGACCCCAAACTAGAGCTTGAGCTCATGATTCTGACATCATGATGTGAGCCGAAACCAAGAGTCAGCCACTTAATCGACTGAGCTACCCGGTCGCCCCATATATACCACAGTTTTTTGGGGTTTTTTTTTACCCATTTATCCATTGATGGATACTTAGGTTGTTTTCCTATTATCTATTATAAATAGACAGTATTTATATTTTTGTCTATTATAAATAATGCTACAGTAAACATAGGGGGGCATAAAGCTTTTTGAATCAGTGTTTTTGTTTTCTTTGGTTAAATACCCAGAAGTGGAATTACTGGATCATATGCCATTTCCATTTTTAGTTTTGTGAGGAAGCTCCATACTGTTTTCCAAAATGGTTGCACCGTTTACGTTCCCACCAGTAGTACACAGGGTTCCTTTTTCCTCCACATCCTCACCAACATTTGTTATTTCTTGTCTTCTTATTTTAGCCACTCTACAGGTATAAGGTGATACCTCATCGTGGTTTTGATTTTCATTTCCCTGATGATTAGTGATATTGAGCATCTTTTCATACACCTGATGGCCATCTGTGTATCTTCTTTGGAAAAATGTCTATTTAGATCCTCTTCCCATTTTTTTTAAATTAATTTTTTATTTTTTATAAACATATATTTTTATCCCCAGGGGTACAGGTCTGTGAATCACCAGGTTTACACACTTCACAGCACTCACCAAAGCACATACCCTCCCCAATGTCCATAATCCCACCCCCTTCTCCCAAACCCCCTCCCCCCAGCAGCCCTCAGTTTGTTTTGTGAGATTAAGAGTCACTTATGGTTTGTCTCCCTCCCAATCCCATCTTGTTTCATTTATTCTTCTCCTACCCACTTAAGCCCCCACGTTGCATCACCACTTCCTCATATCAGGGAGATCATATGATAGTTGTCTTTCTCTGCTTGACTTATTTCGCTAAGCATGATACGCTCTAGTTCCATCCATGTTGTCGCAAATGGCAAGATTTCATTTCTTTTGATGGCTGCATAGTATTCCATTGTGTATATATACCACATCTTCTTGATCCATTCATCTGTTGATGGACATCTAGGTTCTTTCCATAGTTTGGCTATTGTGGACATTGCTGCTATAAACATTCGGGTGCATGTGCCCCTTTGGATCACTACGTTTGTATCCTTAGGGTAAATACCCAATAGTGCAATTGCTGGGTCATAGGGCAGTTCTATTTTCAACATTTTGAGGAACCTCCATGCTGTTTTCCAGAGTGGCTGCACCAGCTTGCATTCCCACCAACAGTGTAGGAGGGTTCCCCTTTCTCCACATCCTCGCCAGCATCTGTCATTTCCTGACTTGATGATTTTAGCCATTCTGACTGGTGCGAGGTGATATCTCATTGTGGTTTTCATTTGTATTTCCCTGATGCCAAGTGATATGGAGCACTTTTTCATGTGTCTGTTGGCCATCTGGATGTCTTCTTTGCAGAAATGTCTGTTCATGTCCTCTGCCCATTTCTTGATTGCATTATTTGTTCTTTGGGTGTTGAGTTTGCTAAGTTCTTTATAGATTCTGGACACTAGTCCTTTATCTGATATGTCGTTTGCAAATATCTTCTCCCATTCTGTCAGTTGTCTTTTGATTTTGTTAACTGTTTCCTTTGCTGTGCAAAAGCTTTTGATCTTGATGAAATCCCAATAGTTCATTTTTGCCCTTGCTTCCCTAGACTTTTGCGTTGTTCCTAGGAAGATGTTGCTGCGGCAGAGGTCAAAGAGGTTGCTGCCTGTGTTCTCCTCAAGGATTTTGATGGATTCCTTTCGCACATTGAGGTCCTTCATCCATTTTGAGTCTATTTTTGTGTGTGGTGTAAGGAAATGGTCCAATTTCATTTTTCTGCATGTGGCTGTCCAATTTTCCCAGCACCATTTATTGAAGAGGCTGTCTTTTTTCCATTGGACATTCTTTCCTGCTTTGTCGAAGATTAGTTGACCATAGAGTTGAGGGTCTATTTCTGGGCTCTCTGTTCTGTTCCATTGATCTATGTGTCTGTTTTTGTGCCAGTACCATGCTGTCTTGATGACGACAGCTTTGTAATAGAGCTTGAAGTCCGGAATTGTGATGCCACCAACGTTGGCTTTCTTTTTCAATATCCCTTTGGCTATTCGAGGTCTTTTCTGGTTCCATATAAATTTTAGCATTATTTGTTCCATTTCTTTGAAAAAGATGGATGGTACTTTGATAGGAATTGCATTAAATGTGTAGATTGCTTTAGGTAGCATAGACATTTTCACAATATTTATTCTTCCAATCCAGGAGCATGGAACATTTTTCCATTTCTTTGTGTCTTCCTCAATTTCTTTCATGAGTACTTTATAGTTTTCTGAGTATAGATTCTGTGTCTCTTTGGTTAGGTTTATTCCTAGGTATCTTATGGTTTTGGGTGCAATTGTAAATGGGATTGACTCCTTAATTTCTCTTTCTTCTGTCTTGCTGTTGGTGTAGAGAAATGCAACTGATTTCTGTGCATTGATTTTATATCCTGACACTTTACTGAATTCCTGTACAAGTTCTAGCAGTTTTGGAGTGGAGTCTTTTGGGTTTTCCACATATAGTATCATATCATCTGCGAAGAGTGATAATTTGACTTCTTCTTTGCCGATTTGGATGCCTTTAATTTCCTTTTGTTGTCTGATTGCTGAGGCTAGGACCTCTAGTACTATGTTGAATAGCAGTGGTGATAATGGACATCCCTGCCGTGTTCCTGACCTTAGCGGAAAAGCTTTCAGTTTTTCTCCATTGAGAATGATATTTGCGGTGGGTTTTTCATAGATGGCTTTGATGATATTGAGGTATGTGCCCTCTATCCCTACACTTTGAAGAGTTTTGATCAGGAAGGGATGCTGTACTTTGTCAAATGCTTTTTCAGCATCTATTGAGAGTATCATATGGTTCTTGTTCTTTCTTTTATTGATGTGTTGTATCACATTGACTGATTTGCGGATGTTGAACCAACCTTGCAGCCCTGGAATAAATCCCACTTGGTCGTGGTGAATAATCTTTTTAATGTACTGTTGAATCCTATTGGCTAGTATTTTGTTGAGTATTTTCGCATCTGTGTTCATCAACGATATCGGTCTATAGCTCTCTTTTTTGGTGGGATCCTTGTCTGGTTTTGGGATCAAGGTGATGCTGGCCTCATAAAATGAGTTTGGAAGTTTTCCTTCCATTTCTATTTTTTGGAACAGTTTCAGGAGAATAGGAATTAGTTCTTCTTTAAATGTTTGGTAGAATTCCCCCGGGAAGCCGTCTGGCCCTGGGCTTTTGTTTGTTTGGAGATTTTTAATGACTGTTTCAATCTCCTTACTGGTTATGGGTCTGTTCAGGCTTTCTATTTCTTCCTGGTTCAGTTGTGGTAGTTTATATGTTTCTAGGAATGCATCCATTTCTTCCAGATTGTCAAATTTATTGGCGTAGAGTTGCTCATAGTATGTTCTTATAATAGTTTGTATTTCTTTGGTGTTAGTTGTGATCTCTCCTCTTTCATTCATGATTTTATTTATTTGGGTCCTTTCTCTTTTCTTTTTGATAAGTCGGGCCAGGGGTTTATCAATTTTATTAATTCTTTCAAAGAACCAGCTCCTAGTTTCGTTGATTTGTTCTATTGTTTTTTTGGTTTCTATTTCATTGATTTCTGCTCTGATCTTTATGATTTCTCTTCTCCTGCTGGGCTTAGGGTTTCTTTCTTGTTCTTTCTCCAGCTCCTTTAGGTGTAGGGTTAGGTTGTGTACCTGAGACCTTTCTTGTTTCTTGAGAAAGGCTTGTACCGCTATATATTTTCCTCTCAGGACTGCCTTTGTTGTGTCCCACAGATTTTGAACCGTTGTATTTTCATTATCATTTGTTTCCATGATTTTTTTCAATTCTTCTTTAATTTCCCGGTTGACCCATTCATTCTTTAGAAGGATGCTGTTTAGTCTCCATGTATTTGGGTTCTTTCCAAACTTCCTTTTGTGGTTGAGTTCTAGCTTTAGAGCATTGTGGTCTGAAAATATGCAGGGAATGATCCCAATCTTTTGATACCGGTTGAGTCCTGATTTAGGACCGAGGATGTGATCTATTCTGGAGAATGTTCCATGTGCACTAGAGAAGAATGTGTATTCTGTTGCTTTGGGATGAAATATTCTGAATATATCTGTGATGTCCATCTGGTCCAGTGTGTCCTTTAAGGCCTTTATTTCCTTGCTGATCTTTTGCTTGGATGATCTGTCCATTTCAGTGAGGGGAGTGTTAAAGTCCCCTACTATTATTGTATTATTGTTGATGTGTTTCTTTGATTTTGTTATTAATTGGTTTATATAGTTGGCTGCTCCCACGTTGGGGGCATAGATATTTAAAATTGTTAGATCTTCTTGTTGGACAGACCCTTTGAGTATGATATAGTGTCCTTCCTCATCTCTTATTATAGTCTTTGGCTTAAAATCTAATTGATCTGATATAAGGATTGCCACTCCTGCTTTCTTCTGATGTCCATTAGCATGGTAAATTCTTTTCCACCCCCTCACTTTAAATCTGGAGGTGTCTTCGGGCTTAAAATGAGTTTCTTGGAGGCAACATATAGATGGGTTTTGTTTTTTTATCCATTCTGATACCCTGTGTCTTTTGACAGGGGCATTTAGCCCATTAACATTCAGGGTAACTATTGAGAGATATGAATTTAGTGCCATTGTATTGCCTGTAAGGTGACTGTTACTGTATATGGTCTCTGTTCCTTTCTGATCTACCACTTGTAGGCTCTCTCTTTGCTTAGAGGACCCCTTTCAATATTTCCTGTAGAGCTGGTTTGGTATTTGCAAATTCTTTCTGTTTTTGTTTGTCCTGGAAGCTTTTAATCTCTCCTTCTATTTTCAATGATAGCCTAGCTGGATATAGTATTCTTGGCTGCATGTTTTTCTCGTTTAGTGCTCTGAAAATATCATGCCAGCTCTTTCTGGCCTGCCAGGTCTCTGTGGATAAGTCAGCTGCCAATCTAATATTTTTACCATTGTATGTTACAGACTTCTTTTCCTGGGCTGCTTTCAGGATTTTCTCTTTGTCACTGAGACTTGTAAATTTTACTATTAGGTGACGGGGTGTGGGCCTATTCTTATTGATTTTGAGGGGCATTCTCTGAACCTCCTGAATTTTGATGCTTGTTCCCTTTGCCATATTGGGGAAATTCTCCCCAATAATTCTCTCCAGTATACATTCTGCTCCCCTCTCTCTTTCTTCTTCTTCTGGAATCCCAATTATTCTAATGTTGTTTCGTCTTATGGTGTCACTTATCTCTCGAATTCTCCCCTCGTGGTCCAGTAGCTGTTTGTCCCTCCTTTGCTCAGCTTCTTTATTCTCTGTCATTTGGTCTTCTATATCACTAATTCTTTCTTCTGCCTCATTTATCCTAGCAGTGAGAGCCTCCATTTTTGATTGCACCTCATTAATAGCTTTTTTGATTTCAACTTGGTTAGAGTTTAGTTCTTTTATTTCTCCAGAAAGGGCTTTTATATCTCTCGAGAGGGTTTCTCTAATATCTTCCATGCCTTTTTCGAGCCCGGCTAGAACCTTAGAATTGTCATTCTGAACTCTAGATCTGACATATTACCAATGTCTGTATTGATTAGGTCCCTTCGGTACTGCCTCTTGTTCTTTTTTTTGTGTTGAATTTTTCCATCTTGTCATTTTGTCCAGATAAGAGTATATGAAGGGGCAAGTAAAATACTAAAAGGGTGGCAACAACCCCAGGAAAAAATGCTTTAACCAAATTAGAAGAGATCCAAAATCGTGAGTGGGGAGAAAGGGGATAAAAAGAGGTTCAAAAAGGAAGAAAGAAAAAAAAAAGAAAAAAAGAAAAAAAAAAGAAAAGAAAAGAATTAAAAAAAAGAAAACACCTAAGAAAAATGTAAAAAAGAAAAAATATATATATTAGATAAACTAGTAAAAAATCGTTAAAAAAGAAAAAGGTAACAGTTAAAAAAAAAATTTTACCCGAAGGCGAGAAAAAAAAAAACAAAAAATGAAAAAGAAAAAAAAATTAAATTAACTGCAAGACTAAAAAAAAAATCACAGGGAAAAAGCCATGAGTTCCATGCTTGGCTTTCTCCTTTTCTGGAATTCTGCTGCTCTCCTTGGTATTGAAACCGCACTCCTTGGTAGGTGAACTTGGTCTCGGCTGGATTTCTTGTTGATCTTCTGGGGGAGGGGCCTGTTGTAGTGATTCTCAAGTGTCTTTGCCCCAGGCGGAATTACACCGCCCTTACCAGGGGCCGGGGTGAGTAATCCGCTCGGGTTTGCTTTCAGGAGCTTTTGTTCCCTGAGCGCTTTCCGTAGAGTTCCGGAGGACGGGAATACAAATGGCGGCCTCCTGGTCTCCGGCCCGGAGGAGCCGAGAGCCCAGGGCCGCACTCCTCAGTGTGCCCTCAGAAAACAGCGCCCAGTTACTCCCGTCTGCCTGACCTCCGGCCGCGCTCCGAGCTCACCGAGCCTGCGACCAGTTCAAGGTAACACCGAGCTGTGAGCTTACTGTCTGCTCTGTCTCTGTAGCCGGCTTTCCCGTTCCAATACCCGCAAGGTCTGCGACACTCAGACACCCCCGATCCTTCTGTGACCCTGCGGGACCTGAGGCCACGCTGAACCCGTGTGGGCTTCGCCCCGGTTTAGCCTCTGGAGCGATGTCCTTCAGCGGAACAGACTTTTAAAAGTCCTAATTTTGTGCTCCGTTGCTCCGCCGCTTGCCGGGAGCCGGCCCCTCCCCCCGGGGTCTATCTTCCCGTCGCCTTGGATTCACTTCTCCGCTGGTCCTACCTTTCAGAAAGTGGTTGTTTTTCTGTTTCCAGAATTGCTGTTCTTCTTCTCTTCGATCTGCCGATGGATTTTCAGGTGTTTGCAATCTTTAGATAAGCTATCTAGCTGATCTCCGGCTAGCTGAAGCAGTCTCAGCCTGCTACTTCTCCGCCATCTTGACTCCTCCTCAGATCCTCTTCCCATTTTTTAACTGGATTATTTGTTGGGGTTTTTTTGTTTTTGTTTTGTTTTGTTTGGTTTGGTTTGGTGCTGAGTCATATAAGCTTTCTGTGTATTTTGGACATTAACCCCTTATTGAATATATAATTTTCAAGTTTCTCCCGTTCAGTGGACTATATTTTGTATTGGTGATGGTTTCCTTTGCTGTATAAAAGCTTTTTTATTCTGGTGCAGTCCCAATAGTTTATTGTTGCTTTTGTTTTCCTTGCCTGCCAAGACACGTCTAGAAAAATGTTGTTAGGACTACTAAAGAGTTTATTGTCTATGTTTTCCTTTAGGAGTGTAATGGTTTCAGGTATTACATTTAGATTTTTAATCCATCTTGAGTTTATTTTTCTGTATGGTATAAGAAAGTGGTCCAGTTTTAACATTTTGCATGTAGCTGTCCAGTTTTCCCAGAATTTATTGAAGAGATTATCTTCTTTTTAAATTTATTTTATCTTATTTATTTATTTGACAGAGATCACAAGTAGGTAGAGAGGCAGGCAGAGAGAAGGGAAGCAGGCTACCCACCAAGCAAAGAGCCTGATGTGGGGCTTAATCCCAGGACCCTGGAATCATGACCTGAACCCAAGACAGAGGCTTTAACCCACTGAGCCACCCAAGTGCCCCTATTGAAGAGATTATCTTATCCCCATTGTATATTCTTGCCTCTTTTGTTGTAGATTAAGTGGCCTTATAAATGTGGGTTTATTTATGGATTCTCTGTTCTGTTCCACTTATCTTTGTGTCTCTTTTTGTGCCAGTACCATACTGTTCTGATTACTATAGCTTTGTAGTATCTGGGAGTATCTGGCTTTGTTCTTTTTAAAGATTGCTTTAGCTAGTAGTTCATTTATTTTCAGTTATAGCAATTGCTTGCAACTCTACCTGAATGCTGAAGAGGGACAGTGAAAAATAAGGAATGGTTTTCTTCCTCTAGAGTCAACATTTAGAAATGTATGTACAAACTAATACAGTAGAGAATACAGTGTTTGTTTTAATAGTTACAAGAGAAGCTTACTGTGACGTAGAGGAGGTATCTGGGTAAGCTTCATGGAAGAGGTAGTATTTCAGATGGATCTTGATGGGTATGGATAGGAAAATATGGGAGAACGTTATAGCAGGCACCAAAAAAAAAAAAAAAAAAAAAAAGGAAAAAAAAAAGAAAGGAAAAAGAAAAATTATAAATGAAGACCCAAAAGCAGAAATACACTTGGTTTAATTAGCAAATGATGAATAATAAGTAAAGTGGGAAAAGAAACAGGGAGATAAGACTCTGGCTTGAGAGTTCTGTACCAGTCAGTACTGGTATAAATCTCAGTACTGACACATATTAACTGTCCTTTGACAAGTGACTTGAACTCTGTGTCTTAGTTCCTCATCTTTAAAATGGGAATAATATTTTTATCTCCTTCCCTGGATTGACATGAAACATAAGATACCGTATGCGGTGCACCTAGAACAGCGCCCAGCACATAGCAAGCCCTGTGTAAGTGTTAGAAAGCAAGAGAGTGGAGAATCCTTCCTGGGAAGCCACTGAAAGTTTTTGAGTAAGGGGACAAAGACATAAGAGCTGTGCTTTGCTAGGATGATCCTGACCGTACTGTGCATAACTGAGCATTAGAGAGACTTTAGCTGAAAGAGATCTGGGAGGGGGAAATGAGGGATAGAATTGGGGCAGTGTCTGTGGGAATGACAAGGAAGAAATATATGTAAGAGATACTGCACAGTCCCCAAGACATGCACATATTCACTTTTAAAGTTTTTGAATGAGAATATCTTTGTTCTTGAAACAATCAGAAGTCATTTAGAAATAAGGCTAGTGACCAAGGTGGGAGATTTTTGGTTATAAAACAAAACATAGATGAATTTAAAAAGTAATGAGGTGTTTGTTTTGTGGCTTCTTAAACTGATACTAAAAACGCAATTCCCAAAGAGATACTAGAAAGCAAAAAAATGTAGAATACATTTATCAGTAGTCGTGGTTGTATTAATGCTAGTGTACATATTTAATCATCAGAAATATTGCATGTACTACCTTTTTGTGAAAAAAATCAATAAAGTTTAAAAATAAGTCCTAGGGGCGCCTGGGTGGCTCAGTGGATTAAAGCCTCTGCCTTCAGCTCAGGTCATGATCCCAGGGTCCTGGGATCGAGCCCCGCATCGGGCTCTCTGCTCAGCGGGAGCCTGCTTCCTCCTTTCTCTCTGCCTGCCTCTCTGCCTACTTGTGATCTCTGTCAAATAAATAAATAAAATCTTTAATAAATAAATAAATAATAAATCCTAATTTGTAATGGTACTTCCTTTGAATACTATCTTAATAGAAGGAGGATAAAACATACTTGAATGATAAACACGAGAGTTTGGTCTTTCATTTATTTTACTTATGATGTCCTGCTGATGTGTATAGCTTTTGGATGCTGCTGCATCTTGATTTTCTTTCTTTCTTTCTGTTACTATTTGTTTTTATATTCTATTAAAATAGGAGGGAGGATGGGAAAGCCAGGATTTGTTAACTTTAGGTACTGCTAAACTAGGGAGGGGACTTACATTATATTTGAGTAGTCTGAAAGGCTTTGGATAGCTGTTTGAAGATGTATTTATACACTACCGTTTTCTATATTCTGTTTGGTTTATTAAGGGTCTTCTTACCATATTGTTGACCTATGTGCAGTTCACTGAATATTGCCCTATATGCTAATCTGATCAGCTTTCACTTACCACTTTGTACCTGCTCTGGGATGGTGATAAAATGCCCTTAGCACCAACTTCTCCTAGAAAAAATTCATATGATGCATTGAACTTAGTATTTTACTTAAAATATCCTTTTCAAGCAAATGAACCACAATGCAGATTTGTAAGGTAGAACTGCTAGATATGTTTCCAAGATAAACATACTATTTATAGGCATAAATTGTTTTTTTAACTGGAAACTCACAGTATTATTTTTAAAATTTTTTCTTATTTGAGTATAGTTTTCAGATACTGTTGCATTAGTTTCACATCTATGATATAGTGATTTAGCTTCTACATATGTTACGCTGTGCTCACCACAAGTGTAGCTACCATCTGTCACCATATAATGGTTATTATGATGTCATTGACTATATTCCTTATGCTGTGCCTTTTAGTCCCATGACTTGTTCATTCCATAACTAGAAGCTTGTATTTCCCACCCCACCCCTTTTGCCGATTCCCTCATCCCTTTTCCCTCTGGCAACCACTGGTTGTTCTTTGTATTTATGGACTTATTTCTGCTTTTTGTTTATTTATTCGTTCATTCATTTTATTTTTTTAGATTCCCCATTTAAGTGAAATCATATGGTATTTGTCTTTCTTTGTCTGACTTATTTCAACTTGCATTATGCCCTCTAGATCCTTTCATGTTGTCTAAAATGGCAAGATCACATTCTTTTTATGGCTGGTTAATTATGTGTGTGTGTGTGTGTGTGTGTGTGTGTGTGTGTGTGTTTTCGTGTATGTGTATACACTACATTTTTTAAAAACACTTTACTACTTGAGAGAGAGGAAGAGCACAAGCAAGGGGGAGGAGAAGAGGGAGAAGCAGACTCCTTGCTGAGCAAGGAGCCTGATGTGGGACTCAATCCCAGGACCCTGGGATCATGACCTGACCTGAAGGCAGATGTTTAACCAACTGAGCCACTAAGGTGCCCTACAGTACATTTTTTAAATCTACTTGTCTATCAGTTGACAAGTTGCTTCTAATCGTGTCTATTTTAAATAATGCTGGGGTAAACATAAGGCTACATTTATTTTTTTGAATTACTGTTTTCGTTTTCTTTGGGTAAATACAGTAGTGGAATTGATGGATCATATGGTATTTCTATTTTTAATTTTTTTTAGGAACCTCTATACTATTTTCCACAGTGGCTGCACCAGTTTACATTCAACCCAGTAGTACATTAGTTCCTTTTTTCTCCACATCCTCACCAACACTTGTTTTTTCTTGAAGACATAAATCTTTAAAAATTATCAATTAATGAATATATAACAGGATATACATTTGTACAATAATAACACCACAAAAATAGAATGAGTATTGTTTTCATTCAGTGAAGAGGGACTCTGGGGCTCTTTTCCACAAGGTATGCCCAAGGAACCAGACATCTGTTTTCACTTCCCATGTGGAAAGAAGGTTTAAAATTTTGTGTGATATTCCGAAAATGAAATAGAACTCCATGATGAATTAAGAGCAAAACCTGAATGGAAGTCATTATGAAAGTAGTCTCTGCCTCTTGTTGAAAAGACAAGACTCAGAAGCAAAAATCTTTAGTCATCAGTTTAATAAAAGTCAAGACAGACTGGAGATATGGGAAGAAACTGGGATCTCTTTGTTAATTTCAACATAGGGTTTTATATTGATACATGTTATCAGAGCCTCATTTTGCAAATGAAAGCAAACAATCATTTGGCAGTGAGGATGTCAGTAATTTAGTGTTTTTGAAATGCAATTAGTGCCCAGGTTAGAATCTGCTACCTGTACCTTCTACCAAATTCAAGTATCTTGGTTCTTAACAAGCTCTCTAGTGGACTGAGTGGCAGGAAATAGATTCAGTCGGTTGATTCTTCAGCGTAACATCAACCCAATGGACTAGCAATAAGATGGAACTCATTAGGGGCATTTTGTAATTCCTAATAAACCAGCAAAGGCAATGTATGAACATTCAAGAGTGTGAGATTAAATTCTCAGCTCTAGATGCGATTCTTCCCCTAACACCCAGAAAATTTCAAAATAGCTCTCGGTTATAAACAAAAAGTTACCTGCTTTGATTTGCAGTTTTTCATTTGTTAACTGTGGTGTCTTCATCTGTTCAGGCTGCTATAACAAAATACCATGGACGAGGTGGCTTACAAACACCAGAAATTTCTTGAAATTTTGGAGGCTAGGAAGTCCAAAATCAAGATACCAGCAGATTTATTATCTGGTGAGAGCCTGCTTCCTGGCTCATAGATAATCTTCTTCTCTGTCTTCACAATGTACGGTGGGTAGGGGTCTCTCTGAGGTCTCTTTTGTAAGTACACTATCCCATTCATGAGGGCTCTGCTCCCATGACCTAATCACCTTGAAAGGCACACGTCCAAATACCACCCCACTAGGGGAATAGATTTCAGCATGTGAATTTTGGGGGGACATAGATACTTAGTCTATCATGTTGATTCTAGCTGTTCAGAACAGCATAATTTGTACTAGTCAGAAAAGCAGAAATAAAAATCTGTGTTTATAGGGACATTTCCAGCAAATGAAAGCAAGAATTACTGTTTGCTGGGAATAGCAATAAAAATCTTCAAAACTCATCAAAATAACACATTTTGTTGTGTGTGTGGTTTTTTGTTTTGTTTTATTTTTGCCACTGTCAATGCTGTAAAAGGAGTTTGGAGAATAACTGGGCATACAGCTATGCCAATAATTTAAATTGACCTGAGAGCCGTCATGCAGATAAGACTCCTATTAGCAAACAGAATTCTATTAGCAAACAGAATTCTCTGATTTGTCAGTGTTTTTGTTTGTTTGTTTTTGTTTTTTCAAGATTTTATTTATTTAAAGTAGGCAGAGCAGCAGACAGAGAGAGATGGGGATGCAGGCTCCCTGCTGAGCAGAGAGGGTGATGCAGGGCTCTATCATGACCCTGAGGTCATGACCAGAGCCAAAGGCAGAGGCTTAACCCACTGAGCCACTCAGGCGCCCCTGGTTTGTCAGTGTTTTTGATGTGACGAATTGATAGATCAACCACCAGTGGGATATTGACTACTGAAGTATACATTACCACCTTATAAATTGTGAAGCATTACGAAATGTATCTCTTAAGATTGTCCTATTCCTATTGCCTGGTAACAGTCATTCTGCAAGTATTTACCAAGTGCATACTATCTACCAACTACTCATCTAAGTACCAGAAAAATAATAAGGAGTAAAACATGACATTTCACATAAAAATATATAAATGAAATAAAAATACATAAAATAAAATAAAATTAATAAAGAACTTAAGATAGTGACAAGTACAGTGAAGAGGAAAAAAACAAGCTATTGAGATAGTGGGTGAGGAAGCGAGTGGATCGTAGGCAGGGAAGAAGAAGAAATATTTTAAATAGGTTAGTCCATAAGGGTCAGTTTGAAGGTCTGACAGCTGACGAGAGACATAGGTACTGAGCATAAGTTAGCTATAAATTCTAGGTGGGGGGACAAGAATTGCAAAGACAGCCTGTGATAGGAATAAGCTTGGTTTATTCAACCTGGCAAGAAGGCCAGGTCATGATGTAAATAAAGCTGAGTGGGACTTGTAATCTTATAGGCACAAACTGCAAATGAGTGATGGAAGAGACACAATAAAATATCTGTACTCGCAAATTTTTCTTTTTGCATGGGTTTCTTCTTAGCTAAAGAGACAAGATGAACAATTTTAAAGAACAGAATTATGTTGACTGTTTTACCCCTTTTCCCCTAGTGTCTTAAGAAAGCTTTACCTTTGAATACCATGTCTCTGTTCTTCCTCCTCTGCGTATCCAGAAATATCCTCTCCATTTATTAAACTTCTTGATAAAATTTATGGAGGAAATAAAGATCAGTTGTATCTGCCTTTTTATCACAACTCTTATCAAAGGAAATGGAGGAGAGGAAAATGCTGAATAAATCTGTATTGCAGTAATTCTTTTGATGCAAAGTCTGCCTTTGTTATTATAGAGTCACATCATTGTGTTCCATTAGGTCCATACCACTTAATATGTAAATTTGGACAGGTTAATTAGCCTCTTTTCAAACTGCATTTTTTCATCTGTAATATGTGGAGGTGACTACTCTTTATCTTAGAGATTTGTGAGGATCACACGAGATCATGCATATGAAGTGTTCAGCACAGTGCTTGGCATAGAGTCAGAATAGAAAATGTTTGTGGAGCACTTTCTGTTAGGTTATGAATGTCTTCATTCCTTCCAGTTGCCTCCCAGTAAACCTTTCTGCAAACTTTTTCAAGTAGCCCTAACAAACTTTTATTTTGGCTTTTCCCCCAGCTTGTGTCACTGATCAAATATCTTTTTCTCCAATGTCCAGCTGAAAGAAACTGTATATTTATGAGACCATCTTTTGGTAACAAAAATGCCAGGAGTCAGTGGTCTATTAAAAACCTACTATTCATTTAGGCTCCTCTCAAGCTCCTGACAAAGCCTGGATGTACTATGTTGCTATACCAAGGCTGCCAGAGCATAGGTGAAAACGGGTGAGTATGTAGCCCTTGATCTCCTGAGCTGCATTTGGCAAGTATCCAGTCACTCATTTTTATCTAATTAATGACATTCCTGGCATACGGGGATCATATAACACAGAATCTGTTCGTCCTCTGTGTGCAAAAACCACTTTGTTCTCCTACCTGAAAAAAAAAAATTGGCAACCTCTGCTATTCATTTCTTTCTTTTTAATTTTTTTTTGCTATTCATTTCTTTATTGTGTCAATTTGAATGTATATTTTGAATTCTCCCTCCCCCCCTTGCCTCCCTCTCTCCTTACTTTTTCTTCCCTCTGCTCTCCCACTCCCTCCTGCTCCCCTGCATCCCCTGTCTCTCTTTTCTACTGAAGGGAAGAGTAGCATCTTGGGGGAGGGGTAAAGTAGGAAACTAACATCATCAACTGAACTGATTCTAGAAGTTTTCTTGACACTCAAGGACGGTTTACTTGAGTATTGCTAACAATATCATGGTCCTCAGAGAAGACCATGACCATTCACGCTGCCCCATTTTAGCTTCTGCTATTTTACTTGCTTAGAATACTTTTTCCTTTTCTTCCATCTTTCCAAACTCATCTTAAATCTCTCCTCTTTCAGGATTGTTACTAACTCTGGTATTAATGGATCTTTTTTTTCCCCCTCACTATGCTGTTTTATACTTTTTTGTTATCTAATTCATATTATTGAACCCTTGGTACATAACTTTAAAGGTTTATTTTCCCACTTAGATTTTTTTTCAGAACAATGACCAGGTCATATACATTTTTAGTTTCTTACTGTTACCATCGCTCCCCACCCTAGCCCTCATCATGCTTTTAAACACCTGGGCATTACATCTTCTTTCATGTTGGCAAATTTTAGATCTTTTGAACAGAATCTAAGATCACTGTGTATTTTATAACATAGATACTGCCCAGGGCAAACCTTAGCTCTTATTGTGAGAAGCCTACCTACAATAACAGACCTCGGCCAATTTGAATGCCTCAGGGCCTACCTCCATACCTCATCTCATCCCAAATTTTTAAGTGATTTTAGAATGTCTGAGTCTCAGCATCCAAGTCAAATCTGGAGAAGTCAGGCCAACCGCCAAATAAATTAAAAATCCCCGAGGAAAAATTAGGCTTTTTGTTTCTCCTTTTATATACTTTTGGTTCATTTAGCCTCTCATATGTATCACCACCAGAAAGAAGATTAAGAATGGATGCCCATCATTCAAGTGTTTAAATTTTTGTTGATAGAGAAAGTTAAGGAAAAGTCTGGACTAAGAGAAGTTAAGGAAAAGTCTGGACTAAGAGGAAATTTAGAGACTGTGGTTTTCATTTACCCACTCCTTCATTTTGTCAGTTAATGACAAACCATAAAAACAGATTAACATATCAAGGGAAGGTCACTATATATCCGCAGAAGAGAATAATGCGTGTTGAAGTTAAAAACTATGAGATACTTGAAAGTAGGGAGGATGGTAGCTAATGAGCTCTGTTATATAAATTAAAGAATATCACTGAGATCCTGAATAAACAGGTCATCTAGCTGAGGAAGGTATCTGTACTCGGTAACTACATCCTGCTCAGTAAGTTTAAAAGGGAGGAAGAGAAGACAGTGCTGAGCAAGGAGCCATGTATACCTCGATGTGCTCTATTAAAAGAGGCGCTTGATTGCTCAGTAATTGCAGAGCTAGGCTCTTGGGGAGGCCTTTGTCATCCCTCCTTGGCTGACACCAGACGATAGTGTGGCTCTGTGATAAGAAACAGAGGACCAGTGTCTCCATGGTAACTCACTGAGCTCTATATATTACACTCATTACAAATGAAGATAGATAGTAAAAAAAAAAAAATGTATTAACACAGAGAGGGAATATATATATGTGAGTGTGTATATGTATCTGTCTTCCATCTAGAAAAGTGAATAAAATAAAATAAAAATGTGATTGCGCTGAATGGACAAGGTTGATAGGCCTTTTTCCCCGTTGGTGCAGGTAAATATTTCATTTTTCAGCTCCTCTGATGGTTTTGTTCTGAACCCACCCAGCTGTAGCTTGAAAGATTAATGATGGGCAGCAAAAGAACCTGAGAAGAGGCACTGAATGAATAGAAACCAGCACCAGAGAAGAAAGAGTTCTGCCTGGCCTTGGGGACAAATAAATAAGGATTTACTAAGTCTCTGCTAGTTTCACCCCCATAGCAGGAAAGCCTGGAACCCATTAGAATGGAAACCTGGACATTTTTATAATGTAATAATTCCCAGAGTTCCAAACTCATGCAGACTAGTGATAGGAAAAAGAAGAAAGATGGAAGGAAAATCAGTTTCCTTTCTAATTTTCTCTTCTGTAGGTATTGATTGTACTTTAACACAACTAACTTTACAGTGTCTCTCCTCACATAAGACCATTACACCTATGTGTAGATCTTTAGAAGGTTAAACACATTTTCTAAAAGCTCAGTCTGCCTATGTCATGCATTTTAAAGAAAAAGACCAAATTAGCAAAGTCATCAATGAAGAAACCATTAACACTAGAAATTAAAAGTTTTGATTCAAGACACAGAATGCAAATATTTGGTCAGAGAACAAAGACCCAGAAGCTTTTTGCAACTGTTACATTAGTTTTGACATATCAGTCTATCTGCTCTTAAATGAAAGACTTTACACTCTGAAAGAAGGACCCTTGGTACCCCAGCAGGGATTTTTGCTGATCCTTAAGGTTGGTTTCTGTGTTTCTTTCTCAGTCAGTCCAATTTCTAAGCAAGTGTTTGGGTCATTGCTAGGAAGGGTATATAAATGTATTTTTAAAACAAAATAGCTATTTCAGCTAATCTGAGAAACATAATTGTATGCCTTTCATTTTTTCTTATTGAAGTCTTGCTCTTCTACAAGTCTTGTGAAAACTCTTATTAGAATCTTCCAAGGTAGGGATGAAAAAGAAAGGAGGGATAGTGTAGCTACATACCGAAGAGGAATGAAAACATGTGTCCCACACAAAAACTTGCATACAAATTTCATAGCAGCATTATTTATAATAGTCATAAAGTAGAAACAACACAAATGTCCGTGAGCTGATGAATGAATAATATCATGTGGTATAAGCATCCAGTGGAATGTTATTTGGCAATAAAAAGGAATGGAGCACTGCTGCGTGCTACAACATGGATGAACCTGGCAATCATTATGCTAAGTGAAAGAAGCAAATCATGAAAGACCAGATATTGCATGAGTCCATTTATAAGAAATTAGAAGAGAGGGACATGGGGCGATGGGTAACTGCTAAAGAATATAGGGTTTCTTTGGGGGATAACGAAAATATTTTAAAATTGATTGTGATGATGGTTGCAAAACGGTATGAATATGCTAAAGAACATTGAATTGGACATTTTATTTTATTTTTTTTAAGATTTTTACATTTATTTATTTGACCACTAGAGAGAGCGAGAGAGAGAGAGAGAGAGAGAGACAGAGCACAAGCAGGGGAGTGGCAGGCAGAAGGAGAGGGAGAAGCAGACTCCCCACTGAGCAAGGAGCCTGACGCGGGGCTTGATCCCAGGTCCCTGGGATCATGACCTGAGAGCTAAAGGCAGAAGCTTAATTGACTGAGCCACTCAGGCTTAACTGACTAAGCCACACTGACCACTTATCGAGTAAGCCACTCAAATGAATTGGGACATTTTTTGAAATGGATGAATTACATGGTATGCAAATTATATCTCCATAAAGTGGTTACAAAAATAAAGAACTTAGGTAGAGATGAACACGATAGTCTATAAGATGACCATATGTTCTGATTTGGTCAGAATTTTGCCAGTTTTTGCCAGTTGGGCCAATCAATTATTAATACTCTGCTTTCACTTTCAAAAGTGTCCTATCTGGACAATAAACTGTATGGTTGCCATGTATATAATCAGGAGTACTACGACTTTCTCAAGTGTATTCTGAAGTTACCTCATGAAAATGCCACTTGGGAATCCTATTGATAGTGAAAATTCCATGTCCCTCCCTTGGATTCTAATTTAGTAGGTAAGAAGTAGAAACTGGTATTTCGTATTTTTGATAATTATTTAGTGAATCTCTGAATGCCAAAATGAAAGTAATGAACACCAAAAATTCGATGTTTTTCTTGTTTCTAAAAAAGCGGTGACTTAATGACCTTTTGGGGCAAAGAGAATTCCAGGGAGGTATGGGAAGACTACAGGAAATGACCAGTCATGGGAGGCCAGAAAACAAATTCTGAATGTGATGAGGATCAAAAGAACAATGGGAATAACATTCAGCACAAGGGATGCCGGTGCTGTTTTTTCTTTGTTTTTTAGGTTGTCTGATTTATTCTTTTAGTCTTTGTATTTTTATCTAAATTCTAGTTAGCTAACGTACAGTACAATATTGGCTTCAGGGGCGGAATTCCGTGGTTGATCGCTTACACATGGCACCCAGTGCTCATCTCAACAAGTGCCCTCCTTAATGCCCATCACCCATCCAGCCCATTGCCCACCCACTTCCCTCTATCAGTCAGTCCTCAGTTTGTTCTCTATCATTAAGAGTCTCTTATGGTTTGTTTCCCTCTCTCTCTCTTTTTTTTTTAAAATTCCCCCCTACTATGTTTATCTGTTTTGTTTCTTAAATTCCACACATAAATGAAATCATATGATATTTATCTTTCTCTGACTGACTGTTTTGCTTAGCATAATACACTCTAGCTCCATCCACCTTGTTGCAGATGGCAAGATTTCATTTCTTTTTGATGACCAAATAATACTCCATATGTGTATGTGTGTGTGCATGTGTGTATATATGTATGTATGTATACACACATACATACACACCTACACTACATCTTTATCCATTCATCAGTTGTTCGACATTTCAGTTCTTTCCATAGTTGGCTATTATTGATAATGCTGCTAGAAATGTCAGGGGGGCATGTACCTTTTGAATCTGTATTTTTGGTTAAATACCTAGTAATGCAATTGCTGGATCATAGGGTAGTTATCTTGTTAACTTTTTGAGGAAACTCCGTACTGTTTTATAGAGTGGCTGTACCAGTTTGCATTCCCACCAGCACTGCAAGAGGGTTCCCCTTTCTCTGCATCACCAACGTATGTTGTTTCCCGGGTTGTTAATTTTTGCCATTCTGACATGTGTGAGGTGGTATCTCCTCATGGTTTGGATTTGTATTTCCCTGATGAGGAGTGATGTTGAGCATCTTTTCATGTGTCTGTTAGCCATCTGGATGTCTTCTTTGGAAAAATATCTATTCATGTCTTCTGTCCATTTCTTAACTGGATTATTTGTTTTTTGGCTGTTGAGTTTGGTAAGTTCTTTCTGGAGTTTGGATACTAACCCTTTATCAAATATGTTGTTTACCAGTATCTTCTCCCATTCTGTAAGCTGCTTTTTAGTTTTGTTATTTCCTTCACTGTGCAGAAGCTTTTAATCTTGATGAAGTCCCAGTAGTTCATTTTTGCTTTTGTTTCCCTTGCTTCCAGGAACGTGTGTGGTAAGAAGCTGCTATGGCCAAGGCCAAAGAGGTTGCTGCTTGTGTTCTTTTGATGGATATTGATGGTTTCCTGTCTCACATTTAGGCCTTACATCGATTTTGAATTTATTTTTGTGTATGGTGTAAGAAAGTGGTCCAGTTTCATTCTTCTACCTGTTGCGTCCAGTTTTCCTAACACCATTTTTTGAAGACACTGTCTTTTTTCCATTGGATATTCTTCCCTGCTTTGTTAAAGATTAGTTGACCATATAGTTGTGGGTGCTTCTAAAAATATCTTTTTCTTCTTCCTTCTTAGAAGAAAACAGATTTATTAACTATTATTTTTTAAGAATGAGTGAGGGCAAAACTGGTAATTTTCCAGCTGGAAGTTTTATCTCCAGAGTGGCCCAAAGTAGAGGAAGGAGTGTTCTGGGATATCCCTGGCTATTACAGTCCTACCTCAGAGCCTAATATCCATTGCATTCACCCAGATTTTTCTGGCTGGTTCCATCCCACAGCCCCTGAGTCAAAATTTTATTATTGAGAACTCAACAACACCTAGGTTTGGAAACAAGTAGAACCCTCTGCTGAGGTAGAGTAGTCTCATAAATGAGAAAATGCAAGAAGCTTGAGCATAAGGACAATTTTTTTTAACATCAGCCATAGACTGAAGGTTTGTGTCTCCCAGGATTTATATGTTGAAACATAATCTCCAGTTTGATGCTGTTTGAAGGTAGAACCTTTGAGATGTGGTTGGGTCATGAGGGCTCTGGAATGGAATTAGTGCTTTTAAAAATGAGACTCCAGAGAGATCCTTCACCACTTCTGTCATGTGAGAACACAGTGAAAATATTGCTGCTTACCAGTCAGGAACTGGGTCCTCACCCAGACACTATATCAGCCTGTGCCTTCATCGTGGACTTCCTAGCTTTCAGAATTTTTAGAAATAAATTTCTAGGGCACGTTGGTGGCTCAGTTGAGCGTCTGCTTTTGGCTCAGGTCACACGAGTCCCACATTGGACTCCCTGCTCAGTGGGGAGTCTGCTTCTCTCTCTCTCTCTATCCCACCCCCCCGCTTGTGCTCTCTCTCTCGCTCTCTCTCAAATAAATAAAATCTTAAAAAAAAAAAGAAATTTCTATAGTTTATAAGCTCTCCTGTCTATGGCATTTATTATAGCAGCCTGAGCAAACTGAGACAACCACAAAAAGGAGCAAAGGAAATTGGGCCATAGTTTCTTAAAATGAATTACGAGCAATGGGGCATATACCACAATATGAGCAAAACTTTGATAAGAAACAATTCATCATAATCTTCATATGTAAAAATATGTATGTTATTAAATATTTGAAATTATTTGTGACTTGAAGCAACATTCTGTTTAAAATATTTAATCTTCATTGTTCATTGCTCATATTGAATAACTCTTCACAGTCTCAGAGTCTGAATCTGAAATGAGAATTGTGGTGAAGAAGCCTATATTTTCCCACATGTGCGGAATTGTCATAAAATGATTTGAGGAGGAAAAAGTCATTACAAACCTGTTCTCTCATTTGGCCAGATTGCTTTAATTCTCAGCCCCCCCCCCTTTTTTTTACTTCTTTAATCAATCAAGAAAATGCTCTCCTGCAGATTCATGGCTCAGAAGTATACTCTTCCTTGCTCCTGTCCATGCCCAAGCCTCTTGATCTCCAGGGAAAAGGTTGACATCTGGGGAGATTTCCTCGTTTCACTTTGTTCCAGCGAACTGTTTGAAATATTCTGGCTTTTTATTGAAATTTGAGTCGTCTTTCTTTTAGGTATTGTCTAAAAGTTTTCAGTGTCTTAACACCCAAAGAACAAAAAGGATTCCTAAAATGTTTTTAAAGGGATTCCCAATTAGTTGAGGGAATGCCGCCCAGGGTGACTATTACTATTACTAAATAACAGTACAGATTGAACTTTTATGGTATTTAAGCTGCCAATTTTTAATGGAGCATTTCATGTATGCCTTTTAGGTTCCAATACAATAGCAGTAAGACATGCTAACTCAACAAGTCAATGTGGCGATACTAATTATCTCAAGAATATTTAGGTCTCCAGATTTGATGCTTCTGGCAATTGCACTGACAATGAAAGCAGTTTAACATTGCCGAAAAGACAAAGATTTGGCAAAGCTTTAAAAAATTTTGATGGCAAGGATTACAAATTTTAGTGTCATGATTCAGATTTACTGGATTCTAGTAAACAACAGGAGTAAAAAAAACATTTTCTAGAAGAAAAATCCTGGGATGAATTCCAGGTAACTGATTTCAGATGAGATTCTTTTTTTTTTTTTTTAATTAATTTATTTATTTTTATTTCTTTCCAGTGCTCAGAATTCATCATTTTAGGGGCGCCTGGGTGGCTCAGTGGGTTAAAGCCTCTGCCTTCAGCTCAGGTCATGATCCCAGGGTCCTGGGATCGAGCCCCACATTGGGCTCTCTGCTCAGCAGGGAGCCTGCTTCCCCCCCCCCCTCTGTCTACCTCTCTGCCTACTTGTGATTTCTCTCTCTGTCAAATAAATAAATAAAATCTTAAAAAAATTAATCATTTATACACCACACCCAGTGTTCCATGCAATATGTGCCCTCCATAATACCCACCACCTGGTTTACCCAACCTCCCACCTTCCTCCCCTCCAAAATCCTCAGTTTGTTTCTCAGAGTCCACAGTCTCTCATGGTTCTTCACCCCCTCCAATTTTCCCCAACTTACTTCTCCACTCCATCTCCCCATATCCTCCGTGTTATTTCTTATGCTCCGCAAATAAGCAAAACCATATGATAATTGACTCCCTCTGCTTGACTTATTTTGTTCAGCATAATCTCTTCCAGTCCTGTCCATGTTGATACAAAAGTTAGGTATTCATCCTTTCTGATGGAGGCATAATACTCCATAGTGTATATGGACCATATCTTTTTTATCCATTTGTCCATTGAAGGGCATCTTAGTTCTTTCCACAGTTTGGCGACTGTGGCCATTGCTGCTATGAACATTGGGGTACAGATGGCCCTTCTTTTCATTGCATCTGTATCTTTGGGGTGAACACCCAGTAGTGCAATTTCAGGGTCATAGGGAAGATGAGATTCTTAAGTAACAGAATATCGGTAGGTTTAGTAGACTCACAAACATGAGGCTGCACAGGACTCTAAGATAATAGACCAAAGACACCAGAGACTAAATACTAGGCAAGACCATGGCTTTGATTTTTGATAATAGGCAGGAAGTGAGGACATTCTGAACAATGAGGATACAATCCAAAGAAATGGTAGCAAAGCCAACATTTAAAAGAATAACTCTGAAGTATATTGGGAGGGACTTTATTGAACTTGAAATCAGAAAATAATAGCCTCTAAGATCTTATTTGTTGCTTCTCCTGATCCTGATCCAGTATTTCAGTTCTAGGCTTCCTTTAAGATGGAAGTAGGCCCCAACAATTAACCAAAGGCCAGGTCTACAGGGTTTCCATTTTAAACAAATTCAAATATATTTAAAGTATTGGTGTGTTTGTGGACTACGTAAGTTATACTGTTAGAGCAAGGTAGCAGTAAAGAACAAAGGCTGACCACGGATAGACCATCTTCCTCCACTTCCTTTCTATGTGACTTTGGGAGGGGCTATGATTTCAACTGTATGACCTTTGATAGGCTTAAGTGAGCTTTGGCAGATACTGCCTGTCTTCTAATGTGGTTTTACTTAGACCCCAGCAGCAATGTATTAGAGTTCCAGTTTCTCCACATCCTCACCAACATTCTGGTGAATAAATGAAGACTTATCATTGTGATTTTTATTAGCATTTCTTTGTTGACTAATGATATTTAGCACATTTTCATATGTTTTTGAGACTCTTGGATATCCTACTTTGTGAAATGCCTGTACCAGTCTCTTGCCTGTTTCTTAAAATGGAATTTTTTTTTTTTTTTGGTCTTACTGATCTGTAATTAAAAAAAAATTCATTCTGGTTATGAGTCCATTATTGGATATTCATATTGCAAATATATTCTCCCATTCTATGGCTTGCCATTTTACTCTCTTAAAATGGGTCTTTGTTGAGCAATAGTTTTTAATTTTAATGTGAAATTTATTAATTTTTTTCCTTTATGTTTACCACTTTCTGTGTTCTTTGTAAGAAATCTTTCTAATACTTAGTGGCTTCATTTTAAAGTTTATAACTTTAATTCAGCAAGAATTTATTTTAGTAAAGATATGAGGTAGGGGTCCAAATTATTTCTTTTCCAGATACTTTTTCAGTTGCCCAAAAACTTTTAAAAATAATTCATATCTTAAATGCCACCTTTACGGAATTTCCATCACAGTGACTTCACGATTTTATGATATGAAACACTCTAACACTAAGCAATGTTCAATAAAATATTAAAACACCAAAAGACACAGGTAAACTGTGATGCAGATAAATGTCTCTGTGGACCAAGTATAGAACTTAGAAAAGCAAAATAGTGGAGCTCAAGTCACTGACATTCCTTGTTAGGAGTTTGAAAAAAAAAATGGCAGGGGAACCTGTGGGGGGCAGTCAGTTAAGCGTCCAACCCTTGATTTCAGGTGAGGATCTGAGGGTCATGAGATCCATCCCCATATTGGGCTCACACTGAGATTCTCTCTTCCTCTCCCTCTGCCCCTCATGATTTGTGCTCACATGCTCTCTCTCCTTCTCAAATAAATAAATAAATCTTTAAAAACAAAAAAAACCCCAAAGGGCAATATTATTTAGATTCTGTGAGATAAGGAGTACTTTAAGTGCTACCTTATGAATCAGGAATATGAATACCTCATTGCCACATGAATTCAAGGGCTATGGTAAGGGACCATCTCATGAAAGAAGACTGGTGAAAAAAAGAGTTTCTGGTCACCATGTTGGTCTGTGACTTCCAGAAAACTTCAGGATACATTTGAAGGAAGATAAATTCTCACAACCAAAGTAGAACTAAGCTGTGTGAAATTTGTGACACCATCAAGGATATCCCCTATGTCTACTTGGGACAGGAATCCTAACATGCCATTATCAGACCTCATTCTGGATTGGGGAATCATGATTTGGATGGAGATTAACATAAAACTACCTGACTAGGGGTTGGGTTGAACACTGGAGAACAGAAAGAGGCAGGGGAAATAAGCCTCAAAATAGGTCAAAATTCCAGAGAAACAAGTTTAATTATCTGAGAGAAACCAACCAAATTAACAATCAGAGTATGAATTAACTCCAGACAGAATCAATTTCTTGGAAGTTTCAAGTAAATAAATTTAGGTTGTTAAAGGAGATAAATTAGGAATGCCTTCAATTAAAAAAAAAAAAGAATGAAGAAATTACTTCTAGAATGAAGACCACAAAGAATGCAAGAATACAATGAAGTGATGGTAGAACAGCAGGAGGAAATAAAGCATTAGCTGTAGAAGAGGTAGAAGAATATAATAGGATGAAGAGAACCTTGAAAGGAACACAGAGTGAGTATTCAAAAAAGCCAATAGAAGATAGAAATGAGAAAATTGAACAGCTTTAAATAAAAATGAATAATTAGTTGAAAAGCATTTTGGGGAGGAAAAAAAATACTCAAGACAAAGGAGTTCTAAAACATGCATAACTATAGTCTAAGAAGAGAGCAAAAAGAAAATAGAACAAATATTTGGAGATACAATTCAAGAAACACTCCCAAAGTAAAAGCTCTGAATTTATACATACCAAAAAGGCTGCACACTGAATGTTGAACAAAACTGACCCCCAAATAGTCAAAACAAATTTTATCATAGTTAAGTTACAAAATTCCAAAAAATAATGAATGCTTCATTCAGGCAAAAAGATTGTGTCACTTATAATGAAACAAAGTATCAGGCTTACCTCAGTAACTTTCCGTTGAGCTCTCTGGGAAGTGGTCCGTGAGGTAGATTTAGGAGTGCAAATAACGTCTTTGAAAGGAAAAGGAAGAAGCTCAGTTGTGCTAGAAGAGGGATTAGTCCATAATTCCAGCCTAAATCAATCTTTGTCAGCCCAATGAGCTCCAGAGCAAAGATCCCCTATAAGAAGAGTCCTGCATTTGTCAGGCATTATCTAGCCCTAGTATTGCCACCTGGTTTGGTCATTGCTGGGACTGTCCTAAGAAGAAAGTGCTTTTAGCTACTGCTCCTTGGCTCAGTCATCCCCCAGCTTCTGCACCAGTATAATCATGACCTTGATTCAAAAGCTGAATCAGACCCTGCTGAAACTAATAGCTGGGGGTTGTCAACTGTCCATACTACTCAGACCTGGGCAGTAAATCCTTTCCTAAAGGGGGATCTGAGCAGTATATCTCCATGTCTGCCACAGTTCAGCCCTCATAGGATGCAGATCTACTCCATACTCCTGAGGGTAGCAGCTCCTCTAGGACTCTGGGTGTCTCTATTCCAGAGGGCAAATTTAGAATAAGGACAATTCACAGGATGAACTACAACTTCATTCTTCCAAGTTTGTCTCAGACCACAGCAGTTACTCCTTGTCTCTCCATCTTCCATTTTATTCTAAATTCCTCTCACTCTTAGCTACCAACTTTGTTTGTCTCAGTGACTTGCCTGATAGGATGACCTAGACTATGGTTTGTTGCCATATTCAAAGTTTAGCATTGGTGTCTTTTGCAGGCAAACTGGATGCTTACAGATAATGGTAGGGAGATCAGCCTTGGTTAGTTGGAGTCGGTGGTGCTGGGCCCATGTATCTCCTTTGTCTGCAACTCTGGTCACTTCATTTAGATATCCATTGTTTTGCATGGTCAATGACAGAAATAGGCTAATAGTAATCATCAAATCATTTTGTTTAATTGCTTATTTAACGCCCTTTCCATGATAGATGTTTCCTGGAATACATAAATGTGTGATATAAAGATCTTCACACTTGATGCTTTCATTGTCATATACCTTTCCACTTACCTTTGCCCCAGATCTCTGTATCTCCCATCTTTCAACCTTTTTGCTTTTTTTTTTTTTAAACCTTTCAGGTCCCTGACCAGTAGGCTAAGCCTACTGCCCATGAGTCCAGGCATATTTTTTTTACCACAAGCCACTTCAATACAGAAGGGATAACCACTGCTTGAAGCTCTGACTCTTGGGAAGATTTTCTGTTACTACTGTCTTTCAAGGCCACTCCCGAGTGAGGCTGTAATGCAGTTACCATCCACTTTTGGCTTGAGTCTAACCCATTCATTCCATCAAAATTTAAAATGTATTTACTTCCTTCATATGATCTACATAAGGTATATTATATATGGATATACTGTATATAAGTGTATTGTACATATCTCACAGGTATGAGCTGAAGGATAGGCTCATGTTAACAATAGTGGATGATATAATGCTCTGCTCTACCTGTTCATAACAGCTTCTGTGTACCCTCTGGTCCTCCTCATGATTATCCTATATGTACTATTTCTGTCTTATAATGGATTACTGGTAGGCCTACTTTATTTTATGACTTGAGTTCAGTAGTTCTGAACATACAGTCACTAGGTGTCCTGTGGTCAAATGTTTGATCAGTCATGTCCCAGTGTTATATCAGAAGCTGGTTGGTTGGTTTGTTTGTTTTAGAATTATATCATTTATTAAAATTTATTATCATATATCATCACTTATTAAAATTTTAATTCAAATATAATTGACATACAATATTTTATTAGTTTTAAGTATACAACATGGTGATTCAAGGTTTATATACATTACAAAACACCACAATAAGTATAGTTACCATCTGTCACCCTACAAAGTCATTACAGTATTATTGACTATATTTCCTATGTCATAATTTCATTCCTGTGACTTATTTATTCTGTAGTGGATGTTTGTTCCTCTTAATCCTCTTAACTCATTTCACTTGTCCCCCAAAACCTCTCTGGGAACTGTGAGTTTGTTCTCTGTATTTATGAGTCTGCTGTTTTTTGTTGTTTTGTTTTCTTTTAATTCCACATATAAGAGAAATCATCGTATTTATCTTTCTTTGATAAATAGCTTAATGTTCTCTAGGTCCATCCATGTTGTTGCAAATGGCAAGATCTCGTTTTTTTAATGGCTGATTAATATTCCATTATGTGTGCAAATCACATTTTCTATATCCATTCACCTCTTGATGGACACTTATGTTGCTTCCATATTTTGGTTATGGTAAATAGTACTGCAGTAAACATAAAGGTGTAGGTATCTCTTTGAATTCGTGTTTCCATTTTCTTAGGAAAATACCCAAAATTGGAATTATAGATTCTACAGTATTTATATTTTTAATTTTTTGAGAACCCTTCATATTGTTTTCTATAGTGGCTGCACCAATTTACATTCCCACCAACAATGCTCAAGGGTTCACTTTTCTCTATGTTCTTGGCAATACTTGTTATTTCATTTCCTTGTTGATAGTAATGTTGAGCATCTTATGTGTCTTTTAGCTGTCTTTATGCCTTTTTTGGAAAAATGTCTATTCAGGTTCTCTCCCCACTTTTAAATTGAGTTTGTTTACTTGTTTTTTCTTTTTGGTGTTGAGTTGTGGGAGTTTTTCTTTTTTTTTTTTTTTAAGATTTTTTTTATTTTAGAGCAAGAGTATGCATGAGTGGCGGTGGGGCAGAGGGAGAGGGAGAGAAAGAATCTCAAGCAGACTCTATCCTGAGTGTGGAGCCTGATGCAGGGGTCAATCCCATGACCCTGAGATCATGACCTGAGCCAAAATCAAGAGTCAGACACTTAACAACTGATCTACCTAGGTGCCCCTATGGGTTCTTTATATATTTTGAATATTAACCCTGTATTGGATATATCATTTGCAAATACCTTCTCCTATTCAGTGGATTGCCTTTTTGTTTCATTGGTTTCCTTTACTGTGCAAAAGCTCTTTATTTTGGTGTAATTTCAATAGTTTAGTTTTGCTTTTGTTTAACTTGCCTGAGGAGACATCCTTAGAAAAATTTTGCTATAACTGATGTCTGAGTTTACTGCCTATGTTTTCCTTTACGAATTTTATGGTTTCAGAGCTCACATTTAGGTCTTCTTTTTTTTAATATTTTATTTATTTATTTATCAGAGAGAGAGAGAGGGCATGCACGCACAAGCAGGCAGAGGCAGAGAGAGAAGCAGGGTCCCTGCCGAGCAAGGAGCCTGATGCGGGACTCGATCCCAGGACCCTGGGATCATGACCTGAGCCGAAGGCAGTGGCTTAACTAACTGAGTCACCCAGGCATCCCCATTTAGGCCTTTAATACATTTTGAGTTTATTTTTGTGTATAGTCTAAGAAAGTGGCCCAGTTTTATTCTTTTGCAATTAGCTCTCCAGTTTTCCCGGAACCATTTATTGAAGAGATGGTCTCTTCCACATTGTGTATTCTTGCCTTCCTTGTCATAGATTAACTAACCATTTAAACATGTTTTTTTTTTTTTTTCCTGGGCTCTCTATTCTATTACATTGATCTATATGCCTATTTTTGTGCCAGTACTATTTTGATTACTATAGCTTTGTAATATGGTTTGAAATCTGGGATAGTGGTACCTCCCTCTTTGTTCTTTCTCGATTGCTTTGGTCGTTCAGGGTCTTTTGTGATTATATACAAATTATAGGATTATTCTAGTTTTGTCAAAAATAGTATCGATAGATTTTTTAAAAATATTTATTTATTTATTTTTAGAGAATGGGAGGTGTAAAGGGAGGGAGAGAGATTCTTAGGAAGACTCTGCACTGAACATGGAGCCTGATGCAGGGCTCGATTTCATGAACCTGAGATTATGACCTGTGCCAAAACCGAGAGTTGAACACTTAACCTGTCTGCACTACCCAGGCACCCCTAAAAATACTATTGCTATTTTGATAAAGATTGCATTGAATCTATAGGTTTTTAGTGTAATACAGATATTTTGACTACATTGATTTTTCCACTTATTTGTGTCATCCTCAGTTTCTTTCATCAGTGTCTTATAATTTTCATTTGACAGTTTTTTTGCCTCCTTGGTTGAATTTATTCTTTTATTTTATTTTATTCTAGTTATTTTATATTTCTATTTAATTTATAAATATTTAATTTATAAATATTATTATATTTATTTTATTCTAGTTATTTTATTCTTTTTGATGTAATTGTAAGTGGGATTGTTTCCTAAATTTTTCTTTCTGCTAGTTCATTAGTATAGAGAAACAACAGATTTCTGTATGTTAATTTTGTATCCTACAATTTTAATGAATTGACTTATTAGTTCATATGTTTTTTGTGGAGTTTTTAGGGTATTTTATATACAGGGTCATGTCATCTGCAAATAGTGAGTTTTACTTCTTCCTTATGAATTTGGATACTCTTTGTTTCTTTTTTCTTACCTGATCACCACAGCTAGAACAGCCAATATTTTGTTAAATAAAAGTGGCTAGAATGGACATCCTTGTCTTTTCTGATCTTAGAGGAAAAGCTTTCAACGTTTCACTATTGAATATGATGTTAGCTGTGGGTTTATCATACACGGCCTTTATTATATAGAGGTATGTTCCCTTTGTACTCACTTTATTGAAAGTTTTTAATCATGAATAGACGTTGAATTTTGTCACATTTCTTTTCCATCTATTAAGATGATCATAGGATTATTATCTTTCCTTTTGTTAATGTTGTGTATCACATTGATCAATTTGAAGCTATTGAACCATTTTTTACCCTGGAATAAATCCCACCTAATCATGATGTATGATTGTTTAATGTACTGTTGAATTCAGTTTGCTAATTTTTTTTTTTTTAGGACTTTTGTATCTGTGTTTATCAGTGGTATTAGGCTGTAATTTTCCTTTTTGTAATGTCTTTGGTTTGGGGATCAGGGTAATGCTGGGCTTATAGAATGAATTTGGAAACATTCCTTTTTCTTTAATTTTCTGGAAGAGCTTGAGAATAGTTGTTGTTAACTCTTTTTGAGACGTTTGATAAAATTTATTTATGAAGCCATCTGGTCCTGGACTTTTGTTTGTTGGGAATTTTTGATTACTAATGGAATTTCATTACTAGTATGCAGTTTGCTTAGGTTTCCTATTTCTTTCTGGTTCAGTCTTAGAAGAGTGTACATTCTAGTAATTTATACATTTCTTATAGGTTGTCCAGTTTGTTGGCATATAATTTTTCATAGTATTTGTATTTATGTGATGCCAGCTGTAACTTCTTTTACATTTCAAATTATGAGTCCTCTCTTTTCCTCAATGAGTCTGGGTGAAGGCTTAGTAATTTTGTGTATGTTTTCAAAGAAACAGCTATTAATTGATTTTGTTTCTGTTATTTTTTCACTCTCCATTTGATTTATTTCTGCTCTAATATTTATTACTTTATTGCTTCTACTAACTTCGGGCTTGGTTATTTTTTTTCTAGTTCCTTTAGGTGGAAGGTTAGTTGTTGATTTGACCTTTTTTTTTGTTTCTTGAGGTGGGCCTATAAAACTATAAATGTGCCTCTTAGAACTGCTTTTGCTGCATCCCAGGAGTGTTGAACTGTTGTATTTCCACTTTCCATTTGTCTCCCTGTGTTTTTTTGATTTCCACTTTGATTTCTTTACATTGACCCATTAGTTTAGTAGTGTTATTTTGCTTACATGTGTTTGTGTTTTTCCATTTTTTTCTCCATAAATGATTTCTAGTTTTATATCCTGTAGTTGGGAAAGAGGCTTGATATGATTTCAGTCTTCTTTAATTTATTGAGTCTTGTTTTATGACCTACCACATAGTCTGTCTGGATAATGTTTCATGAACACTTGAATATGTGTTCTATTGTTTTGGGATGGAATGTTTTGCAAATACCTTGGTCCATATGATCTGATGTATCATTGAAAGGCACTGTTTGCTTATTGATTTTCTTGATGTTCTACTCATTGATGTAAGTGGGGTGTTAAAGTCTCCTACTATTATTGTATTATCATCAATTTCTCTATTTATGTCTGCTAATATTTGCTTTGTACATTTAAGTGCTCCTTTGTTGGGTGCATGGATGTTTTCATTTATTATATCTTCTTGTTGGATTGATCCCTTTATCAGTATGTAATGCCCTTCTTTGTCTCTTGTTACAGTCTTGTTTTAAAGTTTATTTTTTCTAATATAAGTATTCTACCTCAGCTTTTTTTTTTTCACTCCATTTGAATGGAATTTTTTTTTTTTCATCTCTTCACTTTCATTGTGGCCTTAAGTCTGAAGTGAGTCCCCTGTAGGCTCATATGTCATATAGAAGGGTCTTTATTTTTTATCCACTCATTCACCCTGCATCTTTTGGTTGGAGCATTTAGTCCATTTACATTTCAAGTAATTTTTGTTAGGTATGTGCTATTGCCATTTCGTTCATTGTTTTCCATTCCTTCTCTATTACTTTCTTCTTTAACTCTCTTCCCTTGTGATTTGATGATTTTCTTTGCTGTTATGCTTGGATTATTTTTACTTTTTGTATATCTGATACAGGTTTTTGGTTTGTGGCTTCAGTGAAGTCCAATAGTTCTATATGTATATGTGTACATAGTGCTATATATATGTGTGTGTATACATATATATGTATATACATATATATTTAGTGGTCTATTTTAAGTTGATGGTTACTTAAGTTCACATTCTTCAAAGCAGCACTCTTCCCTCCATATTTTATGTATTTGATGTTATATTTTATATCTTTTTATTTTGTGTATACTCTAATTATTATAAATATAATTGATTTTGCTTTAGTCTTTCAACCTTCATACTAGCTTTATAAATAATTAATTTACTAGCTTTACTATGTTTACTTTAACCACTTAAATGTTTTCCTTTCATAATTTTCTTACTTTTAGTTATGGCCTTTCCTGTCTAAAGAAGTCACTTTAACATTTCTATTAAGGTCAGTTTAGTGGTGATGAATTCCTTTATGCTTCATTTGTCTGGGAAACTCTTTATCTCTCCTTCAAACCTGAATGGTAACCTTGCTGGGTAGAGTATTCTTGGTTTAGGTTTTTTAACTTTTAGCACTCTGAATATATCATGTCACTCCTATCTGGCCTAAAAAGTTTGTACTGAAAAATCAGCAGATAGTTTTTGCAGTTTCCATTGTCTGTAACTAGTTACTTTTCTCTTGATGTTGTTAAGATTATCTCTTTATGGTGTGCTTGATTCAGGGCTTGATCCTCTTACTCCTGTGATATTCCTCATGTTTGTGAGTCACCACTAACAGGAATTTGGTTCCCAACTCCATCTCTTTCCTCCCTGTCCTACTTTATGTGGCTTTTTCTTTATATATTTAGCTATTGAAGAGCTGTATGGCTGCTTTTCAGGTTGTCTCAGTTATGAAAAGTGAACTACTGTAAACTTCTGGCTGTTTTTCTAGTTTTCAGGTTGTTTCAGTTATGGAGAGTGAACTACTGAAAACGTTTTGAGTTGGGGAAAGGTAGCTCTTTGGTAGTTAAGGAAAGAGAGGTGGGTAGCAGGATGGGGTAACTTGGTGATGGGCAATAGGGAGGACACATGAAGTGATGAGCACCAGGTGTTATGTGCATTGAACATTATATCAAAAACTAATGATGTACTGTACATTGACTAGTTGAATTTAAATTAAAAAAAAAGAAAATGCTTTTATCTACATAGAAAAAATGTTTCTTCTGTGGCGCTTAATCAGTTAATATTTGCTCTCTCCTCTTCTTTTATTTATAAATTGAGAATTTAAAAAAAATTTTTTTAATTCTTTTATAAACATATAATGTATTATTAGCCCCAGGGGTACAGGTCTGTGAATTGCCAGGTTTAAACACTTCAAAGCACTTATCATAGCACATACCCTGCCCAATGTCCATAACTCTATCACCCTCTCCCTACCCCCCTCTTCCCAGCCCCGCTCAGTTTGTTTTGGACAGTAAGAGTCTCTTATGGTTTGTCTTCCTCCCGATCCCATCTTGTTTCATTTATTCTTTTCCTACCCCCCAAATCCCCCACGTTGCATCTCCACTTCCTCATACCAGGGAGATCATATGATAGTTGTCTTTCTCCGATTGCCTTCTTTCACTCAGCATAATACCCTCTAGTTCCATCCATGTCGTCACAAATGGCAAGATTTCATTTCTTTTGATTGCTGCATAGTATTCCATTGTATATATATACCACATCTTCTTGATCCATTCATCTTGTTGATGGACATCTAGGTTCTTTCCATAGTTTGGCTATTGTGGACATTGCTGCTATAAACATTTGGGTGCATGTGCCCCTTCGGATCACTATGTTTGTATCTTTAGGTTTAAATACACAGTAGTGCAATTGCTGGGTCATAGGATAGCTCTATTTTCAACTTTTTGAGGAAACCCATGCTGTTTTCCAGAGTGGTTGCACCAGCTTGCATTTCCACCAACAGTGTAGGAGGGTTCCCCTTTCTCCACATCCTCGCTAGCATCTATCATTTCCTGACTTGTTAATTTTTGCTCTCTCCTCTTAAAGCACATTTTTATGATTTGTATTTTCCTAAAACACTATTCATTTCAATAATATTCTCAATACATAAAAAGAATTAACACAGTAATCTGTTACAATTTTATATGTCCCCATTTCTTTCAGTTTTATTGTTATAACTGATGTACAACACTGTATAAGTTCAAGGCACACAGTGTATTGACCATTACAAAATGTTATTTCCTCATTTTTTTTATATTTATATTTTCTACCTTTTTGTTGTTGTTATTGTTTAGACTAACTTGTTAGCTAAATGGTATGTTGGCACTCCAGTTTCTTGAACTGGGAACTTAAACTTTTATCTGAAGAAATTATTAAGTTTATGTATTTTTGTCTGAGCACTGTGGCTATCCTGTATGGTCATATATATGCTCTTCTGTTGTCTTTTTTTTTTTTTTTAAAGAATTGTGTAAATATGGTTTTGATTTCCTTTTTTTGTTACAAAAGTTGGTAAGAAAGTTGTAAAAAACATTTCTAGGGTGCTTTTCCCTATTTAATCAGAATTTTATCGGTATTGCTTCTACATCTTGGAATTGATTGATTGATTTAGGGGGGTACTATATGATTAACTTTTGTGAACGTTCCCAAATTCTTAAAAAGATGACACATGATGTATGTATTTATGTGAATATAAAATGTATATTAGATATATATAAATTTTACTAATTGTCAGATCTTCATTATGTGTGTATTAGTTACCTATTGCTATAACCAATTACCACTGAATTTAGCAGCATTAAGCATCGTTTATTATTTCATAGTTTCTGTGTATCAGGAATCCAGACACAGTACATACGTGTTCTCCAGGTTTCTTGCAAGGTGGCAGTTAAGGTGTCAGTCAGGATTGGAGTTACCTTAAGGCTCAACTGGGGGGGATCTGTTTGCAGCTTATTCACCTGGCTCTGAGGAGGCCTCAAGTTCTCAATGCCTATTGGCTAGACATATCGTCTCCTTCTCAGGTGTGCCTCTCCGTGGGGCACCTTACAACATGGTAGTTGGTGTCCCTCAGAGTGAGTGAGGGAGAAAGCAAGAGAGCAATTCAAGATGGAAGCTATAGTCCTTTTGTAACGTAATCTCAGAAATGACATGTCTTAACTTTGCTACAGTCTTTTTGGTTAGAAGAGAGTCACTAGGGACAGCCTACACTCAAGGAGAGGATTATACAAGGATATAAACACAAGAAAGTAGGGATCAGGGCACCTGGGTGACTCATTTGGTTAAGTGTCTGCTTTCAGCCTAGGTCACGATCCCAGGGTCCTGGGATTGAGGCTCACATCGGGCTCCCTGCTCAGTGAGGAGTTTGCCTCTCCCTCTGCTGCTCCCCCACTCATGTGCATGCTCGCTTGCTCTCTCTCTCTCACACAAAAATAAATAAATTAAATTAAAAAAAAAAAAAAGAAAAAAGCGGGGATCGTTTGGGACTCTTTTAGAGGCTCTTTATTATAGTCTTCATTACGTCCTCAATAACTCCTGTCCCTGGCATATGCAAAATACACTCATCTCCCCTCCCAAATCCCCCAAAGTCTCACCCAGTGTATAGCATCAGGTCACAGTTCACAACCTCATCATATAAAATCACATTCAGTTGTAGATGAGGGTCCTCAGGTATAGTTTCTTCAGTACAACTCTTAGCAGTTCTTTTCCTTCCATAAAACTTTTCTCTACCCACAGAAATGTAGAATAGTGAGGAAGCATAGGATAACCACTACAGACACTTTTGTTCAAAAATGGGGTATATGGGAGACACAGACAAGTCCTTGTTCCATTGCAATCCTGAAATCCAGTTGGGCCAAAGTTAGAAGTTCCTTGACTAGGTCTCAGGAACTAGGAATGATTTTTTTTTACTGTACTTTTCATTTGGTCCCTTTCAGCTGGCAGAGTTCTTGCTGATAAAATTCTTGAAAAAATCTGTGGGCCCCCTGTGAATTTCATTAGGGTCCACTCCATTATATAAAAGTCAGTCTTTCTTTATCTTAGGCTCCTATAAGTCAGTAGGATAAAGCTCTTGAGCTTCTTAGAGACCCTATTGTTTGAGAGGATCTGTGAGGCACACCCTTAATCTTTTTAAAAAAAGGCCCTTTGTGTGACTTGGCGTAGTACTTTGAAGGTAGCACCTTTTATCTTTCATAGTGTAACAAGTTTTTAGTCATATCCTTGGTTTCACCTTTAGACCAGGGTTCCCCTGGCAGTGCTACTATATGAACTTTCCTTAGATTATTTCTTAATGTTAGCATCTTTTAAATCTGGAGAGGCTGCATATTTTCAAAATTATCAAGTTCTGAATTCCTTCAAAAAAATTTTTTTTAGTTCTAAAATACACTTAGCAAAATACCATAGACTGGGTGGCTTAAACAGAAGAGATTTATCTTCTCACAGTTCTAGAGGCTGGAAATCCAAGATCAGGGTGCCTGCATATTTGGCTTCTAGTGAGAGTTGTCTTCCCTGGCTTGCAAACTCCTGCCTCCTTGCTGTATCCTAACACCACAGAGAAAGAGCTCTGGTCTCTCTTCCTTTTCTTTTAAGAGTGCAAATTCTAACTAATCAGGGCTCTATTCTTTTGACCTCGTTTAACCTCAATCACATCCTTAAAGGACTGACAATATGATTTATTTACAATAAAATCATATGGACAGTTAGGGCTTCAACATTGAATGGAGGGGAAATGACACAGTTAAGTCCCTGGTGACCATGTATCTGGGGGTTTCTTTCTGGACTCTTTATTCCATTGGTCTATATGCCTGTCTTCATGCCAGTACCATACTGTTTTGTAGTAGCTTTGTAGTAAATTTTGAAATGGTAAGTGTGTATAATTGGTTATACAGCAATAGGTAACTAATACCATAATATTCTACTTTTCCAAAATAATTTTGGCTATTCTGGGCCCTATGAGGTTCCATATTGTAGGATTTTCCATACTTTTAGGATTGATTTTTTAAAAATTTATGCAAAAAGTCATTGGGTTTTGCTAGGGATTGCATTGAATCTGAAGATCGTTTTGGGTAGTATAATACCTTAACAGTGTCTTCTGATCCATGAGCATAGGTTATGTTTCCATTTTTTTTATGTCTTCTTTGATTTCTCAGGCTTTTTTAGAGGTAGCTGACATATAACATCGTGTAAGTTTACAGTATACAGTGATGTGTGTATATGTTGTGCAGTGATAACCACAAATAAGGTGGTAAACACACCCATCATCCTACATGGTTACTATTTTGAGTGTGTGTGTGTGTGTTTAATAAGAACTTTTTTTTTTAAGATTTTATTTATTTGACAGACAGAGATCACAAGTAGGCAGAGAGACAGGCAGAGAGAGGGGGAAGCAGGCTCCCTGCCGAGCAGAGAGCCCGATGCGGGGCTCAATCCCAGGACCCCGAGATCATGACCTGAGCTGAAGGCAGAGGCCTCAACCCACTGAGCCACCCAGGCACCCCAATAAGAACTTTTAAGATGTACTCTCTTAGCAACTTCTAAGGATACAGTACAGTACTGTGAACTATATTCACCATGCTGTATTTAATCCCCAGGACTTACTCATCTAATAACTGGAAGTTTATTCCCTTTGACCACCTTTACCCATTTCCCCTGCCCCTTGGCAACCACCAATCTGCTCTGTTTCTATGAGTTTGATTTTCTTAGATTCCACATGCAAGTGAGATCATACAGTATTTGTGTTTCTCTCTCTGACTTACTTCACTTAACATAATGTCCTCAAAGTTCCTGTGTGTTGTGTGCCAGGATTTTCTTCTTTTCAATGTATCAATGAATGAGTAATTTTCTATAGTGCGTGTGTGTGTGCGCGCGCGCATATACTTATACATATACCACATTTTCTTTATTCTTTCATTTGTTCCTAGACACTTAGGTTGTTTCCATGTCTTGGCTACTGTAAATAATGATGCAGTAAGCATTTGGGTGCATATATCTCTTCAAGATAGTGATTTCATTTCCTTCAGATAAATACCCAGAAGTAGGATTGCAGGATCATGTGGTAGTTCTATTTTTAATTTTTTGAGGAACCTCCTTACTATGATTTTCATAATAGCTGTACCAATTTACATTCACAACAATGTGTGAGGGTTCCCTTGTCTCCACAGCCCTGCCAAGATTTGTTATCTCTTGTCTTTTTGATAACAGCCATTCAACAGTGTGAAGTTTGTATTAACTTGATGGTTATTTAAGTACTGAAGTTCAAATCATTCTAAAAAAGACACACACAGAAAAAAAAAAAACCTTTCCCCCCCTCTCTTCCCTTTTCAATCCTTCCCCCATGTATGAGATATATGTTGTTATCCATCTTTTTATTAATAATTTTCTTACTTCTAATCATGGCCATTTTCTTTACACTAAAAGAAGTCCCTTTAACATTTATTGTAAGGCTGGTTTAGTGTGCTAAACTCCTTTATCTTTTGTTGGGGAAACTCTCTATCTTTCCTTCATATCTGAATGATAGCTAGGTAGAGTATTCTTGTTTGTAGGTTTTTTACTTTTAGCACTTTGAATATATCATGCCAGTCTATTCTGGCCTGAAGAGTTGCTGCTGAAAATCAGTTCATAGTTTTATGGGCTTTCCCTTGTAGGTAACTTTTTCTTTGTCTCTTGTTGGTAATTCTGTGCTTCTTGGACTTGGGCATCTTTTTCCTCCTCAAGGTTAGGAAAATTTCAGCTATTACTCTTTCAAATAAGTTTTCTATACCTTTCTTTCTCTTCCTCATTCTAGGACCATTATAATTATAGTGAATGTTAACTTGATATTTTCCAAGACATCTCTTAATCATTCTCATTTTTAAAAAATTCTGTTTTCTTTTGCTGTTCAGCTTGTGTGCTTTCCATTACCTTGTGTTCCAGATCACTTATACCCTCTTCTTTTTTTTTCTTCAAGTTTAATGTATTCATTTGAGAGAGAGAGAGCACATGATAGGGGAAGGGCGGATGGGGAGAGGAAGAAGCAGACTCCCTACTGAGCATGGAGCCTGATGTGGGACTCGATCCCAGGACCCTGGATCATGACCTGAGCCTAAGGCAGACACTTAATATACTGAGCCACCCAGGCACCCCAGATACCTTCTTCTTTATTGAAGAGGATTCTTCTCATTATTGAAGGTCTCACTGAGTTCTTCTGCTCTTTTCTCCATTCAGGTAACTATCTTTATTATCATTACTTAAGTTCTTTTCTCTGTTTCATTTAGTTCTTTTTCTGATGTTTTTGCTGTTCTTTCTTTTGAAGCATATTCCTCTATTTTGCTTGACTTTCTATGTTTCTATGGATTAGTGGGATCATTACTTCTCCTAAACTTAAAAGAATAGTCTTGTGTATGGTGTCCCCTATGTAGGTTGTATATGCTTGGTGACTTTTGCTGGCTGACTAGAGTTGTGGTTCTATATGCTAATTACTCTTTTAAACTGTGGCATGTCTTCAGCTCTGTTGTTGTTCTCTGTCTTTGGTTATTCAGAAGCTCTTCAGTCAGCCCTCAGTTCTTCAGGAGGAAGTGTTCTATAAATAGGTATAATTTAGTGTGTTCCATGGATGAAGTGAGTTCAGGGTCTTTCTGTCTGTGTCCTGATGTTGTACCGGAACTTCATCTGTGGATTTTGACAGTTTGATTACAGTATTTCTTGGTGTCAGCTTCTTTGCGTTCATCCTGCTTGGATATTAATTGCTTTCATCAAATTTCAGTCATTGTTTCTTCAGTGAATCTTCTTATAACTTTCTTCCCCTTTCTCTGTCTTTTCTCCTTCTGGAACTTCTGTGATGTTTATGTTTTTCCACTTGATGGTGTCTCAAACATACCTTACGCCCAGTTCACTTTTCTTTAGTCTCTTTTCTTTCTGTTCATCAGAGTTGATAATTTCAATTGTCCTTTCTTCAAGTTCACTAATTCTTTGTTCTGCCAGTTCTAATCTGCTTTCAAATCTCTCTAGTGGATTTTTTCCATTTCTGTTAATGTACTTTCTAGCCCACAATTTCTTTTTGTTTGTTTTTATGTTATCTTTTTGTTCACTGGTATTTCCACTGTGTTCATACATCATTTCCTTGACTTTCACTATATCTTCCTGTAGATCTTTTAGCATCTTTAAGACAATTGTTATAAAATCTTTGGTTAATCTGCCATCTGATCTTTATCAGAGATAGTTTCTGTTGATTCAGTAGATAGTTCTGTTGATTCAATTAAATAGATTTTGTTTCCCAAGTTTTGCTTTTTTTAAAAAAATTTCCATTATAGGCTCTCTCTGTGCCAACAGTCAGCCTGGGGTATAGTATAAACTTAATAAACTCAGGTCTTTTCCGAGCCTGTACCTTTCACTGTGTATTGTATAGTGACTTTCTAAACTCCCCTGTATATGTGGTTGCTTTTGCATATCATCATCTTAAATGTATGACTTTAACAAGGGGAAAAAGAGAAAAATGAAGTGGGGGGATGTGCACTCACTTTAAATCCCCTACAAATGGCTTCAGTTGGAGGGAGTGAGCTTTCAGCAGTGGCAGTGAGGATTCCAACACTGGCTGCCTATCCCCGTCTGTATCTTTGCAGTCTGAAGCAGAAATCAGTATGATTTCACTCATATGGAATTTAAGAAACAAAAATGAGCAAAGGTGGGGAAAGAGAAGAGAGAAGTAAACCAAGAAACAGACTCTTAACTACAGAGAATCAACTGATGATTATTAGGGGAAGTGGGTGGTGGGGATGGATTAAATTGGTGGAGGGGATTAAGGAAGACACTTGTTGTGTTGAGCTCCTGATGATATATGAAGTGTTGAATCACTGTACTGTACCCCTGATACTAATATAACACTGTGTATTAACTAACTGAAATTCAAATAAAAACTTAAAAAAAAAAAAGCAGCATCAATCAGTGATCATAGAGCTTCAGTATTTGGAGGACAGACACTAACCCTGGTTTTGTCAAGCTGCATGTAAGCTACTCCTGGAACTGTACATGGATGCCTGTCACCCACCTAGGGAGTGGGCAATGGGTAATTGCTACCGAGCTAACAGTTGACATTGACCTAAATTAATTTATTGTCCAAGATTTCCCTGAGAAGTTGCAAACTTTTGAATAGACTTCAGAGTTCCAAAATTATTAGATTCTGCCTAACAAATAGGGAGATGGATTCCTGGTGCTTTCTGCTCCACCATCTTAATTCCTTAAGCACTGATTCCTTTTTATTTAAACATTCTTCCTTTTACTTTATTATAAACAAAAAGAAGAAAACAATAACTCTAGCACTTTGTTTGGGACAATCTTCAGTTAGATCACCCAGTTCTTTCAACATATATTCTGCTTTCTATGTTACTCAAGTCAGTAAATAGTTTTGCTAAACTTTCTGCCGCTGTGTAACTAGGGTCTCCCTTCTTCTTTCCCCTAACATCTTCACTTCCTTTTGTGCCTCTAATGGCAGTGTCCTCAAAGTCTAGATTTCCTTTTATTACTCTGTTCAGGGAGTTTAAAATGACCATTTTCTAAAATGTCCTTCAAAGTGCTTTCAGCTTCTGTCTACTGCCTGGTTCCAAAGCCAAGGCAGCACCCCATTTCTGGATATGAAAATCTGTATTAGTTGTCTATTGTTATGTAATAAATTGTCCCAGATCTTAGTGCCTTCAAACAACAAATATATATCACAGTTTTTGTGGGTCAGGAATCAGGCATGGCTGAACTGGTCCTTAGGCTCTGAGTCTGACAAGGCTGCAAATTGTTGGCTGGCTTTAGACATCTTAAGGCTTGACTGTGGGAAAATCCACTTCCAAGCTCACTCACTCAGTGTTGGTAAGCCTCAGGTCTTCACTAGGTATTGGCTAGAGATACCAGCTTTTGCCAAATGGGCCTCTCCAAAGATAGCTTACAGTGCAGCAGTTGGTGTCTCTCAGTTAGTAAGAGAAAAAGCAAGGAAGAGAGCAAGATGGAAGCTAGAGTGCTTTTTAAACTAAATCTTGAAAAGAACATCTCATTTGCCATATTTTGTTGGTTAGAAGAGAGTCGGTAGGTCCAGCTCACATTCAAGGGAAGAGGATTACATAAAGCCATCAATGCCAGGAAGCAGGGATTATTGGGAGCCATTTTATTTAGTTAGCCTGTTTACCTTTTGGGGTATACCTTTGGGGTATACCTTTTATTATTATTATTATTATAATAAAGTACTTATTTTACTTTGGACTAATGCTTTTTTGCCCTGAATGTTTCCTGCAGTCTTTACTAATAAGGTATATTAGCAAGCTCTAGATGTAATATCAATTTTTTAATTTCTTTTAAGAGATTTTGAATGTGTTTCCTATATTTGAAAGTCATTAGTAACTTATTTTCTGTGAAGGATCTTTCATACTTTGGGGTACTTTTCTCTTGTATTACTGGTTTTTAAATTTATTATTTTATGGTGGGTTTTTTTTTGTATTATATGAGGAAATTAGCCCCTTGTCTGTCATATGTGTGGTTAATATTTCTCTCATTCTTTTATCTTTTGATGGTTTTCACAATGTTTATGCCAACTAGACTTTTAAAAGTTTTCATGTTGTTACAGAAATCAAATCTGCATATTAACTGACCTATCCCCTTTGGTATCATTACCCTGGTGGAATCATTCTTTGCGAATCCTGTGTTAGAAGTCTGTATCAGGCAGTTAGAGACTTAGAAGAATAGAAGGTTCGGATCAAGGAAATGATAACACTATCATAAAACTGAAGGAGGAAGAGGAGAAGAGAGAGAACAAGAGATTAATGTTAGCTGAGATTATCATGAAAAGCCGCTTGTGATGAGCTACGTCTGCTCTCTATGACTATGATATAGAGTCAGTCAAGAACCTTTTCGGGACCAGACAGGGATACGTGGCAAATGAATATCCCAGAAGAAGAAAATGAAAAGAGAATGGTATGAAATAATAAGGAAACACAGGAAAAGAGCAGGCTGGGCTGTAGTTTGTGGCAGTAATTTAATGAGGCTTAAAGCCTGTGATTGTTAAAATAAAACAGTCAAATACCAATGCAGGGGGTAAAGGGCAAAAGATACAGTCCTGGCAAAATGGACCCTGGGCTCCTATTTCAGGCACCTGGTTCCCATTAATCTCTCATCCTTATAGACTCTTACAGAGCCTCCTGCATCCCTAACCTTGTCTTGAGCTGGTATGTAAATTAAACCAGCAGCTTTAGTCTTTATAACATTATAGCAGAAGAAACAAAGATAGTAAGTGTTGTAGATGGAGCCAGAGTCCATAGGATGCAAATACGTAGTAGCAGAATGCCCCAAGTGCAGAACAGGGACAAGAGAAAGAACTTCCATAAAACCAGATTAGATTTCCTTCTTTGAACCCCTATCTTTCCTTTACCCCTTTATAAAATATGCATACATAGGTTGGGTTAAGAAAACCCTTGCCAGTTGGCCTTTTTCCAAGACAAGGGTACAGCTGGGCCGAAGGGCCACATGTTGAAGTTATTAATATGCCTATGCCCTTCTCCCCCACTGAGTTCACTGATCAAAGGCCCTGCCAGAGCAGCAATGGATAGCCTCGCATAATGGGAACTGAAATTCTACTTAAGAAACCAGCTTTGCCAAAACACACTACCTTTTTAAGTGAAACATTCCATGCACATATTAACCTGATTACAAAAAGGAAGGGAGATCTTTTTTCCTTCTGTACCCTGCTAATAATTTTCTGTCAAGTCTGATTTGGCTTTAGCTGCACTCCCAAGTTCTTGTGATGTGCCCCGATCACCAGTAAACTAAAAACAGAAGGTGTAGCACAAACTCTGACAGGATACTCTGTCCATGAATATAGACACTGCAGAATTCAGGTTCTAGCCAGCAGGGAAGTCCAGTGAATTTTCCAGTCTCTGACAACCAGCAGCCTGCCTCTGGTTCACACAATCAGTGAGGGAAACACAGTGAGAAAATGGTGGAAATAATTAAGGGTTCTTAGAGTTCGCAGAAGCTTTGACTCTTCACAAGGCCCCTGCCTCAAAAGGGAGTAAACCAGCGTGCTTATTAGAAAACCTAAACAGTAACAAAGCATTTTGAAGTCCCAGTCAGTTCTAGCCCCAAGTTGGAGAGCCAGGTTGAAGACTTGGTTAGGTAAGAGGAAAAGGAAATAAACCAGACTTTAAAAAAACAGTATCATTTTGCTCACAAAGAAAATTTTATGGTATATTTCACTGTATTCCAGGAGAACTTGGTTCTTATATAGCTGACAAAATTTTGTCATCAGACAGGGTATCAAGATCTAGATAGTATGCAGTTGTCCAAATAGAATACCAGTTTAGGAAGAGTCTGGATATGATTGTCAGCTTTCCTCCGAGACACATCAGAGGGCAGTTTTGGTTGGAGTATAATCAGATGTGCTATGTCTTCTTTGAGAGCCTCATGCACTGGGCTGTAGCACATTGCAAACTCTTTGTTAAGTTTTATAGTCTCTCAAATTCAAAGCCCCTTTGCCTATGATTATAAACAGAGCTGAGCAGTTGATATATCCCAGAAAAGGTCCAAAAATGCCCCAAACAAAAAGTAAACAAAAGGCAGCAAGGTCTAAATAAGCCTTTTTCTGTTTGTATTTGACAGTTATTAAAACTGCTTGTTGGGGCGCCTGGGTGGCCCAGTGGGTTAGGCCTCTGCCTTCCGCTCGGGTCATGATCTCAGTGTCCTGGGATCGAGTCCTGCGTCAGACTCTCTGCTCGGCCGGAAGCCTGCTTCCCCTTTCTCTCTTTCTCTGCCTCTCTGCCTACTTGTAATCTCTGGGTGTCAAATAAATAAATGAAATCTTTTAAAAAACAAAACAAAACAAAACAAAAAACAAAAACTGCTTGTTAACAAGGACCAGGAAAGATTTTTTTTCAAGTGATGTCCTGCAAGACTTCAGATAGGTGTCCTGTCAAAACACTTTAAGAACTCAAAGAAGTTTTTACCTGAAGAAGGTAGGCAACTAGATACTGCTAGCAAAGCTACCACGTAATTAGACACAATATTCCATTATTTTTAGTATATCTGCTGGCTTGGTTTTTTTTTTCTCTTTTTAAAAATACTTTCTTCTGGGGCACCTTGGCTCAGTGGGTTAAGCCTCTGCCTTCAGCTCAGGTCATGATCCCAGGGTCCTGGGATCGAGCCCCACATCGGGCTCTCTGCTCAGCAGGGAGCCTGCTTCCTCCTCTCTCTCTGCCTGCCTCTCTGCCTGCTTGTGATCTCCCCTTCTTTCAAATAAATAAATAAAATCTTTTAAAAAAAAATACTTTCTTCTATTATGAGAGCTATCAGATTAACCCAGAGTGGATGTCCTAGATGTCCTGGACTAGATGCCCTGCTTGGTACTCCTACTGACATCCCTCCAGCTGTCTTTCCTAGACTAATCAAAGACTCATTGCTTTGCAGATTAGAATATCTTATTGGCACTGGGGTTTACATTCTTGTCATCTTGGATAATCAGAGAAGGTTATATTCTAGATTGACACTGTTTACAGTTTCTCATAGTTATGGTAAAGAAGATAAGGAAAGGTGGTAACTTACAAAAATACACTTGGCCTTTCAGTCTTTCTTGTCACTAAATGAGGAATGACCATTGCTGGATTTACAACCGTATCAGCCAAGAATCTTCAATGATTCACTTCTTGGCATTCAGTAAAGAAGACTGTGGCTTTAACGTGCTGAGTCCAAACCTAAAACTGAATAAACAAAGATGCTTTGATCTTGAGTGCTTACCTTTATGAATTTTAGCTGTAATGGCTGCATTTAGATATCAAAATGTAGGAAATAGTTTGTAAACTCTTGCCAGAGAATCATAATTTCTTGTACATTAATATAGCCAGTCTTTATATCCAATGGACCTTTAAATTCTAAAAAAATCTATGACATAAGTTATTCTTTAAAGTGAGGTTGCAGAAAATATTTCATTCCCTGTAGTAAATGTCTTTTCATTATCTTTTCTGTACGGTGTTATACTATGTTTTACCAAAAGAACGTTTCAGCAAGATAAAAGAGGGTTAAGCAATGTGACTATTTTCCATGAACATTCTGACTGGGAAAATACATAGAAGAGGGAAAGATGTCCTGTCATTTCCTCAGCCTCCTGTATGGAAGGGCATTTGTAATCAGTCTGTGGAAATGGGATCCCAAACCACATACACGGAGGGAAGAAAGGAAGGAGTGAATGAAGGGAGCGGGAGGGGAGAGAAGGAGAAAGAAAGAAAGACGCGCGCGAACAGGCTGAGGAGTATATCCAGGTGTCCTCATTCTGGAAAGGATTTGAGACAGCAAGCTGCAGAGTAAGTCGGTAGGCAAGACTCTAGAACCTTGTGATGACCCAGTTATCAAAACAAAAGATACACAAATGGGCCTTAGGAAAGAGGATTCAGTGAAATATTCTTTGCTGAATGAGATTTAACTGTTGCATAGAATTTTCTTTTTGTGTTCCATTCCTAGCACTGAAATATTGCTGAAATTACCAAAATTGTGCAAAATTACAAAACACATTACTGAATAAAAGCTCTCTTTTCATTCTCTTGGTTTTTTTTTCCTCCTTGTGAGTATTACCATCCAGAAGTTTGTTTTTTTTTTTTTTTTGAGTGTTTAAGAAGCACATGGTGATTTGTTTACAGCCACTCAAAAGAACAGAACATTTCTAGAAAATCTTAGCACTGTTTGTTATGTGCTAGCCACCTCATGATTCTGGGCATTTGTTTTAGTAGGTTTGTTTTGCCATTATATTCAAGTCATGTGGATAGGAGTAAATCTCCAGGTTGATGAGAGAGAAGTGTCTTCATTCACAAGTGACACACATTTAAACCTTGTCAAGTCACCCGTTTCTCTTATTCCTAGAACCAAAGTGACTTTTTAATCACTAGTGTATAAAACTGTACTGTGGTGGTACTGTATAAAAACACTTAAAACTAGGGATGTTTCTTCATTCCAAACGTAACCCAAAGAGGTAAGCTGTGGGTATAGGAAGCAGCATTTGTTTTCTGGGTTTTTTTTGTTGTTGTTGTTTTTATTTCTTTTAGACTTTTTAAAATTAACATGTAATGTATTATTTGCCCCAGGGGTACACTTCATAGCACTCACCATAGCACATACCCTCCCCAATGTCCATAACCCAACCACCTTCTCCCTACCCCCCTCCCCCTGGCTACCTTCAGTTTGTTTTGTGAGACTAAGAGTCTCTTATGGTTTGTCTCCTTCCTGATACCATCTTGTTTCACTTTTTCCTTCCCTACTCCCCAACCCTCCAACTTTGCCTCTCAATTCCTCATATCAGGGAGATCATATGATAATTGTCTTTCTCTGATGGACTTATTTTACTCAGCATAATACCCTCTAGTTCCATCCAAGTCGTTGCAAATGGCAAAATTTCATTTCTTTTGATGGCTGCATAGTATTCCATTGTGTGTGTGTGTGTGTGTGTGTGTGTGTGTGTGTGTGTATAACATCTTCTTTATCCATTCATCTGTTGATGGACATCTAGGTACTTTCCATAGTTTGGCTATTGTGGACATTGCTGCTATAAATATTTGAGTGCACGTGCCCCTTCAGATCATTACATTTGTATTTTTAGGGTAAATACCCAGTAGTGCGATTGCTGGGTTGTAGGGTGGCTCTATTTTCAACTTTTTGAGGAACCTCCATGCTGTTTTCCAGAGTGGCTGCACCAGTTTGCATTCCCACCAACAGTGTAGGAGGGTTCCTCTTTCTCCACATCCTCGCCAGCATCTGTCATTTCCTGAGTTGTTAATTTTAGCCATTCTGACTGGCATGAGGTGGTATCTCATTGTGGTTTTGACTTGTGTTTCCCTGATGCCAAGTGATGTGGAGCACTTTTTCATGTGTCTTTTGGCCATCTGGATGTCTTCTTTGCAGAAATGTCTGTTCATGTCTTCTGCCCATTTCTTGATTGGATTCTTTGTTCTTTTGGTGTTGAATTTGAGAAGCTCCTTATAGATTTCGGATACTGACCCTTTATCTGATATGTTGTTTGCAAATATTTTCTCCCATTCTGTCAGTTGTCTGTTGTCTTTGGTTTTGTTGACTGTTTCCTTTGCTGTGCAAAAGCTTTTGATCTTGATAAAGTCCAAATAGTTCATTTTTGCCCTTGCTTCCCTTGCCTTTGACGATGTTTCTAGGAAGAAGTTGCTGCAGCTGAGGTCGAAGAGGTTGCTGCCTGTGTTCTCCTCAAGGATTTTGACGGATTCCTGTCTCACATTGAGGTCTTTCATCCACTTTGAGTCTATTTTGTGTGCGGTGTAAGAAAATGGTCCAGTTTCATTCTTCTGCATGTGGCTGTCCAATTTTCCCAACACCATTTGTTGAAGAGACTGTCTCTTTTCCATTGGACATTCTTTCCTGATTTGTTAAAGATTAGTTGGCCATAGAGTTGAGGGTCTATTTCTGAGCTCTTTATTCTGTTCCATTGATCTATGTGTCTGTTTTTGTGCCAGTACCATACTGTCTTAATGGTGACAGCTTTGTAATAGAGCTTGAAACCTGGAATTGTGATGCCACCAACTTTGGCTTTCTTTTTCAACATTCCTCTGGCTATTCGAAGTCTTTTCTGGTTCCATATAAATTTTAGGATTATTTGTTCCATTTATTTGAAAAAAGTTGAGAGTATTTTGATAGAGATTGCATTAAACATGTAGATTGCTTTAGGTAGCACAGACATTTTCACAATATTCGTTCTTCCAATCCATGAGCATGGAACATTTTTCCATTTCTTTATCATCTTCCTCAATTTCTTTCATGAGTACTTTATAGTTTTCTGAGTACAGATTCTTTGCCTCTTTGGTTAGGTTTATTCCTAGGTATCTTATGGTTTTAGGTTCAATTGTAAATGGTATCAACACCTTAATTTCTCTTTCTTCTATCTTGTTGTTGGTGTATAGAAATGCAACTGATTTCTGTGCATTGATTTTATATCCTGACACTTTACTGAATTCCTGTACAAGTTCTAGCAGATTTGGAGTGGAGTCTTTTGGATTTTCCAAATAAAGTATCATATCATCTACAAAGAGTGATAGTTTGACGACCTCTTTGCTGATTTGGATGCCTTTAATATTTTTTGATGTTGTCTGATTGCTGAGGCTGGGACTTCTAGCACTATGTTAAATAGCAGTGGTGATAATGGACATCCCTGCCATGTTCCTGACCTTAGTGGAAAAGCTCTCAGTTTTTTTCCATTAAGAATGGAAACTGGTTTTTTCATAGATGGGTTTGATGATATTGAGGTATGTACCATCTATCTGTACATTTTGAAGAGTTTTGATCAGGAAAGGATGCTGTACTTTGTCAAATGCTTTTTCATCTTCTATTGAGAGTATCATATGGTGCTTTTTCTTTCTTTTATTAATGTTTTGCATCACAGTGATTGATTTGCAGATGTTGAACCAACCTTGCAGCCCTGGAATAAATCCCACTCAGCCATGGTGAAAAATCTTTTAATGTACTGTCGGATCCTATCGGCTATTATTTTGGTGAGAATTTTCATATTTATGTTCATCAAGGATATTGGTTTGTAATTCTCCTTTTTGATGGACTTTGTCTGGTTTTGGGATCAAGGTGATGCTGGTCTCATAAAAGGAGTTTGGAAGTTTTCCCTCCATTTCTATGTTTTGGAACAGTTTCAGGAGAATAGGTATTAATTCCTTCTTAAAAGGTAGAATTTCCTGGGAAGTTCTCTGGCCCTGGGCTTTTGTTTGTTGGGAGATTTTTGATGACTGCTTCAATTTCCTTACTGGTTATGGGTCTGTTCAGGTTTTCTGTTTCTTCCTGGTGCAGTTGTGGTAGTTTATACATCTCTAGGAATGCATCCATTTTTTCCAGATTGTCAAATTTGCGGGCAAATAGTTGCTTATAATATGTTCTTATAATTGTTCGTATTTCTTTGGTGTTGGTTGTGATCTCCCTTCTTTCATTCATGATTTTATTTGAGACCTTTCCTTTCCTTTTTGATAAGTCTGGCCGGTGGTTTATCAATCTTATTAATTCTTTCAAAGAACCAGCTCCTAGTTTCATTGATTTGTTCTACTGTTTTTGTTTGTTTGTTTCTAGTTCATTGATTTCTGCTCTGATCTTTATTATTTGTCTTCTCCTGCTGTGTTTAGGCTTTCTTTACTGTTCTTTCTCCATCTCCTTTAGGTGTATAGTTAGATTGTGTACCTGAGACCTTTCTTGTTTTTTTGAGAAAGGCTTTAATTGCTATATACTTTCCTCTCAGGACTGCCTTTGCTGTGTTCTACAGATTTTGAGCAATTGTGTTTTCATTATCATTTGTTTCCATGAATTTTTTCAATTCTTCTTTAATATCCTAATTGACCCATTCATTCTTTAGTAGGATGCTCTTTAGCCTCCATGTATTTGAGTTCTTTACAACTTTCCTCTTGTGATTGAGTTCTAGCTTCAGAGCTCTGTGGTCTGAAAATAGGGAAGCAGTATTTGTATCTAAATCTTTTCTTCTTTTGACAAATCTGAGATAGACATTTTTTTTTTGTCCCACTGTAATGTTAGGCTCATGTGGTATAACATGTAATTTTTGTTTACATCTTGTAAAAGTAATATACTTGGTATAAAGTTCAAACAGCAAAAAGGGAATATAATGAAAATTAAGTCTTGCTTCCACCCTTGGCCCCCAGGTCTTCCAAAGCAGCCACTGTAACTAGTGCATTGTGAATCCATCAGACACACACACATATACATGTGCACTTCTCTATAAATAAAACATATTTGTTATATATTTCTATATACAAATGCTAGCATACTATGCAACCTGTTATACCTCTTATTATATTTTATTGTGGCAATATTATTTTATTGTGGCAAACCCACATATACAGAAAAGAGCTTAAAAGTATAGTTTAAGTCACATAAAGGAAATACAATCACCTATGTTAAGAAATAGAAGCCTGCATCTCCAGAAGCACCTTCCTATATTCACATGCCCCTTTCTAATCACCATCCTTAGAGCAGAGGTAACCACTGTTCTGGCTTTTATGGAAATTAAATTCTTTTCTTTAAAGCTTCATTATGTAAATATTTATTAATAAATATAGAATTTTTCAGTTTGGGGCTTTTACAAAAAGTGCTGGTAAGAAGGGCATTTTTATATTGCATGCAAGTACCTATTGCTGAATTTCTCTAGGGTATGTAAGTAAGGGTGGAATTGCTGGGACATACAGCTTCACTGTATATTGCCCGAGTGTTGTTCTCATTTCCATTCCCACCATTGGTTTACAAGAGTGCTTGCTGCTCTAAATCTATGGTAACACTTGGTATCATCAGATTTTTTAGCTAATCTGGTATATATGTAATAGTGTCACATTGAGCTTTTAATCTGTATTATGTAATTTCTGGTGAGATTGAGCATCTTTTCACATGTTAATTGGCATTTTGAAAGTCTTCTTTTGTGACGTGCCTGTTCAAGTTTTTGCCCATTTATCTGCTTGCCTCTTGTTTTCTTAATGACTTGTAGGAGTTCTTTGAATATCCTGAATACTAGTGCTTTGCTTAGGTACCTATGTTACAAATGCTTTCTCCTACTCTGTGGCTTTCATTTCATATTCTTTCATTTCATTCTTCATATTCTGCTTTTGATATGTTGAAATTCTTAATATAGTCACAGTTATCAGCATTTTCCTTTCTCAAAAAATGACTTTTTGTTTTAAAGATTTTATGTATTTGACAGAAAGAGGGAAAGCACATGCAGGGGGAGTGACAGAGGGAAAGGGAGAAGCAGACTCCCTGCTTCACACAGGGCTTGATCCCAGGACCCTAGGATCATGACCTGAACTGAAGACAGATGTTTAACTGACTGAGCCACCCAGGTGCCCCCAAAGTAGCTTTTTAAGAATGAATTTTCCCCCACGAAACTGTTCTTTTGTCTTCTAAAATATTTATTGTTTTGCTAAGAGATTTTAGGTCTATAATCCACGTGAGACTGATGCTACATAAGGGTCCAGTTTCATACTTTTTCATATCTAGTTTCTCAGTTTTTCTAATACCTTTTACTGAAAGGACCATTCTTTCCCCACTGCTCTGAATTGCAATCTTTATCATAAAGTAATTATCCATATATATGTTGAATGCATTTCAGGGCTGTCTGTTGTGTCTCTATTCTATTTGTCCATCTCTGTATCTATTCACACTGTTTTAATTACTGTAGCCTTATATTGAGTCTTGATATCTGGTAGAATGTGATATTCCACCTTGTTTCTTTCTCAAGAACACTGTGGCTCTTCTTGATCTTTTGTATTTCCGTATGTCTTAGTCAGTTAGGGCTGCTATCACAATAAACTACAAGACAGGGTAGCTTACAAACAGCAGGAATTTATCCCACTTCTGGATTCTAAAAGTCTGAGATTAGGGTGCCAACATAGTTGTATGAGGGCTCTCTTCTGGATTTCAGACTTCTCACTGTATCCTCGCATGGTGTGGGAGTGAGCTAGCTCTCTGGGGCCTCTTATAAGAACACAAGTCCCTAAGGGTTCTGCCCTTAAGACCTAATCACTTCCCAAAGGCCCCATCTCCTAATACCATCACCTTAGATATTAGGTTTTCAACACATGAATTGGGGGGTAGGCACAAACATTCTGACCATAGCAACACACAAATTTTGGAATTAGCTTGTTGAGTGCTGCAGTAAAGCCTAATGAGTTTTTGGTTGTTAAGACACTGAATCTTCTACATCAAATTATAAGGAGTTGGCAGTTTGGAAAAAAGAAGAACAAAGCTTAGGGGACTTGTAGTACCTGATTTCAACACTGGCTCTGAAGCTGATCTGAAGTAATCAAGGCAATGTAGTGTTGATTTGGATAGATATAGAAATCAATGGTACAGAATAGAGAGTCCAAAAATAGTACCACACACATATGGTCAATTGATTTTCAACAAAGATGCCAAGGCAATTCAATGGAGAAATGATGGTCTTTTCAACAAATGGTACTGGAACAATTGGACAACTATATGCTAAAAAATGAACCCTAGTCCCTGCTTCACATACTATACCAAAAAAAAAAAAAAAAATCTCAAAATGAATCAGAGACTTAACTGTGAAACCTAAAATTATAATACTTCTACAAGAAAAGATAGGAGAAAGTCTTTGTGACTTTAGATTAGCATAGATTTCCTAAGTCACAGAAAGTATATAACACAAATTCACAAATTTGACTTAAAATTTAAAGCTTCTGCTCTTCAATATAAAATCTTTTTTTTTAAATCTTCAAGTGTTTTTTATCTTTTTTTTTTTTTTAAAGAGTTTATTTATTTATTTGACAGAGAGTCAGAGAGGCAGGCAGCAGGGGTGGGGGGAGAGAAGCAGGCTCCCCGCTGAGCAGAGAGCCCAGGATCTCTGGGGCTTGATCCCAGGATCCTGAGATTATGACCTGGGCTAAAGGCAGAGGCTTAACCTACTGAGCCACTCAGGCGCCCTAATATAAAATCTTTTGTTTTTAAAGATTGTACTTATTAGAGAGAGCACAAGTGGGGGTGGAAGGTAGAGGAAGAGGAAGCAGCAGACCCCCAACTGAGCAGGGAGCCCAACGTGGGATCTGATCCTCGGACTCTGGGATCATGATCAGAGCTGAAGACAAATGCTTAACTGACAGAGCTACCCAGGGGCCCTCTTCAATATAAAATCTTAATGAAATGAAAATAAGCATGGCAAATAAGCACATGAATATATAGTCCAATTTATGAGTCATATGGGAAAACACAAAATCACAATGAAGTACCAGTAGACATGTTTTGATATTGTTAAAATTTATAAAAACTGACACTACCTAGTACAGTGGGTGCTCAAAGTAGCTGGAACTTTCATTTTGCTGCTGGAAATGTAAAATGGTAAAATCATTTTAGAAAACAGTGTATTAGTTATCAAATGCTACAAACAAATTATATACATGTAACAGCTAAAAACAGTACACGTATATTATCTCAGTTTCTATGAGTCGGGATTCTGGGCTTTCCTGGGTCCTCTTCTGTTCAGAGTCTGCAACAAAGTCTGCAGTCAATGTGTCAGTCATGATTGGGGTCACATATGAGGCTTAAATGAAGAGAGATCTGTTTTTAAGCTCATGTCATTGTTGACAGAATGACAACGTTCCTTGTGGGCTATGAGATTGAGAGCCTCAGTTGATTGCTGGCTATTGTTTGTTCTCACTTTCTTGCTAATGGATCATTCCATATGGCAATTTATTTTATCAAAATCAAGAAGGAAGAGAATATATAGAGAACGTCTGCTAGCAAGACAAAAATTAAAATTTTATGTAACATTATCATGGAAGTGATATCTTTATCACCTTTGCTATTTAGTAATAAATTACTAAATACTTTAATACTTCAATTACTTTTAATTACTTTAAAGTAATAAATTCTTTTTTTTTAAATATTTTATTTATTTATTTGACAGACAGAGATCACAAGTAGGCAGAGAGGCAGGCAGAAAGAGAGAGGAGGAGGAAGGCTCCCTGCTAAGCAGAGAGCCCAATGTGGGGCTCGATCCCAGGACCCTGAGATCATGATTGAGCCGAAGGCAGAGGCTTTAACCCACTGAGCCACCCAGGTGCCCCAGTAATAAATTCTTTACTATTTAGAGGCAGATTCTGCCCATACTTGAGGAAAGGAATATTATAAGATGGCATAGATACCAGGAGGCTGGGATAATTGAGGGCCACCTTAGAGTCTCTCCACCACAGTCATCTTTTTAACAAAGTTATATGTTAAATTTACCATATGATCCAGAAATTCCATGTCTAGATATTTGTTCAAGAGAAAAAATATGTGTCCACACTAAGATCTATACACAAAAATTTATAGCAGCTTTATAAAAAATTGTCCCAAACTGGAAACAACCTAAATATGTATCAACTGGTGAATGGATAACTAAATTATGGTATATCCAGGCAATGGAACAGTATTCCAAAATAAAAAGGAACTACTGATAAAATTTAATAACATGGATGAATCTCCAAAGCCTTAAGCTTAGTGGAAGAAGCCAGAAATAAAGGACTGGCACAAAAGGAAAGTTACATACTGTATAATTCTATTTATATTATATTCTATAAAAGGCATAGCTATAAGGGAAAGAAAACAAATCAGTGGTGCCTTGGCTGGAGATTGGGAGAGGACTGACAACAAAGGAAGGGAGATTTTAGAAGGTAATAATACATAATTCTGTATACTGATTTTGTGTTGTTTATACAAAATACACATTTCTCAAAACTCATAAGACTATACACCTAAAAGGATGATTTTTTCTGGGTATATGATTACACCTCAGTAGGTCTGACTTAAAGATAAGTCTTTATACTCAAGAATTTTTTAAAAGGTAGTAGAGTTTGCGGTTTAGAAAGTAAATAAATTCTGTTGTGCTAATCTTGAAAGTTAAAAACTTAAATGTTTGTCTTTTTTATGGAATGCTGATTTCTTCTTTATGGCAGGAATGTCTCCTCAATTAATAGACCACTTACTGAACTGAGAGAACATTGAACTCAACATTTGCCTTCTAATTTTGAGTATTGAATACAAATGTATAAATGCATAAAACTTTAAAAAAGACATTAAAACCATCATTCTTAACATTTAAATCCTAAATGGTAATCAGTACTTCTGTTTCCTTCCTGGGTAGTACAAGATCTTTAAAAGCTTTTAACTCTGTTTACTCTCTTCTAACCTGAATGCTAATGTTGAATATTTTAATTCCATATATTTTTAAAAATTTCACAATTGTTATTTTATATATTTATGTATTTCTTTGTTATTTCTATTATTATTTCTATTTTATATATTTTTATTATTGAAATGTATTTGGCATGTAACACTATATTAGTTTTAGGTGTACAACTTAGTGATTGGGCATGTGATCTATTGCAAAATGTTTACCACAATAAATTTAGTTAAAACATTAATCACCACACAAGGTTATAATTTTTTTCTTGTGAGGAGAGCTTTTAGTATTTACTGTCTTGGCAACTTTCAAAAATACTTTGTTAACTATAACTGGAAGTTTGTATCTTTTGATCACTTTCACCCATTTCACCCATATCCCAGCCTCTGGCAGTCACAAGTCTGTTCTTTTTAAGCTTTTTGTTTGTTTTGTTTTGGAGTCCACATATAGGTGAGATCATATAGTATTTGTCTTTCTCTGTCTTATTTCACTTAATAATGCCTTCAAGTTTCATTCATGTTGTCACAAATGGCCAGTTTTCCTTCATTTTAGGAATGAATACCTTTCGTGTGTGTGTGTGTGTGTGTACTTACACCAAAATAAATACTAAGTGATGAACATTTAGGTTGTTTCCATGTCTTGGCTCTTGTAAATATAGAATGCTTTGGGTAGTATGGACATTTTAAAAAATAATTCTTACAATCCATGAGGATGGCTGCTGTGAATATGGGGATGCATGTATCTCTTCAAGATAGTTGTTTTATTTCATTCAGATAAATACCCCAAAATGAAATTGCTGGACTAAATGGTTGTTCTGTTCTTAATTTTTTGAGAAAACTTGATACTCTTTTTCATGGTGGCTGCATCAGTTTACATTCCAACCGACAGTACACAAGGTTTCCCTTTTCTCCACATCTTATTTGTTGTCTTTTTGGTATTAGCCATTCTAACAGATAAAGAGTTGACATCTCATTGTGATTTCAGTTTGCATTTCTTTGATGATCACTGATGTTGAGCATGTTTTCTTGTACCTGTTTGCCATCTTTGTCTTTGGAAAAATGTTTAGTTTCTCTGTCCACTTATATCTGGTTTATTTTTTTTTCTTTTTTTTTTTTTTTAAGATTTTATTTATTTATTTGACAGAGAGAGATTACAAGTAGGCAGAGAGGCAGAGAGAGAGAGGAGGAAGCAGGCTCCCTGCTGAGCAGAGAGCCCGATGCGGGACTCGATCCCAGGACCCTGAGATCATGACCTGAGCCGAAGGCAGCGGCTTAACCCACTGAGCCACCCAGGCGCCCTGGTTTATTTTTTTTCTTGAGTTTTATTTATTCTTTATATATTTTAGATGTTAACCCCTTATCAGACATGCAGTTTGTAAATATTTTGTCCCATTTAGTGGGTTGTCTTTTTATTTTGTTGGTTTCCTTTGCTGTACTGAACTTTTTTAGTTTCATGTAATCCCACCTGTTTATTTTTGCTTTTTTGCCTTTGGTCTTTTGGTAAATCAAATGGGATTTGGTGTCCCATTAAATCAAATGGGATTTAAAAAAGATCATTGCTAAGACTGATGTCAAGGAGAGGAAGCATACACCCTATATTTTCTTCTAGGAGTTTTATGGTGTAAGGCCTTACACACAACTCTTTAATCAATTTTGAGTTCATTTTTGTAAATGATGTGAAATAGTGGTCTAGTTTCATTCCTTTACATGTAGCTGTCTAGTTTTCCCAGCACCATTAAAAAAAATACTATTCTTTCTCCATTCTATATTCTTGCCTCCTTTATTGTAAATTAGTTGACGATTATAAGCATGGGTTTATTTCTGGGCTCTCTAGTCTGTTTCTTTTATCTGTGTGTCTCTTTTTCTGCCGATACCATATAGTTTTAATTACTTTATATTTGTAATATAGTTTGAAATTAGGGAGCATAGTGCCTCTAGCTTTCTCAGGATTATTTTGACTCTTTGGGGGTTTTTTGGTGATTCTATACAAAGTTTAGGATTGTCTGTGAAAATGCAATTGAAATTTAAACAATATTAATTCTTCTAATCCATGGGTATGGCATAGTTTCCTTTTATTTAAGTTTTCTTTGAGTCTTTCATCAGTATCTTATAGTTACCAGTGTACAGGTATTTCACCTTCTTGGTTCAATTTGTTCCTAGGTATTTTATTCTTTTTGGTAAGTTAAAAAATGGAATTTAAAAAATTTCTCTGATAGCTCATTATTAGCATATAGAAATGCAGAAGAGTTTTGTGTATTGACTTTGTGTCCTGCAACTTCACTGAATTGATTTATTCTAACAGTTTTTAGGTGGAGTCTTAAGGATATTCCATGTATAACATGATACCATCTGCAATAGTTAGTTTTATGTCTTTCCAATTTGCCTTTTATTTCTTCTTCCTCCTCCTCCTCCTTTTCTTCTTCTTCTTCTTTTATTGTTGAATAAAAGTGAGTGGGAATCCTTGTTTTGTTTCTAATATTAGAGGAAAAGCTTTGTTTTTCACCATTCAATGTAATAGCTGTGGACTTATCATATATGACCCTTATTATGTTGAGGTACATTCCCTCTCTACTGACTTTGTTGAGAATTTTTATTGTGAATGGATGTTGACTTCTGTTAAATGCTTTTTCTCTATCTACTGAGCTGATCATGTGATTTTTTCCCTTTATTTTGTTAATAAGGAATATCATATTGATTGATTTGATGTTGAACCATCCTTGCATCCGTGAATACATTTCATTTCTCATGGTATATGATCCTTTTAATGTATTGTTGAGTTTAGTTTGTTAATATTTTGTTGAGCATTTTGCATCTGTGTTCATCAGCAATATTGGCCTATAATTTTCTTTTCTTGTGGTGTCTTTGTCTAAGACAGACAATGCTGGCCTTGTAAAATGAGTTTGGAAGTGTTCCTTCCTCCACTGTTTTTTGGGCAGAATTTGAGAAGGCTTGGTATTATTTCTTCTTTGAATGTTTGGTAGAATTCACCAGTGAAGCCATCTGGTCTTGGACTTTTGTTTGTTGAGAAGTTTTGGTTACTGATTCAATCTCTTAGAGTAGTGTATCTGTTCATATTTTATATTTTCATGATTCAGTCTTAGTAGGTTGTATATTTTTAAGAATTTATCCTTTTTTTTTTTTTAGGTTGTCCAACTTTTGGTGTAAAATTGTTCGTAGTAGTCCCATGATTTTTATATTTTGTGGTATCAGTAATATCTCCTCTTCATTTCTTATTTTATTTATTTTAGTCTTCTCTTTTCTTGGTGAGTCCAGCTAAAGGTTTGTCTTTTTAAGAAAAACATACCTTAGTTTCATATATCTTTTCTGTTACCTTTTCAGTCACTATATATTTACATTCTGATCTTTGTTAGAATCTTTATTCTACTAAGTTTAGGTGTCATTTGTTCTTTTTCTAATTCATTGAGGCATAAAGTTAGGTTGTTTGAGTTTTTTTTTTTTTAATAAGATTTTTTATTTATTTGACAGAGCGATCACAAGTAGGCAGAGAGGCAAGCAGAGAGAGAGGGAGAAGCAGGCTCCCTGCTGAGCAGAGAGCCCAATGTGGGGCTCAATCCCAGGACCTTGAGACCAGGAGCTGAGCCGAAAGCAGAGGCTTAACCCACTGAGCCACCCAGGTGCCTGTTTGAGATTTTTTAAAAACGTTTTTTAAGATTTATTAATTTGAGAGAAAGTGTGTGTGCGCAAGGATGGAGAGAGGCAGAAGGAGAGGGAGACAAAGAGACTCCCTGCTGAGCGGGGAGCCTGATGCGGGACTCGATCCCAGGACCCTGAGATCATGACTTGAGCCAAAATCAAGAGCAGGACACTCAACTGACTTAGCCACACGGGCGCCCTAGATTGTTTGAGATTTTTCTTGTTTCTTCAAGTAGGCATATATTGCTGACAACTTCTCTCTTAGAACCACTTTTGCTGCATAAGTTTCTTAATTTTTTATATATTGCCCTTCCATTTTCCATTTTCATGTGTCTCTAAGTATATTTTGATTTCTTCTTTGGGTGTGTGGGGTAACTGTGGCTCTTACCAATACAGAAAACCAAGTTTAAAGTTTTCTTGGGCTTCTTAGGGAATTTGAGCCTCGACTATAAGTCTGTAAGAGGTGTGTTCCACCTCTGGATTACCCAAACCCTAAGGCTGTGGTCTCTTGTGGTCTTAGTTTATTATAAACAGTGTCTCCCATTAGAATCTTCTTTTGGGAAGTCCTGATCTTTAATTTCTATACAGCTTTTCCATTAATGATGGTTTCTTAATATTATGAAATTTGTAGTCATGAACAAATTTCTAATTCTCTCAAATATCGTAATTTAAAAAATAATATGAATGAGGTTCCACATAAATCCATGTTGCCACTTAGTTTTTAATGTAGTTTTAGGTATCTTTAAATGCATAGATACTTTTGTTTCCAACTCCTTCACTCTCCGTGCAATTTATTTGATAAGGAACTGTTTGATCTAGAGAGATTCCCATAGTCTACTTTTTGTTTATTGCATCTCTGTGCTATAGTTTAGTGTGTACCTCTCTTCTCCGTATACCTTGTGCATTAGTTTGTGCAAACACCACAGACTGAGGGACTTAAACAACAAATTTGTTTCTTCACAGTTATGGAGGCTAGAAGTCCAAGGTCAAGATACTGGCAGGATTGGTTTCTTCTAGGGTCTCTCTTCCTGACATGTAGATGGCCCTAATTGTCCATTGTCTTTACCTGGTGTTCCCTCTGTATGTTTGTGTGTCCTAATCTCCTATTCTTATAAGGACACCAGTCATATTGGAATACGGCCCACCCCTATGACCTCATTTATCTTCAGTTTGGACTTCATCTCCAAATACAGTCACATTATGAGGTGCTGGAGGTTAGGACTTCAATATAAGAATTGTAGGGGCACAAGAGTAAGAATTAACACTGGGAGAATTGGTTGCATCTATCTAGAGACTTGATCATTTCTTTTCATTTTTTAATCAAAGTAATATCACGAATGATGTTATATTCTTCCATAAGTCGTCACATAATGTTTGTTTCTTTTCTTGGTGGTATAGAATAGTAGGGAGTAAGGTAAATTGTATTTATATAGAGAAATGGGCATGCGTTTTCTCTCTTGGGGATTGAGTCGAAAGAAGAGTTGACCGGTACACCCTGAACTTCAAATTCCTTTAATTGTATGCTGCCATTGCCCTGTGTTTAGGTCAGTGCTGTGGGTTTCAGAGAGTTTTTACCAGTGTTTTATCTCTTCCCTTAGACTTTTAGCTGCTCCTGTATGTCTGCACCATAAAGAGAGTCTTTCTAAAGAAAGATTTCAAATGTTGATCATCACTTGATGATAGGTTCGTGGTGGGAGCAGTGAGGGATTTTCTGTTGTCCAGGTTCAGCCTCAGTTTTAGAGAGTCCTTGCGTATCTTGGAAGGGGTTTTTTGAGCAATTTTACTCTTTCTTCTTTTCCTTTTGGCAGACAAACTCTACCTTATCTTACATATTTGGCTCTGGGTGATTTTCTGCTCCCTCCGCAGTGATAGCATATATCTTCTTAACGTAGGATTCTAGGCCCAAGATATTTTCCTGCCCTCACCCCAGGAATGTAGGGTTTTTTTCTTTTACCTCCTTCTCCAGGCACCAAGTGTCTTTTACCAGAGACTTCGGGCAGAAGTCCTCTTTGATGCTTTTACTTTGGAGAAGAGAAGGGTTGGAGGAAGCAGGCAATGCTGAGTGTTTATTTCCCAGCAGCCCCTGATTACCTCCCACAGGCCTGTACTAGTTTCTTCAGATCACCTGGTAGAGCCCTGGGTTAAGAGTTGCAAGTGAATGCTGTCTTTGGAACCCAGATTACTTCATTATTATCTGACCTCAGCTCTCTAGTGTATTCAAGAAAAATAACTACATATATATATATATATATATTTTTTTAAGTGGGAGTGGGAATCTGTAGCTTTCTACATTTTAGTGAGAAGCAGAGGAAAAAACCCTCTTTATATCTTTTTAAATCTTAAAATTTTCTTTTTCAGTTTCTACTTTTCTTGAAGGATTTTTTACTCATCCATTTTTAAGAATTTTATTTCTAATCTTATCCCGTTATCTGAATTCTGATTATTCTAATTCTAAACTTTTTTTAAAAAATATTTTATTTATTTGACAGAGAGGGGGAAGCAGTTTTCTTGCTGAGCAGAGAGCCCGATGCAGGATTTGATCCCAGAACCCTGAGATCATGACCTGAGCTGAAGGCAGAGGCTTAACCCACTGAGCCACCCAGGCGCCCTGATTATTCTAATTCTAATGTTATTTTATATCTAATATCTTTTCAGAAGTTCCCTTTTGGCTCATTTTGAAACATTAAGCTACATAATGTTCATCTATTAATGGGTGTGTCCTTTCTTTCTGTTTTTTTTTTTTTAATTGCTTTTTATGGGATTCAACCACCATCCTATCCTGTTAATAATTTTTATGTGAAATTAGTTTTTCTGAACTTGTAGGAATAGATGAATTGGGATGATATTTTTAGTTTCCTGGATCTAGCCATCCCATTACATTATTTTCGTGAAGTGTTCAAAAATACGGTCTCATACTAGGAGACTTCTTGGCGTCTTCTCCCTCCTCAATTTTATCTTGTGCTCCTGCTTGCTGGCATACTAGCTCTCTCACAAGTCCTTTCTTTCTCCTTCTTCCCCTGTCCATCCTTTCCTCCTTCCTATTATCCCTGTCTTGCTAGATTTGAATGGTCTTGATGGCAGTTCATCATCATTGGGGTATTTTGTCTAAAAGGGAACTGAAATTCTAATTGCTTCAGATCTTCCCTTGCCTTGCTCCCCATAATCACAGCATGCAGAACCTCTCCAAGTTTCAGCTCTTCTCATGAGTACCTATTGGCTATTTTAGGGCTTCTCTTTACTCAAGCTCATCTGACATTTCTCAGACACTTGTTAATGCCATGCAGCACATGTAGCTTTGGTGGATTTTTCCTTTCTATTCATATTTTGGGGTTTGTGAAGGTATCTTAACACCAGTTTTTTTTCTTTGATCTTGTTTGTGGATTTTGGTTTTGTTACTCTAGTCATTCTATTTTCCTGGGGACAATTATGAAAGATATTAAATGTTAACTTCTATTACAGTTTCCCCAGAATGTCCTTAACCTCTCTTGAATGATAGTTTACCTGGATATAGAAATCTACATTGCTATTTCTTTTCTCTCAGCACCTCATGGCTATTAGTCTGTAGTCTCCCACATCTGTTCTTGCTGATTTTAAAAAAAAAAAAAATCTGCTCACTGGCTAATTCCTTTATCTTTGCCAAATATTGAATGTAAAAATGGTTAAAGCCACCAAGGAGAAAAACAGCTAACCCATTTCCTATAATGTTACTGGAGTATGTCTCAGTGTGGAATTACTTAATTCATCCTCAATACTCAAATATTATATGTACTTTAAATCTGAAAAGTATTTTTTCCATTCTGGAAAATGACTATGTCACTTTTTTCTGATTATCATTTATTATTCAGTTTCTATATTTTCTTATATAGTACTTTTCTTTAGTTACACCTGTTTGCTTTTGTTTCATAATTAGTAGTTGTTAATGGATCACAGGCCATTAGATTTTAAGTAAATCCATCCACTGACTATTAAGTTCTTGGTTATCTCGGTAAAATTTTTTCATGTGATTTGGAATTTCTATTTGGGGACTTAAGTAAAAGTTCCCCCCCCCACCCTTGTATCTCTCAATATTTACCTATCCCTCAGTAATGGCTTTGCAGTTGCCTCAGCATTGGGCCTTTAAAGGTTTGGTGAAAGTTACTCATGAAATGTTATGGGCATGCTGCTTTTTTGGGGACAGAAGGGACTATTACTTACATAGCTCTTTGACAGCAACAAATGTTTTAAAGTTATAGGGTATGCCCTGCAAGTCCGACGCATTGAAGTTGAGCTCTGAAAGTCTGCATCTTTTTTTCTGTACTTCATGCTATTGCATTTTTAGATAATCTATGGAAATATCTTCACTGGTATGAGATTTTACGGACAGAAAATCATAAAAATATTCCACATATTTTTTTTTCTAATGAGCCAACCAAAGAAACCAACTGGTAAAAACTGAAGGCAAATTTCAGACTTCATAATTATTTAATTATCTCTTTAGGGGTTATATTCTGATGTTCATTCTAGGTTTGGTGTGAGGCCTGGCTTTCAAACGTTCTATAGACATTTCCATTTTGATTAGAAAAACATATCCATGTAGCTCTTTTCAAATAACTTATTAATAAAATCCTTCAATTTGGTGAAAGCTACAAAGGGTTTCAACTGGTACTTCTAAATTCCTAGACTGTTTTTTATTGTAATTACTTTTTATCCTAAAAAGCAGACTTTTGGCTTCTATAGTTTTTAATCCTGTCCCATTTGATTTTTTTCATTGATTTCTATTTTCCTTTCCTACCTGCTGAAAAGCATTTTCCCTTACCTAGAGGTTTGGGACTGAAAAATTTTTAATGTGTTTTAGCCAAATTATATATAATTTGATCTATACTCACTCATTTAAGACCTCTGTTCCTATTAAAAAACATAAAAATGAATGTGACTACCCTTTCCTTTACTTATTCCTTGATTTACTCATTCAAACATTAAATATAAATATAGGATAGCAGGTGATCTAAGGATAAAACACATACATGTATTACTGCCAAAAAGACATTATGTGTACTACAGTAAGGGGTCAGAAAAGGGCCTGGGAAAATGTGATGAGAGGTCATAGAATAAATGACATTTCTAAACCTTTAAATATAGAGGGTAAAGTACAGGGTGTGTTTGGAAGGTAGGCTAGTTTTAGTGGAATCGATAATTTGCAGATTAAGTAAAGTAGGAAAGGTACCCTGGAACAAATCTTGAGTCTTGAAAGCAAGTAATGAGTTAACACCTTAAGAACGTCATGTATTATGGATATATTATATGCCCAATTTAATTAGAAATAAATGTTTGCCAAAATAATAAACATACAAAAACAAACAAAAAAAACCCAAAGCCCATGATCTGAATTTAGCCAGAATAACTAGTTCAGTGTTGGGACCTGATTTTTATTATTCCTCTGTATTAGTGCAATGAGTTCATCTCTGAGTGTGCACCACACTTCCAAATTAATGGATCTCCTTAAGCCACATGTAGGAGTCCTAAAAACTGATCTGAGGGAAGCAAGACAGTGAAATGTGTTTTGTTTTGTTTTGTTTTTATATTTAAGACTTAAACACCTTGATGAATAGTGATAGCCCGTATAGTTAAGGGGAAAGACCTAATACAGAAATCAGACCTAATACCATCAGAAATACCTCTGATGCCATGGTCTGACTTTGAAACCTAAGAAATGGTTTTCCCATTCTACCTGGCATTACGGTATGGCAAAAAGTGGTTAGAAGAATTTTGCATTAACCTACCCTTCTTCCACCTGATTATTGTGACTAAGCAAAAGGATCAGTTAGTTACAACCTTTATCCAAAGAGTGAATCAGTACCATGTCATGTTCAGAGAAGTCTGCTCAGAAAAGACTTCTATGTTAATTCAGACCTTCTGGGAAATTTCCTCAGTGAAGGTAGCACTACAGAAAGGTATTTAAGACTTTACTTGCATATATCTAAAAACTAAATTTGACTTTTGCTTCCAGCTGAGGTGGAGTAACAGAGACCAGACTTAACCTTCCCAGCTAAAACAACTTAAAAAAAAACAAGGAAAAATACATGAAAGAATGGTTCTCCAGCCACTGAACATCACACAGTGAAAGACAGTGATTGCTGAGAGATGAGAAACAAACAAGGTAAGCCCTCCGATTATTCCATCTTACTTGTTGGGTTTCCAGGCCACAGGAACCTAGGTGGAACCCAGCAGACTCTGTGATGTAAGGAGACAAAGCTGAGTCTGGGGAAATCAAGGCAGCTGGAGTTTGTAGGACACAGTACCAGAAAAGAGAGACCTCTGGAGATCTATACAGAGTCCCCCCCACAAGTAGTCATAAAAGTGCTGACCAATGCTTGCATGTTAGGAAACTATGTGAGGCTGGGAAAGAACTAGCCCAAAGGATAAGAGGGAGCAGCACCTGATGTTCACACAGATTGGTGAAGTTTCATGGGACATTTTTTTTTTCCCCCATGAGACATTTGAGTAGAGTTCTCAGAAGGGTCCTTTGCAGGAGTAGGGGATAATTAGCCCTTAACTAATTAGTGTTTTCATCCTACCCAACAAAATTTAAAAACAAGACCCACAGGGATCAAACTGTTTTCAGATCACTTAAGTTCATCACATAACAAACGGGGTATTTATAGGAATACAAAACTATCTATCCAACAAAGCAAATTCACAATTACTAGGCTTTAATCAAAGATCACCAGACATCCAAAGAGGCACGAAAACACAACTCATAAAGAGAAAAATCACTTAATTGAACCACTGCAAAACTTATGTAGATATTAGAAGAGGCAGTAGGCAATTATTGTAACTATTTTTATGTTCAAAAGTTACATAGAGACATGGAAGATATAAAAAAACTCTCAAACTTCTAGAGGTGAAAACTATACGAGACGAAAAAATACATTGGATGAGATTCACAGCACATAAGAAGAAAAGATAAGTGGTCTTAAAGGCACAGCATTGGAAACTATGGAAAATGAAGCCCACAGAGAAAGGATTAACCCCCTGTCCTCTCCCCAGCTCCCTCCTCCAATGAAACCAGAGCATCAGCAAGCTATAGGTTAACCTCAAATGGCCTATCACATATATAATTGGGAATCCCTACAAAGGGGGGCGGCGGGAAGGAGGGGAGAGGGAAAAATATATTTGAAGAAACAATGGCTGAAGAATTTCCATTTTTGATGAAAAGTAATATCTCAGAGATCCAAGAGGCTCAGCAAACCCCAAGCATAAGAAACAGAAGTAAAACTACTGCAAGATACATTATAATCAAAACATGATGTGATAAAACTAGTGATAAAGGACTGAATCTTAAAAGCAACTAGAGGGGAAACAAATTAAAAAATAAAGATGACAGCAAATTTCTTGTTGCAAACAATTCAGATGAGGCATCAGTGCAGCAACAGCTTTACAGTTTTGAAAAAACAAATCAATTCAGCTGAATACAAATCAGATTTTGAAAATTATTCACTGTCAAACTTAGAACCATATAACCGAATGTGGACACCCCATGATGAAATCCTATCTATAGGCAATATGTCAAACTACATTTTTATTGGTTATTATCTTCAGAGAAAAGGAACAATCACCCACTAGTCATCCTCTGTAGCTTTTACGAGTCCTCTCACACCAGTGTCTGCACTCTGATTTCCGGTACCATCACAGTTTTTAAAATGGGGAAAATTCACACTATAGCCACCTAAAGCTTATATCGCAGATGCGTTCTAATATGCTGAAAACATTCTATTCAAACCGTTTCTCTGTGCTAATTTTTTTCACTTGTTCCCATGCCTCTTCCCCATGTTTATTTTGTAGGTTATGAGAAAAATAGTAAAAGAAATATTTGGCATTACAGAGAGGCAGAGAATATTCACTGGTGTCTTCTTCAGTTGCTACTCTCAGCTGCTGCTTTGTACTCATTTCTTAGCCTGAAGAACTTGGCCCAAGAGTAAAACTGTTGATCTGAAAGTTCTTATTCCCATGTTAAGGGATTCATAAATTGGATTACATAGTCTTTTTGTTCCATATAGGGTAAGAAATGAAACAGTCATAAGGGATCAAGAATAAATTTATTTTTGCACCTATAATTTAAACGCTCAAGAAGATAGACTGAGAGGAACCTAAACTAATTGGCTAAGACATCTTAAAAATATGTGCCTTTAATTTTAAAAAGGGATTAAAGAAAGAGGAAGGGAAGAAAGAAGGGAGAAAGGAAAGAAGGAAAGAAAATACCCACCTTTGCTGTGAAGTAAAAAGTAATGGAAAGCTGCCTCTACTTTAATGGCCTTGAGAGCATTAATTTCTTTACAAGTTTTGCCACAGCCTTGGCTGGTCCACCCCCAGCAGTAACGTACAGAGACTGAGTGAGCACATGTGTCCTGCTGTAATTAAGGCTGCAGAGCAGAGCAGCAGGTGCAAACTTCTCATCCTTCAACTTGACTCTTAAACTGCTTGTGCTCTTGTAACTTAAAGTCTAAACTTGTTAAAAGCGAGGTTTGGAAGATCATTAGTCTATAACAGGAGCTAGGCACTACAGACATTTCTTTAAAGCAAAATTAGAAACAGCTACCTAAAACATATCAGCCGTTTTAAGATGTTGCCATTTCACATTTTCCAGGGGGGAAAAACTATTAATTCCAAGGAGATTAGTATCCACATGAGCATGATATTGAAGCCAGATTGGAAGCTGCCTTTTCCCCAAAGAAAAAGCATTTCTAGTAACGGAGTCCTTTGCCCAACCCTCTTTCAGTGTAATTCAGGTGCTTAGAGATTTTCTGATACAAAGGGCTCAACCATCACTGAGATTTGGTCTTATTTTCTTGTTAAAAATTTATCTGTAGAAGAATTTGAATTGTAGTCACCTTCCTCTAAAGAGCTGAGGCAGCAAAAGCTCTCTGCAAAATAGTTCCATTTAAAATGTTTCAGTGTGATCCTGCCAGATCCTAAAATAATTATAGCTTAGAAAGGCAAACATGGCTTTGGGTCTGAACAATTTCTATCCTGTACCTTTTTGTGGGATCAGAAGAAAATCAGTGACATAACTCTTTGCCAAGAAAACATATTGACATAGAACCCTTGTGCTTCTGTGGGAACACCCAAAAGAAAGGTACAGTGCTTGCAGAAAACAAGGGTTTTATTAGGGTTAGTATTAAGAACACTACTTGTTTGGCATAGAGGTTCTAGTATTGGCAAGGGAACCAGCGTTTCCTTTCTAAGCACTAGCGGTTCCTGTGCCAGTCGTAGAATTCTTTGAAATTTTTAGCTAATAGGGTCACTGCTGCTGCTTGAATGCCTGGTCCAGGAACTAAGAAGACTTAGTTGACAATGGCTGTCAGAACCAATAGAAGAGGATGTCATAGCTTAACTCTGAGTAGTAAAGACCCCTGTTGGCCAAGGGCAGATCCGACAGACCTCGCAAGGACACAGCTAGCCTGCAATGCTGTCCAAGCCCATCTCCTAGAGTTTTGTAAATTATTTATCAGCTGTGGCTATAAATTAGAGATGAATGGAAGGCCTTTGGGCCTGATCTTGGATGTACTCCTTATTAATGAATTTCAGGGATTTTGTGCTATAAGACTTTATGAGGACTGAGTATTCTCTTCTATGTAGTCATGCCTGATGCTATTACTATTTTGCAGACTGTTCTTATCTCAAATTCTGCTCTTAAAGGGGTTTAGAAAAGTCCTTTGGTAGGAAAGTAAATGTAGTGAATCACCCACTTAATTCAACTTACCTTTTATATTCTTCTGCTGTAAAGAGTGGATCCAATTCCCATCTCGGGAAAGTTTAACTTACCTCTCTTCCAGCTATCAGCAAAACTTACTTGCTCATGGTTGTGCCAAGTGTCCACAATTCTCACGGAAACATTTGGAGGAAAAAAAAAAAATACAGGTACTATTAGGGCTCTTGAGGGTCAAATATTATCCAAGTTGTCAGGCTTACCCTTCTAAAAGAAATAAGCTAGTCAGCACCATAACCAAAACTTGTTGCACTTTCCTGAACGCCAAGAGATGGGAAATACATGGACACTTAGAAATAACTGTAAGAGCCGTGTACCCTGGAATAAGTACATGCAACCTCAAGATATTGTTCAAATTTAAACTTTGCCAGGCATCAATCTTTTTCTCTCTCACACATGCACACACACAAAATCTGATGGCGTAAGACAAGAACTTTTGCTCATATTTTTTTTAATGTATCACAATGAGCAGGAAACATACTTGATGAAATATTTTCAAAGGAGTATATTCAATTACCATCTACAATCAACTTAACTATGACAACAAAGTTTTGTGACAAATTTTTTTTTTTCAGTTTGAAAGTTCCATGTGGTTCTGTTTGTTAGTCTCCATGTATTTTGGTACAGTTCGAGATCAGCATTGTTACAGTAACAAAAAAGCTAACAAGACTACATTATAGAAAAACACCAAGAACATCATTTTTGGTTTCACTTGCTCTATTTTTTTTTTTGTTTTTTTTTTTTTGTTTTTTGTTTTTTGTACATTGCAAAGGCTGTTCATATACCTCTTCACCTCAGGGTCACGTTCATTTATGCTTTCTTTCCTACCCAAACTTGCCCCCCTCCCCCCCAGCCCAAGAAAGTAAACAAACCAAAAAAAAACTAGTCAAAGCTTTGTTTCACAGTGGGCAGTATCTCAGCGCCAACAAACAACCAACTCAATTTATGCTTCTATTTAAAATGTTTTAATTTAATTTATTTAAAAAAAATATATGTCCATGAACATCAAGTGCACTGGCTTGGGTCACTGCCTCTCTCTCCTGCAACTTCCTGCCATGCCTGATAAACTCAGGTTTAAACACATGCCGTCTGTTTTACTTTATTTTCAATCATGTAAAACTTTGGCCACATTCATCTCTTTAAATAGCTTTTAATTAAAAAAAAAACTTCCTAGATTTATTAAACATTTCTGTGTGTGTGTGTGTGTGTGTGTGTGTGTGTGTGTGTGTGTGTTTCCTTCTTAAGTTTTTGTTTGGAAGGATGGAGGAAGGATGGTTGAAATAAGTTCCATTTGGTGGGTTCATATGGTGCCATGACTGACCGACCGGTGTCAAGCGCCAACCCACACTTTGGAGTATTTGAAAAAACAAAAACAAAAAACCAACAACTACCAATCAAAATATGAAGTGTCAATAGAGGTGAAGAACTAATTTAAAAAGTGAGTTGAGATATCCTATTCCGCTTCCTACTATGCAAGACAGGAGTTAAATTCTAGTGAGACCAATCTAAACAGTTGAGCACTGTAGTGAATTCATGCTTTGTAAAGGATACCAGTCGTAGCCATCGTGGATGTCAACCCACAAACATCTAACTAGCTCACGTTTGACCTCTAATTGTCACCATCACTGACTGCTTTGCTACTTCTGAGTTAATGCTGAGAATTATTTTTTCTTTTTTGAATGAACATATATGTGGGTGATAGAGCTGTAGAGGAAAGCATCAAATGTGCAACCCACTCCAGGATGAAACAATCACATAACCCCTCTGAGAAACACTGGTGGGTGGAAGCGTGCTTAGCCAATCTACCCAGCCACCTTGCTGTTGCCAAATACACCCACAGGTCAAGGCATGGCATAACAAAACACTGACAGTCACTCTGCCTCACAGAGGGAGGATGGCGGAGTAGCTCAAAACCAACCAACCAACAAAAGAACACCATTGTGGAGGGGGTGGCTAAATTACAAGGAAATGAACTTAAAGTTGAGGGAGGGAGGGACAGGAATAGAAATTGCACTATTACCAAGCAATATCATTTTTTAAAACAAAGTTTTCAGAAAAAAACCTAGCAGAATTTGACAGGTAAAGCTAGTGTTAAATTGTTAATTGGTATCACATAGAAAACCAAAAACAAAAACATTTTTTTTCTATATGGTACAGACACAGAGTAACATACAACAGTTAAATGGCAAAAAATATATATATATTTCATAGAGTTACAAACAAGATAAAATAATGGAAAACAAAAAAAAAAACTGTACAACTTTAAAATTTAAAAATGTTCATCTCAAACACAGGGAGAAATACAAGAATTCTTGTTAAAAGAAAATCGCTTGTTAAAACAGCAAATGTTTTTGTGTACTCGTTTTTGACACCTTATGCTACAACTGGATACTGGTATGAATAGTTAGATGGTACTCTTTAGTATTTCTACTTAAAAAAATTTAAAAAAGGAATTTGCACTGTGCATCAGCCTAGTTAGAAATATATACAACAGTTCAGGATCTACTCTTTCATTGAACCAAAAACAAATTCATAAAAATAAAACAGTCCCGGCTAAAAAAGAAGAGAAAAAAAGAAAAAAAGAAATCCATTTTCAGATCTTGGAATGCTCCAGTCTTTTGCAAAGTCGTTGAGTGGCTTCAGCACTGGGGAAAGAAGCCCAAAAGATGACCAATGGGACCTGCATTCACAGTCTTCAAAGTTCCCTTTTGAAACATAAGGAAGAGAATGAGAGGGAGAAGGGTTTCACACTTTGGGGGCAAGGGGAGATTGTTTCTGTTGATGTTTGGCTATGAAAAGTGAAACAGCAAAGCATCTACTTGTCTCCAAAATCTACGTTTTAGCAGCACAAAGTTTTCCTTTCAAAGTTCAGACCGTTGTTTTAAGATGAGAAAGGGAGTATGTTGCATTGTGTTACGTGGTACAGGAATACAGATATTAACATCAATACAAGTGCCTCACATACGGTTCCTTTTTTGCTCTCTGTCCATTGCTACCTGCTTCTCTGTTGGCCGCGCTCTGGATCACTCGCCGCTCAGACTGCCTAACACAAGGACAAAACTTTGAAGTAAAAAATGTGTCTTTTGGTATATGGAATTGTCATTAACAGTTGCCTCTCTGCTTGCAGAAGAAGCACATAACAACCTGGGAATCTTTTGTTTATTCTTTCTTTTATTAAACTAAGTCTTGTTTGTTTAAATCAGAAACAAATTCTCAAGTAACAAGAACCCTTTCCCTTTTTTCTGCATCAGCAGTGAAAGGGTGTGTCTTTGGATTTTATTTAAAGCATGAAATTTCTTTTTCTGAGAGGAAAGAAAACAAAAACAAAACCCCTAACCAAAAACTTTTTTAGAAAGAAAAGCACACAGTCCAATGACACAAACCGAAACAAACGCTTTAGTTTAGGAAAAGAATATTTGAAGCATCCACCAAACAAGGAAGAAAAGAAGGGAAAAAAAGAAAAGTTAAAGGAAAGATCAATAAAAATTAAATGGCACAAGGCTCACAGACATAGGTAACTAGAATTATATGCCTTTAAAAAGTTTCAACTCCCCAACCAAAAATAATCTGTGAGGATCCTAATGACCCCTAGAACCTTTTGAAATTCTTTCTTTAGTTTTATAAAATAATTCTGCAGCTACCCTCTAAGAAATGAAGGCAGCTACCTTAAGTGGGAGATTATAGGCTGGGAGGAGGAAGGAGAAAGTGGAATTAAGGGACAAAGGGGAGAAAAGCTTAGGCGAATCAACGGATTGCAATCTATTTGCTAGGAATGAACAAGACAACATCAAATGAGGAGCTGTCAGCTGGACCATACAAAAAGCTAAATGTACACAAAAGGTTTTTTTTTTTTCCTTTAAATCTACCATACTGCTTCAGTTCATTTCCAATGCAACAATCTACTCAACACCAAAAATGGTCATATCTATCATAAATACAGAAAGTCAGTTTTTAAAACTTATTTTTTTTTAAGCTACAAGTCCTCAACACTCTGTGTGTGGGTTTTTCTTTTTTTTTTTTTCTGAAAGTGGGAGTGCTTAACTTTTCCCCTTGAAATTGGCTTCAGCAGAAAAGCTATCCCTTAAATCCCCAGAAAGCTAAAGCAGTTCACATTGTTTTTCTCGAATACTTTCTGCCCGTTTTTTAAATTAATGAAACAAAAAAATCTTTTCTGGAACAAAAAAACCCCCAAAAAACAAAAAAAAAACTGAAAATATATTATAAAACAATGATTCTGAAAACAGAACAAAGTGTGAGCGATTGACCTGAGAATAAAAAGACATTACATTTCTTTTTTTTTCTTTTAGCAAGCCATTGGTATCTGAATGCTAAGATAGCAAGAAATTTAAAACTGTAACAAGGTGGACTGCTTTCCCATACAGTGCATGCCGGGCTCCTCTGTGCTATCAACGTGGGTGTTTATTGAAAAGGGGCAAATATACAAGGGGTTTAAGCTCCAAAGACATTAGGGAGGCCCTGCGGACTTCTGTTTCCCAGACCAATAGTACCTTCAAAAGGACACAATGTAACAGGGTTAAGGGTTTTTTTTTTCTTTTTTAATATTAAAAGAAAAAAAGAAAAGACGAGAATGTAAAATCACCGGCATAGATAGGTATATGGGAAAACAACCCACGCTTTTTCTTTTTTTTTCCTTTTTTTTCTTTTTTTATTCTTTTTTTTTTTTTTTTTTTTTTTTTTTTGGTTAGAAGCTTTGGAATTGCAGTTAGTCTATTTTTGAAATTGGTTTGTTATTAATCTTTTTATTTAAATTCATTTGTTTGTATTGTTCATCTTCAAAGCTTACAATCTGAAGGTGTCCGTTCCTACACTGGTCAGACCACTGTCCTTGGGGCAGCTGGGGTCTTTGGGACCCTCCACCGGGCTCGCCGGTCCGTCGGACTTTTGGCTGAGATCCGTGTCAGACTCCTCCGAATAGTCGTCTGTTGGCATCGAGGGCTGAACCCCTGAGGTGCTGCATGAACTTGAGGTAACCGTTGAAGATGAGGAGAGAGGAGGAAAAGAAGGGGGCTTCGCGGCCGAAGCCCGGGAGACCACTGGCGGCCACGACTTCCTGGAGGCGTGGGGGGAAGCGGAGGACGCGGAGGGGGCGGCGGCCGACGGGGGAGGGGGGCTGTCGTTTGAGTGAGCGGCAGACTGCGAGGTAGATGCGGTGCTAGGATCGGGGAAGCAGGCAGAGTGAGGTAATAAACTAGGGTGCTCTTTGGCGTTTCTTGCTGCTCTCGTGATTGTTCTGTGTTTGTGCAAGGCCGACTCGAGATGTTGACTCAGAGCTTCCTCCCCACAGAGCGCGCTCTCGCACGCCAGGCAGTGGTACGAGCCGCCGCCACTACCGCCGCCGCCGCCGCCGCCGCCGCCGCCGCCGCCGCCGCCACTGCCGCCGCCGCCCGTGGGGACGTGAAGCACCATCTCTTGCAGGTTCACCACAGACTGGCCGAAGAAGCAGAGGGACTTCAGGTGGCTCCTCGCCGCCTCCTCGTCACCGAAGCCCGCCTGGCACTTGCGGCAGACCAACTTGTACTGCACCTTTGGAACAATGAAGGGGTCGTAGAGGGAGTCCGCACTTTTGCTTTCCGCTTCTGGCTCTTCGGGGGGTTTCGGCAGGAGGGGGGACACCTCACGGGGTGCGTTTTTCTGCTCTTCTGGTTTGGGGGATTCTTTGGCAGGGTCTTTGTCTGGGGAAGCAGCCCCCGGGGGGACTGGGGTTTGGCTTACTTTGGGCTGCTGCTGCACTTTTTGCTGCTGCTGCTGTAGTTGCCGCTGCTGCTGCTGCTGGATCGCCTCCTGCAGACTCTGCTGGTATTGCTGGTACTGCTGCAGTAGGGAGCCCGGGGACAGCCCCATCAGGGCCTGCGACAGCGCAGGGCTGTAGGGGAACAGGCCTTCCATGCCATACATAGGCTGCAGGTACCCGCTCTGCAGGGCGCCAGGGATCTGGGGGGCATAATAAGGAGAGAAGCCTGGTACAAAGTAAGGAAGGAACTGGCTCGTGAGCAACGCTGTGGGGTCTGAAGTCAGGGCTGCCTGCAGGGCCTGCAGCTGCGCAGGGTCCACTGCGTACTCCATGGCGGGCAGCGGGGCCGAGAGCGTGGCTGTGGCCGCTGCGGGGGCCTCTCCTTTCTCCTTCTTGGGGACAGGGAGGGGCTCCCCTTTCCCTTTGTGTGCCTTTTCCTTCTCCTTTACCTTCTCGCTGTCTTTGTCCTTGCGTTGCTGTTGCTGCTGTTGTGGCGGGAGCTGCGGCGTCGGGGGTGGCTGAGTTGTGGGCGGCGGCGGCTGCACCTGTGGCTGCTGCTGCTGGGGTTGGGGGGGTTGCTGAGGGGCCATCGCCATGGTGGCTTGTGCTGGGGTCGGGGAGCTCAGCGATGCTGAGGACGGTTTATTTGGTAATCCAGATGTGGGGAGGCCAGGGGAAGGAACGGTTGTGCTGGGCAGACCCATCAAGTTCGCTTTAGGAGATGTTAAAGCTGAAAGAAATGAAGACAGAAAAAAACACAGGTCAGTCTGGGGTGGTGAGGCCGAAGCTCAAGATGTTTGACTTGTGTCGCTGGCATTTAGTCTGAGATCTCAAGGTTTAAAGTTCAAAGACCCTCTCAAAACCACCATTTTCAATAGCAGGTTCTCACCAGGCTCAGGGTTGGATAGCCTTGTATTCTAATCAGTGCCCAGTCCTGGGGCAGCTGCCCTACACTACTCCTTTCACTTAAACAACTTCTAACGCCTTCCTGCCACACATGCCACACCCACTGATTCATATGTTCTTTGCCCAGTTCCCTAACCTAGCTGTTCCAGCTGGGACATTTGAACCAAAGGCCTTCATCAAAGCTCCACAGAAAGAGTGTAGCTAAGAGGCCCCACCAGAAGTTGTAGAAGAGTGAGGTAACAGGAGACAAGAGCAAAAATGCAAGAAACCTGGCCCAGCCCCAAGAGCCTGTGAACAAACAAATGTGCCTCTCTGGCCTCCACTGCTGCAACTGAATGGATGTGTTACGAGGGCAGAGAGGAGGAGGAGCAATGGAAGAAACCCAAACAATCCATTCAGGGAAAACTGTCCCACTGCTTGGCTCAGCCGATCTATTTTATATTGGTTAAAATATCTGCTGAAAACTGTAACCATCTAGGAAGACGACTGTGAACTTTACTGGCAAAATGAGCATCTTCTCTTCCTACACATTTGAATGACATACAGAAAGGCTGCAGATGCTTGATAAAGCACCCCCAGGAAGAGGAGAAAAGCGGTATCACAAGTGTTGATACCACTGCTTTCTAAGACATCGCAACCTACTCATACTTATGGGTAGCAACTGTCTTTGACCAAGTCCCTGGGTCCACATGGGGTACAGCCCCATCTGCAGTCACACTCTGCCTATAAGGCCTTCACCCAGTCCAGAGCCTAACATCCTCCCTCACCCATATTTCTCTCCTGGTTCGAGTCTTTTGTTCCAGGGTGATGGAAGACAGCATTGCTCCTTATACATCAAGCTGCAGGTGCACTAAGACTAGCAGGTGGTGGTGGTGGTGGTGGTGGTGGTGGAGGACAGCAAAGTGGGGCTTGGAGAAAAGATGTGCTAAATGATGAGAAGCTGAGAGGTCCACAGGCAGCAGAGCTCGGATCATTCCATTCACCACACTTAAGACACTAGACCATATTCATCCCTTCTCTTCAAAGGGCACCAAAATGTAAAATAAAAAATCCCACAGCTCACTATTTCATCTGGACGCCCTTTTGCCAGAAAGCTGGGGTTGAGGAGGTTCTATAACATTGATGCTGTCCTTGTGAGAAAAAACGGAGAAGCCCAGGCCTGGGAGGAGACAATGCTGGCTTCATACTGGTGCAGCATGTAAAAACCTTCAACCTTCAGATGAAGAGAACAAAGTTGCCTCGAGGTGCCAATCCCAGAAAAATATCCACTAGTGTTTGGAAAGCCAAGGAGGATGCTTCCCTTGGCTCTGTATAACAGCATTAATTTGCTCTTTCAAAACAGCACACAGGGACCACTGAGATGAAGTCATCCAATTTCCTCAGTGCACAGAAGGAAATGAAACCAGAAAGAAGTACTTGACTCTGAAAGATGCCAGTAAAGGTTCACTGGTTAAACTGGCATGCACAAGATGGAGGGTGAATGGATGAGGAATTCGACAACTTAGGACATGGCTCTTTCTGTCTACTTCTAGGCAGCAGGCCTGCTCCAAGCTGCAGAGCCAAAAGATCAGCGAGGCAAGGGAAAAACATCTAGCGATTTCTCCATCTCTGTGGCATCAGGCTTTCAGGAGAAAGATCTGGGTCAGGAGGTCTTAAACTGACTTCTGTATCTTGAATAGAAGAGAAAGAAATTTTAAGGATCATTTACAGAATCCTAGTTGTATTTACCAAGCTCTGTACTAACCATGTTTGATGTAGTAGCTCAGTATATTCTCAAAATAATTGTGTGGCCTCAGCAAGATTAAAACCAAGTAAGGCGTCTCATTGCCCTGATACTGGTCATGCACCTCTGGAGTCAGACTGAGGCAGTATGGGTTGCGTTTGACACACAGCTAGCTGCTATGTGGCCTTAGGGCCACTGACTGCATGGAACCTCAACTTTCTATGATACATGGTTGTAGTGACTAAAGGAAAGGTCATATGGAAAGAGCTTACCGTTGGATCTCACATACTAAATACAAGTTCCTTCCCCCATTCCAGATCCAGCGTTCCTGTGAGCTGTGGTACAGTCAGGAGGTGTTAACTAGGACACACTGGTAACCCTGGTTGCCTCTAATAGTTAAGAGCATACCTTTCTATCTTGAGTCCACTCTTAGTGGTCAGAACCTGAGTAGCACTAAACATATACCTGTTGACTGACTGGCTCATATTGGGTGTTGTGGAAGGAGCACATAGCACTGGGAGCCTGGAGGCCTGGGTGGGAGCTCTGGCTCCTACCCTAGCTTGCTGAATGGTCTTGACCTCTCTGGCCCTCAGTTTTCTCATCTGTAAAACAAGGGGAATAGATCAGACATTCTGTTTTGTTTTGTTTTTTTTTTTTTTTCCACATTATTATGAAATTTGGGACCATCCCAAGCCCTTCTGCCAAGGTCCTGGGCTGCAAGGGTAATTCAGGGTCTAGACACTTTCCATAGCTTGATTCTTGGCTTTTGTCTAGTTGGCTTTAGCATGATTCTGTGACCTTACTTGCCAACAACTATAAGCGATGACTTATATATCTCAATGCCTTTACCACTGCAATCCCTGGGAACAGAGACCCATTTTGAAGGCAAGGAAGCACTCTGAAGGGCTCTCCTTTGGTAAAGGTACACTGGTCAGAGCAGGCCTGGGGTGGGACTGGGTTGGTCGGGGGGATCTTGCTGACTTGCACCTCAATTTCACAGGATCCTGGAGGTTCAATTTGGGAAAGACAGCTGGCTGCAGAGAAGACAGGGGAGGGCAGAAGAGGAGGAACAAGAAAGGGACACAGGAAGAACTATCAAACTCCCTCTTAATAATAGAAAAATAAGAGTACCAAGTATATGACTGAATTAGGGGCTCGGGGGGAGTCAAAGAGAGAGAGAGATGGGTGAGAGGAAATGAAGAGGTGATGAAGGCTCCTAAAAATGAGCATTAATGACTTTTGTCTGTTTGCAGATTCAGAACTGTATTGCCCAACACAAGAGTCCTGGTCAGTGCGTTCAAGAACAAAGGTAGGCTCAGTAGACTGGAATTAGTATACTAACCACTCTTGCTCTGTCTAGGTAAGAAGCCCAGGAGTAAGGATCCATTTATGAGAGCTTCTTCTCGATAGCAGCTCTCTAAAAAAACACAGGCGGGGACCACAGGTAAGGACAAAGACTTACTTGATTTAAGTTCTCTGGAACCAGTTTCCATAAAGCACAATCCAGAATTAGCTACAAGATTCAAATGTCTTCTATTTTCAACAACTATCTAGATGGGATTAGCAATTTCACAAAGACTGACTGGAAGGATCTATGCTGGAAACCTTTTTCTTGAAAATAATCCAGGATTTAGGATGCCAGGACCCTCAAGTTCTTCCCCGTAGCATACACCCTGGTAGTGTTACTGAACACCGGGCAAGAGAATAATTTCAGAGCAGACTGTTCAAACCAGAAGGCCCCATCCCTGAGACTGGGAAGTCCTGCTGCTATTAGAAAGCTAGAAAGGGAAGCTTCTGCTTATCTGTTCAACATTCAGAGGGTTTCGGTAGTAGCCCCCAGAACAAAATGCTATTTGGGCAGCTATTTAATGCTGTAAGAATCACCTAGAGCAGAACCCACCTGTGTTGGATGGAGTAAAGCCCGGCAAGGAAGGGCTGTTGAGGCCGGGGAGCAACACAGGAGGAATGCCCTGGAGCGCCGGATATGCTGTAGGAAGGTTAAGAGCCTGAAGAGGGGCATTGTCAAACATCCCTTGCTGCTGAGCTGCCAGTCCGAGGACCTCATTGGCCTTCTTAATCCGGTCCAACTCTTGTTGAGCCATCAACTGACGTACAGTGGCGGGGTCAAAGTATTCTTTCTCCTTGTCCAACTGGCTTCCAATGGTGTCCTTAACTTTGGAGATATGCTGCTGGGAAAAGATATGGTCACGTACAGACAGCCGAGCGCTGTACTTGATGCCACACAAAGTGCACTCTGTTTTCGGTCCCTCGTAACTTGTTTGGTTTATACCAAAATGCTTGGCCATGCTTAACTTGGACTTCTTTTCCTTTGCCCGGGCATTCTGGAACCAGACCTGAACAACTCTCTTTGGCAGTCCAATATCATTGCCCAGGACCTCACACTCTAGCATGGTGGGCGTCCTGTAGTCATTAAAGCACGACTTGAGGACTTTCAGCTGCAGATTGGTCATTTGAGTGCGAAAACGTTTCTGCCCTGGCCGATCCCCACTGTCTCCAGATTTGCCTGCGGACCCACTTGCACCAGGACTCGGGGAGCAGGGGTCTGCAAGGCTCGAGGTTTCACTGTAGTCCACTGTACCTTCATTGTCATATTCCTTGCTGTAAAAGCTTGGGGCTGGGCTGACCAGACCAGATGACAACCGATCTTCATACTCAGACATTGCCATCATGGCTGCTTTGGTCAACCCCTCACTGGGTGCGGAAGAGGATTTGGTTTCAGTTGCTATTCCTGTCGCGCTGTCATTATCTGCATTGCCCTCATCTCCAGTAGTGGTATCCGTGATTGCTGTGTTGACAGAGGAACAGTCATCATTGTCCAGCTTAGTTTGGTCAAAGTTCAGATTAACGGAGGACATGGAGGGGCTTTCAAAGTCTTCAATCCCTTCCACCTTGATGGAAGAAGGGCTGAGAAGAGTTCGCGGAGACAACTCCATGGTTTTACTCACAGGTGAGAGGGGGACACCTTGGCCGTCACTACTGCTTGGGGGTAGGTGGGAAAAGCTGGCTCCGTCAAAAATGTCCCCTTTCATCTGCAGTCCCCCATCGCAGTCCAAGAGCATTGCAGACAGAGTGAGGTTGTAGCCTGCTCTCTTGGCTTCATGCCAATGACGGGACCGGATATGAGCCTCGAGGGCAGTCTTGGCTTTGAAGAGTGCTCTGCAAAAAGGGCATCTTCGGTGGGCCTGCGCTGGGCCCACCGCACGGAACTGTCCTTTCCGTTCCCGGGCTCGGGTATTCTGGAACCAGACCTGTACCACACGTTTCTTCAAGCCCACCTCGTGCGCGATGTGATCCAACATCTTTCGAGTTGGATTGGAGTCTAAGAGATACTTTTGGTACAGGATCTCCAGCTGTTCTGGTGTAATGGTTGTCCTCAAACGCTTGTCTCTCTGAGGCTCTTCTCCTCCCGTGCCACTGTCGTTTTCTCCAGGGCTCGCACTGGCCTTTTCCTCCAGCTTCCTCTTCAGAGTGTTCATTGTGGAGGTTGGAGTCGAAGGAGACGTGGCCGAGCTGGCTGGAATCTGAGGTATAGCCCCAGAGAGCAGCTGGCTCGCCAGGAGTGGGTTACTAGGGTCAAACAGCATGAAAGGCATATCCAGTGACCTGTCCAAAAACTGGGGGTGGATGAACTGGTTCTGCGCACTCAGGAAATGAAGCTGCTGATGCTCCTGCCAGTGCTCGAACGACGGAAATGCCAACTTACACTGATCACACTGGTAGGGGATTAGCTGAGGAGGTAGGTTTGCCAACTGTTGAGGAGTCGACGTGTGGAGGGGCTTGAGGGGCAAGTGGGAGAGCTGGGAAGGACTGGGGCTCGACTGGGGTAAGGGGCACTGAGGCGGGGGTGCTTGTGGAGGAGGCTGTGGTAACGAAGTGGGGGAAGTGAGCTGGGGCAGCTTTTGCTGGGCCGCGTTTGTCTTCTGCTCAGGCTGGTCTTGCTGCAGCTCTGCCTTTGGTTGTCCTTGCTTTTCTTGGGTTTGGTTTGGCTGTGCACTGGGAGGTTCAGCCTGCTTTGGTTTCTCATCGCTTGCCTCTGTTTTTGAACTGAAAGTGGCCAGTTCGTCGGCCTCCGCTGTGAGCTGTAGGAAGGCTGAGGAAGCTGTGTTGGCTGACGGTGCCGGGGCGCTGTAGGCCTGTGCGGGCATCGGGGTGCTGCAGGAGGAGCTGGTGGGTGTCAGGATTTCCATGGCATCCATGGAATCCTCATTCTGGCTGTCATCCTGCCCCTCCTCATCCTCATCCTTGTAACACAGCTTCTTCTGATGCTTGATGAGATCAAAGATGCGCTGAAACACCAGGCTACATTTTTTGCACTGGTAGTTCAGGTTGCTTGTTCGAATATACCTGTCATTTGTAAGCTCACGCCGCTCTCCGTCTTTACCCTCCCCCTGATTCTCATAATTCTTCCTGGCCTTCTGTCGGGCATTCTGAAACCACACCACGATGACTCGGGTTGGAAGGTTGAGTAAATTAGAGAGTTGCTCAAATTCATCATCCTTTGGATAAGCATTGGCATCAAAGAAGTCCTGTAGGACCCTCAGTTGGTAGTCAGTAAACCTTGTTCTCGAAGACCTCTTGCTTCCCCAGTACTCCTGCTTCTGAGGTTCCGGCGAAGGGGGCCGGGAGTCGAGCTTGAGCTCCTCCAGGCTGGTGATAGGAGGATTGCTGAAGTTGTAAGGGGAATCCTTGTTCCGCTGCCGCTCTTTGAAGAGGGTGTTTCTGAACCAGTGCTTGATCACTTTCTGGGGCAACCCAGACTTGTCTGCCATTTCTTTGATCTGCTCTTCACTGGGGGAGTTGTTAATGTCAAAATACTGCCGCAGGACCCGGAGCTGGTCATCGGTGATCCTGGTGCGAGGCCTCTTGTTCTGCTGCTGGAGCAGGCTGGGGTTGAGCTGATGCTGGTACAGCTGGGCCAGGTCCGCAGGCAGAGGCTCCACAGGTCCGAGCTGAGGGGGCAGCTGAGCCGGCAAGGTCTGCAGCGGCATCGTCTGCATCATCAGTGGTGAGAAGATGGGCAGCTCCATGGGCATGGAGAGTTGGGTGAGCGGCACGGAGGGCTGGGTGGGCGCAATCGTGGGCGAGGTGATGGGCGGGGCGGGCGCGGGGATGGCCGGTGTGGAAGCGGGCTGAGGTGGTGCTGCAGGAAGAGGGGGTGGAGGAGGTGGGGGGGGAGGAGGCGGCGGCGGCTCTGGGGTCTGGGGCCTCAGGGGGTACAGTTTGTCGTAGTGCTCTCGGTACTGTTTAGCAAATCTCTCTAGCTGTTTAAAGGGAAAATAGTTTTGATGAACATGTTCTTGATGACTCTTCAAAATCAAGATGTTAGAAAACATCTTGCCACAGGAGTCACACTCAAGCTTTTCCAGATTCTCTCCCTGCTCCGTCTTCCCATTCTTCTTCTGCACCTTCTGCTTGTTCTCATTGTACTGAATGACCAGCTCAAAGCCAAAGTTCTCCAGCAGGGCCTTGGTGGCGTTGCCTCTTGCGTCTGAGGCAATGCGTGGAGGGAGCATGGAAGGCTCAGAACTAGCTGCTGGTGCCAACTCTTTCTTCTCTTTAGCCTTCAAGGCATCCGGCAGCGATTCCTTGGGTCCTGGGTTGCCCTCTCCCACCTCGGCACTGTCCCTCTCTCTCTGGCTTTCTTTTTCCTTTTCTTTGCTGATCGGTTTGTTTTTCTTTTCGGAGTGCTGGCTGGGCTGGAGCAGGGCAGAGTGAGTCTGGGACAGAGAGAGCTGGCTTTGCTGTTGCTGCTGCAGGATCTGCTGGTGGCTCTGTGGTGGGATCTGAACCTGAGCCTTCAGATCGTCTAGCAGGCCCGGGCCTGTCCCCGTCAGTGTCAGCGCCCCGCTGGTCACTGGCAAGCTCACCTCGGGGTTGAGCTGGAACTCGGCGCTGGGGATGTAGAAGGGGAAGAGGAGATGCTGCTGCTGCTGCAGCTGCAGCAGGGTCTCTGTGGTCATGGGGAAGTGAGGAAGCAGGGTGGGGTTAAACAGCTGGGACTGGATCAGGGCAGCCTGCTGCTGCAGCTCCTGCTGCAAGTGAGCTTGAACTTGGGCCTGGGCCTGGGCCAGTGTCTGTGCTTGCTGCTGCTGCTGCTGCTGCTGCTGCTGTTGCTGCTGCTGCTGCTGCTGTTGCTGCTGCTGCTGCTGCTGCTGCTGCTGCCTGGATGCAATCATATCCGCCAGCTTCTTCCGATTGGCCTCCTTGGGCTCTGAAGGGGAAGTGATGTTGGCACTGATGGGATTCCCCAGGGGCGGCATCCCTACACTTTCAGTGGTCACTTGGCTCAGTAAATTGGAGCTCGGAGGGATGCCAGCGCTGCTGGGATTGGTGGTGGTAAAGGTGTTGCTGCCACTGGTGCTCACAGGACTTGGGGTGGAGGAGCTCAGGGAGACACTGCTGCTGTTCCCCGTCCCGTTGCTACCGCCACTTGCAGCTTCCAGCTTGGCTGCTCGGGCCTTGGTTTGATGCAACACAGACCGCATGTGGATCTCCAAAGTGGAACTCTGGCTATAGGCCACGTTACAAGTGTTACACTTGAAAGGTTTGTTGTCTGGGCTGCTGGTGGGTTCTGGCTGACCAGTTGCCGATTCCTGAAGGGCTCTCTTTAACTTATGCAGGTGGGAGACAGAATTGTAGTGCACTAGTAGGATGTTCTTTTGAGTGAAAGATTCCTTGCAGACTGTACACTTGTAAGGGCGAGAAGGGTCTAGAAATTTTTCCATGGTGAAGTTGGGGCCTTTTCTGAAAGGTAGAGCTCTCTTTGGCTCTGAGCCTGAATCTTCTTGTACTGACCCAGAGTCGCTGCCCGTTGGGCTCTGTTTGTCTTCTAAGTCACTCTCTTCCTCCTTGTCTTCCTCAACAATTATGGTGTGGTCCTCTGCCAGGGTAGGGTCTCCCATAGCCAGGAGGTCCCCATTGGCCAGAAGGCCTCCATAAAGCTGTTGGATGTCAGCCTCACTCAGCTCCAGATGGCTTGTCTCAAGGTGTTTTTTCAGAGCCTGAAAAGTTCGGAAACTACGCTGACAAAGACAGCACATTGTGGCAGCTCTGATCACGTGGTACTGAGAATGGAGCTGCAGCTTTTCAATGGTCTTGAAAGCCAGGCTGCACTGATTACAGCGATACTTGTACACATGGCGATCTGACACAGGCAGCTGAGGCCTCTTGGCATGAACCTCATTGAAGTGCGTCTGAAGAGTGGCGGAAGTTTTGAAAACCTGATTGCACCCCTTCTTCCAGCATAGGAAGCCGGAATCTTCTCTCACAGAGCCTGGGTCAGCAGAAGAGGGTTTCAGATCTCCACTGTGCTCTGCGCTTACAGAGGGCAAGATGTTCTTTCCCAGATCCTCTGAGGTTTCTGTAATTTAAAAAGAAAAAAAAAAAGAAAAAGAAAAAAAAAGCCAAGCCCAGTGATAAAGAAGGCTTTGTTTCAAGGATGGCATCCACAGCTATCTACCTAGCGAGTCCTTGTGACCACTGAATCTTATAGTGAGGGAAATACCCAGTTGGAACAGAGTCTCTCCACACAGCCCCGGAAAAGAGTATATACTATAAGTAAGTGCACATGAACAGAGAGGACTAAAAGGAAATAAAAAAGTTGCATTCGTAATAGGTCTGTATCCTATCTTGGATCTGTTTTTACACGCCATTCAGTTGCTTGACTCAGAATCTTGAGTTTCTCAAGAACTGGTTTGAAGGTTACTGATCTTAGACTGGATTCCCTTTTGCGTGGACCCAAACTAAAAAGTATGTGAATTAATGCTATCCTAAATTGTGGGGATTTTAAGATAACTGTTGTCCATTGTAATATAAGAAATTTTGGAATATGTTTTTTAGCATCATTTGTTGTAACATAACTTTTGACTGTCCTCTCTGTTCCATAAGAAATGAACATTCAACTGGCCATTAAATTATATAAAAATTATTTTCTACAGTGATGTCATCACACCCATATTCTGACCCTTTTAAAGTCAGCTGTTTACCTTCTAATATGGAAAAATTACAGGGTGGGGGAGTTGGGGCAGGAGCGGGGCTGGAGTCTTCCCAACTGAAATCTTAGCTGCTGACCAAAGGTGAAAGATGGAGGAGAGCCCCCTCTCAGGGGAGGTCTAATGGCCACCAGCTAGGAAGCACGGTGGGGCTCCAGCACAGCTCTAAAACAATGTTCTTTCCAAATGTACCTCTATGTAAAGTCCTAAGGCAATCCCAGAAGACTCAAAGAAGAACTCTGTGCAGAGGAAAGTTAGAGAGACAGCTAACCCAGTGCTCTGAATTCCTTCACACGCTCCAAACGTCCCTAATA